>NC_092498.1:8777096-10135096 GCF_047511675.1 Marmota flaviventris | reverse complement strand
ACATCAGTTACACATCCATTGATTTACATTTTGCCATACTAGTGTCTGTTGTGTTCTGCTGCCTTTCCTATCCTCTACTATCCCCCCTCCCCTCCCCTCCCCCTTCTCTTTTTTATTGTTTTTAATAGATCCTCCACTTCAATTCTAATACTATGAGCAATAATTTTTATGTGAAAATGAATTCATCTCTCTCACCCAAGAATCATGTCAACATATTATTTAATACTAATTACGATTTTTATCCCTAATCTATAACAAAGTGTTTGGATATAAATCTCAATATCCAATGTGATATTACTTTTCAGTAATCACACTTTTCATTTAAGAAGTTAACTTAAGTAATTGTTCTACATAAATCGTTTTTTCTGATACACATTTAATACAAGCTAACATATGTTTATTATGAAAAATAAGTAGATAATTCCACAGAAAGATTGATGAAAACGGATATATTTAGGTAAGTTTGGTTTTTCATGTTGGTATTACACTTTGTATAATACATAATTAAATGAGAAAAATAACCAGTCATGTCTACTTCTGTCACATAATAAATAGTGTGAGGGGTTTAATGCAAGCTTAGTTAACTATACTTTTAGAAGAGCTTATTTTAGAAACACTCTATGCCAAGGTGGTGTGATCTGGGCAGTAAGGGGGCATAATTAACAGCTCCCTGTAGGGAGGGACAATCCTTGGGACAGGTTACCTTAGCAACAGGTTGGAGCAGGGGCAGGTTATCTTGATAAGGGTGGAGGAAGGACTCTGAAGCATTAGCATTTTGATCCTTCTCCAATTTTCTTGACTCATTCAAATTGGTCTCCTTGATCCGACCTGACTGCATTTACCTATCTATACTGACTGCCTGTCTAACTCTGGGTTCATTTTTGTCACAGACGCTGAAATTTTACTTGGTGTATATTTTAAGTCGAATGGATAGACACCTAGACTGCAGGGATGGGTGTGATGTCACGATGACCCCATGACATGGTGTCCATATCATTAGTAAGAAACAGAGATGAGCAAGTGTTTAAATGAGCCTAGCAAATAAAGCAAATAGAGAAGCCAATGGGCCTGACAAGCAAAACTAGACTTTTACAATTTCATTTCTTGTTATATATGCCAGATACCATTTCTTTCTAGGATCATACATTTTTCAGAACAAGGTCAATTGTTAAATTTGCATAAATATTTGAATCACATGTTTTTAAGTATGTTTTCATTATAATTGGTTGAGTATAATTTTTAAAAGTGAACTATTACCAAAATATGAAAAACTATGGCTGGGAAAACTCTTACTTAGAAATAAAATATGACATTTGTTTCATCTTATGTATGACTCATTAAGTACATAGTTGTTAAATACTGGGAAACAAACCTGGATAAAACTCTAGCACTTTACAATGAATGTATTATAATTTGATGAACACATATAATTAATTTATTAACTAACTAGAATCCCAATCAGGCTCCAGGATATTTCTACATGTGTATTTCAACCTTGGTGTCATTATATATAAAATTATAAAATCTTTTACTATAATATTATGTATTATAAACACAGTAGTGCATTTTTCATCACATTCAATATTACTTGATAATAGATTCTTAAAAACTTTAAAATGTAATTTATCTTATACAAAAATAAAAATTTTGTGCTGTTTCAAAGATAATATTAGATGTCTTATATAATTTCCAAATGTACAATTCATATTTGAATTGTATTTATTGTCTTCATATTAGGTGTTTTATGTAGTTAGAGAATCCTTAAATGACTAAAGAGGTGGCAATATAGAGAAATCATGTCATCTAAATAATCTTAGGAACAACTATGTTTTCTGAAGGTCCTTTCCTTTGGAATTAAAAAAAAATCACAGAGATATGTTCATGTAGCATGAATAACTTAAGAAATACAACCATTAAAGTTTATTTTCCCTAGAAAATGTGTTAACCCTAAATTATGGTGATGATACACGCTGCCTCACTAGTCTACCAGCTCAATCTTCCATTGTGTAATATAAACTGATAATTCAACTATGGTTTGGAACTCACTTTATGTTCAAAGTGTGTCTTAATTCACTGAAATTCTCACCAGCTCTAAGTAAGTGTCATAATGCTCCCAGCACCTACCTTTTAACAGACAGGGAAGAGGTTCAGAAACGAAGGCCCTGTGTAAAGTCATTAGTTTTTGCACAATTTGTTATTTAGTCTTTGCCAGTAAATGGTGGAACCTGGGTTCTGCCTGAGTTTCTCTTCACTGCCTCAGTCCACGCTGCCCTTAGAGCGAACCTCCACAGGAGCATGCCCCTTGGCTGACTGCCATTTAGAACACTGTTGGTGCTGGGATATGAAAGGAAGCTCTAGGTATTACCTGTAATGCTGCCATCAAAGATTCCTTCTAAGGTATTTCTTCATTCCTAAGTAGATCCTGTGGAGGAAATGTAGGCGCCTATGAATTATTAATAAATTAATATGGGTTATCACACTATTTTTCACTTGACAGAATCAAGATCCTTAAGAAAATTAAGACAGACATTGTCAAAAAAGGATAGGCAGGAAAATCAGAGCACTCACATGGAAGAACTGGCATTTTAAGGGAAATGACTTAAGACTAAAGATGCTACTTCATGTCTGTTCATTGTCATGAAATTTATGTGGGCATAATTTTAATTTAACAATTGACTTACATAAGAGGATGAATATTCTCTTACCCGGATTGTTTAAATGATCTTTCTTCTTTTATGTTTAGATCTCTCTAAATGTTTTGCATTAATTAAAGTCAATCTGCCAGCTGGGCATATAGTTCAGTGGTAGAACATTTTCCCAGTGTGTGTGAGGCCCTAGATTCAATTCCCAGCACTGAAAACAAATGTAAAAAATAAAGTCAATGAGATAATGTTCAAAGTGTTAATTAACTTTAGAAAGGGAACAATAAAAAATTAATTCAAGATTATTATTATGAATGTTGATTAAAAGAATGTTTCTGCACTAATACATTAGGATCACATTATTTTTAAATTTTTTAAAAAATTATACAATAGTAAAGTGGTAAAGGAAAATAACAAATGAATGCATTACATACCTCAAAATAGTTAGAAGAAAGGCATTTGAATGTAGTAACAATAAAAAAGTTTGAGGTGATGAGTATGTTAATGACACTGAATTATTGCCCTAAGTATTTGTGGATCAGGACATCACAATGGACATCATGAAAATGTAGAAATATTATGTGTCTAAAAGTAAGTGTCTAAGATGTTTTTTAAAAATTGTAAGATGAATTATTAGAGTCCATAATATTCTGGGAAGAAAACAATTCTTATTAACTGAGTCAAACTGAAAGAAAATGCACTTAAGAAAGTCTAAAGATTACCATTAAACTTTTATCTAATTGGTTCATCAGATTAATGCAAATTACTCCCCCCCGCAAAGAAAAAGTTCATAAATGAAAGGTTTTCTAAAGCAGAATCTTCATTGTACAGTAACTTTGGCTATGCACATACCCATATCAGCTGATCTGATCTTCCATCCCTGCAATTATTAATCCTCTGTGTGTAGTGCTTAAAATGTGGTACTTCACATAAGAGGACTATAAAGAGAGAACAAAGAATTGTAAAGTGCCCAGGGAAGAGGATCTCAGGTCTACTTGGCTGATTAATGATCCTTATTACGCAGGAAAATTACAGGAAAGAAGCCATAGACCAGGACAGAGCTCTTAACTCCAAATTACATGGTATTGGGGAGAATAAGTGGAACAGAATTCAGAGGAAAAGTTAGGTAGCAGTGACCAGTGGTGTTAAAACTCATGATCTAGTAAGTAGCTTTTCATGCTGCTTAGTGTTTGAGGGAGGCATCTAACTCACAAAGTTACTTTCCAATAATTGGAAACTCTTATCTGGCTTCTGAAATCTGTTTCACACACGCGTTTGGCCACAAAACAATCTGATATGATCCCTTGATGTACAAGATGAAACAGCTGCACCTTGGCTAGGTGAGGGGGACACTGCATAGCACACTCGCCACCTAGTGGATGCTCACTGTAATTCCCTCTCTTTTTTTATTCCTGTGTTCCACAATACATGTAAAGTACCCATTACTTTTCATAATACAAAACGGAGGGGTCTGTATGAGTGTGTTTATGTGTGTGTGCGTGTGTTGCTTGACACTCTGATAAAGATGTCTTTAGCATATTGTAGGATCCAAATATGGTAAATATGAATAAGAAAAGAGACTTCCTAAATCTCTGGCTATATCAAATTAATCCAAGCTTGCAGTGTAGAGACAGACGACCATTCCTTGTGGAAGTTTATTCTGCTAGTCTTACTTTCCATTTATGACCATCTCCTAACCTTGGGGCTACTTAAAATTCCTGGTCCCTGCTGGCCACTTATCTGGTCTCTGTCTGGTATCCCACATGAGGCAGGGGTTGGGTAGCTGTTTTCTGTCTCTCCTGGTTTGAAGGGAAAGTTCCACTCTGCCATTTGATGAGAAAAAACTAATGCCATTTTCTCTTTTTCTTTCTTAATCTTCCTCCATTGTATTGCCTCTTTTCAGGGTCATTTTTTCAAGACACAAAAGATCTCATATTTGGGAAGTTTAAGCTTGATGATAAACCAAAGAGCAGATGTTTTAGGATTTTTAGGGGTTCTAGAAACCTAACAGATCTCAGGAGAGTGCCAATTGGCGTTTTCATGGTGCTGGTCAAGGGTGTGGAGTTTCATTTCACCATCTGGCAGGTGGGGCCACCTCCCCAAACCTTAATCATCATGCCAGCATGGATATGGTGAACTTAGGGTTGCAGGGTTATAAAGGATTTTGAAAGTTTGCTGTCTGTCACCAGAGTTCTCAAGACTCTGAGTTACCCAGAAGTATAACCTGTATGTTTAACACTGCCCCTACAGCCCTGAATAAAATACTGTTCTTTGCATCTGTATCTGAGTCCCAGTGTTAATGAGTGGCTTCTGTGGTTGCAGGATTCATTATACTAAAGGCCTTTTTCATCATTACATTTTTTTCCTGCTTTGTTGTGAGCCGGTTGCATATAATCCCCTACACCATTTTCAGTTTTCCTAGTACATTCTTTTATCCACATAAATAATGCATCAACCCATATAATAAATGCCTAAAACAATCACAACAAAATAGAATCTAGATAATAATGTAGGTCATGAAACAAAAGGCCTTGACAAATAGTTAATAACATTAAAGATAAGGCAGTTACAGATTTACTATTGAATCTAACCAGGTTCTCCTGCACATCCTACTATGGCAATGATTCTGTGATATAAGTGTTATACTTAATTGCCAAGCGATTGTCACATGAAAAATATAAGACTGAGACCTAGAAAATGTTTATCTAGACTTAAAAGAAGCATTGAAAATCTCCAGAGAGCCAGGAGTAAGAAGCATGAAATGGAAATTCCTTTAAAGGGCACTGTTTCTTAAGAAACTTTATGGAATTATACAAAATTTAAAAAGAGTCTTATATTTTATGCTATCACAAAATAACAGATTAAGTATAGGAATTGAAACAGAACTAAAAAGGCTAATGTTGGAAATATTTAGCTAACTGCATTCTTTGATGACATGGTGGCGTGTCCAAACCTGCTCATATCACCTGCAGGAGTTAACTCACCCAAGTGTTAAGATACTCATAAGCCACCGAATCGATGTTAAACACAGCCATTCTTAATATAAGATTACATGAGTTTGCCATTAAATTATCTACATCAAAATCAAAGATAAATATTCAAAATTCATCAATCCAATTCTCATCACTTTTTAATATTCTATTATTATTATCTATGCTCTTAAGGTTCTTTAGGTCTATTTCATCAGTATGGAAAAACTCGAGTAAAATGGTGAGCTACTGCTCATCTCCTTATAGCTCCTCACTCAGTGATGTCATAGTACCCTGAAATCAGACTCTGGGAAGATCTGGGCATGGAAACCAGCTATGCTACAATTCAAGGCTTTTTACTCCAGGATGCTTCCTGTCAAACATCTCCTAGCACATCAGTGGATGAACTGTAACTTGGGTCCCCAA
Organism: Marmota flaviventris; assembly: GCF_047511675.1. Classification (NCBI taxonomy): domain Eukaryota; kingdom Metazoa; phylum Chordata; class Mammalia; order Rodentia; family Sciuridae; genus Marmota; species Marmota flaviventris. The sequence goes on along the minus strand of NC_092498.1, from coordinate 10,129,059 downwards.
GATGCAGGTTCCACAGCTAGTTCTCTGATATTAGCTACTTTCTTAAACTTTTTAAACCTCATTATACTCATCTACAAAATTAAGTGTTGGAAAATTTGATTTTTTTACAAAAGCATTGAGCTTTCAAATCTAATCTAACTTTATTGCCTAATGGGTATAGAAACAGCAAAAAGCAGTTTAGCACTCAGAGCTATTTATAAAAAGGCATGATTTATTTTAAAATGGCACATATAGATCTCAATAATGTATAAATATCATTGTTAGGATTTTTGTAAAAGAGATGTGCAGAAAAAAATCTAGATAACTTAATGTACAAATAGATCGCATTTTACAAAATATATGCCAATTCAACTTTGTCCATTTGGTTACTTTCATCCTATCATGAAGATTGGCTTTTTCTGTGAAGCTTTACTTTTTGAAGGAGATGAAACATGAAACTCAAAATACAAATCTGAAAATGGTAATTTTTCCATTTAGTAGGTTAAAGTTAATAAACATTATGTAAATACAGTATTTAAATTGATCATTGGAATGCATTTATCATGTTTGATTTCATTTCTCTCATAAGTACAGTGAAACTTTGCAATACAAAGACATTTCTATTCTAAGTCATATCACATCTTAATTGCAACATGAAAGCAATGTTTAAGGGAAACTTTTTTTATAAAATAAAACTATTCCTTTGAAGTAAATAGTAGCATCATTCTTATGCCAAAGGAAGCAGAAAGAACAGTACCAAAAAATTGACAACATATCTGAAAATCTACGTCCCTTTTCCCAGTTCTATCACTTACTAAGCCTTTGAAGAAAAAAAAAGTTTTACTTCAGTAGGATGAATATTCAGTCAAACCATGTATCTCTGCAGAGTGAATTTAGTCTTCCTCTCATTATTTATTAATATAAAATCTTTTAAGTGTCATAGAGGCAAGTGACACATGTTAGTTGTCACAAACTTACTTTTGTACCTATCCATGCATTAGAGTACTCGACTCCCTCAAACATGGTGGTTCCCTTAAAGAAATGGAGTGGGTGGGCCATCTCTTACCTGGCACACAGTAGATACTCCATAAAACACCTGGAAACCATGTGTGTTTAGGCAGATTTTAAGCATTCATCCTATCGAGTTTCAGTTCACAAGCTCACATAGAAAAAAAAAAAAAAAACTGTGAGAAGGGTCTAAAAGTTGAAAAAGTTATTTAACACTCATTTCAAAATGAAAGCCTGCATTCTCTCTGCTTCTGTTCATTCTGTCCTTCATTGGTTGGAAGCACTTTGATTCAGCCAGTCAACTGGACTTGAGTGTTCCATTGTGCACTATGCTGCTCAAGATAGCATACAGAGCCAAAAGAGGCATGATCCTGGTGGAGAAATTCATGATCTATAAAAGTGGTATTATAGGATTATTTCCTAGCTAAAATTCGTTTTTCTCTGGAATTTTAAAATTTTTGATTAACATGTGTTAACTGTGCATATTAATGGAATTCATTATGATATGCCAATACATGCTTGCAGCGGCACTGATCAAATCCAACTTCCCTTTTATTCACCCTTCACTCCTACTATTCTACATACTGGTCAACTTTTGTCTTTTAACTTCCACATACATATGAGAGAGAACATGCGGCTTGTCTTTCTGTCTGACGTATTTCACTTAGTCGGACCTCCAGTTCCGACCCTTTTGCAGCAAATGACAGTGTTCCATTTTTCACTACAGCTGATTAATATCCCCATGTCCATGTATACCACATTTTAATTATGCACTCATTTATTGGTGGGCACCTACCTAGGTTGATCTCATATCTTAGCTACTGTAGGGCCACAATGAACATGGGCAGCCTGTCCACTGCAGTGTGCTGATGTCATTTTCTTTGGATATATACCCAGAAGTGGGAAAGCTGGATCAGATGGTAGGTTTACTTTTAGTCTTTGAGAAACCTCCATACTCTTTTCCATATGGTTATACTAATTAACATTTCCACCAACACTGAGTGTACCGTTTTCTCTACCTTCTCACTGCTGTTTGTTATTTCTTCATCTTTTATCATAGCCATTTTAAATGGGGTAAGATTATATCTCATTGCAGTATTAATTTGCTTTTTCCTGATGGGTAACATTGTTGAAAGTTTTTTCCTTAGATTTATTGATCATTTGTGTTTCTTTTCTTGCCGAGTGTCTATTCAGATCATTTGCCCATTTTTTTTTTTTTTTAGAGAGAGAGAGAGAATTTTTAATATTTATTTTTCAGTTTTCGGTGGACACAATATCTTTGTTTGTATGTGGTGCTGAGGATCGAACCCGGGCCGCACTCAAGCCAGGCGAGCACGCTACCACTTGAGCCACATCCCCAGCCCTGCCCATTTTTTTGATCTGTTGTTTTGTTGTTGAGTTTCTTAAATATCCTGGAAATTAATCTTTGCCTGATGGGAAGTTGGCAAATATTGTCTCCCATTTTGAGGGTTGTGTCTTCACTGAGTTGTTTCCTTTGTTGTGCAGAAGCTGGTGAGTTTGATCTAATCTCATTTGTCTACTTTGCACTACTATAAGGCAATTTCCTAAGGTCGAGTTCTGATTAAGTACATGGTTTTACACGTTCCCTTTATCTAAGCCCTGCTTTGCAAGACAGCTTGTCTCCACAAGACAGTAAGCTGTGAATTTCACAGGGGAGCGACCCCTGCCATGCTGGCCTCATTAAAGTCCGTGTCCAGGGATCTGTGATGGGCTCTGGATGGTGGAGATCCCCAAGCTCGTGCATGCCCTTTCCACAGAGGACTACCAGGCCCGATTGTCTTCAGCTCATGGCCTTCCCCCAGAGAAGTGCTTGATTGTGGTAATAGAGAACTGAAGGACTCAAGCACATTATTCAGTGTTCCAATTATTAGAAAAAATGCAAGCAGATGGAGCAGAGAAATGATGTCTTTTGCTAATTATCCAAATGGATGACCTGACAGAATTTTACCCCATCCCGTGAGAGCCAAAGGGTCATAGATCTCTGGCCAATTCTGGCCACACTGACTGGTTGCCACTGAGCACAGGATCCTCCCTTTGCTTTCCTCTTCTGCTCACCAGCCTTCTGTGGGAGAGCCCTTAAACTTTTTCTTTTTCTTTTTTTCTCTTTTCTTTGTTAGTTTGTTTCAATGACAGATTCTCTGTTAAGTATTATTTTTTTAAAAAATTAAATCCACAGATGCTTAGATGCATGTTTAAACATCTCCATGTCCTTTTGAAATATTCTATGATATTTTCATATTTTTCAAGCAAATAATGCAGTGAAATATTGCTAGCAGAGTTCTCAGGCTCATGGGTATCCATTATCATCTGTACATCATCTACTTCCCTAAAATGTCTTCTCTTTCTTCCTCATACCTGAGCACTCAGAATTTCAGCAGGGCACTGAAGGCACCACATTTAGGAGTTCAGCTTGTGCGCAAGCCAGGTAATTCTACTCTGCTCAGCAGCTTTCTGCTGCCCTCCTGACCCTGCACAGTTGTCTCACAACTTCATGCTCCTGTTTGTGAAGGACAGGCAGAATGAGCAGGTAAATCCATCACCTCAACGACTCAAATCAGGAGTTCTGTTGAAGTGAGTCAATTATACCACACCCACGTGCAAAGCAAGCACATCATCCACTATGTGCTCCTTCCATGTTCAGTTCCTGCATTGCAAATTTTACACATTTGTGGAAAATATGTAAGCTCTCCATCTATGTTTTCCACTTCATTGAACCTCTCAAAGGCCCCAGCATTACCTCCAGTATACACACCATTACCTCCGGTACAAATGAGCTACATCTGAGGTTCATACTCCTCTTCTTCCAAGAAATGTGCCATTTCCTCTGCGAGCCACAAGACCTCTGACCTTTTCAAATTCCTGTGGAATTCCCTCTGCTAAGAGAAATAGAATACTAGATAAAGTGGAATGCTTGATTTCAGATAGTGTTTCTACCCTTTTCTTGGTAACATAAGGATACCAAAATGAAATTTTGCTAGCAAAGGAGCTGAGAAAAGCAATACATAAATGTGAATTGATAATCCAATTATCTTATTGGAGAGAATAAATTAGCAGAATTAATTCTTAGCAGAATTTAACTCAACATAGTAAAAGGTTAAGTACACTTTACTTGGCATTGTAGAAATCATTATCTGATTAATATATTACTAAAGAGATAACATACATCAAAATATGTATTGGTCTTTGGAGAAAGGAAAAAGAAAAAAAAATTGCCATACAAAGGACTGGATACCTCAACACGGGGGGACTGTGCTTCCATCAGTGATGCATTATCAAACTAGGCAGGGTGTTTTAGTCAGCCTTTTCACTTCTGTGACTTAAAGACTTGACCAGAACAATGGTAGAGGAGGAAGAGTTGATTTGGGGACTCATGGTTTCAGAGGTCTCAATGCAGAGGAAGCAGATCATTCCCAGACTTCAAGGTGAGGCAGGACATCATGGCAGAAGAGTGTGACAGAGGGAAGTGGCTCACATGGTGATCAAGAAGCAAAGAGAAAGATTCCACTCACCAGTTACAAAATCTATACTCCAAAGCAATGCTCCATTGCCCATCCTCCTTGAGCCTCACCCTACCTGCCTTCAATTACCACTCAATTAATCCCATAGAGTGATTAATTCATTGACTGGGTTAAAGCTTTTGTAATGCAATAGTTTCTTTTTTGTGTGTGGTTTTTTTGTTTATTTGTTTTTCTTCTGAGACATTTCTTAATAAATTTTAGACAAATTGTATCATAAAATTCTGTTCCAAAGATTAAAATATAGGCTGATAAAAAGAAAGGTGGGGTCTCAGGGTGAGGGCAGGGGCCCAGCAGACATCCTCTCCAAGGTCTAGTGTACGGTGCCTCTAACTACACTGTAGATACTCACTAGATTTGAGCCAGAATAGATGGGACTCACTTGCCTTGAGCCAGTGCAGATAGTCACTCACCTTGGGCCAGTGTAGACATGACTTATAGCTGGTTTCCTTGGCCAGGAGGAATCCCTAGCTGAGGGTTGTGCACATCTGAGAAGGCAGGGGAGACCTCAGTGTTCTATGACATCATCTACATGATACTGTGTGCAGAGAAGGAAGAGCTGGGCAGTGGGCGGGGGTGGGCCTGCCTGCAGCTGTGTTGGGTGCCTCACCACCTGCCACACAGCCTCCCACCCAAAATCATCTCAAGACTGTTGATAAAGGTATTGGACAGAGAGTACATAGGATTTCAGTAGTGGAGATGTCAAACCCTCTTATGGACGTGGCTTACTGCTCTTAATCCACCCACTTTTATGTCACTTTTCTTCAAAACACCACCTAGGAAACTAGTGCGGGTTCCCATTTTGCTCAAACTATAACCCACCATCCTTACCTTAGTGTGTAGGCAGCTGTGATCTGCCCCCGGGCCCACATGCTGCTCTCCCCATGCAAGTTCCCGAGCTGCCTCTATAGTTGTCGACTCTGCTTATCTAAGTGGCTGGACTCCTCCTGCAGGTCGCTCATCACCTTGCCCAGGAAGCTGGGTGCTTCCACTGCATACACAATTGTGCGTGATTCTGTCTTGAAGCCTCACACCAGTTGACTACCAGGACTCATTGCACAGTATAGTGCAGAATAGGAACGTCTGAAGAGCAAAGTTCAGCTGTTCTGTGCACTGATTTATCGGCTGTATCTAGAACAATGCTTGGCTTTTCACAATAAAATTTTGTTTTCCTTAATTTGCTAACTAGATATATTTCTTGTGTGACAAGAATCATCTGGGTCAAAATAAGCCTGCATGCCATTTGTTGGCTTAAGGTGGGAAGCTAAACCAACAGGACCCAATCATTTCTTCTCTGAACCTCCTTGTATTTGCCTCACAAGTGAGACTTTGGGGAACTCCTCATATCCAAACCATAACACAGGGTTTCTTTCTCATTTGTTCCTGTTGGAGATTTAAAATCACAGGCTAAAAGTTGGAAGGGAGCATACAAGTCTAACCAAACCACTTTATTCAAAAATTTTTATTATCTTTTGTTCATGGATGATAAGAAAAAAAAAACATTAAGGTTTAAAGATGTTTAAAAAGGAGATTCATATAGTTAATTCACACTTAAGCTGAAATTTTAACATAGATAATGTTTTTCAGACATTTTGCTATATATTTATTTTATCTGAAAACACATTTAATATTTTGATAATATATACAAAATGCTTAAGAATGTCTCTATCCCTTCAACTATTATATCAGACTTAGGAAGAAATAGATGATTCACTGAAAAGATTTAAAGGAAGTTAGATTAATGAGGTTATTTTAACCAATTCATGGCCAGAATTAGTCAGTCAAAGTACAGTGAAGCATTTTGAAATTAACAGCCTAAGAAAACAGTTTCTACCTCTAAAACAGGAAGGGCAAGATGATCATCTGATGAAACCCAAATGTGAACAGGAAGAAGAAATTAACTCACAGAATGAAATTACTGTCCAACCTAAAGTCAGCATAGGAGTTGGCACACTTTAGAATAAGCACCTCACCTTCTCTCCTCTCCCACCAGGTAATTGGCATTGCCAGTGCCTTATGTTGGGGAAAAAAAAATAGATGGGGTCCCAAGTTATAAAGATCATGAGAGAAATTATTATGGGCACCAGACAGAGAAGGACAAGTGGATTTTAGGAGATAAGTACTCATGAAAATGAATAACCAGCATGCTCAGCAAGCTATTCTGAAAGAAGTAAAGACAGGTTTCTGGGAAATAGTATTGACCAAATGTTAACTGTGATATTATTTATAAAAGAAAGATAGTAGAAATAGTATAAAAAGAAGTAAGATATTGATGACTAATGTTTAGAAGTGACATAGAAGTGTTCAATTGAAAATCATCAAACAATTAAAAAAGCATGTTCTAAAAGATTATTTATTAAAATGTACATAAGGATGCTATACTAAGTAAGTTGAAATGGGAGTGCTATAAAAACATGTATACACATGTATGAGTTAGAATATGGAACACATATTTATATTAATGGTTAAAATTGATTTAAAGATCTAAAAGTATGAACTCCAAACTAGTTTAGAAATAGAGTAAGCTAACCTATGAAAACAGTGCATTCTTCTCTAAAGTACTTTAAATATTATTTGTTCCCTTCAAATTCAATTAGAATCATGGAAGAGAGCAGGTGTAAGGTCTCTGTATTGAAATGGATGTGGTAACGTTTTATGAAGATCAAATATATTTTTTCCATAAAGGAACAAATTTAAATCTTACTAAGATAAAGAGAATAAGAATTCCCTCCAGGTGGAAGTCAGTTGGTAGAAACACATTTGACCAATGATCTCAGTTGCAATGTACATTTGAGCCCATAAATAAAGGATATTTTAAAAATTGTAGTGTTGACAATTGCCAAGTAAAAACAACTAAAACAAGTATATATTTTAAAATCTACACTAATTTAGATTATGATTACTCTTAATTTCATTATCTTTGTACTTATAACCTTCAATTTTTCTGTCCTTTCATTTTTACCTGTCTGAATTTTAATGGAAAATATAGTATTTTACAACTCATAACTATGACTAAGTCAGAAGATACTCAGTGGCTAAGCACTGAAAAGTGATAATCTCTAAAATGAATTAAATTTTCCTATCTGCATCTTGACCATTATGTTACCCAGATCTTTCCTCTTCTTCTTTTTAAAATGTTTTATTAGTTATTGATGTACCTTTATTTATATATGGTGCTGAGAATCAAACTTAGTGTCTCACACATGCTAGGCAAACACTCTACTATTGACCCACAACCCCAGCCCCAGATCTTTATTCTTCTAAGATTGATTTCTTTAGATAAACTTTTTCCTGAATTTCATCATCACAGACATGAGAAACTTCTTGCTTGGGTGAGCCCATGAAGGAGACTCTTAATATATGATCTCACCATCTCTTGATTGGTATGTCATGTGACTATTGCAATATATGACTAATGTTAATGTTTTTTAGCCTAAAAATAAATAAATGAAAGCAGTCATCTTGAAAAAATAGCAAGAAATATTAATACTATAAAAGTATTGGAAAAATATGAAACAACAGATCCCAAATTCTAAATATTCAGAAGAGCAGATGTGGACCTTAAAATGCAATAGTGGATAGTAGGGATGGGGAAGTATGGACAGGGAGAGATGGAAAATGGGAGGCTAGATTCCATCTGTGCACATTGTACGCACATGTGGAAATAGCTTGCTGACTGCATACTCATTACTCTATGCAAGTAATATGTGTTAATAAAAATATCTTCCTGAAATGGTATGGTCATCATAGTCAAAAGCAGTTATCATTGAAGGAAAGAAAAATGACATAAAATATAAATATTAACCAAATAGTGTAGTGGTATCTGGGAACTGATGAAAGATACCAGGCTAAGTGAAAACTGAAATGTTGACATTGTTTTGTTTTGCTTTTTTCATGCTGGGGACTGAACTCAGGCCTCACACACGCTAGGTAAGTGCTCTACCACTTAAATAAGTTCCTGGCCCCAGATAAGTTTTTTTTAAACAACAACAAAGGAAACTTAAAGGAACTGACAAAATTAATGATAGTGATATTGAAAGTATTTCCATCAGTGGAAATTTAATAATATTTATTCTTTCTCTTCTGCCATTTCTGCTTTGCCAGAATCTTTCCATAGCTGCAAGTAGGTTCCTCTCATCTAGAAATATCCCAGTAATAATTTCTTTCTGGAAACAGCCAGTGGCATACTAGATTTAATAGATTAAGGTAATACGTGCACATTTAGAACACAGGAGCTGTGTGCAAAGATATGATCATATTATATCATCAAATAGAGAATGCCTCAGAAGAAGCACATACACTCATTTGTATAAAAAGGTAGTGGATCTGCCTGGAAAGGAAGAAAACCATGATTATTTCAGTTTCTCAGGACAATGACTCCTGGAAAGGGGATGGTAGTCCATCTGGTATCCCCAAAAAACACAATTTTAAACAAATCTTTGGATAATAAAGGAAAATAATGTCTAACACTAGAGATTTGCTATGACAGGTGAGAAAGTCATGCTCATATTTTCTGCTTGTGTATCATTAATTGTTGCTCTCTTAACCTCTTTTTCTCTTCTTAATGCATGCTTTTCAATCTTTTAACCCTAAATATATACATTTCCTCTTTTCCTCTCCCTCCTTCCCTCCATTCTTCCCTCTATTTTGCAAAATGTCATATTAATATCAGTTTTCTTCCCTCATTTAGAAAGAAATTGCAATCAAAATTTTTATCACTCTCCATTTATTATAAACAACTAAATAGATGGCTATTCTAATGGATATGATCTTCAATCCATGCTCCATACCTGATCCAAGATGATCAATTGAACATAAGTGGAAAAAAAGTTTCTTTTATTTAAGAAGGCAGTCCTTCCTAACCCTGTTTTCTCCTTAGTCTTTTGAATGCAGCGTCCCTTCTCATCTGTGGTGCGGTGACTTTGGAAGGCAATGTAGCACAGGAGTCCAGCACACAGACCCCAGGCCCATACTGCCTAGATTTGCATCTGACCTCCACCATTTGCAGGATTTCATTGATTTGTAGCTAGTTGACCTTTTAGTTCCTCAGCTTCCTCTTTTGTGCAATGGGGATAGGTATTCATTGCTATCTTAAAGTTTTAGAATGGTTCCTGAAAGTCCTATATGAGTCAACTAAATAATAAATCAAAACTCTCCACTTTGTGGAACTTTGCCAGGTAGCAAAAGCAGTTCTGAACAGCCAAAATAGATCCCACTAATTATTCAGAATTTCAGGTCTATGATTGAAACAATGAAAAAAGATGTGCTTGCTAATGAAAGTGTATTGGGAATCGCACAGCTGGAGTGAGGAGCCTCCTTCCATCTTTTACTGATCCCTGCAGTGGTTCTCACCCTAAATAGAAACAGTCCTGAAGCCACTTAATAAATGTCCTCTTCCTTCCCTGTCACTTGAAATTCAAAAGTAATTTAGAGATTAAAATAGCAGGAGAATTTATCTTTGGGTTCTAATATTTCCAAGATGCATAAAGCTGAGAAGATTTAGTCAAATGCAAGTTCCAATATCAATATGATGATAAGGCAGCCAACCTCAGAGGAGCAACAATACTGTTAACAAATATTTTATAATATGTATGAGAAGAATATTTTTAATAAAATAATGTGCATTTATCTGTTTTAATGTTCAACAAATATAATGAAGTTTATAGAGCCTCACATCTGACCTGAGTACCTGTAATTGTGTGAACCATGCTGGTGGCTGAGACAGAAATATATTAGAGGTAGACCTTTAGACACCAAGATACGGCCCTTGACATGACGTTTTGAATAGGTATGTAATGTTATGTAAAGTTCTATAGAAGAGGGGAAAAAAACTAAATACTAAATTTTAATTTGCATTTTAGTTGCATTTCTGGAAAATTCAGTATGTTTTAAAATCGTGCAGAAAATTATTTGAATTTATCTGAAATCTCCTTCAGGCTCTAGAGTCAGTCTTAAGAATCAGTGCTCCAGCGTGCTGTTCAGCATGCCAAGCAGCTGTCCCTCAGTAAGACATTTTACAATATTGTGGCCACAAAAGACCATTTCAGTTTGCCTATATTATTTATAGAGCGAGAACCTCCCTTTTTAGTAAACTTTTTACCAAAATATAATATACATTTAAAAGGTGAAAATAAATGAAGTTTTCAAGCTTGATGAAATTTCACAAATGTGAATGTTCTTCAGGAATCAACCATTGCCAAGAAACTTTGAAAAGGAAATGGTTAATCATCAAATCTCTGAAGATAGTTAATTTTGTGGACCATGCATGGTATTAGCCTATCTTTCAGATGACGACCTTGGAGTGAAGAGATACTATCCACAGCAGGCCATCTACAATGGACACTGGAGACTGCACATAGGTTAATCTCATTTCCATATTTCTACACTGGCAATCTGGTGCAATCTGCAATAAAGAGCAGCTTCATTGAACACTTAACCAAATATGACCTATTGCAGCATAAGCAACAGAGCTCCTAGCCATGGACGCTATGCCTGGCTACTCAAGTAAGTGACATATCTTAGCTCTTGTTGTATTTGATTCTCATTTTTATACATCAAGAGAACCACAGAAGATGGAAAAGAAACTGTCTCTAGGTCTTAGGGTTGAACTTGTATGATTCTTAACTGAATCCAGGGAGAAAAAAAAACAGTTTTCCCTATATTAATTTGCTAAGGGGTACCTAATAAAGTACTACACAGGTTGAAGGGTTTAAAACATAGATTTTTTTTTCATAGTTGCAAAAGCTGTAAGTCCAGCCTCAAAATCCCGGGAGTGTTAGTCTCTTTGAGACCCATCTCCTTGGCACATCAAAGGCTGTCTTTCTTCTTAACGTGGGATTCCCCCATGTTTATGTCCATATTTCCTCTTATGACATTGGTCATATTGGATACTAACTACCTCTTTAAGGGTTCTGTCTCCAAATGCAGTCACATTGTGAGGCACTGATGGTTAGGACTTGAGCATGCACATTTTTAGGGACCACAATTTAGCTCATTACACTGTCTAATTATCGTTACTGTAAGAATCATTAAAGATTGTTATAGAACTCATATAAAACACTAAAAGTGAAATTCTCCAAAAAAATCACACTTTACTTAGAAAGATGAGCAAGTGCTGTACTGAGAGGGGCATGTCTCAATGCTTCTTCTTGCTCTACCCTCTGAATGCCTCTAAGGAATGGGTTACCATCCTCCAGGGTCAGAAGTGGCCCATCAGAAGGAAGTAGATATACTGGGGCATCTACAGTGACTCCTTCTATCCATCCTTAATAATTTTTTGACACGTTTGTTTTCACAGAGTATGTCAGCAATAAGGAAAGAAAGTGCCCTTTCTTTTTTAAATTAATATTATTTCTAACTGCCAAACTGGTTTACTTTATTAGGTCCTACTACTTTATGAGGTCTACCTTAGCAGATTAATATAGGCAACTTGTATAAATTTACAAGGTGCAATTATATTTTGGTGTGCACACACACACCAAAAAATGTAGATTGATTAAATCAAGCTCATTAACATATCTGTCACCTCACTTGATTATTATTTTTTTTGTTGAAACATTTAAAATTTACTCTGTAAATTATTTTGAAATATGTGATATGTTGTAATTGACCTCAGTTACTATTTTGTGCTATAGTTAAAATCTAGCCTATGTAACTAAAGCTTGTGTTATGTTTTAGATATGAGGTTTCCCCCGGGAGTTCATAGGTGAGACAATTCAAGAAACCTTAGAGATGAAGCAATCGGGTTATGAGAGCATTAACCCAATTGGTGGATTAATCCACTGAACTGGATTAACTGGATGACAACTGTAGGCATATATGGTGTGGCTGGAAGAGGTAGTCAATGGAGGTATACATTTTGGGGGTGTATATTTTTTTCCTTAGTGAGAGAAGTGTGCTCTCTGCTTCCTGGTGCCATGTCCTGAGTTACTAACCTCTGCCACGCCCTGTCTCCATGATGTTCTGCCTCACCTTGGGCTGAGAGCAATAGATCCAGCCATGGACTGAGACCTCTGAGACTGTGAACCCCCAATACATTTTTCCTCTTCTAAGATTGCTATTTTTAGGTCTTTTGTCACAAAAGCAAAAAAAAAAAAAGTCTAAAACAACTTGTAACAACAACAAAAAACTTTGACCAACAAAAACTCCACTCCATTGCCCTTGACCACTATTTGGTAATCATCATTCCATTCTTCACTTCTGTGAGTTTGACCTTTGTAAGGTTCTACATATAACTGAGATCATACAGATCATACAGTATTTGTCTTCTGGGCCTGGCTTATTTCATTTAACATAATTTTTAGCTTCTTCCATAATGCCTTGGCTAACCTGCATTCCCACCAACAGGATGCCAGTGTTTCTTTCCTCTGCACTCCTGTGGACACTAATCATCTGTCATCATCTTGATAATGACCATTCTACCAGGTGTGAGGTGATACCTCATTATGACTTTAATTTGCATTTCCCTAATGGTTAATGATGCTCAACATTTCTTTCAGGAACCTGTTGGCTTTTTGTATTTTTTTTTTTTTTAAGAAATATCTGCTCAGATCCTTTGCCCATTTTTAAGTTAGGTTATTGATTTCTTACTATTGAGTTATTTGAGTTTCTTGTCCAGTTTAAATTCTAAATGCTGAAGTCTTCTAAGTCTTTCATGGGCCATCACTTTGTTTCTCAATCGTCACAGTCTTCTCTGCTAATGTTGTATACTGTATTTCTATTCCTGGTCTCCATCTTAAATTCCAGAGCATATCTACATACCCCAGATCCAAACCTGAATTTCTCACGGGCATCACAAACTTTAATTGTTCAAAGAAGAATGATGAGTTTCAGTTCAAATCTTCTTCCATCTCAGTCTTCCTCATTTTAGTATTAATACAATGCATTCATTGTGTAATAAAAATAAATATACAGATATATAAAAATAGTAAGCATACTCGATTTCTTCTTTTATTCATATCTAATCCATTAGCAGGTGCTATTAAACCTAGCTCCAAAATTTGACCCAAAACATCCATTTAGTCTCCATTTCCATTAGAATTGTGGCACTGCAAACTTATATTATCTTTTGGCTGACTGTAGTTAACTTACCAATTGTGTTCAGTCCCTCTTATTAGGACAATCTATTTGCCTCCTTTTTGTCTTAAAGACTTCAACATCTGCTACTTTCCTGCTTGCTCCTTGGCCTCTACCTAGACTGAGATACTGGTGTCATAATCATACTTTATTGGTTACTTTGCCCACTTTAGAGCCTTTCAGCAGCTATTCTGTTTGAAACCAAAAAATAACACAACAAATCCCTGTCTCCTTCAAACCTTTATGTGATTGATTGGATCTGTTCTTTCTGTTTCAGTTTGCAAATCACCTCCATGGATCTGTATTAATCATTCAATCTTAGGTAATCCACTAGGCTTTCCATCTCTAATATCATTTTTAATGTGCCATGAGTCACTGCATAACATTTCTTCCCACCTCATTATGATGAAAGCCTGGGCAGATCAGCTCTACACCCAACACCTAAAACAATGCCTACCTCATGAGAGGAGGTCACTGAATACTGATGGAACAAAATGAATGAACAAAGATTTGTAAGAAACATTTGCATCCTTCAAAAACATCTGATTATCTGTTCCTCCTGCAAATGAGGGAAAATAAAAATGTCATTTCAAGATGAAACAAGATTGATTTACATATATTTCATAGACTCTGTGATGATGTGTAAAAGTACCCATCAAAAAATTAGAAAACAGCCTTCATGTTGCCAATCTTAAAAAGTTGAGATATTAACATTTAACAGATGAAAGACCATGTCAGTTAGTGTCATTCTTCTGTTGAATAAAGCAAGTTACCTAAATAATATGTAAGTAAATAAATAAATATGCTATTCTTAGTGGAACTACTTTATTCAATAAACTTGTTATCTGAACTATAACATTATTTTTCATGGCATTAATTAATTTCTAAAATTTTGAAAATAAACGATGCAGACTGTGATGTGCTTTCCTGTATGGGAGGTAATTATGTTAGAGTTTGCTGAAATAGATGAAAAAATTTGAGGGGACATTGTCGAAATGATGCATCTTTATTAGTTGGGATTTATTTTGTTTTCTTAGTATTTTAAAATAGCCCTCTTCTTTGCCTGTTAGAAAGGAGAAAGTATTCACTCTGGTTTTAACCCCTACTGCCCTCTTTTCACTTTCCCTTTGTTACCTGCTATGGGAACATGAACTATCAGTTACTTTAATTTTTAAAAATCTAGTCCCTCTTCTCTTCTTCCCTGTTTCCTTTCTAAGAAGTAGTTTTAATAATAAGTGCTATTCAAGACTATGAATTGAAGATTAACTTAAATACTAATATCTCTGGAATCCTTCCACTAATATTTTAATTAATGTTATGTTGAAGCCAATAGACCACTGTCTGGATTAACAGAACTAGGTGAAAAAAGAAAGCAGTACAAACATCAATATAATAATCCACTAGGATGGACCTCTGATCTGGTTTAAGTTTAGGTTGTTGTCCTTTGATTCTAAGGTAACTACCTTTTAAAGTCTGTGACTCTTCCTCCACCCAGTGTTAGTCCATTGATTTTATGCACTGAATGCTGCAGATACTAGGAATACGAATGAATAGTTTGAATTCAGGTATGAAAGTTTCAGGGCTTAAACCTTTATAAACTGTTTCATGCTCTGATGACATTTTGTTTACTTGCTTTGCTGTTTTTGTTTTTCTTATTAGAGTTGTTTATTCTAAAATAAAAATACAATATTGTCATTTCTTAGTATTTTCCTACTATAAGCAATCCTGCACAATGGAGGAAGGCCAAGGGTGATTAGTTGCTCAGATGGTAATCTTCAACAGAGATGAGTAAGCAAAAGTACCTGATGTCTGGAATTACCTGGGTAACTTCCCTCTTTACTTTGCCTAGAGAAATTAAAATCTTCCCCTATCTTCTTCTCCCTCTCTCTTTTTCCTAAAAATAAGGATCACACACCATATCATATTCAGAATTGATCACATGCCATATCATATTTATAATCAAATAAGGGAATTATTTTATTTAATCTTTCTGTATTTCTTTCTAGAGTAGTATGGAAAATAGACAATTTATTGATTCTTCTAATTAGATTTTATCATCTTTTGAATTATTTTAAATTTTCGTCATGAGAGGAAGGGGGACCCACTTGATAAACTAAACGTGAGAAATAATTATTGAGATTGGCTTCTTGTTGGACAATCCTGAATCAACACAGTACAGGCTATATTACTTGGCTCCAAAGAGATGGGTTGTCTTGTTGCTAAACTAAATATTTATTATGAAAGTCCTTCATTGGAACATTGGGGGAATACATCTGCATTACTTCTTTTCTACATGGAGATTGGGACTATTTGAGTCAGCTTTGAAATCTGAATTTAGTTGTATAATATCCTATTTCATTTTAAAATGGAATTTGGGGAACATTCTGGCTACAGGTCCTGTGAAGTATAAAAGACAAATTTTTTGTGAATCTAGTTAATTAGAAATAATTTAGGTCAAGTAGGAATTGTGCAAATTCCATTTCCATGAGAGAGGAGCCCAAGACAAATCCACTGTGTGCTCCTATTCTTTCCACTCTTCCATTTGTCCTTATTATAAATGACAAGTACATTCTTAAGAAGGCTATAGGTTGTACAAGAGAGAAAGGACAAAACGGATTGTACTGAGCTTTTCATGTCATGGCAGTGCCTTGGAAAGGGGGCTGAGAGGTGGCATGGAGTAACAGACATTTCAGACAATAGCTCTGTGTGTTTGCAAACATGTTAACAGGTCATTACACATCTTGCTACCTTCTCAGTTTAATTTTCTGTATGCTCAATCTCCTATTTCAGGAAGCACTGGACTTTCATTGTAGTTGATTATCTGATCATTTTAGAGTAACGATCTTAGGGTGAAGTTGCCCTGTGACTTTTTCCTATGATGAGATCAATGTTGCAATGCACAAAAAAGTCCTTATAGTTCCTTTGTTCAATAAAATTAAGAGAATCTTATTAAGGCATTTTGATCATCTATGTTACTTAATAGCTAATGACGGGGAACAAGAAAGGCATTTCAATGAATCAGGAATACTTTATCGAGTGTGGACTAAAAGTAAGTGTAAGCCATTCTCTTCCCAACCCGTTCCTGGCTGTATCTGGTAGAACCGAAGTAATAGATTCTAGTAGGATAGAGAGCAGAAACGTTTCCCTTGAGCCCGTCCTTCTGGTTGCTCAGTCCAATGTGAATGTGAATAACACTTCCACAGGACATGCATTTGAAAAGTAATATTGAGAAAGCTCTTCCCACTGCCTCTAGATAGTATAAATTGTAAAAATGACCACTGTCAAATTTTAAATGTGTTAAAAGGGAATGATAGCAGTTTTTGCTTTCAAATTACAAAAATATAAAAAATGTGGTGCACATTGAACAGCACTTATGTGTTAGGATATCCATTTATTATTAATTAAATATTAAAAATATATGCAACTAATATAGTTAGTCACAATATGAATAGCCTGATAAGAATTAACACAAATGAATTGCACCTATGCATCCCTCCTCACTTACACTTTTAATTACCTCTGGAAATGATGAAATTATAGCTGATTTATTTCAGTGATTTATAATATGAAAGTTTGTTAAATTACTTTTATTCTCCACTAGGAATTTTAGGGCAAGAGACAAAGGATCCAGATATGGCCAAGGAAAGACAATGCAACAGGTTAGACCATAATTCTTATAATAATGAAGAGCAATTACCTAAACATTAGTGACTGAAACTCACCACAGACTAGAACAGTTTCCCATATTTGGCACTTAGGAAAATTATATAATCTAATATCCTCAATGGTAATATGTGAAGTTAAAAAGTTAGCATTACTGAATTCATGATTTATCAAAGATTAACATATGTTCAGTCTACTCAACATACTTAATCACAAATGTGAACTAGTCTATATTAGAAATATTTTAAACAATATATAAGTGGGGAAATCTCTCTCTTTCTTCCTAATTTCTGACTAAATGTAATGAAGCAGGATGTTCAATAGACCAAGCTATAATTAATTACTCTATTATCACATAAACTACCTTGATTAAACTGTAATAACAAGATACTTAGATGTTAGAATTGCTATAAGGTAACTTTAATATTTTTACATCCATGTGAAAAAAAAAGCATTTTAAAATGAAAAGCTTAATATATTTACACAGAAGCATATAGTTAAAGCCATTCCTGAAATTCATTTTACAATAATCTCAGTTCAAACTGAAATAGAATTTACTATTTGTTTTATTTAGTTGATATAAAGGACAACAAGTTTCATAGTTATTTTCAAATCTGCATTAGCAAAAGAAGCCTTCCTGTTTTGTATTGCTTGACGAATCAGTGCCTCTTTATATGAAATTAGGAACACTATGAACTATGGCAGCTAGCTTTAAATGTTTTGGCAGTAGCTATGCAAACTAGCTCTCAACACTCAGGCAGTAATTATCACCTCCAAGTCAGATCTACTACATAACTTTACCACTGCAAAATTGAGGACACGGTAAATGAATTTGTAGCCAGACTTAAATCAATTTACCTTTGCAGATGATGTAAAAATAATGTTCTTATTAATCCTTAGGTTATGAGGACAGCACCCTCATGAGTATGACTATTCCCCTCATGAAAGAGGTTGAAGGAAGCTTGGTTGCCATTCCACTAAATGAAGATGGAGTTGGGCCCTACAGTCTATGAGGATCAGGCTTTTACCAGACACTGAATTTGCCAGCATAGCCTCTAAAACTGCAGGTGCTGCTATAAAACATTATTTCATGGTGTATGTATTTGTTACAGCAGACCAGATAGATTCATCTCCTAAACTGGGATAAGTGATTATAATTTATGTGCAAGATGATGAGTTTTCTTAATCTCTATTGTTGTGGCTGTTGGTTCTGCTACAGAAAAGTTGTTTTGAATTCCATGAGATTCCTGTTAGAACTGTATTCTCCAATCTAAGTGTCTGGAGGACATTCACAGTAGGAAAATGGGATGATCCAAGATGAGCTTGAGTACCAGCTTCAATATCCAATGAGGCTGTAATGTGTATATGATTCCTGCAACCAACACGAGAAACTGGTGAATGGAATGATGTTCTCTTCTTAGGTCAACTAGAGATATAATCCCAAATCTTAGTCCAGAAATATCAGACTGAAAAACTTTGATCAAAAAGGGGAAAATACTGACTATAAATGAATTTTTCTAGTTGAGTTGACTTCTTCCAAATATCCTTAGCCCTTCATGATCCTTATTGAATTTCCTACATTATTCCATTGAGTTAAATCTTGCCTAGCATGTGCCAATTTAGGCAAGGTTGTTCGCCAATTGTTTAAACTCATGTGGCGTCCCAAAGAAAACAACACAGCATCATGCCCGTGGCTGTGTACACAAGATTCATCTTTATGTCACACCATTCTGACAGTTTGACGTTTTTATGGGTTCTGTTGGCATTGAATGGAAGTACTATGTAAAAGAATGTGTCTGCATTAAGTTCATTTGGAGAAGATCCACAATGGTTCTCTCATACCACTTAGATGAAACCTGGTTGTATTCCCCTTCTGCTGCCCTCAAGAATCATTCACAGTCTTTTTTACTTCTATTCTTTACAGTCAAGCTTATGTCTTCTTCAGTACTTGAATAAGGAAGCATCACAATACTTCTTCATTATTAATATCTAAAAACAAATAGTTACACAAGAATAGGAATCTCGTGGTTGTAAAGATTCACTTCCTACTCCAAGAAACACCTCTGTATACACTTGCTACCAGAAGATTTGATGTTCCAAGAGCAACTCTCAGACATGAATATGGTCCCCAAGTCCACGTGCTTTCTACCTTTACCCCAATCAAAGAAATTATATTCAGGCTGAGTGTTCTTGCTTTACTTGTGCTTATTTGTTTTTGTCTACATGTTCTTATGAGACTCTACTCATTCCATCTTCTAATTTTCTTCACCTTCCTTCCCTCAAGATGAAATCATTCATTGAACTCTTGATTTTTACTACCCCAAACTCTTTCTGGACTTAATGTTTTCCCCCTGGGAAATAAACTCCAATAACCTATTGTCTGTGGTGCAAAGTTTATAATCATGACATCACTAGAAACATAAAAGTTTAAAGAACATTTTTGTGAAACAAAGTTCACATAAAACTTCATATAATCCATTCTTAAAGTAGTAATAGCATACATCTCTAAATTCAGCCCAAGATCCATTCCATAGCCTGACTCCTCAGATCACAAATTGCACAGACAATTCATTAAAATCTGCTTAGGTCTGTATGATTTAAATAGCTTGTTGATTTTTATAAAACCAAGGGTCATGTATTAAAAAACCTCAAGTTCTTTGAGCCCTTGTACGCAGAGCATCCTCCCTAAATACATGTAACACTCTTCCTGCTATGGTTTACAGTATTTTCCACTTAAAAAAATTTTGGTGATAAAACTGTCATTTGTAGACTGTTGTACTTTGAGTTGGCATATTTACTGGACCAACTACCAACCATTGAACCCTGGATTTTTCAAGACAGAATCCACTCACGAATGGGACAATAGCAGCAGTACCCATATCTTGCATTAGGATTCTGACAGTCTGTTTTTCTTTCTGTGACCAGCTGTGACTGTGAAAATTTCTCCTTTTATCCCCTTCCTCTCTTCAGATATTGTTTTATAAAATGGGACTTGCTTGTCGTTGAGAACAACCTAAAACTCTATACTATGTTCCAATCTCAATGGAGTAGTATTACCTTAATGCTTAGAATAATTGGAAAAAATATTTTTATCACTCTCTTTTTAATTGAAATAAAGATAATTTTCAAAATCTTAAGGAGGAATCTGATGTTTGCAAATAAGAACTTTAGTTTGCATAACCCCATACCTTGCCTTAGTGTTCTTTAGACCTCAATTTCTCATAGCCCACTTGACTAAACAAATTTCTGAATTTTTATTTCAATGTACATTTTAATCTCTCCCATTACTTCAGCATTAATTTACAAATTATTCCTCCTATTCAGACTATTTTAAATAATTTCTTTTCAATAAAAGACTTCTATTTCTATCTAAAAAGTTCTTAGTGATTTTTTAATGTGACTATATTGAGGAATAAACTTGGGATTCTAGGACTTTAATTTCAGTGTATTCATTTATATGGATGATAATAGTTAATCTGTCAGGAGTACTTTTATGTGCCAGATATGTTATACAAATTATGTTTTATGATCATGATAATCTAATTTCATATGTATAAGTAGTGCTCTGATTGTAATGCTGAGGAAATTAAGGCACACTTGTGTGGATACGTTCATTCAGAGAATTATGTAGAACTGGTGCAGGAAGTCCAGAACCTAGACCTGCCCACTCGGAATTCCTTCCTGCAGAATCAATCTGGTTCTTTTTATATTCTATATGATTGTAACACTCAAAAGCAATCTACTTAATAGTCACTTTAATAAAACTTTACTGTTCCTTGAATGTAACTTTTAGTAACTTTTATTTCTGGAGTTCTTTTTGGCAATGTATTTCCAGCTGGTTTTAAGCCCTTGTACAGATAATATTTATTCTTAAGATCAAATTAAGACTTTAGAAACATAAATTGCTGGAAAAGTCATTTGAATTTTCAAAAATCTAAAAGGCACACTTATTGTTCAATAATTATATTTAGCCATTTTTCTTTTATGCAGGTGGGCCATTTTTATCAGTTTACAACTAGGAAGTTACAGATGTGTACTTAATCATTTCTTCCCACTTTCTCTTTTGTTCATTCATCTTTTACTTGATCCTCTTCTTCCTATGCTAGAATTCTCATCTGACTTAAAGGACAATGATAAAATCAAATTAAAATCAAAACCAATTCTAAATGTGTTCTCTCATCTTTAAATTCAGATTCACAGGAAATTACCACACCCTTTCCCATTCAAATTATATGTATTTTTCCTTTTCATACTATATTTAACAATTCCTTGTACAGAAGATAAATCGTATTTTCTTTCAGTGTGGCACTTTTCTGGGAACACTCATTTTCTTATCTATAGCAATCCAGTAATGGTATATTTTTTAAAGAAATCACTATATAAGTTATAGGTTAGTTCTGTCAGAACCAAAGTTCTAAGAGGTCAAAGAAAAAGAAAGTCAAATTGCAATTTGGGAAATAATTATTCTAAAATATGACTCACCTAAATGCATTTTAGACTATATGCAACATGAAGAAGGCCATAAAGATTAAAGTTGGTTTCTAGACTCTAAATATTGTAAATTGTTTTAAATATATCCCCCCCAGTTTCCTAAATCTAATTATAAGTATCAAAAATATTTTATACATGTCTTAAGACTATCTTCTCTAACTATAACTTTATCATTAATATTAAACAGCATATACAAGAATTGTTTTTAAACAAATATATTTGAGAAATTTAACCCAAATAACACTACAAATTATGCTTTTCTCTGTGACCTTTCAAATAAAGTGGGATTTTGAAAATCACCCTAAGTTTATGCATCGTCCTCAACCAGTCTTTCAAATGATTGATATTTTATGATTTGAATATCTCACTATGCCTAGGGCCAAGAAGCATTGCCAAGGCCCAGATTCCATATGGATTTTCTGTGCATCAGAGGTTTTAGCATAGGACTTGACCTTATTCTGTGCTTTCTCACTTGATAATGCATCTCAGACCAATTCTATACCTTCAGAGAAACAGAAACTAAGTCTTCAAGAGTATAGAATCAGACTACCCAATGCTCCTCTTCTAATTGGACACAGTTTTCTGAGGAAATTCAGTGATTGCTGGGTATTGTTGGAATGTTTCCCTTCCAAAGGGAAATTCTACTCCAAGGACCACACTTAGAGATATGCCAGTGTTTTTCTACCTATTGAAAAGTACTGATTTTTCCCCATGTTTCCTCAATACTATTTGTTGCTTCAAAGTATTACTATGATCAAAATATTTTGACTCTTTTTGCTATTTAGTTTACAAACTTTAGAGTACTTTTGAGATATTTGCCGTGTGACAAACTATTATTCACAGATATCTGGTTTAGTGGTGATTATTTTAACAATATTTCTCTATTTTCTGATAATATTCATTTTTTGTAATGTATGAAGAAAGTGGAAAAGTTACCTATTCACATTATTTACTAGATTAATATAGAAGTGGTACAAATATATTTTGATTTCTTTATTCAATCACTGGACATAACTCTGGGGCAAAAGTGATATCTATATTAGTCCTAAACACAATTTCAGTATGTAGCATATCAAACCCAGTAATACCAGATATTGAACAAGTGTCACGAATATAAACGAATAGTGAAAATATTGCTCCTGAAGCAATCGCTTATTTGAAATTATTAGGTTATGTTAACCTAAAAAATAAGGATCCTCTTTATTTCTGTTGAAGAATAAAAGAAGATGTGAATGGAAAAATATAGAATGTCTGTCCTCAGTTTCCATTGTTCTACTTTAAAAATTAACACAAATTGCATTATTATTTTTTCCTATCACATTGTTTTTGTTTTTGTTTGTTTGTTTCTTATCCTGGGTATTGAAGCCAGAAATTCTTTACTACTGAACCTCATCCCCAGCCCTTTTTCCTTTTTATTTTTTTTTTCTATTTTGAGACAGGGTCTCACTAAGTTGCTTAAGGTCTCACTTCATTGCTGAGAAAGACCTCAAATTTGTGATCCTCCTGCCTCAGCCTTCTGAGTCCCTGTGATTACAGGTGTGTGCCACCACTTCCAGCTTCCAACATGCTTTTTTTCCCCCTCTTTTTTATACTTTTGTCAATTCAGTTTTACTATTCTTAAGTTTTGATTTTCCTTATATACAACTAAAGAGAAATATTTCTAGATTATCATAACCTATCTTCAATTATTTGTAAATGCAATGTAATGCAGACACTGATAATAAATTTGTTTTCTGAAATAAGAAATTTCATGTTTGTCATATTATCTAACGAACATCAATGGGAATGTTGTGAGTCCTTTGATTGGCTTCTCAGTTTTATATGCTCTTGTAACTTGATCAGGTCAAACATACTTACTAATTTTCACCAATAGTTGTACTTATAACTGAAAAAGAAGAGAAGTTTCTTAACTTTGACTTCTAATGATGCAAATGGTAAGTTAGATAAGAAGATGCAGGATCAGATTCTGAGGAATCTCTAGTCTACAATTATTAGAGTTTTATATTTTTAATTACATTGTAACCCCAGGTATTCTATCTAGCTAATACAAATTAAAAGCAAAAATCATTGCTTTACAAATAATGTGGCAGAACTGTCAAACCTATGTTCAAAGCATCAAATTGCATTGACAATTGATGAAGGTACTTTCTTGGGTCACACTGGTATGAAAAAGGCCCACAGTATACAGCACAGTGAAGAAGAAGGTTACATTTGTCATTAAAAGGAACTTTTTGTCACATTGTGCTTTGTTTGGTTTTACTTACTAAGATAAATGCTATAAATTGATCAGAATGATTTTCACAGAAAAAAATAAATTGCCAATATGTCCCCTTCTGTTAAAAAATTAAGTACATGTGTCTATTTCATTTTTTCTTAGTACCCCAAGAATTGTTTGAAATATGCTTGATATACCTCCTAATGTCATTCATTGAGGTACTGAAATGGTAATATTTTCAATTGTTGCTTCTTTTTTATTCTATTAAAATACTTTAATACCACTTCTGTGGAGTTTAATGCAATGGTTAAAATACAGAGATGTAGTTAAACAATAGACTGTTCTGAAAACTTGTGCTTTCTGACAATATTTCCCCCCATGATTGGTTTCTTTGAGCTCTTACAATTGGTTGATGGCAGTTCTGCACCAGAGTGTTTTGGCAAGTGTTCATTGACTTTTGACAGTCTGTGGGAATTCAAATAGAAAAGGGGCATTTTATAATCCATAAGAATGGCTTCGCTGTGCTATTTTATGGGAGGAGTGGTTTATAGCATGAGGATGCAGTTTTTCCCCTGTTGGTCATCCATGTGTTTCTTCATTTTCCAGATTTTACCCAATCTGCACTTCTTACTAGGACAATGCATCCTTTTAAATCAATAATAAACAAAGCTCAAATAAAGAATGCTGAATCAGGCCCATTAACACCAGTACTAATTATGCAGAGAATACACAATACTGTTTACAGTAGACCTTTCCAAAGGCAACCATAATATTAAAAGTGCAGAATCTATTTCAGAAGTAGGCAAGTCTCCATAAAAATTTTATTTATCTTGAAAGGCAAATGCTTATTCATTGCATACAATTGAAAGACATGGTTACTCCTCTCCCTAAACATCATTATATATTTAGATGACTAATAATTCTTAATTGTGTCAGTAAAGTCAGTGACGGGATTGGATCTGCAGAGATAAAAATTCAAGCACTTGATGTACACTGCACAGTAGGAAAATTCACAGGGTACAGTGTGAAGAGATGTGAGATAGGGAAAAGAGCTTGAGATTTATCATTGAAATTATCTGAGTGCTAAAAGAAAGTCTCTGTCTCTCTAGACCTTCTTAATTTTCAGTACTTGTAATGCCTCCGATGCCTTGAAGTAGTTTTCCATACGCCTGTTTGTTTATTTCAGTTTTGTGATTGTATGTTTGTGTGCGTGTTTGCCTGCATGTAGTTTTCCTGGGAGCAGCAGGCTCTTTGGTGTATGTGTGCATATGTATGAGTGTGCATATGTATGAGTGTGAATTAATTACACATTTAAAACATCTGCATCAGTGGCGGCGTCTGCAGTCCTCCCTCGCGGCTCCAGTCAGTCGGGATGTTGAGCTCCATCACTTGGTGTTAGGACCACTCGGAAGACCAGCCTGTCGGACGCCTGATGGTGGTTCCCGGGGGGTCGGAGCTCCGGGAGCCTGTACCATCTCTATCTGAAGGGGAGGAGAGAAGGAAAAGAGAACGAATCCAAGCGAGGGGCTTCTCCTTCCTGCAGCTGGGTTGAGGGGGCAGCCAGGTTTTGAGCAGGGTTCTAAGATTACACTGCAAATCTCCAACTTCAGCACCGCGGACAGCACCACCTCCCGCCCGGGGCGAGGCGCGCGCCTGCTTCCTTGGCCCCCGCCCCAGCTGATGGACCGGGGCCGGTGGGTTCCTTCTCCCTTTTGCTTCCAAACGAGGCGAGGGCAGGGCCGAAAGGTTCTAACAGCCACAGGGGTACGGTAAGGAGGAGAAGGAGGAGACTAGGAGGAGGAGGAGAAGGAGGAGAAGGAGGAGGAGGAGGAGGAGGAGGGGGAGGAGGAGGAGGGAGGAGGAGGAGGAGCCGGGGAGGGGACCGAGCACGGAAGGGAAGGGAGGGCTTCCCTGCGCCGCTCGCCGGGGTTTGCAGGCGCTGCTGGTGGCGGCGTCTCCAGCTCTCTGGCGGCGGCGGCGGCTGCTCTCGCTCCAGCGGCCAGGAGATGCTTCCCCGCGCCGCGCCGCGCTGAGGCCGTGCGTGCGCCGCCGGCTGCGCTGCGCGCTCCGCACATACACAACCTCTCCATGTGAGCTGACAGGCGATTGGAAACCCCTCTGAGTCACGCTGCCCAGTGGCGAAGGGAGCGCTCGCCCGCAGTGGCAACAGCAGCGCCGCCGACCCCGTCGCTCTCCTTTTCTCTTCTGCAGCCTCCGTTCCTCTGATTTTCCCCCCACGTCCTTTGACGATTTTTTTCGAGAAGGAGAGGGCGGGGTAGGTGTCAGTCCCCTCCTCTCTCTCCCCCCTCCTTTTCCTTCTTGGTTTGAATTTCTTCCCCCCGGCATTTCACTGGCTCACGGAGCTGGAGACTAGACCCGCTCGGAGGGAAGAGGAAGGCTGAGTCTCCCCTGCTGTTCCAGACCCAGAAGAACTGGAGCCTGGAGGGGGTGAGGGGAGAAGAAGGACCAGCGGGAGGGACTTGGCTTTCTCTCGCATTTGAGGACAGCCCATCTCCCTTCGAGAACCCCGCAGAGAGACGGACTGCATCTCCGCAGCAAGCTTTTGGAGTACCGCTGCCCAGAAGGCGAAGGATGGTGGTGGCTCCCAGAGCCCGCTGCAGAGCAGCGCTTTCTCTGTGGATTGTCAGCAGCTTCATCTGCAGAGCCTGGACGGCTCCCTCCACGTCCCGTAAGTAGTCCTCCCCGCCAGCTCGCTGGGTACTGGAGCAGTTTCAGTGCCGCATTGATGTTCAACACCAGGGTATCAACTGTGAGGTGCTTTCGCAGTTCTCGCCCCCAGATTTGTGTGTATCCCTGCTGTCACGCACTTGAGCCATTGCAGCAGAGAAACTCCAAACCAGCGCGCTCCTGGTTTGGGGGAGAGGGTTTTGACGTTGGTGATGTTTCTGGAAAGTTGTTCCTGGTCTTGGAGATTGCTTGGCAACTGCTTGGTTAAGGCAATCAGTGTACAGGGGAAGGGAGTGAGTTGTGCAGATGGAGCTCATTGCATTTTACTAGATAAGTCAGTTAGTGAAAAGTGAAGACCATGCGAAAATAAGTTTTTGTTTTTATTTATGATTTTAACTTAAATGAGCACGGTTTGGGAGATGAAAGAGGCGCATATTTTGAACAGTTTGGACACCTATAGGTTCCCGTTAACCTCCTCTGTCCCCTTAAAATGTGAATGCCCGTTTAGTACTTGCTTATTAAAATGAAAGATAGCAAATCCTATATATCAACTGAAATTGCTTTGATTCTTTGGTAGTTTGAAGTAATGGATAAGAGCTGTGCAGTCCAGGACTTGGGACAGTCACTGGAAAACCTCGTTAGTGTAATAACGAAGAGTTTCAGGAAAATTATGCTGCTTAAATGTGTATCTCTCCATTTTTTGCTAGCCCCCCCCCCCTTTTAAGACTATTCATGTTTTCATGAGGTTTAGAAGAAATGGAAGATTCCAGCCCATTTTCTGCATTGCTTTAGAAATGCATAGTGAGCATGTCAAGAGGAAATGCATGATTGCTTCTATGGCTCAGAAAGGGTTAAGAGCTAGAAAGATTGCTGGACTTAGGATAGTACTCACAGGCACATACTTGTTTCTCAGAATAAATAAGTTGATAAAGAATCATCATGGAGACTTTGGAGTTTAAAAAGAGCTGTATTCCATTTAGGGACAATAAGTTTAGTATCTTCCAGAACTTACCATATGTGAAGTAGATTTGAAGATGTAGTGATGAAACTTGGTCTATTACTAATATTGATAATTTTATTCAGTGTGTAAATATCAATAAGCATAGCATTGAAAAGGGACTTTACAAACTGTTGTTAAGAATCTTTTACATAATACCATATTATTATAAATATTAGACACATTTTCCATGCTACTACATTAAAGAAAAGTAACGTAATTTTCTTGCAAAGTTTAAAGATGTAGATGCAATGAAATGGAAATACAAGTTTTAATGAACCTGAAAAAAATCTATATGATTTTTTCAGATCACAAATTAAACCTCAAAAAGTTATATATTTTTAATATTTATGTCAACTTTATAGATTTAAAAAGAAACTGTAAAGATATCTTGCTAAATATTGATATTTGTGCAAATATATAACTGGATTCTTCAGAAACAATTTTGATGAAATTTCAGTTTTCATTTCAAAGTCTTGTTATACAGAACTCGCTGCCACTTTTTCAGGAAAATAAACTCATTATAAATTAAATTTATCATATTCACTGATTGTAGCTCCTGTCAAGAGTTTTTCCAGAATTCTAGGTTTCATCTTTCTATATACTTTAACTACAAGGGTTCAATCTGAACCACTCACTATTTATCAAGAATGGCATAAATGCAGCTATTGGGCTAATATATTTCAAAGATAGGAAAGTTGTTATTTTAGAAATATATACTAAGTTTTTACTAATCAGAATTTGGTGCAAGGGAACAACATAGAGACCATTACATCTATGATAAATAGTTATTTGTTATTCTTGATTATTAAAATTTAGTAATATTATTCTCCATTGTTTAAAAATATATAATAGCTGGATTTTAATTTCTTTTGAATTTAAAACATATGTCCAAAACTTAAAATTGCCTTATGTCCTGGAAATGAATCAATGATATAGGAGTTTACAATTAGAATGAGCTTCATGTATTCAATACTTTAAATTTAATTGTATTTTTATATTAATGAAAGTATTAAATTTTGTTCTATGTAGCTCTGAAGGAGAGTACGAAAATTATATTCTTAATACTAAAAACACTCAAAGGAGGAGAA
This sequence comes from Marmota flaviventris, assembly GCF_047511675.1. Taxonomy (NCBI): domain Eukaryota; kingdom Metazoa; phylum Chordata; class Mammalia; order Rodentia; family Sciuridae; genus Marmota; species Marmota flaviventris. The sequence continues at coordinate 10,100,316 of NC_092498.1, read as the reverse complement.
AAATGGTAACTACATGAATCTGAGATAATGAACAACTCAACCAGGAGAGGTCATCACAAGACAAAAAGTAGCTTGAAAAGCTAAAAGTAACATTTTTATTTATTTATTTTATTAAAAATATGATGACTATGCTAAAACTTCCTGTTTCCAAATTACTTTTTAATATGATGGACAATTTTTGAGGATACAATTAATATTTTTTCATTCCATAACAAATAAATTTCAAATACATAGTTGCTCGTGGCTTGTTTCTTTTTCTCTGTTCTGAAAATGTATATAAATACTGTTAATACTATGTTTTGTATGAGTACACTAAAATAAATTCAAGAGAACTCACCTCTTGAATTAAAGAAAAATCTAATCTAATTTCTTTGTGATGGGGAGAATGATCTGTTACTGAGCCTATGGAATCATGTACCTTCCTTTCTTGCAAATGTGTGCCCAAGGCACACAGGGGAGGCTTCAAGGAAATGGTCTAGTCTTAGAGAGTTGCACTTACTTGATCACATTAGAAAGACCCTGACAGGTGCAGCTTTACATGATGAGGGCTTTGAGCTAGCACTTAATGAATTCAGTTCTTAAATATAACTAAATTATTACTGAAGTTTTACTTAAAATTTTAAGTGTTCTCTGAAAAGACCAATCATTTACATTATATTTTGTACAGCAGTGAATTTATAATTTCATTGACTTTCTTATTTATTAGGTGTGCTTTGCATCAATTCAAATGATCTGTAATAAATATGCTTTTTATATAGACATAAAGTGTATGCAAAATGTATATGTATATATAAATATATATGTATGCAAAATATTTATATATATTGCATACATAAATATATATGGTAAAATTATCATATAGATGTATATTGCTTCGTATAGGATATATATGGAATATTTATTGCATAAAATATTATATATTTATTTATTTTCCCACATGTCAGTCAAGGTGTTTAACTTGCTTACAATTTATATATTGGTCTTTTCAAGTATCTAATGCAACAATATTAAACAATAATATGTTAGTCAATTTTTTCTCTCTTCTATTCATATATTTCCCTCAAAATATTATATTTTAAATATAAAATATGTAAATGAATAACAAAAAATTTATATTGAGTTTGAATGTAGTCATGAGTTTGTCTTAACAAAAAATAATTTAAATTTAAAAAGTGCTTTAAGTCAACAAAGCTCATTGGTTGAGAAATTGCAATAAAATTTTTTATTAATGCAAAAAAATAAGAAAATCATGATGAACTTACTGGAGATAATAATAATAATAAATGACCTTGGTTTTATTATAGGAACTGATATTCAGAAAATAGTAATCTTTGTTCAAATTTTACTCCAGTACCACCAAAGTATGACAAAATTAAGTAAAAAAAAAAAAATCCATGCTTTTAATATAGGTTTTTATTAACCTTTGCTCATTAATATGTATAAAATCTACCATTTTTAGTTGAGAGCAGCAAAGTTATTTAATATACATCATAGTTTAAAACTCACATTTCTAATGTATTTTTTTTTCAACTGGCAAAACTTTCAAGTTCTATAAATTCTCTGAAATTTGAATTTGCTTATACAGATTTTTAAATTACTAGAGAAAAACTTAACAAATTTCTAAATCTTGTTTGATATATCTTTTCTATGACTGAAAGATAAAATGACTGTCATAGGCCTGCTCTTGTCTTGCTTTTCTAATTTTCAAGTAGATACTCAAATTTTTGTAAACAATATGCAGAGGTTCAAAACTGTTAATTAAAATCCAGTTTTTAATTTTCTTAAAAATATTAGCCATATAGAAACCAACTTGCTCTTGTTGCCTGTGTAGTAACGGACGTCCATATGATGAGGGAAAAAGACACATACTTCCATGATTTTCCCATGTCAAGCCTCAATTTGAGAAGTGCTTTACCTTATCGTTTTTTGCTACTTGCGAAGTTCAACAGCATATGCCAGTTTTTAAACTCAAAGCTGTAGCATTACGGAAAATATAGTCAATTCTATATTTATATCTATATTATTACCTGAAATTGGATGCTTTGAGTGTTTCCAGAGGGATACGTATCTTAAGATTGGAGACTTTGGAGATTGGGATACATATTTTAAACTTGGGGATTTGATGTTGGAAGAAATTGTATGTCTACTTTTGCTCTTTAAAAAAAATGTGAATGGCTTAATTGAGATACAATTAATATATAATAAACTATATATATATTTAAAGAATTCACTTGATAAGTTTTTTTTCTTTCTATTTGTTCCTTTTTGTTATACAAAACATTAGGATTCATTTTGACATGATTATAAAAGCACAGAATATAATTTGCTCTAATTCAGTCCCCAGTATTTCCCCGTCACCTTTACCTTTCCTCTGTTCTCTTCCCTCTGCACTATCGATCTTCTGTTTTCTTATAGTTTTTTTTTTTTTTTAAATTAGTGTCTTGTGCATACACATGATGATGGTGGGGTTTATTGTGGTGTATTCACATATGTACATAGGAAAGTCAGGTTAGATTCCTTCTATTGTTCTTTCCTTATCCTAACCCCTCTTTCTTCCCTCTCAGTCCCCTTTATTTGCTCCCCTGATCTCTCATCTATTTTGAAGGATTTTGCTCCTCTCCCCCTCCCCGCCCCCTCTCTCTCTTTCCCTCTTTCCTGCCTCTCCCTCCAAGAAGACTATCTGGCTTGTTTCACTTAGCCTGATAGTTTCCAGTTCCATTCATGTATAGCCAAATGCCATGATTTCATTAGTCTTTTAATATGTAAAACTAATACTGAAATAATCTTGATATTGCCCTTAACATTTTTAACAAAAATCTTAAGACTACTTCTAACAGAATGATTAGTTAATACACTAGATTCTGGGATCTCTACAACCTGGGTGATTTAATTGTTGACCAAATAAAGATGTTGCAATGTGGGATGCTACCTCTTTTTCTACCCATCCTCTTCTATGTGTGTGTGTGGTGCTCTGAGTCAGAGGTCACCCAGGGCCTGACACATGCCAGGGCGCCAGGCAAGCACTCTACTCCTTTTTTTTAATCCTAACGCCTCCTTTTCACTGGAGGAAGATGCACTGGCATAACAGTCTTATGTTGGAGAAGGAAGAGATGCTCCTTTAGGATTGAACAGTAGGCTTTGCCTTTCTAATGGGGGTGATGGTGTGAACAACTTTGTGCTGCTCAGATCTTCTAGGACTAGAAGGTCTGTTTGATTTTAGAATTAAGGTTAATGCATCCCGTTGTTCCCTACTTCCTCCCATTCCACTGCATTGGCAGTTATTTTACACAGCATGATATTTGCCCCTCATCTGTGAGTTTCTTTTTAATCTAGAACTCAGGCAGAGAAGTCCTGCCTACAGTAACCACCAAAGCCCCAAAGTTATTGAAATTGCTAGAATAAGATTGTTGTAGTTCATTACTGTAATAAATTGAGAGAATTTCTACATGTCTTAGAAGATGCTGATGAGTATGAGTTGTTTTTTCCTCTAATATTAGAGTAGGAGAATTGGGGTTCTTTAATGGTGACTTCTAAGTCCTCCCATTCATTTGGTCAGCTGTCTGTTTTCTGCATGGTCCTCTCAGTGGTATTTCTTTCAGAGAGATGCATTTTCTTATCTGTGGTGAACACCATTACTGCCTAAAGTACATCCTACTTACAGATTAGTCCCCACACATCTTATCCATTCCACCCATCTATGTATCAGGTAAGTCCCACGTTTTTTTGTAACTGTTACTTCAAGTCCTCCTTCCTCCAGTACAATCATGAAGAATTAAATGTTTTAAGTCTATTATTCTAAAAGGAAGATACCATCCTCACTTTGAAATCACAAGTTGAGTTTTTCCTTAACTGTAAATTTGTTTAAAGAAGATCTAGTTAAACTCTTATTTAGTTCATTTCAGTAGTAGACTTTTCATAATAATAGCTTGAAGTAACTGACTTTTTCATAACACTCCAGATTTTAAAACCTCCCCTGATAGTAGGAAATCTGGAAATAAAGATGTAGTCATTGGCTGTGAGTTTGCTTGCTGAAAATAACATATTTTTGTTATAGTATAAAAGTGTGGAAGAAATACAGAAAATTGCCTAGGACCCACATTCTACATTTTTCTTCTGATTAAAGTTTGTTTGAAATAGTCTCAAAATATGAGTAGTGATATATTTTCTACTGTATTAATGTTTAGAAAAAAGAGGTGAAATTATTTCCTGGGAATATTTTTTACCAGGAAAACATATCCCCAAACTTACGTATTTTTTTCCTGCCTTTTCTAACACATTTTCCCTCCTTTTACATGGCTCTGGCATGGTAGACTATGCATGTGAATCTTAAGAACCAATCTTCAATAAAAGTGTGCCCTACATATACTCCAGCAGACTCACTAAATCTATGCTGCATAGAGCATGTAGGTTGGAATCAAGTTACATAAAGTTTAATTAAATTCAAGGATTTGCTCACCTTACTGCATTAGATGTCATGTTGAAATAATATGTAAAAAGGAAAAGTTTGCTCTGACTCATAATTTTCTACTAACTACAGTGTCAACTATTACAATGTCAACTTTGTCATTCAATTATGATATCAATTGAAAGGAATATATGGAAAAAGTAAATGCTTCCACACTGAATTAATAAAGCAAGTTGTTAAATGATGAAATACCATGATTTACTAAATAATAAAATGCAATTTACTTTTAAGAATGTTCTCTTAAAATTCAATGTCACTTGGAAATCATATGGACTGAGGTGGTTATTTTGAACTAATATAAAATATGTTGGGCAAAATTCATGAACATGAGAATAAGAAGATTTTAAAAAAATTTCAGCCTAACAATGTCATATGGCAACATTGTAGCATGTTTTAGGGGTATTAGTTATTTAAAATTTATTAGTCACACATGAACCAATGTCCTATTTTGCATTACATTTTAATTTTTAATGAGTTTTAACTTGAAAATAACAGATTTATATGGTGTATTTGAAGTATTTTTATTTCAAACAAAAATAATAGATCTGGAAGATACTTTTTTTCAGATGATTAAATGTATTTAGTAGGTTAATATTTTTAAGGTCAGAGAAGATATAATCCAGATACTATTTTTTCCCCTTCTGTGTATCATAGCAGAGTAAGTTTGATCTGCCATCAAGGCAAACATTGCTACTGCATTCTGATATTTTTCTCAGCAAATTTGAATATGGCTACAGAATCCTTCTTGACTTGATGTGCCAGACACATCTGATCCCATCAGATTCTGTCTATGAAAAAAAAAAACAACTTTATTTTTCTACTATCACCAACAGTGAATTTCAGCTAACTTTTCTTAGTGATAAACATATTTATCATGTAAATCACCTGATGAATACTAAATGTTCTCATAGGAAAAAGATATTAACATTGATGCCTACTTTATAGGAGAGGTGGTTGTTAATGATGCAATGAAATCTCCATGAATAAAAATTCATCATGCCCCATACACTGCCAGAGTTTTCATTGAATCTTTAATATAAGCATTTAACAATCATATGACTACAACAGATACTAGCCTCATACATTGTGGTTTTCTGGCTGTCCATAATGTGGACAGAATAACCACTTTATTGTGTCAGTTGACTTAAGATGCTATTAGGTTAAAGTCAGAAATGTCAGAATTGCGTATTTACATTGTTCCTAGTATTGAGAATGTAAAAATAAACAGCCCTATTCAGATACTGTCCTGATGGGTTTATGTTTGTGAAATTGATGCCAAATACTTGGAAACTCAAAAAAGAGGATGTATGTGTTTTCTTTAATAAACGTGGCCTGATTGAGTTCCACAAGATTACAGTAGTTTCCATGTTTAGAGACAATCAATGAATTTCCTCTCCAGAACTCCAGGCAGCAATAGATACTATCATACTTTAGAAATTTTTGCTAAGACATTATTTGTTGTATGAAGAGCTAAGACATTATTTGTTGAGTATTGACTTGTTGGCACTACTCTCTACATGCCATAGGCAATTTAGTTCTTACAAAAAGGCTCCAATTTTCAGATAAGTAAACTGAGCATACAAAGAAAGCAAGGAATTTGCCCAGACCACCAAGATATTTTATTACTAATTCCTGTGCTTTTAGCTATAGCACTACTGTTCAAGTTCTCTAATACTGAGTTCTAACTTGTGTCTAGGCAGATTTTTAAGTATTCAGTAACTTCTTATGTAGAATTGTGGTGGGGGTGGGTGGAAGCTACTGCATAATGTTTTGTTATTTGTTACTTTGTCACATTGCTATACATTTGGATGACTTAAAAATTATATTGGCAAGCAGGAAAATATATTTGTCATAAACACAAAAATAGACCTTTCGATGGAGAGAAATTTAAATGATAATATAGAATATATCATGCTTTTCTTGTTCATGGTACTATTACAACATAACATTATCTTTTGGGTGCTATTAACACATATTACTAATACATTTATTTAAAGCTATGTAGATATTAATTAAAGTGATTTGTCAAGTCTGAATAAAAGCTGTTTGAAATCAGGTCTCAAACTTTCCTGAGAGCTGATTTTAAAGACTGTATGCAAAACTGTACATATGATTCCCCTTACTAAATCCAAAAGATGATAATTATTTAATCTATAAGCATTATTTTGTGTATGCATTCATGTAACATTTAATCCATAAAGTTTTTCTTTTTTTGAAACACACTTGTTGAGAAGAAAACTTCTTTTGCTTCAGTGGCATTGGGAAAAATATTTGTCTTTAAAATGTTTGCCTGTTTGAACCCTTAAGTACTTCTTGTACCTGTTCCCGGTTCTCTGTTCTTATCATTGGTGCACTGTTAAGATTTCATCATTTCTCTCCAGTTATTAACTCAGTAGCCTCTTAGCACTCCTCTCTGCTTTGAATCTTCATCCTAGAGTTTAGTATGGATATCTTCTCCAGAAGTTTTTAAGTGTATATCTTTTTCTAATTTTAATTACATCTGTTTATTTTAAACAGATACATAAAACATAATTGTATATATTAATAGGGTAATGAGTGATGTTTTGATACATGCATATTCTGTTATGCTTAAGTAGGTTAAATATCTGTCTTTTCAAAATTTATCATTTCTTTATGACAAAAATTTTCAAACCTTTCTTCTATTTTTTGAAATGTACAGTACTTTATTGTTATCTGTAGTCACTGTAATGTGCAATATAGTATAGCAAAATTCCCTGTGCAGACTCAGTATCCAATGATCAACCTTCCCCATCTTTCCTTCTCTCCTCTCCTCTTCCTCAGTTGGTGGTAACTACCATTCGACTCTCAACCTCTATGAGATTTTTTTCTTTTAATGCTGCATGAGGCACTTGTCCTACTTTGCCAGGCTTACTTCACTTAACATAATGATTTCCAGTTCTATCCATGTTGTTGTAAATGACATGACTATATTTTTTTTTTGTAACAGAATTGTACCACGTTTTCTTTCATTCTTCATTCTTCATCTGGTTGTTCCCATTTCTTGCCTATTGTGAATAGTGCTGCAATGATCATGGAGGTGCAGAGGTCTACTGAACATACTGATTTTCCTTTGCTTTAAATATATACCCAGCAATGGGATTTCTGGGTCACACAGTAGTTCTATTAAAAAAAAAAAATCAGGAATTTCCATAGCATTTTCCATAATGACTCTACCAATTTACATTCCTCCCAGAAGTTCAACAGTGTACAAGAAAATACTTTTTAAAAAAAACATATATTTTGATATAGTACTCTACTTGTCTTGTTCATCCGCAGCTTCTTAGTGTTTTTTCTCCCAATTCACATTTATACCTAATTATACTGGAGTCCTTGCAGTTTTTTTACAACATTCTCTTTCTAATCACATTGGTCCTTCATCTTCTTACATCCTGTTCGCTCCTTCAGAAACATCTTTTCCTGTCTTATTTATGCTAATGCAACTGAAATAAGTTTACATTACAAGCCTCGCCTCAGGACTTTGAACCACATCACAGTACTATCGCCTCCCTGTGGCAGCCTGGTCTAATCACAGGTGAAATATTAAGAAACAGAAAGCAATTTCTTTGCTGTTGGGACTTAGAAGGAACAGAGTGCAGGTCCCTCCAGTTATCTGATGTTAAAGCAAGAAATTGCCAAACAAACAAGAAATAGAAGAAAGACAAATATATATTTTAGAACACAAACCACTAATACTTGTTTGTCTTAGTGTGTAGCTGAATATGAATCTGTCATTTCAAGAGAAATATGGCATTATAATGAGAAGGATCTGTAACTTCTCCAAGCCTTTTCCTTAATGATTCTCTTTTGAAGAATTTTCAGTACTTCACTTAGTCCAGATTGTGGGTTTGGACTAAGTGAAGATGAGCATGACTGCCCTTTCCAAAACACATTGTTTCAAGCCGGGAACTTGGTGCATGCCTAAAAATTCCAGCAGCTCTGGAGGCTGAGGCATGAGAGTCGCAAGTTCAAAGCCAGCCTCAGCCAAAGTGAGGTGCTAAGCAACTCAGTGAGACCTTATCTCTAAATAAAATACAAAATAGAACCAGGGATATGGCTCAGTGTTTGAGTGCCCTTGAGTTCAATCGTATTACCCCCCTCCAAAAAACAAAGGACAAAAACAGATGTCAACAAATAATTATTACTGATGCCTAGCAGGTACTTTTAAGTGTTAAAAATACCAACAAATCTTGTAAATACTAGTGTAACTTGCTCAGCTACTTGATCATTATATATTAGGGTATAATATTCCAGTGTAAGAGTTGATATTGTTAGTTACTATATAATGTCAGGAAATTTTATTTACATATTTTACTGTAAGAAGACAAAATTTGATAATTACCAAAATAACATTTGCATTCAATTAATTTATATTTAATCTAACTCTCTTCAGCATTTCACTTGTAATTTTGTACATGGTACTCAACTATCTTTTCAAAACCTGCATTTGTAGCAAAGCCTGTTTCAAATTTTGTAAATATACATTGCTGCAACCTCCCTGCACTGCTGCAGGAAAGGGGGACTGAGAAAAGGCAAACACATAAAGAAATCTGGGATCAGGTGGGACACTGTCCTCTGATGGAGGAACTGTGTTCCAGGGCTAGCTGAGCACTATTTATTATATAGGATTTATCATCAAAAAATTATTTGTGGGACAGTTTCTGCAAAGCAGACAGACTTAAAGGTTGCAGTTAAATTTGTGAGACATTGTGGTTTTCTTGTTATGCCCAGAATTCTCTGTCGGAGCTGGTGCCTGAGCTAAAGGTCCAGACTGATATAACTCTGTGCCTTTGCACAAAGTTTCCTCTGGCCAAGCATCACCATAGCAACTGGGCAATCTTTACCTGCAAGGAGGCATTCAGAAATAATGATCCAAGTCACCACTCTCAACAACACATTAACTCCCTTTTCTGTAAATCCATAGTTTTCAGGGGCAGTGCCTCCATTTTACTCTTATATGAGTAGATACAATGTTGTGGTTGGACTACCTTTAATAAATTCATTTCTGTACTAATGGCATTAAATTCATTATACAAATTCAGTCACTTACCTCTCTGCTAGAATAACCAAAGCATAAAGCTGGTCAAAAATGTTAAAGTTCACCGATTCCATTTTTATACAGTTCTTATATTTTTCAAGTTCTATCTTATGCTGATGAAAAATTAAATCACTATAAATCCCAGCCAACAATTGAACTTCTAAGGTTTAAAAAGAAGCATGATATTTATCTAATAATTAGTTGCCATAATATATTTATAGGTATCTACTAGTGTAGTAGAATCTCATTAAATAAAATCTTAATACTTTGTCACTTAGTCACAATGAAGATGAAAGTCTGTGGTTTTTATTTACTTATATCATCCAAAGTACCTAAAATTTCTCAGTATATAAGCTTTGTTAAATACATACATTTGGAAATTAAATTGAATCAAATATACTCTGTATAGAAATTGTTTCCAAAATTGCATGTAGCTAGGTTGCAGCAAGTTTCTTAGTTTTAAAAAAAAAATATCTAAATGCATTATAATCACTAGTAATATAATTTTAATGTAGTTAGAAATTTTGCCTGAGTAATCCTCATCTAAAAATGTTGACTTAAAACCGACATATCTATATGAATCCCAACCAAAATTGAAACAAGGAAGTATTTCAGAGAACTGTAATAGGACTATTCCTGTTATTTTAAAGGATGGTTTATATCTATTATCTCAAAATGAAGTATAACACATTGCAGAATTACAATCTATTATCTATTCAATATGCCTGAAGCATATTGAGAAAATATTACTGCAATTTGAGTAGCCTTCATACAATGAAAACATGTTTAATGTTACATAATTATTTTATACAATGAGCTGAAATGTTTAAGGTTTACAAAAACTATATAATCACCCAAAATATAAATTTTTGGAATTTAGATACGTTATAACTGCATATTTTAGATGTAGTGGGCAAAATAGGGTGCTGTATTTAATTTAGAGGAGATTTCAGAATCTTACAAACAAAATGACATTATTTCTTCTATCAAATTAACATAGATAAGGCTTTTCAAAAAGGTTTTAGATCTGTTATTTATTCATTTATATGTCTATAATATGGGCTATAGAGCACTTTCTACATTGTGCTCGTTTCGATACGCTGAATTTTCAAATGACAGAGGCATGGATGGTAGGGGCAGACTGGCCATGCTAATGACTGGCCCGTCAGCTTCCTGAACTTGCCTTGTGACATAACTGCCTGAGAAATATTTAGAGAGGGCATGCTGTGGACATTTACATGTTTGGAAAGACCAATGAGCTGGACCTAGAGATACAGTATTTCCCCATTTTCTTGCTAATTGTCTGTAAGTCTCCTTATAACAACTTCAATTTTCAACATTTTAATAGAAAAATAAATATCATTTAATAATATGCTTCTGAAAGTCACAGATTTCACTTCTGGTTAAACTTTAATATTATTTCAATGTCTGTTCTCTCATATTGAATGTAATATTATCTTAAAGATCCTTTCTATTGAGTAGGCATGACAAAATTGAAAATGAAATCCACTCAGCCTGCCTGGAGGTGGATTCATCAGTGCATAATTAAAGAAATCCTATTATACAGTTTTTGCTGGACCCTAAAGGGCAAGAGGAACCCAGACAGTTAAAGTGATGAGAAGGATGTTCTCAGCAGAGGACAAATGAGCAATTCAAGCATTGGCCAAGCCGGGTGTCACTCTGAGGGAGGGAGGTAGTAGCTGAGGAGTCAGTCTTTTAAGACAAGTAATGGAAAGAAAATTTCAAAAGAATAAGTGTTACCGCTTAGTAGTTTCTCAGCAAATAGAAAACATATCTTCACTGGTTGGAAATGTAAACAAGAAGCATTCATTGTCTTTAATAAGAGAGAATCCTTTTTTACCTGTATTTGTTGTTGTTGTCGTTAAATAAGCATTAAGAAAATCATATGCTATGTGAATGAACTTGACTATCTGCCAAATCTGGCTATTAAAGTCAAAAAAACATATAAATTGCTGTTCATGGAATACACAGCAAAGATTTAAGCGAAGGGAGGGGTACTTTGTTTTTCAATTGCCATTTTTAGTTATATTGCCTTTAACCTATTTTGAAAATGGTATTTATTTTTGCTTTGTTTTTATTTTCTTTTTATAAGTGACTTTGATTATATAAACTAAAAGTATTGAAATATACTTTGATTCAGCTTAGTGTGTAAAATTTTATTAGGCAGATTTCCCGAGGCACAGGAAAATGGAAATACTCTGTGTGAGTGTTTATGAGTATTTACATGTATTTCTTTATTTATCCACCATCTATCAGTTTTAAATATTAGGCATCTTATCTGTGACAGGGTACCAAACTCTGTTTATTATATGGGGCAAAATGTCTCTTGCAAAAACTAATCTCCATAAATGTGAGAAATAAGTAATCCATTTACTATGAATGGGTATTGTATAATAGAAGCTCCTAAAATAAAGATCTTTGTTATCTAGTGTTCTGTAGCCCTTGGTGCAAATTATATTTACGCTTATTACCTGCTGAGATGTAAAGCATTGATAAAAGTATTAGTTGGATGTGAAAAGAATCTACATGTTCTTTAAGATAATCATTTTGGAGTGGCCAGTAGCACAGGCTTTGAGTTAGAAAGACTGGAGTTTGGTTTTTGCCTCTGTTCCAGGGTGAGCTTGAACAAATTATTACACTTTTGAACCTCAGTTTTATAATATTTAACATAATCCAATGATAGTATCTACATGACATGATGGGTGTAAGGACAAACACAGAATATGCATACTGACCTGTGATAGCAGGTTAATTTTAGCCAATTGTTTTGCAATTTTTAAAGGCATGGAATATTTATGTTTTCTATGAGCATAATACCATAGTATAGTCTATGAATCTTGTATAGGCATTTGTAATTGCCTCTGACATTTCATATTTTAGTTGGGAAGCTAAAATCTACAATTAGAAAAATTAATAAAGATAAAGCTAGTCTTATGTTCACATAATAGTCCACATAAAGCATAAAAAATGAGGTAATGAGAGCTCAAATATATCAAGAAAGACTAATAAAAGGAGGTAAGGTGTATAGAACCTATATTAATTAAATTTGTGTTTTTATATTCTACATAACAACATATGATATTAATATACTTAAGAAGCATTGAGATGTTACTAGTTAATTCAAGTCACTTCATCAAAAAGTATGTTCAAATGTTGTAAAGCATGATAAAAGTCTTCAAACAGTGTGAAATAAATAATGTATTTAGTGGAGTCTATTTTGCAGTGAATAGGTATTCAATACCTTGCTCATGAATGTTTCTAAAAAACTACAACATTTGCAAATTAGAGAGCTTTGTGGGCAGGAGGAACATATCCAAAAGCATAAACATTTTTACTGCAACTTGTCTGCCATATGTGCAGATGGTATAAAGCTTGTTTTCTGAAGTGTGATGGAAAGTATAAAAAGATATTTGACATTTTTTTTTTTCATTTCTGAATTGACTATCCAAATAATTAAAAAGCCAGAAATCAAAGACTGGATATTATTTAGAGAACCTGAAAATCAGTGTACAGGGCTGTTGGGATTTCATCTGAAAATATTTATAGAATTTTTTCTCGTTATTAATTTGAGTATCTATTAAAAATAGATCACTGGGGACTGGAGATGTGCCTTAGTGGTAGAGTGCTTGCCTGGCATTCATGAAGTGAATGGATTCCCAGCACCAGAAGAAGGAAAAAAGAAATCACTGTGGAAAACTGGAAATTAAAAACTTTAGATTTAGATTCTTGCAGGGTTTTGTAATTGCTAGGAAAGTTGAAAGTATTTATAATTAAAATTTTACAATAAACTGCTTTACATGTAATAAAAGCTCTGTGATTTTTCTGGCAAAGGCCAAGCAAGGCAAAACTAACAATTACATTGTGCTCCATTAATAATGAAGGTATGGATTGGAAATGATAGGATCATAAAAATGATAAAGACATTTGGTCACTGGAGAATCACATTATGAGGTCCATTCTTAGGCCTTATTCATAAGTCATAATGAACATCTTATCATCCTGTTTCCTGAGATCCAGGTAGAGCTCCTGGGTTCATCTAGCAGACCCTTGAAGGAGGCCTGCATCACAGCCAACCTGAATTGGTCCCTGCAGTGTGGTATCACCTGAGATTAGTAAAACCTATGATTTAGATATTAATTTTCACATCTTCAAAATCCCTAGATATATAATGCAGAAAGATTTAGGATATAGTCAGTGAACTTGGAAAACATGTATGTTTCTTACTCTCTTCAACTGTTGAATATTCTGTTGAATAAACAGTGGAGAAATTAAAATCCCTGCTGCAGCCAAAGAATGAGAGAGAAGGAAGACCAGCACTCTCCTGTCCACCTCTGGGCGACTTCAAATAACTCACAAGTACCTCTTGCAATTGACCTTGCTCTGTCTTTCTAATTCTCTTCTGTTTTCTCCACTGTACTTATTACTCCTGTCAAACAAGAATCTAGGCGAGGTGAGCTAGAAGGAATCATGGTTACACCAGAGGGAGAAAAGGCACTGGGTCTAGGTATTCCCAGACACCAAAAACTGCGCAACAGGGAACAATATCATGGCAGTTTTGCATCACATCATCTGCTGATCTTTTTCACCAGGCCTTTGGAAATCAGGCATAGAGAAGTTAAATACTGCTTTCTCTTTTCTAAATTTGTTATTTCATCATTTGATGCAAAACATATTTTAATCCATAAAAAGCCCAGGACAACTGAACAGTAGTAATTCTGAAGTATCTTCCAGTACAGTCTAATTACACCTGTTACGGAAAGACCAGGACTGTGAAGTGAAACCATATGTGATTTAGTGTATGGCTATATTGCATATGTGTGATTTCCACAAGCATATATCAATTTCTATAATTGTATCACAGTCACAAGGTGCTGCCTAGGGAAAGTTAATATCAAAAGGAAACATTTGTTCCATTATGAAGAAAAAAGTTATTTTGATTTTGGATGATACTGTCTACATGAGACAGAGTTCCAAAGTCATTTACAAATATTAATACTAACATTCACAATAATTCAATTATATTTAGCTTATAGAATTTTACTAAGGAGAGACATAACTTTGATCATTTAACACACATGTATGTTGTTGAAACCACAAGCATTTCTAAGAGGTAATTTCCTAATAGCCTTTATTTCAAAGTGCATTGTTTATAGCTGACTTTACAAGAAGCAAATACTATTATGTATCATTTTAGCAAACTTCCACATAAAGGTGTTGAGACTCTTACTGTAGGCCAATAGTTACAGGTTATCTGTAGTTATTTTTTCAATGTAAATAAAGTAATATGTTTCATATTTTTAAGCATTTCTATTTGGCAGTTACTATGTTCTAGTCTTTCAAAAATCTTTCTCACTTTAGTAAGATTTTAATTATTTGGATGATTATATCTATTGAATGAAATAGTAAGTAAGGTTTGCTTTTTTCCTCTCTTTTAATTTATTTTTGTATTTTTATTTTATAAAATTAAAACATATAAAATGATACTTAATTATGAATATATACACAAAGAAAGAATCGAGCAGATTGACATACTCCTCATCTCACATAGATGTTTAGAAATGTGTACATATATAAAATGGTAGTAAGTCAAGACTGTTATAAAATGCCCCTTGCATTTTTATTGGGATGAGACATCTTGAGTTCCACAGCAATTGTTTGCTTCTAAGAAATACAGTGCTATAGTGACATTATTGCAGAATTTGAGTGATGCATCCCTTCAACAGAGAATAATATAGATCTTGCTATCTATTATTTTTAAAATTTCAACATCTTTGCAGTTTAACTTTGCAACATTGATCATACACAGATGCTTCTTCTTTTTCAAATTTCACATGAGATAAATTGTAACCTGCAATGTTCTGATTATATACTTATAACAAATCCATGCAGTATTCATACCTTAGATTATAACATACATTACAGTTGTATTCTTTGCTAAAATATGATCTTAAACAAGTGATTGTTTTTCTTAGAAAATGAAGATCTACATGTGTATTTGTTGTCTTTGAGTAATAGCACTCTGGCTATTACTGTAGCTGGTACTGGGTGCTTGGTGCATAAAATATAGGAATAGCTCCTGTGCATATGAGCTGCCTGGCAGATTCTGACTCATTAGGAACTTCAAAAATGATATTTTCCATCAAGGTCTTGTATGATGCTAATACCAAAACTGGTACCCACATCACTCATTGGTTAGCAAGGTTCACATGTTGAATCTGTAATGAAAGATGCCATATTAAATTTTTTATTTATTTTGAAAGAAGAACTCTCTGAATGTAGAAAACTAAAAAAGTACATAATCATGATCTCCCATTATTAATTTTTTGTGTACAAATAGAAGGTATGTGCATACGTGTGTATGTGTGTGTGTGTGTGTACACACACACATGTATTTCAATGTATTCTATACTGATTTGAAGGAAAACATGCCAAAATCTGTAGACATTCTACTAACTGAGTAGTCTTGGGAAATTTATATGACTGCTCTTAATTTTAGTTTTCATTTTTACATTATAGTAGTAGAGAATTGATCTACATTGTGTTTAAAGCCCATTTCAGTTTTCTGGCTTTCTTGTGTTGTTCTGAATGAAGAAGATCCTCTTCTAAAGCTGTTTTGCCTTTGTATATGTTTGGAACTTTAGGTTAAGGTTTAACTTCATTTCTAAAATTTAGGTAATATTGAGTGAGGCACAGTGGCACACAAAGGTAATCACAGCTACTCAGAAGGCTAAGGCTAGAGGATCAAAAGTTTGGGGCCAGCCTGAGCACCTTATTGAGACTCTGTCCCAAAACAAACAATCAAGAAATAAGGAAAATATGCATTTAAAGTGCTTAACAAATCTACTTGCCAAGAAAAATTGCTCAATTAATATTTCTTATTAGCATTATTCTACAGCTTTGGAAAATTAAATCCTAGAAAATTAGGTAACTTGTTTTAGGACATAAAGCTTCCTAGATATGCCTAAATGACATTGTAATAAAAAATAGCTACATAATTGATGATATATCACCAATATGCCTCTATGTAAAACCTGTCACGATGGATTACTATTAACAAAGGAAGAAATCACCCTTCTCTTTGTATGTAAAAACTGGTAAATTTCACTGAAATCAACCTAACCTCAATTACCAAAATGCTTTTGATCTCATGTTGGATGAAGTATATGTGTATATACATTATTTTATTCTAATATTTTATGAAAATATTAAGCCAATGCATAGGCAAATATCTCCAAATAGTGTAGCATGATGTAATGTTTGTAAAACACACATTCATTCAATAGCATAGATTATTATTTATTATTTCTCTCTTTTGTTTGTACTTATAAGTGTAAAGACATTTCTATAAATGAATAAAAATATAGGAAACAGTCTGCTAAGCAGAGCAGGTTTGGTCGGTGCCCTCCGTGCCCTTCTGTGTAGAAAGTGAGCACGACATTTTTGCTGCCTACAGCAGAACTCATGCTCAGAGTGGGTGAGATACTGAGAGTCCCCTCCTCTTCCCATCAACTGAAAAGCCTTTATGCCAATATGGAGACGATTTAGTTTAAAAAAGACAATCAGGGTTAGTTTTTCCTATGAAAGTACATTTACGAGAGACTGCAAAACTTTACTCTTAACATATAGTGTATGTTAAGTCACTCCTGAGAAGTTTTGTATGTGGAGAGCTAATTAGGGTGGGGAAGTTAGAAAGAAAGACATAGGGTAGAGTGTCTGTCCTAAGTCCGGGCATTTCAGAGCTTGGGAGTAATTAATGGTGTTTCCTTGGTGTTGTTCAGGAAGTTCCTGCTGTGCTTGCCTAAGGGATTTTCATTCTGCAGAAATTCAGAATCCATTGTCTGATGGTTGGCTTGGTGTGGCGTGGTTTGTTTCTTTAGCAGGGATGGCCTCCTGAAGACCATTCATGATGTCCTCCTGCATTAATTCTCTAAGCTTGGGGGCAGGTAGAGGCAGATCAGGGACTGACAGTTGTTTACCCCGAGGCCAGCACTCTCATTTAGTATCCAGCAATTTGATTTTTACTGTTGGATTTATGTTGCTTTGGAAGACTGCATCCCCCTTAGAAGTGTCAAAATAGCAGTGTCGCTGTTCATGGTGAATCTGTGTGAATCCCAGCACAATGAGCAGATGGAATGTTTTAGCACCATGTTGTGTGATTTAAGACAAAAATACATGGCCATTCCTCATGATGGCACATGTAAGGGATTGCTATGAAAAAGAAAAACAAACTGAAACCTTGAAATGGTAAAAATGTTAGATACAAGCATCTGTGATCTATATCAACTACCCAGTTACTTGCTGGTGTTTAGTATTTCCTAACTTTTTTTGTGTGTGTTCTTTGTCAATAAACATCCTTTTTCAACTCACATAAAAACAGAATCAATATATTTCTATAGTTTGCAATATGCATTTTACATTTTTATTTTCTCTGAACATATATTCTAAGATTGAATATATCTTAATCTTGAGATTGTTATATAATTTTAACAGTTCTATCAAGACATAACATATGCTCCTGGGAAAGATAATATATACTTTATCTTCTTCCCTTACCTGCCACATAAAAACAGGAGTGGTTCATCCATCCTTAGGAGAAAAGCAGAATGTTTTCTTCTTTTGAAAATTCTTGGTATCTTTTTCTCTTTTACATCCCTGCCACATTGTAATGAAAGAACACTTGAAAGAAGAATGAATACTTTATGTTAATAAAATATTAATTAAGGTAATTTTATAATTATTATTAAGAGTCTAAGAAAGAAAAATACATAGGTACATGTGATTTTAATTAAAGCAAAACCTCTAACTTTATAAGAACATTTATTGGGAAAGTTTTTGACAAATATAATAAAATTGCATGTACCACAACCTTAGAAGTTTGTCAGAGATAGGATTAAAGTTACTTTTTAGGAAATCAACATTCACTTACAAATTTAAATAGACAACTTTAAATTAACTTTTCATTGAAGGTAACTTTTTAATGAAAATATTTTTATCTTTAAAATAAAGATTAAATGAGTAAAGAATGTATTATACCTAAACGTATAATTCTTTAAAAGATTTAAATAAATTGAAGAAATAACTAGATAGGGAAGATTATTTATTCCTTAATGATCACCATATTCAACTATATTTATAGATTTGTTTTTCCCCAAATTCCTGATTGATTGTTTTTCTGCAACTAAGCTTCTTCAGGCTGAGAATGGAAGCTGAGAAATGGGCCCCAGGACAGGTACCAGAGAGAGTTGCAAATGTAGAATGGCAGCATCTGCTCTGCTGGCACTGCTTAGCTAAGTCTACACGTGTGTATTTCCTGACTGCTGCCCCACTGTTTCTGCTTTCCTCCATAAATTTTGTTTGTGCCCCTGAGCCTCAAGATGGATATGCGAGATGGAAAGGGGCTCCTCTATCTTCCTCAGGGCCAGCTTTGAATAAACCTATTCCCTTTCGCCAACTTCTCTCTCCTGAATTTTATGGCTGAGGTGTGATAAGCAACAGAACCTGTGAATTGCAGTAACAATTTTTTTTTCATTTTTTCTTGCAAATTATTTAATTTTTTTTCAGTTTGATTTTGTTTTGGCAAACTGTTCTCCCTGCATATCATGAGACTAAAGCCCACCATAAGGCATAATGTAAGAAAAAACACTCTCAAATTCTGAAACTGTAAAACGTTAGCTATAAATTGATGACAAATGTCACATTGTCATTTTAGCATTTTTCTTCTGGGAATTCTATGAGCAAACAACTGCAAAGTGATTTTTTTCAGCTGTACTCTAAAAGATATGATGTACTTTGTGCACTGGATTTTAAAATATGGAAGGTCTGAAGAATATACAAATTTGACAGATCACCTCAAACTTATGAGGTACATTCATGCTTTTATCTCAAGTTTTTTTTTAACTACTTGACTTTTTCTACTAAAGTTTTTATTGTTGATGTTATTGAGAGTTTACTGTGTTACTTAGCAGCTTTTAAAAAGTTATCTTTTAATGTCACTACTCAATTTGTAAATGGCAGGTGGTCCTGGACTGAGCTTATATATTGAATCGCATAGACACTGCCATTCATGTGTATTAGGAAGTTGCAATATAGAAATGAGAAGTATAACCTCAGAACTTCTGTATCTTGGGATCCGTTTCCAGTTCAGCTAACAATCTACTTTACAGCATGTTTAATTCTCAGTATCTTTTTCTAAAAATGAGTGTATGTGTACTTCTGGTCAGAAATTATTTACTCCACATCATGAGGAAATCTGTTGTTCAAATATCTGAAATTTCTTTGTGAAAAAAAATGTCATCAAAGTAACATAATTATAAATCAAATCTTTAGCTAGGTGTGGTGGTATGTACCTATAATCCTGGCAGCTCAGGGGGCTGAGGCAAGAGGATCACAAGTTTGAGGCCAGCCTCGGCAACTTAGTAAGGCGCTAAGCAACTTAGCCAGAGCCTGTTCTAGAATAAAAACTAAAAGGGCTGGGGAAATGGCTATGTGGTTAAGCACCCTGGGTTCAATCCCTGGTACAAAAAAAAAAAAAATCCCCAAACATTTTACAACACTTGTAAGCCTATAAGGTATCCCAGGCTTTCTTAACATACAATTGCATACAATGTAAAATAATCCTGAGTACTTGGAATTGTGACTATCAATGTGTCAAATATGCTAATATATTATCATTTCAATGACTACTCAGGTCTGGTGGAGCTGCTTTTCCCATCACTAAGTGGTTTGAAACTGTTTAGCTTCACAATTGTTTTCTATTGATATTAACATTCTTTTTTGATGATTGATAAAATAAAATGACCTTCTAAAAATTATCAAGGATGACTATGGAAGGTTCATTTGTATGAGAAGATATGTTAAAACTTCCATTTTAAAAAATGCTACACACCTCATAATTTCTCCTGTTCTTGTAATTAATTTTCTTTAAAATTCCATCTTTGGTATTTGAGGTTTTTATTCATTCTTGTCAGTGTCGTCATTCCTTCAGTCTGTCAGTTACTTTTAAATAAATTAATAGTTTCTTGTAAAACAGAATAGATCTTTGAAGAAATCAGCTTCATATTCCACTAAGTTACTCTAAACAGTTTGTGGAATTAGAAGTATTTTTAATGTTGGTGAACAACAGTTTTCTCATTTATAGAATAATTGGGAAGATAATACCGGCTTCAGTTTCCTTCAGCAATCACATGATATATGTAAAGCACATGGTACAGAGAATGCACAACATATATAGTCGATCACAGTTCTCTCTTCATTATCTTTGTATAAAATTCAATTTGTGAATGGGTTTAGGGGTGCGGCATTCTTGCAGTTCAGTCCTGTGTTGGAATGCTGGCACAGTCCAGTCTCTAACCCTAATGCATCTCCCTTCCATGTTTTAATTTGGTTGATTGGCTCCTTTTTGTCTCAGTCTATGACAAAATAGGTTCTGCCTTTTCTATGGCTGAAGGAAATCCCATTTTCAAAACCTCCTTCTTGTAGATGATTCACTGCATCAGACGAACTAAAAAGGAGAAAATGAGACATCCCCCTGGTGTTTTCAAGGGTAGATGAAGAAGCAGAAGGGCTCTTGTACAATTCCAAGATTGATGACAGGGGCTCCTTCCTGTTCAGTGACTCAAGACACCAGCATGATATTCCTTCATCATGTGTGGAAAAGGGAAAAATATCAAGGAGGGGATTTGACAAAGGAAAAGTGACAGCAGTATTGAATTTCTTGACAAAACATACCAATATGCTTTTGACATATTCAAACCTCCCTGTGCCTTCCATTTCTCTTCTTTGACTTGTTTTGAAATGTGTTTCAGGAAAGATCCCCAGTGCCCTCCATCAACCTTCCAATCAACCAAAACTCATACCAGCCCACAATACTACCTCTTCACTGTGGCCATGGGTCTCTGTGCTGCAGCATCTAACACCTGTGGCAACCGAAGTTTCAGAACCATGTCATTGATATTTATGGCCAGGGAGATAATTAGGGAGATAAGACAGAGTATTTGAAACATGTTATCATTTATTAATTCTCGTCATTCCTTGCCATTAAAATAACCATTCCCTCAGATGTTTGACTTGAAGTTGGGAAATCTGAAGAACCAACAGCATCCCCCCATTAAAGTCCTGTAGAATCCTTAATAAATGCTGGGATTTCATAGTTCTTCATAGGGGTGAGCAGTATTTGGTTGAGAATGAATCTTTAATTAAGTCACATCATATGATTTACTCTCTATATCAGCCTTGTAAGGAAGAGGAAAGAGAATAAATGCTCTTTCTCAGAAGAACAAGATTTGTAAAGAAAATAAGGAAACAGATTGGAAATTTGCATGGCATTTTTCTTAGATATAATGAAGGAGGTGATGGCTGTTGACATTTGAGGGTAGAAATTAGAGCTGCTGGAACATCTGGCACTCTGCATGTCAAGTGTACCTCACAAACATTTTCCCAATACCCAATGCTTGTGGGATTTGTGCAGTGGAGAAATCTATTTAGAATATCTGAATATGGAACCTAATTTGAACTTGCCTGTGAATGCAGTATATATTACACAGTTCTAGCATGCACTCATTTTCTAAATACAAGTACTCTAGAAATGGAGGAAACTTTGTTCAGATCATTACTCTGAGTTTTTGCCATCCAGAAAGTCACAAATAACAATACCATTCATGGTGTCTGAGTGGCAAATACAACACATTCGTGTCAGTCTGCATTTGTAGCTGTTATGTTCTAGGTGATTTTGAGAACAAGAAAACACCTAACTACTTTATTTTGTTATTTCTAACAGGGTAGTGCTGGGATATTTATGCATTAAAGTGTATGCTATCAACATAAATCGCTTTCCTTTATTGCATTAAAATTAGTGCAAGAGTTAATGCTTAAATTTTGTATGTAGATAGATGGTATGTCACATGGATTCCTTTTTGTGTTTGCAAAAAGGAATTTAACAAGGGTTTGTTTGTACAAAGGAGGTCCTTCCTGGGTTTGAGAAACTTAAGAACCATGGTTTTAGGAATCCCCAACCCTACTCTGTTTCCCTTTTGTTCCTTACCATTTTAATTAGATTTTTTGTTGCTGTGACCAAAATACCTGACCAGAACAACTTATAAGAGGAGGAGTTTATTTGGGGATCACAGTTTCAGAGCATAGTATATAACACTAAAGGAGCATGGTGAAGAAAAACTGTCAACTCATGAAAGTCAGTAATGGGAGGGAGGGAGGGAGAGAGAAAGAGTTAGACCACCACACCAAATACAAGATACATAACCCCCAAGGGCACATCTCCAGTAACCTACTTCCTTCAACAAGGCCCAGGTCATCTACAATTACCAGCCAGTAGTCCATTCAAATTATTAATCCATCAAATGGATCAATCCACTGATGACTAGGTTGTGGCTTTCATATTCATTTCACCTCTGAACCCCCCTGAGTTGCTAACATGAGCTTTTCAGGGGATATCTGATATCCAAACCATGACACTTTCTTTCTTATTTGCAAGTTGAGGGACAGGCTATTAGGATGGTCCTTCTTTGATTAAAAGGGTGTGGCTTTCTGTTCAAAAGGAAAATTTTGCTTGTTAGTTTGAAATGAAATAGAATTACTCTACTCAGCCTTTCCTTTCCAAGAGATAGATTAGCTAGAGATTTTGGCTGGATAGAGGTGAGCTAGGTTGTGAAATAATATGAGAAATATAATTTTCATTTGCTTGGAAAGTTAACATTGGTATGTAAGTGATCCATATTCAAATCGCTATTATATTGTACATTTTGTGACTTCTTTTTAAACTGCAATATCATATATTTCAAGAAAAGCCAACCTTAATTAGTTTTGTGGTTCACATGACATGGTTTTCTTTTCCACATTTGAAAATATATTACTGAGTTGTAGTAATGAATTTAAATAATCATCTGATTTCCCCATATGTTATAATTTATCATGCATTATTAGAATGTTATTAAGGTTGCAACTTATGAATTTCAGTAAGATGTGTATCATTTTATGTATGAACATTAAAAATCCAAAATGTACAACTCGAGGTGAAGTTTCAAAAGAAATTTAGCGGGCATGATTATACCCTCATAGTCTATAAATTATTACTGCTTAATATTATGGTTCACTGGGAAAAAAGATCTCCAACAGGGCTCAGTATTGATTCACTTATTGCTACTTATTCACAATTGCTACTGTGCCTTCTGCCATTTTTTCTATGCACTGCACATACTAAAATTTCCCTGGATTTTCTTGCTCACCCCCATACCTTGCTTGCTGCAATTAACTTTGACAATAACACTCCATTGAATATGTTAAAAATATGTTCACAGCAAAAAGAAATTCTGAACAAGACCAGGACTGCTGCTACCCTATGGGAAGATTGTATGAGTTAGAAAATTCCTTTCCTACCCTGAGCATGTATAGCCCCAGAGCAGGGATGGGTGAGCATCCCTACCTCCTTCCTCTAGGGAGAACCTGCCTTCCATAACGTTATAGACACTGAGTGAACTAAATTTCAGACAGGGACTTGCTCTTTCAGCTTGGCAACTTTGTTCGAGGTACAAATGTTACACATAAGATGATTCTTCATAAGATTTTGGCTATGAAAGACAATGGAAAACTCCCAAGAGCTCAAGGAAATACCAGTTACAAGAGATTTATAGAAGGTTTACAAGAAAACTAGAGAGTTGAGAGGGAGAAATTAAAGACAGAAAAATCTATCTATAACTAATCTAATCTTTCATTTTGTTTTTAATTCAAAGGTGACACACTGTACAACTTTCAAGAATAAACCAATCATTATACTGTAAATGACATGGTGATTATATTCTGTGCAACATTTCACTTCATAATATCTTGATTGGGTTTTCTCCTGTAAGTTGGTGTGGAATAATAAATCTTATGGTTTATGACAATAGACAGCCATTCTACTATGACTGTCCAATTTTTATTATACCCAGATTTAGAGAAAGGAAGGAAAGTGATAACTTTTAGTCTTACTGTAACTTGAAAAATGTATTTTCACCTACTTCTAGAAAAGTTTAAATTTAAGAAAATTACTTCTTTAAATCTGCCACATAAAGATCAATGTCTAGAAGCTCATGTAATAGTATAACTGAAATACTTTTACAATGTACTTAAAAATACTATTTTTCATTTGCTTTTCTTTTTAGGAAATAAGTAAAATCTATTCTCTGATTTAGAAACCCTGGAGATGTGTTGTTGCAGGATGAAGGACTCTGGGTTGCCCTGCTCTCTATGTGAGTGGGGTGCCCTGGATCCAGCAGTGTGATGAGGTCAGTGGCCTTCAGTGAACCACCTAGAGAATGACCCAACCCCATATTCTTTCAAATTTCTTTAGAATAGAATAGAAATTGAACACTTCAAAAATTTTTTTTTTCAAATTTTAATTCCTTTTTATTATACTAGTTTTAAAAAGTCTTTGAAATAAATTCACTTTCTACTAAAGTCACAAGTGAGAAAACACAGAGATAATGGATTGGACTTTGTTAATGATATGCCTAAAATTAGATATTAAGCTATTAAAATTTTAGTTTTTTATGAATGAGGACAAAAACCTCATTTCCAAAAACTTGTCACATTTAAATTATACTGTCTCTTTTGATTCCCCAATGGATTAAGTCCTGTCTTATAATTGCCATTCCTAAAAACTTATTTTTATCCAAATGACATAACTACCAAAAATACATAATTTTCAAATTCTCTTCAGAATAATTTGCTTTACAGATCTTTCCTCTCATGTTAAAAAAAACTGTAAGTTTCACTTTTCAATGTTTACACATATCTAATCTCTTAAAGAACTTGATTATTCATATTTTCTGAAGTATATTTACTAAATAAGTATATTTTCAAAATAAGTTTACAAACTTGCTTTAGAATATTCTAGACTTAAATCCCAATTGATTTTAAATAATGGATGCTACATTTTTATGTGTCATCTTTCCCCATACAAGTTTTTTTTTAAATATTTTGTTAGTTATATATGAACACATATCTTTATTTTGCTTTTTTTTTTTTAATATGGTGCTGAGGATCAAACCCAGTATTTCACACGTGCAAGGCAAGCACGCTGCCACTGAGCCGCAGCCCACATGTTATTTTAATGGACGTTTTATTGCATGTCTTCCACAGCCCAGGCTAGACTCCTGGGTTCCTGGGTGTATGTGCTTGTGTGTAAACCTGTCAGTCACTTTGCTGCTGTGGGAGGTGCTGTTGCCGTGGCCACGGACAGAGACTGATCTTTCAGTACTTAGACAATGTCCCTCTAGTCTGAGGGTCATACTCATAAGGGAAATACAGAGAAGGAAAAGTGCATGCCTCCATTTTTGTTTTTCTTTTATTTCTTTCTGTCTCCCATAAATTCTACCTTTTCCTGTTTCCAGTATCACATTTATCCTCTTTCCCTTTCCTGACCTTTGACTTCTTAGCTGTAGCTGCTTGATTGATGAAACCAAGTCAGGTGTGTCCACAGAGAAACTGTATGGATGGACGAAGGGCCTTAGGTGTGAGGGAAGAAAGGGTGAAAAGAAGCCTTCAGATGACTTTTCTAAGTTTCCAAGAGTGGGGACAGGGAGGATCTGGGAAAATAACTTAGGAGATGGAGTTGGTGTGTTTACCTATGTCAGTTAGAATTCAGACTCTTCCTACATAAAGAAAACCCCCAACAGGGACCCTAGCAAGTAAATTCATAAGTAGGTATTACTGATGTTTTAGAAACAAACTCTGAGAAGCTATTGGTCTTTCTTTGTGGTTGAAAGAAAGCTACACAGTTCTAGCTTTAGATCCATGCCCAGAGCAAGAAAAAGAATGAAGAACCAAAGGCAAGAACAGTCACGGTAAAATTACCCTTTGGAAAACTGCAGACAGTCTCTCCCTGTTGTGTCTGTTCACATGTCTGTGGCCAGAATAGTGTCATGTGGCCTCTTATTTCCAAATGAGATTAGAGCAGGCAGGGTTTCATTTGGGTATGTTACTATTCCAAAGAAATTAGGAGGCTATTAGAAATGAGAAGAAAAAAATACCAAATTGCCTCTAACAAATGTTAGAGGAGGTAGATAGGTTTAACCACAATTAAACATTACACAATGTATACATTTGTAAAAATGTCATGTTACCCCATTAATATGTGCAACTTTTATGTTTCTGTGTGGCCATTTAAAAAATAAGTTTAATTTAAAATATATAAACAGGAAAAAAATCTTCATAACCATACTTTGGAGAAAAGGAGACCTTCTAGATTTAGAAAAGCCCAGAAGTCTTTTTTGTCCCTGGGGAAGCATGTGTAGATTTAAAAAAAACATGCCTGTGTATGAGTTTCCCAGTGGAACTGCATGGAAAGGTAAGGAGGTCCTCTGCATGGTGAGCAGCTCTCATACTGCCCACAGTCCCCTGATACTCCCCTTAGTCCCACAGTAACATTGCTCTGCTTCCAGGAATGAACAATTCTCATAGAGGAATGAACAATTCCCTTGGAGGAGAGACTTCCGCACTTATTTCCATTTCCAAAAAGCAATGTATAAAGTGCAAGTACCTCATGTTGCTACAGAAAGCGTTTTTTATGTCATTTCTTGTATGTAGGTGAATACACGTGTACCTATGCAAACTGGCAAACGAAGAAGGTTTTCATCTTGAGGAGAGCCAGGATTTGCACCCAGTGCAGTACTCTCAATCAATATCTAGAGCAGGACTGCACGCCTAACATACAACTCCTACAATGCAGTGTGTTGTTAAAATGTTACAAAAGCAAATAGAAATTAAAAAATATAATCTAGAACTATTGATCTCTGATATATTTTCTTTCAAGAGTATTGTTCAACTCAAAAAATTAGCAGATTTTGTGAATACAATTCAGTTGAAAAAATCTGTCATTTATGTCAGACTAAAAAGTTCTTTATAGTTTTGTTTATTTTTAAAAGATAATTTAAGAATACCATGGATTTAAAGCAATTTTAACAATATCTTTGGCAAAACATTCTTATTCTCTTACTTGTCTAATTATCACATGTAATCAAGGACAAATTTCAATCTTACATTTCAAAAGCAAACTTTCTGTAAGGGCCTTCTGTTATAAAGTGGGATAAACTGAGGCCATGAAATATTTCTGCTCCCAACCATAGGAAGTTCACAATTTATTGGAGGAGACAAACACACATAACTAAATTTGGTTTGGATCTT
Organism: Marmota flaviventris; assembly: GCF_047511675.1. Lineage (NCBI taxonomy): Eukaryota > Metazoa > Chordata > Mammalia > Rodentia > Sciuridae > Marmota > Marmota flaviventris. The sequence goes on along the minus strand of NC_092498.1, from coordinate 10,072,600 downwards.
TCTCTGACCCACCCCATTAATTCAATAATGTACAGCTAATCATTATTGATATACTCTGTCCTTGTTAACATTTGCCAAGTAATTTGCCCTGAAGTCATTCATTGCAAAGGGATTCCTTCTCTTTCGTGGATGTCTCTGCCCTTCAACATTGGCCCTCATCTTTCTGGAAACCCCAAGACTATCATGATAAGTATTATGAGTATTAACCCTGACAGATAATATTGAAAACGTAGTGGACTAGAACTTTGTTAAAGATTCCAATGATATATGGTTCATCAAATTTCAGGGACAGATGCCTTATATATTTACTAAGAGCTAATACTAAGAGCTAACTCTGCATAGTTTCTTGATAAAAAAGTTCAATCTAGAGCTTATTATGTTCATTGAAGACTTCTTCAGTTAGCAAGGGTCATGCAGCTCATATTTCCTTTTACAAGGCAAGCAGTTATATTGGTGAATGCTCGTAAAGGATGGGAAATCTTTGTATTAAATTAACACACGGTCCCCTTAATCGAGCTTCAAGTACTTTTGCTTGTTTCTTAAACAATCTATATTTTAAAAAACAACAACTTATATAGCCATTGAATATAGGCTTTATTTCAGACTAATGACAATCCTGAAATGACCACTTCTGCTTCTCATCAAAACGCCAGATGAGTGATTCAAATTGCCAGGAACTTCTCCTTCGCTTCAGTCCCATTGTTCTTCCCTTTAAAAATGCTGTAGTTAAACATTGGAACGATAATGGAGCAATGTCTCTGGGGATTGAATTATGTTTAATTGGGGAGGAAGTATGCTCTCTTGTTAGTTTTAGTTCATAAAGTAAGGCTGTCAATGAAGGGATGCTGCAGACCAGTTGGAGCCAACTTGCAGTGCAGCCTGTCAGGAGAGGCAAAGAAACAAGCCAAGAGGGTTTTCAAAAAGTTGTCCTGTGCAAGGCCATGCTGGGTGGGCAGCTGGGCTGTGTCTGTGGCTTTGTGCTCTAGCACCATTACATTAGAAGGTGAAGGACATGCATACCCATAAAATAATGGCTTTTGCAATGCAGATGATTTGAGTGGGAAGTCTAGCCACTTCTGTTTTTCCCTAGGCATATACCAGGATCAAATTTCAATTAGAGCCCTAGGAACCATAGACTCTGTATCCTGATATCAATCCTTTTAGCTAGGTAGCATCAAGGACTCACTTGTCAAGCTAGACTGGAGAATCTGAGGAGGATTCACAATGGGCATCTGCTTTATATGCTTGTGTTGGTATCTTTAAACTGTCTGTGCAATGAATCGTGAAAGACTGTGGACATTGTAAACATTCTGATGCTCAATGGAAATCTCATTTTCTATGAGTTTAGACTTTTACATCCTTTGTTGACACTGATTTTTGCTGATTTTGCTTATATTACTAAAATAGGTTATTTTATGAAAATTCTTGTAGACATTTGGTCAGGAACAATTTTTTTTCAAGATGTGAAAATGGTTGTCTCAAAGTCATTTTCCAGTACAATTGCATCATTTCCAGAAAAAAAAAAAAACATGCTGTTATAGGTTGTTGCTTTGTAACGAAGTGGGAGAATATGTACTTATGTATATTTTAAAGATCAAATTTAAAACTTAATATGTATTTATGTCATATATATAAAGACATCAAATTTGTCCACCACAGATTTGACTTCTGTAGTGCTCACCTTAATGAGCATCCCTATAATGTTCTTTTATATTTAAAATGACACATTATAATCCCATCAGCACCTTTGCCAGCTAGTGAATTACTAATAGGGTGATGATCACACTAATGAAGCTTCTTTATTAGGTTTTGATGGATTTTGTGCTAGAGATTGTGGTGGGACCTTTGAAATATAAATATGTATTTTCTCCCAGGGTGAATCCTCTGGCTTCATTGAATATCTCATTGAAAACTTTTCAGTTTTCAACATTGCTCTCCTATTTTCCAATGACATGATTGTCCCTTTCACAGAAACATAATAGTCTGCAAGTCAAATGTTTAATTTGCTGCTGCAAAAGAATTCACAGTAGAATTCTCAATGTGGGGTTAATTACACAGTAATGAAAGAGTAAATCTGTGGGGAAAATGCTCTAAGTAATATTACCCTGTTTCCTTTTGATAAAGATGTGCATGCTTGTTTCATTTTTTATGCTAGAAAATTCGGAAGAGAAAAATATTTAAAATGCATGGGCTTCAATAGTGAAGCTCTTATATTTTTTTGTCAATATGATGAGAAAACAATGAACATGAATAATTATTATATTACAAAAGCAGTCATCACAAATTAGCAATGCATAAGAAGAGAGAGTTCTGTTTTGAATAGGAGAGGGTAGTAAATTAAAAATATTTGATAATATATTCTAAGGAGGGAAATTATTAATCGGAACAAAAAAGAAAGAAACAATAGGACTGTCACTCAAAATAACATCCATGTTTTGCATTCCTACAAAAAATTTTTTACTGTTACTTCCTCTGAGTACACTGTGATATTGCTAACTATGTTGCTATGAATTTATTCTCCATCAGGTACATTTATATGTGATATTTTACTAAACATATCAAAAAAATTTATGAGATAGAGAATATGATCCATATTTCGTGAAGAAATGAGGTTTAAAGGGCACAGAATCTTTCCTATATGATAGGATTCACATTCAAATCAATTTTTCTCCAAAGACATTTTCAAATTTATCTCATTCATTATCTTGTACTAATCTCTGTGTAAACTCATCTATGTCAAAACTTATATCAGAAGGTTGGAAGTTAAAAGACAGAAACACTTCCTATCCAAATGTGTCCCTTAGGATGAGTGCCAAGAAGCTAAACCAAACTGACTCTGTTAGAATTACTATGAAACTACAAAAATTAAGACACGTGAGACTAAGCCAATAGCCTAAAATGACAGAGTCCAGGATGAGATTCACACATGTATGCCTGAATTGATTTTCAACTAAAGCATCCCATGTAATTCATCTGGGAAAGGTAAATTGTCTCATTCACTATACCTAGGAAAATAAGCAACCATATGAAAAGAATAAGCTTTGGTCCTTGCCTCCTTATCATAAAACAATTCTTGAGATGGCACATAGACCTAAATATCAGTATCTTAAACTAAAAAGCTTCTAGAAGAAAACACAGGAGAATATTTTAGTGACATGGGCTAGGCAGTAATTTCATAGAAATGTGAAAATGGCATTAATGATGAAAGGAAAAAAGAGATAAAGTAGACCTCATTAAAAATAAAGCAGATAAATGACAAATAACACCACTACTTTCTAGAGAATACAATTAAGAAAGGGACATTAGATTATGGTAGAAAATATTCACATGACATGTATCTAGCAAGGGAGTTACATCCACAGGATATGATATAAAGAACCGTATATCTATTGGAAAAAAACACATTAAAATGCAGGAAAGACTTGAGCCATTTGCAAAGATAAACAAATGACTGAGAAGCACAAAAATATGTTTATGCATAAGTTCTCAGTTGCACATAAATTAAAAGCAAGATTAAATACCACTACACAACCACTAGAACTGCTAAAATTGGAACAACTTGACAATGCCAAGTGTTGGTGAGAATGTAGAATAACTGAACTCATGCATTTCTCTGGTGGGAATGAAAAATGAAACAATTTGGAGAGTGTCTTGGGTGGTTTCTGATAAAGTTAGGCTTACAGTCACCCTTTGGCCCATGATTCCACTTCAAAGTATTTATTCAGTAGAAATAAAATCAGATATCATAAAAGGCTTGAAATATGGTTAAAGCAACTCTTCAGAGACTAAATAAACTGCAAAAAAACTAAAAGTCAAACAAACTCAAGAAAGAATAATTAAACAGTGCTACATTAATACTAAGGAATACCACAGAGCAGTAAGAAACTATCAATGTGCACATGTAGATGAATCTTGGAAGGAAAAGGAAGTGAGAACACAATAACAAGGATTGGTTTGTCTCAGGAGAATTGCTATTGATTAAAAGAACTTTCAGGGATAATTGAACTATTCTATTTCTTTGGTTGACAGATGGTTATATAGATGAGTAGTTTTCAGGACTTACCAAACTATGTATTTTGAGTCTTTGAACTTTACTACATGTAAACTTATATCACAATAATTTTAAGCATCTTATGAAAAATGGGAATGATATAGGCAATATTTTAAAATAAAATAAATCTTACCTTTTAAAGTATAATTTAAAGTGCATTTAATATGCATAATCCTTGTATAACTTGATTATCATATTCATTAATTTATAATTTTTCTGTAGAAGTATGACTGATTCAGTAAAGAAAAAAAGAATAATCGGGCTTAGGAGTCAAAATGGAAAAACAAATAATTCTTTTTCTCAATCTATTTTTTAACTGATAATTTAAAAATTGTATGGGTTTAGCATGTACAATATGATTCTTGGAAGATACTTCTTTAGATAAAATCGAGTTTCCAAAGTAAACAAACTTCTGGTGACAATTCCTGCAGGAGTTCCTTCAAAAGAGCTGGCACTAGTCCTGTGCTCTCGCAGCCTCACACTGGTAGCTCCTGTGCCTCTCCACTTTGCTCAGTCTCTTCCTTTCGGCATCAGCAGGGGTCTGAGGTCCTGCCATGTGGAAGGAAGGCTGCCCAGCCTTACCTCATGAGTGTCACCACACATCCAGTGGAGGCACAGTTTTACCTGTGCCCTTCTCCTCCCAGCATTTCCATGGTGCCAGAGAATTCCATCCTGGGGCACCTTAGACTTGCTGCTGAAAAGTGCCCATCCTGCTCCATCCCTGAGCCCTGGAAGCAGTAGACTTTTGACTTATTATAAGCATACAGAAGAAACCTTAAGCCAGTCAATTATACAATTTTTTACAAATAGGAAAGTCAAAGAACTTTTCTGCTTCATTGAATTTTTGTCTTTTAAAATATAAAAATACATGCCAACCCCAAACATCAAAACCATATAGGACTGGGGTATACCTCTGTGGTAGCAGGTGTTCATGAGGCCCTAAATTCAATCCCCAGAACAAAAAAGAAAAACAAAAACCTGAATGTATGAGAAATATAAACATATGAATAATATATATGCATAAATATGTGTGTACATATCTATATACACACATATATAGCATATATACATATGCACAAACATGTATTTAGATATATCCATATATCTGTATATGTATATATGTGTGTGTGTATAAAAATGGTACATTCAGAGAAAATCCATTTCCTTCCATACTCATACCAGTTTTTTACCTTAATTCGTAAGAACTATGTTATTAGTTACATAGTTCTACACACACACACACACACTCACACACACATACACATCTAATGGTGGTATTTACAAAATCAAGTTTATGTTATTATCAATATTTTATTATTTCAAATTATGAGAATAGTCCTTATATGCTATTTGTATTCCTGGAGTATATTTCAATTTGGTTTATTTCCTTAAGCCTCTTGAGTATATCGCCTGAATTGTCAGTATTTTTAAATGCCCAGGTTATAGAATTTTATATATTCATCTTCATTTTTTAGATTGTTTTGTTTCTTCTTCTTTTTTAGTTTAGGCCCACTATATTACATACAGAGGCAATACTTCTTTATAATTCTTGTATTTCTGGAGATTCTTGCATAATTACTTTTATTAATATCCCTAATAGAACACTACATAATAATATTCATAATGAGAATGCTTTAGATAGAAATCACCACTACATTTTTGAAAAACTGACAAGTGAAAATTGTATATATTTATGTAAAGTGTTTTATATATACATACACACACACACACACACACTCACACATTGTGATTCAATCAAGCTAAATAACATCCATCACCTATGTCCTTGTCATGTTTTGTTCTGATAATTTTAAAAATGTGTTCTTTCAGCATTTTCAAGTATACAGAACTTTACTACTAACTCCAGTTATCACACTGTTGAGTAGATATGGAGAATGTATTCCTCCTATCTAACAGAAACATTGCATCCCTTAACCAATATCTCCCCGTTACATGTCCCCTGCCCATCCCATGGTGACTACTATTCCACTTTTTGCTTCTGTGAGTTTAATATTTTTTAGATTCCCCATGTAAATGAAATCATGCAGTGTTTGTCTTTCTGTGCCTCATTTTACTTAGACCAACATCTTCCAGGTTGACCCATTTGTTCATTGACCAGGATTGAAACAAGTAAGAGTTCTTCAATGATATGTGGAGATCATGTAGGGTGGAGATGTAGCTCAGTGGTGGAGCACTTGTTATCATGTGAGAGGCTCTGGATACACTCCTCAATACAGAGAAAATAAAAGAACAAAAAGAAAAAGAAAGCAAAGCAAGAAAGGATGGGATGCATGGTATATGTACACGATGGAATATTATTTAGCTTTATATATATATTTTTTAAAAAAGGTAAATCCTGAGAACAGCAAGCCACAAATTTCATTTCATCATGACTATTTTAAATCATTACCTTGAAAAGAGTTTCATGTGGGCCATTGAACAGAAAAGTCTACTGGGTGGGACTTTCTAAAGAACACAAAGCCCTAGTGAGAATATGCCCTTGATCTGTGCACACATGAATCAGTTTGTTACCCTGGAACACTAACACCTTCCTGCTGCTCTGTCCCAGAATAGCCCTGCAGCCCTCTAGCTCTCCAACCGGCGCAGACCAGTATCCATGTCATGACTTACTTGCTCAGTTTTTCAGTGGTGACTTCACATCCAACAAACCTGATCCAAACAGAAATAACTTTATCAATTTTTGGTGTAAATAAGATTGGACATTCTTCTCTGTATGGTTCTATGCATTTCACATCAAGCTGTGTACTCTTTCTTGTTCCATTTGCATACGTTATAAAAATAGTCAATGTCATAGATTTCACTTTGCTATTTATATCAAGGCTTCTTCTCTGTACATTGAAAATTGAAATAGAAAATATAAAAATTCTTATCATCTTTGACCTTAAAAATGTTATGATGTTTTTCATGACATTATGAAGAACAATTAAGTACAGCTACATATTCCTACTGGTGGGCTGTGTCAAGCTAGGTGATAGAAAGACTGCTTTTTAGCAATGACTGAAACAACAAGATTTACTTATATTTTTAGGAACAGTGGCCAAACTTACTGTATCAGTTTTCTAATTTTGGAGTATCTGACTGGGCTGTTGTTTCCGTGGAAATTGTAGTCAACTGTAACAGAAGCAGAAGCCCTGGGGCACAGCTGTCAGTCAATAGACGAGTGGATTGGGCAGCATTCGGTTGATAAATCCACTAGTGCGTGAGCAGCTTCTGCATCTGAGACATGCAGTACAATGAATTCTCAATCCCTGCCCCTCCGATTTACTCTAACTCACAAGGAGGGCCTAATGAAGGAAAGAAACTACGTTCTAAATTGTGCAGAACAAATACCGGAAAGGGGAAAGCGTCTAGATCTTTATTACTTTGGAGACCTAAGAGACGATGTACTTTGAAGTTAGTTCCTTGTGGTTAGTCTCTTTAGTCGATGCAGAAGCACTGTGTAACTTCATTGCCACATGAATAATACATAACAGCCATCATCTCTTTTATCAGAATGTTTTAGTTATTCATAAAGTATATTTTCTATGTCTAAAGGAAAAGCAGCAGATTATTAAACTTCCAGTTTTATGGTCTGCTCTGCCTCTTCAATTCATTCCACCTTTTTGTTTAAAAAAAAAAAAAAAGATGATGAAATTGTTACCAAAGAAGCAATTTGGAAAACACTGATGGTTCATTTTCACTTTGCCTCCTTATTTTCCTTTATGTTTGGTGCACAGTACATCAGCCAGCATAGTCTGTGACTTAAAAAGGATCTTACATTCTCAAATAGCTTTGCTCTGAGCTTCACAAAGGATGGTTTAAAGAAAGAGTATGATAATAACTGAGCTACTAAATAATAAAGAAACAGTTATTTTTGTGGCTTAATATAATGATGCAAAAGTGGTTTGACAAGGTCGCTTTCCTTTTCTTCCTCCCACCTCTCTATGATTTTATTCTAAATATATGGTTGTTTTCCAGGCAAACACTTTACCTTGCTATACTTAATTCTACAGGCTAAATATTTAGTTTGACTTTTTATTGACTCAGGGAATTGTTTCATCATATGTACCAGGAAAAAAAAAGAAAAAAAAAAAACAATAAAAACTTATGTTAAGAGTAAGCCTGGATCATCTGCAGTAGCACAATGGTGAGATGACATGGTGCAGCTAAAGCTCCCTGTGGGCTCTTAGGCACTCTTAAAACAATGACAGGAGAGTCAATATTGAGTTTCAGATAACAGCTGAAATTTTGACAAACTCGTTAGTTAAGTGGGTCTGAGTCTTGCTTCTGTCAGTGCTCACCGTCTGCCCCTAGAGTCTCACTGAGCGTCCAGAGTATAGGAAGGGGACACACACCTGATAATGCTGGTAAGCCCCTGCCACTCAGAGAACATTATTTGGCTATGCATCGAGTTAAAAAAAAAGACGAAGAAGGAGGAGGGGAAGAGGAGGAGGAGGACACGAGAAGGAGAAAGGGAAGACAAAGAAAAAGAAAGGAAAAATGTTTACAGGCCAAAAGAATCAAAGCAGAATGTGTTACATTTCTCAGGAAATTTTCTTTGCAAATCTTTGATTTCCAGATTAAGGATACTAAAATTTTATACTGCGGTTTTGCCTTTTAATATCGCTCATATTCACAGAAGCAATAATTGATCATATTTATTGACCATTACTGATTTCTAATGACCACTCATTGTCATAATTTCTTTAATCCCTACAAAAAAAAGTCATGATATATATATATATATATATATATAATTTAGGTTAGCTGTGAACTTGCTCTCCTCCTGCCTCAGCCTCCAAAGTCATTGGTATTATAGATGTATGCCATCCTGCTCAGCTGGTAAATATTATTTAGTGTTTCTGTTGTACAGAAGAGAGTATCAAGGTTTGGAAATGATGAAAATTTCTCAAAAGATGCAGAATTTTTATCTGGCGAGGCTGAGATTTTGGCCCGTTTATAGTAAACCAGGGAGTTCAGACAATTCAATAAGCCCTGCTTCTTCAGAGCTGAAGAAGTAGCAAAACTGTGTAGCTTTAATTTTCAGTCACTGCTGATTATCTTAATGTATAACATTTTTTAATTTAAGTTGACTCCCCCCAAAGCACTGTGCAGTTGTTATCCCAAAATAAAATGTTGGTTGGGGGGCAGGAACCCTAGAAAATTTAACTCAATTAAATTCTAAGAATCAGGGAATCTGTTGTGTTCCATACCATTGATTCCTTTAATAATGTCCTGGCTAGTCTTAGGCATAACAAATATTTGTTGAATTGAAGCACACCAAATTGAATTCAAATCATAGGATTATTATTCAGGCTTAACAAAATCTGCAGAATATGCTCTTGGAAACATTGCAAGGAGAAGTAGAGGTTAAAAAGAAAAAAAAATGAAACCATGTAAGTAATTACACAAAATGATGACTTTATTATAGAAACAAAAAATCCCTGTCTTCCATGTCAATCATACAAGAACTCAAGCTGCCAGCTCCTCTGGATAATTCTTCCCACATTATCTGGGAAAGAACTACATTTAATTAAAATCTGAGATCATCCCTGATGGTGAGTGTGTCTTAAATGGGCAAAAATGTTTAGTTTCTCAAAACAAATGTGAGAAGACCTAAGAGCCACTAAGCAATTCCTGACATTAGCATAACTACACTGAGAACAAGAGAAAGGATGGGGAACTCTTGTTCATTTTCTGTTATAACAGCATATCAATGCATTAAAAGATACTGTACATCAGCCACTCAATCCCTCTTTAGAATCAGAGGTGAAAATTGCTAACATGCATGGGATGGGGAAATGTCAAATCTAAGTTTAGTATGTTGTATTTCCCTATTTTTAGAAAAAAAAGAAAAGTATTCTTGAAAAAATAAAAAGCTTGTACTGATATTAATTTATGTACATGAGAAATCATGGCTTTGAATTTTTATTTATACACAAAATTCTTTATTTATTGTGTTAAAGTAATAAGTGCTTTGTGGCAGTTTTATAGAAGTTCTTTTTTGAACCTAGAAGGGGTCATTGAAATCAGCCAAAAAGGAATGAATCCAGTGGGGACACGGAGGTATGGAGGGGTCCTAGGTTGCAAATGGTAAAGCTAGGGAGTGAATCAAAGTGTTCTGTTTAAAAGACTAATATTTTTTAACAGTATGCTGGCCTTACTCTACCTAAGATGAAGTCATAAGAAATAAAACTGAAATTTCCACACATCTACATCCCACGTCTTTAAGATCTTTGCAATCTTTGGTAATATCTGAGACTCTGTACTTCTGCACTTTTCCTCAATAATAACTTTAAGCCACTTGAGTGTAAGAGTCCATAGCAAAGAGCTTTACAGTATAAAAGTTCTGTTGTAGTTTTACATTCTCCAGGAAATACTTAAACTATTTTTTTTTTAAATGTAAGACTCCTTTAAGTATATTTGTAGGACAATAAGTAGATGAAAGAGATAAATCATCCCCTGATTTATTAAAAAAATGTTTTAATTTAGGAATGGTCTTCTTTTAAAGGTTTATCTCTGGTGATTATTAGAACTGACCAGAAGGAGCCTAGCACCCAGGCCAGCTCTCCTGGACTCTGGGTGATTGTTCAGAGAGCAGGTCATGCTGCCCCCACTATTCCTGCAGGCTGGGACAAGGAGTCTCCTCCCTGGAAATGAAACTTGGTGCCCATACTCCTATAGCTATCATGTTTGCCCCTTTGAAACATCTCTCAATGTGGTAGAGTTAGTGGTAGGTTTCCTAAGCACATTTTTAAAGTTTTCTCAATATTTATAAAATGCTTCCTGAAAACTAGTGAGTCAATATTTAGTTCACATTGAACTTTTAAAACATCTTATAGCTGTATACCATGAACGATTTCCCCTTTGTAAGGTTTGCTTTCTTAAACTATAAAATAAATGCAGTCACATTTGCCCTATTGAAGATGTTTTAAGACTTGGTTAACATCATATTTAAAACAGTCTTAACTCATAGGCATTTTATGGTCATATCTCATCCATGTAATTACTCTAAGAAAAGTTGACCCTGAAGACATGAATTATTTCTTAATTTTTAAGTTATATAGTGAAGTCAGGATGTATGCTTGCACATGTGTGAATGTAAGTGTGCATATGTGTGGTTATTCATTGCAATGTTCTATAGAGCATTCTACTAATAAATTACAGGGTTTCCTTCATTACTGTTGGTGGGAGCAGATCCCAGGGCACGACTAGATTTCCACTTTCTGAATAGCCACTGAGATCTTGGGGAACGTGAAGGCCCTCCTGAGGCCACTTCCCACTCTCCTTTGACTAAGGAAGCAGGCCTACTCCCTGCTTAATTGCAGGCTTGCGTGTTGGGTGACTTTTTGATGACTTTGAACATGGATTCTTCTTTATGACTCCTGTTGGTTACCATTCAGATCCTCCACATAGTTTTACAAAATATGTGATAAATTTTAAGTTCATCTCATATTTCTAAATATGCTTAAAAGAATGTTTTGTTTTTAGATGTCATCTTTCTAGTAATTCTCTGGTGACCATATCTCTAATCTTGTAGATGGGACCAAACCAGTATTTTCTGTGAAGATATTACAACTTTCAAATGATCAGCAATGTATTTTGTGTGTGTGTGTGTGTGCGTGTAAAAATTCTATAAGCTAAAACCCTGTACACACATAAAGAATTATTGTTAGTCATCTGCAAAACAACATTTTGGTTCTTTTTACATATTTCTGTAACATTCACAGCTTAAAATTAAAATATGGTGCCCTTGCAAAACTATTGTGTATGATAATTATCTTTAAATTCCAGATTGTAAAGCAGTAGAATATCTATTGTGATGTGGGTGAGTTTTATTTCTTTTTTCAACTTTCTTTGGTATCTTGGAGAACATAACATATGATTAGTAAGACATTTTTCAAAGAATTTGGCAATATTCAATAAAACACAGAACATGCTTTTAAAGCAAAATGCCTAATGTTTAATTTATCACAAACACAGAAGAAATTGAAGGTTTTCTTACTTCTAATCAGTTATGATGTAATTACTATGAATCAGTAATAATTCCAAAAGATGTCATGCTTAAATCGTGTGTATCTTATACTCAACAGTCTTAATAGTAGGAAAAAATAGAGCAATGTTATTTAAAAAAATTATCATGATAATATTGATTTTTTAAAATTTAAATGTATAAGATTTTATATATGTTAGAAAATAATCTTTTTTTCTCTTAATTATCAATAGATAAACATTTCTAGTCATTCTATCAACCATCTTGAATGATTAATTAAAACCAGGGCTGGGGATGTGGCTCAAGCGGTAGCGCGCTTGCCTGGCATGCGTGTGGCCCAGGTTCTATCCTCAGCACCACATACAAACAAAGATGTTGTGTCCGCCGAAAAAAAAAAAAAACACTAATAAATAAATAAAAGTGTCTCTCTCTCTCTTTAAGAAAAAAAATCTTATATAACCATGTTTAAATGGTCCTACAGATTTTCCGGATTTTACAAGTACATATATATATATATATATATATATATATATATATATATATATATATATATTTATATGTATTAATTATATGTATATACTCACATACATAAAGTATGTATTATATATAATGTGGATATATATCTAATTAAAATACCAACTTCATAGTGTCATAAAATGAGATAATGTTGGGCATATATGCTGTTAAATAACAATTTCACTTGTGATTAATATAGCATAAAATAAATGTTAGAAGGTTATAATTCACAAAAATATTTTTCTAATGCATTTAGAAATATCATTATTATTTTTATTATTTATTTATTTATTTATTTATTTATTTTGTACTGGGGATTAATCTCACTAAGTTGCTGAGCACCGCACTTTTGCTAAGGCTGGCTTTGAACCTGGGATCCTTCTGCCTCAGCCTCCTAAACTTCTAGGATTACAGTCATGCACCACCATGCCCGGCTAGCAATATCATTTTTCTAGAAGCCGTATTAAGCTATAATCATTATCAACATATCATAATTGTTTATTAATGATTCATTCAATTTTGCTTTTCTTTGTATTATCATAGTTTCTACTTGCATGCATTTGTTGGTATAGTTTTACAAAATATTTCAGAGAACATTCACATATGTCCCTCTTTTGGCCAATCTATCCCTATGCTTCTGAAGGACTAAAATCCAAAAGTAAATTTGTTTGGAAATTGAAATTTATTTCCTCATATAATCAGTAGCAATCTCATTGTCTAAGGTTTCATACCAATGTCATCAGCTTAAATCATGGTGCAAATAAAATGCATGTAAAAGTGTAGCAATACAAACTGTTGCATCCTGGTCTTTACTCACTATGCACTAGAGAATCAATTATAAAACTAGTGAATTCAAAAACTATTTTTTAGAAACTTGTAGATATTCATATGCAATTGAAACCCCTTGGATTGTTGTCTGCATTTGCCTGAAATAAGGTCAGAACTGAGGCAGAAGCAATAGGATCTAGTAGAGCAAATCTCTTTGTAGGAGAGAAGAAATTTGGGGAGAATTAGGATTTAATGGTTGGCAAAGAAAGAACTCTTAAGACAACCATTTGGTCAAAGCTCAAATCTGGTACAAGAGCTATGACATGGGTGGCGAATGAAAAGTCAGAAATGGAGTGAGTGATGTGTGAAATGACTGAAGTGGGGAAGAATCAGACTTTGGGAAATCTCTTCCCAGTCACAGAGTTGAGGAACTTCAGCTAGCGGTGACAACTGGCAGTCGCTGGCTGTTCTGTACCCTCAACCACAAGAGAGGACTTCCTGGAACTCCAATTACCAATTCACCTCCAGCCTGTGCCATAACCAAGCCTCAAATCCATAACCCAGAAGATTAATTGCACTAGCTTTAATATGAATTATTCATACATGAAACATTTGACAGATAAATGATGCTGATCGGACACATGTCAGAACATTATGGGAACACAGAATAAAGAATCATACCAAATTGGGAGAGATGTGAAACTCTTTCAGATGACAACAATGCTTTATAGGAAACTTAAAAAAATAATAATATCTTTAATGGCAAAGAGCTGTTATGTCCTGAGGTATTAAATGATCCCCTGCAATGACTCTGGCAAGAGATAGTACTGGAGTAATCTGTATCAAGGAAGGACAGAACGTAGTCAAGAGGTACTTAAATATCTGATGTATGAGGTTAAGGAAAAGAAGGAGTTTGGGATGATGTTGGGACATTCCACAGGTACAACTATAATGTCAGTGTTCTCTTCTAAAGATGTCATCAATGCCAGAGGAGGAGCACAATTGATGGGGACAGGACTGAGCTTTTGTTTGGACACAGCAAATTTGAAATGGTAATGATTATCTATGAAGAAGCATTTGATTTGATGTCAAAAACGCATGCTCAGAATTCATATCTGGATGGAATTACAGGTTCAGAACTCTCTCACCTGTACATGATACTGAGCATTAAAACTATCATTTTTTCCAGTGTTGGTAGACAGGATCTGCCCTCTGCCACCGCGTGCTCTATCCTTAGCTTTCCCTACCGTAGATTTTAGCAGTTTTTCTCTAAGTTTTCAATCCAATAATTTGAAGTCACCCTGACTTGACTCTTTCTCTAGAGTCTATATTTAATTGGCAGGAGAATTCTATTGGACCTACTTAAAAACATTTAGAGCTCAGACATTCCTACTTTATCCACTTCTTTGGGCCTCTCCAACCCATTATCATTTCACACCTACATTATTGGAAAAGTCTTCTCTCTGGTTTGCCAGCATCTAGCCTTTTCTCATTAAGAACTGCCTTCGACATAGCAAAGTGATTCATTAATTAAAAGTCAAATTATATCACTCCTCTGCTTAACATCTTGAACGAGCTGTCCACTTAGGATAAAAATCAAAGTGTCTAAAGTGACTTCTATGAACTGCCTGCACTGCTTCTGTCCTCATCACCTCTGTTTTACCCTTTGTCTGCCGCTCCGTCCATGCTGATCTTCCAGGCCTTTACACCTGCCATCCCTGTTTGAGCCTTAGGGACTTTGCGCTGGCCATGAATCTCCCAGATGTCACCTCATGCTAATGCTTCATCACTTCTACTATCTGCTGAAATATGACATTTTAATTTTTTTTTAATTTGGGGGTACTGGAGAATGAACCCCATTGCAACTGCACTACATCCCCAGTCTTTTTTCTTTCTTTCTTTTTATTTTGAGACATGGTCTTGCTATGTTACTGAAGCTGACCTCAAACTTGGGATCCTCCTGCCTCAGCCTCCTGAATCACTGGAATCACAGGTGGGAAACACTGCACCCAGCAGCATCCCCTTTTTAATAAGACCTATACCTAATTAAGCACTTTTCTCTCCTCTACATTTTCTTTTCCATATATCATTCTAAATTACATGATGTATGCATAACATTTTTTTTAACTGTGTCTGACACTAGAGCTGAGCCACATTTTAGATATATTTGTTCCCTTTTTTTCCTCCACTGATACATGTCAAATTAAATTAGTACCTGACAAACACTAAGTGTTTGATAAATATTTTTTCTAGTTTTACTAGTTGTAATTGACAATGAAATGCATATATGTAGAGCACAAAATAATGAATCTTATACATGGGCATTGTAGGATGATTATCCAATCAACCTGACACATCCATCATCTCATATAACTTCTTTTCTTTTCCTGTGATGACAACATTTAAGATCTACTTTCTTCACACTTTGAAGAATGCAAGATAGTATTACTTATCTTCGGTAACCTGTCACATCAGACCCTAAGGTCTTTCATGGTATAAGTGAAAGTTTTCAATCCTTGGCCAGCCTTCCACGTCCCACCCCCTAGCCCACAGTCCAGTTCTTCTGATCTATTTCTGTGATTCTAGTTCTTCAGATTCCTCATATCATTGAGGTCGTATGGTACTCATCTTTCTGTGTCTGGCTCATTTCTCCTAACATAATGTTCTTGGGATCATTCATTTTGTAGCAGATGACAAAATTTCCATCTTTTATGGCTTAATACTCCTTTGTGCATATATACCACTACTTGAAGATATGTATGTGCACAGTGGAATACATATGTAATATGTATGAAATACTTATATTTTGAAAACAAATATTTATTTTCATTTATGCACACACACTGCAATTCATGCATCCACCCGCCGATGGATACTTAGGTTGTTTACTTAATTTGGCTCTTGTGAATTTTCCTGCTGCAAACACGTGAGTGCAGAGGCTCTTGGAGATGTGATTTCATTTCCACCACATGCACACCTAGAGATGGGATCCTTGGATGGCTTGCTTGCTCTCTTTTTGTTTCTGAGAAGCTGCCATGCTGTTCTCCATAATGGCTGTCCAAATTTACATTCCCACCAACAGTTTTGCAGAGTTTCCTATTCTCCACATACCCTCTGGTACTTCTCCTTTCTCTTTTGGATAGCTGAGAAATATTTGTTTTGTTAAAAAAAAAAAAATAAGGGTTGACTGCTAAAAATGTTTCTTAAGAATAGTTTTTTGTTACATCATACGAAAATAAAAAGTTTAGAAGACTAATTTTAGAAAAATTGAAAAAATAGTATAGCATTAGTTAAAACCTGAAGTGATTGTTTTCAGAACTATGTAAATAAGCAAAACTACCTGACAAGAAAGATTATAAGGAGATTTTGGAATGACTCATGTGGATATTCATGTTTATAACAAGGGGGATTATTTTTGATTTGTTGTTTTGTTTTTTCATTATTCTCTTCTATATTGAGTAGAGTTTTCCATTAAAAGTCTTACTGATTGGCTGTCAGTGGACAAGCTCAAATCCCTTATCTTTAAATAACCTCTCCAGGCAAACAATAACTGAGAAGAGAAAGAAAACTATTTGGGACAAAACTATATTTTGTATTATAGTTGAGTAATACTTGCCTTTGGTGCTTTCATAAATTCAATTTTCTTTTCTTGATTGAGATTATTTCTTAGATACTAGTTCTTTAGAGGTTCAAGAAGAGGAATGTACCAAATGAATCACATGTGGCAACTATATATACAAGGACATATGAAAATAGTGAAATATTTTATGTAGTTGAATGATATCCTATTTATCATTTTAAAAACTTGGCTTTAATTATAATAATCATAGGGTCAATTTTTTGTTTTAATTGACTCAGATAATATTTGCTCAAAGGCTATGCATAAGGGGTTTACAAATGCTTAATAATTTGAGACAAAGAACATAAATTGCCTTGTTGCCTTTTATATCAAGCATTATCAACCAGTTCTGGAGTTTGGACCAGCCAAAATTTCTGTTAACACAAGGAAAACTTTTTTTTTTTTTTTTTTTCTTTTCTTAAATGCCATGGAAATAATATTGTAAACCATGTCTAATAAATAAATTTAATAATGAACTCTTTTCAAATGTGAAATGTTAAATGTCTCACATATATTTAAAATGAAATGTTGATATCAATAGCATTGTGACAGTAACGTAGCTGAAATTAAGATTATTTTCAACTTCAACACTGATTTTTATCTTACATCATTTGTTCATAACATGATGAGCTGGCCTTGTCCCTTCATTCATCCCACAAATCTTGAAAAGAATATTCCGATTCTCCCATTCTTAATGGTCTGTTCTTTGAAAGACAATATTTGCTTTTTTGTTGTCTGCTCATGTCCTTTGTCTGTCTGCACCTGCCACCTTTGTGTTTCTTACAATTTGGTTCTGAGAGTATTTGTTTCTTCTGTTTGAAGAAATACTTCTAAGCTGGTCTGAATGGCCTCCTAGGAAGTATCTAGCAATATTTAAATAGAGAAGCTTTTGATTGTCACAAACAGGAAAAGATGGGAGCCACTGGTACCCAGTGAGCAGAGACCATGAATGCTATTGAATTTTCTACAGTACACAGATGTCCCCCACAGCACAAAGCCTTCCAGACCAGCATGGCAGCAGTGCCAAGGGTCAGTAAAGTTTTTTTTTTTTTTTTTTTTATTAATTAATTATTTTTTCCAGTATTGGGAATTGAACTCAGGGGTGCTCTACCATGGACCTACATTCCCAGGCCTTTTTATTTTTAATTTTGAGATGGGTTCTTGTTATATTGATGTGGCTGGCCTTAAACTTGGTCTCAGCCTCCAGACTCGCTGAGATTACCAAAAGCGCCACACCGTGCCCGGAGAGAAAGTCTTATTTTAATATACACTGCACAGGCATCCCACACTGTTTCACAACATTTTTAGTGAGCATTGTAAAAATTTAATATAGTTTTTTCAGATGTTCTTGAATAATACTCTGATGCTAAATATGATTAAATCAGCAAAATAAATTCCTATTGATTATGTAGCTAGTTTAGATGTTCTTAAATCACTGTATTTCTTTCAAAATTGGATGGCTGATCATTATGGAAAGCATAAAATTAAAGTAAAATCACTTGAAATCAATAAGCCAACTATAGACCATGCTTTTTACTGATTGTTTCAAAAATTCTATTTTTGATGTTTTTATTAGTACATCATAGATAAAATGATATTGGGGTTAAATTTTGACTTGATCGTGCACATATGGAATACAGTTTGCTCCACTTCAGTCCCCAGTGCCTCTTCTTTCCCTCCCCCTCTCTCTTCCCCTTTAACCCTTTCTCTACTGTCCTCCTTTCATTTATTTATTGCACTTTTGATTGATGTTTTATAGACATGCATAAAGGTGAAATTCACTGTGGCGTGTTCATATAGGCACCTAGCACCTAGAATAATTTGATCATGTTTATTCCACAGTTTCTCCCTTTTCCCCTCCCTCCTTACTCGCCCTCAATTCATTTCCTCTACTCGGATGATCTCCCCTCTATTTTCATCGGAGATATATATATATATATATATATATATATATATATATATATATATATATATATATTTGTTGTTGTTGTTGTTGTTGTTCTGGCTTCTACATATGAGTGAAAATATTTGACTCTTGACTTTTTTTTTTTTTCATACCAGAAATTGAACCCAGGCCGTACCCATTGAGCTACAATACAGTCTCAGTGCCCGCCCCTGCAAATTTTTTTTTTTTTTTTTTTAGTTTTTGGTGGACACAGCATCTTTGTTTGTATGTGGTGCTGAGGATCGAACCTGGACCGCACGCATGCCAGGCGAGCACGCTACCGCTTGATCCACATCCCCAGCCCTCCTGCAAATTTTTTTTAATTTTTATTTTTGAGACAGAGTCTCACTAGGTTGCCTTAGGACTTGCTAAATTGCTGAGGCTAGGGCTTTGAATTTGCAAACCTCCTGCCTCAGCCTCCTGAGACACTGACATTACAAACATTCTCCATGATGCCAGGCTGACCCATAAATTTCTGAGTCTGGCTTATTTCACGTACCATGATGTTCTCTTTTTTCTTCCATTTACCGGCTAATGACATAATTTCATTCTTTTATATTGCTGAGTAAAACTCCATTGTGTGTGTGTGTGTGTGTGTGTGTGTGTGTATCCCATTTTCTTAATCCATTCATCTGTTAACAGGCATGTGGGTTGGTTCCATAATTTGGCTGTTGTGAATAGTGCTGCTATAAACATTGAAGTGGCTTTATAACATGATTTTTTAAAATAAATACCAAGGAATGGGATAGCTGGATCACATGGTAGTTCCTAATTTTTTGCGGAATCTTCATACTGCTTTTCAAAGTGGTTGTTCTAATTTGCAGTTCCAAAAACAATGTATTATTAAATTCATTCTCTTTTTTGACAGCAAAATTCTAGATTTTTTTCTCTCCTACTTCTTGATTGTATTCTCTCAACTTAACAATTATGGCTATTTGAATCAAAAAAATATCCTTTGACACTTCTTGATTACCACCACCCTAGATCTTTAATAATGAATTATGTTCTGATCATTATGTATTTTCATTTCTATGTGGCTAATTGAGGAACTCTTATAGTTAATTAGCTACTACGTATAGGATAATCTTAAAAATTGCTAGAAATAAATGGACCTTTTCAAAACTCTCCTTTAAAAACTGTCTCAGTGCTTTCTAATATATCCTCTTTGAAAAACCAGACTTTTTGCAAGATGCTTAGCAAGAAAGCTCCCGTCTGGGAAGGTCTGAGTCTATAGACCCAAGAAGCTCTCTGATATTTATCAACTAACCTGAGAGATCTTGATGTATGGAAACTTGTTTAATCTAAGTTTCTCAATCTTTTTAAAAATAATTGAAAGTTTTTTTAATCCAATATAATTCTTATTAACATTTGGAAGTCTTATCTGCATTAAAAACACAATGAAAGATCTTCTCAAGAGAACAAGTTGAAGTACATCTGTTCAAAGTATTAAAAACAGATTTTTGTTACTGATGTAGAATTAAGTACAAAGAATGTGGCATTTAGTTTTAGTTTAGCTCAGTCACTTTAAGCCTTTCTATTTGCTTCCATATTATTAGAGTGAACTTCCCTTCTCTAGACTGAATTTCAAGTTTACAGTTGCATACATAGATAGTAAACCCTCCATGGACATGGATTCCACCTCCATGGGATTCAACCAACTGCAGACTGAAAATACGTTTAAAAATGCATTTGTACTAAATGAGTTCAGACATTTTCTTGCCATTATTCCTTAAACAATACAATATAATGACTAGTTATATAGTATTTACTTTGTATTAGGTAGTATACAAAATCTAAATTACATGGAATGATGTCCTTTGGCACCATTTTGTATAAGGGACTTGAACAGGCACTGATTTTGGTATCCATCAGGCATCTGATACTGAGGGACAGCCGTGTGTGTGTGTGTGTGTGTGTGGTATATATTTCCAGTTTTACTTTTCTGCAAATGTTTTCCCATCTGAATTTTTCCATTTATTTCTTATATGAACATTGACAATTTGGAAAAAGTTATATAATCATATCTGCTTTCTCAATACACCCATCTATGTTTATAATTGTAGCTATCTAATTTATAGCATGATGAATATATATGTGCATTTTAGCATATAAGGCTAAATTCTAATCTGGGATGTCATATGACACTTGTTTCCTAACATACTTGACAAATTTAATTGCACTTCTTAAAGTTTCTGTCATTTCTGTAATTTATGATTACTTTTGCAATAATAGCCTGTAATTTTTCTGTCCTTTACATAATAAGTTCCATGAGAACTGGGCCTTTGAAATTTGCTCAATAATGTTTAGTATATTATATGGAAAATTCCCAACATACAAACATACTTAACCCATTAGTTAAAACCAGGGGATATGATTATTGATTTAACATATAAACCATTTGTTGATAAAACTATACCCAAAAGTAGTTAGATTACCAGTACATGGCTCTGAGCAGCTGCATGACTTGTTAGGAATATTTGCTACTTTGGGCTTAGTAATGTGGTTCTTTTATCCAAATTCTTGTATAATTATAAATAAATCAGCCAGAGTAGAGAATCATTGTAAATTTCATATTCCCTAGACGAGAAAAAATTAAAAATCTATACACTGAATATATGTTCTCTGGTTCTTCCATTGTGGCTTTGCTAAAATTTTGCTGCAGAATTATAAATCCAGGATGACATGGAGCGCAGATTTCAGACTCATTCATTTATTCCTTATCCATTAAACTTTAATTTATTGTACTTCAGGCACTGAGCTATGGGCTGAAACCAGCTGTTTGAGGAAGGGAAGTGTCTAGATTGTTAAGCAAGGAATGGATGGATCATTCTGTTCAGCAACAACAATGACAAAGTATCTCCAGGCAGAGAGGATGGCCTCAGTGAACGAGGACCCCAGAATAATCTGAAGGGATAAGAATGGTGGTGTTGGGGAATATGAAGGTACTTGGAAGGACTGAGGGATGAAGGTTTTGTGTGCAGTTTTCCGTTTCTGTCTCATAAATCCTTTAACAAGGCCACAAATTGGGAGAAAGGATGAGGTGAGGCCATTCAGCAAGGGGTAAAATTAGCTCTTAATGATTCATCTTCATATGATAGGCAGAAATGTACTGAATGAGCCTGATGTCAGAAAAGTATGATCTTTCTGATTTTCATTTAGGATACATAGTTACCACTAATTTGAGATTCAGCCAAGAAAGCGGGGGGGAATAGCTCAATGATTATGGATGACTAAAACATACTTAGAAAACTTTAGAGACTCAGGATGAAATACGCATTGCATAAGTATTATTAGACTTCTATGAATCGGTACCTTTTAGTCTCCATTTGCATGTTCTTTTCCAAGTGTATGACCTTCATTTAGTTCTAAGTTTGAACTTCCTATTACTACAATTGCTTTTCTTTTCTCTTTCTCTCCCTCTCTCCATCCCTCCAGTCTCCCAGTCTGTGTGTCTGTCTGTCTTCCTCTTTTATTGTTGCCTCATTGGCCGTAGCCTCATTTAACATGATAGATGCCAAAGCTTTAACCACATTGCCTCGTGTCCCTGGTAGGAGCTATGGAAAGTGTTTAGAGGAACTAAAAAGCATGGGCAGTTTTCCTAATTCAGTCTCTTACTTCCACAGTCATGGCTACCTTAGGGGAAATTTACATATACTTTACATGATAATGTATCCTTCAGAAAAAAACATTTTAACTTTCTCCAAAATTCATACAAGACAAAGTACAGTTGGTCCCACTATATCCCCACCTTCTACATCCACAGATTTATTCAACTATAGGAGAACACCAGTGGAAAAGTGTATCTGTACTGAACATGTTCAGACTTTAATTCTTGTCATTAATCCCTAAACAACACAAAATACCAAATTCTTACACAGGGCTTACATTATATGGATTACTCTAAGTAATTTGAAAATGGTTTAATGTACGGAAAGCAGGGTGGAGGTTATATTGCATGCTATGCCATTTTACATAAGGGATTTGAGTATCATTAGATTTTGATGACCACAGGGGTTCTGGAACCAATCTTGCAACCAACCAATCCTCTGTGGATACCAACAGTACTAAGAATTATTAATGAATCATAAAATAAATTGTCCATATAATATGCTATATTTGTGACATATTGGGACACAATTATTATGGCTGATGTTATGCTTGTAAGGGTTGAAGACTCTCATATGTCTGATAATTAGAAAAAAATAGGGTAACTCATTCCCTTCATCATATATGGATCATAATGCTTATGAATTACTTTGGGAAGATAACAAGATATTAATTACCCTGTAGGTACTATAGTTATAAAAACGGTGTATGAAATAAGGAAAAATAATTTTGTTACAGAAGAGTAGGATATAAAAGAAAGGGGTTTAGCTACCAGTGATTGGAATATAAGTTGACCAATAATTTAGTTGTCCTTTGGAAAGCCAGGAAACAGGAACTTACACTTATCTTAATGACAATGAAAATCAGAAAATCTAAAATTCCTGAAAATCTGTATAAATTTTCTAAAATGCTGGATTCTGGATGAGAGTGTGTGTGACTCACTTGCCCTTCACCGTGACTATTGCATGCTATACACTGTTTTAGCTGCTGGAAATTCAGATACAAATGATGCAGATAACTCCCTGGCCTTCTTGAACCCTTCATTCTGATATGATTGCTTTATGATTAGGTAATTCATAACTGAATTGCCGTAGTCTGTCCTAATTTGATAAATTAGCCTTAAAAATATCTAGGAAAGATTATATGTTGGCATCCTGATGATTTGCTGCTAGGAAATAAATACCAGTTAAAATGAAGTTTTGTGCCTCCAGCTACAGCTACAGGTGGTCTCAGGCTGTCATGAGGTAGGACAGGCAGGTCCCAGGAGGTGATGGGCTCAGATCAGACATTCTAGAAGGAGCCTTGTTGACTTGGTTTTGCCTCAGAGCAGCAGGGGTCCCTTGTGCTGTCCCCACTGTGACTCTGCCCTGTACCTCCAGCCCCCTTCTGCTCAATACTCATCATTCTTGCTTTGCACTCTGCAGTTGTTTCGTGAGGCTTATTCAGAGCTGTAAATTTGGAGTGACTCTAAAGTCTACAGTCTTTCCCAAATCATGGATGTGGACATTACTGAAGGGCAAAGGGACCTCCCTGAGAGCCTGTTTTGCTTGATTAAGTTCTTTGGCTCTATTGATTTAGTGTAAGAAATTCTAGCATTGCGTTCAATGTCTTCATAGTTCTTAAAAACCTTAGGCATCAACAAGGGCACTGTATTTCAGGCAAGAGACAGCATAGGAAAAAGAACCATTGTCAAATTGTTTGAATTCACAAATCTCTACGAATTGGCATTTTCTTAGGATTGGTTCCAATAATGCCATGCAATTTTCTTCGGGTATTCATTTAGTTTGCTCTTATCACCAAACAATAGCAGTGAGACGCTAAACTGAACCAGAGCAGCTGTTATGCCATTACTTCTAAAGAATGCCTCAAATCTTAGTATTCCTATCTAGTTCTGTCAATACAGGATTTCTTTTTACACGTCAATACCAAGACAGGAAAACAAGCAAATCAATCGAAAGGTTTACTTCCCAGTCTCCTCCAGTGATGAAAATAATTTCAAAGTATTCTGTCTGTCACATAAGAATATATATATTTAAACAATAATATTCTTTGTATCCAAGGAATCTTTAGGACCTGCTTTGCTTTGTATTCACCGTACTGGGAGAGTTCTTATGCTATTTCTCTGTCATCTATTTATTTACTTCTACCTCTGTACTTAGAGAATGCCCTCTTGCCATTTCTGTCAGTTTTAGAATCATCCCATTTTGAAGGACAAAGCACTACAGCCTGGCTTTGCTTTCCTTGAATGTGGTATAGAAGTATTGGGTGTCTGTATGTGTCCTCTGCTTCATCTCATTTCATAAGCCCCCTATAACATATTCCTCATATGTCCACATTACTTTCCTCTTGATATTATTTCCATCTGTGATTTGGGGTTGGGGTTGTAGCTTGGAGGTGGAGGACTTGCCTAGTGTGTGCAAGGTCCTGGGTACGATTCTCAGCATGACAAAAAAAATAAATTAGTCTGTAATTTCATCATAGCCACTGTTAATTTTGACATATCAGATTCATGAAACATTCCCCAAAGCACAAGTTATGTTGTAGTTTGCTGCATTCCTATTAGATATTTGTCCATACAATCTAAAATATTAACTTTGAGCATATTTGATTAAAATTTGCAAATTTCTCCTATGTGTGGAAGTGGTAACCTAGATATATTCCTTTAGCCCCCTATGTGCAGTTCTATATGACTGATATCTTTAAATTTTCCTTGGTAATATTAGGTTTGTAATGTTTAGGGGTCAGACTTGTTAAGGATTTCCTCAAAAATAGTCAATATTTTATTAAAAATTGGATGGTTCAACCACAATTAAATTAAAGAAAAACAAACAGGCAAAATTATGTTTTCAGTTCAGTTCCTCTAATCCTACAGTTGCTTCTTTTTACAGTTCTAAAAAACTAAGGCCACAATTAAGGCCTCCAATAATCTGACCAGGTTCCCACCAAGTAAACTTACCTCTGGAGTAGGTCAATTTCTTAGTATGATTGGGAGTATGCTTATGATTTAGTGGCAATGAATGAACAAATGAATTCTGCAGGTTAAAACTGAGGTTTTTATACAATGCAAGTTTCCCTGATTGAAATAAAACAGGTGATGTGTCATTCATTTACATTTCAAATTAGTTTAATTAGTTTGCTCCTCTGATCACCTAGCTAACAAAAGCTAAATTGGAGAAATTGAAACTTGCAGCAAGATAGGGATGAGGGGATAAGTGGGAGAAATGGGTGATTTTGGAAGAGGTAATAAAAGCCATAATTAGAAAAACATATTGGAGATGGGGCCAAGGCTGTCTGAGTGGGTATGAAAGTGGACATGGCCAGATTCTAGGAGCATGGAGTCATAAAAGTGGGATCCTAATAATGATGGAATGGGAGGATGAAATTGACCCTCCAATAATTGTGGAAATAGAGCAGCTGGATATTTTTCAACACCAAAGAAATGTAACTTAAAACAACATAAAGCAGCTGCAGTATTTAGTTGGGTAAAAAGAAATTAGTTGGCCAAGGATCTGATGCACTTCCCCAACCACAGTGTCCTATACACTTTAGGCTTCTGTACACTTATGAAACACAGCCTACACAGGTGATCCGGTGTGTATTCAGAGAATCATGAAGTGTCAGGAACCAGCCACTTCATTTGCAAGTGAGCTAAACGGAATCCAGAAGATTAAGTGAACTTGTTGGGCAAACCGCCATTGGCAAGTGGGAGTGAATAGTCTGAAGTGATGGTTTCCAAATTGAAGGATAAATGCTCCAAGCTTTGCTAAAATTAATAATCATAGAATGTAGGTGAGTGACCAAGATGAAAAGAAAATGTACCAAGGAGATAATCTTTACTTCAATGGAATAAATGGCTGAAAAGCAAAACATAAAGAAGGTATGTTTCTATTGCTGCAGCAGTGGGGTGTGTGTGTGTGTGTGTGTGTGTGTGTGTGTGTGTATGTGTGTGTGTGTGTGTGTGTGAGAGAGAGAGAGAGAGAGAGAGAGAGAGAGAGAGAGAGAGAGAGCATGTGCATGTTTCTGCACTCACTCTTCTTTAAAGCAGTATGAAATCATTTTAGCAAGAAAACCAGAGGGGTGTGTGTGTGTGTGTGTGTGTGTGTGTGTGTGTGTGTGTGTGAGAGAGAGAGAGAGAGAGAGAGAGAGAGAGAGAGAGAGAGAGAGAGATTCACTTTCACTTTCTCTTCCACTCTAACCAACAGGATTTTACTCAAACTTTGTAAAGGTGATAGCTAAAGCACTAAACTCTAAACTCTGCATGTTGTTGGATGTGTTGGCACAAAGAATAAGTAACAGGAAAAACACCCTCAGGGACAGTTTGGAGACTTTGTAGCTATTTCCCTTTAATAATTACAATGGTGCTTATTCACAGGCTCTCTGTCTAGGTACTTAGATTTTAAGTAGCCTTGCAATTATAAATGTTGCCTTCAGCTAGTTCCAGCTCCTGTGAATATTCATCAGATATCTGCCTCTTTCTTTCTCTCTGCCATCTTCTCCTTGCTTTTTTTTTTGTCTCCCTTTCCTTTTTAAACCTCCTTTTTCCCCCTCCACTTTCTTTCCTTCCTTTCCATTTTTCTTCTCACCTTTCTTTTCCTTCCTTTTTCTTAGATTTGACGGTTGTTCAGTTTTAAGGTAAAATAAGCAGGAACTACATATCCAATCTAGCAAAATGCATATGCTGTGTAGATAACATTTCATTGAAAACATAATAATTAAAAAAAACAATGTTCATGTGTGATTATTTTATTCAAATTATCCTTTCTTCCCATATTCTCTGATAACTTAAAATTCATATCTTCACCTATAGCTGCTAAGAGTCTCTAGCTGGAGTCCTCATCTACCCCCCAACACCAATCATTAAATTGTCCATCTTTGTTATTCACCACCATCCTTTAGAGTTGTATATCATTATCAGTTCTCTATGCATTAAAATAAAATTTTAAAATAAGGTTCAGAGAAATTAAGGGATTTCACCAAAGTCAAAAGGCAATAAGTAGAAATGTGGTGATTTGAACCCTGTTCTTCTGAAGTTCAAACCCTGGTCCATGTGTCCTATCCTTAGGAGGTGACTGGACATAGGGAAAAGCAATGATCCAGGTTTCTGGGTTTCTCCTTCCCAGTCTGGTGGAGGATTGCTTGGCTCCACACATCCCAAGGCTTAGTCTATGCATTTTGAAGAATCAATTTGCACTTTTTTTAGCGATTACAAATTTTATGACTTCAACTTCTCAAAAACGTACAGTCATCAAGTCATTAAGCACCTTTTTGAGAACAACATGATGAAGACACCCAGATTTGTCATGCTACATGTGATTCATTTCCTTTAGTTTTGCATTAAGGATGCCCAAGTAAGCAATATAATGGCATTAGAAAGTAGAGCAGTGGCTTTGGCTGTGGCACTGAGCACCTCTGGGAGCGTGGGGCTAGGGTATTGATCGTCATTGGCTTCAGCATCCTCATCAGTAATAGGAAAACTTTCCCAGGTGGCATTTAAGGTAAAATGCAATGGGGATTTTTATTATTATTTTAATAACAATAACACTAAATTTAAATGGAGTAATCTCTGCAAGCAAATCTCAAGCCTGCCTCTCCTGAGGTCTTAGCTAACTTTCCATATCCCTGCAATAGTGCTCTGTTCTCATGCCTTCAGAGACATTTTAGCCCTACAGAACAGTCCAGGATAGGAAGTACTAATAACTAAATATATTTTTGCTGCTAAGTTAAACATTCACAGTGACTATTATATTGAATTTTGTTGTGGTTTAATGGTTAATGACAAAATTAAGACTGGCCTTATTTCTGAAATTCAAGGTTTTGTTTATTAGTATATATAACATTTTATGGTCAAAGCATTTCATAAGACTTGTTCGACAAACAACAACTACAAAAATAATAATAATAAAAAGGACTCAGGCTTTAAAGGTAAATTGCCCATCACATCAGCTCTCTCACAAGTTAACTTCAAGGCACTCACAGAAATGTACCTTTCACAGGAACTCATTTAATGTTCTTCTATGTGTTGACATGCTCCAACCAGATTATTTGTCCTGTAGGATAGCTAAGAGCTTATATTCCCATTCTTTGTTTTTATTTCTGGAGTCTATTTTAATATCCATATAGTAACCAGTGCTTACAAAAGTGAAACAGGAAAAACAAAATTTACTTTAAAGGGCAGAGGGAAAGAAACCTAAATCTAAAACATTTAGCATCCCCTCCCCCACCAGAGCAAGTTGAAGAGTAAATGTGAAGGGGAGGAGCTGTACCTGTGAGGATTGATGATTCCAGAGACCAAGGAAGTGCACTGCTACTTTTTGCTTCTTTGATTTTGCCAATTGGGGGCCCATTATTAGCCTAATAGTCTTTTTGCTAACGTTGAACAACATCCCCACAGGATTTTCCCATCCTGCAAATTAATATAAAGTTGAGAAACTCAAAATTTTTAGGATATGTGTACTATTATTTGTGCACATTTATTTTCTTAGGAGAATGGCAAATACATCTCCGTGGCAAGGAGGATAATTTTTTTTTTCTTTTCTTTCTTTTTTTACTTTCTGGCATATCATTCTTCTTCCAAAATACAGAGTTGATTCTTAGAAAACAGCAAAAAGAGCCCTCCTATGAGTGGATTTCCCCTGAGTTGCAAACACAAGCTTCTCCCTGTTTGAATGTATTTCCATTGTTACCAACCGCACAAGGTTCTGAGAAGCTCTTTTCCCCTACTGGTCCAGCAAATTTGTCCTTTTCAATGCAAAATCATCCTTCCCAAGTCTATCTTTAGTCTACTTGATTCCACCACCCCATGACTGGTTCAGCTTCACATACCCAACCAGCTCTACCTGTTCTAGAACTCCAATTCTCTCTTGGTCACATGCCTCTCCAAGGATCACACATGTATCACCCATAATGAAATCCTAGCCAACAGCTACCAGTGTTCTGTGAATGTTGCCTCCTGGACTAATGTTTCTGTCCATTGTTTTACAAAACCTGCATTTTTCAAGATTCTCACTTTGTCTATATGGGTAATGCCCAGCATCTCCATTATTTCCCCTCCCTGAGGAGGACCCAGGCCCTTCAGAACAGGCCTCCATCCCACAGCCCAAGGAGCAGACTCTTAACTGTGGAAGAACCAGATTCCACCATTCAGAGCTTCCACGTGCTCAGTTTCCCAGGGGTTCCATTAGCTGTACTCACTCCTTCATTGCCCCTAAACTCTGGTACTGGTTAGAAGATTCCCGCAGCCTCAAGATTTTCCACCTTGGTTTCCTTGGCGTTTGACAATGGGGTTGGGGTTCGCTGTCCCTGGTGAGCCCTATCTCCTGACAAAAACTGACACCCTGCAGTAAACAAACAGCCAACTTCCATTAAGGGAGCTGTGCTCAGAAACCAGCAGCTGCTGCAGATTGGCTGTCACCGCCAACCAGGGACTTTATCGCCACAAGACACTGCATTACCACAAACCCTACTATGAACCCGGCTGCCATTTTCCGCATGGACGCGGTCCATCAGAGTGTACAAAGTCCGCAATGTATGTGGAGAACAACTGCCAGCAGTCCTGACATTTTTTCTAGCCCCACTCAGGCCTCTTGGCAATACTCTTCCCACCACTCTCCTCTGAGGTTTTCTGTCACATAAACTGTCTCTGTCATACCTTGTCATTACCTCTACGATCATCCCCAGTCTTTGGTTCTGAATATTTTGCTTTGATTTGTAATCTACAGGAGCTGGTTCTTATGTCCACCTTGGGCACAGGAGTGTGTCTCTACCTGAGATTATGGACTTGGACTTTGGACTTTTCCATGTTGCTTAAGGTCTCCCTAGTTTGTTTGTCCTTTGATCTATTAGCCTGGGCTCCACTCCTAAGATCCCAGCCATAGAAAAGCATCAAGTTCCCCCATACCAACTGTTTGATATGCCTGAAAACAAAAATCATGGGCTACAAGTGTAGGAACTTAGCTTCTGTACTTAATTTGCAACTCTGAGAATGTCTAACATAATGAAGGTACATGTCAAGGATTAATTGATTGTTTGATTGATGAAATGCCTTGAGGAGGAAGTGATAAATATTTAAATAGGGCCACAACAATGGAACACAAGACTGCTAAAATAATTTAAATGGCTGGCAGTACACAGGACATTGGTGAATAGAATGGAGACTGAGTAGACTCCAAATAACGAGAGTACATAATCCTAAACCCTGAAATCAACTGTGAGGAATTAAAAGGCTGTACAATGCTAATATGGAAAATTGCATTAGGGATTAATTAATTGATGAGCGTTATGAGAGAATGCATTAGTTAATGGAAAGTATTTTAATTGTTGTTATTGTGTTGTGCTCTGTTCTCTATCCTGGCCTCAGCTCAATAACATGGAAGGCTTGCTTCCTTTGTGAAATCCTGAATTACAGTCTCCGGGGTGGCGATTGGTACTTCATGAAGGATGATTGGAGCTGCCGAGTACTTCACAAAGGGAAAGTGTTGTGTCTCGAATGATAATTTAGTTATCTTGATGAATTCCTCCTTTGTAGTTGAAAGAAGACAGTTTTGAAACATTAGACTTCAAAGAAAACCAGGAAAGGGATGAAACATTTATGTAAATACTTCATAATTGCAACAAAGTGCTTCATAGAAATGCTATCAATTGAATGAGATAACATCAGAAATATTGCATTATTTATTATTTTGAAAATGTTACTATCTCTTTTTATCCACATTCTGTGATGTTTTACTATGTCAAGTCTGCTTACAAATTAAAGAAATAAAAAAGGTAGAGATTGCTCCATTGCCATATTCCAAACTCATGCCTGCACAGGGGTGATGTTTTGCATTCAGAACACAGAGTGTCATAAAACTAATATTATCAATACAGTCAGTTTCCCTGGACAATACACAACCCTCTTATTACTCCATGATGTAGCCTAAATCTCACTTATACACAACACATTTGTGTTCTAATATATAAAGGAAGCATTTCTGTTGAGATTGTTTGAAACTTGATCAAAAAACACACCTGAAAAAATGTTCCATTTAGTGCATAGCCTGGGAGGGAAAGTAGGTTTAACTCAGACTGAGTGACATGCTCAATCTGACCATACCTGTCTACATGTAGCAACAATTTTTTTTTTTTTTTTTACCCTACAATGGCAAAGTAGGTAGCCTAGAGACCAGAAGTTCATTAAAGTCAAAAATACTTTGCAGTAGCCCCTTTCTAGAGGGTGGGAGGCGGGGGAAGCTGTCCCTGAGAACAGGAACAACATGGATACCCTTGCAAATTCTACTAGAGATTTATGTACTGTGACCCCCATGGCTCACATTGGGACGCAGTGAGTACTCTATCTCCAGAGACCAGTCTCAAGCCTGGTATGAAGAGGGTGCCTAAAAGACACTTAGTAAACTTTCAAGAGCTTCAAACATCAATACCACAGATCTTTCTCATTTCATCTCACTTGAAAGAATATCAATCTAATTAGGTCATATTTTCCAAGAGTGAGGACTGCATGATTTCTTCTTTTAGGTATACCCTGAATTTCCCACTGGGGCCTATGAAGGCTGACTTTTGTAAATCTTGAGTGGGTACCTGTAATTAGAATAAATATTTCCTTTCTGAAGTAAGTTCTCAGATATTATTTCTTCAAGTAAAACAGTAATTATTTTACAAATTATCTTTTCTACTCATACATTTTTATTTACATAATGTATGAGACCAAGAGAGAGGTGGTCAAATTATTTCTCTCCACTTTCCTTGCTGTGCTGACAATTCTTATTTAATAAGTGTACAAATGCATATAGTTATCTTTTTGCTAATGATTATACTTTATCAGCAAAGCAGACTCTCAATGAGGGCCGTATAATAAAATGTACACAGGCTTTTACTTTGAAGATTATAGATATATCCCAGCTAGCTTATTTCCATTTGCCCAGTTTTGCTCAACAGTGTTTACTGAAGTTTTCAGAAAAAAAGAGGGAATTGCACATCAATCTTACTTTTGCCTCTGTTCCCTCAAATGACCACAACACCAACACAAATGGAAGGAAAATGTATGTTCTTGTATTTTTTCTTCTTACCGGTTGTACGTATCTTTCTGTGCCTTTTCCCTCCAGAACATTACATTTTAAATTGATTTGAGTTGTGCTTATCAAATGATGCCTGTTACCTGATAAATATCTCTGAATGTAGTTGCTGACATCTAGAGTCCATGTTAATTGACTCTCCTTACATAGTTTACCTACACAGACTTTAAAGACAAAGGACTCACCTTTCTCACAGTGACTTGCTGGGGCTCATTCGTTTCTTGGGTGTGTTTTGTATTTGAAGTTGATTTTCCCTTGCTTTATGTAAAATGTCAATTTGAGTATGGAATCAACAGTCACTCTCTTTTCTCTGCCCAAACTCTCTTACGTCCAGGTGTCTAATGTTACAGGAGACAAATTTATGATAACTCGATTTTTTTTTTTTTTTCGTTTTGAATCATACGTGACATGTTTCTTCTGCCTGGAAGTTTAGAGCCTTCTCTATTTTTGAAATTTGGTAACTTCTCCAGAGAATTTTTGTGTGGTTCATTTTCATAAATTTTACATTATTCCCAATTACAGTATGCACAATGCATCCAAATAACTTACCTGCAGTGTGTGAGCTTAATAAACATCCATGCTAGGGCAGGAAATCAGTCTCTTGTATCCTGGTTCTATACTCCTCTTTCTCCCTGAATTACTTTGCTAGCCCTTCATCTTAAAACTTCTAGTGCAAAGGAACTGTATTCATTCAGGTTGAAAGGTCTTAGCATAAGCCATACCATAGAAATATTTTTTTAGAAGTCACATTGCTAACATGGTAGTGGAAGTCCACTGAGGCTCTTTTCATAAAGGAAAAGTGATTGTGAGCCTGTATAACTGTTACTCAAAGTTATCTATCACCCAGCAGACTCTGGTAGTGTGAGTAGAACATGAAAGAAACTGGGAGAAGTTGCAACCTTGGAGGTCCCCTTCTGCTGTAATGGGAGGTGGGTCAGCAGCCGCAGACCTCCATGTGAGTGGAAGAGAACAACTGGCCCCACTCCCTGCAGATTTTGCACTAGCAGTAGTGAGTGATATTAACCCAGTGAGAGCAGCAGAGGAAGACATGGAACTGTCACAGAATAGCCCAGGTTATTCTTCTCCACAGAACAGAGACGGGACAATTCCATGGAATCCACAAAACTACATCATCCACATCACATAATCAGACCCTATACATACAGTCCTGGGACTGTCTCTGACCCTGTGACTTCTTCTCCCCAGCTGAATTTGATCTGCCTTATATGTTGTTTTCTTTCTTCACCTGACTTTTCCTGAGATTTTCTCATTGATGCTTTCTCTCTCTTCTCCCTCCTCTTTCCCTCTTCTGTAAATCCTTTCAAGGGCCTCTGTGTGTTGAGGAATTCCATGGTCAGCACAGGACTCTCTTATTCAGCCTCACCATGGGTGGATCTTCTGCTTTACTAGAACAAAGCAGGGAGTTTGGGGAAGCAAGTAGCCCTCTGGCCTATAAAGTATAATGATAGATGCAAGATGGTTTTCCCACATATCAGCAACATGCTTTTTATTGCTGATTGTCTATTTCAGGGCTCCTCTGGATTTGCCATTACCAGAGTGAGCAGAGATCCTCTGGTAGTTTTTGATAGTTTTAAAACACACATTTCCTATAGTCTTAATATTTTACTACACATATTATGATACGGATACATTAAAACATCTTATATTGAATACAGGAAGAAAAGTCTAGATCAGCTTATGTAACACAAATGACAAAATGAAATTATTTGAAATTTCTTCATTGAAAGGGACACATACAAAAGATTCCAGAAGGAATTCTGTGTAGTGATTAACATTTAATTTGGCCCATCAATATATTTGCTGTTTGATATATGTGAGATTTAAAATAGCACAGTGATCTTTTTTGGTGGACCAATTATGGAATGCTAATTACCTTTTGTACCATCTGACTCAGAACTCAAAGTATATTTAGGCTACCAGAGACCTCAGCAGTCATGGAATCTAACTCTCCTAATGTACCCAGGTGGAGAAACTGGAAATGAAATTGAATACATTGAGCTAGTTAATGGTCCAACTTGGACTTAAAAAAATCCGACTTAAAGAATCTTAATGCCCAGTTTCCTTTATCAAATTTTCTTCTGTATCCTGAAAATTATTGCTTAGACATGTTAGTGTCTTCTGGGGAAACTTTGATATCTTTTGAGCTCACCTGATTGTAGGCTGTTGTACCAAAGTAATATGTTATTTCTGGTAATTTTCTCATATAAGTCACATAGAATTATTCCCAGCATGGAAGTAGAAGTGGTTGAAAAATTGTGCAGTCAGGATACTCACAGAAAATGGAATCATCCAAGTTCATCTTATATCACATGAATAGACGAGAGCACACCAAACCATTGAGTTATTGAGTTGCACTTGGTAGAAGTCAATCTGACATCTTCATTTCATTATTTCTAGCCCTAGGAGCAATGTCATAACCACGTTAGATCAGTGGTCTTCAACTCTGTAGTTTCACATTGAAACCACCTGTGTATAAACTGAATCCATCTCTGGAGAGTAAGTCTGAGCTTGAGATTTGAAAGCATCCAGTTTTCATAAATTCATTAAAAGGTTTTTCTAGTAATGAAGTGTCATGGTAATTATGAATTTCTTTAGCATAAAAGGCATCTTTAATCACTATACCAAGAAATGTAGGTGGATATTGGACTGATTATAATCATAGAATAAAACATTAAAAGAAAATTGCATCAATTTCAAATATCTTTAATTCCTAATGTAAGGGAATTTGGGTTCCCTGCTTTGACCTATATTCACTCATCTGAAAAATAGGAATAACATTGCTTGTCTTCCAAAATAATTATGAGAAAACTAAATGAGCCATATATTAATATGTCTTACATTGTTCCCATAGCAAATGCTCAGTTATTAGCTGTGATGAAGATGAGGATGATGATTAATACTGTAGTCTATAGAAGTTAGATAACTTCCCAGAGATACACCTAATCAAGGCTTTGGTAAGCATTCCAGTTTGTGACATTCACATCTTAATTTAAAATGCTCACCACCAGCCACAGCTTATTAGGGGAAAGCTAGAGCTAGTTCAAGGCTGAGGGAGTGCCTGAGAGAAACAAAATGTCTGTGCCACACAAAGCAGTTTAAAATGAACTTATGAACTGAGACATTGTCAAAGAGAAAGTTGAAGAGCAGATCATTGCTTTCGACCTGTTAGCTACAAAGCAAATAAGCGCAGGAGAGACAGGGTCCTGGAGGTGACGTTTTGCAGGTGTGATTGACTGAGGGTCCTTGAAATTCAGGATAAATCATTTGAATTTCCACCCTCGGATGCAAGTTTTGAACACGTGTGTTCCTATAATGTAATCATTTGAAGCCTTATCACACTTCAATTGAAAGTAATTTACAGCTGTTTCTATTGAGAGTTTATCATGTACGACACTCTTAACAATATGAAATACTGTCTAATCACTGTGGTTGCCATATCAAATGGTTCTTCTGCACATGATCCCATAAATTACTTTAATGGAGCAGTAATTTTCTCATATAAGTTTGCGATTTTGTGGCTAATCTTCCAAGAACATATGTTCACAGACACTAAGGACAGCACTCTGACTTATAGTGCCAGGGTAATAACAAAGAAGTACTTCAAGGCAGCCATTTCCTTAGGACTCTTCTCAGACCTCAGGAAATTGATGCAAACTTTATGGATTTGATTGTTAATTAGGAGACTGAACATTTATTTCTACTGCTTTTTATATGTTAAGGGTGTTGGCCACGGCCCTACAAGTCAGGAGCTGGCATCCCCCTGCAGTCTTGCTCCTTACTGTTCCTGGGCTTTATTTCTCCATAGAGAACAAATATTAGCACTGGCATGTTGTGCCTCACCTCTCAGGAAGAATGTTGAGATACAGTAAAAGATGTACAGAGCTTTTCTG
Organism: Marmota flaviventris; assembly: GCF_047511675.1. NCBI lineage: Eukaryota > Metazoa > Chordata > Mammalia > Rodentia > Sciuridae > Marmota > Marmota flaviventris. The sequence continues at coordinate 10,036,124 of NC_092498.1, read as the reverse complement.
TGAGAGTTTTTTACATTTGTCTGTGCTAATTATAGCAAAGGGATGGCTCCTGCATGTTAGCAAGTCATCCTGGGGAGGGGGGGGGGAGTTTTTTTTTTTTAAACCATTGCAGTAGACCTTGACTGAGACTGCATTACCCCAGTGGTAACAATATCTTTCAGCGGGAGAAGGAGATGTCATGATTCCTGCCCCCACCTTAAAACATGATTTACCCACTCCTATTTTGTGGAGTAAGTGAGGAACATTCTGAAACCTTTTGTAAGTAATAAGGAAACATACGGCAGTGTTTTAACACTCATGTTGACATCCAAGAGAGACATCAGACATGAATCACAGGTAATAAAATCATCCTGCTCACAGTATTGGTGTGACACAGCTCTCATTCAAAGACAGAAAAGGACTGATCTTTCCTTAGGAACGTGGAAAGTGTTGTTTATAGTCTCTTTAAAATGCACATTCTAAAATTCAGTGGTCAGAGAAGTAAATGTCCACTGTATGTTGTACAAGGTAGAAAAAATACACGTTTAATAGATATGTGAAATAAATAACAAATTACAAATTAATATAACAGAATCTGAGAGAGTTTAATCATGTGAGATGATCACTTACCGTGGAAGAAGTATAGTGAAGTTCATTATGTGCATAATGTGTATCTATATCATTCTTTTTGTTCACTAATAACTTAATTTAGTACATTTCAAATCAGATTCATCTCCTTATTCAATTCTTCAAAAATGATACATGCTTATAACATGAAATTTTCAAACAGCCCCCAAAAGTATGTTTTATAACATACTGCTAAATCAGAAACCTAAATAGTTTTTAGTAAATTCTAGTTCTAAACTATAAAAGTTTTAAATGTAGGCCAACCCATGCTTTTAATCCATAGCCTAAAGATCTTCATTTATGTGGACATCATAATAACTATTTCTGTGTTCCTAAAATCATTTTTATTTGAAGTTTCTGATACCTCATCCTTTAGCAGTGCTGAAAACATACCTGCAGACATCAAAAATGTCTGCCTTTTCTGAGTCAATGTTTACTACGACAGGAAGCAAAATGTAATGGGGGGGAAAACAAATGGAACTGGAGAGTGGAAGACCTCAAATTTACTCCCAAATATCCTGCCAACCATTTCCCAAACCTATGGTTTCTGTTAGTAAAATTATATTCCATAAGCATTTAAAAAATGTAAATCCTCATGTGTGAATTTTTTTTTTCTTTTTGGACTACATTTTTTTCACTTTAAAACCAAGTTAGCTAATTATGCTACAATAAAAAATACAGCAATAGTAATTCTCTAACATTCTCATTTTATCCTTTCTTCTCTAAAACAGCTGTTACAAACATTTCCAAGTTTCTCCAGCCTGGGGAGATAAAACATCCTCCGCTTGCTATAGTATTATGTATGCAATTGATTCTCAGAACAAGGAATGCATTTTTAAGGATGGCTTGATTTTCTTTTGATAAAAAAAAATAGTTTACACCAAAGAAAAATTTAATCAGGTGCCATTTATGAGCTAACAAACAAGAAACACCAGACAGTAAATAAAGCAGAGAATACTGCACATTCAAACCCACCAACGGAAAATGAGAGGAGAGGAAACAGCACATACTGAAGCAACATGGAGAGTGTGATAATGATGAACACAGTCCAAAATTGCTTTTGTTCCTTCTTAACACTTTCCACTCAATGGCTTCTTTGTAACTTTCAGCAGACCCCCTCCTTCTGCTTGCAGTTTCTCTTTTTTATGGACAATGATATTTAAAAGATATACTCTATTATAGATTCAGATGTGTTTTGCAAAGACTCTTTGTTATCTTTGGACTGCTTTAAAATTTGGAAGCATTCACGACTTACTCAACTAAAAGCCTTATGGTGCCAAATCATATTCTTCAAAACCACAGCAGCCAGTCCCTGAGGTGACCTGGCAGCCTGGTAAACACCGAGACTCCCATTGCCCTCCTGCCAGTGGAGAGCTATTGAGGAACACTGTCCCAGAGCCTTGGCTTTCTGACCACAATATGGGCTGCAGAATCGTGCCAGTGTTTGGAAAGCATGTTCTTTATCACTTACTTTTTCATTATATTTGAACTTCTTATATTCAAACAAAACTTTAAATCCAGTTGGGTCCTGTAATCCCAGAGGCTCAGGAGGCTGAGGCAAGAGAATCCCAAGTTCAAAGCCAGCTTCAGCAAAAACGAGGCGCTGAGCAACTGTCTCTAAACAAAATATGAATAGGGCCAGGGATGTGGCTCAGTGGTTGAGTGCCCCTGAGTTCCATCCCTGGTACCAAGAACAAAATAAAACAAAACAAAAGCTTTAAATCCAATTTTACATAAAAGTAGGATATTTTCAGAAATCTTCATTTTGAACTTTGTTTAACTAAAGGTAAAACATTTTCTTTTGCAGGTTTCCCAGAACCTATTATAATATCTATTGCAGGATATTACCTCAAGAACCTCATTAGTAAGAAATGATTTGAAAGACTGAAGTCCTGAGCTTGCTTCATGACCACCTCCTCAACAAGTGTGTGGATCCCACCCTATTAAGACACCCATCTGCCCCCAGCTGTCAGCCACTGCTGCTCCTCTAGACCAGAACTAATGGGCTATGCCAGTCCTATAGGTCTCTGTTTTCATGAAATTTCATTCCTGCTTTCCCAACCTTTTGAATTCTGTAAGAACAAGAAGTTCGCACATGAATATAGAAAGCCTACACACCATTGTGGCATCTGAATGCAGAGTGAGTAATGTACCTCACAGCGTTCAAACTTAAAAGTCACTTGACAAAGAACCTCCTACACTTGTGGCCAAGTTAAAATGAACATTTAGAAAGAACATTTCCTTGACATCCCCTTATTTATTTCAGGAGTAAAATGAAATGAAGATAGACTTTTTTATATGGTATCAGTTTATGTTTATCACAATAGGTGACACAGCCTCGGCACATATACACTGAAAACCACAGGTAAAGGTAGAAAGAAATCAATGCCAGTGAAGAACATGGAGTTGTTCAGGGTGTGGAGATCACATGAAATACAGAAGATTTGAAATGCTGTCCAGAGGGTCAGCACTAAGACACACCTAAGCATATCTGGAGAGCTAGTCTACACGTGTGTAGATCATCATGTCACCCAAGGAAAGAGAAGACTTGATGTGGCATGTAGAGAAATTACTAATACTTGAGCAGTTTAGAGAACATTTATCAAAAGTGAGGAATCTATTTTCATTGAATAACAAACATAAAAAAGATAGAATTTCAGATAGAAATGCACACAGAGAAAGACATACAACAAGAGTGCCCATAAGATTTAGGGGAGTTTATATCCTGGGGATGTGGCTCAAGCAGTAGCGCACTCGCCTGGCATGCATGTGGCCCGGGTTTGATCCTCAGCACCACATACAAACAAAGATGTTGTGTCCGCGGAAAACTGAAAAATAAATATTGAAATTCATTCTCTCTCTCTCTCTCTCTCTCTCTCTCTCTCTCTTTAAAAAAAAGATTTAGGGGAGTTTTAATAGAAATTCTACAATTTCTTTACTTCATGTACTCTTTGTTACATAAGGCTTCTTTCTGTTTCCACCAATGACAGTATACTTTCACCTTCTTTTTAGTGTCATAGTTGCAGGATATTACCTGCAGAACATTCAGGAACACTGTTGCATGAAATTTCTTCAACAATCAAATGCTTTCATTTCCTCAAGAATGATATCTCTTTCAGAGATGGTCGCTGTTCACTGTAGAAAATGTTCTCCTCTGGAGAAGAAAGGAAAGATCTGTAATATTATATAGGCTGACAAGAATTTCTAATTTTTTTGTGTGTAGCCTAGAATAAACTAAGTACTTTAAAAATGGTATCGGGTTCAGAATAGCATAAAAACTAGAAAAAAAAATAGCTTTTTAAACTCATTTTTGTTCTTTGGAGCAAATAATATCATAAAAGATAAACCAGAGGAAGTATTATAGAAACCTACTACACTGTGTCTGCTTGCATGAGTTTAAAATTTGCCAAGTCTTTTCATCAAATAAATCCAAGCAGCTTCCTGTGAAGATTGATAGGTAGTTAAACTGACCTTCGAAGTTGGTATGTAATTGCTGAACTTTTTATTTTTAATTAAGGTGTGACAGCATGATTGGAATTTTAATTCAGTGAGTTAGACTGGGAGCCTCAGCTTTTAAAGTACCTGCAGATTTTTGTTTCATGATTCTAGTTTAAAATGTGCTGAAAACTTACAGGTTTAATTACAGACTCACTAATTTGTTTCCAGATATATTAGACATAAGATTTAAGTGTAACATGAAGGTAATATTTAATCCTTGATTTATTCTTCAAAATATGCATCTGCTTTACATTTTTAGAGGAAAAGTAACTATTCTAGTTTGACAGCATGTTTACTTCCTTTCTCTACCATTAAATTTCATATAACCCACACATGGTTCAACCTTGAAAACATGATGTCTTAATAAAAATGGGTTTCTTGATATTTTTGGTATCTTTAGTATATTCTTGCTTACAATTCAGAATTATACCACACTTAGTTGCAATTTGGAAATATAAGGAAAAATAATGAAAGGCAACCTTTCATAAAATGTCAGGTTTAATTTAAAGATGTAAAAAATGGTGATGATTTAAAAGAGTTATGGCTCGATATATGATTTGAACAACTGAGTAATTTAAAAGTGAACAGCTTAGTCAGTGCATTGAAAATTTGACAGTCTGAGTTCCCAAATAATAGATGTGTTCTAAACTCTATGGGCCCCCCAGGAACTGTGCTGCCCATTTGTTTAATTGGATGTTGCTGTGGTAATGGCAGGCTTATTAGCTTTAACATACAGAAATTAATGTTCCTGGCTCATGTCACCTCGGTTCTACCATCTATCCTCATATATCTTCTACCTTCCATTTTTCACAAAGCGTGTGTGAAATCTCCACTTAACTTATTTTTATTTTGGGGGAGACTCCCACAATATTGTCAAATTTGTAACCTTTCTCTGACACTTTTTTTGTGAGTTTTCATTACAGCCAACAAGAAAACAAGAAATTCTGGGTGTGAGCATACTCTGGTTTTCATTCAAACTAGTTTCTGTGCTAATGCTAATTATGCATTTATGCAAATGCTATCTTGGAGCATTTTTTTCTGGTGCTATGTGTGAATTCTAAGATAGTATTTTGATGAGGCACTTGTTTAGTGACAATAATTTCATTGGTTTCCTGGCAATTTTTAGTAGTACGTATTTAAGTTCCAAAGAGTCATCTATTCCTTCAAAAAATTTTCTTAGCATATCAAAATGTACTAGTTTCCCTAACCTCTATCCTATATTTGTTTAGTCAACACAAGCAAATTCATAATCTCTTTTATATCCGTGCTTATCAGTTTTTGACCAGTTCCTCATTCTTCACACAATGATGATGGTAGGTTCTTATTCTTATCCACCAAACCAAGAAGCGTGTCTGTTGATTTTTCTTTCTTTAAAACATGTTTGAAAATGCTCCCTCCTCTGATACCTGTTGGGAACACATAACCTACCAGAGATGCAATCCTGAAAATCGGACAGGACCTGATTATGGCTGGAAATACCAACCTGAATTTTAGTGGAGAAATTATAGATGAGTATTGATTACCCACTATCAATCATAACGCACTGATCCAACATGTCCAATTAAGTAGGTGATAGCAATTAATGGGTCCAGTCATAGGAATGGATCTGAAAGGCTGGGATAAAATAGAAAGACTATCCAGTGTGGGACGTAGAAGAAAATGGCAGCCAGAGGAAATAGAAAGGAAAGATAGAGGTCAAAGGTGGAAGTGATTAGTATGACACACAAAAGTGAAAAAAGAAGACATATTGCCTTGAGAAGAGAATAATTAGGATTATATTTTTATTACCTTGTGAATAAAATAATTAGAATTATGTTTTTATCACTGTGCAGAACTGGAAGGGAAAAAAATATCTAATTTTTCCTTTCCTTTTTTGTGTCTCACCCCTAATAATTTACCTTGCCTTTAGAGTGAATTCTAGCTTCTCCTTTACCTTTTCCCCTTTCTCAGGGAGCCCCTCCCAGTGCCATGGGCCAATAGAGACAGAGGGAGAAGGATGAATCTGACAGTTAAAGGGATGCAGCAAAATCCTGACACTATAAGTGATCCCCATATTAATTGCAGAAAGCTTTTCAATGCTTTTACTTTTTCCTGAAAGATTGTGAACTGAACTTCTAATATTTCTGTTTCAATATTTGGAAACTGTCACCCCCACCCCAACCATAAGCAGTGTCTAGCTAAGATAAGTTAGTCAGAAATTTTTTCATTTATTCCTCAAAAATCCTACCCAATAATGTATGAAAATGGGTTCTGAGGATAGGTCAATTTGAATGCCACTTCTGATAGTTCAAGAAACGGCATCTTTCCAAAATACTCCCAGTGACTGCTCCATTCTTTCCTTCCTACCCTAAAATAATATATGTATTTCATTCTCTCATTCCCCAGCACAAACTTATTACTGTGGTAAATCACATTGAGTGTGGCCTCTCACCATGTCACTGAAACTAAAATGAAAATTATGTAAGAAAAAAATGAATGAAATGTCCTTCTGTCGCCTGGACAATTCGGGTTAAAAGACAAGTTCCAATGAAAACAAACTCTGAATGTCTGAAACCAAGAGACATGTCTATGGCATTACTCAGGCACTGTCCTCATCAAATTTCTGCAAAATGGGGTTTTCCACTTTTTGGAGTTGGTCTCCAGCCAGGACTTTTGTTGCTTGGAGAAGGGGATATAACACTTCTCACTACATCAGTGAATCAGAAAACTCAAATGCACAGGGCATTTATGTTAAAGAAAAGGGGGAAAAATCAGGTTTAGAAGTGAAGCATTCCACATCTATCTGTGCTTTTCAGGGGAAAGGCACCGTGACATGGAATGGCACCAGCAGGGAATGCACTTTAACGGGAGCCAGGGTAATTTAATGCAACATGTCAAAACACCTGAAAATAGGTTAAATGTCCTAACAAAGAACAAACATCACATCCCAACCACTCATTTACTCAGTAGATGTCTACTAAACACTATTGACATTCAGTAGATGTCTATTCAGCAGCTATTAGGCGCCAGTCACTCTGCTAGTTGTTTGAGAGCATTAGGGCAATACAGTCAGCCTACAACTAAGCCTCTTTTGCAAGTTTATTCTACACTGGATTTTTCTAGCACATATTAGAGCTGGAAAAGAATAAATGCAAAAGAGGATAAATAGATCCTGGAAAACAATTATAAACGGAGCAGATAAAGTAGTTTTCATCTTCACTCAGAATGTGTGTGTGTGTGTGTGTGTGTGAGCGCATGTGTGTTTGTCAATCATATATTTACTAATAACTGTGAATTGATATTTGACCTCAATTAAATTATTTGGAATTATATGTAGTTTTGGTTTTGTTAATACTTTGTAGAATGTATATAATTCTATTCCTGAATTTATGTTTTGGTCACAAGATATTGTGTTAATTATAAAAAGAATCCTAAAGTGGTGAAACAAGCAGAACATTTTGACTGTAGATTTTCTTTAGAGCAAGCATGGAGAGGTTGGTGGTTATACAAGAATCAAGTTCACTTGGGCTTCCAGACTTTCTGTACTGTAGCTGGTGAATGGTGACAATCCTGATGGTCTCCTTTGTGTATGCAAAACTTGACTTTAATTAGATTATATAATTTTTTTGTTTGGTTGTTTATTTTGCAGTATTAAGGATTGAACTCAGGGATGCTCTATCACTGAGCTACATCCCCATCCCTTTAAATTTATTTTGGTAATTTTGAGACAGGGTCTTATTAAGTTGCTGAGGCTGTCCCTGAACTTGCAATGCTCCTGACTCAGCCTCTTGAGTGGCTAGGATTACAGATGTTCACCACTGTGCCTGGGGTAAACTGCATAGTTTTAATTGTGGTTATCAGCAGAGGTTGCTAACGGAGAAATTGTGGGACTCATAGCATACAAAGATATTTGTTTAAGCTGCCACAGGCAGTTTTGAACTTACATGAAAAGATACCAATAATAGCAGCCTCTTTCTGGCCACCATCCATAAACCATATTATCTGATTTCAACTAAGGTATTTTTATATTTAACAGATGGCAAAATTTTATTGGGAATTAAGTTTCCTATCAAGGATAAAACTAGATTATTCCCTTGGTGAGGTCCTCATATTCAAAGAAAGCATCGTTTTTATCTAGCTCTAATTTTAATATTAAAAACCCAATGATGTGCAACAATAGTCATACAAAATGTCAACTTTGATGCAGTAATTCCATTTTTGATGTTTCAAATATAAAGAAATCTATGCCCCTGAATTTATTGTTACACATTTGTGACATGGTTATTTAAAATAGCCAAAATATTTAACAATGGAGAATATCTGTACAAGTTATGAGCTGTCTGGTAGATTTAATATGTGTAGATGTTGTCTTATATAGCTACTAAAATTTTGTTCATAATGCATGTATAATAATATATGAAATCTGCTATAATGTTTTATATTATTATCATATAAAATTGTATGGCAATAACCAGCTAAACTATGAGTACAGAAAATGAACATTACAGAACCAGAAATAACTATATCAAAATGTTGACATCCGTTGTCTCTGAAAATTGGTATGTTAAATCAATTATCCTTTTAATTCTGATTATTATTCTACTTTACACAATGAACATATTGTGGTATGCCCAATTGATAAATCTTTTCAATTATTTAGAAAATTTTGTTTTATGATTTATTGTATGGCTGTGAGACTTTGCTTGTTTTATGTAAAAGTTTTAATTTTCATTAAATTCTAAAATTAAAACAAAAGCAAACAGTAATCAGCTTGTTTATTAAATATAATTAATTATGATTTGGGTTTTTTTAGTTTGAAACTTACAAAATACTTTTAGTTATGTATCAAATTTTAATTATTTGGTAAAATTATATAGGCATCATAATATTGATTTTAATATTGTTATGATAAGATAAATAAAACATATTGGGAAAAATTCTAGAAATTTTTCTATGAATCATTTCATTTATATTTCAAGGGAATGTTAAATGATCAATTCCAATACTCATTAATCTTATAATACTTTAAAAAAAAAGAGATTAACTCTGAAGGGAAAATTACAAAAGTATCTACTACTGTGTCAGTGTGTCTGTGCCGCCTCTCTCCAAGTGATAAAATATCTTTGCTTTTGCTGACTCCTGATTGAAACTTGGTCATAAAAAATTTTGTCAGAGAGGAGTTAATGTGTATCAGAAGACCTATGAACAGTTTCTGGTATTCTGTTATATGCACTGGTATGAATGTTTTGCTTGTGTTATAAATACGAGTAGGCCTGAACTATATCTTTTCCAAAGGAGATATTTACATATTATTATGCAAAGATAGAAACCAGAGTAGAAAGGTTACAAAAACCACCGCAGTTCTTAATGCCAGAGATCCACAGATTATCTCCAATGTGACCTCCTCTGTGGCAATCCTTTGGTGTTGGTGACTTAATATGGTCATGGATTGTGTGGTTACAAAATTTCAAGTAGTTCAGCTCTACAGTAAAAACATTTTAGATATTCAACTAAATTGGTAACTTGTTACAAATGTCAGTTTACAATTATGTGACTTTAATGGTTTTGTGGTGAGTTATTACATTAACTCACTGTCCCTATGGGAGCCTGTCTTTAACATTTTGATATTCCAAGTTCACAGTGCAGTGCAGCGGGCTTTGTAAACAAGGCCCAACTTTGGTACTGAAGCAAGACATGTGAACATTACATAAAGTGCCTGGAATCTGCTTCCCTGAAAGAAAATGGACTCTGCGAGGGATGAAATAAAGGAATGTGCTGACGCAGTGATTGTTATTTGTCTTCTCAGTGTTCTCCATAACTCAAAACTACAGTGAACATATGATGGACGATACCTGTCAATAAGGTTTAGGCGTGTGGGCAAGAGTCTGTAGTGATCTTACTCTGATTTTCTCTCTAAATATGAAGACATCTAAAATGGCATTCTCTATTCCAGGGACATATTTAGTATTGTTCACTGACAGCATAATTTCTCCCTACCATCACATTTGTTATTGTTTAATTAAATAGAGACAAGTCAAGTGGTTCAGAAAGAAACGAAGTAAATGAATCCCCATCAGTCTTTACATAATTAATGGTATTCCCTGTGGACTGCACAATTTATTAAATTGCTGAGCAGAACCACTTTAGACAAACATATTTATGCACTTTGAGTGAAAGACTATTCTAGAAACTTTAGAATGTTGAAACAAGAATGAATCAGTAGATTTTTTTAAAAAATTTGAATGTGACCATATGTAGGAGTGGAAACTACTAACAGCACCCTATTACTTATCTTTGCATTCAAGTACCTTTAATGAATTATATAGCAATTTTGAAATTAAAATTATGTGCAAAAATAATATGTTCAATTGAGGTATTAAAAATAAAATATAGAATACAGAAGAAGAACTTGTTTACAGGGTAAAAACAATTGTATCCTTCAGACCATGTACTTTTCCCTATGGAATAAATTACAAGTGAAATTTCATGTTGGAATGGATCCAGCTGTTGTATGTGTACCATGATGAAGAAATGTCTAATGTTGAAACTTAGGTCTGTCAGGAGATTTTATTTTATAATATTTAAGGTGAGTGGATATATATGCTTAAGGAATATCTTTTATATTTCTTGAGATAAGTTTTGCACAGGGACTTCTGTCCAGGATAGCATAGCTGTGATGATTCCCCACAAGGCTACCAGCAAGGAAAAATAACCTAGAAAAAAACAGATTAAAAAAAAATTAGAATCCACTAATAGAAAATCTAATGACCTATATCTGTTTTGTTATTTGCATTTGGTTTTAGTTAAGTTCTATTTTAGCATATTTTAAACATTATTTACAACAGTATTTTTCAAGGCCACATTGCAAATTAAAATCATTGACCCAGATGAAAAAAAAATTGCAAAATAGGTTTCTGTTGTGAATGTCAGTCATAGATGGTTCATGTTAAAGTGCCAAACTGCTCCAGCAAAGTTTTTAGTGGAAGAATGCATTAAAGAATTCAAGTAATTCAGCCAAAATTGCAATTATTAATCATTATTTTGAATAAATTCCTAGAGGAAAATAACACACTATGTTGTGCTGAATGAAACCTATACGTGAAATTATTTCCCATTTCTGAAATGTATCATTTCAAATATAATGAGAATCAATGCCTCCATGATTCTCATATAATATCAAAGCTGTCCTTATGTTCTGTCAGGACAGAGTATTTCTGGGATACTATTAATCATAGTGAAGAAAGTAAAAATAGTTTTATGAAATATTCTAGACCCAAAAGGGAGGGAAGACATTAACTTCTTGTCTGATATATTGGGTACATTAATATACAATGCATCTTCTGTACTTGACCTTAAGTGTCAGGAATATAATGTACCATTTCTCTTTTCATAAGAAGTACTTTAAAGAGGTGTTCCTGGTCAACATTATTTTGGCCACAAGGTGAAAATGATGAAATGCATTAAAAATTAAGTATACAACTTATTAAAATAAAAGTTACAGTCTATATGCATATGTTCCTCTGATGCTAAGTCTCACCAATGAAACTTTCCCATGTAGATGAATCACCAATTTGGGGCAGTAGCTTCACAAAATTTGTTTCTATCTGCATTTTAAGCTTTGTTCCAATACACTGAGTTAATAGAACTTTCTATGTCTACAAACAAAATACAAAATTAGAATTATTTCTTTTGGCATATAGTTACATCAATTTTTATTCACAAAGAAGCTGTAGATTCTTAACTAATACAAGATATTCATGTTAATGATCTCAAGGTAAGGAGTTCTTAAATATTCACCCCAAAGCATTGCTGCTTGACTAAGCAGCACTGACCAAGTCAATCATCAAAACATCAGACCTTCCCTCTCTTTTTTCCAGAGGAGGCTTCCAGGGACATGTACCCTATCTTCTACTCTATTGTAACACCATGTATCTACATGTGAACTTGGATTTTTAGTTTTTAGACCATTCTATAGCTGGTAACACAGGGGAATGTATCATGTTGTACAATGGGGGCAAAGGAGTATTGCAATAAGACAGAGATTCCTCTAAACCCTAATAACTATCACTGGAGACTTAGTTTTCTCTAAATGGTTATGAAAATGCTTTCCATTCTAGGTTTCCTTAGTGTAAGGTAATATTATTTAAATTATATTCTTGGTTTAAAGAGGATTTACATAAATGTTAGTTAGCTTCTTTCAAATAACATCGTATAAATGGCAGAGATTGGTATTAGGTTTCCGTCAATTTTGATTGACTTCCTTCTATTACCTTTCTTTCATTTATCTACCAATGGGTGAGATCATATAACTTTTTTTTTTAATTTCCGGTAAACTTTTTTTAAACATGGAAAATCAAGTTTTTAATTCATATGTAAAATGAGCATTTTTTAAAAAATATATGGTTATCAATAAAAACATGAGAGAGAAGTTGGGCATGGTGGTATGCACCTGTGATCCCACTACTGGAGAGACTGAGGAGGAGAATGTCAAGTTCCAGGCCAGCCTGGGCAATTTAGGGAGACCCTATTTCAAAATAAAATAATAAAAAGGGATGTGGACATACCTTTGTGGCAGAGTGCCTCTGGGTTCAATCCACTGTACACAGAAAAAGAGATAGAGAGAGAAAGAGAGAGGTAGAGAGAGAGATGTTGGTTGCTTGGTTCAAAATAATAGATGAAGAGTCATTTTAATAATAGTGATTAAAGCAGAAGTCTGGGTTATAGAGTTTAAATTGCTTTAAAAATCTCTGGTGGAACTCACAACATGAGAGCAAGTAACTTGAGTGCAGAGCAAATATTTTTTAAACTTAGCAGAAAATAAAGTCCAATGCTATATTGTGCTAGGTGACTTTCTATCTTAGAAATGCCATTAGGAAATGAGTTTAAATTAAACAATAGATACAAATTTGTATTTTATCAACTGGAAGATACCTCACAATAATTTGTGCAATGGCTATACAGATGATGTTAGTAGTGAATTTGAAAGATATTTATTTCATTCATTTTATTTTATTTACCATGTGTTAGCATTTTAGGAAGCTACTTCCATATGCTTGAAGTCACCAGGGCACCCCCAGACTATCTTCTTCACAGCACTTCTACTGAGAAATTGGGCCCTCATGAGGTCAGTCTGCTTTGGGAGCTTTCCCTTCTCCAGAACCTTGGAGTAGCCCTAGAAAAGAGGAAAAAAGTGCTTATAGTCGGGCACAGCAGGTACCAGCTCCCTGAGGGAGAAGGTATGGCTACCAGCCCTCACTTTCAGGTACCCAGGTAGGGCTGTGTCTGCTCTGGGCACTGAAGGAAACTGATTATCCTCACCAGTGAGTCAAGAGCAGCAGATTCTCTCCCAGGACTTGAGCACACAACAGCCATGTCTGGAGGTGACTCTAGTCTCAGTGGAAAGAGGTTGATTTTTATAAAAGCTAAAACTTGGTTGATGGCAGTATGGACAGTAACACAATCAGCTTAGTCAGGTACAGATTGAGGGCAAAAAACAGTTCTTGAGCAATTTATTTTTCTAAATAAAAGTAAAAGAATGGAGAAGAAATCTGTTAAGATGTATTTTAGTGAGAAAGAATATTTGTATTTAGTTGTCAACTAACTTGACAAGCAGGGTAATGAAAACCCTCAAAACTAGTCACTATTAGGAAGTAGAAGTAATTGTTTTTCCTTGGAAGTTTTCTCAATTTATAATAATGCATTTATTTTGATGTTTATTGGCTTGAGGTTCACTTTCCCCTCTTTGAAGGTAGACCATTATTATTAGAACCATGTGCACCTTATACAATATTATAAAGTCAGTGTTGCATCTTGCACAGTGATATGCACTGCTGCCAAATAAAGATTTGTTGAATGACCAATGTGAGTAAGTACTTGAAGGATTGTTTGAAGAATAGAATCACAAAACTGTAGAAAATGTATTTAATGTAGAAAAAGTTACCATAATTCAGTAAAATCCTAAGTAGAACTTTAAGTTCTTTAGATCTCTTTCTCTGTAGCAGACTCATTTTGGAGTGAAAAAAAAGTAGCAACTGGATGTCAAAAAACAAACAAAGAAAAAACATACACACACATAAGCTAATGAAAATTCAACTCTTCTAAGTCATGAATAAAAACTGTTAAGCACTAAAACATATTTTCTGTTTATGTATTTCTCAAAATTTATATATCAGACAATATATTTTCATTCTGTGAAAAAAAATTTATGAAGCATGATCAAAATTTCTATACTTCACTCTCCTCTCAAGAGAAATAAAGAAGACTAATTATTTATAGTTGAAGTAAGACTGATTAGTGTTGCTTGTTCCTATGACTAATTAATGAGGAAATGGCATGTCCTTACCCTTTGATTTGTTGCTGATTAATAAATCAATAAAGTATTACTGGAAGGGGAAAAAAAAGAACAGAAACACACTCATATAATGAGAGGAGGCTTGCCCTTTTTCATTCTCTGAATGCTCATGGTCTCAAAAAAATCCACATCATAAATGAAATTAGCTGGGACCATTGCCAAACTTTTAAAGGGGGACTAGAATTGATGGCTCATGAAGATTGAATTATTAATTCACCCTGGAACATGAAACTCCAGGACAAAGTTGGGACACAGCCATTTTGACTGGGACTTGTCATTGCTCTGCCCGCCGTGTGTTACCTTCCTTAATAAACAGGAATTTAAAATGTGAGATTTGTTATCACAGGTCAGTTCTTTAGAGGATGCCTCAACCTAGTGTACGAGTTCGGTTTGAGATGCGTCCAAGTCAAATACAACTGAGATTTTTTGTGTCACTCTGTCCAGGAGTATCTGAAGATATCCCATGGCTATGAACAGGATCCTACATCATAGACATTAGCTACCTTTCAGTCTTTCCTGCAGTTTAGATATGTCAACCCAAAATGAAGAAATGGAGATTTTTGTAATGAATCCCTAAAACTCAGCTCCTTTGAATACCTCTCTCCGCAGGGGAGATTAGTACCATTTATATGCCTGGAAATGAGCTACCAGGGAGGCCCAGAGACAGCCTTGGACTAGAAGCTGAAAAGTCTTTATTTAGACTTCCCTCATCCCTTGACAAATCACATACAAGTCTGCAAGTTGGCAAATCTATACCTGTGTGGCTGCATGTCCATGAGATTACCGTCTCTTACTGGACTGGTGGGACAAATTCTTCACCTTTGATTTCTCTTTGACTTCCATACTCCTGTGTTGTCTGTACCTACTTAACATCAGCTACCCTGTCAAACCAATACCTAGGCAGTACACAAATCCCAGCTGTGCTCTGTGCCTGTGGGGTAGGTCAACATTTTAAAACAGAAAAACACCATATTCCCAATTAACTTGATTTGATGAATGGTCTGTTGCTTTTAGAACCTTCTGGACCTGCCGTGAAATCTGAAACTTCCACCCACATCTTAGCCAAGTAGCTCATTTTACCATGGTAGGGGCTTCAAAAAGAGGTACATTTGGCCAACCCCCACTATTCTTTAGAAAGCCAGTCCTTGTGTTTCACATAATTCACACTGTCAACCCATGACAGATTTTAAATCACCATATTTTCTGATTCTCAGCTATACTTTGTAGCTATACTTTGTACTTTCTATTTGTGTGTATTTTTAAGAAACTTTGTGCATTAAACTATAATATCCTTGATTTTTAAAAATGATATCACTTTGTTTTTAGATACCATTTCTTACTGGAATCTTAATTATATTTAACTGTTTTTGCAGCCTTGGACTAGAAGCTGAAAAGCCTTTATTTAGACTTCTCTCATCCCTCATGAATCTAATACGATTTTAGCAGGTTCTACAAACCAGAAAAATTATATATGTATATATAATTTTTAAAATATATGTGTCATGAGGTCAGGAGAATTCAGTAAGACAAAGACTAAAAGTTAAGAGACTTTATTGGAATAAGATAAGGTGTGGGGTTGCAGTGAGGACACCCAAGGACATCCCCCTTTGGACTCAGGGGATTTTTGGTTTATATGTGCTTCTGAGTTCTTTGCTCATCTTTGGTGAGCTTTTTACTAGGAGTGATTTGTGCTAAGTGAGGAGTGATTGACAGATTCCTCTGTCTTGCCCATAATGCCTATCTTCCATGTATCCAATGCTCATTCCTGGGTTTTATATTAAATTCATGATATGTAAGTAATATAAATGAAGTCTTAGTAGGGGATTCTTCCCTCTGGTTTATCATAGGGTGTCTCTGTGCATGCTTTTCAGAGTGATTGGGCAATCGTTTCGAAAACAGGTTCTTGATGTTTCCACTTCAGAAAGTTTAGTCTTCTAATAGCTTCAGGGAGCAAGATGAAGGGGAGGTCTTTAGCTTCAGGTCAGCTCTACTAATCAAGGTGAGATTTGGCCTGATTCAAGGGTCCCTAATCTATCCTGCCCCCATATATGTTTGTATATATAACAAATCAATAACAAAGCATTGTTAGTCATAGTCATTTTATCACTAGTGATTTCAAAGTACTTTATTAATAAACTTATAAAAAATCCAGAACTTACATCTTTATATACACTGCAATTCAGTGTAACTATGAAAATACAATTGCCTATTATATATATGTAATGTGCACGCGTGCACACACACACACACACACACACATCCTTGAAAACTCTTCCCGTAAGAGCAATTCTGTAACTGTAAAATATTAACAAATAATTAGTGCTGTTAGTATTGAAAAATTAATTTACAAGTTTTGGAGGGTTTGGTCTCTAAATTTATAATATCTCTTTATGTTTCTCCCACTAATTCTGAGGTGGCCAAGCCAATTCAACCATAACTACTCAAGTTTCTGCTAGGATGTGATCCACGTACGTTTCTAGAACTGTAATATTTTGAGAAATACTCACTTTAAATTTTTGTGAGAATTACTACAAACTCATCAAGATATGAGCCCCAGTACAAAACTGCTACTAAAATTTGGGCTAGAAAAAAAATACAGACAACTAAATGGAAATACCATAAAGCAAAAAGGAAAACCTTGAAAGTACAGCTTTATAAGACTAATGTCACCCTGAGAAAAAAAGTTAGAACTTACCAATTTTTTCCTGGTGATGATCATTGATTTTACATCATGGAAATGGTTGATTTAAGAACTGATATTTGAAAGATTTTTTCCAACTTTCCTATTTTAGCTACAGAATTACACCT
Organism: Marmota flaviventris; assembly: GCF_047511675.1. NCBI lineage: Eukaryota > Metazoa > Chordata > Mammalia > Rodentia > Sciuridae > Marmota > Marmota flaviventris. The sequence continues at coordinate 10,018,882 of NC_092498.1, read as the reverse complement.
TTTTCAAAATTGTCTGAGGAAAATTATCATCATCCTAATTTAAACTTGTAGTTTTTCAGATGTCTGAAGTTAAGGTCGACTTTATTCAGAGTGATGGCTCTTTAATCTCTAAGCAGCTTCCATAAAATGGATGTACACAGCAGCTTTTATGGTGAAATCAATTGACATGTTTTTTATTTTTCATCGTTTGGTGGTAAGGTCCCTAGCATTTTTTTATGTTACTAAGGCCCATACCTAAAGCTATGAATAAAATTTTGCTTTATTTTTTTCTTTTTTCCCCCCAGCAGTACCCAGTTCTATACCCCTCCATATACTGCATACCATTATTCAACTGGAGGGCTGGGTTTCACATGAAAATAGTGGGATAGTGGTCTCCTTCATAATCATTTAGCTTTTCACGCCTGAACAAAATTGTATGGAAATGAAATGAATAGGAGATTAAACAAATGATATGTGATCATGAAAAAACAAACTGCAGATGTTTAGCCTGTGTCTACCCTCACAGTGCAGCAGTGAACTTGGGCCCACTGTCCCTTGATAAACATTGGTTTTCTGTCAGTCTTGCAATGGTTGGTGGAGGTGATATGCTTTCCCATGCAAGTTATTTTGAGCATTATTTGTGTTATTGTATCGTTGTATTCTGGAAAACAGTGGAGAAAACTGTATCAACAGTATATTATGATTTTACTTATATGATTCATTTCACTAGCAAACCCCAGCCCTTTTATATAGCAAGTGTAGGTGGTTAAATCTAATCCTATTGGGTAATCTACATTGGATTGTCAAACAAAATACCCCTGGTTTACTATGGCACATGCATTCCTATTGCAATGTTCTATTATTCCCAAATAAACTTCCTAATATATGGAGAATCTTTCTCTGTACTTTATTTAGGTTGACAAGCACAAAATCTCTTAGTATTGAATATTCTCAGACTTAGCTCCTCTCTCTCCCTGTGCTCTCTAGTAGGATTTGAAAGGAATGTGTGGCTTAGTCACAGAGAAGATCAAGGAGATGGGCCAGTTGCCACTTGATTCCAGATAAGTTGCTGTGTAATTTGGTCCCTAGGTGGGTGCTAGCAGTTGACTCTGGAGGTTCAATGGACCCAGAGTCCTCTAGGATCTTTCTGCTGCCATTTGCTTCTCAAGTATGTGAATGTGATCATTCTGGATAATGATCTAGTGGTACTCAGTCCTTCCAGAACTCCTCAGCCTGCAAGTCAGAGCACCTCCTTTTGATACCTGGGCCCCACCCTGATGCTCAGGAGGTCGCTCATGGCTTCATTCCGTTTCCATCTGCATTGCTTGCAGTTAGTCAATCTCTCCTTTCCATGGAAACCTTTTCTTTAGGACCCTGAACCTAACTTGCATCTGACTGAGCACATCCCCACCCCTCTCCTAATGGATGTCCATGGACCTACGGAGGCTGTTGGCCATCACCTTGTAGAAGTGTCCTGGGCTCTCCTGTGATGCTTTCTCAGGCCTTGTTTCTCCTAACCACATTCACTTTTGCTTTCACTTACTGACAGCAACTTTAGCCAGTGGATGTGGCGGGCAGCCTATGAGGTTACTCTCTTTCAGATCCTAAAGGAGACACCAGGGTACACTCTCTTCTATCCAATTTGCCACCTCTCCCTCCAGCACAGCAGCAAGCAATACCAAGATACAACCATCTCACCACTTAAGTTCCTCATCTCTGCTCTTCTTTCCCGGAGGGCAAGAAGGGATAGAAACCCTATTTCTCCTCTACTCTGGGTTACATGATCTGGTCAGGCAGATTTTTATCATTTGATATGTTCTGCTGAATTAAAGGAATTTAGGTAATTATTTTCCACAGGTAAATCCTGGATTTCAAGACCTTTATATTTCTGTGAGGAATTGCTTTGATGCTCAAAGCCAACCAATGTCCTCTTTGTTCTAGGATGAATAGATCCCTTCTTTCCTGGGGTAGTATGTTTCCTGTGAGTCCTTGAAGGTGAATAACTTGGAGAGGAAAAACTTTCAGGAAAAAAATAAAAGCACATCATTCTCATATTTCCCTGAAATCATCCTTATGTGTTAAGTGCATGCATGTAATGTCTCACTGAGATTCACACTGACTTAAAATACTGGTCTTTATTGTGTAGATGGAAACACAGAGGATTAAAGGGTATAGTGAACTCACACCAAGTAACACAGTGGTCATAGGAAGAGCAAGTTCTGAATGCAGATCTGAGAACTCCAGAGAACATATGCTCATCAATCTGGCAATGCCTTTTTGACAGCAGTTATCTAGAATATCTGTTTGAGAAGTTGAGAACTATTTCAAAACACTGACAGATTTGATCTGGGGGTGAGGGAGAGGCGGTAGGAATATGTATTTGAGAACACAACCTTCAGGCATCTTGAGGAGCCCTCTGCAGCCTGACCATGTACAGTAAGTTTTCTTCTTTATGCAATGCTCAACCAGTTGTCCAAAATGCCTTATTCTTTACCATAGCAACTCAGGCACTGTACTCGAAAATATCAAAAATCTTTCTTCCCTTTTACTTATATTTAAAATACCAATTTAATTATTGACTTTATTCATTTAAAAAACCTGTTACATAGACAGAAGTTTTGCTAAAATCACTTAGCAAGTTATTTTTATAATTGGATTTTGAATAAAATTCCTTTTATTTGAAAAATCCCCTTAAGGATCAGTATGAAGATTCTAGAGACTAATTTAGCATTAGACTTTTGTAAAAGATTTCAGTCTGTCTGCCATTCCCAGACTAATTTCATTTCAGCAGAGTTGTTTATGTGCATATAAAGGTATCATTTTTTAAAAGTGAACATTCTTCTTTAGAGTATAGATATTAGTCTAGTAAACTCAAATTTTTCATGAAAACTAAGGAGTATTTCAGTGGCATCAATAAATGTATACCCTTAAAATTACAACTGGTGAAGGCTGGAACAGGTAATCTGTCTTTTGACACTTTAAGACTATTCTGACTTTGAGCATGAGATGTCATGCTCTAGGTCTAGAATTAACCAGAATATTTTGTGTAATATCATCGAGTCTTTTTATGACTAGTTAAATTTTCTTTCAGCAATAAAAGAACACATGTAACTATGCTATGCATGCAGCATTGAACTTGAATTTGACCTTGAATGATGGGAAGGCTTCAAATTCATTGTGGTAATGATAATGTAGATAAAATAGTCAGGAAAAAGAGCTGGCATAGTTAGGAAACATAGATTACCCCAACAAATTTAGGGCATGGGACCCTTATAGACACAGATTAAATGCTCTTAATAAAGAATGCTTGGTTTCTCTCTAGTGTATTGTATTCTTCCAGGTGTTTAAAATTGATTACTTGATGATGCCTGCTAATATCTCCCTCGTACTGAGGTTAACTGGAGCATTGGATGGTATGATTACCAGGCTGTCTTGTGTTCAACAGTATTCTTCATTGATTTGGTCTAGAAGATTAAAGTGCTCTCAATGGTGTAGCACCCTGCACCACTGGATAGCTATTAGAGAAGTGCCCTTGGAAAACCCTGAATTTTATCAAGGACTGGGAATGACTGATTAATTTTTAAAGTACCTGCTTCTATAAATCTAAGTTGCCATTCCCAGACTAATTTCATTTCAGCAGAGTTGTTTATGTGCATATAAAGGTATCATTTTTTAAAAGTGAAAATTCCAATACATGTCCAACTCTGTTGGCAAACCTCAAAATTAAAAAGAAACTTTCTTTGTAATTTTAAATTATGCTTCCTCAGTAGCCATAAATCTCAATGCACTTTTCTGGGCATAAGCTACAGATATTGATCAATATCTTGATCCTCTGCAACTGAGTTAAATATCATAGAAACATTAATATTGAAAACTAGATAGATAAAATTGTATAAAACTTATTTTACTTGACCCAATGACACTAGTGTCTTTCCTTTATGTAATGCCACAGGAAAATGAAATCAAATGTTAGAATACATCTAGTTACTTTAGTAGATTATGTTACATTTTGAGCAATTCATAAATTAATTTATTCAAGCAATTATGCAGAAATTTAAACAATATGACTAGTAGGACTATTTTAGTGTAAAACATTTTTAATCATAGAGTAGAAGTTGAATAATCTTATTAAAGTTGAATAATCTTAGTTAAATATCATGGTTTGTGAGCTACATTCCCTAAGACAGAGATAAATATTAACAATAAGGATTAATACTTCATAGTTTTTGTGTCTGCATCTGTAAAAAGAACTTAATTCCACCTGTTAATCAATGTCAGAGTCAGCTAAGCTGGCCAATGAGATAGCTTTAATGTTATACCATAGAATTTAGAGGATTTCATTCCTGAGTCCCATGGTACTGATTCTTCTGACAGTCAACAGTCTGTTGAATTCCACAGAATAAACTTTATTTTAAAATTTACGTCAGCTTAGTTTCCTCATCTGAGAAATTGGCTAAAAATTAACATTGGAAGGAAGATTTATTGTGAAGCCAAGGAAGATTAAACTTCGGGGTTCCATTTGTAAGAGCTCACACAACATGCTCACATTGTTCCTGTCTAAGGGATCTTGGGTTCCTTGTCACTGCTCAGCCAAGAACTGAAGAACAGGACACAAAGACATCAAGCAAGCAGATAGGTTTACTGTGAAAGCAACATTGACAGACTTCTCCAAAGTGAAGGGGCCTCAGAGCCAGGGACCCAGTGGGGTAAGTTTTGGCTTGTTCTTTTTATGGTGCCTGCAGTTTCCTCCTTTCTTCTCTCCTCCTCTCTCCCCATGTCCACTTCTTTATTTGAGTTTTTCTATTGGACCTCCATTTGGAGCACCAGTATGGAAGTGTCTGTCTCACTGGGTCCCCCGTTTGTGTCCACTGAGCAATTTCATCAACAGGAAGTTGACCACATTGGAGGACCCTCTCCACTTTCCTTTGGTTTGGACCTACCCCTGGCTTTACACTCACCATCTTTCTCTGTTTGCTTAAGCCCTTCTCCATCTCCCTCATCATCACCATATTTTTCCCCAAATCTGTTGACTTGAACAGTAATACGTTGAAGTCTTGGATATTCTACAAAGCCCAACCCCACAAACCTGAATCTACTTCCATACATACTTCATAAGGATGCTGAGGAGTCAATGAGATCATGAGGAGCGCCTTGCCCAACACTGTGCACACTATGTGCTCCATATGAATCAGCATGATTTTAACCACCCTTCAGTGTATGGCTCCAAGAAATTCATGAAGCAACATGTCTCTTCTGTATAGCAACTGTCACTGCATGGATCACTCAGCACTGTTGGCACTTCCATGCCTGGTTTTATTTCCAAAAGAGAAAATCTACATTTATCTTGTCTTTCAACTCCAGTCACTAATATTGTGCATGACACACTGAGACACTCAATAAATACTTATTATATCAATGAATATTAAGCATGTTTAGCATTTCAGAATGATATTCAAATTATGAAATAAAATACATTGGGAACTGACATTGTTACTTTAGAGATGATATTATCCCTGATTTGTGCAATTAATTATGACTTACTTTTTATATTGTCCTTTAATCTGCAATAATCTAACAAAAAATTGAGTCTTAATTTTTTGTAAAGTTTATTTATTTATTTATTTATTTATTATTATTTTGTAAGGACCAGGGTCATTCCTGCCAGAAATAAGCTATATTACAGTGACCCAGGAAAATACTATTAGTAGAAAAAATATAGTTAAATATTCATACAAGTAATTATTTTCTTCCAGTTGACTTATTTGCTGTCCCCAAATGGGTATTAATGATGATATTGGACTAACTCTATGTGACAGTATCTGCTGCCTCTTCACACCTCTCATTTGCCACTCTCTGTATACACACAAGAACATTCAGCTTAAGGTTAAAGAAAATCTGCTCAGTTTGATAATGTCAACCCATCACATTTCGGTTAAGCAGACATCAAGTCAAATGATGCATGTCACAGAGGCATAAATATTATGTCCATGGAGAGCAGATTTCTAGCCATAAATGCATAGAATCTTCTGGCTTGTAAACTTGAAATACATGCTTAAATTTTGCCAGTGAGATGAAACTGTTGTAAAAATAATACATATTAAATTATCGAATTTTTAACTTACTTGGAAACAAGACCTTTCCAAAACATGTATTTTTTCATTAAAAATGCCTTTACCTTAAAGTTATTATCTTAACAACAACAACAACAACAACAAAAAACATCCTTCTATAAAAATCAGACATCATTTTTTATAAGAAGGATATTTCCAGTTGCAGATGTACCCTTTTATCTCAGGATTCTTTCAAAAATGAAATTAACCCATCCTTATCCTCAGGGTTAGTTCAAGGTAATTTGAAACCCTTATAAGCTGAAAATCATTACACAATTGAACTTCATCCTAGGAAAAGTTTTTTTTCTGGCAGAATTGCCATATTATGACATTGATCAGGACCAATGTCATTCCAAGAAAGGAAAGAAAATGTTCCCTTACATTGGGAAGGAACTTGGTAAAACTTGTTGAAGTTCCAGTATGGAATGCAATACCTTATTCACTATGTTTCTGATCTTATAAAATATCTGGGGTAAATGGGTTATGTGTAGAAGACACTGTATAAATGTTCACTGCTCTTAATGAGAATCAGTGAGCAAGGCTGTGGGACTTTTGAGAGAGAGTGGTTCTCTCATTCTTTCCCTGTCCACTGCTTTTAACTAATATCACAAACGCTTTGATAAGGGTGCTTCCTTTTACCATTTGAAGAATGCTTATCTTGAAAATGCAGATCCTCAGGTGAAGACTCAGGTATGGGTAGTTCATCTGGGAGTTGCAGGAAACATCATGGGAATCCAGGGAAGGGAGATGGGGAAGGGAGGACAGGAAGGGAAGATACCTTTTCAAAGCAGCAGGGACCAAGGGCAACTGGAGCTCAGTCCCCCGGGGACACTTGAACCAGGCTGGCATGGGTGCCTAGGAGCTATGTCACCTGCAGGACTAGCAGTGGGGGCAGATCCACATCAAATCAAAATAGTCTGTGGGTGTTTCCATGAGGGCTGCTCTATGAGTGTCAATTCCATGACTTTTCTAGGCTGACACACAGGTAGCAAAGTGATCTTCTGTGACAAGAGTCCTGGGGAGAAGTGCAGAGGCTGGCTGCCTTCAGAAGTTAAGGAGAGTTGGAGGAGGTTACCAAGGTGTGGGGGTAACATGAGTGGAGAACCATCAGCCTCTGCCACAGCAATTTTGATTGTGGACTATTCTTCTGCAATATATTATAAGGCTCCTCTTCTTAATATAATAATGCTTCTTAATATAATAATTCTTCTGGAATATATTATAAGGCTCCTCTTCTTAATATAATAATGCTTCTTAATATAATAATTCTTCTGGAATATATTATAAGGCTCCTCTTCTTAATATAATAATGCTTCTCTTATTCTGGACTAGTGACTAGAAAGTGTTTTAAAAAATATTTTTATATTTTGACAGACCATTTTTTGACACAGTAACTAAATAGGTACTTCAGAAACCTGCCTCAGATCACCCTTCTTTTCCTTTCCATACCCTGAAACCAGTGTTTCAGAAGCTATTGCAGCTCAGCCTGACTCATTTGTTTCCTGAGGACCAGTCTCAGCCAAGCCAAGGCCACTCAGAACCCAGACATCTCCTCTCACAGGACCCCCTGCTGATTCACTCCCTAGAGACTCCCTTTTCCTTTTGCTTAAAGTACAGACCAGGGGACTGCCTCCCACTCTGGGGTAAACACTTGGAATCACAAGCTACCCAGTGACTCTCATCCCATAAAACAGCAGTTCTATTAAATTGCATTATGTAAAAATGGGATTTGTACTAGAGTTGTTTTATAGGAGGTTGGTTTATATCGTCAACTGTTTCATTGAAAATCTGGGCTGTGATAAGTCACCCATAAAACCAGTGGAATAAAACTTGGGGAGTGGCTGTTGTGAAGTTCTTCCAAGGCTCATAAACTGGGCTCTGCGCTTCAACAATTCTGATATTGCTCACACGTTTTATCATAGGAACTTGAACCATCATCAATGCTACACTTTAATTTGATTTGGGGAGATTTTCATTTTTAACTTTCGTTCCATGAACACCCTGGCCTTTTATCTAAAAGGATTGGTAAACTTGACCTATTGTTCCTCTTCACATTGGATCAGAGAAGAATCCAAATAAATCTTATTCTGTAACAGGAAGAAGTGAAAAGGTTCTTGAATAGGAAACTTGACACTGTTGTAATCATATCAAAACAAGAGCTAGTATTTGCTGAATTTGTGTACGTTTCAAACATCACGTTGACTTATGTCTCTATTCTTTGTATTCATCACCTCATTTACCTTTCGTGACCATCACGTGAAATATTGCTGTAATTATCCTTATATATTGAGGAGAAAACTGAGGCTCAGGGAAGTGAATAACTCCAGAAGATCAGAGTTGATAATCAAACTCAAGTTTCTCTACAAGAAATTATGCTTTTAAGCACTCCAATCTGTTGTCCTGTGAAATAACATGTGTCTTTGTGAAAAAAAAATACTGAGGCACAATTGATTTTTGGTGGAAAATATCATTTTCGTGTTGCCTCTGGGTGAGGGGTTGAGACTGAGGGAAGGAACAGGAGAGAACCTTCTGGGGTGGGTGAAATGCAACATCATTATAAAACACAGTTATTGCAGACTGTATGGGTGGATGCAGTGGTAACACCTCAGGTCCACACATTGAAGTGAATTATTCATGCACGTCTCCTGGAGTGTTGTTTCCCCACCTCCCTTCTGGTCACAGCCTCTGAGTGGAAGCAGCCAGTCCCTTCTCTTGCCTTCCTTCCAAGCCTTCTGATTTTGAAAAAGAAGGTTTTCTAACACTTAAAATGTGACTCATGCAACCAAGGAACTGAACAACATAAATTTGATTCATTTTAAATTTAAAAAGCTCTGTACCTAGTTAACATGTTAAACAACAAAATTTTAGGAGAATGAGTCAGAAATTCACAGAGGCTAAGATACAAATAATGGGAAACGAGAGTCTTGGTGGCACAGGAGCTCTCTTTAATTAATGCCAGCCTTGCCTCTGCCCTTCTTGTGATTTGAAGGTGTGAAATAATAAATTGCACATGCTTCTATCTCTGCAAATTATTGGTCTCCAGAATTTTACTCTTAAAAGTACTATTGATAAAGTAAAACAATCTTTGCACTACTATCTGTGAAAAGAAGTATAAAACAGAGATGTATGGGCTCAGGTTACTCTTTACTGTAATTGTTTCCATTTCTCTAAAAACATATAATTAGTTAGTAAAAACAGATAGCTAATGATAGCAAACCTTTCGTTTTTATAAGAATGGAAATCATATAAATTGACAGAGCATTAGCACCTTCAGGCCACCAGGACAGGAGGAGGCAGAGGACTAGAAAATGAGGTTTCTCTTTTTCTAGGATTGACCACATTAATTTTCAAAATGCTCAGATAATGATGTATCAGTAGTCATCATTTTGCATAATTCATGATGTAATGATGTTTTTTGCACCCTGGATTACTAAAAGAAGCTTTCCAAAGAATGTTCCACCACATCGTGACCAATAATGTCACAGTTAATGATTTGGCATTTGCTAAAATACTTTCATATCTTGGCTGGTGGTGTCAGTCTAGTAGGCTGGCATTATTTTTACAATAGAAGTTATGACGATAAGACGAGTACTCTCTACAGATCATGGCTGATAGAATTTTAGATATGGAGGGAACCTCAGAGGCCATCTAGTACAGCCTCCTAATTTTACAGATGAAGAAACAAAAGCCCAAGAGATGAAAAGTGATTTATTCAAGGTGATGACACCTAATTAGTGGCCTAGCAGAGACAAGATCCCTGGTCTCCAAGTCCCCAAAGATTGCTGACAGTGAGCCAACACCAATACATCTTGCAATTCTGACTTTTCCTCTTCCAGTGACATCTCAATTATCATTTATATACTTTATAATTCTGAAGGAATTAACAACTTTGTTAAGATAAAATTTCACATATTCAAATGTTTTCTTTTTGACTTGGGTATAAGATGTTTATCACTGATGAAGATTTCAAAAAACTAGGGATGCAACCTCAAAATGTAATGGCTTCTAGTAACAATTTTAGATAGTTTCAACATCAGTTTGTGCAAAACAATTTGAAGTTGTTTTGTATTTTTCACCGATATTACTGTTTAAAGTAGAGTATTTACAGAAAGAGAAATGCTTGGATTTAGATAGGTCAGGCTCAAGTCTCAGCTACAACCTTTTCTTAACTGCTCAGGGCTTGGTATTTTTTGGTATAAAAATATTAAAGTTATATTACACTTACAAAGCAAATAGTATATTGCTTGACATATAAAGTTAATAAATACAAAGTAAAACTTAATCATTACTTGTTTTATGTATTATCTAATATGCTTTCACAATTGAATCGATATTCTGATTAATTCTTACATCATTAAAGTAGTTAATAAAATATCAACTATATAATGTAGAATGTATAATTATATATATGATTAATAATAGCAAAATTTTGTTACTTAGAAGTTTTTTAAAAACCTTAAAAAATTAAAATAAAAATCTTAGTTATAAGCATTTGAGGCAATTTGTCTGAGATTTGGGATTATTAGAAGCTAAAAAAGCTGCCAGAATCTTAGTAGAAATGACTTGGAACTGAACAGAGAATATGAGATTAGATTTCAATTCTTGTATTCTCACTATCTTCCTCCTGGGCTTTCAGTATTTTCCAGAATTTAGTCCCATAGAGTGAACAACCGGTGCCTGGTCTAGAGCTTATGTCTGAGGTTTGATTAGACATTGCCATTGGACCGTATCACTACAAGTATTTTCTGTACAGAAGCTCTAGATCTCCTTCCCACAACAGTAACGCCTTTGGGACATTGGCTTCTTTGGGATTTTCCTTTCCCTAGTCCTCACAATTTCCTCTCTTCCTGTCCTTCCTAATAAAGCTCACACATAAGTCAATAACTGAAACAATTTATATGGAGACCAAATATAATTATTCTCAGTTTTAGATCCTCAATCGGACCCTCAATCTGCTGGACATTAGGATTATTGGTTATCTTATAGATCTGGAATCTGAATCCATAAGAATCAATACTTTTATTAAGAAAAAGTTTCATGGAATTAAATATTTTCTTTATGATTTTATTTCTTCTTCCTGTGTTCTTACCAATCAGATAAAGGGCCCAGGATCCCCTATATAAAATCCCAGGTACAATATAAAAAAAGAGCATCAGTTCCATGAAAGTGCTCAACATATAGCACCTTACTGAGTTACTGAAATAAATAATGTGTGAAAGCACATTTAACACAATATTAATTTTAGAACAGCAAATGTGATTAGAACTTTAGATAACTTAATGTCTCCCCAAAGACTGTGTTTTTTTTTTTTGTGACATAACAAAGAAGAATTACATTGCTAAATGTTCATTTTCCTCAATTTAATTCAAAGTATTTGAAAATTAAGTTTTTCATTCATTTAAGGAAAAGACAGCAATGCCTTTATTATTGATACCTCCTCAGTGCCCAGTGTGCAGCCAGGTTCATGATTTTGTTTCAACAACTTATGGAGAGAAGGAGGACAAAAGAAGGAAAGAAGGGGTCTTTCTACAGCATGTCAAGAGACAGAGGTAGGGCTTTTATTTGTGAATCTTGACCTCTAATTCTGTACCTAATGCCTACTTTTTAATGCTTAAGTTATCTAGAAGGGGTAAACAGCAAGTCATTTTTTTCTACATGTTGCTATGAGCAGACACTTCTGGGGTAATAACACAAATAAAACTATTTTCTAGATATCCACAGACTGGTAAGAGGACAGATGTGTGACTGGATTTTTCATTGCTGTTATCAAAGTAGCAGATAAGGACAATTTAGAGGAGGAAAAGTTAATTCCAGACATACAGTAAAAGAATTTCAGTCATTGGTTAGCCAATTCCCGTGTTCTGTGCCTGAGACAAGGCAGAACATCATGGCAGAGGGAGGGTGAAAGAAAGCTTCTCAGTTCATGGTAGTTAGGAAGAAGAGAGAGAGAGTGTGCATGCGGAACCCCAGGGTACAACCCTAGGGATCGACTTCCTCCAGCCACACCCTGCCTGCTTCCAGTTATAACACCCACTAATCCATTAAATTACTAATCCATCAGAGGATTAATCCACTGATGAGATTACAGCTCTCATCATCTAATCATTTTACCTCTGAACGTGGCTACATGGCCTAACATGAGGTCCTGGTGAGATGCCTCATATTCAAATCATAACAACTGAATACTGTCCAAATTTCTATAAACTTCTATAAGTATCATAGTTCTATAATCTTCTATAAGTATCATATCATGTGCTATAGTTAAATGATGGAAGGAGTCTGGAAAATGGTATTAGGAAAAATAAACTTGGAATTTCTTGGGCTACATTTTTAATATCTCATAGGAATTTGATAGCTAAGTTAAAAGGAAAGCATAGCAGATGAGAATAGTGGCAACTGGAATAGTTAGGATACCTCAAGCACAGGCTCTGTGTGCAGGGTTACATGTGAATGCACATGCCCATTGCTGTATATAGTATGAGTGTGTATTTATTAACTTTATATGTCAAGCATTAACCCTAACCCTAACCCGAACCGTAACTCTAACCCAACCTTGCTCAAATGTATCACTCATATTGAGAAAATAAGAGTGAGAAGGTAATTTAGTCAACTTTCCATCTCGATAATGAAATACCTGTCACAGTCTACTTATATAGTAAAAGAGATTTATTTAGCTACTATTTTGAAATTTTAAAGTCCAAGTTAAGACTGCCTCATTGGTTTAGCTTCTGGTGAGGGTGACAGATGGTGCACATCATGGTAGGAGAATATGTAAGAGCAGACAGATTGACAGGTAGGGGTTGGGCCACACAATCACTTTAGACACATCCCCCTAAGACATTAGGGTTTGTCCCTGGAACCAGCCTCTAAAAGTTCCTGACACCTCCCAGCAGTGCCACCTTAGGATCAAGACTTTAGGACATGGACCTATGTGGCTCACTACCCACATCAGAGGACTTGGTTCAGATGATAATAACAATTGGAACTACATATAATGTTGTCTGGTGCTCACAACTTGCCAGCCACCAGCATTAATGCTTTATACACACTCACTTAGTGAAAACATGAACACACACTCAACTGTGACCTCTAGGCCGTGATGAACACCCTGAAGCATAGATGATGTAGGCACTTTGCTCTTGTCACATAACTGGGAACCGGGGCAAGAGTTGGAACTAGCCAGTCCGTGGAGAGTCCTCTATTCCATGCCGCAGTGTCCAGTCCAGAGGAATACAAAACTTGCTAATGACAACCTTGCTCACATGTATCAGCATCTAAATGCAGGGATTGAGTAGAATTGCCATGATAGTTCTTCCTGGGAGAGATTTTGTAGCTCAAGATGACAAAAAAAAGGTCCCTGATGAAACATTTCAAGGGGTAGCAGGAATAGCAGGCCCTAATCACTAACTTAGATGAGAGCTGAGATAGGGATGAGGCAGTAGCACTTTAGGGTCTAGTTTGATGGACAAGTGAGAAGGAGAAGTCTGGTTTTCTCACTGAACCTCCACGGATAATGTTTACTATAAGCCTAGGTGGAATGCAGAGGGATGAAACGTTGGAGATCTAAATGAGATAAAAATGTGCCTGTGCATCCCCACTCTTATTTCAGTTCTTATAATGTATCAAAGAAACATGGGCAAAGAAAGTGAATAAAATAGCAGTCATAATAAAGAATCCTTATGAGTAAAAAGGACAAACCTAGCTCTTAGACTTTGGAGTTTATTACCAAATAGAAATAATGCAAAATATAACATGTATATATGTCTTACATTCAAAGACTGATTCACATAATGTAGAATGGCTGGTGGGTAATGACAATGGTAAACCCTCTGAACATCTGCTAAACATTTAAAAACCATTTTCCTTCCATCAGTATCAGTAGCCAGAACATAATATACTTTGGCACAAATTGTTCTTTTGAACATCTCTTTAGGGGCTGGTAGAATTGTATGCATGACTTTATTTGGGGTCCTCACTTTTTTAAAGGATATTTCCAACCAGAGCTCTCACATGAGTAAAGAAGCCATTAAGTACACTCACTGTCATGATCATGCCAAGGTCAAAAGTGCTAGTCAGGCTTTTATTCCTGTGACCAGTACCTGACAAGAAAAACTTAGAGGAGGAAAAGTTCATTCAGTATGACTCACAGTTTCAGAGGTTTCAGTCCCTGGTCAACTGACTCCATTGCTCTGGGCCTGAGGTGAAGGAGAGCATCATGGTGGGAAGATGTGGTGGAGGAGAGCTACTCAGCTCATGGTACACAGGGACACAGAGAGAGCACTGGTGAGAAGGCAGGGATGAAGCACAATCCCCAAGGGCAGCCCCCCTGTGGCCTATGTCCTCCAGCCATGCCACATTTGCCCAAGTCACCAACCAGTGATCCCTCTAAATTATTAATCCATCAAATGGATTAATCCACTGAAGTGCTTGCAGTTCTCATAATCTATTCATTTCGCCTCTGAACATTCCTTCGTTTTCTAACACGTAAGCTTTTCAGAGGACACCTCATATCCATACCATAAGATCACACTTCCAGAAAATGTCCTCTATCTCTACCTGTTATATGACATAAGATTAAAGAGGGACCATATGCTGGTCTAGAAATGAATTGTGGCATGTGCTTCTGGTTATTCTTATAAGATGTTGTACTATCACATTTTTATTTAACACAATAAAGATATCACATGTTCATCCAAACCCTAATTTTTCTTACCTTGTAAAAAGTAACTAGTTGGATCTCAAGGAACAGTTTTATTTTTTCTTTAATAACAATTGGATAATTTTCCAGGTGTGGTGGTACACACCTGAAATCCCAGAAGCTCAGGAGATTGAGGCACTAAAATCATGAGTTCTAGGTCAGCCTCTAAAACTCAGCAAGACCCTAACTTTAAATAAAATACAAAAGAGAGTTAGAGATGTTCCTTTGTGATTCAATTATTAAGTGCCCCTGGATTCGATTCCCGGTGCCAAAGGAAAAAAAAATGGATAATTTCTGCATAATTCATTTTGATTTCCATAGAGATTTCTCATCTCTGATATAAAGTAATTCACCAAGTGGGCTTTAAGTTGGTAGGATTATGTAAAATAATCTAAATGTTCCCTTGTCATGATGATACTTTTTATTAGTGATTGATCACTCAATTTCTGACTAGAAAAGAAAAAATAAGGAATCCTATTACTGATTTTTTTTCATTAGTAGATGTAGAAAAAAGAATCTAAAAATATAAGTACACTTTGTGAGGGAGAAAAATAAATGGCTTTAAAAAGGCACTTTGAAAGCTAAAAATTACTTCAGATATCTAGCAACACTCTTCAAAGTTTACATCATGCTTTTAAACAAAATGAAGAACAATGAAATAAACCAAAGAGACTTAGATAAAAATACAAGTCCAAAAACTCATGAGTAGTAGTTTTTGAAAACAGAAAGTACATCAAATAATGGCAAATAAAAATAAATCTGCTTTCATTTGCCAGGTATATAGAGAAAGATGCTGGAAAACATATAGCATCTGAGAGGAATTTTTTAAACTAACAAGTACAATTATTTTACTTACATAGACTCTTTAAATTGAAAATTTTCTTGTTAAAGGTCTACACTGCAGGTGACTGTCAACTTGATTGCTGTTTATAAACCAAGTATCAATGGAAATTCTTGAAAACATAGATACTGAGACTAAGACTCAGCGTTCAGGTTAATCTGGAGGTCACTGTTAGCATGTGTGTGTGTGGGGGGGGGGTACTGGCAGGTTGAACCCAGACACATTCTACCTCTGAGCTCTATCCTTAACCCTTTTTATTTTCTTTTGAGACTGGGTCTTCCTAAATTGCCCAGGCTGGCCTCTGTATCCCAAGTAGCTGGGATTATATGCCTGTGGTATAAGACTGGCATGTTTTAAACAATTTTATAAAGTCTGCTCCAGGTTGAGACCCTACTAAGACATTTGCTACCATCATAAATTCAGAGTTCTTTGGCACCTCAGTACTTAAAAGCACAGTCCCATCCTTTGTAGCCAAGTTTTGGATAAAATTAAGATTGGCTAAAAAGGGTGGGGCTGGGTTATAAACAGGTTTTGATCTGACCTCATTTCCCAGAAGCAGTCTTAAAACAGGAAATGTCTAGGTCATCTACTCTCATGCTGTGGAGATCCACTCAGAGCTTGTGAATCTGCCTCAGACCTACTGAGGTTCCTAACCTCACCCAACACAAGGCCTCCTTCCACTCCCACTGTCTTGAGGACTGAAGCAAGTTAAGGGAAGGAGCACTACTTGAGAAAGCTCGGCATAACAGGTAATCCCGAGAGCCCGCAAGTCAGAGAGTTGAGGACAGCAGTTCAGGAGGGAGACCCCATCACATTGGTGAACTGGAAACGTCATCCAGGAAACACTATGGATGGCAGGTTGAGAGGTGACAGTAACATTGACTGAGACAGGGATGCAAATGAGGACATAATTTGTAGTAATCTTGATGAGAAACGGTGACAGGAAGTTTTGGCTGCAGTACAGTGAAATAGTAGGGGAATGTGAATTGCTTTTTCATTTTTCATTTTCCTCACTTTTCTATAATAAGCACACATCCATTGCATTATTTTAGGAAATGCTACTTTTGAAACAAAATATAGTCATTTTCATTGAATTCTTTTGCTAGTTATTTAAACTAAATGGATGAAAAAGGCAGCCAACCAAACCAGATCTGAAATCTGAGTCCAATTTTATAAAATATCCTTCTTGGAGAGAGCTGGGCTGGGAAAGGGAGAAAAAAAATGGGGAAAAGAAAAATTACAGGAAGATAGACAAAAGCATTCCCTTGGCTGACTCTTATTGATACTGTAAGTAAATTTGTATTTTTTTCTTATTCTTTTCTAATACAGAAAATTCAATTAATGAGGATTTTTAAGTAATGAGGAAATCGGGTCTAAATTATTTTAAAAATGTGTTGATGAGTTCCCAAATCAAGTATTAATAAAAATAACCAGTAGAAGGCAGAGAGCAGGCCCCAGAAACACAGAAAGGATCAAACTGGTGAAAGTTTGTGATTGTTGACTACTCAGGGATGATAAAGAGGGCAGAGGCAACTACGACAGCTCTTAGGTTTTGGGCTGATGACATGGCACAGCTGCTGAAGAAATCAGCAATACAGGAGAAGGCTTGGCATAAATTGCAGGTTAGAGTTGCTGCAGCTGAAGGGGAGGTTGGCTGTGAGAGCATCCATCCTCAGGGGAGATGTGGATTGTAACACTGGCATAGTTCAGAACTGTCATCCCGGGTGACAGTAAAGAGAAAATTGACTTTATTTATCATTATTATTTTACATTTCCCACAATTCATATGCTCTATCTTTGCTCCAGAAGGGAACTGCTTGTCTATATCAATGTTTGTCTGGGTGGAAAGTGTTGGAAGTCTACAGGATTCCTTTAGAGAAGCACAAAGTGTGGATATTGTTATAGTCTGGATATGAAGTGTCCCCAGTCTTCTATGTTAATGTAGGAAGGTTCTGAGATGAAATACTAGATTATGTGTGCCATAGCCTAACTGGATAGACTGATGGGATGATAACTCTAGGCAGGTAGGGCATGGCTGCAAGAGGTGGGTCACCCAGGGGAAGTCCTGGAAGGTTTCAACTTCCCTATGTTCCTCCCCTTCTCCCCCCTCCTCCTCCTTCTCCTCCTCCTCCTCCTCCTCCTCCTCCTCCTCCTCCTCCTCCTCCTCTTCTTCTTCTTCTTCTTCTTCTTCTTCTTCTCTCTCTCTCTCTCTCTCTCTCTCTCTCTCTCTCTCTCTCTCTCTCTCCTTCCTGGCTGCCATGAGTGGAGCAGGGTTTCTCCACCATGCCCTTCTGCCAAGATATTCAACCTCAACTTGAGTCCAGAGAAATGGACTCAGCCAACCATGGACTAAATCTCTTTAATCATGAACTGAAAACAAAGCTTTCCTCCCCTAAGTTGTCCTTGTCAGGTATTTTGGTCACAGAAATGAAAAGCTAACAACACAGTGCTCTACCTGGGGTGGGGGGGTGGGGACCCAAACCACCAGGAGATAACTGGAGATAAGTGTCTGATACAGATGAGAGATAGAGAATTAAAAGATAATAGCTAATGGAATAATTCAGTAACATAAACGGCTTAAATGAAACCCCAAACAATCTAACTTTTCTAGGTGACTAACTTACACATATTCTTTAAACTCATTGGTTTCCAGTCGTCTTACCTGTTGTATGTGGACAATAATAGTAGAAAACCAGAGTTATAATAAAGGTTACCTATATTAGTATATGAAAAGGACTTAGAAAACAGTCTTGATGAAAGCAAATGTAAATGTTGGGTGATATTACATTTTCACTTGATTTTTTATTTCTACAAATAGGTTTTTCATGCATTAGTATAACACCGGTAATCTTGCTGAAATTCCAGATCTATTCAGTGTGAGTACTATAGCATTTTTCTCTTATGGAAATATTACCAACATTAAATTCCTGTCGTAGACAGATGGTGATTCACACTTCATCTCTTATGCAATTTCCTTATTGTTTCATCATTTTCCTATGGCTCTATTCTATAAATAATGAATACAGCATTTTAATGATTCTTGTAAATAGAGACAATATTTTTTTTGCTTATGAAGCACAAGGAAAAATTTTATTCACAATATTTTATTTCTGTCATTGTACTTGAGATTAATAGCACAATTTCTCACCCACAAAGTTTATTGTGGATTGTAAAATGAATTTGATCTCCTTTCTGATTTGTTGAGAAAAGGATTTTAATCTTATATAATTATCTTTAGGATCACACACGCATCAGTATAATAAAACTATCTATTAGGTCACTGAACCATTTTACACAATTTTTAAAAGATTAATATTCATAAAAATTTATATCTCTCAGCCTATCTCCTCATAGTAGACTTTCTTAAGGAAAAACAGAAGGCTAGCACTCAATAATGGAAGTACTGAATAGGATTAATTCAGTGAATAGTCACGTTATCACATTTTTACCCTCATCTCAATAAAAAGGTGACAAATCTGAAAAAAAAATAATTCTGGCTTATAAGAACAAGAATGTTAAAAAAAAAAAAGTCTAAGGATCTCTATCCAGTGGTACACAAATTTGCTTGTTTGTCTTAAGCCATAACTTTTTCTTCAGAGAAAATCTTCCTCAAGGGCCTGATTTTTTAAGATTGATAACTACTGCAGAGGACAGTCACTAGAACTGGGGTAGCAAATTCATGACCTGGCTCCCAAAGCTTTGCGGTGGCAGCCCTCCTTCTCCAGGTAGTGGTTTGAGTGACAGCATCCCAAGCTAAACACTGCCTGGTAGAGAGACCTGGAGAAGCAGGGTTAGAGCCACAGCTGCATGTGGTGACCTGATAGAATGCAGTGAGCTGTCCATAGAGGAAGAATATGCAGTGACATGAAACCTTTTACTTTTATACAGTCACAGCTGTGGAAGCTCCACCTTCCAGCACTGCTACTGCTACACCAGGTGTTCATCTTTGATATTAAACTTCCATATTAAGAATTCACTTTTTAACTCATAAAGATTTTCATTTTTAATGTAGAAAAAAATCTCACTCTGAAAATTTAAAAATGAGACAAATACAATCAAAATTTAAATTAGTTTGGTTGCAGTTCCTACTCTTGAATACTTTTTTCTTTTCAAAATCATTACTGCCCACCTTTTATTCCTCTCAAAAGGGAAATAAAGTTCAACCTAATTCAGCAGGTAAAGGTTAAATATGAATATTTTTGTTATGCTTTACTAAATCAGCAAGCACACGGCATCTCTCAGGTATTCCACAAACATAAATAAAGAGAGAAATAAACATTTATGAAATGGAAAAATAAAAAAGGATAAAAGTCATTTTTCCAAAAGAAGACCTTCATTGAAAACAAAAGATTAAATGAGTCTTTCTCAAATTTTAAGAAATAATGTAATGAAATACAAAAAAACTTGAAAACTCACACTTCAGTTTCCGCAGGATGCTGTGACACATCAACCATGTACCTACACTGGAAACTTCACCAGGTAGCACTGCTCTCTACACTAGAGTTTTCCTTGAGAAACTGAGCATTTTATCCTCTGACTTGGGAAGGAGTCAGTTATCCTTCCTTTTGCTTTCCTCTTTAGCATGTCTGTGAAAACATCAAGCTGGTAAAGAATTGTATTTATTTCTAGGAGAGTTGGATCTGTAGACAATAAGCCTTTGCAATCATATGGAAAAGCACCTCTTTCCATATAGTCTGTTTTTAGGGCTGGAAAAGTATAAATGGGAAGGAGAGAAGAAAAAAGTGGACATGTGATTTTATGGAAGCCCATTGAAATGACTATACAGAGACGGAGAATATGTCCAAAGAGGTCAGAGATCAAACCTACAAAAGAAATAAGAAAAAAAAAAAAAAAAACAGCAGAGAAGCAAGGTAACTTCATTTATTCTTCCTTGCTTTATTCTTTCCCTTATCTTTCTCTTTCTCCTCTTTCTCCTCCTCCTCCTCCTCCATCTTCTTCTTCTTTATTTGGGAATCTCAGAATTGCATATTGTGGGAGGGTGAGGAATTTTCCCAAACCTGGTCTTTGCTCTCTGTTTAGGTCCCTGAAAAGTAGATGTAGCACCCAAATGTCTCACTGATCATACCGTTGGCATTCATTTAGAGACCAGGCTTCATTTGGCACTCCTTGAGACAAGAACTCCAGGAGAGGAACTTTATTTGGCAGGGGAGTGGAGATATGAGATGGGAATAATAAATAAAGCACTATTAAGCCAGTTTGGAGTCTAAGGATCTGTGCCTTTATCCTGATGGAAAATAGGGAATAGTCAAAGTTGTCTCCTCTGGGACACAGGGCTCCAGGGTATTTACCTCTATTCTAACACGTACTGCTGCTCCGGGGTCTTTATCTGTCTTGCACTTTCCAGCTGTGGTGTCTCCAGGTTTGCAGACAAGAGTCACCTGGGAAAGCCTCAGCCAGTCAGAAGCTGGGAATACAGTACAAAGAGATTTTCTACTGAGGAGCAGTCAGAGTCATGGTTCTGCTGAAAGCACAGAAAATTCTTTCCCCCATCTTGCTTTTTTTTTTTTTTTTTTTACCTTGTAAAACCTGAATCAGCAAAGGCTTTAGCATATGGATGTTTGCATACCCAGTTTTTGTCTTATATTAATTATCCATCAACTTTCTCTGATCCACATGCTATGTGAAAATTTGTGTATGAGTGTTTGTGTGTGTTTGTAAAATGTCACTAGTGATTCCTGGTATTCTATACTTGCGTAAGCTTGAAATTCAGACCATGTACTATGTCACTTCTCAATGATAACTCAAAAAATAATAGTGTCATCTGGTGTGAGCCTAACAGCCTGCACTTTATTTTAAATTAGTTGTATTTCATTAGTTATATTTTTGGTTTTTCTTTTTTTTTTAAATTATTTTTTATTTATAGTTGGACACAATACCTTTATTTATTTTTATGTGGTGCTGAGGATTGAACCCAAGGCCCCGCACATGCTAGGCAAGCACTCTATTGCTGAACCCCAGCCCCAACCCCTATTTTCAGTTTTTCCTCTCAATGCTTGCTCAATTATTCCACTGAGAACTAATTAGAATAAAGAGCCAAAATCATCAGAATAGTTTCTGTGTTGAAACTTACTTTTTTTTTTTTTTTTTTAACGTGAGACTTTTATTTTTATCACCTATGGGTTAATTACTGGATAATGCAATATTCATTCATGTTATATTAACAGTTGAAAATATGAGTGAGAACAGCATTTATATGCACTATTCTGCCTATATGTTTAAAAACATATAAATTTGTAAATAAAGCTCTCATTTGTGGAGAAAAATGTCCTATATGAATTAATAAGGGGAAATAAGTCTTCGTTCTACAAGCCTTCAGTAGGAATGCTACATATTTAGTCACATTCTAATATCTGTTTTCTTTCTTTTTGTAAAACAAATAGATGTCCATAAGACAACATATGGACATTGCATACTCATAAAAATATGAGAAATAGATGTTTGATGTAGATGTTCACATTTTCCTTTTATAGGATCATCAATGTAGGGTTTATATCTATCTTTTATTTAGCCAGTGAGAGCAGAAAATTCATCGAACTAATAAAATATTTTCTTCTCTGGGCAACTGGAAATGATACCATAGTATCTCAACACCATATTACATATCAAGATAGGTGGCTTTGTTAACATGATTGCACATTTAATAATTAACTAATTGGTCTCTTGCATACTTTATTCTGTGATTTTGTGTGTGTGTGTGTGTGTTTTCACCTCAGAGAAAAGAGTTCTTTTTTACCTCACTTCTGTAAAAAGTTAACAGATCTTTCATATTTTAGACAAAGTCAAGACAGAATATGAGGGAATTTGTTTCTGTGTTTTAGACAATTAGGTGAATTGTCCAAAGGGAAAGTACTAAGGCTACTATATTTTGAATAAAAGAAGGGAGAGATGCAAAGCAAGATGAAGAAAGGCCTTTTGGTGCTCTTGGACTAGGGCTATAAGAACCAGTGTTTTCCAAAATAGTAAACACACACATTGCTGAGCAAGAAGCTAGCCCTGGGTGGGGAGGCGCTCTGACCATCTCTGACACTTTGACTCTGGAACCCAAGCAACCATCCCTGCAGGCAGTGTTGATGCAGGGAGTGATGCTGCCAAAGGAGCCACTACTTAGAGCAAATAGCACCTCAGCAGGAGCAACTGATCAGGCCTGTCCAGCTTTACACGGAATGGGGCAAAAAGAGGCCTAAGAAATGACAAGTATTGAAATTTTGGCTAATTTCACTGCATGGGTAGTTTTCACCAATAAATATAATTTAGGAAAAAAATAATGCTGACATACCGTGCACCTTGAGTGTATTAGAGCAATTCATAAGTAATATGATATTTATATATGAAATAATGTAAAAGACATAACAGTGAGTAATCTGTCTTGGCCCATGTTAACAAGTATCTGGAATAGCATTGTCTAAAGAACATAATCAGGGCCATGAATTTCTGAGGTAAGATGCATTTAAGAAATACCCATGTTAGGGCTACCTGAAGCCCTTTTGTGACTCTCAAACATGTTAGCCTATTCCCAGCTCTGTGATAACCTATGTTTACCAGTCTAACTTTCTTAAACCCAGAATTTTCCAGACTTATTTGATTATGAAAGTGCATTAACATTTCTGAGAAACAAATATCCTTTGAGATATCTGATACTTAGAGAAAAATAGTTGCTTTCCAAAGGAAAAGTTTCAAATCCAAATATCTTTGCCCCAAAAGCAAAATTATGTGTATGATTGTTTTTAATTCTTATGTTGATGCACAAAAGGAAAGAAACATGAAATTTAACTCCACTACCTTTTCCAACAAAGATCCTAAATAGTGTTGCAAGGATGTCACTCTTGTAATATATTAAGTAGATGTTTTCTGATATAGATATTTTCAGAAAGCTGTTAAGAACCAAGGATTCAGCTCATCATCTTCAGAAAAGAAGAATTGGTAATGAAGCATGGTTGTTCAAAACGTGGTATCTAAGTGGGTTTATAGAACATCTTCATGAGTAAGAAGGTGATTATGTCATTACACATTGTTTTATAACCATTAAAATTCTCATTCTATTTTGGCATCAAAGACTGAGGCATGGTGTGAAAACCTTGAGGGGCGGAATGAGAACAGCAAAAATGTCAAAAGGTTGGAAAGTAGGGAATGAGAGAAAAAATAATAGGAGTCAAAACCATGGATAAGTATTTTTAAAAACTTCTATGATTCCAGGAAGGATATTAGCTGATTGACAATAAGCAGTTATTATCCTCCATTAGTGAGTAACAAAGAAAGCCTGGGCCAGACCTGCAGGAGAAGCAATGCAAATTGAGTACAAGGAAGAAGAGTGACAGTGTGATCTCAAAGCCAACCAATGGTACCTCTCAGAAAAAAGTCCTGGATTTAAGGTGAACGCGTGCCTGGGACAGTTGAGACACAAAAGTCACAGAATTATGAAAAGAGAAACAGTGACTAACTATAAACTAATAATGCTAGAGTACAGGTATTTTCTATTCTGCGTTCTATTTCTAGTTCCAATGTCATTTTTCCCCTTGATGTTTTTCTGCAGCACAACTTTGTGCATCAATGTTAATAATGCTCCTTTCCTTGGTGACCTATTTTCAATTTGAAATTCTCTCCATCCCTTCCTCCCTCCCTCCCTCTCTTTATTTGTGGATATTGGACATTTTGTAAGTCAAAACTAAAATTTTCAATTACACCACAAAATATAAAATGATTAAAATGCCCATAACGTCACAGAACAGTTGACCATCTAAAAATGATAGTCTGCTCTGAGGCAGAGTTTTATCAAGTGAAATATGGCGGTGTATGAAGAGCCCCATGAAGTACCCAAATGTGTACGCTTGAAGCAGCCTTCTTGCAAACACTCAGCTTCCTTCCAGCCTACCTTCAAGTTGGGTTTTCTTCCGTGTGAACAAGAGTTCAGGTCAGATGCCTAACTTTGAAATGCATACTGATAGATCTGACTTAAACCTCATGACCAAAATTGGTGAGCAGTTCATGAATCATTATGTGATCCAATGGCATCTATGCGAAGATTTACAGGATTTGTCATGCCTGACATAATGAGGCTTGAGTTGGGGTGGAATAGCTTTCTAGGTTAATTCATCCATTCACTTGTCTATTTATAAATCAATGATTACTGAGCCCTTACTCTCTATACCTCCTGGGAATTTATATTTCTTTTTTAACAATCAAAACTGTATTAACTATTGAGTTTCATACTGTTCCTTAGCTTTCAGAGAACCTCAACTTAAATTTATTGCCCAGCTACATAAATTAATTTATCAGGATAACTGAGTGGATAAGAGTACATCTATCTGTATTTTAACCATGGTAGAATTTGATCTACATATTATTTTCTGAGTTTCTTTTCTTTTGTATACCTTTAACATTTTAAGCTACATTAAACCTTTGAAGAAAGAGAGTAGACCATAAGTCATTTATAAAAGAATAAAAGATAGGTACAAGACAGAAAAATTAATACCTTGAAAAAAGATTATTAATTTATTTTTGAGAGAAAATTCTTCTAATGAGAAATATTAATCATAACCAATAATTCATTAATAATGACTTTATTTATGTATATTAAACATATGTATGTAATATGTATATTAATTCATTTTACAATAATCTTAGGATTTAGACAAAGAAGGTACTGTTTTTCTTTAATTACGGATGAGAGAACTGAAACTAGGAAATACCAAGATTTCAACCAAACGCATTTATTTTAAACCACATAAAGTCATAGGTCTGTAAAACTGGGGGTTTTAAAACTGTTTTCTAATTGCATGTCAAGAGTGCAAAAAGAATGTTCAAAGACAAAGCATGTAAATATACATCTAGAATTCAAAACCTTTGAGGTCTCTTCAGTCCACTAAAATGAGGTGTGTCTTCAAAACAAAGGTTTCAGGCAGACTTGCTCCCTTGCAGAAATAGTAATTCATTATGATGGGACTAAATTATTCTATTTGGGCCATCACTTTAAAAATAAGATCTCTTTACCCAGACAACTGTAATTACTGTGTTCAGGAAAAAGTCCTCATGGGCGAGGTTGGCTGTTTGCTCAGTAGTAAGATTTTCTTTCCTTTTGTCACCAAATTATCTTGAAAACAGGCTGAACTTTTCACTAGGCTAACCTAAAAGACAGTTCTGGAAAAACAATAGCTCATTTCATGAAGATGCCCGAGATATTAATGTGTCATTTTGGGGAAAGATGGCCTTCTGCAAATCTTTTTCCCAGTCTTAGAGGAAATTGTGAAATATGGTTGATATACAGAATAGAATCACAGCCCATAATTTCCTTGTATATATAATAAGACTAGTAACATATTTTCAAGCAATCAAACTCTAAAATCAATCTATAAGAAGAATCTCATGGCCTCTTCAAAATTTGAAACTATAAATAAATATATGAACACCCTGAAATAAAAGAGCAATCTTTGTCAGAAGTCTGCTGGACAGCAATGTGCTTAGGTCTGTTTACACTGACATTCAATGAAGTGGGACAGAAATTTGATTCCAAGGCTTAAAAAGTAGATGACTTGGTGCTAGGATTGTAGCTCAGTGGTAGAGCTAGCTCACCTAGCACATGCGAGGCCCTAGGTTCGATCCTCAGCACCACATAAAAATAAATAAGTAAAATAAAGTTATATAAAAATTACATTAAAAAGAAGTAGATGGCTTTAGGAAACTACTTAGCCTCTTCAATGTCAGTTTCCTGAACTATAAACTGGGAATCCTAATAGAACACATCGTGTGGGGCTGGAAGCAGATTGAGTTCTAATAAGGCATCTAAAATTTTTCACTCAGGGTTTTTGTAAGCGTCAGTACAGTTGATCATTTTTATCCTCAGTTTAGACACAGAACATGGGAAAAAATGTTTGCTAAATTGATTGAAGAAATCCTAGGTGTAATGTACACATTCAATATAATTTTCTATAATAATAGATTTAACATGGATGTTTAATAATCAAATGAAAAATCTGTACATTAAGAATAAATTAACTTCTGGGTAGAACAAATATAAGGTTAAAATATGACAAAATTTAATTTGTATGTTTAGACTATATTTTGGTCATTTACAAAAATGTTTAAGCATTTTTATTGATTATAAACAGTACAGAAACTAAGAATTTATTCCATTGTACTAAAATGAAATTGTCCTTTTCTATGTAAATTTAGTTGAATACATCAATAAGTAAGCATACACATATGTATATATATACATATATATGTGCATATATATGTTAACATTACTATTAACACATTTTGACATACTTTTGTGTTTTTACTATTTCATAAGAGAAGATTAAGAAAATTCTCTTTAATTGCTTTTGTTAAAATTTTTTAAAAAAATTTTGTGGTGCTGGAGATTAAACCCAGGGCCTTGTACAGTCAAGGCAAGCACCCTACCAACTGAGCTACATCCCCAGCACTTTAATTGTTTTTATATATAATAAATGTTCTAATATGATTGAAAAATATTAAGTATCGTACAATACAATGCCTTCTTTCATTTTTCAAATCACAATTTTGACATTTATTTTAAACTCTCAAAGGACTTCCTGAAAGGTAACATGATAGCACTTAATTTGCAGGATTCTATTGTCCCTTCCCACCCAGCTCCTATATTGCTTTCAGATTCTCTGGAGCAATTTTCTCTCTGTTAATATATACATCTTGCTAGATAAAGGAGGGAGATTATGATCTATGAGTTGATCAATAAAATCAAAAACATGATGAAATGAGAAATTCCACTCATCTGTTTATTATTCACAAGTTACTGAACAGCTCTTAGCTCCATGTGTTTGTGTGTGTGTGTGTGTGTGTGTGTGTGTGTGTGTGTGTAAGGAGAGTGCTTTCCCTAGGGCAGATGGGCATCTCAATTGCTCTCCTTTACCCTCTCATGTTTATTGCTGCTGTGACCACTGGGACATAGATGGATGGTCAGATTATGGTTTTACAAAGATTCAACTCATTCCAGGAAACAGAAATTATTTCAGTAATGTTACATTGCTGGCATCAGGGTGAAGAAATTAGCAAAGAAATATTTCGAAATGTAGGAAATTCTAAAAATGAATTTAAAATATTTTTTGTAAAGTTGTGTTTCCATCCATGAATTGGATCAAAAGAAGAGATATCAGATAACCTTCCGGATAGTCTCTAATTAGACTGTAACTCAAGGTTGACATAGAAAAGTTGTTAAAAATTGACAAGTGCTATTCATCTAAAATCCCTTTATTTCATTCAAATGCAAATGCTGAATTTCTGTGTTTCCCAAAGACATGATGGTTGATATGTATCTTTAACTTGACCTTCCATGGTTGAACTCAGAAACATCACAAACCCAGGAACTCTTAAGACTTAGCTTCTTTTTTTTTTTTTTTCATTGATTCACAAAATTTATCTGGGCAATTTACTCTTATTCTTAATAAAGATTTATCGGCCCTTAAAGTAGAATCCCTTCAAGATTAAAACTGTTCTGTGATAAGTGTCTGATAGTATAAGGAGTCTATTAGAAAATGTTAGAAAATTATAAACAAAGGAGGAAAAATTCTGATGATTGCCGAATAAAAGATAATTTCACACCCTCACAAAATACCAATACATATAAAGAAAACTTTCAAAACAATATTAACAATAAAATATCTTTAGTAGAAAGAGGCAAATTGATGTCTTTCAATTCAAATACCAAAAAAATACTTTGTGTGAAAACCAGGTGGATGCTGATTGTGGTTTTGCCTTTGTAGGAAAAATATTTTCTCCTCTACCTCCTCAAGATTATGACTTTAGAGATATGAGGAAATTGAACTAAAAGTCTTCCAAAATCAAGTTCTAAACCAAAAACAGACTCATGGAAACAGGTGATGGGGGAAAAAAACTCTAAAATGATAAATTCTCAGAGTACTATGGTTTAAGGCTCTAGGGACTTATTACAACTGAAAAACTACTTGGAAGATCTATGAAAGGTTTTATTAGTAGGTCTTGGACTTTGACTGTGACCTTGTTGCTGAAGCAAACCAAGCACAAATGTCAGTGCATTAGCCCATCACAATATAGTACTTCATCAAAGATCAAATTCTCATTAAGTAAGTTTACATAAAGGGTCCTATCCTTTCATTTTCTCATCCACACTACAGACTATCTTACTTAGAGCATGATGTTAAATTAATAAAGACAGGTATGTATTCCATGGTGAAAATCTATAGATTTTAAGAATATCTATATAACAAATTTTGCTTATCTTAATTTTGTTTTTTCTATTTTTAGTTAGATCAGTTTTATTTAATTAAATTCTCTCCTCTTGTAATTTGTGTCATCTTCCCCCAATTTTAAGCTTAACCTTCTCTCAAGAAAGGTGTTTAGCAATGTATATCCATTTTACTTTGTTTTATAAATTGATGTGTCACATTTAAATATCAACTCTATGAAGAATTATTTTCCTCATTGGTGCAATATGCTGATTATCATTGATTCTGAAATTAATATCTCAGTTGTCCCACTATTATCTAATCTTTACATTTATTCATTGATGTGTCAATCCACTTTTACTTACACCAATTCTTTATAAATAACAATATATTTTCTGTACTGTCCATCCATTTTTGGGTTGGTACAAGATGGTTTCATTTATTCCGTTGCTGTATTTCTAGATATTCTCTCTTGGACAGCTAACTAATTTGAAAGGAAGTCATGAAAATGTTTTCAAAAGTGCAGAGGAAGGACATGGCTGTATGACTTGACAAATGAAATGGTTTGAAAATAAAAATATTGAGAATTTTTTGCAAATTATGTTTGTTTTTAATGTTATTACTATTCAAATATTAACATTCCTATTCAAATACTAGTTTTAGATATGAGTTATTACTATTTAAACTTATTTATTCTGTGGCAAAAATCATGGATTTGGGGTTAGATAGATATGAGTCAAAATATGAAAATTTTAACTGAACACCTTGTCCATCTTGAATAAAATTACTTGAAGTCTCTCAAGTTCCCTCCCTTAAATGGAATGGTTAATGCAAATCTCACCAATTTAGAAGTTACAAAATCATAAACAACAGAATAGAGAGCATGGTAGTGCTTGGCAAATGCAGTCACTGTAATTATTGGGAATATTCCGTTCTTCATCACTTTAAAATATTCTGGAAATCTTATCATGTTGCTAGTATGGTTAAATACTTTACCTAGCTCCATTGCTCAAAAAGTATTCTCTAAATTATTATATTCCCATATCTCTTAGCAGAAAAGAGGAAATTTTCTTTCCTCTTGTTGTGGGATGAATCTCAGAACACAGTTGCTATCTCTCAAGTGTGTCCTAGTCACTGAAAGGACAGGGCTCTCTGGCTTCACTGTCACCTACTCCTGGAGGCATGTACCATGGTGTTGAACATGGGCTGCAGGTCAGCTAATTCTAACACAGCTGTTGGGCATTATATCCTGCTTCAAGGGCTTTCTTTATAATTTTGCTATTGGTTCCTTCACACTGCTCCTTGGAACAGGCTGCTTTCTTATTTCCACACAGGTATTTGAAAACCTGTCAGAGTGGTGTTTTCATTATACACTTTTCACTTTTATGCTGTCATCACTGAACAAGTTTATTTCAAAGTCTTTTGGGGGAAAATGACAAGAAACAGAGCATTTTATTTCCTCATCCTTTCATTAGATTAGAAATGTCAGGAAAGATTTAGATTCTATTTATTTTTATTAAAAGGATTGATAGATCTTTCTTAAAGGAAAAAATAGGAATTTTAATTTCAAATGCTGCTGTAGTTGAAGACGTGCACACCAAGGCACTCCTTGGTGAAAAGCTTTCTCTTGGTTATTTAGAAAGACTTACATTTTGTTTTCAAACTACTGGATCTGTTACTCTTTTAAAGTTATGAAATACTGTAGTCACTCATTCATCAGCTGCATAATGAAACCTCTTAGGTTCAGAAACCAAATTACTCCAAAGTGAACCTAAAATCTCATCATCAGGTCTACATCTTGGATTATAGATTATAGGTAACGTATTTGGATGGAAAATTTCAGCAGCCATTAAAAAAGAGAGAATGAGGGTATAACTCAGCGGTAGAGCATTTGCCTGCTGAAGACCCTCGGTTCATTGCCAGCACCACAAAAAGAAAAAAGGGAGAAAAATAAAATGATAACCCATATGAGGCTCATTGTGTAAGTTAGGAGAGTCAAAGTGCACAGGACTTCTAGTACAGTGGAGCTGAACTCCATGAAATCACTAATATTTAATCATCATGCCCTACAAGGTAGGCCAACAATTTCACACAGCTTCATCTGCGTTCCTCATAACTGGTCCTGTTACCACAGAACTGACCTAGTAGCCAGGCAAGACAGCTGGCCTCCTCCTGGTCTGCAGGATCCAGGCCGTTGGGGTTATGGTTTCGATCTATGTTGTCTCCCTGAAAGCTCATGTCCGAGGTAATATAAGAAAGTTTAGAGATGAAATGTTTGAGTTATTAGAGACTTAACCTAATCAGTGCATTCATCCCCTAGTAGGGATTAACTGGGTGGTAACTGTAGGCAAGCTGGCTGTGTCTGGAGGAGGAGGGTCTCTAGGGGACTTGCCTTAGGGATACACAGTTTGTCCTTGTGGAGAGGATTACCTTTCTCTGCTGCCTACTGCCATGTCCCTGGGTACTTTCCTTCACCATACCATTCTGCTATGAAGTTCTGCCTCACCTGGAGCTCCAAGAAATGGATTTGGTCACCTATAGACTAAAATAGGCCCAAGTAAACTTTTTCTTCTCTAAAATTGATCTCATTAGGTCTTTTGGTTACATCAGTGAAACAAACTTTTGGTTACAGCTGATTAACAAACATACTTAGATTTAACTAATTGCAGATAAAAACAATATGTTTTATAAAATTGTATCAATAGTCAGCCTGTACAGCTTTTTTAGTCATTATTATTCCCTAATCATACAGTATAACAGTTATCTAAACAGCATTTACTTGGCATTGTATGTAATAAATAATCTATGATTTAAAGTATGTGAGAAGGGCAGAAGTTCTCAATGGTAGAACACTTGCCTAGCATGCACAAGGCCCTGAGTTCCATCCCCAGCACTACAAAAATAAATAAATAAATAAATAAATAAATATTTAAGATTAAAATATATTATCAAGTACATGGAGGATCTGCATAAGTTCTAAGCAACAACCATGCAGTCTTAAATAAGGGACTTGAGCATCCTCAGATTTGGTATCCATGGGGACATTGGAAAGGGGGGGTCTCCCTCAGATACTGAAGAATGACCGTACTTACTAACTTCAATCTAAAGTTTTTGTAGATAGAGGACAAGGCCAACATTATGTCAAACCTCTCTAGACCACCCATCTCTTTTTCTAAGAAATACATAATAGTTACATAATAGTGGGACTCATAGTGACATTTGTGCATGCACATGACATAGCATAATTTGATCAACTGCATTCCCTAGCCTTCCTCTTTCCCTTCCTGACCCCCTCCCTAACTCTACTGGTCTCCCCTCTATTTTCATGAGGTCTCTTTTAACTCTTTTTAATACCAACTCCATAGTCCCTGCAACCCTTCGACCCATCAATGGCTCTGTGCATTGAGTGCTGTGGCTTCTATTTATCACATCACTATGCTCATTGCCTCCCTGTGCTTCTCAGATGAGTGATTCCATAGGCAGTTTCCAGCATGTCAGGCTCTCTCTCAAAGGAAGGCCACAGAATGGGGGTGACGGTGTCTGCAGGTTGCTATGCTATTGGTATTTGAAGCTAATCATATCTGAAACCCACAAATATTTAAAATGAAGAGACAGTCTATTAATTCTAGATTTAGGTGATAGCATCTATATGGGGTTTACATAAGCTTCACAACAATGTAAAAAGATGGAAAATTACTATGCATAGTATCTTTCAATAACATTATCAGACCGTAGTTCGTTGAATTCAAGGTGACAAAATAGCCGTTATTTTCTTACAGGAGGAGTCCTTTGGCTTATTGTTTGCATTAGTGAAAATCTTTCCACCTAGACATTCTGAGTTAATCATCTTTCTTACACATAAATATAAAGCAAGAGTGTAATATAAACTGGAATGTTATACAGAATATTATATCTAGTTTTATGACTATCCAGTTACACAGAATATAGAAACATCACAATGATATAAAGCATAACCTTACACATTATATAAATAAGTACAAGTTTTAAAACTATTTCAACCATAAAGGTATAATCAAATCACCCTGACCCATTGAAGCGTTTGCCTTTAAAATGGTTAATTTTGCTATGTAAGTAAATTTTATACCAATTTTACACAAATCACAACTTTATTATTATGAATGACCGATATAAAATTTAGTAATCTCATATTTACATTTAAAACATTGTTATATTTTTATAGTATGGCATAACTTTGAACATGTTTATCTTTTTTATAGGGAGAAATAAAATACATGAATTTCATTTTTTTAAATTTGTTAATCGCAAGCAAATTTTAAGGATTTTTTTCTTTTTGTCCTGGCCTAACACATATATGCATAACTATAAACTGAAAGCAGATATGGTGTCAAAATATGGTTTTACCTGAAAGTTTTAATGTATCTCTTTTCTCATATAATTTCATAATAAAATAGTTAAGAATGAAGAATTATAAAATAAGGATTTTGAAGATTGATATTTCAAGTCATTGTATATAACAAAAAGACTATAAAACTTTAACTTTGGAGGAGTTTCTAACACAAAAGAAACATCAATATTACTTTTTTATTTCTACTTTGGAAATTCCAATCCAAAGTGGAAGAAGCTAGAACGTTTAAGCTCCAGGAACCATTTTTCAGACTTAATATTCCATTGTGGTTTCCAAAGAGTCATTCGAATTCAGCATGTGACTTGGAGCTTTAGACTTGGCATCACACATTTTCACATGAGTTCAAATTTGTGGAAAGAATTCAGTGGAAGGTGCAGCAGGTTGACCAATGTGATAGAAGGGGCATGGGAGCTGTTGTGTTGCAATAGCACACAACCTTCTCATCACAGAGTCTCACAAGTACAGCTGCTTCTTGCTCACAGGATGGCAGGAGGTTTTCTTGGCTGGCCTTGGTTTCTCTTGGCTTCTGATTCCAAGAACCAGAGCAAAGACACCGCTACTATCTGGGCCCTGCAGTTCCCAAAGCTGAGAACATCAAAGGAGAGAAAGAAGGACTTGAGCCAAAGGAAACAATCACATTTCAAGCCCGTGCTTTGTCTTAGCAAATGTTAGGGCTGCTCATACCCACTTGCTGAAGCACATCACATGACCAAGCACAAGTCAATGGGGACCAGATGCTTTTCCTCCCAATGAGTGAACAAGAAATCTCACTTCATTGTGGTTGGTTTCCTATGGTGGGTAGGAGCAAATAGGTGGGAGCAGTAATCTGGTGCCCCAGATATAATGAATCCAAATGACCAGCACTGAACCACTATCCAGCTGAGGATTTGGTGACTTTCCAATGAGGGCTTTACTGCACAGACAGAGCCGTGTCCTCTGGAAAGGCACTCCATTCCTTCTTTTGTGTGTCCACCGCTCGCTGACTAACAACCATCTTTAACTTGACTGCTTGCTGGAAAGCACTCCTCATTCTGTGTTTGGAAGATAACTGTGGTGATAGAAGAGAGAGGAGAGCAAAAGGAAGACAGAATGAAGATGGCAGAGATGACGTGACCTGAAAACTTAGTACACCTTGGGGCTAGTGAAGAAGAGGCTGAAAGCAGTCTTAGAGAGCTGGTGCTGGTAGAGACCAGCAGAGAAATCAGAACATTTTCCAGTGAGAATTGGGCTGATTAAGTTTTATGATGTCCAGTTGAAAAGAAAGGGAAAAAAAGAAATCACAAGTCAATAACAAAGAGTAAATGCAATAAAAACATACCTATTCAAACTACAAATGCAGCCTCTTTAATTTCTGGCTTAAAATGTATCTGTGGAGTCTTATTCCTAGGTGGCAATGAACATGACCGAGAGCAACAATGACCTCAGCAGTGAGATCGACTCCTGTTTGCCTCATAAATGCCACGCTTACGCTTAAAGCTTTATATGGGCCACAAATTATGAGAAAACACTACTTTTAACTGTCATAATATCCTAAAAAGTGTATAACACTGTGTTTTCATGAATTTCTGCCAAATATTCAGTGTCATGGTATCTTGTCATCTCCTCAAGGGTATTACACTGCAGGACACACACAGGGATGCTTGCCATTTCCTCTTCTCCCTATACTATTACACACCTCCATGAGCCTGCACACATGGATTTTTGTGCTTGGAATGACATTTCTAACCACACTGCTTCTTCCCCAAACTGATAAATTCTGTTCCTTTCCTAGATCAGTCCCTTGGCCACCTGCTGTAGGAGGGCATTCAACAGGCACAAATCAGTGGTCTCCTGTATCCTCACACACTCTCTACATGATGCTGCTGTCACTCACACTTGACCCAGAATCATCTTAGCATGTCTGACCTTTCCTGGGTACACCCAGATCTTTCACCTGCCCCAGGGAGAAACACTAAGATGACTCATTGTACATTTCATCATGTATTCTAAAATGTTCTCAAGTGACTTGAATGGAAATCACAATAGCCAAATTGAGGCATTACTACATTTTAATAATTTTTACCCTTAAGAAAAGATGGATTTATTGGATATAATTATCTGACATGAATAGATAGAATGGCCAACATTGATATGCTAATTACAGAAATTAAAAGTAAAAAATGGCTTTATGCAAATATTTAAAAAATGAAAACGCAAAATGTATTTGAAACATAGTACTTGACTTTCTTCACATGCATGCCATTATTTCTAGGGGCATTGAAAAAAAGTCAAATGCACTATACCTTTTCCAAATAAATGGTAAAAATTAAAACAAAGTACCTAAGCTCAAAAGCATTTAACTTCTAAAGTTGTGGTTGCTTTTGTCACAGGAGATTTTTTACATCTTTTGTATGTAACACACTCTTCCTAAAATATTTTGGGGTGAAAATCAGGCTTCAGTAATTTGAAGAGAAATTTGACTATATTAAAGAAAATAATCTTTGGGTTTTATTCTGCCTTATGGAATAGCTGGCATTATTTCACTGAAAAAATCTGTAATTTGGAGTAGGGCTATATTAGCCATTGCATTTTGGAGGGACAGCATCACTTTATCAAGCAAGAATCAGATTATCAACAGACCTAAGCAGTGTATCTGCAATTCTGGGTCTGAATTAGAAAGAAATCTGAGAAACAAAGTGATAGTTGACTGCATATTTTCAAAATATATCTGCAATATGAGTAATTCAGGGAATCAGAACTGTTCTTTCCTGCTGAGAGCCACGGCTGAGTCTGTATGGCCCCTGGCATTTTGCCAACAGTATTGATTGACAGGCGAGGCATTACTATCCGCCTCTGCCGCAACTTTTGAGTTCTCGCACTATTTTGGAGTTCTGCTGTTCTCCCTGTGGAAAAACACAAACAGAACCCCGACTCCAGACAATCACTGGGTCAGGACCTTTCCATTGTCCTGTTAGAATATCCTTCCAAAGTACCTTAGGCTTATGTACATTTTTTGGACACATATGCCTTTCCGCAGCACTAAGCCCTGAGGAATCCAAATTTAAAGAGTTTAGAGTAAAAAGGGTTATTTTAAGTTTATCTTTGGGTGACATATACCCCTTTCCACTTTCCCATGAAGTTTGGGGAGACACTGAATTATTTTCAATCAACATATAAGCTTTAAAAAGTTCTTCCAATATTTTGATGTTAATTGTACAGTCAGTCACTTCTTAATAGTGGTGCTCTGTCACAAGCTAGAAATTTAAGCATAAAAGGAAAAAAAAAAAAAACTTCTGCTTCTGCAAGTAATGGATCATGTTTGATCAAAGCTGTTTTGGCTGACAAGCTCCCTCTTAGCTAGGATCATGGAACTAAGATTTCAGAATTGGATTCCTCTCCATAGTCAAGGAGGGATACGCTTTGATTATTTTTTTTTATTCTGAACTGCTTTTAGATTTGCAAAGACAGTACAGAATTCCTCTATATCCTTCTTCCAGCTTCCCCCAGCGTTAACCCTGTACACAACCATGATGTATTTCCCAAGCTATGAAATCACTACTATTAACTAAACAGTATACTTTATTCTGATTCTGCCAGTTTTCCACTAATGTCTCTTATTTGATCCAGGATTCACATTTCATTTAGTTTTCATGTCTCCTTCATCTCCTTCAATTTGTAACAATTTGTTTTTGTGGATTTTTTTAATGTTATTTGAAGAGTACTTTTGTCTCATATTCTGCAGTTTGCCTCTGTCTGATATCGTGTGATTAGCTTGGTCTGTGGATTTTTTGCATCACACCAAAGATTATCATCATGATTCTTATCAATGACATTAATTTTGATGAGGTGGTTAAGGGGAGGTCTGCCAGGATTCTGGTTTAGGTAGTTGCTGTTTTCCTTTCTGTGTTCTACTTACCAAGAGGCAGTCACATAGCCAGGTCACTCTCAAAGAAAGAGGAATTATGCTCACCTTCTCAGGGAGGAGTTTTAGAGAATTTGTGAATATATATTGAAACCATCACAGAAATTAATAAATACTTTGTAGTAGGGCATTCACCCTGTGTAATTATCCGGTATCTCCTTTAAGTTGTGCCCACTGATTTTAACATTTAGTCGATCTTGTTTATAGAGATTAGGGTGAAGTTCTACTGGTGAGTTTTAATTTTGTTCACTCCTCCTTCATTTATTATTTTGAATGCTTTATTAAGGAATATTTATTCCTTTTATCCCATTAATTAATAAGCCAAGTCATGTATTTACGTCAATATAGAATCAGAACACGTGTTTTATTCTTTGTATAATAAGCCACACTATCATTTTTTTATTATTCCTCTCTACTTAATCCAGGTTTGTGCTTTAGGTTGTGGTTTTGTGCTCTTTTGATATATGCCCCCCCCCCCTTTTTTTTTCTCTTTCTTACTTTCTGGAATTATAAGGCCTTTCAGGTTTTCTCTTGTATTTTCAATACCCAACCATAGAAGTAGCCACTTCTCCAAGGGAACCTTGGTTCTTTTAATTGAAAGTGACATACAGAAGTCAAGAACTGAATGTTATTTCAATGCGTGGTACTGCACCCTCTATTGCTTAGCTTTAGAATACACACACACACACACACACACGCACGCACACACACACACAGAATATATATGTGCAAGCATTGAATTCCATTATACTTTGATTGAAATTCCACCTGTGATACCAATTAGTGGTGTGGTATTTAAGTATTCATCCTTGATTTTTCAGTTTATAAATGAAGATATCACTAACTACCTAATAAAGGTTTTGTGACTATTTCAATTAACAAATTTATTTTAATTAAAAATGCTTAGAATAGTCCTTAGCACATAAGTTCTTTTCAGATGCTGCCACTAATGTGTACAGACAAATCCAGAGTACAGGTGATAAAGAATGAAAAGAAGATGTGCTGTAGATTTGGTAGCATTCCAAAGGTGATGCTTCTCAAATAGAAAGGTCCAGATAAACAACACCTGATGGGGTAAAGATGAGTACAGCCAAGGAGGTCCATGCAATACAGTGTGCCCCTTGTCTGCAGCTTAATTCAGCGCAAGAATCGAAAGTCAGGTACACATCAGATGAATCCATCTTGCAAGCATGGATCCAGAAAGTAGCAGAAAAGAGAGAAAGAGTCAGGGTTGAGGAGAACTTTTGGGTTCCAACCACTTGTCTGGTACAATACTCAGCCTACAATCATCAAATACAGGAAATCCATAAGTAGACCATCTTCCAGGTAACTGCAAAAGTAGTGGTATCATTAAAAGAAATAGAGACAACTGGTTTTACTAGAAGAAAGAAATTGGAAACAATTTTAAAATTTATACACACACAGAGATTTCAAAGGACTGCCTAACATCCAAGTGGACATTTTGAGGAGAAAGTTGGAATATGACACTGAAGTCTTTATGTGTTGGGGGTGTGGTAGTGGTGGTTGGAAGGGTACAGTAAATCAGCTCTCAACCAGGTGAAATCATTGTCACGACAGTCACATGACAGAACCTGTTGACTTCCAGGGAGCCAGTGTTGTACAGTCAAAACCGCTAGATGGCAAGGGATTTTGTGGTGAGTGATTTCAGGCTGACTCTCCCTGAGCCTCTGAGCATTCATTTGCAAAATGTCCTCTCAACAGTCCTCGGAATTGTAAAGAATAAAGGGCTATTTGAAGGGTCAGCCATCTTACTGGTGTTTAGTAAGGACTCAATAAATTCAAAGTTTAGGATTGTCAATTCATATACCAGATGAGGGGAATCAGCAATGAAGAGCAATAGAGAGGCTGACTTGACACTAGGTGACCATAGGTGACTAGTAAGCACAGACTTACATTTCTTTGGATTTCCTTAGTAACTATGTTACCTTGGACCTGATTTAGGATGTTTTCAATGACAAATTATTAGAAACGACATACAGAGAGTTAAGAAAGCACCAGGGGAATTTATAAGAAAGTCTAAAAGGAGGTCTCCTGAAAACCAGCCTGAAAAATGAGCAAGGCTAATTTGCTATGCTGGCTGTGTTTAGAGGAAGCAGCCCAAAGCTGCACTCGTGACCCAGTGTGGACACAAGCCAGGTCATAGGTGGCATGACGTGGCCCGCAAGTGTATGAGCAACATTGCAAATGTTAGCCTTGGAGTCATTCATTGGGAGGAAAAGGCCCTGGATTTGCCACATAAAAATCATGCACTGGCTGGAGAAGAACAATTAAAACAAGAAGGATGAGCCGGGCTCTGGAGAATTCCTCTGTCTCTTTTCTTCTTTAGTTGTGACTGTGAAAGAAAGGTCATTTCTAATCGCATCAGCTGTGCCTAAAAAGAGGAAAGCTAGTTCAATTTGCTGAACATCATTCAGCACAGAAGTGAGTGAAAGATTCAATAAGGAAGAGATCTGCGCATGAAGTTGGGGCAGCCCTGCTAGAAGCTGGGTCGGGCCCCAGGTCGTCCTGGCCTTCTGGTTCTCAGCAGAGGAGCACTAATTTCCAATTTTAAATCCTAAAAACTGCCGTGAGTTCTTACTTCACTAATAATGGGAGAGAAGGGTCACTTTGCTAGTTTCATTGACTGAACACATTGATTTGAACATTGGAGACAATGTAGTGCAATCTGAGCACTTTATTTTATGACCATAAATTCTTAAATCTACAAAATTTCAATTCCAAACAATTACTGGAAAAATGGAAAGAGTTTTGTTTTATGTTTCATTTGAAGTTATTGGTAAGTCAACCATAAATACAGGTTGCATTTTAGCTCTATGAAAAATATTTCTAGTCAAGATACCAAAGATGGGGCTGGGATTGTGACTCAGCGGTAGAGGGCTCCTCTAGCATGTGCGAGGCCCTGGGTTCCATCCTCAGCACCACATAAAAACAAATACACAAAATAAAGGTATTGTGTCCAACTGCTTCTAAAAAATAAATGTCTTTTTAAAGGTACCAAAGAATATTAAGAGTATGAAATATAAAAGATGATATACTTCACACATACAAAAAAAGACTTTTTAGAATAAGAATTCAAACACAGCCATAGTCAAAGTTACTATTTATACATTAATATCAATGAAGTCAATTAAGGAAAATATACAATAGAAAATAATGTGACAAAACCTCTCAAGAAGAAAAATAACTGAAATAATTTAAGAAGCTTCACATCAAAATCCAATGCCTTACTAGAATACTGCAGTGCAGGTATTTCCTTCAAAGATCAAAGTTTTAAATAAAACGTGTAGAAAAATTATGAAAGAAGCACCAAGCTAGTTTCCAATGCATACAGCCACAGCCAACAGTTGATCACTCTTCTTTACCTTTATTTAAAGACTAATCACTAAGATGCACAAATTTCTTATAAAGATTGTATTGTTTCAAGAGAGATAAACATTTGAAGGTCCGAGGAAATATAAGAGAGTTAAAACAAGTACGTGGGGGAGGCAACTTCAGAAATCCAAGAATAAAGAGTGAAACCAGAAACTACTAGGCCAGAGCCAAGAACATGAGAAATATAGAAACAAAGATGGCTGTGTATTATATCTCTGTCTCTTTGTTCTCATCTCTCCATGTATCTTCTTTATTCTCTTACCTCTGCCAATAAAGCAAAGATCCTCACATACCTGTTGTAGTTGTATCTGGGTGTACCTGAATTAGAAGCTTCAAAATCTGTCACATATTTACAGATGTGTAGCTTTCCATTCTCTTAGATTAAGTTTTTGAGGGGATCATTTGACCCAGCTGTGCTACTGGGTGCTCTGTCATTCTGGGAGTGGAGAAGGGCAAGACAACAGAGGATACATTCAGAAGCAGGCCTGGATTCTTCAGCCTTGACCAGAGGTTTAAAGTTTCAATAGCCATCAGCACCAACAGAGTTCGGGTCTATACCCAGATTTCTAACAAGTGTTCAGATGTGGAATTTGCTGGTCCAGGGACCATACTTTGAGAAGCACTATCAGTGCTCTCAGCCCTAATGGTTCTCAAGAATAAGAAATTAGCAAATTATTCAATAGTGTGCTGACTCTACCTTTTTTTTTTCTGTGTAATTAAGCTGCTTTGAT
The DNA here is from genome assembly GCF_047511675.1 of Marmota flaviventris. NCBI lineage: Eukaryota > Metazoa > Chordata > Mammalia > Rodentia > Sciuridae > Marmota > Marmota flaviventris. The sequence goes on along the minus strand of NC_092498.1, from coordinate 9,977,646 downwards.
TATCAAGATATTTTTACACTGATTTATTACATTTATTGAGAAGTTAATATAACCAAACAAAAAATGGTATGTATTAAAAAGTTAGCTCCTAAATGTAATCCTCATGTAAATGTAGTCCTCATGTATTCTTGGATTCTGAACCCCATAATATGTTATCCAAATACAGAAATAAAATATTTAAAACAATTAACTATTTTCCTGAATTATGTAAGTAGAGTATAATCAAATTTTCACAAAAATAGAACAGTGTATATTTTACAATGTACTCACTTTCCCAAATATATATACCTACCATATGTGCAACTTTGATGGTAAAACAAAGCCACTAGAATAAATAGTTGTTATTTTGAGATTTCCTTATATGTAAATAGTTTCTCTTTATGAAGGAAGATTTCATACCCATATGGTCTTTAACCGAATATAAATTTTACTTGTTACCATATCTCAATGGTCATAATATTTTGAGAAGCATAAACTCTCTAACCTGTTTTTACTTAAAATCTAGACCCACAGTAGCATATTTCCTGTTAGACAAAAGTAAATGCAATTACTCTTCAGGAACCTAATACTTTGTTTATAGATGACCCTCTCTTCTGATATTTTCCTCGTAGCATAATCTCAGACTATCTTTTTACATAAATTATGAGATAATTATCACAGGTATGTGATGAAAAATACAAATAAGACATACTTCTTCATTATTCCAAAAGAGTTACTGAAATCCATAGCAAACACATCACTGACAACATGATTTTGTTGCTCAGAATCACAAATCACAGCATTATGTGAAATGTTTTACAAGTTTTGCATTCCCCTTGGCTCAATTGCCGCTGCTTAAGTCCCTCTATCTCTCAACTTCATATCCCACCCGATAAGTGAGTAAACTGTAATAAATAACATAAAATTTGCTAAAGTTTTATGAAAAAATGAAAGGGAGAATTTACACTCTAGACTGCTTGATTTCACTTAAATTTTCCCATGACCTATATATGTAAATCACAATTTCCTTCCCTCAGCCAGCGACAAAGCCACTCTTTGCACAACGTCTTCTCAATCTTGCTGCATCCTTCTCATGTCATCACAGAACCTCAAAGATTTTTCTAACTTGCATATTCTGCCAACTTCAAGCTAGTGAAAACATTTGGAAAACAGAAATTTAGTCCATAGCTCAAAATCATTCAGCTTAAACCTAAACCTGAAGAAGGTTGAATCCACCTTCTTGCAAATAAAATAAGTATTTTGTCACAGTTTGAAATTGAATTTCATAATACATGGACATATGGTCCCTAGAAGGCTTTGAATGGGATTTTATGGTTAAAAAGCAGTTTGAACCCTTGATTCTATTGGTAAAAAAATAATACAGTTGGACGGATCTATGATAAACAACACTGAGAGATTGCAAGAATTTTAAAATATTCTACTGACTCATTTGCTAGAAATCTCTCAGTAGTGTTTATGATTATATGTTATAATTCTGCGGGAAAGTGGAAGACTCAAGAGAATGAGATTTTTTTCCAGTGGCCCTCGTCTCTCTTTGCCTTTGAGCTATTCCATTTTATCTCCTTTAGCTTGTGACCTTAGCCAGTCACTTTTCTTTGCCACCTGTCATTATTAACAGACTGCCCCATGAAACAGCTTCTACTGAACAAGAACCATCCCTGGCTCTTGCATCCATCATTTTAGAAGAGTTACTGTGGAGACTATCAGGACATCAGCTGATCCTCTTGCTAGACCTCTATGAAACCCTTGCCTCTCCACTGCTCCTTTGAACATTCCTTCACCATCTTCTTTTTACCTGCCATTTTTTAAAAATGACTTGTGTCAGCAGTCCTCTGGATGAGATTCTACGCCCAGAACCCTGTAGGAAATGCACCTGAGCAAAGTGTATATGCTTTTTAAGATACAAAGAGAAAATACATATTTTCTTTTCAAAAGTATATTGTACTTTTCCAACCATACAAAAAGGCTATGATAGTAACAATCAAGCAAGTGAAGAAACATTACACCAGCAATTATTTTTATGAAAAATTTTGCTAAACAGCAAACAGAATTCCTGATGGTGGTCACCTTTAAGTAACCTCATAATGCATAGAACCTGTGGAACAAAGAGCATGAAAACAAAGCAGAGTTAGGGTTAAGTGGGATGTCATTGTTTTAGTACATGCAGTAAAATAAAGAGCTGTTTCTCCCTCTTCAGATGACCCACATTCTCCCTGGAAGGTGAATTCCTTGCTTTCCTAAATAAATCTCAGCATCTCTAATATTAATAATGAGAATAGACATCTACTTTGGGCATTGTTTAAGAAATGTAACTTGACATTTCAGAAAACTCACTATGAGGTAAGAGCAGAGCATATGCTTTAAATATGCCCTAAGTAGTTGGGAGTATATATGTAGGAGTCACCTTAACACCCTGATCATAAGACCTCAATAACAGTGACTTGAATCTTCACCCCATTCTGTTGAAAAATTAAACTCTCCCAGGTTTTAAAAAACATCCATGGTCCTCCCTGTCCCATTCATCTCTACCATGAACCTTAGTCCTGCTAAACCAGTTACTCCCTGATCCTTTGGTTCACAGGCTTCCCTTGTGTTCCATGTTGAGTGCCTGTGAAAGCTGGCTTTTTTCCTAGACCTTTACAAAATGCCACTCCAACAAAGCAAAAGCGGCCTTGGGAAGAAAAGGAAATGAGTAGTACAATGTAAACAACTCAAAATTAAATAATAATTCCAAGAGACCTCTTAAAAATCCTTCTTTCTTCTGACCTATAAACCTTCCTTTCTCTCCCGATTGTTAACCCCATTTCCATTTTGTTTCTTCCTCCTTCTAGCCAAACCTCTCAGGAGGAAAAAAATGAAAGAAAAATAATAGAAACATGTAGCATTTTTTTGAGGGGGGTGATATTTATTTAATTGGAGCAGCTCAGCTTTTTCCAATCTCACAGGCAGATCAGACTTTGTATGTCCAAGGGGAACATTGAATTGCAATATGTAAAGGCCTGCCTGATTAACTATTCACATAGAAGTTCACTTCTGGTAGTTTCCTGAGGATGGTACACAGAGAAGAATAAGGCTCCAGTTTCCTTATTAAGTGAGAAAATCAAGAATGAGACCAGGGATACAGTTTGGGATTGACAGTCATTTATAAATAATATTTGTGAAGCAAATTAGAATCAGAAAGACTTTGAAGAGAAAATATAAACAGACAAGAGGAAAGCCTCAAAGTTTATCCACATTTACAGACAGGGGAAAAAATGAAAGCCAAATAAATTACCTGAAAGGTAATTGCAATAATTGTGTGGATTTAGTGCAATTAACTAATTTACTAATACAGAAAGTGCAGAGATGAACTATTTATGTGAGTTCACAGAAAGAGGACTCTTCATCTAAGGTTTTGGCTTAACAACTGTGCCCTTAAACTACACTAAGATTTCATCTCACTCCAGTCAGAATGGCAATCAACAGGCAACAATAAATGTTGTCGAGGATGTGGGGGAAAAACTACACTCATACATTGCTGGTGGAACTGCAGATTGGTACAAACACTATGGAAAGCAGTATGGAGATTCCTCAGAAAACCTGGACTGGAACCACCATTTGACCCAGCTATCCCACTCCTCCATTTATACCCAGAGAACTTAAAATCAGCATACTACAGTTATGCAGCCATGTCAATATTTATAGCAGCTCAGTTCACAATAGCTAAACTATGGAACCAACCTAGATGTCCTTCAATAGATGAATGGATAAAGAAAAGTAATATTCAATGGAATATTACTCAGATTTAAAGAAGAATGAAATTATGGTGTCTGCCAATAAATGGATGTAGTTGGAGAATATCATGATAAGTGAAGTAAGCCAATCCCCCCAAATCAAAGACTGAATGTTTTATTTAATATGCAGATGTTTTATTTAATATGCTTATTTAATAAGGGGAGTGGGGCACTAGAGAAGAATAGAGTTACCTTAGGTTACGTAGAGGGAAGTGAAGGGATGGGAGGGGAGGGGATGTGGAGATAGAAAGGATAGTAGAACAAAACAGACATTATTACTGTATGTATATATGTGGCTGCATGACCAATGTGATTCTATAACATATACACTCAGAAAAATGAGAAATTATATCCTATCTATATATGGTATATCAAAGTGCATAAATGCATTCTACTGTCATGTATAACTAATTAAAACAAAGTTAAAATTAAAAAAAAAATATATATATATATAGTACATTAGGACCTCCCTATACATCTTTCTTCTCTGTAGGGTCAGAATTGGAAATCAGTGAGTGAGAAAGTGGTTTCACTGTGGGTAGTTACAATGTAAAGGAAACAACACAAACTTTAAAAGATACTTATAGAAAAAATTGACTACGAGCCAACAAAGAGTAATTACTATTACTCTCAGTAGAAAGAAGGTGGATCCAGTACACCTGGGCAACTCAATATGTTCCCATGGCTTTCTCAAACAGATTCCGTCAGACTATTTGGCAAAACTGATGGTGGAAGCAATCCAGTTTTGATCCTGAACTAACAGACACAAGAATCAGAAATGGTTTAGGGGTTACCTGATCCTAGGGAGAGGAGCCTCAAATAATACAAGGCAGAAATGCAAGCAAAGTGAAGAAGCAACAGAGAAATTCCAGTGGGTCAGTTAGGGATAACACATTAGGTATGGAAAAGACCGCGTCTATGGAAACTACAGAGGAGAGTGGTGAGGGCCATTCCATGCAGATGGGGGTTACAGAGCTGAATCTCCATTCCAAGCAGATGGGGGTTTTCAAGTATGATGCTTCCTATGTGTGCCAGATGTTTCACGCAGTAGAAATGCTATCTGGTCATGGTGTCATGAAGATGTTCAGGCCTGAGTGCAACTGAGTAGCCACATTCCTCATGGGGTCACATAGCATACTATGACGGTTTGTCTTAACACATAAAGGCTGCCAGGGGAGAAGACCAAAGTTAATGCAGGTATAATGCCTGTGTTTAATGTGAACATGGCGTGAGTCTATGAAAACCAAGTGTTCAAGGCCAGGTTCTTCTTAAAATATGTGTGTGTATATATATATATATATATATATATATATATAAAACTGTACACACACTATATATGTCCATTCTATGCATAGGTATAATAAACATACCATACACATAAATGCATATATTAATATATAACATATATAATTACCTTTTAATATTTTATAAATGTGGAATTAAAAATTAAAAATTGACTTAAAACAAGATAATGAACCCACAATTTATGTTTAAAAGAATTAGAATTTATCAAACTGTGTTTTTAAACTTTTTAAAATTGACCATTTGGGTATATTTTCAAATGTACAATAATGAGTTAGATGCAATTTAATCAAATCCAACTTGCAGATTCCCATATCACTGCATTGTTTTAATGGAATGATCAGTATTTTCATCGTTGTTGTTTGCTTTGTTACTTCCAGGGGAGAGGAACCTCTTCTCTGTGTTTGGAGGATGCTTACCTGATGGTTTTGGTAGTTTGGAAAACCATAAAAGCCCCAAAAGACAAATATGCTCTCTCTGCTGAATGTGTGCATTTTTTTTCTTCATTTACTGATAGGGAAAGCAAGGGCAGGAGCTGTAGCTCATGGATTTAGCTCAGCCAATCATTAGCATCAATCCAGAACCAACAAAGCAAGCAGAGAGCACCAGCAAAGGCTCTCTTCTGTACCAGAGTTCACAGGGGGGTCCAGAAACAGAGGCAGCCTCTGCTGCAGCCTCCAGTGCTCAGTGTCTCCACTAGACACTTTGTGCAGTCATGTTTTCATTTTGATTCTGCCTGTCTAGCCTTTCAGAGTATCTTCTGGATTCCTGAGCTAGTGTTTGAAAACATCTAGCAAGTTCTATGAGCTAACACAATTAGCTCTTAGGAAACTCCTTTCCTGTTAAAATCCTCCAGAGTTCATTCCTGTTGCTTTCATCTGAAAACCTTGACAAATACAACAGATAAGGTATAGCTTGGGACCATAACTTGATTTTTCATTTCTGGAATGAAATTTAACTTGCGGAGAGACTGATGTTCTCTATCTCTTCGAAAATTGTTTTGGTTATAAGCTCTATTCATAAGTGAGTTGTAATGTTAAAGAGAAAAAAGATTTTAAATTGCTTCCTGCAACAGAATGTGAGGCAGTAAAAAGACCACTAAGCAGAGAAAACAAGACAATAGAAAAGAAAGCTCTAAAGAGAAGCTGATTGAGCTGGTATGAAAATGTACAAACTGCACGTGTGATAAGAAAGATGTCTTTACAGGAGAGAAAAAAAAATGTCTATTTACTCTCTTTCCCCTACATCTCCACTCCAGTGCACCCTGATGCATTCCTTTAAGGAAGCCCATATTACTAGAACATTTTTGTTTTTCTAATTGAGTGCCAAGGTGTTTTCAATACAAAATTAGAGGAGCCTAATAAAGGTTTGTATAAAATAAAGAAAGTTGAGGAGGGTAGTGTAGAGAGGAGGGGAAGATCAGAAAGGAACAATGTTCATGTCCAGTGAGGATGTTCTTAGAGGATAATGCCTGGTACTGCTTAATGTAAGCCTCCTTCTGATTACTCATCAAATGGAGATTCAAACTGCTAGCCATCATGGTTTATGGGAAATAGTTGAATATGGGTTGATGCTATAAAGCTCTGAAACTTGCATTAAATTATGCAATTGGTGGAGAGAAAGGTAATCAACTGGATGCCAGTTACATTGGTCCATTAATTGTTCCGTATTTAAATGTTCTTTTCCAGGTGGATTAGGACAGCTAACAGTACCAACTGAGAACTTTAAATCCTAGATATTATAGAAAAAAACAAAAAAATACTATCACAATAGTCTGAATGTTTGTGTCCCCAAAAATCCATATGTTGAAATCCTGATCCCTCCATGGCAGTATTAGGAGGCTGAATTCACTGAGATGTGGAATAGTTCTTGGAATACTTTCATGGAAGTATTCCCCTATGGAGAGCTGCCTTGTTTTCTCCAGCTTAGGTAGACCTGGTGAAGAGGCACCATCTATGATCAGAGAAGTCTTGGAAGCCACTGGCTCCTTGACCTCAAACTTGTCAATCTCTAAAAATACGAGAAATGAATTTATCTTTATTCCTAAATGACATACCCTGTATGTGGCTGAAATAAGATGCTGGAATGTAAAACACTGTTATATTTATAAATTTACTTCATGATACTTCTTTGGTGAAAAGCTCTGCATTCTTTCTTTGTTCTTAAATATGTTGATATTTTAACCTGTTTAGAGTGCTATCTAAACACACAGCAAGAAATTCAAACTCTGTCAAGTCCAAGTCTGGGGAACTTTTAACTCTGCCTAGTGTTGACAAATATCCAAGAAGCTCATATGATGCTCAGAAAATAGAAACAGACTCAGTCTGTTTACCATAGCTGCCTTGGTTCTTTGTGTTCTTAGTTAACATTGCTGAACCTGGTTCTCTGCCATCTGTTCAAACTCTGATTCTCCAGGCAGAACTCTTCAAAATCACAGAACTTATTGTCTATCTTTTATGGTCATCCAATAGTCAGTTAACTAACCTGTTGGAGATACTACAAATAGGTCAAACAAACCTGCACCAGGCACAGGAATTACATATACACAAACAACAACAAAACCTGAGAGTAGCCTTGGCTTGGGGAGGTGTAACTCCCTTGTGTCTTGAGTTGAAAAATCTCCTCTTATAACCCATTTGAAGGTTCTCTTCTCATCTATTTCTACATCTATTTCTTCGTCTCCACCTCCAAAATGGCTCCTGAGTAGAGGTAGTCTGTGGAGACTGCAGCCCAAGGACACCCGGGGAAAGAGCTCAAGGAGATGACAGCTCATATAATGCCTTTCTTGGAATAGAATTAAGGAAAATATAGCTCATGTTCTTGCAAGAGGGAACAAAAGACAAATTAATATTGCACTATATTATCTGTGAGTACATGCATTATTTACATGAACTGTCTTATTTGATTGATGGGGCAAAAGATTCACAAAAAGAAAATAGTTCAACAGCCACCTGTGTTTTTGAGAGTGATATGCAGCTGAAATAACACTGGAAAGAACTGCTGCGAAAGTCTACAATGCCATGAGGAAGAAAAAGCTTGATTTGAAGGCATCATATTTACTTAGTGATCAAATTCTTTATTCTTTAGTAGAGACACTTTTCAGCAGAGGACAATTAGAGGACAAAACCAGAACATGGGAAGGGAGAATTTGAAAGTGATCCTATCCTGCAGATAGTGTAAGGGAGATCTTATGTAAGATGGGAAACGTACCAGGTATTTATTAGGCTAGCTAATGCATGCCAGGAAAGGTTGCTGAAGTGATTGAAATTTTATTCCAAGCAATTGGTCATTTTATTTTGGGGAAGTGATCTCAAATTATGTTGCATAACCCATCGTTAAAGAAAGACATAGCACATTGATCTTGCATTTTACTCGTGAGGTTTTTGTGTTACAATTAAGTATCAAGGAGAAGAAAATCACAGTTCAAATAACAACTGAAATGGTTTATATATTCAAGCATTCATTTAAACAACTTTAAACCTTGTTGATTTAATGATTGATCTAACTCTATGCACTGATGCAAAAGTTGCACTTTTTGTTCAGAGAGTTGCCATTTGCTGCTTGTTTGGGTGGCATGGACAGTCAGCTCTACAGACCGTCTGGGGAAGTCCATCTCTGCATACATTCACCACTTTCAAATGTTACAGTTCTGTTTATATGGGGCTGCTGCTGTTGTAGAAAACAGGAGGCTCACAACACTCCATCTCTTCTGTTTTCCTCCCTGTCTGCTCTTTCAGTGTGTGTGGCTCCTACCTTATTCCAGGACTCCCTCTCACCCTGGGTGGTACCATTTCAAGAGTCCTCTAACCCAGCTTTCCTGGTCTAGTCTGCCCATGTTTCACTACGTGTTGTACATTATCACTGTGGTGTTTCTTTTAAAGTAGGACCCTAACCATGCCGTGCTCCTTCCCCATTGCATACGGCATAAAATAAGACATTTTTAGAACAGGCAAGACCCTCCATATTCACACATCAATGATTAGTGACCCCAAGGAGTTGGCACACTGCTAACACATATCTCAATGAATAACAGTGTCCTGGGTAAGAAGGGAAGCAGTGATAAGATGTCCCCTCCACTGAATGAGGTCCTGGTGTCCAGAAATGGATGAATTTTGGTTGGCTTTTTTCAATTGTCTTAAAATTTTTCTTCCTAGAATCTCTTCAATTTCATAGTTGTGTTGATTAGCCCATTTTGCATTGTTCAATTGCCTTAGTGATAATAATAGTGGTATTGTTGGCTGTGATATATTAGAATGAAAGGAGATAATTTTTAAATGAATTTTCATATTTCCAAAATATGTTGGTTTGGAACCAATTTCTGAAAAAGTATTTATTATATCATTAGAATATATTCATTTATGCAGAATTTCAGGACCAAACATTATGTAATTCTTAACTCTTATGACACACATTGAAAAATGGTTCTGTAGAAAAAGCAAGTCAGTTCAGAATCAGATTATTAATGTTCTAATTACATTATAACACTTCATTTAATTGTCAAAAAGGAAAGCACATTGTTTCATACACAATGCAAATTTGCCTTTATTAACTTAAAAACCATGAATGGTCAGCTATCAAAAAAGAAACATTCAATCATTCAACAAATATTTTGGAACACCAAACATTTCAACACTCCGTCCTAGGTCAATATATACATGGAGTTATAGGACTACAGTTTAATGGAGAAGATGAACATGTAAGCCATCAATGCCTGCAAGTTAATTTGGAGTCAAATAAAAGCATTATATTATGGTCTCCTCCAGGATTATTCTTTAGTGTCACTTGCTTATTATTTCTTTCTCAGATGTGTTATCTTGTGATTTGCTTTTTAATTAATTTAGCAGATATTGCAGGTTACACAAAAGGAGTCTAACACTTTCCTTTTGCAAGATCGCTCTAAGACACATTTGTTCATTGTGACCAAATTTATCATGGAACCTTCATCCTGAGAGCATCCAATTTCTGTGTGTTCCTTTTATGTTTTAGGTTCTAGTTACATCTCAGCAGTGACAAATGACCCCTATAGGGTTTCAGGTATGTCATGCACAAACACAAATTATTGTGTTGATGCATCTAATATTAGACTATCTAATTAGCAAGATAATTGAAAGAATTTCATCACTTTCTGTAATATTTTAGTTCTTAACCAAATTGAATTAATTCTGCTGCTTCCAAGTCCGTAATAAAGAACATGAAATGTTAAAAATGTATTTTAATAAGCTCTTAGTTTTTCATAAAAATAGGGTTTTTATTCTTTTTATTCAATCAAATGTTGAGGAAAAATTTGTTTAGACAAAATGGAAACATACTTCCCAAGTGTTTAAATTATTCTGTTTTAGTTTATTTTGGGGTTTCTTCTTCAGGGGAACAATAAAATGAAATATACAAATTAGCTTTTATATTTTCTAATATATTATCACATTTATTCATATTAATATTCATCTTCATGTTGAATAAACTGGTTTACATTATGGGTAAGACCAAAAACAGTTAATAATTACTTAACTATTATTTATTTCAGAACTCGTTTACACTCAAAAATATTCAAGAGGTTTTTATTGGATATTGTATCTTCATCCTCTGCAGTCTTCAGATAATTTGGTATAAGAACTGTACACTTCTATAAGTCAAGGAAAGAGCTAGACAGACCCAGGATTACACACAGCACAAATTATTGGGGACCTACCCACAGAAGTGTGGTCAAGTGCAGCAGCAAAACAGTGACTCCACAGGAATTGGGTCACAGAGAGGGGCTTAGACAGTGGTCAGGACAAAAGTGGCTTTCACCCACACTGGAAGGCCTCAAGCTGAGGCCAAAGATGGGGGCACATTCTCTATGGCACCAGAGTCTGGTGTAAGTGCTCCACACTTTTTTTCCTACAGGATCCTGGGAAATGGCAAGGAGCAGCAAACCAGGGTTACTCAGGAGCAAATATGGCAAGAGACTGTGGTCAGGCCACACTGGATCTCTGCACCTACCAGCAAACACACTGACGTTCCTTGTGGACAAATCAAAGGAATCCAAACTAACCTAACCTTGCAGCACTATTATTCTCCTTTATTCAGTTGGCCAAGTTCTTTAAAAAAATGATTACATGCCCTTGCATACAAGAAGGTCGTCATGAAGCACCCTTGTTGTAAGCTGGTAGAAGTCTAAGCGCCGATTTTCTGGAAGATGTAAAATGTTCCACACTTAGCTGGGCAATTCCACTGTGAGTTAATTCCACCAAAGCAACGGGCTATTGCTAAGATTTGGGGGTGCTTTTCTGTGTGTTTTTATACCAATGTGTGTCTCAGTGCATGCACACACCTGCACATACATATAGAGCAAGAGGGGCAATGAACGGAGGAAAAAAAACTGTAGACAACATCCTTAAGATGCTCATTTACTGATTCCAGATAGGAGGGAGCCCAAAGTGTCAGCCAGGACCCATGGGAGATAGGACCTCAGGGACCTTATTTAGGTAAGAAGAGATTCATCTCCAAAAATCTTAGTTAGAAAGAACCAATAGGCTAAAAACAGAGAAGAGGAGGGTTAGGACGTGATGGAGGAGGTCCCTGTGAAGCATGAGCATAGATCCCCGACACAGATGGAGTCCCTGATGCTGTGCCACTGGCTGACAGGCAGTTAGCTCAGTGGCATGGTCAGGAGAGCCCCACAGAGGCCTGGGGACATGACAGTTACAAAGCCACAGACGGCTCCTTTGGGTATTTTTAATAAAAAATGTTTCATGTGCAAAAAACAAATAAATAAATACATCTCTTCAGGACTCATTCCTTATATTAGGAACTCATTCCTTGTGTTAGGCATTCATTCCTTGTGTTAGGCACTCATTCCTTGTACTGGGAGGCTTGACACTATTCTGAAAATACCTAATATTTTTTAAAAGTCTGTTAAAAATCACAAGCCAAATACAAGATGGGAGAATGAGTTATATCTAGAACAGGAGTTGGTGCTCTCCATCTGTGCAGAGCCAGGTAAAGAAGATCCTAGACTGTGTAAGTCATTCAGTCTCTGAGGTTGACTCTCAACCCTGCCATTGCAGTGGCAGTACAAAACCATCCATAAATGATGCCTACACAAACAGGGATGCTGTGTTCCACTGACACGGTATTTACAAATCAGATGGCGAGATGAACTTGCCAACCCCTGGTCTAGAACATACCTCAGCACGGGAGTTGACAGTAGCTAGCAAAAGCCTTCTCTCTCGTAGGCTGTTTTAAACTCCCGCTAGAATTATCCTTATATATACCTTGGATCAATAAATTTCTTCTCTATTTATAAGAAAACAGGTGAAAAATTACCAACCCAATGGTCAGGGGCCTGAATTTTAGATAAGGTGCTTCCATTTGGACTGACTAGATGAAAACTGTTCCCTTCTTTGTGAATTGTCTTTAATCCTCACAGATTAAAACAAGAATGAAAGACACATGTTAATGCTAGAAAAACTAACATAGGAAACTATTAACATTTGCAATAAAATCAGAAAAATGTATTCCAATTGCCATATGGAAGGCAATGACATGATATATACAGTACCTATCTCGTAAGAGTTGTACGATGGCAATGGATGTGATGTTCTTAGCACCAACACCTGGCATAGAGTGTCAGCTCAACAAATGCCAGATCATGCTGTTAATGTTTAAAAAGCCCCTTAAAATAGTCAAGTGCTTCTAATATAGAGTATCTGAATTGACAAGATCAAGCTATTTCAAGTCAAATATGAGGCTGGCCAAGTCAGCCAGGAGCAGGACAGTCATAGTATCTTTCACGATGGCCTCCCCTGGCTGCTTTGCAAATGGTTAAGGAATGGGTGTGGATAATTGCTGCAGAGGTTTTGACTCTGAAGCTGAGTTTTCAGATGAACGTCAGGGGAGGGTTTGCATTCTTCTGTAACTGGGAAGCCTGAGCCCAGAATAAAAGGAAGGCATCCATCTGAGTTTATGGTAACACAAACATAAAGAGGCCAGATGAGGCGGCATAACCACCCTGGGGCAGCTTTAAATTAAACTGCAAATGCACTCATCAGCCCTTTGGAGGAACATTTGCCCCTATTTGTTCAGTATGTGCAGTTTGTTCACCAGACCAGGGAATGCCTGGTTATTATGTGATTCCACACCATTAAAGTTCTTCAAGCCACCCAGGAGGGGCAGGGCAAGCAGCAGTCAGTTTTCCATGGATGAGGAAGAATTTAATGAGGGAGAAATGTGTGTGCAGGTGCAATTCTGACACATTTCTTAGTAAATACGCAGGAACCCTCGTGGTCAGGTTCACCTGAAGGAAAAGCACTCCCTATCCCTTCAATAGTCCTCCTAGGCTTTAAGCGCAGTGGGCTAGTTTTCTGTTTAATTTTAGCTCTTTAAAACAGTAAGTGTCCCAATGAAATCAGTGGAAGCCAACCTTGATGCCATTTATCAAGTGTTCCTGAAACATGGACCTTTGCCTGGGATACCTGCTATCTGCAAACAGTGATGATTAGGCTTTTGACATTTATTGAGGTTTTTTTTTTTTTTTTCAATTTCAAATCCCAGGCATTCATGACCTTGTGTTTTTGACATAGCACATTATAAAGACTGAATGTGGGCTACATATTCCATGCATTGGGTCAAACACTGGATACAGGTGTTCACTAATGCAAAATTCTCTCTCATTCAATATTTAATAGACATAATTGTTCACATCGCCCATTTGTCATATTCATAGTCATTATCTCAAAAGTGCAGGACACTCACCGTTTATAAAGGTTTATTTTTATCCTTTGGCTGTAGATTTTTTTTCAGAAATGATGTTAAAAATAATGACAAGATGATATATTGGCCACACACTAATTGAAGATGGATTCAAACTCTGATCTTCTGATTCTGAATACTGTATTTCTGATGGTATTCATTATTTTTGAATCCCGAATGAAAATGTAATACATAAATCAAAATATTGAAAACAGAGGAGAGTAATTATGGACTGATACAAATATGAAAGAAGATAAGTTTTGTGAGAAATTTGCTTTGGTTTGTATTTCAGCTAAAGCTAAAAGCTGAAGTAAACCCACACCTGTGTACACACAGGCATACAGACAGTTAAGGAAAATGCCTAAAGGATGCTATGTTTTAAACCCATTTCTTCTAGATAAGTGCAAAAAATTCTGTAGTTTCAAAAAGGGCTTTGTATTGGGAAAACAAGAGCCAAATTCACTTGGCACACAGTGTTATTCAAATCCAATGTTCCTCCTCTTTAAGTCTAAAACCCCATGAGGGAATGGAAATTGTTTCAAGGTTCTCTATCTTAACCACAGCACCTACATCTATAGTCGGTATATAATAGAAGTCAACACTGTTTACAAAACCCTCACATAAATGAATTTCTAATGTTTCAGTTTGAGTATGGTGTGTTGAATGTGAAACACATGCAAGATACTATTCTATTCACTAGTGTCACAAACATAAAATGACTGTCCCTACTTATGAGGAAGTCCCCATAAGTAGTCTAAATGAACCACCACCATTTATTTCAGGCTGCCCAAATCCCAGCCCTTTCTAAGGGAAGTAATTGCTAAAGAGCTCAGCCTCAGCAGCCACATTGTTATTGTGTGATCCTGTGCTTTGACCATTCTTTTATTGGCCCATAATAATGATACACAATAGTGGTTTCATTGTGGCATGTTCCAACATGCGCATAAGAACCATATTTGAATGAACTGGGTGGAGATGATGTGAATCAAGAACCAGCAGCATCCTATGATCTAATCTTGAGCAAAAAGTTGGATGATGATAAATCAGATTCCTATTCTTTGATACTAGAACAAAAAATACTAAGGAAATGAGTGTAAACAGATTTTTAAAATGTCTTAGTGTTATAAATGATGACTCCATCCCCAAATGATATCTAACTAGAGCTTATGCATATGACCTTATTGGGAAAAAAATCTTAGTAGAGATAATTAAATGAAAGATTCAGAGATGAGATCATCCTGGATTAACTGGGTGGGTCCTAAATGCAAGGGAGCATGTTCTTAAAAGACACAGAAAAGTCAAAAATACAAAGGAGAAATTCCAGTAGGGTGGAAGCAGAGATTGAGGTGATGCAGCCCAAGCTGAGGGAAGGAGGAAAGAAAGGAAGAAAAGAATTAAAGAAGGAAGGAAGGAAGGAAGGAAGGAAGGAAGGAAGGAAGGAAGAGAAAGGCAAGCAGGGCAGGCCCTCCCCTGGAGTCCCAAAGGCAGTGTGGTCCTGCCAATGCCCTGATTTTGGACTTTGGGCTTCAGAACTGTGAGAAAGACGTTTCTATTGTTTTAGTCCACTGAGTTTGTTACGGAGCGCAGGAAACTAATACAAATGCCCAGTGAGGAGGAATTTGACGGCTTAAAACCATGAGGACAATAGTCTGCTGATGTCATAAGGAGGCAGCAACTGCATAAGCAAAAACTTTTTCAGTGGAGAAATACACAGAGTCTGGAGGGAAATACTGGTAGAGTCAGTTGTAGGAGAAAACCAGATTGGATTATGGAAAGGAACCTTTTCTTCTCAATGGTTAAGTTCTGGGGAAAGATGTGCAGATTTCTGCCCTCCATAATCCTGCAGATGTGGAAGAAACTCCCCTCCCTGCTGATCCTTCAAGATTCCAGGCACTTCTGAGGCTTATGTTTGTTTATTCTTAGAGGGAATTTCTTATCATTCCTTATTCTTACAGCATTTTGCAAAGAAATGGAATATTGCAAAAAAAGTGATGAGTGCCATAGCAGAAAATAAATACAGGGCTCTAGGGCCATCCCAAAGATGGTCCAGCTTCAAATGTCATGGCAAGTTCCTCGATGAAATTACTAAATTACCTCTGACACATGTAGAAATTGATGCAGAAAGACAAAGAACCATTTGGTGCTCTGGTTTGGATCAGTTTGAGTGTGTCCCAAGGCTTCATATGTTGGAGTGTAATCCCCATTGTGAGGGATTTAGAGCTGACCAGTGTTCAGAGCTGTGGCCCCAGGAAAAGATTAGAATTATATAAGGTCTTGAGGGTGGAGCCCTCTGGATTGGATCCTGATGGCTTTATAAGGAGAGGAAGTGAGGGAAGTGAGTCCACTTACACACAGACACACACATACACACACACCCCACACACATGCTCCCTCTTTCCATGTGATGTCCTGCATGGGTCAGCACTCTGCTAATACTGAGGCCATCTCCAGATGAAGCACTTTGACCTTGGGTGTGCAGAATTGTGAGCCAAAATCAACCTCTTTTAAAAGTAAAGTAGTCCAATGGTATCCAGTGATTATCAAGGAAACATGGACTAGTGCATTGGGTGTATCATCTTGCTATCTAGGGGTTTCAGGCCATGAACACAGGAGGGAGATGCATAAGCAAAGCAGATTAGAATACATGTCTCCAACAGGGCTTTGGGCTCCATCATCTATGCTACTGAGACAGCTACAGATTCACATGGGCAACTGCAGGCCTACTCTATGAGATTGGTTGGAAGTTAGTAACTCAAGACATATGTATCTATATTTATGTTAATATCCACAGCTGTGCTTCCATGTATGTTATACTATTTACCCCTTCTACCTGTGGCTGATACAATTTATTGCATTTAATGATTTTTCTGACAAACCTTACATTTGAAATTCTGGATGTCTTAAAATATAGGAAAGCAAAACTATTCTTTTCCTACAGAATTTTAGTTAAAACCCTTTATTTGTCATCACTGTAAAGATGACTCATTGGATTAGAAATCGAAGGAGAAAATTTTAAGAAAAATGTGATTAAATAATCTAATAAAACAGATAGGTCCTACCTCACTCCCTCTGATTATTAACAAAAACTGTGATTCCTGTTTAATCTCCTTATCCAAATATTTATTATGTGCCTACTCTGTGCTCATCCCTGTGCTCTCTATTTGACATGAAAAGATAGTTAAAAGAGCACCATCCTGCATGTATAAATTCATAATTTTGTGTGTTTTGATGAAATCATTTTGCCATACAGTCTGAGTAAAAACCAGAAAATAATGATTGATTAACCCTGCTTTGTGGTGATGAAAAAATTCAATAAATTTAGAATGTGGAATGTTAATATAAGAAAGTGAAGTATCTAATATTATTTGTTGGTGTTCAAGGTATTAATTCACTTTTTGTTGTTATTGCCATAACAAAATATCGGAGGTAGGCTACTTTGTAAAAAACTTAAGTTTATTTTGGCTTTCTTGCTGATAGTCCTAGGGCACCTCAGGGCATCACATGATTAGAGAAAGGGAAATTGCAGGCATATATATCTCTTTCCTTTTTTCTTTTATCTTTTAGTACTGGGGATTGAACCCAGGAGCACTCTACCACTGAGCCACATCCTCAGCCCTTTTTATTTTTATCTATTTATTTATTTGGTTTTGGAGACAGTGTCTCACTAAAATGCTGGGGATGGCCTCAAAATAACACTACTTTGGCCTCTACATCCTAAGCCTCTAGGATTACAGGCAGCCACCACCACTTCCAGCCACTTTCTTATAATGGTACAAAGATCCAATCACGGGGGCTCTGCTCTAATGACCTTATCTAACCCTAATCACTTCCCCCAAGGCCTGACCTCTAAACACCATAATCTGATTAAGTTTCTGTCCTCTTAATATCATAGCAAAGACATGCAGCGTGACATTTCTGCCTCAAAGTCACTACTTTTATTACGTGCTGAAAATAACCACCATGGTGCCAAGGATGAATGAAGGTCACCTTGTTTCTGTCCAGCACTGAGGTGGGTTTTGGCCAGGATGTCAGGGATAGGAATGTCAACAAAGTGATGGTCTTGAAAGCCATAATGCAGAGAGACAGGTCATAAAAATAACTACAGAACTGTGGTCTTTAGTGTCTGACCATCCAAAGAAGCAAGGGAAAAAGGTTGGAACATGGGGTCTCTTCACACGTGCCAAAATCAATTAGTCCCTCCACTTTCTAAGTAGGAGAGTACAGATTTACCTGTTCATAGATACTGACAAGAGCAGTGCTTAGTTATGATGAATTACAAACAACACCCATGCTCACTAACAAGAGTTTTGTAATAATTTATCATTGTTAGAAAACAATAAGTTGGATCTCTGAAGATCACACAAAAAAAGAAATGAATAAACTAAAACTATTAAAATAACCAAAAAAAACGAAGGTTTTTACAGAAATACAAATATCTATAGAAATGTAAATCAGAGATGTTAATCTCTGGAGGACTACTAAAGAAGAATTTTAGTTTTTATATCACATATTTGTGTTTTATTTTAGGTATTTATCCACTTTTGTAAAAAACACCAGTTAAAAACCATGTTTTTGTAGAATTTTCTGTTTGTCCCTTTTTTGTTTGTCTGATTTTATTTAGAATATTTGGATAAGGTTCATTTCTCAACTATATATTTCATTTTACTGTCTCATCTGTCCTTTCTTATATAAACACTACACCATCAAATACCCTCATTGAAATATATTTAATATTCTACAAAGCTAATTCCCCACCTTACTATTACATGCAAAAGTTGTATATGTTCTGTAATGACTATGTTAATTTGATTCAATTACTTAAAAAAGACTGAGTATTTTTATGCCAAGCAAATCAAAAAAATCAAAATTTTTATAATAATTGAACTTGAACCATATTAATTAATTTATATCTATTATTTGCTGTAAAAGTAGTTGCTTTTAATCAAAAATTTTAGAAAATCCTGGAACTCCCAACTGCAGCTGACATGTGGAATGTATGACAACAGATGAAATACCTTCAAAGAATACGTCACATAAAGGGATGTTGTAATTTCTGTATTTACTGTTATTAAGAATGAGCTTTAAGTGAAGTAAGCAATGCAAACTTTATTTTCCTCCTCACCTCCTTCCCTCCTGTCCCTTATGCCTGCTTTTTTGTTTTTTAAATTTTTCTGGAGATCAAGGCCCCAACTTACTTTCTTCCTACCAGGAATCCTTGCCCTTTGATCCCAAAGCCAGGTATAAAGTTGCTGTGCTGTAAAAAGCTTTTTCACTGCTGTGACTAAAAAACCTGACAAGAACAACTTTAAGGAGGAAAACTTTATTTGTTGGCTGACAGTTTCAGAGGTCTCAGTCCATAGACAGCTGCTCCATTTCTTGGGGCTCAAGGTGAGGCTGAACATCATAGCAGAGGAGTGATATGGAGGGAAGTGGCTCAGGGCATGATTAGGAAGGAGGTGGGGAGAGAGAGAGAGAGAGAGAGGTATCTCCACTCATCAGATACAAAATATAAACCTCAAAGACACTCCCCCAGGGACTCACCTCCTCCAGCCATTCCCTACCTGCCTCTGGTTACCACTCAGTTGATCCTATCAGAGGATTAATTCGCTGATTTGGTTAAGGGTCCCATAACCCAGTCACTTCTCCTCTGAACCTTCTTTCATTGTCTCGCACATGAGATTTTGGAGCTCACATCCAAACCATAACATGTTGTTACCCCTCAATTTACTTGACCTCTCTCGCCTTGTCTTGCAGCCACATAGATCAGGTACTAGGTTGACCTTCATCCCGGAATCTGAGTTGGAGTGAATCTAAATTCGGATGCATAGGAACATCATTTGGGAAGATCTTATACAATGTTATCAGCTTTCTGTTTTATGCATTGCCCCACTCTACTACCCCTGGATTCTGATCTCATTCGTTTGGGAAAAGCATAGCCATTTCCTAAGACCCTAAGGTGTTTGGAGACCCATTTAGCTTTACCAACTTCTGACCTAATCCCATGGATCCAATTCTATTCTCTGCCTTCTGCTCACCTCAAGGATGAAGAGCTCTGTGCTAATCTCTGGGTAACTCCATAAAGGGACTGACTCAGGAATCCTCTGCCAATGAGAGACAGTGCAAAACTGGCTGAGGACTTTGAAATTTCCTGAAGCATCTATCAGTCTCCTGAATATCTTGGCCATCCATGCTTCATGGGGAGAAGGGCTACCAAGGGAAAGAGTCTGTCCGCAGAAAGAAGGCGACTTCAAAATGGACTCTGCCTGTTCATAGCCCTGTCCCTGGAATTTTAGGTTGTGTGAGGCATAATACTATGTATTTTTCTATGTCAGCTCAGGCTTAATTTTCTCTTAACCTAAGAGCATTCTAACCAACAGAGATTTCCCTCACAGTGAGGTGGAAAAAATTGATATGGCTTAATATGATCCTCTAGTCAGAAGTATTTCCATTTTAATAAAGGTTGAGTAGCTTCCTCCTAAAGAATAAATCTTTTCTGGTAGGATTTCAGGCATCAGCAAACTGATGAGGGAGAGACGGTACTTTGTTGGCATTACCGAAATCAGTTTTGTTTAATTCAACATTTAACAAAAATATATTGAAATAGAAGGACTCTGATTCATTTCTCAGTTTGAGCTTTCATTTACTGACTATGTGATAGCAGTTGAATTGCCTAATTCCTTTAGGTTTCCTTACCCATAAAGGGGAACATATATCATAGAATTGTAGTGAGGAGAAAATGAAATAATGTGCATAAAATTTCTTAATACAGTGGCTGCAGCGTGCATAAGGAAGGGACATTCTATTGTATTGTGGAGGAAGGTGTGATTTACAATGTACCTTTGTGCCTTTTCCCTCTCTGTAAGAGACCTAGGTGTCTTAGAACATAAAATCAAAGAAGCTGGGGGGATGAGTAGAGAAGCGTATTACTGGATGTGAGTACCTGCATCAGTGCTTAGTTGGTTGATCAGTACTTTTACTTGATAACTGATAGATCCTTGGATAAAAGCTAATTTGTATAGACTCATCAAAGTGCTTCTGACATTTGAATGGTCCTGCCCTATCTTTGATCTTTAACCTGTGACCTATCCTTTGTACTTCTTGACCACAAAGTGGCAGCTAACAATGGTGGAGGAGAAATGTCCCAGAGCTCCAAAGCACAGTTAGATCTTCTGATGTTGCAGATGCCCCTGTGTCTGTGACCTTGTCCATCCCCCGCCATGGTATGAGATGATTAAACGTAGGTGGAGCCTGCTTGCTTTACCAACACTTTTAATGACTATCAAAACAGTGAAGGAAAATCCAACACCAAACTCACAGGACCCAGGAAAAGGATTCGGTGAGGTATATTTATACTATTTTATTGATATTAATGGAATTTAAAAAATTAAGTTTATGATTTAGAGGACCATTCATGAGTTTGTTCTCTGGAGATCAATTGATAAAGGACTATTTAGCAATAAATTCCTGAAACATCTAGAATTTTGTATCATAGGAAACTTGGGCTTGCAGTTAAAGATATACTTCTAAAATAACTTATGTTGTTTTCTGAGAATTAAGGTTACTGTGGTCATAGTTTTTAAAACAAAATATGACCTAACATTAGGCCAGAATGTTTTAAGGAATGTCGAAAATACACATTGTTGAATGTTAGAACTTCTCTGTGCTCTGTGACATGGCTTACCTTGGTGCATGGTTCCAATGATCAATTTTAATATTAAAAGCCTTGGTTTTTAAAAATAATACATGATTCTGAAAGGAGAATATCAAATTATTTCTGGAACACTGTGTACTTCATGATATTGATTATTAATGAGACACTTTAGAGTGCCTGCAAGGTTATGTGTAATCACTGACCATCTGGGCTCCTGTCCCATATCACATGAGATTTGATTTTTGCATTCTTTTAAATATGTGCTAATACAAATATCTAACAATGTGAGTATTTAAAATATATATGACCTAAGTTATAAGTTCAAAGTCATCTTTCATAATTTGGCTTTATTGCAAAATAAGCATCAGATGTCTCTTTGAAAATTTTGAGTGTTGTCTCTAATTGAGGTATATAATACAAAGATCAGTATTTTTGAAAAGCCTTTTAAATTCACCTTTGTTTATGAATGAGATAAAAATAATCATGTGAAAAAAATGTGGATCTATGATTTTAAAGATATTATGATACATTTATTTGTTTTATTAGCAACCCTTAAGTTTACTTACAAAATGATCCCCAATATCAGAGTGGTATCAGGGTAAGGAATACCAAGGATGGGAAGAAAAAATTAGACCTTCTGTTTTTTGTGTATTTTTATCTAAAATCTTTGAAATAAATTAGGTTTCACTCTTGCTTAATATATGGGCAGACATTCATGTCTATACTTCATCCACATACACATGGGCATATTTTGCATTGAGTGCCAAGATTTCCTAGGGAAAAGAGGAGGCGGGCCAACAATGCATTTATTTCATAAGGCCAAGAAAATGAAAAAGGGCTAAAGAACATTCTTCCAACAAATTGTTACAATAAATGTTACACTGAAAGTGCAAACACAACAAGAAAATGGCCGGGTTCCAATACAAACTCTTTTTTGGCCATGTTATGAGAAAAAAAAAAATCAATGATGATTTAATCAGAATTGAAAAGAAATTAGCCAAGAGATTAAGAAAATAGTATCCAGAGAGCAATTTGAAATGTGAATAAATCTGTTATTGTAAATAATAAGCCTGACTTTGTATGTGCATTATTGAAACTCACATGGTGATAGTTGTTCCTATAGATACTTTAATTGAACTCAGGGGCACTTGGCCATTGAGCCATATCCCCAGCCCTATTTTGTATTTTTATTTAGAGACAGGGTCTCACTTAGCACCTCGCTTTTGCTAAGGCTGG
Source organism: Marmota flaviventris (assembly GCF_047511675.1). NCBI lineage: Eukaryota > Metazoa > Chordata > Mammalia > Rodentia > Sciuridae > Marmota > Marmota flaviventris. The sequence goes on along the minus strand of NC_092498.1, from coordinate 9,954,954 downwards.
CTTTGAACTTGTGATCCTTCTGCCTCAGCCTCAGAGCTGCTGGGATTACAAGTATGTGCCACAATGCCTGCAGACGCTTAAAAATTTTAAAGCACACATTTTGGAGAGATGCAAACTCAAAATTATTTTATTTACAGGGTTGCATGATGCACAGTATTTGAAGATGACAGTTAATGATTTGGATCTTAAATGTTTCCCAAAAGCCCATGCAGTACAGATTTGATAGCCTGGGTAGCTATTTGGAGGTGGTAGAAACTTTAAAGTTTTGGCCCAGGACCCTGGGGACTTGCCACTGAAAGGAATATTGGATCCCTGCTCCTTCCTTTCTCTGCTTCCTAGTGTTTGAGGTGAGCTGCTTTCCTCCACCTAGAGCTGACACTGCTAGCCACAATATCCGGCCTTGCCAAAGCCCCCAAACATTGGAGGTGACTAACCATGGAGGGCAACCACTGAGATGGGAGTCAAAGTAAACTTTTCCTCCTTTAAATTTGATTTATCTCAGGTGTTTTTCAGTGACAGAAATCTGACTCTAAATGGGTGATGTAGGGAAAATACTCTTCGAATGATTTCCCCCGGTTACGTTAATAAACCAAAAGCATTTGTGTACCTTTTATAATTTATCAACATCTTTCCAAACATATTAAATATTAACTTGCAGCCTGATGAGGTTGATGGCATTTCCTCCATTTTATGAATATACACACACGTTTCTGAAAGACCACAACTTTTCCAGGAGCGTGAATAATACACTGCACAGCCATAAATTGCTTCCACATCTCCTGACTTCAACTCCTGTATTCTTCTAGCTTCCAGTTTTCCTTGTAAACAAACTACCCACAAACCAAAACCGAATTTGGTTAATTGAAAGCCAAGATGCCAAAACAAAGTCCTTGTATGATCTGATGTTCTCCATTTTTTACTTTTTAAAAGTAATTGAACTGCCAATAGTGTATCGACAGTAAATTCACCAGTCTTTCAGGGAGATTAACCTTCTTAAAGAATGTTCAAGTCATCCAATGGAGGGGTCCCAATGGGGTTTGACTGCTCCATTTATCACTGAACAGGCAGGCGAGTAATAATGCCTCTCGTCTTCTGAGCAGGTACTCATCTGTGCCATCTGGACTAGCAAATGATTTCCCTCCGGTTTCTACTCCCTCGCACTGACAGGTGCTGAGGACACCACTGGTGGTTTAATGGCTCACTGCTGCCTTGTATCAGCAAGTACTTCACACTTGGTTTCCCAGTGATGCTCACCCAATACTTTTTTCCTCATGGTCAGATCCACTGCAGCTTCTCCCACTGCAAGTCAAGTGCGGTAGACATTTTTTTTGAAAATTTACATGAAAAGTATTTAACTCACTTCTCTTATCATAGGTACTTTAGATTAATGCTTACAAAGGAAAGTGTAATTAGCAGATTTAAAAATTTATCTTCTCCTTAAACAAAACAGGATTAAAACAATGATCTCAAATGAGCTTTGAAAACAGGTGTGATATAAATCCTTAACTAATTAACTTTGAATATTATAAATGCATGTACATTTCACCTTGTATTCTTTAACGTGGAAAACTACCCAATTGATACTTATTATACAGAAACAACTGAATCAGGAATAGTGAATTTGACCAACATCGATCTTCTGTATTAGTGAAAATTGTAAAGTTTGCACACTACAGAAAAAAAATGATTAACATTTTTATTAAGAAGTCAAGCATTTGTAGATAAAATGATTCTAATGAGAAAAACAAAAAAAAAACAACCCTAGCCTTCACTTTGGGAGTGGGGATGTCATAGTTGAAACAGTTAAGTTCAATATTAGAATAGAACTTAACTCATGCTTACTGTATTAAGGCTTTTTTTGTCCTGGAAACTCCAAAAATAAGCCCGTTGGAAATTAATATGCTGAGGATGTTTTGCTATCCCCCCACCCCGCCGAAGGTATGGTTTCCTAAGTGCTTGTTTTATAGAGAAACTACTTCATGAGCAATCACATTAACAAAAACCCTGAGTATTAAAGTAGGCAATGATGGGATTGGGAATTAGAAGAAACAATCATGAATCTCATCTTAATCCCTAACTTTAGTTTGTCAACTGAGAAAATCATCTGCTTAATCTTTACCTGTGTTTCTTCCTGTGTAAAGTGAAAATGATGATAACTTCTTTAATTTTGAGATTTCATTCACATTGCATAAAACCTCCATCATAAGAACTGTGTCCATCAACTTGTGTTGGACCCTGTAAAGCTGGTTGGTTTTAAACCCATCAAGTTAAAGGTTTGTTCATGCTAAGTCTTTGCAATAGTGATTTCTGCAGGAACCAACCGTTCTACCTCTTTTTTTTTTTTTCCTATCTCCCCAGGCGGTTTCCCAGATCATTTAAAAACTTTGCCTTTTTCAACACTTACCATTCTCTAAACTCAGTCTGGGTGATTTTTCAAAATGAAAATGTGATTGTGTCATTCACAGTTAAAAACTTTTGAATGACTTTCTATTGTCCCTGGTACAGAGGACCAAGTCCTGTCTGACTTATGGAAACAGAGCCATGCCTCCTGGAGGTGCCACTGCCCACCTCCCCACCATGCATGCTGAGTGTCCTGCAGTCTCTACCTAGGGCATGTCTTTAAGACTAAAGATAATCATCAGAGGGACAACAGGACAGATGAGTTTTCTCTCTATGATATATGGATGCTAACATACCACAAGGGGCAGGGAAGAATAGGATTTCAGTGGATTAAACAAAGGGGAATGAAAGGAAGGGACAGGGATGGGACTAGGAAAGACAGTGGAATGAATCTGACATAACTTTCTTATGTTCATAGATGAATGTACCACAGTGAACCCCACGGTTGTGTACATCCACAAGACTGGGAACCTAATTAGAATAAGATATACTCCATGTTTGTATAAATAAGTCAAAACAGACTCTACTTTCCTGAGTAACTAAAAAGAACAAATTTAAAAAAAAAGAAAACAAAACAACTGGGTGATTAAAACATCCATCTGAAGCAAACAGAAAAATGCCAATAGCAACATCTCTCATGATTAAGAGTGGCATAAAAGCAGATCAAAAGTTGTGTGAATTTAGAAAAAAAATGAGACAGAAGGGAGACAGAAACAACTTTCTGTTGTTTCAACTTTTTCTAAAGAATAAACTGTTTTCACTTTTAAAAACTAACAAAATTTGCTTTTCTCAAGATAGGGGGTAGGGTGCTGGCTCAGAATTCTCAAATTCACATGAGATCAATTTGTGTGGCATAAGATCAACTTGGAAGATATTTCTTCAAAGTAGATGTCCTAATGGGACATGGAATTAGCATGATAAGGTGTGTCCAGAGGCAGATAAGTCACTGAACTTAACAGGTGTCTGGGGGCCAGCTTCTCTCCAGTGTCATCAAGATGTTTTGGTTTCATTCTACAATCATGTTTGCACAAATAGGACCTCATTTTTGACTCATCCTTACTTCCTTATTGATCTCAGGTAGCACTGAATGTTGCAAGGTAGACTATCAGCAGGTGCTCATGGTGGGAAGTCTGGGTCTTCCCACCATATCCCCCAGCTGCACAAGTCAAATGAGACCTCAATGAGGAGATGACATGTATGCTCATTTGGTTATATGGAATTGACATGACAGGAATCTTAAGAGCTAATTCTAATTTCACCAGAATTTTGTAGCTTCGATAAAAGGAGTTGCTAATGTACAAAGGACAAAAAAAATCAGGTTTGAATCTTAGAATCCTAATTATGTGCAAAAAAAAGTTAATGATATCTTATTGGAATCAGACATTTGTTAAATAGTATGTTTTAGTTTTTCATCACTGTGAAAGCAATACCTGACAAAAATAACTCAGAGGAGGAAAAAATTATTTTGGCTCATGGTTTCAGAGGCTTAGTTCATGGTCAGCTGAGTCTGTTGCTCTGGGCCCAAGCTGGGCAACACATCATGGCCCAAGGTCACAGTGGAGGTATGCTACTCCACCCATAGGAAGCTGAGAAAGGAAAGGGAAGGGACCCAAGGGAAGACACACTCTTCCAAGGCATACCCACCTACTCTAGCCAAGCCCTAACTGCAGCTGCCTATAGTGACCATCCAGTTGGTCCATTCAAACTAGGATGGACTGATCAGGTTATATCTCTCACAGCCCAATCATTTTTACCTCCAAACATTCCTTCATTAACAGAGGAATTTTGGGGGGACATCTGATATCCAATGGTGTTTCTTGTACTCAATTAGACATACAAAAAATAGATGTCTCCAAATATTTAAAAATATATTAAATTTTGCTCCATGTCATAGAAAATTTATTCCTATATACTTAAACCACTGATAAAGAATTCATATTTTCTTGCCTATAATATTACTGAGCACATAAATCTTGAAATATATAGAAAAATTAATTATTTTTACTGATTTTAGATTTTGCATTTGAAAAATTAGATGAATATTAAAAATTATATTACTTATTGATGGACTAAATGAATTTACAAAATATCCACAAATATCAAAATATCATATGTTAAAAATGATTAAATCGATGAAATTCTAAGTATTAATGTACTTTGTAGCACTATGAAACATTTAATTAGTTGTCTAATTACACTTCTGCCTACAGTGTAAAGGCAAATAGTAGAGTGAAATTAATACATCTTGTGTCATAAGTGTCACCATCTCTAGGACAAATGACAATTGACATAGCATTAGAAGAAAAGGCTGCTCATTTCATTAACCTTGGTGAATATTTTACCCTCTCCAAAAAGAGAAAACTTACATAAACAAAATTAGACAGATTTTTCTTTGTTTATGGAGCATTAATTAGTGGTATGAGATATTAATTTAGTTGGAAAAAGAAATATATTTGAAACCCAGGTTGCAGAGAGAAGCATATAGGCAAATGACTTTATCCATGCACAGGAATTAAACAGACAATAAAAATGTTGACCCTCCTTAATTTTCCTTGTCCTCAATATATTATTTTCTGTCTTGATTGATTATTTTCCTCTATAAGCTGGGATGAATATAGAAAGGATTGAAGAGGTGTGTCTTCATTGAGGCTCATTATTTACCAATGTGCTATAAAACATCAAGCACAATTCAAACTAAGCCCGTTTTATTCATTGGGGCTTATTGTATTGCAAATCATATTCACAGTTTGCCTTCATTTTTATCTAAGTATTTCTTTTTACTAGGAAAAGGAAAATTTCACACCACCAATCTGTTTTACTTAAAAATTTTCAGGGTAATTATCTCATTTTGTATTCCAGAGCAGAAGCATAGGAAGGTGAGATAAATCTTAGTTCAAAACATTTTTGTGTCCAATATCCTGAAACGGGGATTGTCAATTTCATTATTTCAAAATTCCTGATATTCATTTTGTGTTCTGCAATGGAACATGGAGCTGCTACTCCTTCCTCCTCTTCCTCCTCTTCCTCCTCGTCCTCCTCCTCCTCCTCCTCCTCCTTCTTCTTGTATTCATTATTTCAACAAATGGATACTTTAATGCCATTGAATTGGAAAGATTGATGGCAGACTAAAAGATGAAAAATTAATTTTTTTCTATGTTCCAAGAAAATCCTCAAACATTTAAACTGCAATAACTAGTGGTTAAACATGTAACTCATTGCCATATTTAAGGGGAGGAGACTGAGTGTGGAGTAGTAGGTGGGTGTCCTTAGGGCAGTACCATTGCAGGGAAACTTAGATGTCGCCGAATTCAACTCTCTAACGTGAACACGAATCCCATTGAACTCCAAGTGCAGTAAATGCTTCCTTAATTCAAGTCAAATGATATTTCCCTTAGGACAGAACTCAGAATATTTCTGCAGGCCACTATCACTGATTAAACCCACTTAGTGAAAAGCTTATCTGCTGATTCACAATTTTCAAGCATGGCAAAGCTGTTTCTATATTGGTGTTAATTATTTATCAATGCAGTGAAAACACTTTAAATTTCAATTAAATGTTACTAATTACCTGTGAACTAAAGGCTAAGATGCTCAGTTGCCTACTTCCTTTTGAGAAAGTATCTCCACCCTTGGAGTCAGTTGTAAGCAGACCAACCAGAGAAAAACTAGGTATGAAAGAACGTGTGTGCTCTTGGGCAGCTTCTACCCGACTGAGCCTCAAGTTCTTCATTTACTACATAAGAAGTTTAGACTAATGATCTGAGTTTGATTGCACATTTAAATTAAAACATTCAACATCCTTATGTTGCCCTTAGTATACTTGAAAATCTTCCTTGAAGAATCAGTGCCAAGAATATTTCCACAGCAGAGCAAGGCTATAAAGTATCTGGCATCGGTTTTGCTGGGGCATGTTAGTAGACTTAGCTCTGAAAACTGTTTTTATTACACCACCATAGCTGCTATTTAAATGGAGGCAGCAGGAATTACAATAGAGTTCCCTTGCCGACTACAAAATGTTCTATTTTATTCTGCTTTTCTCCATTTCCTAGAATCAGTTACATCAATTTGGAGCTAAGTATACTAAGATGACAAATGATGAATGCGGTTTTGCGAAATAAAAACTTGACAATAATTCCTTAATATTTTTCTTGGTAACAGGTCTGTGAACCTTCAGAGGATAGGGGAATGTTTTGTCACGAAGAGTAGAAACCATATAAGGGATTATTCCCTCTGTTAACACTATGAATCAAGGGCAGGCAAACTACAGCCCTCATGTAACTGGGAGCTGTTTTTGTTCATTGTTAAGCTAAAAATGGCTTTTACATGTTGAAATTATGGAGAAAATAAAAGGAGCATAATATTTCATAACACATGAAAACTATATGAGGTTCCTGTTTCAGTATCCATCATATATTATTGGAAAAAAGCCATGCCCATTTGTTTATGTGTTATCTATGCTATTTTTGGAGAGTTGAATAGCTGCTGTAGAAAACTTATGGCCTGCAAAGATTGAAATATTTGCTACTTATTTTTTATAGAAAAAGTTTGCTGAACCATGCTCAACAAACAACAGAGGAGAGGGACTGTGCACTAAGTACTTGGCACAGAGGTTGGCATATGTTAAATACAGGCAGAAAGAATGCATAAAGTACTTTCCCATTAAAAATCATCAAATATTTACAAATTTTTAAAAGTTGATAAAATTGGTTCCATCAAAACAATTAAAATAATTGATATGTGCGTGTGTGCAACACAATCATGCATTCTAAAAATTCATAATACCACAAACATGAATTCACAGAGGAAAACTGTAGTGAAAATTCTGTCAGCACCCCTTCCTTCTTTTTGGAAATTGCTCAGATTTAGACCTGACTGAATTCACTTATCCTTCATCTCTCTTATTAAAAATGGAGAAGAAAACGTACTACATGATTAATAGTCTGACCTATTTATCAATGATTATTTATTAATTGTTTTAAGTGCAGAACAGGCTAGTAACATAAAAATTTCAGTTAATATAAAATGTCTAATGGAATACCTCCTCATATGGAGGTATTGCTTCTAGAAATGATATGTAATACTTATTTGTTTGTTGTTATTTACGAACTAAATATACTAGTACTTCGGATTTATGGGCCATGAATTTTTCCTAAGGAAAAAAAAAATGTAACTTCAAATCCATCCCTCCATCTCCCATTCATAGTCTATAGAATTTTGAAAAATAAAAGCATGTGTCTTGGGCTGGGGATGTGGCTCAAACAGTAGCGCACTCGCCTGGCATGTGTGCGGCCCGGGTTCGATCCTCAGCACCACATACAAACAAAGATGTTGTGTCCGCCGAAAACTAAAAAATAAATATTAAAATTCTCTCTCTCTCTCTCTCTCTCTCTCTCTCTCTCTAAAAAAAAAAGTATGTGTCTTTTCATGCTAGTATTTAATTTTGTTTCATTTATTCCTTTATATTTCATTGGGTTTGGTTTAGAGTCTGCTGTTTCTATTCTTATTCCTCTATTTCTTTAATATATAAAATATTACTTCTGATATATTTCAAATGACTTCAAAAGTATTTAAAAGGCAAAACATATCAACATGATGAGCTTTCAAAAAGTGAAAGTTTTTCTTTTTGAAATAGACTTCCCCCTACCTCTCCTTTAAATGAACCAAAATCTTTCAAAATGTTAACATACAGTAACTACAAACTTACTCTAGAGGTGGTCACTGATTGAGTTTCTTGGAAGACTTCCACCACACCTTTGAAGAGAAGGAGAAAATTCAGCCCTATCAGTACCTATCAGTACTTGGCCTCCCTTCCTCTTGCTGGACCAAACTTTCCCTCTGGCTAGTGATTAGAGCTGAGTGACAATTCAACAACTTCTGTGGAGCTGTTCTTTTCAAATATGGGTTAATGGCTTTGTAAATTTCCTGCCTTAAGCAAAATTGAATTAAACATTTAGCAATTCATCTAAAGCATCCTTAGCAATGGAAAGCCTGACAATATACCCAGAATCAAGAAACCCAAGTAATTTCTATTTTGCTCCAGACTATATAAAGGATTAATGAGATGAAAGGGACCTGGACCCTGCCTGGATCACAAAATGGGACTAACAGATTAACCACTCCTTCAGAGGGAAGGGTCACTATGAAGTGACAGTGCCAGTTGGTCCACCTCCATCAGCTGCTGGCTAATGGAAAGCCTGTGTGGTTATCTTAACTAACAAAAAGATGTATGGCTATGAACTTTTCAGCACCCAAATACATAATCTCCTTACAATACATTCCTTATATGACTGAGAACATTAACTTCATTTACAATGCCATTGGTTTAAGTTCTATGAGATCACAACAACTTTACTAATGAGTTTATCATTAGGGAATTTTCTTTTTAACTTACCATCCAATATCAAAGACTTACCCTTATAGAATTCACTTCATTTAAGGTTGAAGTACTTATCATTTAATACTTCGTGTATTCCTCCAAGTTTTGAGTTAATTCCAGAATGTTCTCCGTCATATTGAGATGTAACATAATAATTTGGGGGGACTGTTGTTAGAATAGTAGTTTTTGTTTGCAAAAGATTCTTAACTAAAAGAAATCTTTGTTGAAGGATTATACACTTTTCGTTTATTACTTTCAACCCTGAATCAGTCAAATTATATGTTAGAGATTTTTTTTTTAATTTTTTTATCCCCAAATACTTAGCTATTGTCAAAATTAAAATGTTACTAAAAATGACTCATTTTATATACCTCACAGTACGCCAATTCCTAAAATAAGTTTTCAAAGGTGAAAGAGATTATTTGTGATGGGGTCAAATTTTAGAAGATGGAAACTCCACGTTCAGATCTGTCTCACCAAATATAAGGATTAGAGTTTTTATGGAGGAAAAACTTGGGGTAGGGAAAGGTGAATGGAGGCAGGGAAGAATGGATGTCACTTGCTTACCCCCCATTATCCCACACACATTGCTTTGCCCTGGTATTTAGTTTAGTTCCATTAACAACAAACAAACAAGGCAAATTAATTTGGCCCCATATTTAAGTATAGATTAGAAAGCTTCAATAATGGTCTGCTTGTTATTCTGTCACTCAAATCTAACATACCATAATCCTGATGAGATAAAAACTACACAGCTGAAGTTATGAATAGTACACACACATATGTGTGTGTGTGTGTGTGTGTGTAAAATTTTTTTATAAGTTCAGTTTTTCAGAACATTAAAAAGCCTAATTGTTTTTAGAAAGTAGATCAGTAAAATACTGGGTTCTTTTGGATAAATATTAAGGTAGTTAATAGTACCATTTAGTACTTCTATCTAGATACATCCACAAAATGTCATTTTAATATTATTAGAAAAAATAGAAATGATGTTTTATATTACCATTTTTAGTATAATAAAAGTCAAGTAGTAAAAGCAATTTAATTCCTGGGCTATTCATTTAAAATTTTTTCTTTAATGAATTGTTCTTTATATCACATGTTCACTATAACATTCATAAAATAAAATATAGAGAACAACATTTCCCCATTGAGTGTCATTGGCCTGTAAGTGTGCGTCTTCTTTTTTTATTCAGAGCGGTGTGTGTGTGCATGTGTGTAATTTTTATAAAGAAAGGGCATTTCAATTTTTTCAGGTTATTTTCAAGGATATTAAGTTTTATTGATCTAATCAAGTTGGCTATCTATTTTAATTCCATTTTATAGTCATTTTGGGAGACTGGAGAAAAAGAAAGGGTAGAAAAACAGGGGGTGAACAAAATAGAAGCATGAAGGCCTAGGAAGTAAAATTGAAAGAGGAGAAAGGTGTAGACTAATGCAGAAACTGGCTAGTACAGGAAAGACTAAAGGTATACAAATACATACAAAACTAGAAAAATGCAGGAAAGAGAAAAATAGGTAGATGACAGAAAAAATAATAGTTCAGTATATATTTTATGGATTGCATTTAGTTCATAACCATGAGAGAGTTATGCGTTTTAAATGTCTCCTCTTTGAAATGCTTATTGGTCATTTTGGATAGATTTTAGGTTGTTGTAATGTTTGAATTATGTGGACTTCTACATGTAGCTATATGAACACATTCCCTCTACCGGTGCACATTGAAAGCTGTGTCTGGCTCCACCTGGAAACCTGCCGGGTTAGCACTACAGACAACACCCTCAAACATGCAGGCAAACGTGTGTTCCCAGTAAACACAAATGATGAAAACTTTATTGCACTAACTTCTCCCACAAACAAATGCAATTTGGGGAGAAATATCTGGGTCAGCCTCTTGACACTTGATGTGAAAGAGATGTATTGGCCAAGAAAGAAAGGAAGGGGCGTTCCTTCCATGACACAAGGAAAGGAAATTGGGGTCTCCTGCTGCAAACAGGAGATGGACAAGCACCACAAGAATGAGGACAAGAGGAAAATAGCGTCTGAGACTTGGTGCAGAGTCACTATTTGCCGGTTGAACGTATTTGTCTTGCTGTTATTGAGTCATTATCCTGTGTCTCTTCTCAAATCCTAAAAGACAGTCTGCATTGTTCCTTAGTGTTTGGAGAAAGAGGATTTTTTTTTTTTAAACAGTGCTGAGAGACTCAAGCATACAAAGAGTTTGAATGCCAGCTTAATTTAGGAAGCAAGACAGCCTCCAAAAATTCAGGAAAAGTTTGAGGAGGACATAACATGTGTAATATGTAGAATGGGGGGCGCCTGTGGGGTCTTTGACAATTTTGCCTAAATTGCTGTGGGGTGGGGGCCACAAGATGACACAAATTTCTCTCCAGGTGTAGGATTATCAAGCTATTTAGAGATTTGCTTTGTTTTGTTTTTCCCTGTCTTGAATTTATTTTAAAGACAAAATGGGCCCAGATACTGGAGCCATAGTTGTGTGTTTTCAAAGTATGTTTCTAAATGCATGTTGAATATGGAGGATGGTTGGTTGGACAGGTCTGCTCTTACATAAGTCTGTTTGGACAGCACATAGGGAGAAAGTAAGAACGATGGCAGTGCCATCTCATGAAGGAGAGTGAAGACTTGGTAACCCTGAGGAGGGACTGCATGTCCCTGAGAGTCTGCGTGACCTGAGGTTTCATGCCATCAACCCCATCTGGGCTCAGGTGGATTTCTTGACCTTGTAGTTCCTGTGGAATATAGGTGATAATAGGTTCTGCTTCAAAATTTTAATGTATTTAAATAAATATCACATACAGTCTGCTTAGCCAAGTCCTTTGTGAAAAATTACATGGTAGGATTGTTAATATTACTGTTAAATAGTATAGTATAATATTTTGAAAGCAGTGGGAATTTAGAGCCTAATATAGTCTACAAAGGGATACAACTTAATTTACACCTTAACAAAGGCAAACCTTTCATATAGGAGAGGAAAGTTTCTACTTGGTCTTAGTGAGGAAAAACACTCCTGGACGTAGGAGTTACCATATGTCATATGTGGTGGAGTAAGCTACCTGATGAGACTTCAGTAGGACACGGTTGAGATGGCAGGAAACAAGATCAGGTGTGAAAAATTGGATCGAAGATATGACAAAACTTCAACTTCAGAGGAATTTTAGCTCAGTGTAACAGGTCAGGAGGAACCCTTGCATATTTTGAAATATGGAAGCAATATAAGCTGGTGGTTTTGGAAAGTTTAATACATTTTGTGGTGCAAGAGGGACTGAGGTTCAAAGAGTCTCTGAGAAGATTAGAAAGCTCTGGAGTTACTGAGTGAGGGGAAGAAGACGTGGGTAATTTTGGCTGAAATAAAACAAACTTTTAAATAAAATTATTAGAGAAGAACAAAGAATATATAAAAATTTAGAAAATTAAAAAACAAGATAGCTGCCATATGGGTAAAACGAGAAGAGAAAAGCCTATGGTTCATCCACAAAGTTAAATCAAGTGCCCTCCATTGACTATGGAAGGATCTAAGGATTATCTAATAAATATTGCACACTTTTTATGTTATGGAAATTGAAGCAGTTTTGCGAGATTAACCAATGGGAAATTATACTCTTGTATGAATGATAAGGCCTATGCTTGAAGCATTAAGAGAGAGAACATTAAACTAAGTAGATATAATTTTGAGGGTTCCACTGCATTAAAATTTAAGAACAGCTTACTAAAAACATCCAGATCAGAGGATGCCATATTGTATAAAACTGTAACCCTTTTAATATTAGAAATGGCATGGCTGCTTGATTTTTAAGAGGAAAAATAACCAGAGCTTTTCTAGATTGGTCATATAGCTTGATGTTTTATTTAAAAGAGCAATTAATTTATTTATTTAAATCTTATTTTCATCTGTTGCAAGACAGAGTTTAAAAACTTGTTAAGTTGCACACATAGTCTTGAAAAACATCAAGAAACAAATCAAAATAGGTTTTGTTGAAAAACAGCAGAAGTGCATGTCATTGGAATTCAACAATGTGTTTGTCATAATTGAACACTGATGTTAGCTCTGAGTTCCCTGACAGTTAAGACAAAAAGGGAAATATACTGTGATATGGCTTTTATAATGTTTTTTAAAAAATCATTGAAACTTGATCGACAGAGACTTGTGTGCTTGTATTCAATCACTAAGGTTTATTATTCAACATGACAGATGATCACTTTAACTTGAATTCTGCAGACATGCTATTTAAGAACAAAATTTACTTCCATTCCATGTAAAGCTTAAAAGCCTGTACTTCAGTGTGGACATTCTGTGAGAGAATAGAAAACCCCAAATTCTATGTCAATAAAATCAAAGTTGATATTATACACAATAATACAATTTAGGGGTAGTCATGATAAATTTTAATGACATTTCCATAACCTATTGCTCTCCATGCAGCTTAATTTCACAGACTGTAAAATTAGCTCAACATTAATTTAGAAATGCAAAAAACAGATCTCTGTCACACTCTTTCCCAATTATTTGTCCTCTTTCTATTTCAGAAGTTCTACAGGGTTCATTTTAAACATACTGATTGTTTGCAGTGTCCAAAATTGTGTGATGTCAAAATAAAGACACAAACATTGTGCCAAGAACTTTCAGGAAAGGACAGGCATGAATGCAGAGGGTGCAGATTGTGTGTTGAGTATTAATTAGTCAAGAAAATCAGTGTGTTGCTATGCCAGAGGCTGATGTTAGTCCATCCTTGTCAATCAAGAAAGAGGAGTGGTTCCATTTAAGCTTTGAGTCCCTTCCACTCATCATTTCCAGCAATTTCCACTTTGGGCAAGCACTCAGGGCTTGGCAGAGGAATTGCTCTCTTTCGCTTGTTTTGAGAAACTAATGGGAGACCATTTTCCACAAGGATAGAAGAATATTGCCCCGAGTGGCTTGGAAGTGGTTATCTTGATAACTGGTTAATTTACGGAGCATGGCAAAAGGCACAGTCATGAAATGACTGAACAAGTGTCTTCTGAAAAACTAAGAGTTTAAGGAATAGCAAAAAAAAAAAAAAAATTGCACATGACAGAAGGACTTAATTTTTTTTTGTTTTGTTTTTTTTGTAGTTCCAGATAACATATGTTTGCTTTGTTGTTTTCTATGGGTAATTTTTTTTTCTTTTTTTGGTACTGGGGATCAAACCCAAGGAAGCTCTACCACTGAACTACATCTTTTTTTTTTTTTTTAATTTTGAGACAGGGTCTTGAACTTGCTGATCTTGAACTGGCAATCCTCCTGCACTGACCTCTCAGTTCCTGGGATTACAGATGTGAGCCATACCCATGAATCATTTTAAAGCAGTTTTATAGGCTCAAGTTCTTTATCCATGAAATTGGAAAAGTAATATTTATTGACAAAATTATCAATTAAATTTGTTTAAAAGGTTTATGTATATGCTCATTCATTTACTTATTTACTTAAAATCTTTAAAACTACTATGTGGTAAAAATATTAATAACTATCATACATAGTATTTACTATATTCCAGACAAAGCATTCAGTCCCTTACATATATTAACACGTTCAACCTTCACAAGGAATTTTTAATTCTCTAAAACTTATGAAAGGGGAAAATGAGGCACAAGAAGCTAAATGCTTTGCACTTGCAGAACTATCAAATCCTGGAGCTGGGACTTGAACGTAGTCAGACACCAGAAGCAGAACTTTCAAGCAGCATGACATACTGCTTGGGTCCCAAATGAGAAGCTGAGAATATAGTGGGCACCAAGTCACACAGAGACAGCCCTACGACCATGAATTTAGACATCACCATCACCTTCATCTTACTATTAATAATTTTATTGTAATTCTTTTACTGTTGTAGCCTGGCACTCTATTTCTGTCACTAGAAATTTATCTCTGGAGACACATTTCTCACTCCAACAGGTAAAAATGCTCCTCTCCATGCATATAGGACCTTCACAGTGCGTTTTTATTTAATAGTCACCAATTTTCTGCTGTATGTCAGGTGCTGTTCTTGGCTGGTCTTGCTCTCAGGAATTTTAACTTCTAAAGGTGTAAACAGGTATGTGAATTATTATATTTAAAGTAACAAGCACTAAAATCATGGCATTTGAGATTCAGAAATGAGAGCAGCCGAATCCGTGTGTGTGTGTGTGTGTGTGTGTGTGTGTGTGTGTGTATGAGGGTATTAAGGGATACATGGGTAGGGAAGCACAGGGGGCTTGAAGCTATCAAGAGGGACAGGAGTCAGGAAAGAAGAATATAGGAGATGAAACTAAAGAATAATGTCAAAATCTTTTTACAGCCAAATATAAGCAAAAATTGAAAATATAATAAACCCTCCTGTACCTTTCACTTGGTCCAAACAGCTATCAACAATTTGCTAGTCTCAAATCACACATATTCCTTCAATTTAAAAAAATATATATTAAATATTTTAATGTAGATACAAAACCCTCATCTGTCTTTTTTTTTTAAACGTTTTCTTTTTATTTACAAAATCTACCTTATTACAATAGTAAAGGTAGAATACAGCAGTGCTAACCTCAAGCATACTATTACAGAGGAGATCTCTAGAACGAAGTCATCTTGCATTACTGAAACCTCACCCCTTCACTACAAACACCAGCCTATCTCTTCTCCCCATAGTGGCTGTAGGTAGGAGAACTAGATAGCGAGAAGGAGCATCTTTTCCACCACTGGAAATGACTGAGGGCGTTGTTTTGATCAAGATAATTTGAAGATATTTCTTGACCCACCATTGAAACCATGGATGCATTTCCTGTTTTTTCCTTCAGAGCGAGTCCTGATAGGAGCCTTCCTGGGCCTGCAGTATGTTTAGACAGTGCTCTCAGACCTGACACACATGTTTGTGTCCTTGGTGCCCTGAGGAAGGGATCCTGGCTCAGGGGATATGTGTGAGCGGAAAGCCACCGAAGCCTATCCCTGAAGCAGCAGAAGAGGGGTGTTTTTTTTTTTTTTTTTTTTTTTTTTTTCAATTTCCAATAAAGCATTTTGCTTAGAGGTCAGTGGTCCTGAGTGCAGCAACTTGATCCCAAGTCTATTTCATGGGCTTTGTGATTGTCACACTGATTTTAAATCAACCTTGTGGTAATAAAAGGGAAATCTACTTTAACAGTTTGAACCAAGTTCAAAGGAATTTTCCTTGCTGCTCTTGCCATGTAAACTGTGGCAGAGTGCTAGTGCAAATATGTCATTGTGTAGCGACTGTGCAAATTCATTTTCTGTGTCATTATCTTACACAATATTGATAGTACTACACAGTGTGTCAGAAATTAAGCGTGGTATTTTTAATGTGAGAATGAGTAAACACTAATCAGAAAGCCAGCATGTACAATGTCTTTGAATGAAAATGCCACGTTCAAGCAGCTGTTTGAGTTCTTTTTGTACATGGCCTGAATAGTTAACAAGATAAATATGAATAGAATTTTCCTACTGACATTTAATTAAAATGAAATTGCCTATTATGGTTACCTACTACACAGAAACTATTTCTTATGTTGATAGTATTCTAATATTGTATTAGGCTGGGATTGAGTTTATACCAGTGTTTTTATGAATTTAACTATTTCTGATTACCTTATTTTTCTAAAGCCAAGGAGTAAATGCTTCTGCACTGTTTTGGGGTAAAACACATTTTCCTCTTATTTGAAGAGTTACAGGTAAAATTTAGGTAGTTCTAATTGGAACTGCATGCTATTTCTTCACCTGTCCCTTTGGGCTTCTTTAAGTATGTTGATGATTTTATTGCATCCTGTGTCCACTGATAACTAAGTATTTTAGACAGCACTGAGATTAATTTTTCACTATTAATGTCTCCGTCTAGTCTTCCATTGCATTATTGCTGTTGTGATTACATTAATGTATTACAGTCAAGGTAGCCATTCATAGTAGAGCAGTTGCATTTGTGGTCTGTCCATTCGTCTGCCCGTCCATCCATTTATCCATCCATCCATCCATCAACTCATCCATTTTGCGCTGTATATTTACATGGAAGATAAGTGGAGTTAAGTATTATAAATTTCTATTTTGCTAATAGCAATGCAAACTGCTTCATATGCAATTCAGAAATTCAAGATGCTTGGCATTTACCAGATGCTCTTAGTGACTACTGCAAGACAGCATAAGACTCTATAAAATCACTTTGGCAGAATGTGTTTTTAAATTTTGGTTCTAAGGAAACAACACTCAATACAGTCAAAGAGGAAGAAATGCCAGTGATTTACATTGTCCTCAACTTTCTAAGATGAATAAATGAGCTCATTGTGACTCTAAAGTCTTTTCTTTAAGACAGATACGATTACATTGATTTTTTAAACTTGTACTCTGACAAATGTGATTTTGAATTTAAGAATAAACTTTTTTCCCCTTTATGTTCTTTTTAGTTGGACAAGTAGAGGCAAGGCAAATTTCTCTTAACTCAAAGCCAAATTTGAATACTTAGGTCTGAGTTTGTACAGTCTAGTTCAACTTAAAAGCAAGTAACCAGTTCTTTTCTACACAGCAATTAACTAAAACAGAAAATAACCATCATTAAATTTCCCATTGTGAGGAATGATCAAATCACTGATTCTAGTGATTTCCTCTTATGACCAAGCAACATTATTTGTTTAAAGATTATTAGATTTTACAAGAACTGAAGTAAGGCATTTAAATAACAATGTATTCATCTGTTAAATAACATCTACCAACCTAAGAAGAAAAAGGAAAGGCATTCAACTTATATCATATGTAAATTAGTATGCCCATGAATTGATTAGAAGCCCATTAATATTCTGCATTATAAGTTCTTGGAAAGATATTCAATGAGAGGCTAGAGTATCATTATACTGTGACCCAGCCTATCTGGAGTTTATCTGAAAGTGGCAGTGAGCAACCAATTAGCTGTCACCTTGGTTTTCATTTTAGGATTTGGAATTAGATAGGCAATGGACACACATCTGTAATTCTAGCTACTCTGGAGGCTGAGGCAAGAGGGTTGCAAGTTCAAGTCCAGTCTCTTGGAATAAGTCAAAAGAAGCCAGGATACAATTGTATTCTTATACTCAGGAAGATTCCTGAAAGTTTTGACACTAACTGACTGCAGAAGACATGTAAGATGAGGTGATTATGGATGTTAGAGACCTGTGGTTACAGATGAGGGTTTGCTGATGAGGAGATTTGGACTTAATCCCAGAATAACAAGCATATGTTTTGCAGTAGAGCTTTAATGGGTTGGGCATTTTTGACTTATGTTTATTTACACTTTGTTTATACATTTGTTTTTTAATTAGCAATGCTGCAATCTACAAATGTTGCTTTCTGCTATCAATTATGAGTAGCCTTAGGTTAATTGCTATATTTAATTTCCTATTATAGCTACAGTGTCTCATGACTTAGAATTGCCTTAGAATGTAATAATTCTAGCTACAAAAGGAAATAGATTGAAGTGGGCCAGACAGAAATTCATCTGTTTTCTCATTTTATAAATAGAAAAACAACAAAAATGTACTTGTAATTTGAGATATCGCTGCCCATTTAAAATAATAAACGGCCTCTAAATTAAGACGTAACTCTTTATTTCTCTTAGTTCTACCAAATGAATCAAGAAAACTACAGTTAGAAGATATATGATCATTTGCCTCATGGTTTAATTTCAGACAATGCCTTTGAATCTTTTTGTTTCATTTTAACTTAAAGAGACCATTTCCTTTCCATATTAATTGTTTGTGTTTATTGAGTGATCTGTAGTTATTTATAATAATGAGGCATCTTTAAAGTCCCCTTTCCTCTGTATACTTCACTACTTCAAAACATTTATTGTTATTATTATTTCAATTTTCCAGTGAAAGAGATAAGTCCCTGGGCTTGACAGTTGGAGAACATGCAGGAGGGGAAACAGTTTGAACTACTGAACCGAGGTCAGACTATCTCCTCAGAGCTCTGAGCCAAGCTGCACCCCGGGCTTTAACTGACACTCCACTGTCAGGGATTCTGATGGGTCAAGCAGAGACACGACGACAGATGTCATATTGGCTATTTAGGTAGAAGACTTAGCCCAAAATGCAGTGTAGGAGTAAGGAACATCAAAGGATGGGAAAAGATGGATTACCAAAAAATAAAAAGAAATTCTATCAGAAGTTGACTTGTAATTGGAGATCACCTTCCCATAACCACGTTTGGCTGTGGGAAGTTGCTGGACACTGCTAGAGACCATCCCTAATATGTCTGTGAGATGGGAAGCAGGAGGCTGAGTGTTTGGAAATGCTTTCTGTCTGACAGAAAAGAGAAAAACATGTTCCAGAAAATGTTCTTCAGCAAAACTCCTCCAACCACTCAATGATACCCCCATTTCCCCAAACTCTCTCCAAGAACATTAACCCCATTTTAACAAAAAAAAAAAAGTGGCACTGTTTTATTTTTGTTTGGTTTGGTTTTTTTTGGTCTGTTTTTCTATTGACTCACCCAAGAAGGTGCAATGGAGGAAGGTCATCAAATCCAGTGGCATGTGGCCTTGTTCCAGTGGGCATCCCTAGGTTCATTCTACTGTGCTTCCAGTCCACTCTAACTAGCCTCTCTGAAGTAGACGATTTTGTCATTTACCACTTATCATTGTGAATGGTCACCATTCTGCCCCATATGCTGTGAAGATTGATATACATTTGTATTTTCCTAAATATATTCATATTAATTTTAATATTAGATAGTCTTAATGTTTGAATTTCCTATAAATAGAAGTTACTATGGAAATGTAACACATTCAAAACTAAAAAGTGACAACTGACTATAAGAACCGCTAGCACAATGTATAATTGTTCAAAGAACATGAACAACAAAGTAATTATATAGACCAAGCTCTGATATATGTTCTAAAGTCGAATACATCCAATATGGTGCCTTGATTTTTTTTTTTTTTTATCTAGGTATGTATGTATGTGTATATGTAGGTAGGTAGGTAGGTAGGTATTTGGTCAGGTCTTTCTGAGAATATGTACATTTTGACTACAATGTCAAGCCTAAAAAGAAAGCAAGCCCTCTTTTGCCTGTGAGTTGTGGTTGTGCCTGGGATATTTTCTTTCTCCTTTTAATTTCTTTCTATTTTCTGGAAATCCATTTGGATAGCTCTTTCCAGAGTTGCACTTTATTCTAGTAAACACGCATTTATCACATGATCTGGAAAGTACAGATTTCTTCCCAAAGTGCCAAAAATAAAATTAAGCTATTCAGATTCCACAGAGGACTCTAAATTTCTCCATTTTACTCAACAAATTTACAACTAAGTGATTCTTATTTGGTTTTTCTGTGTTGGACCCAAACATGCCATGTTGTTCCTGGTGATGTCATACCAGTTGATGGACTTTCCAGAAGTTCCAGTCAGGAGGGTGCACATGTCATCTTTCTTTCCTCCAAGAGAACATAGTGGATGAATTCAAAACAACATAATGTTGGCTTTTGAAGTGTTTTCTCTAAAAAAAAAAAAAGAAAGAAAAATTTAACATTTTTATCATAATCCTTTGTATAAAAAGGTAATTACCATGTTATGAAATGGGTAGCAAGACAGATTCTTGTTTTACATATTGTCCAATGTTAATTGCATTTTTATATTAAAACAAACATATTAAAGTGTTGATAGATCTTTTAAAATGTTGAAGCCATGAGCTCTCATTTCAGAGCAGTCTTGTCCTTAGAGATGCTCTCATTTCATGCTAGCAACACTGCCCTGAAGCCTCACCGTCAATATGCTGGTCAATAATGTGGGACACATACCAATTAAAATTTAAAACTAATATAAAATTCCAAAAGTCACTACACACCTGCTGCACCTTTTCATCTATGAAATGAAAACAGAGATGTTACTCAATATTCAGAATAAACTTCTAGGTTATTTTAATGCCTTCTTTCCTGATTTTAAATGCTCTCGGTTTTTAGAGAACAAATATCATGTGGAAACTGTGGTAATTCAGAGAAGAAGAAAAACTTGTCTTGTTTCAAGAAAGAAAATGTGGAGGAAATGATTAGGATGGTAAATCATAGAGTAGGGTGAGGCAGAAACAGAGACTATACAAATTTTTTGTTATGCATTTGGTAATAAATGAGGCTACCTGATCTTAAAATTTACAGAGAGAAATATTATGTTATTATTTATATATGAATATATACAACCTGTTTATGTATAAATGTATTATATCTTACTTTACATTATGTATATATGTACATATTCTGTCATTTCATTTTACATTTTAGGAATCTGGAACACAAAGGTAAACTTGCCCAGTCATGGGTCTAGTGGTGGTAGTGCTAGGACCAGGCAACCATGTTCTGAAGGCATTGAACTTGAATGCCTCACTCTGATGCTTCTCCAAGACAGGGTGTGATATCACAGAACCATATTTATCCATCTTTATCTTTATGTCAAGTCCTTAAGAGAGACCCTCTTCTACACGTAGCTCACACACAAATGGATTCACCAAGGTGTGCATGCTTAAATCATCTAGAAGAAAGTATTTTCTACCTCTGATAACAAAGCAAGGCTAACACATATCCAAAATGCGTATAGCAGTCTCTGGTGGGATGTATGGATGCTATGGTACAGGTGTGGCCTGAGTGTCCCCCCAAGGTCCATTGTGATCCAACTCTTGGTCTCTAGAATGGTGGGTGCTGTTGGGAGATAATGGGACTTTTATGTGTGTGTGTTGAGGGGGGACATGGGGAGCATGTCCTTAGGTTGTTGAGCCTTAGGTTGTTGAGACTTGAGGTATTTCTCATGTGACCACTTTGGAAGTTCTCAAGAGAGGGTTGTTATAGAAAGAGCAAAGCTGGCTCTACTCATCCTCTTTCTCTCTGATCTTGTTTGAGATGTGACTGCTTGCTCCTATGCATGGCCATGATACAACACCACCTGCTTTACTCACCAGAGTCCCATCGAACGGGACCACCTTATCTTAGACAGCGAAACCTCAAAACTGTGAACTAACTAAACCTCTTTCTCTTCATAAGTACACTGTTCAGGTATTTAGTTATAGTAATGAAAAGCTGACTAATACAGTTGGTTCATTTTTTTTATATCCTTTCTAACCCTTTCTTTTGTAATATAAAAGATTTGATTTTCAGAAATGCCATTTTAATATGTGAAAATATCCAGAGAAATAATTCTATTATTTCAGCAAAGTTAATAGACCTCTGAGACTTCAGGATGATAGGGACACATGGGAATAAAAGGAAAGCCTTGCGACCAAGATGGTGTGATCTGGAGGAAAGAGGAAAATGTCACTTCTTACTTTGCTTAAGGTCAGTCGGTATTGATAGCTACAATGGAAGTGGCATCCAAATTACTCATATTTTAGGACTTGTCATTGATAGCTATTTAAAATATTTATGTGTTTGGGTCACTGGTTTGTTTCTTTTTTGTAGTCCAACACAATGTCCTGTGGCAGCACCCAGCTTTTGATTTGGCCAATTGAGATGTCCAGGGCAACATATGTACTGTCAAATGAACCGCCTGGCTTCCTTCATAGTAGAAAATTCTCCTTTCCAAGTTTTAGCAAGCCATCCCATAGCTACATCTAACATGTCAGTGTTGGCAGGACCTCAGCTGGCCTATTAGAAATGTGCATGATGTTTAGAGACCTTTCATGATTTCAGAAATGCAGTGTTTCCATTGGAAATATCAGTTATCCAAATATTGAGGGAGGATTTTTCTTCCAAACCAGAGTACCTACCGTTCATGGGTGTAGTATCCAAATGAAATAACAAATATGAATTTGGGAAATCTACTGGATCCTCTTTTATTTTCAGGGACTTCGTCATGTTTCTCTGAGTAAGATTGACAGTGTACTCTTCCTTTTGCTCCCAGTGGCCTTGGCAGTAACTGGCACTCAGCAGGGCTTCACTCAGTATTTGTTGAATAACTAGGTGAGAGTACAATGGAGCGAGAAAACAGGGGCCCTGGGAAGACAGGAAATGATCAGAGAGCACCAAATACATGAGGGTCTTTAAGTAGTGCAATAGAAAATCTCATTCCAGTGGATACTTTATCAGGTAATATTCGTAAGGAGTGTGAACTAGATATAAATTTGTTTTGATGAGCACCGAAAACGATGGAAATGAGCCAACTCCAGTGTTTTCTTGCAAAATGTTTGTTCTGATCTCTCTAATGTGGCAAATAATACAGCAGCATCAGAATTTGGAGGGATTTAGAGATTAAGAACTGTGATACGACATCTAATCATACATATTTCTGCACATTGGAGAGACTTTCAAAAAATCCCCGATGTGTGACCTGAAGTTCTAAGAAGGGCCCTGGAAGACCTCGTCCTTCTGTGGGAAATGGATGGGATAAATATCAGAACAGCCTCTTGAACAAAGGAGGCAGAGTCCAGTTGCATGTCATCATGAATGTCTAAATGGATCATTAAGAATGCTTTTTTTTTTTCCTTTTCATTAATTGTGGTTTGTTGAAAGGATCTTTGTCAAAGTCCTGCCTAGTATCTGTGATCGTAATTCATAGAGAGAAAGGGGGAGTGAAATTTTTTGAGCTCTGTCTCTTGGTGTTCTGCAATATCTTTATCCTTGAGATCAAAAGACTCAGAGTATAATGCTGACCAAAGAGAGGCTGTGGTACAGATAATAGCAGTGAACAAGACAACGTGGAAGAATGGCCCTTGCTACATGTGCATGAAAATGACAAAATCAAACCAAAAAATGAAAATGTCAGTGTGCTTTCCTGCTAAGCATCCTTATATCTATAAATAGTACAAGTGGATCCATTAATAGTATATCTCAAAATATCAACCCAGTGTGCATCCATGATAGATCCCAAAACGGCATCATCCCGAGGGGAGATATTGCCCCCTTGAAGAGAAACTGCAATCTAAGCATATTTCTTAGAAAACATTAAAGTAGATTTTTGTAAAGATAAGCCCAAAGGAATCTTTTACCTATTCATGAATTTGAACGCTACTGAAGATAACCAGAATCTTACAAATACAAAATTCCTCACTTTAGAATGAAGCCATCACTTCTTGACCTGGTATTTTTCCATATACCCCTCGACCCTAAGTGAATCATGAAGTTAATGAAGTTTAACTTTGCTATGAGGCAAAGCTATTCCTAGTCTCCTCCTCAGCCTCCCTTGGGCTCAGGCATTTATTGTGTTACCATTTTGCCTAAAGTATTTCTAATAAGGCATGTGCTTTGGCAAATTAATTTTCAGAAGACATAAAGCAACTTCATGCTTTGCCATTTTAGGGATTACTTGAATTTAAAATATCTATAGAAAAAGAACAGAGCTTAATCTGATATTTCTTATTTTCTGAAACCTGAGTAGAATGTTATAAGGGGGCGTTATAACCAGTGTGTATTCCTGCAGGCCAGACCCTGAGGGTACATGAACAGAAACACACATCACTAATGGTTTTGTTCTGTGACTCCAACCCACCTTCAGAAAAAGGTACCCTAAGGTCTCCTGCTTCAGCTGAAGTTAGAAGTGCTCAGTGTTTTATTCTATAAACATAGTAGGAATACTTAGATGGCAGGTAAGTCTCTGCCTATGTGTACCTGATGCCCTATGGTCTGGCTCCTTCATGTATGATATCCCTAGCCTCTCCCACCCTGGACTCCTTGATTACCATTGAATCATTTACTCTCCTGTTTTTAACTGCTTTGCTGTTTTCTGTAAGTATATATTTCCCTTCTCTTAAGATATGATGAACTTTTGAAATAGTTCTTTCCCTTTATTTTTCACCAAATTAACACATTTCAATAGATAGAGACACAAAAACATTTAGAATGGTAATCATATTAAGTATGTATAAATATATTTGTTTGCTCAAAAACAAGCAAACAAACTGGAAAAAACTAGGAACTAATGTGCAACTTAGCATAATAAAACAAGAAGTAACATCCATAGACTAGCATTAACAAAAAATGGCAAAATACTTTTAATGCATTTGAAAGATATTCAACATAATTTGAAAATAGAAAAAAAAATCTTGGTGAATTTAAATAAGTTAAATGATAAGTGTCCTAAAATGTACAATATTAAAAGTAGCCAAAAGGTCAAAATTCTTGTCTCTGTAAATTTAAGGCAAATATACTAAATATGCTAGACTTATACTTACTTTTCTGGCAAAGAACACCTAGAAGATCAAACCCACCAATCGATATTGCTGAATATCGCCTTTCCCTTTTCCTGTTTTATAATTATTGTTATAGCTTTCTTTATAATTCCTATATAGAATTTCACTTGAGAAAGTGAGGGAAGGGACACAGACACCCTTTATTCCCCCAAACCAAGGCACATAAGTATGGAGGTGAACCCCAGGTAGGACCAGCACATGGTGGGCCTTCCCTATTTCCTTCTACCATCTTTCCATCTCAATTTCTCTAACACATTATTAATAAAAGCTCTAAAATTTGTATATTGGTTCAAGCAATACACATCACATAAACATAGCTCAGGTAATAATAACCAACTTCAAGGTCAAACAGTACTTGATATGAAAATATGAGACATTTTTTAAGGTGTTGTCTTAGTATGCATCAAGCCACAGATGGAGACTTCTTTATCAATCTTCAAAAGAAATGCTCAGACTTGAAAAACCATGACGTTATTTTTTATGTGTGTGTTGATTAACCTCTCTGGAGCTTATATTGGGGCTAAATGGTTTTAAGACTTAAATTAATGATGGTCTACAAGTTATATAATTGAGTGCTCAAAGCCATGCTCAGATGGGACAGATTGTACAAACAGTCTCACTTCTCTGTTCTCAAAATTCTATTTCATTAAAGATCATGGGCACGCACTCTCACCCTGGCACACACACACACACACATGCCTACCTGACAATGAAGAGTAATACATATTTTAAAAGACACCAACAGAAGGAAATATGCAGTAGTTTTTCACACATTTGCACACGTAGGATTCAGAAAATCAACCAACTAATGTTTCTGTGTGTTTTCTTAAAGTCCTCAAAGAGAATTAATGCAATCTGTTTCAAAGTTCTGTAGCCAGCCTTGCATATAGATTCCCTGAGTGCCCCTATCTCTGTTTCTCATTGGAGCGGAAAGAAATCAGTTGTGTGACAGTGGGTGTCATCTGCTGGTAGCAAGTTAATTCAAACTGCCTTCAATCCATGTAGGAAAAGACTGTCATGTGCCTCTTGGTGTTATAAATTCAGGGATTTCATCATTTATTACCCCATCTATGGTTTTGTACATGTTGGTGACACATTATAGCCACAAAAGTGTATATGTTGGTGACACATTATAGCCACAAAAGTGTATTGTGTTGGTGACACAGTAGCCACACACATTATAGTCATTAAAGTGTGCAGAGCAAGTGCCTATGCATATCAAACCTTTGTCACAAATAGTAAAAGCCCCATCGATTAGAAGAGTGATGATTTTTTAATATATTTAACTTATGACAGCCTAAACAGCACAGCTTGCAGCCAAGTTACAAAACTATTTTATTTTTATCCGCTTCATGATTGAATCAGCTTGATACAAAGCGTGTCATCCGAAAGTAAAAAGTAAGTCTCCACCTGTGGGTACCTGATGCCTGTTGGCTGTCCAGGTTTCTTACAGGAAGGAAGTTACACTCCATTGATCATATTCTTATTTACATGTCAAGCACATAGAATAAAATCTTGTCTAGGCTATGCATACAGGGAGTGTGCTACATCACTTTCCTCTAGCTAATAGAATAGAAATGGAACGACTCCATGAGCAATAGGCACAACTGTGATGCCACTTATGTGAATACTGAAATTTGACACAGTAATAATAAAGACAGCAAAATCTCACTGGGATGAAGGATCAGGGGAGATATTCCCATCTTCCCTATACTTAATTCTTCAAGGGTATTTGGAAGAAACAAATGCATTTACTATTTATATGACTCCTTGGTTCCATTCCTCTGAGTTCAGTCTACCCAAAATCTCCACTTCAGGGTAATCTGAGCTAGTCCAATAATAGAGGATAACATTGACAATAAGCTACAAACCCTTTTGTACACATGGAGTGACTATGTTAGCTAAACACTAATTTTGAAAATTTTCACATCAGGTAGATGGTAGAAGGCACCACTTAAGAATCCAAAGCAATTGTGCATCTAATTGCACAAAACAATGAAACTTTGATAAATACAAATTTTCTTCTATTCATTCTGTATAATTGCACAACTATGAAACAATGTAACTTCTGAGATACTTCAAATCAAATTAATTTTTTATAAAAGCCCATGTCTGAAGTACAGTTATCTAGTGAGAAGTCCATTCATATTTTCATTGCTTATCAACAAATGAAGAGACTATAAATGTTCAATGCATTTTGAAGGTCAATTTTTATGGTTGCATAATTTTAAACTAGCTTAATCCTCAGTGGCTTTTGTAATAAAAAGGAATGAATTAATGGCCTCTTAACTAAAGTGAACTTTTGATATGGAAGCAAAAAGAATATTAAATGTGCCCTGGCTTAAGTGAAAAGATTAAGAGCTGTATCACATGAAATAAATTGGGCAGGACTTAAGATTCAAGACTGTTGCACTGATACGCGGGATATTAGAAAGGGTAATATAAAGAAAGGTGGAGATCTTGATGTTAGTAGAAGAAGGCCTACTATAGTGGTGTGGTAACTATCAAAAGAGACTTCCCTCTAACCTGCAGACACCACAGGGAGTGCAGGAAGAACTGTTCTTAGTCTAAACTATATCTTCAACACATCTAATGCTTGCTTTTCTTTTCCTCTCTGCTTTACTGAGCTATGATAGAAAAAAAAATGTTTTGAGTATACCAAGTGATATGTTGATATACTTACAGATAATAAAAATATTACCACAAGTTAGTTAACGTATCCGTGAAGTCACACAGTTGGCATTTATTTTTTATGGTTAGCACATATCAGAGGTACTCTCTTAGAGGATGATGTTGTATGCTGCTGTTAACCACAGGCACTATGATATATATGGTCTTCAGAATTTATTCATCTTATAATTGAAAGTTATACTCTGTCATCAGTATCTCCACTTTCCCCTCAACTCCCAATTTCTCATCATGACCATGATAGTTTCTATCACATATGAGTTCAACTTATTTTTAGAACCCACATCTTGGGGATACCATGTAGTATTTGTTTTTCTATGACCAGCATATTTCGCTCACCAGTGTGTTCCCTAGGCTCATTCATGCTGTTGCAAAGGGCAAATTTTCCTTCTTTGGGTGGTGAATAACATTCCATTGTGCACTGACCACATTTTCTTTACCCATTCATCAGTGAATGGGCCATTGGTTTTGTTTATCTCTTGGTTTCTATGAGTATATGCTGCAATGAACTTGAAAATGAAAGTATTTCTTGTAGATAATGAGTTAATTTCCTTTGGCTTGAAACCCAAAAATGGGATTGCGAGGCCATATGATAATTTTATGTTTAATTTTGTGAGGAAATTTTAAAACTGTTCTGTATACTGGAGGTACCAATTCACATTCCTGTCAGCATGGGCCAGGGTTCCCTTCTGGTTACATCCTCATCAACATTTGTAATCTCTTGACTTTGAAAACAAGCATCTTAACAGGTTTGGGGTGATAACCATATTGTGGTTTGATTTGCTTTTCACCTATAGGAATAATATGTTTTCACCTTGACAGAATTGGCAGAGCATTTTTTAAAAGACCTTCGTGCAACCCATCATGTTCCAAAAAACAAACACATTATGTGTCCAAAATTGGGCATGTCAAGTGTTTATTTTCTCCTTTCCCTTTTATTTATGTTCTTTTCTTCCATATACTGAGGCTGGTTGCACATATAGATCTCTGCCTAGTATTTCCTTGAGTGTGAATATATATCTTAGTCATTTTTAAATTCGGGGAGCACAACTTTTAAATTTACATATGCACACTTGTATTCCAGTGGCTCAGGAGGCCAAGGCAGATGATAGCAAGTTCAAAGCCAGCCTCAGAAACTCTAAGTAACTTAATGAGACCCTGTCTCAAAATTAAAAATACAGAAATATAAAGGGCTGGGGTTGTTTCTTAGTCGTTAATCCTTCCGGGTTCAATCAATACCCGGTATCATAAATAAATAAATATTTGCAAGCTCTAATTTAGTTTCATGTCCTCCTGTGTCTTTATCAATGATATTGCTAGACTTTTTCACTTAAAAACTGTAGGTTTGGTTTTTATTTTTATTTTTTTACTTCAGTTCCTCTACCATCTTATATGCCAAATTCTATATTTTATGCCAGTTCTATTTGTACCAGGCAACTTTTCATTTTAACACACCATTATTACTACAATTCTTTCTAGATGACCTCCTTCTCTGACCCTAGGTTCTACCTGAATCCACTGTACATACGAAGGTGAAACCAAATATCCCTATTTATATCTCTGCTTAAGCATTCTGTAACAATCTTCCATTTCCTGTTGCACCAAGGTGCAAGTTCTCTCTTAAAATTTACATCTTCCATATTTTAGCTGTGCACTTTTCTTTAAATGTATTTTCCACTAACCTCAATACCATATACATCAGGTAGAACTTTTCATTTGTTGATTCAATAGGTACTTTCCCCAGTAACATGCCAAGGACAGTTTGACCTTCTGGAAACATTGCAAAGTAAGTGTATCTTTCTTGACTATGGTGGTGTAAGTGGTTAAAACTATCTCTTTTGTCACAGAGAACACAAACAAGTGAATGTATAAAAAAACTGCAAGAATATGTCAAATGCCAATAAATTCTCTGAAGAAAAATACAGTATGATACAAGGACAGAGAATAATGGGGATGGGGAATGCTATGTCTTGTAGAATTGTCGAAGAACCAATTCTCTAATCAAGAGAGTACCTGGTTTCTGAACTTCCCATTCAACAAGAATAGCAAGCCTCAAGACTCTGGAGTACACTCAGTTGTTGGAGGAAAAGCAAAAGAAAACAAAACAAAAGGTAAAATAGTGGCATGGGTTAGGGAATTAGCAGCAAAAATGGAGAAAATGTTATTACAGCTTCAATTTTTAATCCATCTTTCATCAAATTTCTACTCTATAGTATGTGTTTAGACCAGTGCCGGACTTTCATCTTTCAGATCAATTAGTGCAAGTAATTGTGCTGCCAATTTCTAGAGAAGAGCAATAATACATTTAGGTAATTCCAGGATCTGAAACATAACACACTGACTACAAGATATGAGAAAGGTGGAGGTGTTTCTCAATTACCAAGTATTCCAGAAATTATTCTGACTTGTAAAAAGTCTATTCCCTTTCTGCAGCAGGGTGGGTTCTGGTTGTTTCTGTTATTCAGCACGTGGACTCAAGCTCAGAGTAAGCAGGAAAGTTCTTTAATGATCAGAGCAGAGTGAGGGCAGGAGGATGTCTTTCTCAGGCACAGATCTGATCTCACTGGCCATAGGCCTCCAGTCTATCCAAGGGGCTATTCTGGCTACAGGGCCCTTCCCATGGCTTGGGTTCCCTGTGGATGGTGAGCTCTGGGCAGTCATACTTCTTTGATTGTTAAATGTCACACTAATAACAATAATATATTAAGGCTATGCACCATGGTTTGTATATATTTTCAAAAAGTTACACATTTTTAAAATAATTGGAAAAAAACAGGTTATCATGTATTTTAAAATATTTTTAAAAATACATTTTTTAACCAGGAGCATTGGTGCATGCCCATAATCCTAGCAACTTGACAAGCTGAGGCAAGAAGATCACAAGTTCCAGACCAGACTCAGCAAGTTAGCTAGATCCTGCCCCAAATGAAAAATATAAAGGGCTTGAGATGTAACTCAGTGGCAAAGCACAGCTTGATTCTGTCCCTCGTAATAAAATAATAAGCAAAATAAAATAAAAATATATTTTTGTAGAGAAGATTAAAACTAATTTTTATTTCTCATATATATATATATATATATTCCATATATATAAATATACATAAATGGAATATATATATATATATTTCCAAATGTGTGCACACATCTCACTAATAAATACGGTATTTAAATTTCTAAAAAAATGTAGTGGTATTTGTTTATTGACTGCCTAAGTGATTCAAAATGTTAATCTTATAATCAGATGCATATTTTCATTTTGGGATTTCTATATTTTAGGAATATTTACTAAAAAATAGTAAATAGAAGAAAACTGTAATAAACTCTTTTGTATTCACACTGTTGCTCTCTGCTGCAAAACAAAATTGGAAACATCAGGAAATCGATTGCCTAAAGGAAAATTTAAATTAATTATGATGTCTTAAATATTTTGTGAGGAGTAATGACCCTGAAAATGTATGCCCTTTTTTTGCAGTGACTTTGAACCAACTGTTCATTTTATTTAATAACTTCTTATTTATCTACTCCATCAGAAATCAGCAGCTACCCTTCAAAATGTCACATATTCAATTATCTCCAAGTGTGAATTATCAGGAGATCTGAGAGAAATTTCTAAACAGAAAGCAACATCTGAGAAAGAGTCAAAGTGAAATGTGAACAGAGGCTTTCATTATTTGTTAACAATGATCACTAGAGAATTAATTATCCTAACAAGTTTCATGGTGAAGTAAACAATAACTATCATTAAGCATGAGAATAATTATTCAGTGGTATTTTTTTGGACACAAGATTCTTTTCTTCTTAGTTACTAAACATAATCCTAATCCAGGAAGTGTCATTAGTTATGCTACAAGGGGTAATTGAGGAAGGTACTATAATGCTTCAGAGGGACTAGGAACATAGTCCCTATGTTTATTCATGGGAAAGAATAGATTATGCCAACCTTAAACTTCTTTAAAGTGGAGGAGATGCTACCCTCCCAGTTTTGCTGGAGGATCAGATGTTGGCTATGCTTTGCATTTTCAAAGAATTTGTATTGATCTAAACCATAGGTAAGGATACAGTACTCACAGAGGTCAACTTTTGAGAAAGCATACTGGATATCAGAATAGAAACACATGCCTAATTTCTCATGCCTTGAAAAAAAATGTACATTGTTTAAATATAACTTCTAAGGATATTCTATATATTTGATTTCTTACTGAATATTTGTTTTCTATGGTGCACCTTAAAGGGATTAAAAATATGTTTTTAAAGTTCAAATCAACATTTCTCTCTTAGTAATCAATCACATTATTAATATCAATTAGGAGATTTTTATTTATGGCAATTGCTGCTAAAAAAAAAGCAACTAAATATATCATGGCACAAACATGATAGAGAATTGTTCTTCATCACTTAAAATGTTGTATCCTAGTTGATGACTCTTTTCAAAACAATAAATTAGGGATCCTGGTTCCTTTCCCCAATGTCTATGCCATCCTCTACAGTGGCTTCCATGATCAACATGGCTATCTTGATTAGGATTGTAAGAGGTGAAAATCATACCTGAAGAGTTTAGGTCCATCCTAAAAGAGATGCACTTCAAACTCAGTCACATGGCCATAATGCCCAACTGTGCAGAAACTCAGGGAATGGAGTGAAAATTCATGCCTGAGAAGAAGATAAAATGGGTTTGATGAAGTTGTAGCCTGTCTCCTGCCACAGAGGAAGTCAGCTTGTTTAAAATCCAGAGTCTAAAAGACAAAGGTAGATAGGAAGAATAGAGACGCCTTCAGGTACTGCAACCGGCTCATGGAATCTTTTGGCCAGGCTCCAGTGCTCAAGACAGATCTGTGAGATTCCTGTAGAACTAAAGCCTGTCCAATGGTAGCTCCCCACCTGCTCTCTCAGGGCACATGTAACCACTTGACGTTTGAACAATAGAAGATTATGAATTATGTGTGTGCCATTTGCTTTGTACTGTATGTGTGCAACTTTGCCTGATCCAAGAGATCCTTAAGTCTCTGGGTACTGACATGGTTTCCAGGATCAGGGGAGAGAGGACTGTAGTAGGAGTGATGTTCACTTCCCCCTAGCAGATTCTGACATAGCAGAAGGAAATGGCTGTGTGTTGGAGGATGCTAATGCCCTACCCATGATCAGTGTTAATCTTTATTGCTTCTCTGTGCATGGTAGATTAATATCCTGCCCCTCTAGTTCAGCATCCCTTCCATCCAAAAGTTACACAGGTTCAAATCCTTACTGATTATACCCCAAACTCTCTCCTCTTGCAGAACTTGTAGTAGAGTCAGTGTCTCTATTTCTTTGCCCATGATATGTGAACTCCTATTAAACTGTAAGGTCAAGGGTTATTAGCCTTTCATCTTTGCCTCCCTAGCACCAAGCAAATGGACCAGGAAAGGGCAGAAGCTTGGAAATGATTTCTAAATCATTCGAAATTTCCTACTGACTATGCTGGCCTGCTCTGTTCTGAAATTCACATTGAAATCCCAATTTTGAGAGTTTGAGTTATGGCAAAAATGGACTATATTCAACACCTTCATTGTAATGTTATTTATGAGGGTATATACAGTTTCTAGAACTCATCTATCTGTATACTGGAAATGGATGCATCTTATTTATGGAAATTATGCCTCAATAAATTTAGTTTAAAATTTAACTACAGAGATGCTAAGGGAGTGGGAAAAATTTTCCCTTGGGATCCTTGCTATTGCGTTGATGACCCAAATCAGGTAGTAGCAGAGTCATTGCCCTCCCCTGATTTCACCACCAAAGGAGCCACCCAGGATTGAATTATCCCTGGATGAGTCCTTTGGACTGGTGACCTGTCTACAGAGTTAGAGTAGAGGCCCTTCTATAACTCTGCTTTTGACCATTTCAGTCATCCTTGTGGAGAAAGATATCATACAACAACATACTTGTCTTTTATTGCCCTTCTATAAGTTTCAAAGTTTCCACTCACTATCCTAGCATAGCGGTGTCACTTCTTCCTGGCAGTTTTCTCTCACAGGTGGACCACAGTGCACTTCCACATTCACATGTAACCAGCGTCTCTCCCTCCATGGGCAGACAGACCAAGATTAAGTACTCAAATGGTGTGGTGTGATTGGGGCCTGGGGGCAGGACTCTATTTCTTGAGACCCAGGAATATAAAATTAGAAATATGAAATTCCTTATTACAGAACATTCATTGATAATGAGACAAATAATCAAAACAAATGTATAGAACTTGGAGATATATGTTTCTTTGCCCTAAAACTGTAGGTAATTTGCCAGAAATGCTTACAACCGTTTGAAACACAAATTTCTCTTTTCCCCTAGAACTTTCCATACATAAGCTTAACTCAAATTGATTATCAAATTTTGGAAAAATACCATAAGAGAACATTTTCAGGCTCTAGGGCTTGGTGAAGTGTTTCTAGATATGAGTCTAAAATCATGAAGCCATAAAAAAATAAATCCACCAGTGGAATTTCATCAAAAGCAAAACCAAATTCATTCAGAGAAATCAAAATTTATGTTTGCACAATAATATGCATATGGTTGTCCATAATATGTCATTTTTAATGGTCCCAAACTGGAAACACCAAAATATCCCTCAGTAGGCTAAATTGACTGTGGTATTCCTATGGTATGGCATGCTACCCAGCAAGACACAAAACAGGACAGAATAAAGAAACAAGCTCCTGGAAGAGACCAGAACTGGAATGGTTCTCATGGACAGGATGCTGAGTGATCAAAGCCAGTCTCAAAGGTCACACATGGCATGGTTCTGCTCTGTGACCTTGCAATGAGAATGACAGAGATTGGAAGCACATCAGTAGTTGTCATGGGTTGTGGTGAAAGGACTTGTCTGTTTGGGGCAAGCACGATGGAAATCTTTGTTCCTCGTCTAGTTTCCGCTACTCGGTGGCAATAGACTAGCCATGTGATAAGACAGCAGAGAGTCATACGCATACACTGTACTAATGTCAACTTCCTGCTTGGGGAGTGCAGTACAGTTATGTAAAATGAAATCCCTTGGAAAACTGGGTGAAAGTCACACAGAATCTCCCTCATTGTCTCTGCAACTATTTGTGAATGTAAAATTCTTTCAAAATTTTAAAATTTAAAAATGAAGCATAAATGTTACCACTTACACAAATGGATTATTTACTTATTTCTGGTATATACACAAATTAGGTTTATATTGGTTTCATAGTGCTTCTCATGTAGGTTGTTTAACATGTTCTAACACACAAAAGTTACTTACAGAGCTTTTTAAAAAGTGAGAATACTATTGGTCTTAAGAAGGATTAAATTCCAATCAGTAAGTAGAAAACTAATTAAAGCAGAATTGATCTTTATTCCATCTTCGAAAGCACAAGGTTATTATTTAATTTATTAGCCTACTTACAATATTTAGAAGAAGAATTTTTATATAGTGTATGAAAGCACACACTTGCCCATGGGTAACTTATACATAAATATTAAAATTAAAAAAAACTGCAAGAAGTAGTTGATATTTGGGAATAGAAATTAAGATGGTTCATGCTTTTTGCAAAATGGTGAGACTTTTTGGGGTGACTTACAACCCCCCCAATTTTTGTTTTCTATCAAAGAAAGGTATGTTCTTCATCCCTTCTCACCATTTGTTGATATGTGAGAAAGAGATGGAGGAGGGAGAAAAAGAGAGAGTAAGGAAGAGAAAGAGAGACAGAGGTGGGGGGAAGAGGAGTGGGGGAGAGTGAGAGAGGGAAAGGGGGAGAGAGGGAAAGGAAGAGAGAGGTAAAGGGAGAGAGAGGGAGAGGGAGAGAGAAGGACAGGGAGAGGGAGCAAGTGCTATTTCTAAGACAGCAGAGGTGATGGAATAGATACCAGTTCAAAGTATAGTTCACCTATAGTTCTATAATTCTGGCCTTTTCCATTAATGTGCTTGGTAGAAAATGAGGGAAAAAGCAATCATTGGATCTAGGAATATTTAATTAATAAAGACTTTATGTGTGAATGTTTAGCTACTGCAAATAGAAACCTGAGCATGTCTAATGATAATAATCTGATGTTTATCAACATAGAAAGTTACTATTGAGTCTAAAGAAGACCAATGGGTGATTATTTCCGGACAA
Organism: Marmota flaviventris; assembly: GCF_047511675.1. Taxonomy (NCBI): domain Eukaryota; kingdom Metazoa; phylum Chordata; class Mammalia; order Rodentia; family Sciuridae; genus Marmota; species Marmota flaviventris. Next base: position 9,919,242 of record NC_092498.1, on the reverse strand, counting down.
CTTCATTCTGAAAAAGATTAAAAGGAATTTCTGGTACATACTGAGCAGCCCCCTGTTCCTTCTGGAATGCTCTATCTCCTCTTCTAGGCTTCCACCCCACCCCACTTGGAACTACCACCTCCCCATGCCTCAGGATCGTGCTGGGCTGTGTTTAACTTTTCTCACTCCTTAGGTGGAGATGACTGTTTTATCTTCTGCTCCCCGAAAGCACACAACTTCTTTCATTGTGTCTCTTATTTCATTATTATTTGTCTCCCCTATCTTTAAGAAAATAGTCTATAAGGAAAAAGGTCAACATATTTGTAATGATAGAATATAGTATAATGTGTGCAAAAATATACACATGCTCATACATACATGCATACACAATGTACTATATGATATAATATATGCATATATAATGCTCTCTAAGAGGAATGAATTCTTGCTCTTAAGAGATCTGAAAATTCTCTTTCAATTTGACAAAACCAAAAATTGTGTTTAACTAGGCTTTCAGGTTGGGTCTATGGTACATACAGCTATTTCAGGGTGCTACATCCTATGATATTTTTAGTATTCTCAAATAATCCTAAGATAATTTTCATATGTCCATACCCTTAGTGGATGTGAAGAATCGTTTTTTTTGTTTTTTGTTTTGGAAAATCTTTGATAATGTTACATAAATACTGTACATTTGCATATTGTTCTTTTATATCCTATCAATAACACCTTTAAAAGTATATGTCAATTAGGGTCTTTTTGGTTATATTAATTTTCTTTTCTATTTGCAAAGTTCAGAGGCATATCCTGAAGTAAGCATACCTGGAGGAATTGGCAGGTATCTTTTATTATTTTTTTATTTATATATGAGAGCAGAATGCATTACAATTCATATTACACATATAGAGCACAATTTTTCATATCTCTGGTTGTATACAAAGTATATTGACACCAATTCATGTCTTTACACATGTGCTTTGGATAATAATGTCCACCACATTCCACCATCATTTCCCACCCCCTGACCCCTGTTTTCCACTCCCACCCCTCTGCCCTATCTAGAGTTTTTCTATTCCTCCCTTGCTCCCTCTCCCTATCCCACTATGAATCAGCCTCCTTAAATCAGAGAAAACATTCAGCATTTGGTTTGGGGGGACTGGCTAACTTAGCATAATATTCTTCAACTCTATCCAGTTACCTGCAAATGGAGGTCCTGGCAGATATATTAGGACTATATGGAAATTATGAATGTATAAAAGTGGATGTAGTGCCAGCCATAGCACCAGACTTTTTTATTGGATTCCCAGTTAGAACCAGTTTCAGGCATGATTTACCCTTTTGGTGGAATGGTGTGCTTTGTCAGTCTAAAGAAGCAAAACAACAACAACAAAGCCAAACAAATCCTTTTCATAAAAGGCCTCTAAATGCTTGAAATAATATACAGAGTTGCAGAGAGACAACTAATCACACTGCAAAGGTAATCCTAACTAGGGAAACTAGGGGTGGGGGGTGGGCATTATGTTTGTTGGTTTTTATTTTTGTCAGGCAAATTTGGCTTTTGTAGCCTGCTTGAGACTTTTCAGCTTTAACATGTCTGCTTTCTGCACATGAAGACTAAGTTGAGGCAAAGGTTTTTTTTTTGTTTGTTTGTTTGTTTGTTTGTTTGTTTGTTTTTTTCCCCAGAGTAAGTATATAATTACCTTATCCTTGAAATAACATATAAGAAATCGAGAATAACAAAACTCAGGTGAACAGATGAGATACAGGATACTTAGTTTAATTTAAATTCAGAAGAACAATAAAAATCTTTTTGGTCGAAGTGCATACAAAATATCGGTCCAATTAATATTACACTAAAATAAAAATAATTGTTATTTGTCTGAAATTCAATTTTAAATGGACAATCTATATTTTTATTTGCCAAACCAGAATCCTATCGAAAGCAATCTGTAGGTACCAAATTTTAGAGATGAAATTTCATGATCATGCCCCAAGGAAGCAGAATCGGTTCTATTAACACACCTTTCTTTTTTTCCCTGGTAGATATTAACCTTATAGATTGGTTTCAGAGCTGTCACCAGATCATGTTCTATGAATTTTGGGTAGACAAATCTTTACTAAAATAAGATTTAATTCTGTGCCTTAATGTTTTATTGATAATAATATAAAAGTGATAATAAAAGATTATTTCATTCTTGCAAAAGGCAATTGAAGAGTCTGATTGGTATTTTCCCAGAAAATCTGCCCAGAGTCTAGTGCACCAAGAAGAAAATATCTTTGAAGATTACCTATTGAACTTCCTTCAGGCTTCAAAAACAGTTGTAGATCACAACATCTTGCCTTTGGCCTTTCTTACCAGCCTTTTGTTTAAATATTGAAGACAGCTCCAATTATTACTTTCATTTTAACTGTCTAATTTTGTCCACATCATTCTAAGCTTGCTATAAAGTGACCAAGTTACCAGTCATTAATGGAGTAACACTGATCTGAATAATATTTGGAATGTAAAATTTGTTACATTAAGAAAGTTAATAAGAAAGTTCGTAGAATATGCAGAAATTATAGGTCTTAAATCTAACAATTTTAAGTAAATTATTTTAATATTTTTTATTAAAGTTGAAAGGTTGAGTGAAGATAATAAGTGCCTTCTATGATACTGAACACTTGAAACAATTTTAATTAATTTATATATATTAGTAAAGCATCAGATGTATTAGCATGTCAAATGTAAAAAAAATGAATTGAGGCGATTTTGAGAAGTTACAATTTTGGTATACAAGCAAAAAAAATTATCACCAATAGCTTAAAATAATGCTTGTATTGCTAGAAAACAAAGGATTTAAACAATAAATTTACTTTTTAAAATGGCAGAGAAACAATTTATAGAAAAGAAGCTTTAGAGGTTCATTCTACTCTTAAGTTTGAAAAACAGAAAGTCATAGAAAACAAAACCAAAAAAACCGTCATACTAAATTGCCTAGCAAATGTCCATGTTAAGGTAACTTATACTGCCTAGTGATTCATAGTTTGAAGTTTTCTGTACATGCCTGATTGCATTTTGGTCCTCAGAGCATCTTTTGTAGAAGGCATTATTATTCATTTCTTCAGATAGAGGTTAATTATTTTTCAAGCAACCATTTCAGCACGTTTTTGAATTTCTGTATTTTCAGCAATTATTCTCAATGTCTGTAAGACACTGAATTTTGATTCTAAGGCACATTTTTCCTTCCCTGGATTGTCTTCAAACAATAGAATCTAAAACTCTAGGTCACTCAGGTCCAGTTGTGCCTTGTGTGCCATCTCCTGAGCATGTGTGTGCTCCAGAGCCCAGCACTAAAACATTCAGAACACTTGACCTTGTGAAGTTCCTTCCTTAGAGACCAAGAGTGGAGTACTCTTTTCACTCTTAGGAGCCAAATGGTTAGAGTAGTATTTGAAGAAGGTAGTGAATCCCAATGTGCTTCAGGCTGTAATCAAACCATGGCTAGCCCTACATAATTGCAAAGTCAGATTTCAGGGCCAACATCAAAGCCTTCTCTTCAAAAATAATTCATAAGCAAGGCTTTCTATAGCCCAGGGGATATAATGGGGTTGAAAAGCCCGGGCATCAAGAACACTAAACCTAAAATTGTATTAGAAGAGGCAACTTCAAACATGATGAAATTATGGACTGCGAATTTATTTTGCACATGGCAAATGCAGTATCACTTAATTAAGGATAAATTCTTCTGAGATTACACATAATGCTAGATATTAGAAAGTCTATAGTTTAATAGACTAGATGTCTTTCCTCTTCATAGTGTATAAAATGAGGGGAATCTACCAAATAATAACCTCTCAAATTTGAGTAATACTGTGCTAAGTAGAATCCTTAGTTCTGGTTTACAGCTCTTTTGTTCCGTTTATCTGTCTTTGCTCCTTGTGTTAATGCTGCAACATTTCACTCATTTTATACTTATAGCATCATTTTAGGGTAAGACATTACTTCTTCATTTTAAATATTCTTTTGTCTTTTTTTTCTTGTTAATTTTTGAAATTTAACTTGAGACTCACTATGTCAAATCCCATTCGAAGCAGCCCTTCACCCTAAAAAAGCATGAAGTTGTGTTAGAAGCATGAAGGATTGGCATTTTCCAAAGTTAGAATAGAGAGACACAGGGTATCTTTTCATTTATTCAAATTCTATTTTATGTTGTTAGGACAAAAACTTTCCTGTTGTCTTTTTTCATTATGTGGGTTACATATCTTTCTTGCTAATTTCACTCTGTTACAAATTATTATTTTTCTACTTGTGGCTGAAAGATGAATAATACATTGTGTAAATATTTTCTTGAGAATAAGCAGATTAAAGGTAAGTAAGTTATTCTTTGCTTATTTGGAAGACGCAAACTGAGAATACTTAAAATTCTAGTGAAATTAGAAATCTGCAACTAGACGTAAATATATGCACGATGTAAACATGTACCAAATATTATGTGGTATACCATTAATTTGAATACCTTTATGTGTTTTATATATCAGTTAAAATTAATCTCAAATTTTAAAAGTTTAAAACATGTTAAATAATTACCAATTAAAATCAAATTTTTGGAAAAGATTAAAGTAATTTGCAGTCATATTTGAAGCTCTTTTTTGACAGTTGCTTAAAATGTGCTGTTAAAAGAGAAAAGTAAGTAACGGAGACAATCTCAGGTGAATATATTTTCATAAATTGCTGAAAGACAATTTCAAATTACCAATTTATACAGAAAATTTGATATTTTAGGACTAATGGCTAATTTTGACAGAATAGAAGCAAATAAAAACCATAATTTATACAAATGATAGTTAGACTTCATATCTCTATATACTGGTAATTGGGGCTAAATACTTTAAAATACTTGTTGATGGTCTGTAAAACTCTTAAAATGGACAAATTTAAAGATGAAATGAATTACATTTTTTTAAAAGTTGTAAAGTTGTTTATTTATTTTTAGTTGTAGTTGGACATAATACCTTTATTTATTTATTTTTATGTGGTGCTAAGGATCAAACCCAGAGCCTTGCACATGCTAGGCGTGTGCTCTATCGCTGAGCCACAACCCCAGCCCCTCACCAACACTTATTGTTGTTTGTATTCTTTTTTTTTTATTAGCTATACATGACATTACAATGATCTTGGCAATTCATACATTTGAATCAATTGGCGTATAATTTCTCATTTTTCTGAGTGTACAGTTTGCAGAATCACATTAGTCATACAGTCACCTATATACATACAGCAATCATAATGTCTGTTCTATTCTGCTGCCCTTCCTATCCCCCTTTCCCTCCCCTCCCCTCTCATCACTTCTCTCTATCCAATCTAATGTGACACACTTTTCTTTTTCTTTTTCTCATCACAACATCATACATGTATTCTGTATAATGATCAGGATCTCCTTCCATCTTCCATGCAACTCCCCTTCTCCCTCCTTTTCCCTCCCAGGTCTCTTCCCTATTTAGTGGTAATCTTCTTCTCATGCTCTTCCTCCCTATCCCATTTTGAGTCACCCACCTTATATCAGAGAAGACATTCGGCATTTGTTTTTAAGGGATTGGCTAACTTCACTTAGCATCATCTGCTCTAATGCCATCCATTTCCCTGCAAATGCCATGATCTCCTTAGTTTTTTAGGGCTGAGTAATATTCCATTGTGTATAAATGCCACATTTTTTTAATCCATTCATCTATTAAAGGGCATCTAGTTTGGTTCCACAGTCTAGCTATTGTGAATTGTGCTGCTATAAACATTGATGTGGCTGTGTCCCTGTAGTATGCTCTTTTTAGGTCTTTAATTACAATTTTTGTGAATAAGTTGTACAAGTGATTTTATTGAAATCATGGGCAACATAAACATTTTCTCTGTAGATATCGTATTTTCTATAGTTTCTATAGTTTTCAAAACATTTTTATTGATGTATTTTTTGTCTAATCAGAAAATAAACTAGAAAGGATTTATAAATCTAAGAAGGAAGAGGCTGAAGAATGTGCTTTTGTGTAAAATAGTTTTTCCTGATATTCAATTTTTAAATTCTTCAAACTGTTTCATTTGCAATAATCCCTCACTATAATCCCCCACTGAAGGGAAAATTTTCAGACTGAAGTCTCTACAAGGGAACAACCAGAAATCTATCCCACACTGGGCTCCAAATTTCCTTTGCTGAAAGGCAAATTCCATAATATTATCTTCATTAGTGTAAATTGTCCTTACGATGATAAATATTTGATATTCTAAGAGATAGGTTTGAAAATGAGAGCTTATTTAAGAAAAATTATTGAAATAGAACTAATTCTTCTCATGTATCTTAAACCGATATTTTCAATAAGCCTTAGGCAAGGCTGATACACGTTCACTTTACCACACTCTTCTTGGACCAGACAATATAACCCACCAGGGAGGGTAAGACTTTGATTTCAACTGCTACACACCTCAGAGCGTTTAGAGAAAACACAAGAAAGTTACTAGAAATTTGAGTGAAAATAATATCTGTAATGAGAAATGTGAAAGTCTGGCATTAATTAACTTCAAAAAGAAATACTAGAACAGTCCAGATAGTAATCTACATAAAACATTATAATACAAGGTCAGTGAGCAGCTGCTTCCCCATTGTTATGCTTTAAGGCTCTAATGGAAATGGGTTTAGAATTATCCAAGCCTGCATTCTTCAGTGCAGATGGTTAAGAAATGGAGGCAAGCCTTCTTCCTAGCTGGCTGGCTGGAGTTAGGCCTGGGCATTGGGGCTGGGTGTGGACCAGATGGTAAGATATGGAAATGATGAATGGTCGTGGTGGTGTACCATGTTCCGACAGTGGCACTCTCTGATTTTGATGCCATATGCATGACACATTTATTTTCATGTTACATTTTTTTAAATAGCTGTGCATTTTTTTTCCTACTGTACTGGAGAAGTGAGGTGAAAGGAAGGACCCAGGCAAAGAGATTGACTTTAAGGGTATGTTTGGATCCTTTGGTTTAATTATAGAGGTTGGCTGAAGGCACTTGAAAAGCCCATGAAGATCTCTGGGATGTTGACATCTCTTTCCGGTTTCCATACTGCCGTGAGCAAAAGCAGAGCACACACACCTTTCCCACTATTTGTGTAGCACAAACTGCAGGGTTAAGAAGAGAGACACACCCAGTCATCCACTCGCTGACATTATATCCACACACAACCCAAGTCTGAAACGCCCATCGCCCTGGCGTGTCATTGATCGGGCCAGTGTGTGCCCTTGGAACCAGTCACTTGCTTTTTCCTACTCTTCTTGGCTTCCGGCGAGCAACTCAGGCATCACAGTTTGCACCACCAAAGTTTCACAAAATGTCTGCTAATTGTTCTATGAACAAAAGGTGAACCAGACAAAAATGGTGTTTTGCCTTCGACACTAAATTAGAGGAGCAATGAAATACTTTCCTAGTGGAAAGGAAGAGAGGAAGAAACAAGAAACAATAGCTAAGACAAACTAGTCAATCTCTCACCACAGGGTTCTACTTGAAAGTGAGCCTCACCCAGCTATGACCTCATGCAAACAGTGACAAATAAGTGCTGCATTTTTGTTGAGTGCTCACTAAAACCAACATTTTTTTTAATCTCCCCTTCAAACGGTCTTTATTTTTTGGAGTCTCTTTTAGGCAAGAAGGAAAGCAAAAATATGACTTACTACCAAGAAACATAACTAGCACGTGGAGGGGTAGTCTCACATCCCTACAGTTGGTCCAAAGTCATATGTTGGAGCACTTTGTCTATGCTATAATGGAAAGATGGCATAGTGTGGCTGGGAATCTAGACTGGGAAAAACCCACCCTGGTCACTTGAGTTGTATATTTCAATCAGTTTGAATGCTATATTTTAAAAAATGAGATAGATGAGGAAAGTCAAAAGATATGGAAGCTAGAAATGAAACAGGACATAATACAGGCCAGAGATTGCTGCAAGAAAAGCGCAGAGAGCACCAGGAGGTACCGTCAGTCTAAGTCAGACTCAACGCAGGTCCTTTGCTCCCTGCTAGTAATAATGTGGCTGAGCCAGGATCTAGAGTCATAGATTCATGAAATCAAGAGGGCATCGAGGTCATCGTGTCAAGCTTTGAATCTTTATTATCTCAAGGCTCCTATTTACTGGGACACCCTGATATATCTCTCCTGGTTTGGCAATCAGAGCTCTCCAAAATGGTGGCAATAAGTTATTTTTCTCTGTTAAATTTCCAAGACAGCATTGGCTTTTCTTCTTTGTCTCATGGTGAACTATTATATGTTCACAAGAGAAAGTTATTTAAACTTGAACTTCAGAGATATTAATAAATCTATACCCAAAGCACTTATCACCAGGTGGGAAACACTTATCTATAATTTTGTAGGAATGAACAAAAATCTGTGGTTCTTTAGAGTTATTCCAATCAACCCTGAAGGAGAGGAATTGTGGTTGCTAAAAATCATAAACTGACTATCAAAATACAAGATTATTTTTTCACAGTGACTCAGTAGATATGGAGCAACAGAAATACTGAGTTGAATAAAATTTCCATATAAAATCATAATTAATATTAAAACCACCCAGGATTCTAAATATTCCTTTAATAAATACTGTAATAGTCTCTGAAACGTAAATTAATCTGCAATTCACTGGTTCAGAAGTCTTCTTCTGAAAACTTGCCCTGGAATGTATAATTCAATGTTATGGTTTGGATCTTAAATATCCACCAAGGACCCATATGCTAAAGGCTAGGTTGGGAACCTGTGAGGCCATTGGGAGGTGGTGAAATCAATAGAATGTGGGGCCCAGCTAAAGGAATTTAGGTCACTGGGGGATGTCTTCAGAGGGGATATTGGGACCTGGCCCCTCCTCCTACCACAAGGAGGTGAACAGATCTCCTCTGCCATCCACACCTCTTGTGGTGTCTTGTCCCACCATAGGCAGAGAGCAACAGGACCATGCCACCATGCTCTGAAACTTCTGAAGCTGTGAACCAGTATAAACTTTCCCTTCCTTTAAGTTGATGCATCTCAGATATTTGTCCGAGTGATGAGAAGCTGACCACACACTCATTATTGATTTGTGCTTTTTTAGTTTCATGGCATATATTAAAGTCACATAGTATTTGAATTACATGTTTGTTTTCATTTAGAAACATTTTTAATGTATTGAACTCATCTGCTTTTCACCTATTATCAGTAGGAACAGTATCATTGCTTTTTTTTTGGGGGGGGGGGCGCGGGGGAGTCTTGTGTTAGCACCAAACAAAATGGGTGTTAATTTAGGTGTTAATCAAGATAAGACTTTTAATTTTTTCTGTTTTCATGAACAAACACATATAAACATATATACATACACTCACATATATATCACTTACATATAATGGAATTTTCAAGTACAAAAATAAACAAATGAAATGAATATCTATATATTTATCCAGTTTTTCAAATAATTTTGAATCCATTCTCCTAACTTTATTATCATTTTAATTGAGAAATTTTAAACGCAGGAGAGCTTAAAATCAGAATGCATTCATTGCCACAAGGCTGGGACCTGTATTTAAACAATCCATCTGATAAGGTCAGGCTGGTCAAAGATAACCTCCCCATTGAGTAATTTAGAGTTATTTGACACAGTCTCCAAATTATAATTAACAAATTCCTTCTCTTTTGCCAAAGCCTGTTCTCTAAACTGTAGTAGTAGGTTCCACCGTAACCAGGATAGAGGTGGGTGGGCAACAGGATCCTACCTAAGTGTGGGAACCAAGGGTGACAATTACTCATAGCATCAGAGAATTCTCTCTACCACACAAGGGCTAACTCGAAAACAGCCTTTAACCCTAAATAGTGTCTCTCATTACTGCTTACTTTTTTTCCTGAAATGCATGTGACATCATGAAGAAAAAGAAAAGCTAATTACAGTTATAAATGTGTGAAAATTTTCAAGTATGTGAAATGAAGACTCTAGATCAAAACAAATGAAATATTGAAATAAATGTACTTGAAAAGTAGAATGTGATGTAAGAACTGGCTCTCTCTCTCTCTCTCTCTCTCTCACACACACACACTGTTAAAAAAAACTAGCAATGTGTATTTTAAGGAAACAGTGAAATGTTATCAATTTAGTCAAGTTTGCACTTATTAAAGAATTGGGTTTTTGTTTTTAAGTTTGCTTTTATAAAAGAATATTCAATTTTTAACAGAACTTTTTTAATATTTCTTTTTTAGTTGTAATTGGACACAATATCTTTATTTAACTTATTTATTTTACTTGGTGCAGAGGATCGAATCCAGGGTCTCACACCTGCAAGGCGAGAGCTCTACCGCTGAGCCCCAGCCCCAGCCCAGAATATTAAATTTTTAAGAAATTCAAGACAGTAAAAAGGTTTCATATTCAACTTTCATTGAACTGACATTAATTCAGTGATGCCTGTTTAGCCTTAGAATGCTATCAATGTAAGAAGGAAATTCTTATTAATATTTTAGGAAGTTGGTCTGTCTCATTAATCTCCTTTAGTAAACCTTTTTGATTCTTTGAAAAAAAAATTACCTCAAATTCCGACTGTTCAGTTAATCTTTTATTATGGCATGAAAACTTGATTTCTACTTAACATTTTAACTTTATGCTTTTTAAAAATTGAATGGATCCCAAATTATTTTGTCATGGCCAAAAGAATTTTCTAAGTTCTTCTCAGCTTTATTAGGGTGACATCAACCAAAAGGACTTTACTGTCTAAAATGGCATTACCACTTCTTTGCTCTGGGATATATGATGTCAATCACTATCTGTCCTCTTCATTCCCTTGTGAAAGCTACTGGAAAGTTTGTGTCACTTTTTGAGGCTTTAGCCCAAGTTAATTTATTTGGTGGAAGTCAAAACATTTTGCTAAACTTTGGTCTGTTTGTGACAAACATAGTCATTATTTAGAGAGAAAAGTCAGGCTTCCAAAAGTTACGCCTCTTTTCAAGGTTACAGGGCTAGGAGATGAAAGGGTTGGAGACCAAATATGGAATTTCATATTTTAAACCATATTTTCGATGAGCTATTTTTTTCTTTACATTGCATTAGCAGCATTGTCTTTGAATCTCACTATATTTACATGTTGTGCAGTTCTCATTATGTAACAGCACCACAGTTTTCAATTGAAATGCTTTATTATAATTTTAACTTTTCTTATAAACATAACTGGAATTGCAAAGAAATATACATAATAATACATATTAAATAATTTAAAAAGTGTTTCTTTCAAAATAGTCTCAGATCTTGGATTCCTTTTTTTTTTTAATACATGACAACAGTGGAATGCATTACAATCCTTATTTACACATATAGAGCACAATTTTTCATATCTCTGTATATAAAGTATGTTCACGTCAATTTATGCCATTATACATGTACTTTTTGTTTTTGCATTACAATTCTTAATACACATATATACCACAATTTTTCATATCTCTGTATATAAGATATGCTGAAACCCAATTCAAGTCTTCATACATGTACTTTGTATAATGATGACCATCGCATTCCACCATCCTTGCTAATCCCCTTCCCCCTCCTTTTCCCTCCCACCTGTCTTCCCTATCTAGAATTAATCTAATCGCCCCATGCTCTCCCTCCCTACCCCACTATGAGTCACCCCCCTTATATCAGAGAAAACATTTGGCATTTGTTTTTTGGGGATTGGCTGACTTTACTTAACATTATATTCTCCAACACCATCCATTTACCTGCAAATGCCATGATTTTGTTCTTTTTAATGCTGAGTAATATTCCATTGTGTATAAATGCCACATTTTTTTTTATCCATTCATCCACTGAAGGACATCTAGGTTGGCTCCACAGTTTAGCTATTGTGAATTGTGCTGCTATAAACATTGATGTGGCTGTGTCCCTGTAGTATGCTGCTTTAAGTCCTTTGGGTATAGTCTGAGAAGAGACAGATCTTGTATTCCAACAATGCTGTAATTATTTAAAATATATTAAAATTATTTTCTGAATGATTATCTTTTTAATCTCTGTCATGTATCTTTTATTATCATAAGCCCATAAAATTGCCATTCCTTAAGGTTTAATTTTTTTTTACAATTAGATTAAAAGATAATAAAAAACATATGATATATAAGGTATATAATCAACCTCAATAATAAATTTCTCTTCCCTCAAAACTATTTCATAATAGTTAGCACATGGCTTATTTCTTTAATGTTGAAATAAGTATGTAAAATCAATAAAATGGTTATAAAACTACTCTCCTCTTTGAGAGATTCATTATAAACAATGATAATTGAGAAAGAAATCTATATAGGCTTATAATTTCAATTGCCATAATTTTAAGTATGAAAAATACTGTAATTTAATAGACTTTGAAATTTATGTTTTTTAAAATCTTACTTGAATTACACATTTCACTATATGTTTATTAATTGCCCTGACACTCAGTTACTCCTTCACCAAATCTTTGGAAGTTCAGTATGAATATTTAATCTATGAGTGCTTAAATTTTATGACAAGTTCATCCCTTAAATCTTCTTTAAATTTGATTTTTTGTGGAATCAGTGTTTAAATTTAAATTTAATTTTAGCCATCATTTTCAAAATGAAAATTCACTTGAATAAATCAAATTTCTGACCCTTTCCAAAATTTCTTGGTTATTCAATAATCACCACCTTAAATATAATCAAGTGGATGGATATTCCATATCTTCTTAAAAGTCTGTTTTTCCTGTCAAATATTGTTTTTTATTTAAGGTTTGTGTAGGTGCCTATGTGCACATTCCATTAAAGGAATTGGACTTCATACAAATCTAGTATTGTTTCTTTCATCGAAACTTTTAACTGCAAACCTTATGTTGAATTGATTTCCTTGTACCCTCTATTCTAGAAACAATCAGTAGAGAGTTTGAACAAATTATCATATTGCCCATTTATTTGGATCTTTGTCTTTATAGTTTGACTTTTTACTGATTACTATTGAAGAACAATACTGTGCTCAGCTAATGAACCAGATCCTTTCTTCTCTCATATATATAATAAATCCTGCAAATCTCTAGAGCTCTCAGTTCTCTGCATTGAGAATTCCATCTGCATACAAATATGTTTTAAGTAAACGTCAAAAATAACAACAACCTCAACAATCAAACTCCCTTGATTCCTTTCTTACCGAAGATAGGATCTTACTTCTCTGCAAAATATACAACAAAAAATTTCCCCAAACCCATTGGTATTTCTGGTTTTAATTCCTTCTGTCTCTTTTAAAATTCATTTCATTTAAGTTTATGTATCCAACTTTCTATAAAAGTGTTCTCTTGGGGAGTAAAATTGATCAAATTATATTATATTGCATGTACATATATGTCACAATGAAATCCACTCTTCTGTGTGACTAATGTGCACTAATGACTGTCTTCAGGTGTTCTTGTCAATACTGCAGGTATCAATGTGTCTTCCTCCTTGAGTTCAAGGTTAAGTACTCTTGTTTTTTTTTTTTTTTTGACTCATCAATATTATTTGACATGATTTGTCATATTTTCCACCCTTGAAATACCTTTTGCATTTGGTTTCAGATATTGGGTCTTGATTTTCCTTTTATAGTATGAATCGTTTTTCTTATTCTTTTCCCAGGGTCTTTAGCTCAAATTGTGGATAATCCTTTTATCTCAAGACTTGTACTTCTTTTTCCAAAGATTATGGAGTAAATATAGTTTATGTTTTCAATAGTCATTCACAGCCGGTGAGGCCCAAATTTAGGTGTCCACCCATGCCTTCCCCAGAAAGTCGAGCCTGGTCTCCTAATTGCCTATACGACATTGCCATTCATAGAGACCATTACGAGGCTTCTTGAGTCATGAGTGTTCAAATTCACTGACCTATTTTGAAACTACTTTAAATAAAACTAAGCTTAGCAGACAAGCTACTTGGAAACTTGTATCTCAAAAGTAGGGTGTATACCCACACACGTGAACACAGTAGGGCTGCATAGGAGTTCACAACCTCTGGTGACAATTGTGGTCTTTTAAAATAATAATGATAGTATACTCTTTCATGAGGAAGAGTTATAATTGTTGGTATCTCTGAATGAGAAGATATAAAAACTGGAAGTTTATTTAAATTGATATACAGTTAAAATATGTACCAATTGCTTGTGTTTAAAAATCTTTCTAGTCATAAATGTTAATATTAATTAATATTAGCTAATTTAAGTTTGTCATATACACTGATGATTTCATTTGAGGAAAAATGAGACTGTTCTAAAAGTTTGGTCACTAACCAATATAGAGTTAATAGCTGTTGAACCAGAATATGCACCCACATATCCACATCTACCTGACTTCAAAACCCTAGCTTCTAATCATTCTGCTGAGAGAGAGATAGATAGGATGAAGATAAGGAGATGGAAATAGATGGGATAAAGAAAGAGAGAGAGAGTGTGTGTGTGTGTGAAGAAGGGGAGAGAGAGGTGTTTGGGCTCCACCTAGCACCCTCAACGCCCTAGTGCTGTGATTCTAGACTAGTACAGAATATTTGTGAAGAATTTTCCATCTTCAGTTAAATGCTGGTGCTAATTGAAGTATATTTACATTTTTTGCAATAACAATACCGCCTAATAAGACTTTGCTGCACATTTAGATAGCTCTAGTTTCCTCCAAACCACAGGGGATTGTTTCCAGGACACCTTAAACCCCAAAACATGAGGATGCTCAAATCTCTTACATGAAAAAGCAAGGTGTTTGCATATAGCCTATGAACATCCTCTCATAAAATTTAAGTAATCTCAAGATTATGTGTATTGCTGAACTCCATGTAACTGTTGTGTCCGTGGATGTTACACTGTGTTGTTTAGGGAATGGTGACAGGGAGAGTGGATACATGTTTGGTACAAATCTAATCTTCTAATATTTTTGCTCTGTAGTTTGGATCCATGGATGCAGAACCTGTAGATACAGAGAGCCTTCTGTGCTCCTCAGAGGGAAAGGTCAATGCTAGGAGTAATGAAGACCTCCTTTTGTCTAATTTTTGCTGATTACCTACATTGGGCAAGCTACCATGAGCTTCATGTTCTATAAATAGGTCAACTGTTCCCAGCTTGTTCCACTTCACAGAGGTTTAAAAGATGGAAATTAAACCATATTTTGAAAATATGGAAATATAAGGCATTTTAATTGCGAGCATTGTAAATAAAGGTAGGTTTTATTCTTCAGTTCCAGTTTTCTTATTCTTACTGGATCAGATGATGTTCTTATATTGAATAGGCAACCTGGTGTCTTTGATTCAATTTCAAATCATTAAGGAGGGAAAAGAAATTGAGCTGTGCCTTGGGGCATGTTCTGGCAAAATAAGACAGCATGCTTTCAATGGGGTAAGAAGGAAAATATGAGGCACCTCAATGACATAAATCTGTATTTAGAATATATAACAGGATTTGCAGTAGCCATGGGCTTGTCCTACTTGGCAGTAGATGCTGGTCTACACAGTTGGCTATGTGTGTCAGATTTTTTTTTTTTTTTGCATATTCAAGTGTATGGTTTAAAGTGGATCTTGAAGGAGATGCATGATTTCTAAAAACAAGTAAAATGTGCTATAGTTTTAAACATTTTTCTTCCTTTGTTCACAATCTAAACACATCCAATCAAATTAACCTTATGAACTATTTGCTTTTCTTCATCTATCTCTTATTTCTTTTTTGCTTATAAAGAAGAAAACAGAATGCATTTTATGTTGTAAACTGAAACAAGAGGATAATTTAAATGTGCAGAAGCTTGATTTAAGCCATAGCAAGAGCACAAAAATTATTTGTTGTTTAATAGATTTATGTCTAATTAGCTGACCAATGGGGGGCTGGTGCTGATAGTGCCTAGTATCTGAAGTAAATGTTATTTAACAGCATGGGGCTCCAATAATGCAGAAGCAACCTTCCAGGCATTACTTCATCCAAGTCCACAAAGACCCCCATGGTGGCACCTCTGCATTATTTAAAATCAGTTAATCATGTGCCTCATAGGTGTTGGACACCTTTCAAAATGTTCTTTAGTGATGAGGTCTTTGTCTCTGCGTTGTGATAAAAAAAAAAATCTCCCACCATCTGTAAAATTCATGCAGACGATGCTCAGAGATTCTATAAGAAAACAATGCGGGCACCTCCTGCTCCCTATTTAATCCCCACTTAAATAAAAGTACATTCTATAATTCCATTAACTTTCATATTTCACATTACATTTATCAAATACATTTTTATTTTACTTTTTTTTTTGTCATTGTTTTTGCTCTTATTTGAGCAGTTTTTAACTCCGAGCAAATTAGTTAATGTAAGAGTAACAAGGAGAGAAATATCTGTTCATCAAAGGGGCATTTTTCTACCTTTTATGTTCTCTCATTGAAGACTTTGCTCACTTTTTGTTTTATAAGTGTTGTTCTCATCTTTGCACACCACAGTGACAAGGCATATATACATACCTCACACAGCAAAATCAAAGATTGAAATCCTTGCCTGCATATTGCAAACACAAAACACAATGCTTTCTAGCCAAAAATATGAATGACAAAACCATGCAATTAGTATACCCATAAAGCACTTAGTGACGCATATGCACACATCATAGTGTTCTGAAACTCAGGTGGCATCCTGTTTTCTAGGCAGCCCTCTCCCTGGGCATCAGATGTAGACTAAAGTTCTACCTGATTGTTTGAAGATATGCAATAGGATATTCTGGGCTTGTAAGCCTCCAAGTTTATAATTATAACAATCTCCAAATTTGCAATGAAGGCTCCTGATGGCTAACCTGTAAGAAGTGGGTTACTACCCCTGTTTAGCCGCCAGGACAGAGCCCTGAAGTGGTACCTATCTATGCATGTCCCTATTGCTTAGGAACTAATAGCTTCAAGGTTTCTGCAAACACTCTTAGCCTCAGCATTCAGGGAATAGGTAGTATCATTTCCTCTTCCTAGTTGCAACTACAAGAACATTGTCTCTCAGAAGTATTCACATACAAAAAGAAAGTGTTGAGGGAGCATGACTGTGAGGCCTATTTAAGGAAAATGATAGAAAAGACATTAAATATTTTTATGCCATCCAGAAATGGTTATAAACATGGAACTAGGCTTGAGAATTTGAATGACTTATTGCCTGATTTTTAAGTATTTTGACAACATCAAGAGTAGTTGCTTCTGAGTCAGTACAAAGTGAATTATTTGACCTCTAATTGAATGGAGAAAAGAAGTATATCATCCTTATTGAAACACAAAGTTATGCAAAATGACACATGTGCCAGTTTTTATATTATTATTATTTCTTTCAGTTCATTCTAGCTTAACACCTTGAAGTTCTCTGTAGAGCCTGTTTAGTGGAACCATATTTGCCATAGGAAGTTGACTGGTAAGGGTTTCAGCTTCACTGAATGTCAGTAAGCCTCTTTTGCATACATGCATGTGTACGTGCTCACACACACACACACACACACACACTCACACGCTTTATCACTTTCTTCAAACATTTTAACATTGCAATTTCAACATTCCTTTAAGAGCTCTTAAGTGTGACAACCCTGGAGCCCACAGTGAGTGACTTCTCTAGGTCTTCTTTTAAGGTCACAACTTCTGCAAAGAACACGGTTCTTCCAGATGTCCCCTGTTCTCATCAAACAGAGAAATTCCTGTAAAACCAACAGTTCCCAACCTGCACAGAGGGAGATCATCACATCTTGTCATCACATCTTGTCATCACATCTTGGCAGAACTCACTTCTTCAGAACCTGGTTTGACTGAGGATCAGACACTCAAGTTCAGTCTGGGAAAGGAGTAATATTGAAGGTCCATAAACCTAAGTGTCTACTGAAAGATCAAAAGAAATCATTGTGGCTGCATTATGAATGCTGAGAAAAGATAATATTAATATGTACAGAGAGTTTTGATAACAGCTAAAAATTGTTGATTGGAATTCATTATTCTAGAATGTCAACCAGTTTTTCGTTGATAATTTAAAAAAATAAAAATAACGGTGCTTTAGTTAATCACTAAATTTAAAATAAAATGAACTTGAGGTAATTTTAGGTTAAACAATGAACTCCGCAATTGAGTAAAAGGAAGCCTTGGTCCTGGAGGAGGGTGCTGGAGCAGGCAGTTCTGGGGCCATGTCCCTGCAGGTGAGGAAGATCAGATGCCATGTGAATCTCCTCCGCTTGGATGCCAACACTACGTCTAATCTGGGGAGCAGCCACTGTTATTTTCCCTTTGTTGTGGCTGATTTCAATTAAAAAGACTATTTTATGGTAGAAGGAAGCTGCTGTCCCATTTATTTTGATTAAAGCACATGAAGAATACTTACATCAGAGGGCTGACCCCATAATTTAGAGAGGAAAAGGGATCTTCAGAAGTGAACGTGTGAGGTTGGACACTGAATGGTAATTCAGCAGAAGGCACAGGAATGCCACCAGGTAGCACGAAGTTGTGTTTAGGGCAAGGCTGGGCATTGACGAGAACGTGTGTGCTCAGGCCTTCCAAAAAGGTTTCTTCCACATACTGGGGACAGATGTGAGGACTGTGAGCAAGTCACTCTCATTCCTGAGATCTCAGTCATCTCCTCTGCGGCTAGAACACTTTTGGGTTCCATGATCTCTAAGGTTGATCCAACTTCTCAATGCTGTGTTCTAACTCTTGAATTTGTTGTACTCAAAAGAGCATTCTAATAAGCAAACTATGTACTATCTCTTAGGACTTCAAAGCTTTTGTCCAGTGGGAGATTCTCCTGACTCATCCAGCTGCCACTCAGTAGAAGACTGGAAGCACTCCGAGACTTCATGTGGTTTTAGAAGCTTTGTAGAAAGCCATAGTATGTCTATAAGGAGTTCATCCATTCTTAAATGGGAAATTAGACTCCATTCTGACCTGCTTTCACCTGACAGCCTTCTCTGACTTCTTCCCAGTGTTTCTTTTGCTAAGATATTCTGGCATTTTCATAGAGTCTGATAAATAACAGGTAAATATGAATCTTGTTACAATAGTGCATCTTATGTACTTAAATTCTGCTAAAAGTATCCCAAATAATTTTTAAGAACTTGTCTCTATGAATTCATGTGTATGACTGCACGTGTACACACGTGAGTGTCAGAGGTTTGCAGCTGTGATAGAGTTGTGATACCTCAAATGAATTCAGTGATCTCAATATTCCTGTCATCCAGAGGAAATTCCTGTGACCCAACTGATCCCTTTAATTTTCAAATGTGAAAAGTCCTCTCCCTGCTTAAAGATTCCAAATGATCTTCGGATCAAGTACAAAAGGCTTCATCACATTGAATAAAAGTCACCTCGATCCTGGAAGTGAGTTAGCTTCTATAGGTTCTATGTCCGCCTTTTCTCTCTCTGACCCCATCTCAGCTCCAGCCATTCTGACCAACTTTCACCTGCCTGGCTTCTCTGATTTCTTCCCATTGTTAAGCCTTTACAGACCCTGTCTCCATTGACAGAAATGTCCTCCCCTGCATTGCCACTAGCTTTTCTTTCCTCAGGTTGCAGCTGGGAAAGATCAATTTTCAGTACAAGTTACAATAACCATTGCATAATATCATTTCTGTATTTGACCACAAAGAAGGAGCCTATGATTTTAATTCATTCATTCAATCATTCATATTTATTGAGCCTCGGCTGCTGCTGTGTAAAAATACCACAGAGAACCATAAAGAAATGTGGCACATGCTCACACACACACACACACACACACACACACAATAATAAGAAGTAGAAGAATGAAGAACAGCATATGGTAAATCCAAGTGCCATGTGGGTTTGGGAAAGAGTGTGATCATATTTTATTAAATTTGGAAATATTTATTGTCCTACATAAAACTTGACTAATTGCATTGGCCAAAAGGACTTTTAGCTCTGGAAGGTACCCTTCAGGGTGTTCTAGTGTGACTGGCCAGGGATCAAGTAAGGCCTTAGACCCCCAAGTTCTAGTTCAGTTGGAACTTTTCCACTGTCTTCTTGTGGTTCAAAAAAGTTTGAAAGCCAAGGATGTTTTCTCCTGGGATAATAGCATATTATGACATTAAGAGATAGTCTCAAGGTGATTTTTCACTTTCAAGGAAATTGGTTGATAACAAATGAATCCTTTCAAATTTGCAGCGCCTGTTCCCCAGGTCACTGAAGTGAAGAAGTGATTCATCAGTTCAGAGTCACACACGAGGCCAAGGCAATTCAGGACACCAGACACCTTGCAGGCGCCTTAATCATTCTTATTTCCTTTTCTTTAGTCAAATTGCACAGAACGAGTATTCTTTGGAAATTATAACACTGATCTTCAACAAGATCTCCATGCCCTCTGTTAACTGCAAACATGTCAATATTTTGCATCAAGAGTTCTAGTTTTTGAGCAGGAGGAAAAGGCATTGAGCTTAAGAACTACAAGTTCCTGAAATCCCTGTGGGAGAAAAACTGACATCTTAACTACAGCTCTTCTCTCTTTTTATTCACTTGAATATGTGTTATAGCTCATGATTTAATCTACTTTCGATTTCTCTTAATCCTGCTTTGTTTTGAGCTAAACTAACTACACTTCTCTAGGATTCAAGTGCTCACTGTATGAGGTAAATTAACTCTTCCAGTGCTCTGGGGTACCAATTAATGCCCCAAAGGAGGTAAATTGCTAAATGGTGCCCCGCTGGTCCGAAAGACTGAATTTTCCTCAAATGGTTCTGTTGCTCTCTGGCACAGGGTAGATTACTCCTGATGGTTCTCTGTAGGACAGGATCCATTCTTAAATGGGAAATTAGACCCCATCTAATTAGCAGGTGAAGACATGAGCAATGAAAGACAAGTCTACGGTATACCTTGGGCATGCCGGTTCTTGTCTGATCGTGGAAGCTGAGCAGGGTTGGGCTTGTGACTACTGGAATGGGAAATAGGAAATACACAGTAGTCACCATGAGACAATCAGGAGATGTCAAATACTTCAATGAGCTCAGAAGGCAAGAAAAAATATAAGGACATGGAACAGAATATTAGAGAGCACTGCAAATTTAGAATTGTATGAGCATAAGTGAGAACCGAGATGGATTTTTGGAATCTTCTATCATTTTTTGGAAGCATGGATCATTTGTGCTGCACACAGACATTTCACACACAGTATTTATTTTTATTCATTCATTAAAAATAGTAAATTAATACAGAGGTGAAAAAGATTTTCAGTCCAGCATCTTTTGCACATAAATTTTTGTGTAGCTTGAATATTCTCTTAAAAACAATCAAATTTGGTTGGGAGGAAAAGGTTGAGTTTTATTTTTGTTTAATATTTTTTTTTCCTAGTAGTAGTTTTGATTGTAGCAGAACACAAAAATACAATATATGTAACATGAAATTTACCACGTTAACCATTGTTCTGTGACTTCGTGTGTGATCATATTGCTGGTGTTTCCTGATACAGTTGGAGCTCTTTCAACCTGTAGACATTGGTCTTCCTTACATTCAAGAAATTTCTCTTCTAGAATATCTTGGCTTTTATTTTATTCCACTTGTTGCATGTGTAATGCCTCACTGCTTTTATAAGGTACTTTTTGATGAATATAACTATTCAGAATTTCTATTGTACATTGAGGTAAAAACTATTTTCTTTTTCCTTCATTTGCTTTATTTGTAATGATTATTATTATGTTTTGATAGTCAATTAATTTTGAGGGACAGCTCAATGAAGAGAAAGACAAGACCCCTCTTGAACTTTTTAACAGAGAAGAACAAGAACAAAGCCATACAAACAATCATTAATTTGTAGTGAGTGTTCTGAGGAAAGCAAACAGATAATCACTGGATTAGGGGAGCAGCCACCCTGTAAGATGGATCCATCCACCCATCCAGCTATCTATTCATCTATCTTTTACTTATCTACAGGTGCCATCTATCTTTTCAAAGTTGTACATAAGCATCATAAAATAAAACTGAAATTCATGTGAATAAATCCCTCTAGGGAAAGATATTTTAAAGAGAACATCCAGGGCTGAGCCCTGAATGAGTTCAATGATGGAGATGGGGACGTGAAGCTTGTAAAGGAGACTGAAAAATCAGTGGACCAGAAATAGGGAGAAACTCAGGGAGGAGAGGTGACATCAAACTAAGACTAAGGGAGTGTCCTAGGGCAAGAGCGAGTAAAATTGCACAGCCTTCTCTGCGGGACTGCATCCTGGGAAATGTTCATAACCCTGAAAAGAGAAGTTTTCACCAAGTAGTGTCACAGAAAACCAGCAGATGGGGACAGAGGGAATGAGAGCAAAAGCAGAGACAGTTCTTTAGAATTCTGTGTGCAGTGCAGTTGGGGAAAGGAACAGTGAGTCACGGGAGGTCACCTGTGGACAAGGACAGGAAACCAAACACACTCAGATGCTAACGGCAAGAAAGGCAGCCATTAGGGATGAAGAGGAGACAGTCAATACATGGATCTCCTTGAGGGGCAGAGTAAGAGGATTCTGCAAAGAAGCGAGAGGTTCAGGTTTGGGTAGAGAAGGGCCTTTCATTGCTCATCATGAAGAAGAGGGGGACCTGCACAGGTAGTACAGAACTTTGGCCAATGAATCCTTGCTCTGCCTTCTGGAAAAGCACAAATAATAAGAAAAATTTTAGCACTGTTTATAGTGAGTCATACTCTGTGGTAAATGTTTTGCGTATGCTATTTAATTATGTTTTAAACATTTCCAAGCCAGTCTTCTTAATTAAACAGCCAATGGAACTCAGACTCAGAGGAATTGAGTGGCTCGCCCCAATTCACAAATCTGCTGATTGCTGGAGCTGAAATTTGAAAGTAATTTGCCCGATGTCAAAGCCTGAATATATCTGCACACTTATTTAGTTATTAACAAGTAAGTAAGTGGTGAGGCCCAGAGAGCCAAACCAGCCTCGCCACTTCCACATGCCCGCACCACCAGGTCTTAGTGTAGAACACAATCTCTAGTTTCCTGTCCAGTGTTCTCTTCAGTATACCCTTTTTCTCAATTGTGCTAGGGGCAGACAGCTTTTTATATTAAAATAAGTGATTGTTGATTATAAACACAATTCACTGAATTTAGTGATAAGCAGAGGAGAAAATTATAATGATCAAAATCATGAGAATCCGATAGATATACTTGTTTTTCTAGAGAGAAAATAAATTAGTCAAAGAAGTCTTTGTATAACTACTGTAGATTTTTCTCTTAAGAATTCCAAGTACGTACAATCAGTATTTACAAAGAATTTTCCAAGTGCTTGATTTATTTTTAATCAGGATGCTAAGGTGCTTAGTCAGTCTGATTATAAAAGGAAAAAGTGCAATAAATGGACTTTAAACTTTTCTGAACCCACATACACTAAAGATACCTTTGGGTAAGGAATTTTTTTACCTTTATTTTTTAAGATGAAAACTTTCAAAACCTTTCTTCTAGCTTTTTGAAGCTACAGTACATCCTACTGTGCGACGCACACCAGAAGGTCCTGTTCCTGATCAGCCTCTCCCACCCTACCCTCCCCAGTCTCCCAGCCTCTGGTAACCACCATTCCACTCTCAACTTCTAAGAGATTAACTTTCTTAGATTCCACATGAGTGAGGTTATCTGATGCTTTTTCCCATGCCTGACTTATTTCACTTAACAAAATGATCTCAAGTTTCATCTATGTTGTCACTAATGGCAGGATTTCATTCTTTTTTTTTAATGGCTGAACAGCATTCCGTTGTGTATACATGCCACATTTTCTTTATCCATTATCCATTCATCAGCTGATGAACATTTAGGTTGTTGCCATTTCTTGGCTACTAGGATTAGTGCTGCAATGAAGGAACATAGAGGTATATGTAATGTTTTCATCTTCCTTCAGGAAATACGCCTAGCTGGGAGATTGCTGGATCATATGGTGCTTCTATTTTTAATTTTTTGAAGAGCCTCCCATACTGTTCTTCATGATGGACAAGGGCTCCCTTTTCTCCACATCCTAACTTTCTTTTGTCATCTTGCTAATTGTCATTCTCACCAGAAGAAGGTGATGTCTCATGGTGGTTTTGATTTGCATTTCCCTGATGATTACTCATGTCAAGTATTTCTACATACTGTGTTTGCCATTTGTTGTCTTCTTTGGAGACATGTCTATTTGGATATACTGCTTAATTTCTAATTAGGTTACTTGTTCTTCTGCTGTTGTGCTTTTGTTGTTCCCTACCTATTCTGGATAGAGACTGACCTCTTGTCTCAGGTAGGATGCAATTTAGGGGAAACTTAAAAATATTAGCAAGTATGATTTAAGGTAGTGGCAGTTTTTCAAATGCTATTTGTGTTATTTTAAATAGTTCTTCTCAATATAATAAAGATTTCCAATCTAATTTTAATAAATCCCTGTCAGATTTATAAGCTACTACCATAAAATTCTAAGAAAAATTTATCTCCATATCATAAGGATATGCCCGCCATTCATTTTATTAATTTTTGTTTCATCCTGTAAATATGGCATCCCGTGTATTTTTTTTATTTGCTCTTTCCCAATTGTGTAAATGCACCACTACATATAAACATTGTTTTTTTTTGCTCCAGAACTCATGTGTTATTTTAGCCAATTTCATGTAAAGTCAAAATAACCTAGATACAGGTGCAAGCAGATAACCTAGATACAAGTGCAAGCAGACTGAGCTCAGATCCTACTGATGGTACATCTCCCTAAGGATCTTCAGAAAGTCCCACAGGATCAAGCACCTGTCCCTCAAAATGGTGGCCAATCTGATGTTGCACGTTATATTGGTCTCACTTAATCCTGTTCATTCAGGATTAAGTGAGACCAATATAACATTTCATTTCTTAACATTCATTCTGGGATGATATTACCCAGTAAACAGTGAGTGTGACACAGGCTAAAGCAATGACGGTTATTACATTTTTATCTACAAAACATAAAGGGAAAATATATGCATCTTTAATTTTCATGTGCCCAGTATTAAAATGAATATTTCTTTATCAAAAGTTCAAAACACACACAAAAGATTTTACTTCAATAAAAAAAAAGTTTTTAAACTTAGATTCATAATTTCATCAGATAGATGCTTTGGGTTGCTCAAGATCCTGGAATTTGCTTCATTCTACAGAAATGAAAATATGAACAATAGTATATAACATGAATCACTTACATTTTAATCTTTAAATCAATTGTAATCAGTTGTAATTCATATTAGATTTTGAGATGATCTTTTTTGATATATCACATTATACATGAAGAAACTTTTATTAATTTAATAAGCTAACATTAAATCAAACAGGTTGCTTCCATTAGAAGTAGAAGTCAGAGATAATTTGCAAAATAATTATTTGCAGTTGGGTTAAAAATACATATAAGCCAGGGAACAAATTAACCATAATTCATTACAATCTTTTAAAAATCTCTATGTGCTTTTTCTTGAATTGAATGACCAAGTGTTAATTTCTAATACACTAGATAGAGGAATTCTTACAACATACATCAATGCTATAGCTTCACAGGAGTATTGAAGGGAATGGCATCTGTAATAATGGCTATTTCCTTACGTTTACTTTAGTTTTCTTCATATCCTGAAGTGGACTGAGCCTGACTCAGAGGAGAAAGATAATAGATAGATAATAGACAGTTGTAGGAGGAGTATGGATGCAGATATACAAATTTTTGTATACTGGTGGTCATTTAGATATATAAAATGTGATAATATATATTCTGTTAGACGATCAACTTCTTATGTATAATAAGAACATATTTCTGTGACATAGAAAGAATTCAGAGTTGATAATTTTTCCTTAATGCAATTTTTATCCATAATACTTTATGTAATTTTCTCAACATGTTGGTAAAATGTTTTGTCACTGTGACCAAAATATGTGACAATAAAAACTTAGAGAAATAAAAGTTTATTTTGGCTCCTGGTTTCAGAAGTTTAGTCCATAGTCACCTGGATCAATTGCTTTGGTCCTGAGGTGAGGAAGAGCATCATGGCATAAGGGAGTGGAGACGAATGTTTCTCAACTCAAGGTAGCTAAAGAAGCAGGGAGAGTGGAAGGTGTCAGGGACAATTCAGAGTCCCCTGGTGACCTACTTCCTCTACCCATTCCCTACCTGCCCAGGATTTCCATCTCTCTCACTAGTCCATTCAAATTATTAAACCATCAAATTAGAGCCATCATGATTCAAACACTTCCCAAAAGCCCTACCTCTGTACATGGCTGCATTGGGGACCAACTTTTCAACATATGAGCCTTGGAGGGACATTCCATACCCAATCCATAACACTAGATGCCAGAATAATGAATCCATTTACATTTTTTTTCAGTGTACTTCTGGGGATATTTTTTGTGATCAAGCATACGTTATTAAAGTATAAAGTACCTTAATAAACATGTTATTAAAATCTATATATCCAGACATGATAAATCCATTGTGTTTTATTCACAAGAAAGGAATCTTGTATCATATTATTCTTTCAATAATAATAAACAAACTTACAAATACCATCGAAAATTCAAAGGAAATACCTCCACAAAAGGAATTTTTGACATTGGATGATGGATCTGAAAGACCAAAGAGATTTAGGAAGTGTGCTCAAAACTGGCCTTTCATGTGTGTTTATGTATTCAGCTTGTCCATCCACCAGGAGCTCCACCTGCCTCAGAGATAGTGGCCATCATTTATTTATCTGCAAAGAGACTGGAGTCTGAGTTGATCTTCATTTCAGTCATGTACTGAATGTAAGAATTGTGAAAAGCAATTTGGAGCCAAGACACATCCTATCTCTGAGAAAGAAGTTGTACATTGCAGGAAACTGGAGTCTTGCTGCTCAGATCTACTCTTGAAGAATAACATAAAATGCATCAGAAACCTCCTAGTCCGTTTTTAGACAGATGTGGACATTTTGTCAGGTCAAATCATGAAAGGAAATCTGATATAGTTTTCTCAATTTTATCTTCTCATGAAAGGCCATAGTTAATTTTTTTAAATGTACTATATAAAATAGTTGCTTTGAGAACTACAAGTTAAATTATAGCCTTGTATGAGATCCAGAGGAACAAACAAAATATTCCCATCTCTGCCAATGTTTTGGAAGGGAGTGTGTAATTTCTTCCGTTAGCCAAGCTAATTAATCAATGATGACTGACACTCATGAATGTTCACGTTTATGGAAAGCAGTATTGCCACGATTTATATAATTTAGCTCTTATGAAATGCTGTACACTAATTTTAGGTTAAATAACCTATTCATTTAACTTGTAAGTAGCAGAACCAATTCAGTTATACATTTAATTCTGTGCCTATATGATTCAGGGGAAAAAAAGACAAACATATGTAAGCCTTTGGGATATATATATATATATATATATTTCCTTAGTAAGAATTTTAAAGGATGTTCAAAATACTTACCATAGACAAAGCTATGTATTATGGGAGATATAGAGATGGGAAAGCGTTTATTAACTAGAAGGACGTTTGCAATCTAGTAATGGGGATAAATCAAATACATCTGTGCACACTAAAACTCTTCCTATTAGGATAAGCTTAACATTTTACTAGTTCTTTTGGAGATTTTAATTTAATTTTATTCTTGTTTCTTTTTTTGTAACTAATATATTCCTATCAGTCTATTCTATACATAACTCAATATCCTTTTTTCTCCCTCTGATATAGAAGTCCATTAAAATTTTTAAATTAATAGACATTTTATTACTACTCCTTCCTTAGTATTAACAAAACTTTATGTATAATATATTTTAATATCTAGATGGCTGTTTCAATACAAGTATATGATGAAATAAAATAAATTTTTCATCGTCTTGTGAGGCACTATAATCTAAAGATTGGCCTGGTACAGGCCTCTTAGAGGAAGCAAAGGACTCTCTGCACAAAATTTTCTATTCCCACTTTTGCATTTCTCTTCTCAGATAAGTAAGAAGTCTCTTCTCTGTCAGAGGGGAATCTGCCATTTCTCTGGATCCTCTCTTGCATTGCATTCTTGGGAACATCTCCACATTAGGTAGAATTTTCTCTTTGCATCCCCAAGGTCTCCATTCCCCCCATGAGCAGATAGGTAGGCTCTGTCCTTACATAATTTAATGGGTGTGTGCATAATAAGAGCCTCCCTTACCACTCAGGGTTGCTGCTTCAATCAAAAATAAAGTGTCAATTGATGCCGGAGAGCTTTGGAACAGTATGAACCTTACATACATGGTGCAACTGGAAGATGGCATTGCTTTCATAGAAATAAATGTCGCCTGGGCTCTTCAGTTTTCATAAACAAGCCATTCTCCTCTCCGCAGTATGGCTGATTTGTGCAGCTTTGCATTTATCTGGAACAAGAGTTGCTCGATTCTGTTGTCAAGGAGTATAATATCAGATTCACTACTGCTCATTTCTTCAGTGGAGAAAATAATGCCCAAAGATGCTTGCCTGAAGGATGTTCCATTCTTCCAAACTGCTAGACACTCTAAATTGTATTATTGGATTAAATTACACATTAATAAAGGCCTGAAATCCATCACACTTATTTCCCTATGAGATATGTTTTTAATTTTCTAAAATAACCTTGGAATGATGAAGAATGTTGTATTTTTAAAGGCTTTCTGTAATTATGTCTCTTTCTAAAGTAGGTCAAGTTTTTACTATATTATACATCATCTACTTCAGTGAAAAGATCTCAGTAACACAAACAAATGTTCTCCCTTTAGAAAATTTCAGGAAAACTCTTGTTATCCCTGATTTGTATAAATGTCATGGACTCATCCTCAAATGAAAGACAAGTTTGGGTTCCAGCACTTCAAATAATATAGACTCCATGGAATAAATTTTCATTCGTTTTTCTGAATTAGCCTCCCTCCTGACAGTATTTTACCTCCCAACACTAATTTTACTTTTGTATTGTTTTCCTTCACTGGTGTTATTTTTTATGTGTGTGTATGTGCACATGCACCTGTGCCCAAAGTTAGCATATGTACTTAGTTAAACATCAAACACCTGTGGGAGCACAGTGAGAAATCTCACTCCTACCTCTGAACACAAAATCCCAGTCCTCTCCCCTAGAGGAAATTACTGCATGGATCAAATGATACTAATAAACCACTTTCTTTATGATGGACAGGCATTGTCTGATATTTTGTGTACTCATTATGGTTTCAAAAAATAAAATTCAAAGGTTTGCAATTGTACCTATGGGTTATGTCCTAACACAATAGAGATAGATGTTATGCACATTCTTTATTTGGATAGATGACATAGATCTCCAGTAAGAAAGAGGAACTTATGTTTTGTCAAAAATATGAAAAAGTTTCTGTTGCTACATTTTCTCACCAAAATAATTTTAAAACGTTTTACCCATCTGAATGCTCAAAATAGAACTTATATTTTAAATTAATATTTACCCTCATATGTGTGTAATGGAGCATAGATTTAAAAGCTGCTTGCATTTCTGTATCTGTAATCCATTCTTAACTCATATTCCTTATTGGTTGGTGGTTAATTTTTAATTGATTTTGAAACCGCTTTCTTATTTAAAAAAATAAGATTTTAGTGATATGTCATATTTTTACAACTTACTGTTTAACTTTATTTATAATACTTTGACATCCACAAATTGCAAAATTTTATTCTTTTTATCAATACTGTCTTAGAGCATTTGGATTTGGGACAATAATTTAGAAAAGTTTGACCTGAACAAAAATTTTTGTTTATATTTATTTATTGCCATACCTAAATCTTTGCTGAAGCTAAGATTAATTCTGAGTTAAGGGGTAATGTGAAGCTCCAACTTTGTTTCTCCATCTTATCCAGTTGTGTAAAGTCTACTTATGATAAAACATATTTTATCTTAACCTTAAGTGTCATTGTTTTGTTTATTAAGTAAATAAATATCTATGAATTTCATCATCTTTTGGATTTTATATTTTGTATCATCTTCCTATTCATATACCAACACCAAATGTAATGTGAATATAGGTTTAATATTTGGTAAAAGTAATCACTATTCATTATTATTATTATTATTATTTTTTTGAGATGATAGTCTTGTTGAGTTGCTCGGGATGGCCTTTAATTCTTGATCCTCTAGTCTCAGCCTCCTAACTACCTGAGATCACAGGCATAGCACCACAAGGCCTGACCTTATTTGATTTTTTGTTACATTTTCCATGTGAATTTTAATATTAGTTTGCCTGGTTCCAAAGCAATAAATAAATAAATTCCACAAAGATAAGCTGAAGAACTTTATAATATTTGTATGGGAAATGCATACATTTATAGAATAATTTAGTGTTAGTACAATCCCTTTGATATTAAATCTTACCCAAAGTTTATAAATATCAATTTTTTTCAAATATTTTTGTCTGAAATTTAATATAGTTTTAAGATTTCTCCGTGTGTGTGTGGCAAATTTCTTATTAAACTTAAAACTTGAAATTTGAGCTATAATGTAGATAGAATTTTCCTAAATTATATTGCAAGACTAAATTATTTGCATATGATAGCTAATAATTTTTTTTTAATTTTAATTTTATATTAATCATCCAACTGGATTCACTAATAAGATGCAACAACAATTTCCAAGAATCTCTGGGTTTTCCGAGTAGGTAATCATACAAATTATCATTATCATTTTATAATTTGGCTTCTTCAGTCATTTTCTGGTGTACATATCCTATGTCTTTTTTTTTTTTGCCTATCTGGGCCATCTTTCACCCTTACCAGAATGTTACATAAGAGCGTAATGGTGGACTTTTAATAGTAATGCTTTTGCTACTTTGACAAAATGCAGTGCTAAAATGCAACTAGGGGGAGGCAGTCAGCCTGTTAGTGGGTTCTTCTTCCTGCCAAGGAGGGTATAAGCCACCTAAGAAATTAAAGCCTAGAATAATTAGTGAAAAACAAAAGACAAAGTCAGAAGACAGTTTAAAAAAATGTGGATCCCCTGATTGGTCCAGTCCATAAAGAAGCTAGAGCTAGACAATTAGAAAAAGGTTCCCGTGGTCTATTTAAGAGGGTACATCAAAGCCAGGGATAAGGTTTCAGGCATGGGGTCTTGTTTCCCGATGTCAGCAGGTTGATTGGCATCTTGGCAAGTCACACCTCAGAAGGACTGTGTGGCTACAGCAGGTCACCCCATCTCTGGTGCTGTGTGTGTGACGTTTGGCAGAGCTGAGGGGGAATTTCACCTGCATCAGGCTGTTCTGATGCCACAGGAAGTGGGGGTACCACAGGAAGTTCCCAATGCCAGTCCTATCCCATTGACTGTGAATCCCATAGTCCACATACATCCCAGGGATGGCTCTCAACGTGCAAATATAACATATATACATTCATTTTTAGCATAAATATTTTGCAATATTGTACATGCTATTACTAATTTTACATCCTTTTGAAACAAAATTTCCATACATAAAAATTTTAAATATGCCACTCTCCTAATCAGAGAAATCAGAGAAAGATAAATAAACTTGTAAAGATGACCTACCCATATTCATAGGGACAATAGAGTGGATACAAATTAGGGACAGACTAAGTGGAAAGAATAGATGTTAAAATCCATCTTTTCTTACTTAAGAAGTCCCTTTAAAAGTCCATTTCCAGTGCCCCCAGTAATTACTTCTATGTTGATTTCATCTTTAGGGTGAGTAAATGATAAGAAGTAGAAAACTCCTTATAGTGACATGCTAAAGAAAGGGGATACATTCCTAACTTTCTTCTAGGTCAGTGCTGTGATGGCTTTCCAATGTATGGTGGCAGAGTGGCAGATATCCTAACACTTCAATGAACACAAAAACAGAAAAAATCCTAAATCATCAAATGGAATACGTAAGCAGTTTTATTTTAAAATTCTTTGGGGATGTATCCACATTTCACTTATTTGGATATGTGTGCTATTTTTCCTCCATGTGCCTGAAAAAGGGAATGTTCATACAGACATTCACAGTCTGAAAGCAACCGAATGCAGCCTCTAGTTTCAGCAAAGAACATCATTTTCATCCTCCCAAACGATCACCCTAAATTAAGAGGGGAATAGGAAGCAGGGAAACAAACTATATCCTTGATAAACTTTTAGAAGTCTGTTATTATTATTGTCACCATCGGGGTGCTGGGGGTCCAAACCAGGGCCCCACCCGTGGTGGGCAAATGCTCTCAGGGAGACAACCCCCAACCATTAGAAGGACTCCAAAAAGAAAGACTGAGAGTCTGAGTGTGAGGAGTGGAGTTGTGGTAGTGTGACTTAGGATTCTCTATATGAAAATTAGCTCAAAAGATTATTTAGGAAAGATTGAGGGACAGGGGACACAAGAACAAGGCACTCTGAAGGCAGTGGTGATGTGTGGAGACTTCTTTCAAGTTTTCATAAGAGACAACAGACCCCAGGTCCTCACTCCAAACCTCAAGCAGTCGGGTCCCTGTCCTCCTTCCTCCTATCTACCAGACCAACCACATCTTATCTAATAAGATCAAGGGTGGAGCTCTGGACATAGGGCATATGATAATGAGGAGGGGTACCACCCAGAGAAAAAAATGAAGACATTAAGGAAGGAAGTATACTGGATGGCCAGACTGCCACCTCTTTCTAATTCAGCAAAATGGCAACAATTGCAAGATCCTACTCAGGGTGAATAGATCTACACTGAAGAAAAGCCATTCGTGGTAGATCTACAAAAAATCAAAATAGCTAATTGTACAACATGAAGTGTACGAGACTCTAGTGGACCACAAAATTTCTATTTAGCCACATGGTGCCTCATCCTAAACCAGAGACTGCGAAAGGATCCCTAGGCATTTGGAGAAACCCTCAGATATAAAAGGAGTGTGTGTGGGGTGGGAGGAGAATCTTTAAACAGAAAAAAGAAGGAGCTTAAAATGCACGCATATATACATAGTTAGGTGGGAAAGCAAAGAATCGGAGAAACCAGTTCATTGTCCAAGAGATGATATAACACATGTGTGAAAGCACAATTCTCTTTTGCATGAATGTTAGAAATATGTTGTTAAAGGCCTTTAAAGCAAACGCCCATGAGGTGAACCAAAATCATAAAGGGATGCGATACATCAAGTAAAGTGAGGAAACGTGGAGAGTCAACCTACGAAGTCCCCAATCCAAGGAACAGGAATCTCAGAAGATGACAGAGAAAATAGGGATAAGAAATTGCCATAAATAAAATAGAGAAAAATATTCCCAAACTGAGAGACACAAGTGTCCAGATTTAAAGTATTACTGAGAAATTTCACAATTCTGGGGAATAAAGGGAAGTTCTGAAAAAGCTCCCAGAAATTAAAGGTCTTTTATACACAATCTGAGAGTCCATTAGAATCACTATCTTGGAAACGGGAAGCAAATAGAGAGAAGCTTTCAACATTTTGAAGAAAAATTGTTCACAATCACATTTAATTCACAAAAATTGAATATTATTAATCAGCTAATTAAAAATAAAATGTGTATACACATATCTCTGGCTTAAGGATGCATGTTTAGAAAAGGGTTTTAACCAAAGACAAGGGAGGGATTTGAAAGGCTGCCTCTGGGGTGCAAATGAGACATGGAAGGACAGTTGCAGAACCCGAGTTTGCCGTTGTTTCCCTACTTATGATTTTAATCAAGTTGGAGTTGTAAACTTCCATGCATGCCTAATGAAAAAATCCCATTGACTTAAAAAATAGTAAATAAAAAGAGGAGTCTATTACAAATGACTAAAACCACAAATAGTATCACATTTAAAACATATGTGAAATACACTGATTTTTCCAGAGCAACACTCACAATTAGTAGCAATCTCAACAGTCCTGGAAGTACTCAATGACTTCTTACTAAATCTGTGGTATCTCCTTGCTGTTAAAAGATCAAATTATCTTTATACTCACACAAATATACTACCAGAGTTAAGGGGATAACAAGACAGATATTCACAAGAGACCACATTATCATTAAAAATTCACTTTAACTGTGAGGAAAGGTTGAAAGAGAGAGCTTGTCCTTAGAAGGTGCCTTTGATGTAGCTGAGTAAATGAGTAACTGAGTCCCCAACCTTCCTAATTGATGCTTATGATAAAAGCAAATATTCTGAGGCCCTTCTCAGGGTCAGGGGGATGTGGAAAATTAAATAATGGGTTTTAGCTTTTCCAAAAGCATAAAAAAAAAAAGATCAAACAGAAGCATATGTTCAAATCTATTTGTGAGCAGTGCTCTCCATGCTTTACAATGGCTAAGAGTTAATTGATGTGGCTTTGGTTTATTTTAAGGGTCTTTTCAACAATATTGTCATGCTATGAATAGAATGTACAATTGAGCATGTGAACATTCAATTCCAGAATTTATTTGAACTCTTATGAAGCTTTCTTTTCAGATATTTATGCTGATGGACTAGTTTAAAAGTGAGTGGTCCTGGAAAAAGTATGTCAAAGCATCATTTCAGATCTGATTTCAGCTACTGACAGAACCACAAAGATATATTTTTTATATTGACTTTTAAAAAGATACTAAAATTTCAGTTTCCAAATTTCGCTTTGTGTTCAGCAAAAACCCAATACTTCCTAAAGCAATATAATTTCCCTAGTGTGACTTTCTTAAAAAAATAATACATTTATTAATTGTTTCTCTATTACCAGACTCTGTCTGAACAGTTATTTCAACCATTGATTTTCCTACTTTTCAAAGGAAACCCTTTGGCTCTTTCTCTGCACTAGTCTCTGTTCATCTTGTAGGAATGGGGACTGGAGTCAGATTAAACCCCAGGACATCTGCACAGACCTGTGGAGATCAGAGCAGACACACCCACACAATGGCCCTAATCTCCTTCCAGCCAACACCACACACTGGGTTCCAGCCTCAGCCCCATCAGGGAAGGGATTAGTGAGTGCCTATTGCTGCTTGGGATGTGAATTGCATTCACCTAACAGGGGGCCAGGCTGAATCATCCTGTGGTCCTCAGATAAAGAATAAACAGATGGGTAGGCATAAAGGACCTCCTCATTCCTATTCTCCACATTCTAACCAATTATCATTACTGTTTATAGTTTCTCCTAATAAATGTTGTAACGTTTCTGGGACATATTCATGAATAACTCTGATTATTTTTATAAAACAAGCCAAACAATGAAATACATATTTTCCCATTTAAGTGAGTTCATTTAAACGCCAGAGTTATGGATTAGATCTCATTTTACTTGTGACCTAATGAACAACTCTGGATAATATTAAGTAAGTTAAGATTCCTGTAAACCCCCCCTACTCCCAGAAAGATTCCCTTAAGCTTTCTGCTCACCTTTATAGCTATTTAAGAAACTGTCTCACAGACTGAACCCAGCATTTCACAATCTCTTTGCCTTCACCCAAAAGGCAAATTTTGTAGAACAATGTCACACAATCAGGTTGACTGACTCTAAAATCACAAGTATCTACCCCTCAGTCAACAGACAACCTGGCTACTTCTTCCCAAGAAGATGAGGCTTCAGCTATCTTAGTTGACTTCTCTGCCATTTCAGTGTCAACCATATAAACTATAAGAGATCCCCTCCAGCTTTCCACTCTGCATTTACAAATCTGCCAGGACTCACGTGTGTGATCTTTGCCTCTTACCTCTGGAAACAAAGGAATACAAAGTTTCACTTGCTGAACTTGTGCTCCAAATCCCTCCCTTCTTGCACTTTCAAAGATTCAATCCATCCCTGTCTGCTGTTCTTTTTCTTCATCATTCATCTTCCTCTACCTGATAATGGTTCCCTTCCCACATGCAATGCCCCTCATCCCCAAACAAGCAAAGGAATACACACAAAAGAAACAGTTAAAAACAAAGCAAAACAGAAAACCTTTTACTTGATAGCAGAAGTTTTTTTTCTGTTCTGACCTCCCTATTTTGCTCTCTTCCTAGCAAACTTTCTTATAATTTGTGTTGACTGTTTTTATTTTTTTCTTATTCCATCTGCATTTATTGCTATTGCTTTTTATAGTTTATTTTCAAAAGGAAGTAATTCACAAGTTTTGTATTTTCTTACCCGACGACAACCTTGATAAATTGCCATGGTTCAAATGCATGTGTACCTCAATATTCATAAGAGTTTTACGAAAGTGAATGCATTAAGAGGCGGGGACTGGCAAGGTATGAATGAGACCCTTGAGAAACAGCCCAACAAAGTATCCAGTTCCTCTTGTCCTTCTACCTTTTACACCTTATGGCAAATTGCATGTCCCCTTGAGAGTATGTGGAGTTGAAGGCATCAGTTTGGAAGCAAAGACCTGTACTTCACCATGTACCAAACCTGCTGGTACCTTGACCTTGTAATTCTCTGCCTCCAGAACTATGAGAAAATAATTTTCTGTTCCTTATAAATTATCTAGTGTCAGGTATTTTGTCAATAGCAGTGCAAAGAGAGACTCACATCAATAATGTAATGAAGTTCTAGGGAGAAACTGCTGGTCTCTCCAAGGAATCCAACATCTATTCCATTTTGCCTTATGGACTCCTAACTTTACACTTCGCTTGTTGATTTCACCATTGCCTAATCTAACAGATAGTAATATGTTCTCATCTTACTTGGCGTCATCCAATACTGTGGAGTATTCTCTCCTAGAATCATACTCCTGTCTTAGGCTTGGCTCTCCACTCTTCTCATTGTCTTACATTCTGGACTGGCCTTCTCCTGGTCCTTTTCCATCTTGCTTCTGTCCACTACATGACTGAGTACCTTGGAGCAGACACCTTTCATCTCTATTACCCTGTCCTTGAAATTTGTCACATGACTTAAACATGACCTATATATTGCTGACTGCCAAGAGCTCTGAGTGTATGTCTTTGGCCTTAATGGCTCCCTGGTCTCTTGAATCATGTATCCAGCTGCGTGCTCGTCAGTCCCACTTGATTGCTGAATAAGAATTGGAAATGTTAAGGTGAACTGTAAGTAAAGGATACCTCTGTCCCCCTGCTGGTCAGCACCTACATCTCCACAACTACCCTGTCAACTCCTTCTCTGGCCATCTTCTATATCTCAGTAAAAATTTTCTCCCTCTACTCAGCTTTTCAAATTAAAAGCCTAGGAGAAGAGTGTTGATCTTCAACAGTACATACTAAAATACTTACATGAAAGTGAATGGTGAATCCTGAGTTGGAGATGAAGCCCTAAAGATACTTGGATACCTTAGCATACTGACCAGTGGCAAACCTTTCCCTTTCTCATTTGCAATTGCCCTGAGGAATTTTCCCAAAAGGAAACCTGTTCATTTTAAGTTGCTGTTGGATTGAGAAGGTTGCATGTTCAGTCCTCATGGATGAGGAGAATGGCATGAAATAGGCCTTTCCCTGGACATCACATCCCTACCAAGAAGATCTTGCTGCTTAACAACGAAATCTTCTAAGATCATTTCTGATCCTTCTTGGTATAGGTCACATCTTGAGGGTTTTTTTTTTTTAAATACATTTCAAGAATACAATGAGGAGTCAGCCTTGAAAAAGGGAAACACTTTCATAATAGGACTTTTTTTTCTGTAGCTTTCGAATTTAGCTAAGCAGTTGTTTCCTACTGAATAATCAACACTTGCAGAGCTCAAAGTTATAAAAGTAAGCTGTTTTTAAATCATGTACAGACTTTCAGCAATTCTTCTTTCTCCCCCAGAACAAGAAAATGCTTTCTCTTTCCTTTCCAGGTAACTTTAAAACAGCTGAATAGGTTGAACTTAATGTGCTTTCTGAGATGCTGGTTTCTTGAATGAGAATTAGAAAATATGAAATCTCTGCTAAGAAAATGTTGAGACCAATCAGTCTTATAATGATTTTGCTTTTTAACTGAGCATATCCCTGCAAACTGCAAAAACTACCTTTAAATTGCCTATAGCTGCCATAAAAAGTAATGATGCAGTACACTTAATTACTGTTTAGTAGTGCTTTTTATTTGAGTATTTCAAAGTATTAGTAAAAGTGTTATATATCATATTTCTATGAAGGACTTAAACAAAATGGAGATTTGTTAAATGATAATTTTAAAACAAGGAGTCTGTTTTTCCTAAAAGTACAAAATTGCCATTAAAAATGTCTCTGGGTTTTGTCTTTTCCTTGTTTTTGGCTCAGTTACCACTTTTTAAAAGGTTAGCTATCATAGCAATTGCTCTTATCTCTAACCATTATAAAAAAGTCTCCAGCATAATCATCATAACAAAGTATTTTCCAAAAACTTTTGCAGTTATTGCTTTGCATTTCCCACTTCTTTATCTACACATATCATGGTGACAAATAGTACCAAGCTATTCTTCATTTACTTTATTTCTCATTTTATTTATACATATGTATTTGTATTATTAATTTCAAAGAAAAAAATTTAAATCCCTCTTGCTTCCCAGTACCTGTGTTCTTATCTATTCCCTCCCACCATGACCCAGAGTCTGGCCATGTTGATTTTGTTAATACTTGGTTTTGATGAGCTCTTGAATATTTGGGACATGTTTTCATGTCCCATATTTTCATTGCTGACCTGAGATTGCCATGTGGAGAATATCAAATCTGATGGATTTTGTTCTCAAACTTGAGAACAGACCAATAGTTAAGATGAGCATAGATTTTACTGAAACATTACATAAATGGTATTATGCCAGTAATAAAAAGAACATTAACTTCTTTGTTCAATTTGATGAGGCCATGTATCCTAGAGAGATTGCTTAATTTAAATCCTGGCTCCACCTCTTAGCATATATGTGACTTCAGGAAAGTCATTTAAACTCTCTGAGCCTGGTTCTTCTTTAGTAATAGGGTGATAAGAGTATTCACCAGGATTTTTATAGGGAATTAGGTGAGTTGATATTTTATAATGCTTAGAAAAACATATAATGCACATAAGTTTATTTAAATATTTTTCAAATAAATAGAGACGATCAGACATGAGAGCTTTATAAGGACAAAACTTGGACTTCTATGAAATTTCAAGCAACTAGGTCAATTAAATAGAGTCAGACCTCAGGAGGCAGAGTGGAAGGTGAGGGCTTAAAAGAAATTTCTTTTATTTTGGGAAAAAATTTCAGACACAGAGGCAGAACAAGATGGCAGCTGGGCTCCCTCAACCCCAGTGGAACAGCAATTCAGGCACCAATTACTTCACAAGATCTAAGGAAAGCAGAAGAGAGACTGTGTCACCAGCTTTAATGTAACAAAATGAAGAGAATATAGAAGAAGGAAGGCAGGATGGGGTTGCCTGTGAAATCCTCCCACAACCCATGCAGAGAAAAGAAAGGGAAATGCCTCCCATTTGTGGGGTGAGGGAGGGAGAATTAAGTTCAGTCCTTAGACCTGAAACCCAGTACCAGGCCTTCCCTGTGAGACCCAGGGATTGGAAGCCTTAGGCCCCTCCTGACAGGCTAGGATCCACATCAGAGACCAGGGGACTGAAGCCTGGCTGACGGTGACCCCCAGTCATGGCCCCAGGGTGGGAGCAGGGCGAGCAGTGAGCACGGGGCTTTTTCTCTTGCCTTCTGTGGTAAGGCCCAGCACCCAATAGAAACTGAAAGCCCAGTACACAGACCAGAGTTCACAGACAGGGCCACTAGATCAACTCTGCCATCAGGCAGTCACTTGGGCACTGGCAGGACAGACCAGAGTTTTGGCTGCGTCATTCCAGCCATAGAGTAGTCCCTGGGCATGCCCTCCCTCATCCTGAGGTGGTAGAGGCCCCTGTGGCTGTGAGACTTGGGCATGACTTAGGTTAACATCAGCCTTGGTGGCCAAGGGACTGTTTGTTCCACCAATATCACAGCCTTGGGCAGCACAGCTGACTTCAGGCACACATGCAGAGATGGGGCTCTAGAACTGATCTGGCACAGGGCAGAGACCTGTGCTGTCCTGGGAAACTCATGAGTCGAGTCAGCCAGCTGTGGTGTGAGCCTCCGCTTCCCCATGACCCTGCACCAGTCCTTGCCACTGTGAGACTCAGATGTAACCCAACTTAGAGTCAGCCCTAACAGCCATGGGACTGACTTCACCAGCACCACCATAACCCTGTGCAGCATGAGGTGGTGTGAGACCCCATCTGCTGGGAGCAGAACAGAGTAGGAAGAGTAGAACTTTGCCCAGGTACAGGTGACTGAAACCTAAAATGGGCAGATCTTGATGGTCCCCATTTCCAGCCCTGGCTGTGGACAGACCTTCTGGAACAGCTCCACTGCCAGGGGAGCTACACTACCCCAGTGTATGAGAATTCTATTCTGGTTAGCATCCTCTGCAGCTGAGTGCAGTGGTCTTGAGCCATACAGCCACCTGGGTGACAGGAAGCCCGTAGCAGTGTGGATCTTCCTCCTGACTTGGTGTTTTTGTTGGTCTTAATGGGCTGTGAGCTTAGGCTGTATACCGGTCAGCTTTTCATTACTGTGACTAAAATACCTGACAATAACAACTTAGGAGGAGGAAAAGTTTATTTTGGGCTCATGGTATTGAAGGTTCTGTCAATGATTGGCCAACTCCTTTTCTCTGGGCCTGAGATGAGGCCCAACGTCATGGGTGAAGGCTGAGGTGAAGAAAAACTAATCAGCTCATGAGAAGCAGGGAGCACTGGGTGGGGGAAAGAAAAAGGGGCCATAGAGAGATATAATTCAGGCTGTGCCTGCAGTGATCTACTTCCTCCAGGCTTACCCCACCTGCCTATGGTTACCATCTAGTAGTCCATTCAAATTATCAATCGATCAACTTGATTAATCCACTGATGAGATTACAGTTCCCATTTTTATAATAATTTCATCTCTGAGCACTCTTGCTTTGCCTAAGACATGGGTTTTAGGGGGACATTAAAGATCTAAAACATAACAGGATGTGACAGAACTCAGTTGCATGGGTGGTTCACAAATATGACAGGAGGCTGGGTGTCTTTGCCCAGAGCCAGGCAGAATTCTGCAGGGATCAACCATGGCTGGTATCTGTGGATGAAGTATCTTGGCCTGTTCTGGCCCCAGGGAGAGGTTTGTGGTGATAGACTACTTTTTCTGGCTACTCTCCTGTTTCTTTCTAAATAATTTACCACAAATGCATTGCCCTCTCGTCCTGAATGGATGCCAGTGTCAGATGCCTGGCAGATCTGGACCTGGACACCATTCAGTGCTGACATAGTGGAAGTGACTACAACCTCAGTGAAAAGAAACAGCACACTTAGAATTTCTGGTAAGACAGACATGGAAAAGTAGGAATAAGAAGACTGGAATACTACCTAGTTGTTTTAGTCAGCTTTTTGACCAGTGTGATGAGAGGACCTGACCATAACAACTGTAGAGGAGGAAAACTTTATTTAGGAGCTCACATTTTTAGAGGTCTCAATCCACATACAGCGGACTTCAGTCCCCAGGGGGCTCTAGGTAAGACAGAATATCATGGCAAAAGAGTGCAGT
The DNA here is from genome assembly GCF_047511675.1 of Marmota flaviventris. Lineage (NCBI taxonomy): Eukaryota > Metazoa > Chordata > Mammalia > Rodentia > Sciuridae > Marmota > Marmota flaviventris. The sequence goes on along the minus strand of NC_092498.1, from coordinate 9,877,957 downwards.
AGAGGGAAGCAGCTCATGTGATAATTAGGAAACAGACAGGAAGAAAGAAAGGGGGCAGAGGGGCAGGGGGAGAGGGAAGGAGGGAGCAATGGAGGAAAGACAGACTGGGGGCAGGGGAGCGAGTTCTATTGGGCTCACCAGATACAAATATATAGCCCAGAGCCACACATCCAATACCCACCTCCTTTATCCACACTCCACCTACCTTCAGTTGCCACTCAATTACTCCTATCAAGTGATTAATTCACTGATTGGGTTAAGGCTCTTCATAACCAAATTATGTTTTCTCTGAACCGTTTTACATTATCTCCTATGTGAGCTTTTAGGGGACACCTCACGTCTAAACCATTACATTCCACCCCTGGCCCCCAAAGCTAACATTCACCTGACAATGCAAAATACATTCAGTCCATTCCCAAGAGTCTTCATACTCTCAAAGTTCACATACAAAGTCTTCTCTGAGGCTTGAGGCAATCTCACATTGTGAGCTCCTGTAAAACTAAAAGCAATTCACAAATATCCAACATATGAAGTTCCATTTACAAAAATAGGGGCATAGAAAGAAGGGATAGGACCAAAGCAAGACTGCAGTCCAGCTGGGCAAACATATTCTGTAGTTCCGTGTCAGGCATCTGAAGCACACAGCATCGTGATATCCTCTCCAAAGGGCTTTTGTAGCTTTAACCCTGTGACCATGTTGGTGGCAGCCCAAGTACCCTATCCATTGACTTGTCTGCTGTATTCCTATAGTTTTCCTAGAACAATGTCCCATGTTATTGGTATTTCATAAACTCATGGGTCTCCACTGCAGTTTCGGCTTTCTTCTCATATTTCCACACTTTGCCCTCTCAAGAAGTGCCCACAGGGACTCTCACCCTGGGGCACTTTGCATGGCCTCTCAGACCTACCTTTGAAATCTTGATGGAAGTTTCCATGACCCTTTAACTCCAAGATACTGCAATCCTGCAGAACCAGCACCATGTGGTTGATGCCAAGATCTGTTGCCATCTTGAGCAATAGCCAAGTCTCCAGGGACCCTGACTGCAGCAGCCTCTGAGTGCCTGGGTAGCTAGTCATGTTGAAAACACTTCCTAAGCTCCCTTGTGCAAGAAGGGTACCCCACTGGTCTCTTCTCAAAATAATTTTTACTTTAACTTTCTTGAGCTGAGTGTGGCCTTGCCAGCTCCTGGGATGCCCCCAAGCAATCTTTTCATTTCCCTCTGGGCAAAGTCTGCAGGATTTCTTTAGTGGCAGTAATGTCTTTACTACTGCAACTTCCTTAGCCTCAGTTTTACTCCCATCTTTCAAGTCCAAGTTTTTCAAATCTTTCTGCTGTGCTTTCTGCTCCTGAATATCACAATAAACTTCACTAAAAACTGCCAGTGATATCCATGCCACTTTCTGAATTCTATGCTGCCTATAAATTTCTTCTGCCAGATTGAGAAGTCCATCACTCTTAATATCAGGTTCACAAAAAGTCTCAGGACATGGGCAAAATGCAGACGACTTCTCAGCTGGAACATAAGAGAAATGGCCTCTAGTCAAGTTACCAGTAGTGTCCTCCTTTTCCTCTGAACCCTCTTGAGCCTCATCATCATTGTCCATGCTCCTATTGGTATTCTGGTCTTCTGCACTCCCACCAGAATTGACCATTAAGATTTGCTTACAACAATTTAAAGCATTTGCAACTGGCATTTCTAAGCATCTCAAAATTCCTCCAACCAACTCCAAAAAGCTCAAAAAGCTCCTGAATCACATGGTCAGGTTAGTTACAAAAACAACCTGATTCTCCATACCAGTTTCTGTTTTAGTCAGCTTTTTTTACTGCTGTGATTAATAGACCCAACCAGAAGAATTGCAGAGGAGAAAAAGTTTATTTAAGGCTTCATGGTTTCAGAGGTCTTAGTCCATAGAAGACTGGCTACATTCTTCAGGGTTTGAGGTGAGGCAGAACATCATGGTGGAATAGTGTGACAGAGGGAACCAGCTCACATAATGGTTAGGAAGGAGACAGAGAGAGAGAGAGAGAGAGAGAGAGAGAGAGAGAGAGACTCCACTCACTAGGTACAAATATATACTCCAAAGCTATGCCCTTAATGCTCCATCTCCTCTAACTACACCCCGCCTGCCTTTAGTTACCACTCAAATAAGTCCATCAAGTGATTAATTCACTGATTGGGTTGAGACTCTTGCAAAATAATTACTTCTTCTCTGAACCTTCTAGGCTTGTTTTATAAGTGAGCTTTGGGGGACACCTCATATCCAAACCATAATACTAGTCCTTTAACATCTAGATGATGCCACACACCAAGAAGCACCAAGTTCTTTAAGGAGACCATGACCTCACCTAAAGTCAAAGAAAGGTTTCAGAAAAGACTAGGTACCAATCAGTATGGGAGAACCCTCAGAGAATTTAAAATGCTGTTTTAAGGAAACTCAAATCAGATTGAAGAAAACACAGATATATTTCAATATGCTAACAGAGAATTTTTTTCAAGAAATGGAAGCAATTTTTAAAAACTCAAACACAAATTCTTGTGCTGAAAAATGTATTACATGGAATTTAGTATGTGATGTGAGGCATTGCTACCAGGATAAATCAAATAGTAGAAAGAATTAGCTTAAAGACAGGCTGTTTCAATGTACACAGTTGAAGAAGAAAAAAAAAGAATGAAGACCAATGAAGAATGCTTCTATAAAACTTTGGGACATTATTAAAAGAGCAGATATATCAGGTTATTTGATTTCAATAAGGAATTGAGAATGAAAAAAAGGTAGAGAAGCTTTTCAAAGAAATATAACATAAAACTTCCCAAACCCAGAGGAAGGTACAGATAACCAGGTATAGGAAGGGGAAAGATCACAGTCAAAGTTAACTCATTCTCCAGATATCTATCCTAAGACAGCTTGTGATCAACCTCTCAAAGATGAAAGATAAAGATTCACAGGACTGTAAGAAAAAGAAACAACACATAGGGCTATCCCAATTTGCCTGATAGCAGAATTCTCAGCAGAAACCTTACAGGTCAGAAAACAGTGGCAGGAGATTTTCAGTGTACTTAAGAAAAAAGAAACTTCCATCAAGAATACTGTAGTTTGGGCTGGGGATGTGGCTCAAGCGGTAGTGCGCTCGCCTGGCATGTGTTCGGCCCCGGTTCGATCCTCAGCAACACATATAAAGATGTTGTGTCCTCCGAAAACTAAAAAATAAATATTAAAATTCTCTCTCTCTCTCTTTAAAAGAAGAAAAAGAATACTGTACTTAGCAAAGCTATCCATTAGACATAAAATTAATGTTAAAGACATTCCCAGACAAACAAAAGCTGAAAGAATGTATCTCCACCAGACCTACTAGAAATGCTGAAGGAAGAAAGAGACATTATAAGTAAGAAGAAAACATGGAAAGTTATAAAACTCACTGGGAAGAATCATTATACATTTAAGTTCAGAATGCCTCTCATATTGCAGGCATGTTGCATACCCATTCTTATACTTTTAAAAAAATATTAGTTATTAATGGACCTTTATTTATTTATTTATTTATTTATTTGTTTATATGCGGTGCTGAGAATCGAACCCAGTGCCTCATGCATGTGAGGCATGCACTCTACCACGACCCCAGCCCCCCATTCTTATCCTTAGTATGAAAAGTAAAGAAATAAAAATGATAATAACTACATTACTGTGTAAATACATAGAAAGTAATAAAATGGTATGTCAAAAATTCAAAAAAAATGGATAAGAAATGGAATGAAAGTGAAGAGTTTCCTTTTTAGGGTATTTTCTCTTGTTCTTGTGTTTGTTTGCTTACTTCTGTTCTTTATGATCATTTTAAGTTGCTATTATTTCAAAATAGTCTGTGATAATCAGATGTTATTATAAACTTTTTGATCACCACAATGCAAAAGCATATAACACAAAAACTAAAAATAACATGCAAAATATACTTTGAGAATAAATTAATGAACCACAAAGGAAGACTGTAAAAGGAGAGAGAAACTACTCCAAACTTAGAAACAAGTTATAGAGTAACTGTAGCAGGACCTTACCCACCAATTAATATCTGCAATTTACATGGATTAAACTCTCCAATTAAAAGACATAGACTAACTGAATGGATACGAAAACAAGACCCAATATATGTTGTTTACAAGAAATTCACTATACCTCTAAGGACACACAGAGAGACAGTGTAAGTTTAGAATAAGATATCCCATGCAAATGAAATCCAAACTAAAGCAGGAATAGCCATTCTTAGATAAAAGCAGTTAAGAAAGACAAGGAAATTTATATAAGATAAAATAATTTCAACAGAATGAGAAAATAACAATTTCTGTCCATTGTTGGCACACACAAATATACAAAACAAATATTAATAGAATTAAAGGGAGAGATTGACTGTAGTACAGTAATAGTTGGGGGATTTAACACACAATTTCCAGCAGTGGATAGATCACCCAGACAAAAAGTCAACAGAGAAACCTCAGAGTTCAGATATACCCTAGGCAAATGGACATAACTGACATACACAGAACATTTGACCCAAGACCAGCAGAATTCATATTTTTCTCATCAGCACATGGAGTATTGGTAGATGACATATTAGGTAACAAAATAAGTTTCAACAAAGTTTTGGAAGATTGAAATTGTCTAGATTATCTTTTGACCATAATACAAAAAAAAAAAAAAACATAAATCAGTAATAAGACAAGACTTGGAAAATATAAAAAATACATTGAAATTAAACTCATTTTTGAACAGCCTATGTAGCAAGGAAAAAAAATCAGGAATTAAATTAAATTTCTTGAAGCAAACAGAAATGGAGAGACAATATACCCAGATCTATGGTATACAGCAAAATTTGTGCTAAAAAGAAAGCCTATAGCAATCTATCCCCACATAAAAAAGGTGGAGAGCTCTCAAATAAACTACCTGCCACTATATATCAAGGAGCTATAAAACCAAGAACAAACCAAACCCCAAATTAAAAGAAATATATAATTAAGATCAGAGTTCAAATAAATATAATAGACACTTTAAAAACTATAAAAGATTAATGAAATAAAGACCTTGTTCTTTGAAAGTAGAAACCAAATAATTACTCAAATATTTAGTTAAGAAAAAATAGAATATTCAAATAAATAAAATCATAGATGAAAATGAAGACATTACAACTGACACTGAAAAAATACAACAGATCATTGGGGATTTCTAAGTGTCAATAAAATTTGAAAACCTGGAATAAATGGACGCATTTCCAGACATATACACCTTAACAAGATTGAATCATGAAGAAAGAGAAAACCTGAAAAAAAACCAACAAGTAATGAGATTGAATCAGTTATAAAAAGCTTCCCATCAAAGAAATATCTAGGAACAGATAGCTCAACTGCTGAGTTCTAACAAATGTTTAAATAAGAACACCAATCTCTTTTAGTTAGTTAAAAAAAAAAAATAGAAGAGAAAGGCATTCTTCTAAGCACATTTCTGCAACCCAACATTACGCTTGTATGAAAACCAGATAGACACAACAACAATAACAACAACAACAACAAAAAACTGTAGGCCAGTATCCTTAATGCACAGACTCAAACTCCTTAACAAAATAACAGCAAACTAAATCCAACAGTACATTGCCATGATTAAGATGGATTCATGTTAGGGAGGCAAGAATGGTCAAAAATATGCAAATTGATAAATGTGACCCAACACATGGACAGAAGGAAGAACAAAAATCATATGGTCATCTTGAAATATGCAGAAAAGACATTTGCTGAATTCAAGCATCCCTTTATGATAAAAACCCTGAAAAAATATGCTTAGAAGTAATGTACTTCATCACATCATAGGCCATTTATAATAAGCCATAAGCCGATGTTATACTGAGGGGGGGAAACTGAAAGCTTTCCCTCGAAGACCTGGAACAAGACAAAGACACTTACTTTTACCACTTTTATTCAACACAATTCTGGAAATCCTGGTCAGAGCAATCAGGCAAGAGAAAGAAGTAAAGGTTATTCAAATTGGAAAACAAGTCAAATTGTCACTCTTTTCAGATGACATGATCATAGAGAAAACCCAAAACTTCACCAAAAAACTATTAAAGCTAGTAAATAAATTCAGCTAAGTTGTAGAATACAAAACAACATACAAAAATTAGAAGTATTCCTTTATGTTGATAGCAAATCATCTAAAATGGAAATCAAGAATTAATCCCATTTATAGTAGTCATATAAATAAATAAATTAAATACCTAGGAATAAATTTAACCAAAGAAGTAAAAGATCTCTATGATAAAAATTATGTAAAAAATGATGGAAAGAATTGAAAAGGCACAAGAAAGTGGAAAGAAACCCTCTACTCACAGATTGCAGAATTAATTTTAAAATGTCTGTACTACGCAAAGCAATTTACAGATTCAATGCAGTCCCTATAAACATATCAATGATATTTTTCACAGGAGTAGAAAAAATAATTCCAAAATTTATAGGGAATAACAAATGTACCCCACCTTGAGCAAAAAGAACAAAGCAGAAAGTGTTACACTACCTGATTTAAAAGTGTTCTATGAAGCTGTAGTATTCAAACCAGTTTTGTATTGACATAAAAAGAGCCACATAGAATGAAGAAGCTAGAAGTAAACTCACACATGAACAGCCAGTGAATTTTCAACAAACATGCTGAGAAAATACGATGGAGTAAGGGCAATTTTCTCAATAAATAGTGCTGGGAAAATTGAACAGCCACATGCAGAAGAATCAGATGATTTCCCTCTCACCAGTTACAAAAGCCAACTCAAAATTGATTAAAAGCCTGCAACTCTAAAACTTCTAGAAGAAAACATAATCATCACCCCTCAAGATATTATAATGGGCAAGGATCTTTATTTATTTATTTTTTTAGCCATACTTCAAAAACACAGGAAACTAAAGCAAGATAGATGGGATTATATCAAACTTAAAAGCTTCTGCACAGAGAGGAAGCAATTCAAAGAGTGGAGAGGAAACTTGAATAGGAGAAAATATTTGCCAACTGTCCATCAGACAATGGGTTGATGTTCAGAATACAGAATAAACTACAAAGTACTCAGTAGAAAATAAAATGCCCTAATAAGTGGAATCAAAAGTTTGCAATAGGTCCAAACAGACATTTCTCAGAAGAAGACATAAGTGGTCAATCAGTACATGAAAATGACTTAGCATAACTAATGCAGATCAAAACCGTAATGAGATACCATTTCACCCACTAAGAATGGCTATTGATGAAAAGACAAAAGAGAGCAGATGAAGGTGAGGATATAGAGCAAAGAGATTCTTGCATGCTTTTTTTTTATTAGCTACACATGACATTACAATGATCTTAGCAATTCATACATTTGAATCACTTGGGGTATAACTTCTCATTTTTCTGATTGTACAAATTGCAGAATCACATTGGTCATACAGTCACCTATATACATACAGCAACCATAATGTCTATTCTATTCTGCTGCTCTTCCTATCCTCCCTCCCCCTCCCCTCCCCTTCCATCACTTCTCTCTATCCAATCTAATGTGACACACTTTTTTTTTTCTTTTTCTTGCATGCTTTTTTATGGGGATATAAATTAGTAAAGTCATTATGGGAAACAGTATGGGGGTTCCTCAACTAATTAAAATTATAACTATTATATGATCCAGCAACTCACTGCTGGGTATCCATCCAAAGGAGATGGATTGAACATGTTGAAGAGACATCTGGACTGACTGTAGCATTGTTCACAATAGCAAGAAATAGAAACAACCAAAGTGACCCTTAGTGGACAAATGGGTAAAGAATAATGGTGTACACAATGGAATGCAATTCATCCAACACAAGGAGTAAAATTCTGCCATTTGGTAAAAATGAATGGATCTAGAAATACTTAAGTGAAATAAGCCAGGCACAGAAAGACAAGTACTGCATGACCTTACTAACATGTGAGTTGGAAAATATTGGTCTCATGAACATTGTGAGTGTGATCTGTGTTTACCAGAGGCCAGGGAGAACAGGGTCGGGGCAGGGATGAGAAAGGTCCATCAATGGGTCCTCAGTTACACTTAGATAGGAGCAAGAAGTTCTGGTGTGCTAGTGCGGATCACAGAAATGTGCTATACATTTCAGAAACCTAAAAGAGAGGATTTTGCAACATTTTATCTTAAAGGAATGACAAATGTTTGAGGAAACAACCATGTTTAACCTGGATTAAATATAATGCAAGGTGTACAAGTATTGAAACAATTATTGCTAATTTATACCTGCTAGAAACTAATGACCAAGTGATGCATGGAATAGAGGGTAGAGGCAGGGGCTAAAAGGATACATTCAGGAGCAAATGGATGTCACCTAGACCCCCAACTTTCTGTTACCCTTGCACTGCAGAGTCAGATGTAACCACAGACAAAGTCAAGAAAAAAAGTTACATAGAAAGAGGGAGGTGATCACCCAGGAGGAGAAATGGAAAGGATGACGTAGGTTTCCTAGCTGTGTCCAGAGAAAGGTCAAGGTGAAGAAGCAGGGGGCAAGTTTCCTTTTATGAATGTTCTCCTGTGGTAGTCAGTTACACCTGTTTCATAAAAGAGAAGTTTGCTTGAAAATTAGCTATTTTGTATTTTTTTTCTTTTTGAAAACCATGCCCATGTTCATTAGGCTACCGGTCTTACTACCAGTAAAGTGACATAAATAGTCTTCAAAGTTCATAAATCACTTTTTTCAGGTAGCTTCATATAGAAATCTGAGAAGTATATAAAACAGTATTTAAGAGTTTTGAATTTAATCTAGATAAGGAAATGCATAGAACCCTTTAAACAGAATAATTTATCTAATGAACTATGGAGATTGGCCAACCAATCACTCTATTGGCCTTCACTTAAAGTGATTGTTATTAGTATAGTAAACTTCATTGAGATGCTTTCAACTATGCTGTCATGAATTATGATGAGCTTAGAAAAATATAGCCTATCGTCAAATAGTCAGAATAAAGATTTAAAAATATTTGTGGGAAGATATAGGTGAAAAATTGGAAACAACGATTTAAACTCTTTGAAATTTAAAACCACAATTTTTCCTGTTCACTAATAAATTTCTCCAAAACTCTCTTCTCTTCTTTTGAAATCCCACTATAACTCTAAAGTCATCTAGCAAAGACAGAGTTTTCATTTAACTCATTGGTTATTTGGTCTTGTAGAAAATGAAAATGGGTGGGGAATAGTTTCTTATTGTAGGAGAGATTGATGTGCTTTATTCTGAAATGTAAAAATCATTCCATGCAACATGCCACTCTTAAGGAAAACTTAAGTAGCTTATACGAATCGACTAATTACTATAGCTGTGACTTGCTAAAATGAGTTCATCCAACCAACTTTAATCCAATTATTAAAAACCTGTAAACTAGACTTGTATATTTGCTTAGCTTTAGCTCTTTGTTGCAGGTTCACATATGACATTAAATAAGCTGCAGAGCCTACCGGAAAAAGCCTCCCAGTCAAGTCATGGAGCTGGTTCCTACCTCCATTTCTGATACAAATTAGCTAGCTGGAAATGTGGACCACCGGTCTGCATTTAAATATATTTACTTAAGAATAATTTTAAGCCTGGTGTGAGGAAACACACCTATAATCCCAGGCAAGGTGATTGGAAGTTCAAGGCCAGTCTAGAAATTTAGTGAGATTCTGTCACAAAATTTAAAAAAATTTAAAAAGGGACAGGATTCAGCTCAGTCATAGTATTGTCCTGGGTCCAATATGCAGTACCAGAAAAAGAAATTAAAATAATTTCAGTTACATATTTTAAGTATTTCATATTTTATAAATCGTAGAATATTATTTTAAGTAGATATATTTTTAAATGTGACATAGGAGAGCCTGGTCTATCAAATTATTAGTTTCAGATGCCTCTTTAACATACTGATCTTGCTCATTCACTTTTGAATGTGCACCCAGTAACAGTATTGCTAAATCATCTAGTAGTTTTATTTTTAGTTTTCTGAGGTACATCCATTCTGTTGTTCCTAAGGGCTGCACTAATATACATTCCCACCAATACTCTGCCGAAAAGACATCTTCACTCCCATGTTTATCGAAGAACAATTCACAATAGCCAAGAAAGGAAAAAGAAAAACATGGGCTACACACACAATGGAATACCATTCATCCTTTTTTTTTAATATTCATTTTTTAGTTGTAATTAGACACAATACCTTTATTTTATTTATTTATTTTTATGTGGTGCTGAGGTTAGAACCCAGGACCTCACATGTGCTAGGCGAACACTCTACCACTGAGCCACCATCCCAGCCCCCATTCATCCTTTAAAAAAGAAAAAGTGCAATAACATGAATGGACCTAGAGGTCACTGCATTCAGGGATATAAGTCAGACCCAGCAAGACACTTACGGGATTGACTTTACTCAGATGGGCTCTAAAAAGTTTGGTCTCATGGAAGTTGAGGGTAGAATGGGGGCTACCAGAGGCTGGGAGAGAGGGGAGAGAGGAAGATGGGAAATGGTGTGTGCTCCCGCCCACATCCCATGCAGGCAGTGGAAATGGAGTTCCCCTCAGTGGAATGGCCTGGCTGAGAAATAAAATAGTGAAAAAAAAAAAAAAAAAAACAACAACTACAGAACACACAAAGTAGCTTCAAAATCGTGGGCAGGATGGGCAAGCTGATCAGACAGATCCAGCCTCTGGCAAAATGGAGCCTGCACCTGCTTTATTTATATCAGGAAACATCAAAGGCCTTCCATAGAATGTTTTTCTCCAAAAAAGGTTAAAGGTGGGCTGCTCAGATCCTAACAGGTTACACCCATCTCCAGAGCTACTATGAGGAAACTTCCTATCAGAGTGGAGGGAAAGGTCACCTGCATTGGGCAATCAAAGCCTTGGAAAGTTCCCAATGCCAGGCCTATCTCTCCCTGGCTACCAAGGCAAGAGAAGTTCCTCTTGTTTTTCATGGATGGCTGCCATTACCCAGGTCAAGCAAATTCTGCTGCTCTGTTGCACAGTGGGGTGACTGCGGGTAGCAATGTGCTGTACATTTCAAAAGAGCTGGAAGAAATAACTTTTGCCATACAGAAATGATAAGATTGAGGTCATAGCCAAGTTTACCTTGATTTGAACATGACACAACTTAGACGTGTATTAAAGCAACATAAAACATGCATGACTTTTGTGTATCCATTAAATAAATATGCAAGTACATTTTTAACATATAGAAAAAAATAGTGGTTCCAAACATCATACTTCCTGTAAATTTCCCACTGGTTAATAGTAGGAAATTAAATTGTCATTTTTCTTACTCTTTGTTTTTAGGGATTTTGTTTGATTGGGTTTTTCCAGTTTTGATTGACTTTGAGCAATTCTTACTGTAACATTATGAATGGAAGTGCAGAGTGTAATTTGGAAAGTAACCTTATTTTCACTTTTGACATTTTATTCCATATACTGTGAAGGTTAAGTAGTCTTTTTGGGTAGAGTTATTCTACCTGGAGTCATTGGGGCTTATATTGCATGTGTATCTCGGCACATTGCTACAGAGCAGAGTAAGTGCAACTTGTAAGAACTTCATCTTTCTTAATAAATGGAAAAAACTTTACCTCCCCATATTTGTCAGCCAGAATGGAAAGGGGTTTCACAGCCTTGTTAGAGAGCTTTGGCTCACTCTGTGTTCACACAGAGGGGTCAAAGCCAAGGCTCTGAGCATCTGAGGACTCCTGCTGAGAAAAGAATAATAGAAGTTCATTGAGATTCTCTAGAAAAATATCCAAGGTAATTTATCAGAGAAAAAGAAGTGATGAAAATATGATATGCAAAGTTAATTGTGTGTTTCTCTTCTCAGAATAATTAGAATTAATAAATCTACCCTATTGTTAGAATTATCACTATGCAGAAACTATTCCTGCCTTTTGAAATAGGAAGCTCAATGGAGCACAAGTCTCCCTGCTTGACACATTTAATCAAGCCCTGAAGACTTCTGGCATGTCATGAAACAAGAGGCAGAACTCAAGTTTAAAGCCTAAAACTTTGGTGCTTCTTGTCCTTTCTGATTCATCCAAGACAGTAAATATTTATTATCGTAATGATAATTTATGGTTTATTATATGAGATATTCAAATTTTATTTCCCCCATGAATATTAAATATACTCACTCAGTTGTTGAAAATTTGCACATAAGCCAATAAGCCTTTATACTCCATATGTTTTTGAATCAGTTATCACTGCACAATTCGGTGTAGACTAAGTTGCTTCCTGGTCATTAGTAAGCAACATGTGACTGATGACAGCCAAGTATAAATGCAAAAAAGCATATATGCCAATTCCTCAGTCAAGAAACAGATTGGGTATCAAAGCAGGAACTGTGCCTTTTTTCCTGGAGATTTCTGTCTCTGAAAATTACTCTGGCTCCTTGACTATGTGAATCTCTTTTTAGTATACTCACAGAGAAAGATTCACTTCTGCTATCATAATCTCATCACACTTCAATAGTTTATTTGCCTGATTGGTCTTAATAATCACTGGGAACAAGCCAGGTGAGGTGGGGTATACCTGTAATCCCTGTGGTTTGGTAGGCTAAAGCAGGAGGATCTCAAGTTCAAAGCCAGCCTCTGCAATCAGCAAGGCCTGAAGCAACTTAGCAAAACCTGTCTCAGAAAAAAAAAAATCAGTGGGCACAGAAAATGCAGGTGTTTGGAGCAAGCCAGAAGAATAGTTCATCTTCAGTACATTTGTTGAATGATGAAGTCCTTATTTCTGCAGCACCTGGACCAGACCAGATCCTGTAAGAGAAGTTGCTCAGTGTATACTTATTAAGGTGAACTAAATTTTTCATCCATGCTGTTTACACGATACAACTATATTGTATCAAATGATTATAGTCCATTTTCCATCTCTAGGTTTCCTTCTGGGTATAAAACCGCTTAGTTCTTCTTTTTAAAATTCTTTTTAATTAGTTATACATGACAGTACAATGCATTCTGACATATCATATATAAATGGAGTACAACTTCTCATTCTTCTGGTTGTACATGATGTAGAATCACACTGGTTATGTATAGAGGGTATTAATGTCAGATTCATTCTACTGTCCTTCTTAACTCCGTACCCCTTAATTCTACCAATATCCACTATTTATAACTTCTATTTCTTTAATTTTGTTGCTCTTCCAGGGCTAGAAAAATTCCAGAGGGATTGCTGAGGGATTATTGTTCTTTCTCTACAATATTTTAATATCACCATTTGTACAGAATAAGGTGGTTGGATACTGCTGCCCCTCAAAATGAACTTGATTTTAAAACAGATAACAATAGCAATAAACACAAATAGCAATGAACAGACAACAAATGAGCCACCAAAGCAATGTGGATGAATGGTTGTTTATAAGTCAATAAGAACAGTTAATTTGGATCGTGCATCATGATTAAGTACAGTGACTTCAAGATATGACACAAAACCAAAGATTTTAGGCTCCAGCCTAGTTATTTCTTCTCCATTTTAAGAGGGATGAGCTTGATTTGGCTTCCTCTTCAGCAACACAATTATGCTTGGAGACAGTGCTGCTTTTATGTTCTCTGGTCACCTTGGGCCTAAACAGCAGGAGTCCCAGCGGCTCCTGGTCCCCTGGGGTTCCAGAGCAGCCTATTGCCTCATAGTATGAGAGTTAAAATCATATTCCTTCTGCTGCAAAACATATTTTCTAAAATGCTTTCATCAGTGAGCTCCACTCTGTGCTTCCCTGGACGAGGTTTCTAGTAAGCTGTCACTGCATTTCAGCTATCTAAGAGGCAGACCGAAGAAAACAAACCACTTTCCAGTAGTAAATGAGAAAACAATGTGTTTTTATTGAATGTTTATTTTTATCAACATAGCACATACAGGTAACTTAAAAATCAAATAGGGCTACAACCAGGCTGACAGTGAAAAACAGCAGACAGGTCTCCTCCTTCCCGAAGCCTATTTCTTACTCCCAGGCCAATAGTTTGGGTGAACATGCTTGGCTGCTGCTTCTGTGATTACCCTTATATTTACAAGCAAAGCATTTTACTAGTATTTTTGAATAAATATATTTTACACATTCTTTAGTTTCTGCTCACCAACATCCACCATTCATTTGTTCTTTCCCCCATTTCTGCTATCAGAGAGTATATCAAAGCTTTGAGTTACACCAACATTCAGTGTTCATATTATTTTGCTTACACAGCTACCATTGAAAGTAAATCATGAAGGACTAATTTTTTTTTTTTCAAAATTTCCAACAGAATCATATAATACTTCTGAGACGTCAGATGCTTGACCTCTGTAACCGAGTATGCTGTGTGCATTTTAAAACAGTGTATTCCCCATATACCTTGATCTTTTCCCCTAGGGTATGGACTACAAGGCCAGGCTTGTGGGAATAGGGAGGCCAGATCCAAGTCCTTGTTTACCTTTAAGAACTCAAGAGTGGAGGGCAAATGAGCCTAAGAAGCAGAGGCACCAGAAAAACTATAGTCTCCATCCTGTCCCCCTAAAGAACACGCCAAATCAAGGCTTCATTCTCCATTTTCTCCTTCAGGAAGGGAGAATCTGAGGGCCACTTTTGGTGGGCTGTAATTTTTCCCACCCTTGGTCTTTGAGGAAGAAGATGGGTAAATAGCTCCCATTTCTTTTTCTCACTTCCTCAAAGTGAGGCTTTTGAGCTCTTGAATGCCCCTGATTTTACCAGCAGCACAAGTGCGTTTGCACTCACAGATACAGCAGGAAGGAGTCTGTCCAAAGCAATGAAAGAGAACAGGCAGGTGGTAAAGCTCCCTGGCCCCAGTCCTGGTTAGCAGCCTCCTGCCCCAGAGGACCACAGAAAGTGCTTAGATGAGCCACGCCCCTTCAACCTGCAGGGCTCCCTTGCTCCTCCTTCCTTTCCCCTTCCCTTAGTTTCTTCTCTGGTGCCTATGACTTGGTAGGCTTTGGAAGAGATGCAGGTATTTCTAGTAAATTACCATTTTGATAGAACAAGCAAATTCATGGGCCATCTGTTTTCTTCCCATGTTTTTCCTTATTTCTTGAAAACAGGACACCTGAGGACTTACCTAGTGTGCTGGAATTATTTGTATTAGGGAGCCAGTTACAGGAAATATTCAAGAATCATTTACGCAACCCTCTAGGTGAGGGGTGTGTGTGTGTGTGTGTGTGTGTGTGTGTGTGTTCTAACTGCAATGTGAAGGGCTTAGACTTTGGAAGCAAGATGAAAATGTTTATTTTTGCTATGAAACTATAATGTTCTTCAGTTTTGTGAAATTTGAATTTAAATTGTTTTTTCTTTCCTACCTGCATTATCCCTGCCATGTCTCTGTTCTTACTGGAATTCCTAGGTTTACTCTATACTCTCTTTTTTTGTCCTATTTTTTCTCTTTTTGCTTTTTTTTTTTTTTTTTTTCCTGGAACTTTTTCTCACATCTTATTAAATTCATTTCAGCTTTTAATTTTACTTTTCCATGTTGTCATTTTTACTTTAAGCGAATTTTCATGTCCTGTGTCTTCTGTTTTACTAGAGTTCTTGTATTTTCATAGATGTAAGGTTTTGAAACCTCCTCGCCATGCCTGAAGGCTTTCTGTTTTCATGACCCCTGCGTTACCTTTTATTTGCATTCTTTTATCTTAGTTTCTCTGTTTCATTCTCTGCCTTTCATGTTACTTACTGGAGTCACCTACACCTACCTATTGATTCTTAGTCTTTTTTGTTGTTGTTGTTGTTTAAACTTTAAAGTGCAAGGCATTAGAAAGTCAGTTGCCCCTTAACTGAATGTAAAATTTAGCATCCCCCATCATGGAACAAACTGGCCCGGTGGGCCACTGATGAGCTGCCATGAAGAGAGCAGGTACCCAATGAGACAGAGACCAGGCTCTGACTGTGAGGAAGCAAGCAGACAAACTCAGATCGCGGTGAACTCCACAAAGCAACTGTGCGGAACTCTTCCAGCATATCAGTTAGGAAACTTAAAAAAAAAATTCATGTCATCTGGGCTGGGGCTGTGCTACAATTAGCAGATATGAGTAAATTCATGAAGAGTCCTGGGGCGTGTGGGTTGAAGAGTGTGACCTAGGGTGTGTTGCTGATAGTCACACAGCTTCACTCTCCTCCTTTATTGTGGTTCTATGGGAGACAGGTGGGCTTCCAGAGCTCACAGGCACTGAGCTCCTCAATCCAGATGTCTCCCCACTCCCTCAACTGCTCTTCTTCTTCTTCTTCTTCTTCTTCTTCTTCTTCTTCTTCTTCTTCTTCTTCTTCTTCTTCTTCTTCTTCTTCTTCGTACTGCGGATTGAATCAAAACTTGCTTAATCACTGAGCAAATTTTCAGCCCTTTTAAAATTGTATTTAGAGACAGGATCTCCCTGGCTCAGGGCCTTGCTACGTTGCTAAAGCTGGCTTTGAACTCTTGATCCTCCTGCCTCAGCCTCTTGAGCAAATGGGATTACAGGGGTGCTATTTATCTTTTAAAAAGCATCTCAGCATTTTCCATCTATTCTAGTCTTCTGTATTTTCCCTCCTTTGGTCATAATATTTATTTTCATAGTAAGTGCATAAGATTGCAAGAGAGAGAAGAGATATACACTTAGAACCAATATGACTTATTAAAGTGGAGTACAAAGATGTTTAAAGGATTTTGTGTATTTTCCATAGATCCAACTTCGGTCATTTAATCTAATTTCAATTGATAGTAAAATGCTCAAATGACTGTCAATTCACTTTAGAGATATTACTACCAATTTAATTGCCTTTAATTAATTTAGGTATATAAAATAAACTAAATGAACAATAAAATTTTGTCCCTAAATCTCAAACAGAAAGAAAGAGAACCAATAAATTTGAGAATATGTATGTCTTTATGAGAGAGTGGCTGAATGTGGGTACATGTAAGTTAAGATAATCTTATAATTGATAGGTGGGTTAAAGTCTTCCTTAGAGTTTAGGGTGTGCCCTAAGTTTCAATTTTTCAACATTCAAATGGTATTAATAAATTGGGTATATTTCATGTCATGACTGAGAATTAGAGAATACTCAATACTCTACTAGTATTGAGTATTGGTATAGTTATTATCATTACATCAATGTGAAGTATAAGTAGAGATGGTTTTCAAAACAATTAAATGAAAACAAAACCAAATAGCAGAAAGCACATCATAATGATATAAAACATATAAGAGGTTGAAACAAAATAAGTTTTGAATAATTCTTTAAATCCTCATTTATCCTGCAGGTAAAAGCTGCTCTGGGATCAAGTCGAAAATACAGGGATAAAAAAAAGAAAAGAAAATTTCCAACATTTGAGAAATTGTTAGGAATTTGTGTGTCAAGTTGTGTAACATTGAGTGTTCAGTGGGCTAGTGGGACCTTCTTTTAAAGGTCAATATTCCTCTTTCCCAATAAAACTCAAAACATCACATAGTAACTGATTTTTTTCCCCCACTTGATTATTGAACAATTTCTTAATGTTTAAATAAAAACAAATCGGGTTGGAGAGTGGCATTACCCACTGAAAGAGGAATGACTGAAAGTGTGTGGGGGTGGGACAGGCTGGGCTTCCCTCCCTCCAGAGGGACTCAGAGGATGCCACAGCTCCTATTCCAATAATTGAAAATCCTCTTTTATGAGAAGGAATCTGCTGAAGAACCATTTCCAATCAGGCAAAAGTTTTGCAAAATATTTGAAGTTTGACTAAAGAAAGGGGGAAACAAAGTGTTCAGTGTTGCTGGAAACCACAGGACCCAGAGGAAAAACAGCAACTAAGTGGTCAGCCTCATGATGTTCAAATGTAAGTTTCAGCTCAGTGAAAAAGATAATTTTGCTTTTTGCAATAATCCTCCAGCTGATAAGACACATAAGCTGTTAGAATTTTTCCACACCATGGTTTCCACCACATATTCAGGGGAACAGTGCCTATACTAAGTAGATGATATTCAGGGGCTTAAAATTTTTCTGTTGAGGCATTTTTTTTCCAATGGCAAAATTCTTCAGTATCCTTCCCATCTGGAAATATCCTCATCATCATAATTTATTCATAGTTTTTGTCCTACGGAAGCATTAAGGATAGATAGTACATACCTCATTCCAATTTAGAGTAGCTAAATAAATAAATAAATGAACACACCTGGGAAAGACATTTATAGAGGTTTAGGGAGATGCTTCTTTGGCATTATAGATTTTGATGAAGCAAGCTGAGTATGGCTTAGTGTCTTCCTTTGTGTGGCTTTTGAAATAGATGAAAAGACCATTCAGTGGAGAGGAATCCTGGCTGGCCTTTGCACCATTTCATGCCCAATTTGCTGATACCTACCTGAAGCACAGTGTTGGTATACTTTGGGGATTTGCTAATGGAGCCTCTCAAACACAATTTACCATAGGACACTAAGTCCTGCAGTGGAGCTGAAAGCCAGGCAGGGGTCTCATGGGCTTCGTGTGGTGTCTCCTGATACTTGCTCCATTCTCTGGACTATTCCTGCATCAATGTGGCTGTCAGGCAATGTTGTTTGATCGATTTTTTTTTTTACAGGTTAGCATTATAGAAAATATTTTTTTTTTCTGGGTAGCTAAGAGGTTAAATTTACCAAATAAATATAAACATTTAAAGACAGAGCAATTCAAAAGAGCCATAAACCTAAGCAAATTTGCATTTAGTTTTTACTTTTTGTACAGAGATATATGAACATTCAGTGGCAGGCTAATTTTGTTAGCATTTGTTCACAAAGAAACAGAATTTATTGTTAAGAGGTATTCTGTGATTTGGTGTCAGCCAGTGACTGTGTTTTTTTTTTTGTTTTTTTTTTTTCAGATCTTTTCACAGCCTGTTTATTGCTCCTTTATTCAATGGAGTTGATAGATGCTGTCTGAGCTAATCTGGCTGACCCATGGCAATTTATGTCTAGAGAAATGAGATTTAGGACCAGGGCTCGTACTTCATGTAGACTGCCAAGGGCATTGGGATGGCACTTCTGAGGTTAGTCAGGTGTACATCAGCTTATCTGAAATTGCATCTGTACTACTAACTGGGGGTAATAAACACAGAGATCTGCGGTGGAAATCTTCATGGAATAAAGGAGGAGGAGAGGCAGGCAGGCAACTAAACATTAGCCCTTAAATCATATTGTACTAGATTTAAAAGATACATAGGTGATAAGATACCGACTAAAAGTCTGTTCGTGATTGGATTATAGAAGAATATTTTTCTGTCCTTTATTTCCACATCCAGAGCTTGAAAATAATCTCCATACTTTATATATATAGTTATGGAGTCCTTTTTGGAGACTGTGAAATCTCTGATAATATACGACATTCCTTATTACTATTTACAGTCCCAGTGTTTGAACTTGACCTGTGTATGCTTTCATGAAAGGTTTCGTGAACATGCTACGGAAGAAGGTAAATTAAGAGTTTTTAAGATCATAGGTTATTTTTTCTACTTTTTAATATTTATGTCTGATGGGGACATCACTAATAAAAATGTCTACTTTATGACTCAGAAAACAAAACAAAGCAAAAAAAACTATAAATACTTTATCTACCTAAAAACAAGTACAGTTATTCAGCCCAGTGGCTTGGGGTACTTTTACTGCTTCTCTTCTATAGCTGAGGAATGTGGGAGACACAGAGGTTGTAAGGGATTGTGTTAGTCAGATTCCATCACTATTATGAACTAACTGAGGCAAGCTACTTCTGAAGAGAAGAAGTGTATTTAGCTCACATGGAGGTTCAAAGTTCAAGATTGGGTGGCTGCATTGTTTCAGCCTCTGGTAAGAGCCCAGTGGCAGATAGTATCCTATCATGGTGAGTGCTTGTGACAGGAATCAGCACTTTGCCAAACAGGAAATCAGAGAGAGGAAGAGAGAGGACAAGTTTCTCTCTATGTATAACAACCCTGTCATAAGAAATACCTTAATCCCTTTCAAGAGCACACCCCCAATGACATCCCACTAGGCCTCACCTCTAAAATGTCCAACTGTCTCCCAATACCACTGCCCTGAGGTCACATGGATCCTTGGAGGACACTCAAGCCATACCTAACAGAGGTGGTGGAGGGATTGACTCAGAGAGTCCAACACCAGAATCTTGCCTACTTCGTCACATGCAGAGGGGAGGAGACATTTTGTTATTTGTCAGACATTTTATTGTTTGTCTTTTTATACACCTGATAATTTGCAGGCATTTCTGGGTACATAATATATACTCAAGACATAATCATGCTAAACAGTGTCTTTTTGTAGCTCTCCTTCTGAGGACATGGGAAAGGCAGGGCCTCACAGTATCTCCCATCTCTAAGGACAGGCATTAAATATTTAACAGATAACGTTTGGACCTAGTGCTATAGAAAATGAATGGAACCACCATTTGACCCAGTTATCCCTCTCCTCATTCTATACCCAAAGGACTTAAAAACAGCATACTACAGGGACACAGCCACATCAATGTTTATAGCACCACAATTCACAATAGCTAACTATGGAATATGCCCTTCAGTAGATGAATGGATTAAAAAATGTGGCATATATACACAATGGAATATTACTCAGCAATAAAAGAGAATAGAATCATGGCATCTGTAGGTAAATGGATGGATGCAGTTGGAGAAGATAATGCCAAGTGAAGTTAGCCAGTCTCAAAAAAGCAAATGCTGAATGTTTTCTCTGATATAAGGTGACTGACTCATAGTGGGGTAGGGAGAGGGAGCATGGGAGGAATAGACAAACTCTAGATAGGGCAGAGGGGTGGGAGGGGAAGGGAGGGGGCAGGGAGTTAGCAATGATGGTATAATGTGATGGACATCATTATCCAAAGGACATGTATGAAGACATGAATTGGTGTGAACATACTTTATATACAACCAGAGATATGAAAAATTATATTCTATATGTGTAATAAGAATTGTGATACATTCCACTGTCATGTATTGTTTTTTAAAAAGCAATTAAAAATAAAAGAAAAAAGATGTTCTTTCTTTTGTGGCTCATTATTCTAGATCAGAAGAGATTAATGCCAGTACATGTCAATATGACAGCTAAAGGTTACATTTGATGTAAATAATTGCACTGATAAGTTCATATATAGCATCATAATGATAAATGAAACATGTAGCAGAGCAAAATAGAAACAAAATAAATGATGGTATAGATAGGTAGACACAGACAGACAAAAAGACAGTTAGGCATGTGGTTATACCATAAGCAATACCTCAGGTAGCTTTGAGGACAATTCAGCAGAGAAAACTTCCTAGAAGATTTGAATTTGAGTCACTCTATGAATTGGGGAATATTATCATTTACCATATTCTTGCAAGGTTCAGAAGTTAATATTCCTGAGTATTATTGACACAGAGTAAATGTTCAATGTCTTTAACTAATATAGTTCCCTCCTTTAGTTCAGTCCTGACACCAGATAGGTCGTTTCTTCAAAGATAGTAAAGTATGTATTAAATATTTCTGTTTTTCAGGTTTCTGGGAAAAAAAGTAATGTTCATCTAGACAATTTCTCTTTTGTTAAGATTTAAAAAAAATATATATTTCATGATCCAGGTCCAGTGGCAAATGCCTATAATTCCAGCAGCTCAAGAAGCTGAGGCAAGAGGATCTTAAGTTCAAAGCCAGCCTCAGCAACTTAATGAAGCCCTAAGAAACCTTTTCTCAAAATAAAAAAAAAAATACAAAATATAAAAGGCTAGAAATGTTGTTTGTTGCTCAGTGATAAAGCGCCCCTGGATGCAATCCAGGTATACAAAATAAATCATGAAATGTATTCTCTTTTCTTTTGTTATTGGAGTACTGGGCCAGAGGTTTTACTTTGGGGGAATCATGTCTCATCATCCATGATTTCTTGAGTCTAATTAATTTAACAAGAAATGAAGGTGAATCAGGAAAGAAATTTATTCTTGTTATGGCCAAAGTATACGGAAAGTCTAGAAATCTGTTTTTCTGGCTTGTCTGGAAATCTGGCTTCCCAGTATAGGCAACAGCTTTAGGATTAAATAAGGGAAGGGCCATAGCGGGGTTGCCAGGAGGTTGGCATATGCATAGCAATTTGGGCTGTCGGGATCATCCATCATAGAGGTATGCATGTGTATCTTAGTTATCTTTGTGTCACTGTGTGGGAAAGACCTAACAAGAACAACCTAAAGGAGGAAAAAAATTATTTTTTTCACAGTTTCAGAAGTCTCAGTCCATAGACAGCCCATCCCATAGTTCTGGGCCCAAGGTGAAACAGAACCTTATGGCAGAAGGAAACTGGGGAGTAAAGCAGCTCTGGACACAGCAACAGGAAGCAGAGAGATTTGCTCACCAGCGACAAAATATATACCCCAAAGGCAGGACCCCAGTGACCTCCCTCCTCCAACCCTGCCCTATCAGCCTACAGTTTCTGCCCAGTTAATCCACCTTAGGCTACAACTCACATAATCAAATTGTTTCACCTCTGAAGTTTCTTGTATTGTCTCACACATAAGCTTTTGGGCAAACACCTCACATCCAGACCATAACAAAATGCGTGTTACAAGGCTGGTTCTGCAGCTCATGGACACCAGGGCTTGGATGGCTTGGGGGCATTGGGGAGCACTTTCACCTCTTAGCATGGGATGAAGCTGAAGGGAAAAAAAATCAACTTAAAGGGAACAGGTTAAAAAATGGAGTTGAACAATGACTCTGTACTTTTTAAACTCCTTCAATTTTAAAGAAGCATCTGTTACACTTTCAGAAACAAACACACACACATATATATGTATATACATATGTATGTACACACATATACATATAATTTTAATAATTGCAATATTTCTCTAATTTTCCTAACTTGCATACTTCAAATTTTTCAGTGTTTCATTTAATAAAAAAATTGAAATTTAATTATATGGTATTTAAAAAAAAGATATGGAACAAGAAAACAAAACCAAACATCTGTTTTTTTTTTAATGAATCATGTGGTTTTGTTTTTATTTTCTAATTTTAATTAGTATTACTGTATCATTAATTCTAGGTTAGAATTATAAAACATTATCAAAGATACTTACAGCATATTGTAATTAGGGTTTACTTGATTAGGCAATTATAAGAAAATGAACCTTTTTTCCTGTGTGAACAATGAAGTCAGTTAAAATGTTTTGTGGAGCTAATGTGATAATAACAATGCTGCAGAATTATAAGTAGCATTATTATCGCAAAATCATTTGCTCAAATTCTAAAAATTATCCCTTTTGTAGTGGAGTTCCTGTGTTTTGATGAATGTAAAAAATATAACTCCTATAATATATAGACCTCATCTCCTCAATCAGTACTGGCAAAAAAAATATTTAAAGTTTTAATATCTATTATGCAACTGGAATTTATGGGCATGCAATATGGGAATGAATGTTTTAATTTGCTTAATAGGTAATGACAACATTTTTAATATACTTACAAATAAAGTGTTTTGCAATTCTTATCTAAAATCATAGCACTTCTTAGCTACTTTTTTGCAGCTTTTTGAATAACTTACATTATTTCTCACAATTTATACCAAATTTTCGAATAATCTCAACCTTTGAACATGTATTTGAGCTGCGTTGTTTCATTTTCCTGTTAGAATGGACTGACTGCTACTTGGGAGTTCACTGTAAAGTGGATGCATCCTCTCTGAAAAATTTAGACCTTTTGACTTTAATAATATTTTAAACTGATTCCAGATCCATCTTCTCTTGATTGGTGTACACACTTTCACATGTCATGGCGGAGGCCTTGACTCTTCTGTTACTTGCAAGTAGATTCTTTTGCAGATTTACATAAACACATTTCCCAGAGACTACATTTACAACATTTATTCTTGACAGCAGTGATCTTTGGCATTTAGCACACTATAGTTACCTGCATTCAGGGAGATATTGCTGATGGCCTGTCATTCCTACTTCTTAGATGTCATTCAGAGTGTGGTTTGTTATTTTAATGTGCAAGAATCTGAAACATTAAGGTCAATTAACCCAAGAGGGCCACAGGATGAGTCAGGTTCAAATGAAAGTTTCTCATGACAGGAAAGCAAGCTGTTATTGAAGATGGAGGTGTGGAGTTAGCATTATGTATTGATGATTATCTATACTTCCAATGTTTCCAGTGCCTTCAGTGAAAGTGAAATGGGCATTTTCAAAATATCTGGAAATACATACCCCTCTCCATTGACATATAATACCCATACATATTAGATTAGTCATGCCAGTGTATAAATTGAAACCACCCACTCTTTTAAAAATATAAGCCCTAAAGAGAAAGAGCAAAATTTGAGGGCAGTTTGGAATAGCTAAGCTGTCTTATCTGGCAGTATGTCAAGATTAACTTAATGTACTTAAATTTTACAAAGTTTGGTTTTACATACTAGGTCTTCCACTGCATTTTAGCTGAATATGAAATTATCAAGCTTAACACTGCTTTAATAAATAGCAGGTGAGAATTATCTCTCATCTCTGGAGTAAGCCTAGCTAGGTTTAGATATATCTTCTGCTCTCTAGATGTTGAAGTCTGTCCTTCCAGAGAACAATTTACTCAGATTTCTGTATGGAAAATTAACCCAAATTACTTTGATAAAGCATTTATTTCACATTTTAAATTTTGGGACCAGCCAGTGAAAAGAGAAACCAAAAATTAATATTTTTTCTTATAAATTTAAATATTATAGAAAACTGACTTCTTCTTAAAATACTTGGATAATTATTCAATAAAGATTACAGGAGGTTTCTATTTACTAGTCTGTTATAATTCCACATGCAAATAAATTGCCTTGAATGCTATTTTTTTCTCTTAAAATTTGACTCACTTGTTCATTGATAGTAATTTTCATATAGATAGCAGAATGCATTTTCATCCCTATATTATTATTTCCATTTCAGATTTACTTAACTAAAAAGAGAAATACATAATTTCCTTATTGTTTGGGGATGGTTCAGTTGTCACACCACTTTTGTTTACATAGCATGGTGTAATATAGTTTCTGAGAAAACTGAAGTAAGTGGCTTCAATTCCACTACAATTCTACTACTAGCAGGAAGAGAAAGCACAGCTCCGTAAAGAGAGCTCTTTCCTTGGTTATCTTCCCCGACATATGGATGTTTCTATGAACCTTCCTCCAAGCCACCCAGTGAACCAGCAATCTCCTCAGCCTGTAATAGGTCATGCCACAACTCTCTCAGCTAGTCACTGAAGCCTCTGGAGAGAAAACTTGCATTTGTATGGAAGTTGATTAAAGAAAAATGCCTCTAAAACATATGAATGAAGAGGTAGTTGGGAGGCATAAACTATGAATGCAGACCACTGAATTAACTTTTCTTCACTGGATGGTCATCTGGTCCTTTGTTTCTGCTGTAGTGAATAAAATTCAGGTGGAATAAATAGACAGACATGAGAACGTGATGCACTCATCACATTCAAGTTATTTCACTTCATTCTTGTCAGCAAATGTATTGAGATCTAAGGATATCACCTACTTAGAAAGTAAAATTTAGTGAGATCTATGGGGTGTAGTCTTTGAAAAGAACTAAATTTTCCATTTCTGCAGAACAGCTGCTGAGAATTGTTAGTAAAGGCACACATAAAACATACAGAGTGAGAGGTTCTAAGTTTTTTTCAAGGCCCATGCCCATAATATTCAGTTAACCTGAATGTTACGCAAACACTGGGAACTTCACATCTGAGTCGGGCCCACTTGAACAATGTGTTCATGATGACCTCAGAAACCCTATTAGTACACAGAAAATAGGAGTTAGGGGAAAATAAGGGGTTTCAAGAGCTGAAGGTTTGGGGACTTTAAGGCACAAAAATCTGAGAATCTTTGCAAAAACAGTGTAAAGATTCTTATATTAATAAAGACAGTCTCTCCCCACAAACTATGACCAGCAAATTCTAGGAAACTGACTTTTCTGTTTAAACCAATAGTGAACCAGCACACACTCAAATCTATGTAATAACGTCAACAAGTTGGTATTATTTGATACTAACTAAAAACAAACAAATATACCAGAAAGCCTTCCAAAAAAAAAAAAAAAACATTTAAGAAGTCAGGAATAGGTCTATAGTTGAAGAAGACACAGCACCATCTAAATTTCATTACACACCTGGGAATGCTTTTGAAAAAGTACATTTTGTAGCTTTTCTGGAGTCTATACAGCTTTCACGATGTTTCCTATATATAACACCCTCGGTATGCTTAGCAGCTAGAAAGGACCTTGCAAAATAAAAGGGAGGGGGTCATATTTGTTTCCAGTAGGGCAGACAAGGACTAAAATTCAACATCTCCATTTTCAATTGAAATTGCCAAAGACAAGACAAGTAACAGAGTTGGCGGCAGGAAAAAAAAAAAAAAGAAGAAGAAGAAGAAGAAGTCAGTGTGTTAGGAAGAAGCAAGCAAATATGCTCAGCTGGAGTGGGTCAATGAGCTGGACTGTACAAGGCTCTCATGCTATTTCATTATTTCCTGGCATCATATTTTGTGATTAGACATTTACCCGGTACTCCATCCATCTGTTCATTGGCATACTTGCAGTAGGGCTGATATGGTAGCAACCATATTCTCGAACATATGAATAGTGCGTTCTAATTAAATAGCGCTTTATAGTGTACATTTGTACTAATACATTTGGATGATACTTTATTATTATAAATATATTATATCTGCTTACTTTTTTATTTTTGCATTTTTGTAAGCTTCACTTTCATTACGTGAAATGCTGTGAGCTCCCCTTTAAGTTTATTTGAATTTCTACTCAGCAGAAAAACTATTTAGGCAAAAACGGTATAATTTATAGGCTATTTTTTCTTTAAGACTCTCCCCCAATGAAAGTTTATTGCATCACCACCAAGTATAAACCGCAATACTGTTTTGTGCAAAAAAGAAAAAAAAAATCGTACTATAATTGGTCACAGCATAAAGTTGGTATTTAGAAAATGCATTTCTCATATTTACAGCTATAATATAAAAAGCATAAAATCTAAAATATGAAAATGTGTTTTATTTTCAACTAAGGACGTGATATATGTGTATTACTAATATAAATAAATGTAGAAGTGAATTTTCCTTGGAAGTTGGAGATCTGCTGCAAAATATGTTCAAATATAATGATCTTTTATATAATTTACTTTGGGCAGCTGTAGCACTTACATGCTTAATAGAGGAGTATGTGTTCATTTCATATTGTTAATATCTGCAATAAACCTTCAAATTGCCAGCTATTTTATTGATACTGTGTTTTGCAGAACACCATCAACATGCAGATTCTTAACCTGTGCTTCATCTGTTTCATCTGTATTTGAGCTAAAGTGGCAATATGAATTTGAACTTCAATTCTGAAGACCATATTTTTCTCAATACCACATAGGTCAGAGAGATTCTCCGTTGCATGGTGAAGGAATCACATATTGAGTAAGGTCTCTCCAGAGTCAGATCTAGCCACTGCCCTCTATATTATTCTACAATAAGATGTAGCTTAATCATAATTCACATAAACTTATTCACAAAAGTGATTATTTATATTAACACAATTTAGTTTACTTAATTTAACTTTACTTTTTAATTTATAAGTTTACAAGTACAATGTGCACTGAGCTTTAGAATTGTTCTTGCAGAACTTAGAAAAGCTTTCTAGATATATGCATTAACCTATATATATAAATAAAAATAAACAAAAGATGTTTAAGTGGTAAAATATTTGAATTTGCCAATGGAATGCAAAATCTTTTATTTAGAACTTTGGAAAGATTAATTAATGGTTAAATTAATTTTTTAATTGAAATTCTTAAACATTACCTGAATTCAAATTCTTGAATTTAAATCACTTAACCAAATGTTGCTCTGGATCCTACAAATATAGTTTATAGTTGTAAATTTTGTTTTTCTATGTTTATTTTATTTGAATTGCAGTATTTTTAAGGGATCATTTATTTATCAATAGTTCTTCCATGCAATGGAAGTGACTGATAGAACCCTTTCTTATGTTTGTGCGTCTTAAGAACACTACCAGCACTTGAAAGTATAAATATTGATTGGCATCTAAATTTGTAATTTTCCTGTTATTTGCATTCATTATTTTTGTTAAGTGTGTGACCAGAGAGTTTAGTCAATTCACATTAAGATTTTATTTATATGATATTTATTTATAATATTTATATAGCATTAAATATTAATAGTATGAATAGAAATTTTCAAAAATTAATTATAAATTTTTCAGCATTTTCAATCATGAAATTCATAAAATAACATCCTTAACATGATTTGAGTAATTACCAGTAGCATTTATATTCACACTCAAATGAAATAATTATATCTTAGTCCAAGAAATTTTAGTACTTTTATAAATGGGTAGCTTTCTATTACTTTATCATAATTATGTGAGATGTGACAAGTTATAGAAGCTCTATAGTATTAGGTTGATGTTTCTTATGACGATTGTCCATTTGTAATAAAACTTTGCAACAAACCATTTTGGATAATGTAACTTTACTTTTTAATTTTAATGAGTTTCTTCTAGTTAATACATTTACTTTTGGAAGGAATTAATCATTAATAAATTGAAATATTGTCATTAGCAATAGTTAAATATATATTGATAATAAATGTTTCTTAAAATGACATAAAATCGCACACACAAAAAATCATTTTTAAAAATCTTCACACAATCAGAACCCCAACAGGAAGAGTCTAAATCGAGTTTGAATTCTATCTGATATTCAGCAATATTGTATTATACTGCCAGAAAAAGACAGACTATATAACAAATTCTTCACTGGACTGGAACAGAGACTTAGCACTATTTCCACTGAGACAGACATAAATTTTCAGTGTTGCAGTGCCAAGAACATAGTTCTGACTCTGAATCTTTGGCTTAAATGGAACAAACAAAAAACATCCTCTTGGCTTTAGTAGCCTGAAAATAAGGAGATTCAAAATAAATACGCTTTGAAGAGGTCTTTCTTTCTCTGGAGGGTCCTTACCTTGCATGGAGTTAGTGCTTCACTAGCTCTTATGAACTGAATTCGAGGGAAGAAAATGGGAGGAAGAAGAAAAGCCGGTAGCAGATGCATCGACCTGGGTACCACTGGGCACCAATCCATCTCAATTGACCTCCTTCAAAGCAATTTCACACTCCAGCCAGAGTGATCTCTCTGAAATGTTAATCAGCCTGCTATTTTTTCTTTCCTCTTTCTCGTTCTTTATTTCTTTCTTAATAGTTATCATTGTTCTCAGAATAAAGACCAACGTTTTCAGAGTAACTAGTAGACCCCACTGGATGGGCCAGCATATCTCTCCTGCCTCATTTCCCCTGATCTGCTGGCCATTCTTGACCGTTCCCTTCCCATTTCCACCAGTGCAGCCCACCATCTTCCATGTTTCCATGTCTCTCTCTCCTTGGCCTCTGCTGGGATCTGTCTTCTGCTTCAAAGACTCACCAGTCTTTTTTGCCTTATTAAATTGACTTATCATTTCTGTCTGAAGTGAATCTCATAAAGTCGCTTCAAATGGTATATGAAATTTGAACCAATTAGTGCTTTCCTCCAGAAAATGAATACTAAAGATCTAAAAGAATCAGTTGCTTTGTGAGGTAAATAGAGTTATGTGTTTCATACTTTATGAATAAAAAACAATTAAAAAAATCACTTAAGACCAGTTATATGAACTTACCTAAAAACAACCAAAAATTTTAGGAAAAAAAAAACATGGGTGTTTAATAGAATTCTACTAGTAATGAAGTAATGATTTTAGTTTTAAAGATAATGTCTGAATAATTAATAACTGGCAATGTATGCTCAGTGTGCCACAGGATAACAAGTGGTTGCATCATTCAGGAACTGAACTAGAAAATAGTCAACTAGTTAGACCTTTTGGATATCTTGTCTTTTAAACAGCAGATGTGTCTATGTAGTATATGAATGTTATATAAAATTCCTTCTCACAAAACTGAGTCATGATTAAATTATATTAGTTTTATTGATTTTTCTCTGCTTCCTAAAGGTGATATCCTGCTTATGTTCAAAGATGAATCACTGCATTTTCCTTCCCAAAGGCCTTTCATTCTTATCTTTTTGAAATTGGTACACAATTATACAAAATAATGAAATTAGTTGTGAAACATTTACATATGCACTTGCTTCTGTTTTCATGGAATCCTCTTTTTTTCTGTTTTTCTTCCTAGCTTCTGCATGGGGGAGATAAGGTGACCATCCACTCTGATCTCTCGTTACTGCTTCAACCTCACAGGTTTCCTATACTACCTTGTCTCAATTTTCATAGTTTGTGCATGTCTAGAAATCTTTCCATTTCTTCTAGATTTATCCATTTGTTGGAATATAAATCTTCAAAATAGTCCCTAAGAATCCTCTATATTTCAGTGATGTCTGTGGTGATATTACTTTGACCATTTCTAATTTTATTAATTTGGGTCTTCTTTCATGTTCTTTTGGCTAGTTTTGCTAAGAATTTGTCAATCTTATTTATGCCTTCAAAGAACTGACTCATTGCTACACTGATCCTCTTTTTATTAACTCTTTTATTAATTTTGACTGAGATCTTACTTATTTTCTTCCTTATACTGGTTTTAGAATTGATTTCTTTCTGTTTTTCTAAGACATTACCATGTATAAGTAGGTTGAGATCTTTCTGAATTTTCTTTGTTATGTAGGCACTCATAGCTACAAACTTTCCTCTTAGAATTGCATTTATAGTTTCCTGGAGATTCTGTTGTGTATTTCTATTCTCATTTGAGCCTAAGAATTTTTAAATTTCTTCCCTGATATATATATATATATATATATACACACACACACACACACACACACGTAGTAGTTGTGTTTTGTATAATATATATATATATATATATATATATATATATATATATATATATATATATATAGTAGTTGGACACAACACCTTTATTTTATTTATTTTTATGTGGTGCTGTGGATCGAACCCAGTTGTACGTGAGCACTCTACAGCTGTACCACAGCCCCAGCCCCTTCCCTGATTTTCTTCTATAACCAATTTTTTGTACAAAAGTTTAGTATCTGTATGTTTAATATCCATGTATTTTCATAGCTTTTCCAGTTTTTCTTGCTATCTATTTCTAAATTCATTTATTATGATCTAATAAGAAGCAAGGGATTATATTAATTTCCTTGTATGTGTTTAGTGACACAAAATATGATTTATTTTGGAGGAAGTTTCACTAGTAACTGAGAAGAAGGTGAATCCAGCTAAGATTGAATGATATATTTGATACATGTTTGTTAGGTCTATTTAATTTTTACTATTGATCCCTAAATAGTCTTTACTGATTTTGTTTCTGGAAGACCTACTCAATGGCGACAGAGGCATATTGAAATCACCAGTATTATTGCATTGGTGGGTAAGTTTAGTATCAAGTGGTTGTTCTTTGATTTTGACTTTTTTGTTTTTAAATGCAATTTTGTACACCAGTACTTGTGACACAAATATTTGTAATCACTATATCTTTTTGTTGGATCATTTTCCTTTAGCAGTATGAAATAACCTTCTTTATCTCTTGTAATTAATTTGGATTGAAGTCTATTTGTTAGATATGAGAATAGTTAGTCGTACTTGCTTTACAGGTTCATTTGCATGTAATTTCATTCTCCTTCCTTTCACTTTTAGCCTGTGGATGCCTTTTCCTGTGAGGTTAGGCTCCTGCAGACAGCATATAGTTGGGTTTTGTGTTGCTATAGAGAGACGCTTTTTAATCCAGCCATTTTTATTTGTATATATTTATATACAATGTTTAGTTTGCCTAACTACTCTTCTAATGAGATTCATACTTCTCAAGCTCTGAGTTTTGTTTTTAACTTCTGTGTGGAGCGTTTCTTTAAGTATTTTCCATATTGCTGGGTTAGTAGTAATGAATTCTTTTAGTTTATGCTTATGTAAGAAGGCTTTTTATTTCTCTTTCAATTCTGAGGAATTGCTTTGCTAGATATAGCAATCGTGGTTGGCGTTAATTTTCCTTCAGGCATTTAAACACATTGTTCCTAGACTTCCTGAATTTTAGATTTTCTATTTAGAAATCAGATGTTATTTTAAATGGCTGACTCTAAATGTGACCTGGCACTTTTCTCTTTGTTCTGTATATTGCATTTATCTTCAATGTGTCATGGAGAATTTCTTTGTTGGCTTTTTTTTATTTTTGTATTTTGTCTTTTTGTGTTTCTAAATGCCTCCTTATTTAGATGTCTATCTCATTCCCAAGTTTTGTAAGATTTTCTTCTATTATTTCAGTGAAAAGGTTATGAATATCATTAGCATGTATATATGTTCTATCTTTTATTTCAGTGATTCTTTGTCTTGTGTGTTATGATGATAGTTTCTCATTTCTTTTTTCCACTTATTGCTGTCTGAGTACGCAAGTTCTTATCATTTATCTTAAAACTTGAAATTCTTTCTTCTCTGTGATCTAATCTATTAAAGAGACTGTCAACAAATTTTTTTGATTTACTGAATCTTTTCCTTTCCAAGATTTCTGTTGATTCTTTTTCAGAATCTCTATCATTTAATAAAATGCTTTTTCACATCTTGTATTTTCTCCCCTAGTTAATTTCTTAGATTTTCTTTTAATCCACTGATCATTTCAACAATCAAAGTTTTACAATTTTTTTTTTTATGGGATTTCAGCCATTTTGATACCTGAGAGTTTAGTTGTTAGAAGATTCCAAACTTTTGGAGGCACCTTGTTTCCTTGTTTTTTCATGTATCTTGCCTTTCTACACCAAGATTTGCCAATCTGCCAGAAAGGATCTCTATCCTGCTTCTATATGAAGTCTCTTTAGTAAGCTGCTTTCATTCTATTTCATGTTCCAAGCCAGGGTTCACGTTAAACCAGTCAATGCTTGCATGGTGCTTTGATTAACCCCCAATGCTAATTTGAAGGGAGATGATGATCAGCTCTGTGATTTCTTCAGAGCAAACCATAAACTAACTTTCCATAAAGAATTACAGAAAAATTTCTCCATATCTCCAATAGTCCAGAGGTGGAAAGGGAGAATAATACTTTGTAAGAGGCCAAAAATTAGTTGTAAATAAAATTGATTTGCTATGTGGGAAATCTCTCAAGCCAATACCTAAGGTAATACCAGTGAAATAAGAAAACCTAACATTATGTAGGAAATAAAAATGATAAAGATAAAAGAAGATACATATGAGGAAAAAAAGAGAAAGAAAGATAGAGAGGGAGAGGGAAGAGAAGTAGAAGTCAAAAAAGTCAGTAGAGGGGAAAGAGAGGGTTATACTAAAAAAGAAAGAAGAAAGGATGGAAAGGATGAATACAGTCAACATATCACCATGAGGAAAACAGCAACATCAAAAAAAAAAAAAAAAAAAAAAAAACCCCAACAAGAATCACCCCCACACATGCAAAACCGAATCAGAGAGCCCAACAATAACAAATAAGACAATAAAATGGGGAACAAGGATGGGAGGGAGACAAAAGAAGGAAAAAACACTGAGAAAAGAGATAAAGAGAATATATAAAGGAGGAATGAGAAATAAATTAACTGGTATATTCCAACTTTTAAAAAGTAATAATAAAGTAAAGTTGGGTATTGCAGAATATGCCTGCAACCTCATCTCTTGGGAAGACTGAGGCAGGAGGATTTGAAGCCAGAGGCCCACCTTGGCAGACCAGGGAGATTCGCTCTCAAACAAACAAAATAAATAAATAGGGTTGGGCAAATAGCTTAGTGCAAAGTGCTAGGGTCCAAACCCTAGCACATAAAAAAAAAGAAAAGAAAAGAAAGAAAGTAAAATAAAATAAAGTCAACCATCAAAATCGGGAATCTGAGACAGGGGAGAGCAGGTAGAGAGGAGAGAAAGAAAAGTAAGAAAAGAATATAAGTATTAACAGTAGAGGAAATGCCTTCAGTGAACGTGTTAAAACATTCCACAGAAGCTTAAGGAAAAGTGGATTAAGAAAGGCCATATCAAACAGTGTGGGAAATCTTTCTAACCAATACATAAGGTAATACCAGTGAAATAAGAAAACTCACATTAAAAGTCAAAAAATGTTCCTAGCTGATTGTCTGAGATGGAGGCTATTCTTCCTCTGTCCTTCTGCTTTAGAGTATGCCAAATATTGGGAGGCACCTTAGATGCTTAAGTCTTGACTGCATAACCTCTAAGTGTGTCTGGGTTTAGAGACAATTGCACCAGCCCTCTGATATCTATATTTAATTTTTGGTCTGTCAAGTTTCAACTTCTGTTTCAAATGCTTCCCCAAACTCGGTTTCTCCTGCCTCTCCACACAGACTTCCACCCACCCAACTCTGGTGAGAGCCTGTGCAGTTCCAGTGTTCTGTGGCATTCCTGGGTGCTAAAAAAGCTCATAGGAGGGCTACAGGGAGCCACCTGAGTTGAGTTCAGCCATGTCGCCAGGGGTTTTTCATTTTCAACGTTATTGTCTTTGGCAAACTGCTCCTAGGCAGTTACCTGGGTCAAGATGATAGAGCAGAAATGGACATGGACCAAGGATTACAGCTCAGAGTTTTTACGTACTTGAAATGTAACATTACAAGGTCTCAGTCATGTCAAAAGAGGTTGGGCGGGTAGATGAGATGACTTTTAAGGTCCTTCTGACTCCATGTGTATCCTCCCAAAGACTCTGATGGCTACCTAGAACACCCCATCTGTAAAAACATTGTAGCTTGATGGGCTCTACAATCAGGGACCTCATATGATTGCAGTGAAGAGTGCATTCATACTAACCTCACTTTTTTTTTTTTTTTTGCCTGATTTGTGCTCTGGAAATTTTTATATTTTTCAAATCCATGCTAAGTATTCAGAATGATTTTTGTATCATCATCAATGCTATTTCCAAGAGTGAGGCTAGACAAATCATACCTGGAAAACTTGATATTTGTTAATGAAGTTTTATTAAAATACAGCCACACCTATTTTCTTACTATTATCTCTGGATATTTTCATGCTACCAGAAAAGCTGACAGATTAGTCATAAGCAAGCCTCTGGGGACACAGAGCTCCACATATTTGCTGTCTGGCTATTTACAGAAAAGATGTGTTGACGTCTGCCCTAGAAAAATACAATAAAGCACCATTAATCTGTAAATCGATATTATTGGAACTTCAGTAGACACATTAAATTATGTGTAAGATATTAATTTTTACCTGATTGAAATTTTGTTCTTTTGACCAGTATCTCCCTAATCCACCACCATCACATTGCCTGCTTCTCAGAGTTGGATTTTTCTTAGAATCCATGCATAAATGAAATCATATGGTGTCTGTCTTACAAATGCCTGGCTTAGTTCACTTAACAAAATGCTCACCAGTTTTGTCCATGTGGTTGCAAATAATAGGATTTCCTTCTTTTTGATGTCTGTATGTGTATGTATGTGTATATATGTATGTGTGTATGTATGTATGTATATGTATGTCTTGACTGCATAACCTCTGAGTCTTGACTGCATAACCTCTTTATCCATTCACTTTTGATAGGTATTTAAGCACATTTTCTTTATCCATTCACTTATTGATAGGTACTTAAGTTGATTTCATATCTCAGTTGTTGTGAATAATGCTGGAATGAACCTGGGAATCTATTATATATTACATTGACTATAGTTCAAGATATCTGTTCTACAACACGGTGAACAGAATTAATATGCTATATTGTAAAATTATAAAGTGTTGATAGATTTTAAGTGTTCTCACCACACAGACACACACAAAATGATGGATCTGTGAGGTGATGCACATGCTAATTAGTTTGGTTTATTCACTCCACAACATATACACATACCAACACATTATGCTGTATACCACAAGTGCAATTTTAATTTATCCATTAAAAATAAATTATTTTTATAAAAATAGTTAACAAGAGTTCCTGGTATGTCATGCCGAAATTTACAAACATTAATATAAAACATTGTCATTTACAGAAGCCTGTGCAATAGCTATGAAGAACATACAGAAGGTGGTATCGTAGCCATGTAGTCACTTTAAAGAGAGGGACAGTTCATTGTGTAGAGTATTTTGAATACCTCTAAAGTTGTTATTTTGAAATGTTTGAGTGTGAGGAAAACAAAGTAGCTACATTCCCCCAGACCCCTGTAGTTCAGTTCCCGCTGTCCAGCAGCCAGTGACCCAGGCAGTGGGGAAACTTGGAGTCAGCACAACTTAAACCTGCAGATCTCTCCTCTCCAAACCAGAGGGAACATGTGTGCATAGAGGTCTGGAACATATCTTGGGTGAAAGAGAGATTTGGCTTGAGTACATGCTTTGTTGTTCTTATTACTTTGGGTCTAAAGACTAACAAGAGAGTCTCAGGAAGAGCAATTTTTTCATTGGTTGAATTCAGGGCTGTCAGGTCAGAGACTCCAGAACAAGGTGGAGATTAGATTTCCTCCAAGCCCATATGTGACTGCCATTGCACTGTGCATCATGTCCACCCAGCCTTGTGTTCCTTCCACCACCTGTGAGATTTATGTAGCATCCCTCCTTCCAAGTACTCAACATCTGTGGTAGAGAAGTTTAAAGTTACTGCTGCAATCTTTTAGTTGCATATGAAAGCAGTAGTGCCTTATCTATGAGGCGGAGCTGCAAGTGACTGTGATGTCTGGCCTAGAATTAATTCACTGGTTATAGTCAACTGTCATAGAAGTAGAGTTTGCCAGTTTATAAAGCTGGTGAATTGTCTGTGCCTCCTCAAACATTACTGTGAAGTCTTAAAGCTTTAAGATGAAGGATTTTAGCTTAGTCGTAGAGTATACCTAAACCCCTGGATGAATGCTCTACTTTTATCTCTCCCTCATGAAAATGGATACATGTTCCACATTAAGTCAGGCAGATTTTCAGATTCCAAACATTTGCAAAGGGAGACTCCTCATTTTGAATAGGACACAGAATAGGGATTCTTGTTGACAAAGCAAGCTACCACACAAACAGAGTTTTAGAGCAAGAAACCAAAAGATCAATTATTGCAATTTATTTTAAAAGCAGCAAAATGTAGCTATATATGGTAAAGGATGGGACATCTCTAGAATATACATTGAAAAGGGCTCCTCGATCACCTGCTATTTTTACCAAACACACCTGAAAGCTGTAGGGAGAAAAATGGTGAAAAGGCACAGGAGAGGCCTCTCAGCCTCATGGGAGGAGGTCTGAAGGTCACGAGGGCTCCTTGCTTTGCTTCATTTTATCCAGACCATCCATTTTTACTTCTTCAAGCCGTGCTTTCCACTTGGACTTAGGAGGTGCTCCTGTGCATGTCTTAAAGTCTCAAAGAGGACTTTTTTTTTTTTTTTTTAAAAAGGAGTTTAGTTTTCCTGAGAAAATAAAGTGAAAAGCTGAATAAGGAGACATGACATATTGCTGGAAGCAGGTTATCTTCTATTTATGGGGAAAGAACACTATAAACAAAGCCCTAGATCAGCTGTGAAGGTCGAAAATATCTGCAGTCTGGTTACAATTTCACAGCATCTTCTTTGAGTGATCTAATCACAGTACATTTTAATTTCTTCTTTTTCTTCTTCCTCCCCTCTGCCTCCTACTCACTTCCTATTCCCCTTTCTCTTTTCCTTCTCCTTTCTCTGCTCCTCCTCTTTGGAAAACACTTGGAAGGAGGGGAGGGTCTTCAGGGGGTGTGGCCAAAGGCCTGTGCTGGAAGGCTAAGGTTGTGGATGCAGCCTGCAAACCCAGGATATGCTCACATGGTCTTCCAGCTACAGGCAAAGGGGCAGGTGCTCTCCAGGACTTAGGAACTGGATAACTGAAAGACAAGACAGGAAAAGAGAGGGGCACTTATAAAAGCCTCCATTCTGTTGATATCAGCAATGTGCTGAAGCAAATATCCTTCTCTGCTTTACTACAGGAAATTACTGTAGGCTTTCTATCCTGCTATCATTATGAGTTTTGTTTATGGAGAAAGATCACTATAAACAAAGCCCTACATCAGGATACCAGGCTTCAGGTATCCTAGGCAAGCTCTTTCAGTCACACCCCCAGACTTTCTGTCCAGTTTTGATTTTGTTTTTTACATAAACACAATTTGAAAGAAATTACATCATAAAATTCTTTGGGGAAATAAAGTGGAAAAAAAGGGGCATTACAGGGAAATATTGGCAAGATGCCATATGATCAACTCTTGGAAAAAGTACCGTAGGAGCCCCTTGGCAGCCAAGGGCGGAAGGCTGTCTGACTTATGTTACAAGTTCCTGTGCCTGGTGAAGCATGTTCATTTCCAGCAGTGCTTCCACTGCAAAAATCACAACTGACAGCTTCAGTGCTCAAGGAACAAAGCACTGGGGCCCATGAAGAAACTAGCTGCTCTCGTGAGCTTCAGAGCAAAATGAGAATTTCATCACTGGAAGAGCAGTACATTTCAAAATTAGCTCTTATTTGTATTTCTCTGGTATTTCCACCTTCATGTGTATTAATTTTGATTACCTTGTGTTTTGCTACAATATTAGAAATCAATTCCAAACGTGTTTTCATTTCAAAATAATTGGATAATACACATTTAAGAAATTATATTTACAAATATATTAGGACTAATAACATGAAACTATACTGGATTTTTATTGGAAAAAGAAAAATTAAGTGCAATGTTTAATAAACTATTTGAAAATTGTAACTATTACCTTAATGCAACTCATTCTAATTTTTATTATAGGCACATTTTGTATTGGGTCCACATACTTTAACATTTCTTAATTTAGGTACATTTCTTTTTAGGTTTGTAGGAAAATCTCTAAATCTCATCTTCCTTATAAGGCTAGAATACAATATAAAATATTTGTGCAACCAAAGCCATGGTATTTCTCATTTTAGTCCTTTTAAAAATATTTTCAATAAAAATAAAAAGGATAAATAATACTGATATATGTAGAATCAGGCAAAATCCTAAAACTGAAATTAAATAGTTCTCATTTGTTAGAGAGTCAAAAAAACAATACTGCTTTCCAGCTGGGAATAATGCCTGTACATTCACCTCAACAAATAATTTTACAATTTCAAGGCCCTCTATCAAATTCTAAAGAACAGTCATTTTGTGACAGTTTATAAAATAAAAGGACTTTGAACCACATAAAAATACTTGCTAGTAACAAAGTATCACAGAAAAACTATCCATTATGTCATTTGCAATACTGTATATTACAGCTTTAAAAAATGATAATTTCCTATTCTTTTATATATAGGATTTCAACTGGCCTTCATCTCATTGCATATGATGCAATGTAACTCATATTTTCAAAATTCTGGAATATTACTGTGTTCTCAACACGAAAATAGTAAAATATATATCTAATCATAAATTGTTAAGAATAAAATTGTGAAGAATGTGTATAAAAATATATAAATTTAACTTCTAATTTCATTTTAGGAATTTCTATGTAGCTAATTATCAAAAGCAAGCAAGCAAATAAAGCCAAACACACACTCCAAGCACTCAACTTACAACCACCAAGACTTACAAAGGCGAAGATGTTGGGTGGCTCAGTGGTTACTCTATTGTGGCTAACGTGCCTCGGCTTATCAGGGTTCCTTTAGTCAAAAATAACTTCCTTTCTGGTATATTTCCACCTACTTTAAATTCTGACCTCATTTGGTTTGTCACTTTTGTTTTAGATGTGAAGACAAAATGGATCCATTGTCCAGTTTCATACTGGACATAACATCTCTGAAAAATGATACAAGAAGACAAAACTCACAAAACCTTCCAAATTAGAAGATTGAGCGTTTCTTAAATATTATGTGGCATTCTCCCCTCTGATCTTAGAAAGTCTAAGTGAGAGATAACTTGGTTTCTATCCTAAAATATTATGCAAGAGACTCCCTTTCCATGTATGCAATAGATTTGACATTTGCTAGGAATTAGGGGACAGCAAAGGAGAAAGAATTCTTAACTATGTCTGCTCATATTTAACTACCCAACAGCACTTTAATTCTTGTCCATCCTTTATTCTAGTAAAACTGTCATTGAACCAAAAGATATATCTGTGTAAAGATCTCTGTACTGTCAAAAAGGAAGCGGCACAGCGAACCTTGTGGGACGTTGTGTCAGTTTTCTACTTGAATTATAGTTATTTCACTAACTAGTTATCTTTTCCACATCTATTGTCACTGGAGAATGAGATGTAGCAGCAATCTTTGTGCAGTGCCATTTGTAAACTAAATTTATGTTATAGATTTGCAAGCTAAGTGCCTCTCTGGTAAGAGGCCCTCTCAGAGACAGCATGTTTATACCACCATTTGTTTTTAAATTGGAATTCTAAAGCAGACCCAAGTTAAACATGAAGCTGACTTTAGATCTTTGTCTTAAGTCAAATATGGTCTCTTTACTTACCATCAGAGATTTTATCTTCTGTTTTTATTTGTGTGGGGGTTTAATGTTTTGCAGTCATTAGCAACATAATCAATGATCATTTTGGATCATCTGTCCTTTATTGTGCCTGTTGTTTTGAGAATGTGTTTGGTATTGTTATCAAATGTACATGTTTAAAATACATGGCTGATTAAAATGATAAGATCTGGAGTGTAAAAATGATCCCCAAAAGACAATTTAGTATATAAGATTACATACTGAGCCTATGTCATGCAGTTATTTATTAGGAATACAGTCATTTTGGCCATTAACATCCTTTCCATAAGTTGTCATCTGTGTGTTCATTTAACACATAGAT
Source organism: Marmota flaviventris (assembly GCF_047511675.1). Classification (NCBI taxonomy): domain Eukaryota; kingdom Metazoa; phylum Chordata; class Mammalia; order Rodentia; family Sciuridae; genus Marmota; species Marmota flaviventris. The sequence continues at coordinate 9,837,279 of NC_092498.1, read as the reverse complement.
GCTGAACATGTTCTGAGCCCCAGGTCTAGCACTAGGTTATCAGATGCAGTGGTGTACTTGGCACTCAAGTGCTTACCTCCCAGTGGGAGAGATGAAAGACACAAACACAAAAAAAAAAATGAGCTGGAAAAGCAAAGAGTGCAAACTGACAAAGGACATGGTCCAATAGATACAGAGTTTGATCCCACCTTTCTGTCATCTTTAGCATCTCCAGACACTCATCTTCATCTGCGAAAGGATTTAAGAGTATGTCACTTGTCTGATTTACAGGACAATTGCTACCTTGAAGCTGGAGCCCAAAGTCCCAGGCTTGAGCCATGTAAGCAGGAGCCATCTTGAACCTAAATTTCTCTCCAGTTGGTGTAACTCCTGGAATCTGTTCCACTCTGCGCGAGGCTATTAAGTTGCAGGACACCTCCCAGCACCGACTTAAACCCTTTTAATGAATTCCACAGGAAGTCTTTAAAAAGAATGTTTAGATTAGAAAATTAAATCATAAATATTTGTAAGTAGAAAGGAAAGAAAAATAAGTAAATTATGAAATCTCTACACATTTTCTCACAACCTAAGTTTTTCTCTCTAGAGGTAATTATTAACAGTTGTTGGTTTTTAATTTTTCTGTGTATTTTCTAAAGAGTTGCATAAACAGAAAAGACAGTGTTCTGTGACTTTTCTAAAAAAAAATGCTAGTTGGTATTAAAAATACACAATTTTTTTTCATTATTAAGTACTCAAATATTCTGAATTATATAGAGGAAGAATCTTCCTTTGATATATTTTTATCTTCCCCTTATCTGAAACTTATAGGACACTAATGTTATATAAAATAATATAATATCTTCCATAAGATATTGCTGTGGTTGAAGTGTGTCCGCCATCAACATGGAATCCTTGCCCTATACCTGTGAATATAGTCCTGAGATGAAGTCATTAGGGCAGGCCCTAAAGCAATATGATTGATGTACTCATAAAAGGAAACCTTAGACACAGAGACACATACAGAGGGAAGACAGCATAAAGACACAGGGTGTAGATAGCTGGCTTCAAGCCAAAGGTCGCCTAAAACTCCAGATGGTAGAAGAGAGGCATAGGATAGGTGCTCCCCGACCATAACCAGAAGGAGCAACCCTGCCAATACTTTGATTTTGTACTTACAGACCCCTAGACCTATAGGATAATTAATTTTTGTTGTATAAGCCACCTGTTGTATTTGGCTATAGTTTCTCCAAGAAACTAATCCCTGAGGTATATGTGTCACAGTTGTCCACTTTATGATTTGAAGATAGCCCTTGCTGCTCTGCCACAGCAATTTATTTTTTAAATGGACATGTTTCTTTCTCTTCTTTTCCCCCTGCTCCTCCCTAATCTCTCCCCATCCCTAATCTCGGGAAACAGGATTATCTTTCTTACCCATTTAGGCAGATTTATCTGTCCTTGAGCACAGACCCACCATAGGAAAGAAGTAATCCAGATTTGGGGGATGGTACCAGAAGATCTCAGAAATGACTGTCTCCCAAATTAACAAGTGATTTACAACTGCAACAGAGAACCCACAGAATGTAGCCTTTGAATCACCTCCTTGAAAACCCCCTGTTCCTGCCGATGGGCAGAATCACAGCCTCTGGGACAGGAATCTCCTGTGTTTCTCCTTTGCTAGCAAAACAATAAAACTTATTTTTCTTTTACAAGAAATGGTGTTCTTGTTATTGAATTGGCATCAGGGACAAGGACCAAGCTTTTGGTAACCTATGGATTTGTCATTTTAATTCTAGTTATTGTCAGAAAACCAAACACAGTGACCAGAAATATCGTAAATTACATTCCTGTCACACAGAGTGTTTTATACATTGATTTTCTTTAAATAAAAAATCCCTAAAGTTTATACATTTTATGCCTCTGATAACTATGGCATGTGTCTTCTGGAATCTGCATGTAAGGGTTAGGATAGTATTGATGAAGTTTTAGATAGATTTAAAGAAATGTCTATATACATTTTGCATGCAGAGAGCTCCAAAAGAAGATTCCTCCTTACCACAAACAGACACTCAAAGTTTTCTGTTTGACAAAAGTGTCTTCCTTTGGGCTAGCCTCTAGGAATAGCTGTAGGAAAAAAAAGGAGTGAATCTCTGCCAAGAAGCTTTTTCATAGCTTCCCGCAGTTCAGAGGCATTTGAGAGACATCTGTGCAATAAGGACAAGAAAATTGAGGCATTGTCTGTAGTTTTTACTGATTTTTTAACTTTCATAGTTAACTTTGAATTTGTTAAAACAAACAACAGCAACAAAAACTCAAGCAACTTGTCTAGAGCCTGGGTATTGGCATTTCATCATCAAGTTTAAAGTTTTGCAAGTGCTCTTTTAATTAAAAAAAAAAAGGCTAATTCTCACTCTCTCACTTCCTGATGTATAATAGCTTTCTCCCCATCTTAGCTATCTTTAACAGATCACTGGAGAAAGATGTAATAATGTATTTGCATTTTTAAAAAGTGAGAAAAATTTTCTCAACCTAATTATTAATGTCCCAATATTGAGGTGAAAAATGATATATTTAGAGTTTTGTGGCAACATCAATTTTTAGGCAGAAACCTAGAAAAAACAGTACATCTGCAAGCAGATAAACATCACAGTTTAATAGGACCTTAGTTGTCCATTTTTCCACCCTAAATAAGTGTCCATTCTATAACAGTCCTCTATAGCAACAATTCATTTCCCCATTGAATGTTCTTATGGGTAGGGAGCTCCTAAAACTGCTTGACCTATTTTATAGCAGCTTAAAAAACGTATGGAACCTATATATAATATTGGAATAATTTCATTGTTTTATATAAGGCACATCATGAAGGTAGGAACTGTCACTGGATTTCATTGTTTTATTTTTGGTCAAATGGCACCACTAGCCATTATAGGCACTCATATATTTGGGGTTATTAATGAAGGAAGTTAAAAAAAATGATGGAGAATCTTATATTGGCATGTTCAGAATGCCCTGATAGCCATTTTCTGTTTGTGACAACACACACATACACATCAACTTTCATCATGCAAAGATTTTCTACCTTTATGTGAAGGATTTATGGGGGGAAAATGGACTTCAAAATGAAAAGCAATCATAGGTATAGAGTTGAAAAGGCATCATGACAAAAAGAATAAAAATGAGGTAACAAATTTTTGAATTTATAGAACTTCTATAAGAATGGTCATTTGTTATGTCTCCTAAAGCAATGGGACTTTAAAATAGAATCTATCTTGTTATTGACTATACTTCCCTTTTCCCAAGTATGTACATCATGTTATTGACAAAGAATTACAATAAGCTATTCGAGTAGCACAATTTGGCTATCAATTGCATTATTAAACAGGTATGGAGAAATAATGATGCATAATACTAGCATGAAAAATTTAAAACCAAATCCCATGGTTCTTGCTTAATTAGATTCAAATCCATTGATTGGCTATAATGATTAGCTAAAGTAATATTAATATGTACATATCCAAAAGCTTTCATAGTAAACACAATTAATTAAAATTAAAATTGAATTTTATGACCATTTTAAATAGTACATAAGGTAGAGTATTAAGAAAACAATCATTTAAATATTTAAACTGTCTTATACATGTTAGTCTACTAAATATTTTAAGTAGTTTACTATCTAAATATTTTAAATTTTTAATTGATAAGCAATTTTAGAAAGCTTCATGTATAATCTAAATGTGTTAAGCCAAACCACTCTTTATAAAAATATAGACATAAAAATTACCCATTCTATGGTCACAGACTTCAAATATACGAATGTATATATATATATATATATATATATATATATATATATATATATATATGTATAATGAAGCTTCTCTCTGCTCCAAGTACTCAGTGTCCTTCTATACATGAAGCTAGATAATCACTTTCTTTTGTATCATTTCTAAAATTTCACTATATACTCAGATACATAATGTGTGTGTGTGTGTGTGTGCGTGCGCGCGTGCATGTGTATGCATATAGGTAGATAAATTTATAAAGAGATTTAAGTTGATATTTTGCTTTTTACACAATGTTGATTGCTTCACTTAAAAGTTTCAGTATTTTTTCCTATTAGAACAGAGGTCTACCTCATTCTCGGCAGAAATGATATTAGCTCATTAGTTCTCTAAAAAGGAAATTTGAAATATCTGTTGCAATGAATATTCTTGCACAGGCACCTTCTTATTCTTGTGTAAAAGTGTATGAAAAGTGAGATTCACGAGTCATGGATCCACATGTGGGCTTTGTTCTCCACCTCCCAGAAGTTCCCTATGTGGTGTGGACCTTCCTACACGCTGCAGGTCCTTCTGCATGTTGCCTGCTAGGCAGACTTGGTCTTGCCCCTTGGATACCTCTAACTGGGAGACCCTCTACCATGTCCACAAAATCTGCACAATCTAATAATAAGTGGACTTACAACATATAGGCAAAAAATATCGATTAAGTACTTATTTTTAATCTAGTCCAACTATGTCTGTTCCAAAATGTAGGTTTATTTTTCTCTTAACAATTAATTATTATACCATAAGACATAAGAGATGAAATGTTAGTGAAAATCACTTAAGTATTTTTCTATCTTTAATAATAGTATTTTATTCATAGAAAAAAAGCAAGGGCTGGGGCTCTAGCTCAGTGGTAGCGCACTTGTTTGGCATGTGTGAGGCACTGGGTTGGATTCTCAGCACCACATATAAATAAATAAAGGTCTATCAACAACTAAAAAATTTTAAAAAAGCAACACTAGAATTATTTTTTACTTCCTGAAAAGTACACTTAATGTTGGTTATTTAATATTTGTAGTTAAAATATTTTCACTGTACTTTCTGTCCTCACTATTTTATATCCTTTCCTTTCAAGTCTCTCATCTCTTGGACAGCTTTCCTTATTATATTTCACATTTTCATTTTTAATTTTCTCTTAGGACATAAGAACAGCCATGAACAAAATGATATTTTTGATTCTGCATCCTTCAAATATTTAGTGCATGCTACAGTTACAGTAGAGAGCAAACTCTATAAGTAGTTTCTTTATTTCCTTAGCTGCTCTGATCATGTTTACTTTTCTGAAAAAAAAATAGTACATTATTTGTTCTCAAGAATTTTGCAATGGGTATAGGCTTATCATTAATCAACTCTGAGGAGAAATTTGGTGGAGTTAAAAGTCCCAGTGGAAAATGCCAACAGTTTTAGGGGTTGGCTCCTGAAGACTGGGGACGAGAGATCACAACTTTTACATGTTTGAGCACTTTACTTACAAATCCACAGTACTTGAGTTCTAGTTTTTAGCTACCACCCAATTTACATCTCTCAAAAAGGAAAACAAGTTGCACTTGAGAGGTATGTGGAAACCCTCCTTCACACCATTAGGGTCATCCTGCTTGGTCTCCCTCCCATGTCTCTGAGCAGGTCTTGTCTTAGAAGCGTGACATTTGTGTACAGTAAGTAGTATTTTTCTCACTTAAACTCGGAAACAATTGGAGCAAAAATTAGAGAAAGCAGCTCTTCTCCCTTTTACTCTCACAGGAAGTTCCAATTAGAGCACAGATTAGAGTCAGATAAAACTCAAATAAGAGCCAAATAATATGGCTGTTAAACATGTGACCTTTCCCAAGTTCCTTGCTGTTTCTGAGCTTTTCTGTGTGGTAATGCCATGGAGATGATGCTATGTGGCTTAAATAATTCTTTTGAGCATTAAATGATCTAATATGACTAAATGGCTCAGAAATTTCAGTGAATTCTAGTACTTTATTCAAGGAGAACTTGGGGGCCATTTCATGAAGTACTCTCCATCTGTAGTAGTAAAATAAAGATATTCAATGTCAATGTTGATCTAAAATTACTGAATAACTATACTCCATGGGATCTGTCTAAATCAGATTCTCAGCAAAGTTAAATTGGGTTATTTGAGATTACCAAGATTTTGTGTGCCTCAGTTCCCTTTGAGTCAGTAGAAATCACAGAACTCAGCATTTAATTATCCTAACTGCTGTGATTTATTATAGCAAAGGGATACCAAATAAATTCAGCCAAGGGAAAATCTGCATAGGACAAAGTCCTGAGAAAACTAGGTGCAGGATTCTAAGAATCTTCTCCTACCGTCAGAATCTTCTCCTTCAAGAGACACTTAATAATTCCTCCAGTAGTGAGTTATGACAAAATAATTGAATTGTTTGACAGGAGATACTGATGGGGACCAAAAGTCCAGGGTTTTTATCATGGATCACTGGGCATCTTCTGTCTAGCACATGCTAAATTTTCAGACTTTCAAAAGGAAAGCAGATACACAGTATACACAGTTTAGTTTGTCCACTTGAGGCACAGTGGACTCCTCTCACCCTTTCGAGTTTCATATCAGTATGGGGAAGTGTTTACCCTTACCTTCCTGAATGCCAGCTGAATGCTATCTTTGCAAGACTAACAATTCCAGGGATAACAGTTTCAAGCCCACATGTGAACTTGTTTCTGCACAATCTTGTTTGTGAAAGAAACCATCTAGTGTGGACCAACATTAATAGTCAGAAACATTTAAAGAATAACTCTACTTAAGCTGCCATTGCAATATTATCTATAAACAACTGCTGCAGATATTCCAGAGTCATTGAAAAGAGGTGCACAAGCCAATACATTTATAACTTACATATTAATATTAATCAGTAGCAGAAAATCCAACCCAGCCAGGGAAATGTGATATATTGATCGAGTATTACATCCATAAGAACAACACTGGAACAAAATTCAAAAACAAACAAACAAACAAACAACAAATTCAAAAGCATCTCCTTTCCAAAAAAATATGTGGGTTTTTTTTTTTAAGTAAGATTTATGGCTTTCACATTATTTTTATGTGTCTAGTTGAGCTTTGGATATCAGAACATCCTCAGACTCTCTTATTCCTTTTGTCTACTACTTCTTTTGATAATCTGCTATTATGCTATTTTGATGATTAAGAAACATATTTTTAATATAAGAAATGTCTGTATTACTTTCCCATTATTAATCACCAGCAGAAAATCAAAATCCTTGCAGAAAAGTGGAAAATGCCTAAAGTTCATTTTTCTTTTCTTCTCACAAAAACTTTCTTCCAATAAAAATAAAGAATTGGCTGGCAGGCATTTTTCTGAGCAAATAGCATTGATAGAGATGATAAAAGTGAAACATCTTTGAGGCTGGGGTCCTTTATTCTCCATCTGTATCTTTTTGGACATAAACGATTACATTTGCAGAGGCAGATATTTATGATGAGGGCCACCCTGCTTTCCAAGGCTGGTGAGGAACTTTGTCCCTAAAGGTGTTCTTGTCCCTGTTGACCTCTTCCAAGCTTGAGGGAATGCCACAGACACCACAAGACATTGCTGAGGGTGTAATATGTGCCCAGCTCTGCTAAAGAATTTGTCATATGGAACGTCATTGAACCCTGTAAATGAACCTTCTGAGGTAGGATTGTATTGTGATGATCATTATCTTCCACATCTTAAGGATAAAGATGCACCCAGTACAGAAAGAAGCTGGGCAGACAACCCCACCTGGCCCCCAGAATGTGCTACCACTTCAGCCTGATTTCTGCCCTGGTGTGGTGTGTATGCTTCTGTGTGCAGGTAGGTCTGTGTGTAGGTGTGCTTATGTTCATAGGTTTCTTTATACAGAAGCACATATGCTAAAGCATCTTTTAAATTATTTTATATGATGGGACCATCAATCAGTGAAATCAATTTAAAGAAAAAAATGTATTTCAATAACTTATATCCATACTGCTCTAAAAAAGCCAAACTTACAGAAGTAGAGAATAAAATGCTCCTTACCAATAGATGAGGATCAGGAAACTGCTGATCAAAAGGCACAAAAATTCAGTTAGGAGCAGTCAGTTCCAAAGATCTATTGTACATCATGGTGACTACACTTAATAACTGTATATCATATGATTATTCAAATGCATGTCATAGTATTTGAAAAGTGATAAGAGACTAACTTTTACATGTTTTCATCACAAGAATGATATCTATGGAAAGAAATGCATACTTTAAATAGCATGAATTAGTCATTCTACAATATAATGCCAATATTAAATCATCATGCTGTACACCATAAAGATACGTGATTTTTACTTATCAATGACATCAACCTGATTGTATTACAAAAACTGATCTAAAAGTTTCTCATTTCACTCCTAAAATACAAATAAAACAAAACTAACATTCTAAATAAGTGCTTCAAGTACGAAATATCTGAAAAGTTAACACAGTTTTTCAGAAAAAAAAATCAAACTTACCCTTAATGATAATTCAAAAGTTTACACATTGCTGAGCATGGTTGAGCACGCTTGTAGTCCCAGCAACTGGGGAGGCTGAGGCAGGAGTACAAGGCCAGCCTAAGCACTTTAGGAAGATACTGTCTCAAAATAAAAAAAATAAATAAATAAAAAGAGTCAGGGATAAGGCTAAGTGGCTAAGTGCCCCTGGGTTCCATTCCAAGTACCAAAAAGAAGGAAAAAGATAAAGTTCACACATACCAGTCTTTAAATGTGTACTTTGTCAGTTTCACCTCCAAGGCATATTTATTTTTTTACTTAAAAATAAGCAGTATCATATTCCTTAGTAAAAATGGCTAGATTCTGTGGCATCCAGATCAAAGGCAGTTTTGGTAAATGGCTATCACATTTTCAAAGACTTCAGCATCCAAAACATTTCCAAAACAGCCACTCAACACTGTCATTGTAGAGAATATGTAATATGTCAATAAATAAATGGTTGAATTTCAATGCATTTTATTTATGGATATTAAAATTTTAATTGCATAAAATATCACATACCACAAAATTTTATTCTTTTGATTTTTTCCATCCATTAAAAATATTCTTAGCTCAAGGACATTACAAATTTGACCACTGAGCAAGAGCCACAGTTGGTGCTTGCTGAATCTGAATACCAAAAAAAATGGCAAGAATTATCGATGATTTCTTTACCTTGCTAAGGACTTTTTTTTCCCTTCAGTTAGAGATTTTGACCATAAAATATAAAACCAACCTTGTAAAACCCATTTTCTCATTATTTTATAGTCTAGCCTATACCTTAGCACATGAATAAAGGTCAACAAATGGAGAAAACCTAATAACAATGCACAGATGAAAATGATCACAGAAGTTTTGTCTGTATTATACAAAAAATATCTATAATTTTGCTCATAATGCATTTTATGGGGCTAGACTTTCTTTATTATTTATTCTTTTTAGATACACATGATAGTAGAGCATATTTGACATATATACATGGAATATAACTTGTTCTAATTAAGATCTCATTACTGTGGTTGTACATAATGTGGAGTGTCACTGGTCATGTATTCATATAGGAACATAGAAAAAATTTACAGATTCATTCTACTATCTTTCCTATTTCTATCCCCTTCTCTTCCTTTCATGCCCCTTTGTCTAATCTATTAAATTTCTATTGTCCCCTCCATGCCATTGTGTGTTAGTATTCACATATCAGAGAAATGATTAGATCCTAGATTTTGGGGGATTGGCTTATTTGACTTAGCCTGATAGTGTCCAGATTCATCCTTTTACTGGAAAATGTTTTGCAGTCCCACCAGCAATGTATGAGTGTACCCTTTTCCCCCACATCCTTATCAATATTTATTTTTACATTTATTCTTGATAATTGCCATCCTGAATGGAGTGATATTTAATCTCTTGTAGTTTTAACTTGTGTTACTCTAATTGCTAGAGATGTTGAACATTTTTTCATGTATTTGTTGACTGTTCATATTTCTTCTTTTGAGAAGTATCTGTTTAGTTTCTTTGCCCATTTATTGATTGGGTTACTTGGTTTTTCAGTGTTAAGCTTTTTAAGTTCTTTGCATATTCTTAAAATTAATGCCTTTTCTGAGGTGCAGATGGCAAAGATTTTTTTCGCAATCTGTGGGCTCTCTCTTCATGCTCTTGATTGTTTACTTTGCTGTGAAGAAGCTTCTAAGTTTGATACTCTCACATTTATTGTTTGGATATCAAGGTGGTCTTGGGCTTTTCTCTGTTGGTAGGCTTTTGATGACATCTTCAATTTAGTTACCTGAAATTTATCTGTTTAAATTTTATATCCCCATGGTTTAATTTGTTTAGGTGATAGGTCTCTAAAAACTTGTTGATGTCTTAAAGATTTTCTAATTTATTAGAGTATAAATTTTCAAAATTGTTTTTTGATTATCCTCTGTATTTCAATAGTGTCTGTGGTGATATTTCCTTTTTATCAAAATTTTTAATAATTTGAGTTTTTTTCCCTGTTTTTCTTTGTCAGTTTGGCTAAGGGTTTACCAATTTTACTTATTTTTCAAAGAACAAACTTTTATTTTGTTGATTTTTTTGTATTGTTTTACTTTTCAACTTCATTGATTTTGGCTTTTATTTTTATTGTTTCCTCTCTTCTACTGATTTCAGTGTTGTTTTGTTCTTGTATTTTTAGGCCCTTATATGAATATTCCTCTTAGAACTGCCTTCATACTCTCCCAGGGATTTTATTATGTTGTATAACTAATCTCTTCTACCTCTTAGTATTTTTTTAACCCTGATTTCTACTGCTATCCATCCATCATTCAATAGCATATTATTTATCCAGGTGTTAGACTAGCTTCAAAGTTGCTTTGTTCAGAGTTGCTTTGTAAAGTATTTTCTAAGGTAAAGCCAGTTTTAAAATTTATGCCACCCATAATATAATATGCCTTTTATCCGATGATTTTATATCAAAACTTTCATAGAAGTAGCCATGAAATGATCTAATCAATACTTAAGCAAATGTAGACCTTCTGGTCATTGTCAGAAAGCTGTGGCTGATATCCACTGATACATTATTTACCCAGGTCTCAGAACAACTGACCAGCATGGTCTCCATGCACCTCAGTGCTTATGACTCTAAAATATTTTTGTGCCTAATACAGTTAAAATTTAATTGACTATTTTAATAGAAAAATAGAGTGGTTGCCAGTCACTTCAATAGTTATTTTTTAATCAAAGAACTGCATGTTTTTAAATTTTCCAAATATCATGTGCTAGTAGAAACTAAAAATCAATTTGGCTTGTTGTTAATAATGAAAACATTTAGAACATCATATGATTAAGAACCTGAGATAATAAAATTCAATCAACAACAATCCATTCCAAAAAAAAAAAAAGAAACTTAATAGTTTAGTTAACTTTTTCATCCTTAATATGGGAAATAATAAATATTCTGTTAGGGCCTTTTGAATATTAAACATGTTTCAAAACATGTTATTTCTATTTTTGGAGATTCTTCAGAACAATTGTAAGTTTTTCTTTTTTATATTAGCAAAATAATATAAAACATTAGTTTCAGTTTTGGATGCAACATTTTAAGAGAAAGTTCCTCATCTGATACAAGGAAATGAGAAATATACATTGAAGTCAGGGGCCCAGTTCTTGTGCTACAGAAATGCCAAATCCAGGTAATATGTAGATTCCAGTAAGATCTTCATTTTCATGAAATCAAAAGTATCAGAAATATATTGATGATGCTCCTCCAGTAGCAATATGGGTAGAAATATCTTTCAATATGGCTAAAACTTCATCACACATCTTCTTAAGCATCTTCAGTACATAAAGTTCAATAACAATTCTTATTATTAAAGAATATTTCCACTGATCTTATTTAAGTATGTGGTCCCAAATCTTTCATTTGTTGATTTTGAGCTTTGCCCTTTGGAGTAACTGTGCTCAGAACTATGTTCTTTTGTAGATAAAATCAGTTTAGTTATTCCTCATCAGATATAATTTCTATGTTTTATAACTATAATGATTGCAACCAGCATTGTTAAAGTGGGAGCATTTGCTAGACATAATGCTATGTGCTTGGTGTGAAATTTTATAACAGCACTGTGAGTTTCGTTGCATTACTATTCCACTTTCACAATTAGGAAACTAAGTTATCATAAAGTTTAATGCTTATACAAATGTCACATAGCTAGTTAGTAAGTTATAGAAATGTTTGACAAAGTCTCATATATGTCTATCTCTATGCTAATGTGTTTATTTTTTGCTGTATTAAACACAGACATGGGATCATATTCTTATAACTCTAAATTCTTTAGAAATAATTTTCCTTGGATTAAAAAATATTTTTATGCTCATCATTCCCTTTTCCTCACTCTTTGGGGTCCCGTGAAACCAATGTACAATCCCTAAAGGTGGCAAGAACAGATCTTTCTCATGGTGATACTCCTGAAGAGTCATTAAGAGCAGGAATCCCTAAGCAATGGCTTTTTATAAAAAGGGATTACAAAAAAGAAATTATCATAAACAAAGTTACTTCTAATACGTGTGTACATATAAAAAAGAAAACCATTTAATCAGATGGCATTTTCTGTAAAGTAATTATTAAGCAAATAGACTTGCTTTTTATACTTTTTCAGAGAACATCTTGCTATGAATTAACTTGAGTCATGTTCACTATTTTTACATATTAAACAAGCGAAGGCGCAGGGTGTAGTGGCACAAGCCTGTCATCCCAGCAGCTTGTGAGGCTGAGACAGGAGGATTGCACATTCAAAGCCAGCCTCAGCAACAGGGAGACTCTAACTCAGTGAGACCTTGCCTCTAAATAAAATACAAAATAGGGCTGAGGATGTTGCTCAGTGGTTCAGTGCCCCTGAGTTCAATCCCTAGCACTCAAAAAAAAAAAAAAAAAAGAAAAAAAAGGTGAAGGCATTGTTTTTCTTCCTTGTGGCAGCAAATTCAAGATAATAAATGACTCCATTCTGTATTTGTTGATCATTCCACACTCTATTTTTTCTAAATTGAAATTATTCACATTGTAAATGTACAAGCTCTACAACCAAAAATTATGTTGGATGCTCGTCAGTGATTAAAAAAATAAGTCCATGTTTTTCAAATAATTTTGTGGTCTGTCCTGGTGGAAGGAACTTGGTGACATAGAAAATGAGGGTTCTACCCAACTTTGCCACTTAATCTCTTTCTTCATTTGGTAACATGTGGTTTAGTGGCCACAAAGGGTCCATTTGGTCTTTAAGATGCACCATTAGATAAATTTTGTTGTTTGTTTCTTCTTTCTAAAGTGTGAAGAGAAAGACAACAATGCTAGTTGAAACTTTTGATTACCTATATTATCCACTGTAGTTGACCTTGTTGGTTCATAAGAACCTGAGCTCTGGGGTCTTGGGGCTGGAGCCTTGATGTGGTGCAGGTGCATCTACTAAGCTGCTATTCTTCCACCACCTACGTCCTTCTCTACAGAGACCAAAGCTAATGCAACCAAAAATCGGCTTGACCCTCAGACAATTTTGTTAGAAGTGGCTGACTTTTCTTTCTTCCTATACTAAGAAGTGGCTTGTTCTACCAAAACATCAGTCCTCTATAGTAATTGTTTTTATTCTGACTGCAAAGCATTTGGCCAGCCCAGAACGTAGGGTGATTAATGATCCCAATATCCATGTACTCCCTGCTAAATTGAATTTAGCATATTTGCTACAGGTGATCACTGGGGCCTTTGTATACACAGAAAGAAATCAAATTAATAACTAAAAACAGAACAGCTACCTGGTGGTCTCTTTTAACTTAATTTGTTTAGGGTCAAGTCCACGCATTCTAATTGAAAACTCATCCCAGTGATTCTAACTAGGTGCTGACGAGGTGCTTGGGGAATGGAGATTCAGCAAGCTGAAGACCAGCCTCTTAGGTGCAATGAAAGCTGCAATTGGAATCAGGGCTGGGGGTGTGGTTGAAGATGTAGTTTGAAAAAAGCTTTATCCGTACCCTTTTCTTTTATAATAGGAACTCAAAAATATACTTTTCATTTAACTTTTTTTTTTTTTTCCTTTTTCTTTTTCTTCTGGACAAAGAAATGTGGGCAAGTGAAAAGCAGTACAAAGAGCTGCTTCTCACATGGGTGGTCCCTCGCCCTCCTGGGCTGTGTGGTTGTCCCAGTACCAGGGAAAGCTCATGCGCCCCTGGTGCGAACAGCCCGGGTCCCCCTGCAGCGCGGCGAATGAATGAATGCGCCCAAAGGTGACCTTAGGAGTGGCTCGTCCTTACAGGTATGAGCAGAGAACTTAACCACAGCTTCTGTGTTTTAAAAACTCCTTTTATTCTCGAGAAAACCCCTTTGCATGTGTTCCCTGCAGTGAAAGTCAAGGTCTCTGCCACTCCGTCTTCTCTCCTCCAGAGGAGACAGGGCTTGGGCTGGTGTTTAGACAGCACCTTCACAGACGGTTTAAAGGCAAAGACACATTTATTTTGGCCAAACAGACTCCGAATTTCACAAATGATACATGAGGGTTAGTGGATGGTGTTCATTGTAGCATTTAATGGCTTTTTTTTTTTTTTTTTAATGACCAGATACCATTCCAATCTAAATCTGCAAGAGGATTCATGAGAGAATTACACTGTGAGGTTTCCTTTGGATTGGTTCTACCCAATAAAGTGACATAAAAGGGAGAGCCAAAGTAGTCAACGGGATTTCAAGGAGGCAATCTTATTAGTTTTCTTATTTATTAGTGTGACTCAAGTTTATTGTTGCCTCCTCAGAGTCTACATTATCATGAATGTCAGCACGCCCTCTGAATTCATGGGCTCGTTTTTACAGCAATCTGAAACTTTCAAGCATTAATTAAAATTATCTTTACCCTGTAGCTTATTTTAATTCCATAACTCCAAGTATACGTCAGTGGTGGAAGTTGGCTTATAAAATAGGGTTTGAATGCTGGGATATTCTTCAGGAAAGGTGTGAGAAAAAGTGCTTGAATAGATTCCACTTATGTTTATAAAAGAACAATATTGTTACAAATACTACCACAATTGTATGGTGTCTGCTGAGCTATTTCAGCAATGGATTGAAAGGATACTAGGGAGGGCATAAATAGAAATCAAAACAGAATAATCAGTATGTTATTTTGCAGTAAGTTAGCTATTTGATATATATTGTTTTATACTCAATTAACATAAGGGGGGAGACTGTTAGCAATTCAGAATGGATTTCATCAGAATTTATTGAATCCTAAATGTGCCAGGCCCTCAGGGCCACCATGCATAACTCTGCAATTATGTGTCTAAAAGGTGTCATTCACAGTAATGTGAACTTCCTCTCTCTGCCATGTAACTCAGGAGCCTGAAAGCTCTTTGTTTCATGAAAAAAAAAATTAAACAATATATAAAATGAAGTTTCTCCTTTTGAGGAATTTCTAGTATGAGGGAGATCTTCATGGTCAAAGGGTTAATTAAGTTGCTTTCTCACTAGCTTGTGAAAAGATTACAGAAAATGTGGAATGAAGATAGCCTAACTTAAAATTTAGTGCTATTAGCATCATATTGTACTGACTTCTTTTAATATAAAACTTTGTACCAAGAATATAATGTTTTTCAGCAATGCTTCTAATAAGTTATCATTTTAATCCGCCCTTTCACCTCTGCAGGAAAATAAATGGCATGAGCTAGTACCAGCTGTTTCTAGATCTTACTAAAGAATCCATGCTCCTAGTTTGAAGACTTCATTTTAGTTCTACCTCTTGTTACTTGGAGCTAAAATAATCACAGTCTTCGTGAGAGTAGTTTTTAAGAACAAATGATGTGGAGTATGTTAGACTTAACATCTCATTCCACCTCCATCAGTTACTTACTGGCTTTAAGATCTCTAGCACAACTTTTTAACCTCAGTTCCTTGTATGTAAAGGTGGATTGATAATACCTGCACTTCAGTGATGTTTTAGAATATGAATCAGATAGCATATTACCATAAGCACTTAGTGCTTCTGACTCAGTAAAATTTGTGTATGATGTGGATGTTAGTCACATCTTCATAAATATGCAACTCAAGACATTTTATTCAATGCTTTTATTTGTAGATATGTTTTAGGACAATTACTTCCTTCCTTTATAACAAGATATAGGCATGGGATCATGTATTTTTTAAAAGTTAAATGAGGAAATGGAACAAGTTGCAATATAAACACATGAGCATTCTATTGCTTTGTTCAATCCCAAAATACATGTACAACTAGTAAATAATATACGTGGTATTTTACTCAGACTGGTTCAATCTGAAATGCAAGCTTGTTTAATTTCACTGTATACATCATTTATTGAACCTATATCCCTGTTATACAAATGAATTATTCACAGAAACTATGAAAGTTGAGAGAATGTGTGGTATTTTGAATTTACAGTAGAAGATAGTATTAATCTCATATAACTTGTTTCATATGTCTCTCTCTGAAATAGACTTTGGGACAGGATGAACCATAAGTCTAAATCAACATAATACTTTGAAGATTTTATGACACACTATTTTATATGCGTATGTGTGATGAGGAAGTGAGTAAAACTTCTGTAATCTCTTTTTGAATATTGACAGTTTGACTTTTCTGGAGTTAGTTGAATAATCAAACAATGTCTGTGTATTAACTATGTTCTTATACTCTTTGTGATGTTAGACATGTCTGTGCAGAGAGTTGGAGAGTGAATGAACTTAATTATTTTCAGTGGTAAATTGAGACTACATAGATTTTACTAGTGGTAATGAAAATGTGGATTCAGTCTTTCTCCCAATACATATGGAAAATACACATCTATTATGGGATGTTTTTAGTTGGTGAGTTCTCCAAATTTAAGACAAAAAATATTTTAAAAAGCAAAATAAATAGTCATCTCATCAGAATAAATTAGAGATCAAAGAAAGTTATAGCAATTAAAATAATTCAGTGTATTTATAATAACCCAATAGGTGACATAAATCAAAATGATAAATATTTAAAGAGAAGCTAAAACAACCAGTTTGGAGGTGATATAAAACAGAGATTACTCTTATTCTGAAAAGAGAAACTTCTAAAACTCTGTGTGTATGTGTGTGTGTGTGTGTATGAGTCCAATCTTGAATTTGAAGGATGTACTATAAAAATAGTTTATGAAATTCCTAAACATTACTTTCTTAGAACATTTTAAAGTGCTGGTTGGCCAGGCACAGTGGTAATGCCAGTAATCCTAGCTTCTCTCTGGAGGCTGAGGCAGGAGGATGGCAAGTTCAAAGCCAGCATCTTAACAAGACCCACAGAAACTTAATGAGACCCTCAAAATGAAAAATAAAAAGGGCTAGGAATGTAGCTCAGTGGTAAAATGCCCCTGGGATCATTCCCCAGCACCAATAAATAAATAAATAATAAATTGCTTGTTGTATGAATTCCATGAACATGTACTATACACAGTGTTGTTCAGTGATATTGAATACTGGAGAATATAAAACACAGAAAAGGCTAAGTAATTTTCCCTCTATTGACAAGCAAAGACAAGCATTCTTAACATTATCACTGTAGTAATTTTGGAAGGAAGAAAATCTCTTTAAGTGTGGTTCTAAATACTGAAAACATTCCTATAAATATATAAGCAGAGTTCATCTGTGTGTAAGTAGATTGTTTGCAGAATACTAACAGAATAAAATAATAAGTGTCATATCAAATAAAAATTATATTTTATGTTACCTAGCATTTTAACTTTAAGGTGGCATCCATTTCCTATTGTTCAATGTATTTATAATGAAAGTTTATGGCTGAATTATAAACACATAGCTTAAAAATTGTTCTTGTTAAACAAAAGCTGATTTAAATCAGAATTTCCAAAATTGTATTTCACTGACACTTAATCCTATAAAATGTTCCACTAAAAATAATTCTACAGTAAAGTAAGTTCTGAAATGCTCCAAGTAGTAAAGATACTAATGCTTACCAAACATTCTGTTTCTTTCATTGTATTTTCCACTTTCCTTGGGCATGGACTGTGACCAGTTTTAGCCAATAAAATGTAAGCAGAATTGAAATGGGTGTTAGGCTAGGAGGAGATTCTCCAATCCCTCTTGTTTTGTTTTTGTCCCTCTTTTGTTACCATGGTAACAGAGGAAGCTCCATGATGCATACAGTGCAACACAAGATAGTGTGTCCATCAGCCAGGGGTCTTTGTGGGACAGAGCAGCAGAGCTATCTCATGATGAAGTTTTATGTGAAGGATGCATAAGCCTCTCTGTGTAAGACACTGGGCATTCATTTGGGGCTTTGTATCAAAACACAAGTAAGCCTGTATTGATCATACAATTGTACATAATGTATATTATATATAAAAGATCTTAGATGCCATACAGTAAAGGAATTCTTAACCTGGTCTCATATCCCATTCTTATTTGACTATAGAAACATTTAGTCCCCCCCCCCCCAGTATCTGTTAAGGTCTCTTTGATCTGATATTTGCTGGAATTGGTTTTTGAACCCCTGATTTTCAAATGCATCTTCTCCTTATTTGTTATAGGATTTTTTTTTAACTTTATGATCAGTCACTTAACAGATCTGGATAAAGAAGTGATCCCAGGCTCTTATTTGTCCAAATATTGCCTTCAGAGTTTTATACTACATATTTTTAATGAACTAAAAAGTTGTGGTCATATTTATATTTCCTTTAGTATGGTGCATTTAATCATTTTATCATCCTTCACCCTTTCTTACAGTGAAGGTCATTCTCATTGAAATACTAGTAATGATTTTTTTCATAGTTTTCCAAATCTCTGATTTAGTTGTTCTTTTCTGGAATTTTTCATGTTCTTACTCACAATAGAGATACAAAAACATCTTTTTACAAGGATATAATCTGAAAGACTAAGTTAAAATTTTCTGTTGAGTTTCTCTAAAAATTCATTGTGGATATTTAGTGAACACAGGAAAATAGGAATGCATTTGGTCTCTTGGCTCTTTTTCCTGGGTAGAGATCTATGGACTTCAGCCTATCATCCTGAAGTTTATTTTTTCATTCACTTTGTGTGCTGGGGATGGAACCAGCACATGCAGGGCAAGCACCCAGCACTGAGCCACACTCCCAGCCCTCCATAAAGCATATTTTAAAAATTTCCAAAATCATTCCTGTTCCTCAGCTCATCCCCATACCCTGATAAAGTTTTCCTCTAGTTTATTTATATTATCTTTACACTGCATTTTTCAAATCATAAAAGATAATTCATAAAGTTGTTATTCTATTATATTATTTGGGGATCCTTTATTAAAAATAATAATCTGACACATCTTTGTTCCTAGGGGACCACTTTTGCCTAGAGAAATGGAATCTATCTTCTTTTTATTTGTCCTGTGTTTAAGGCATTTCATTTATTTAAAACTTTTTTTTTTCAGTTGAGACATACACCAAGGTGATGTTACCTTTCCTCTGATCCACTAGGCAAGTACTTAGCAGCTCACTATTTCATGTAGCATCTTGCAGCAGAGTGACTCTTGCCAGTCCTCCAGTCAAGTTGATTCCAGCTTGCCTAGGTGCTTTGAAGTTTTTTTTTTTTTTTTTTTTTTTAAAGCAATCTTTCTTGCTGATTACCAGCAATTCCATATTCACATCCTTGGTACTGTTGCTAACATGAGTATTTCAAGGTTTGTCATAAAAGTCCCTCCAGTTTTTAAATTGAGTTTTGTAAACATGCACCTTACTGATAAGAAGCTTGGGGAAGTTAAAGTAAGTAAAGAAGACTATGCTTCATTTAAAGTATGGTCACTTAAAATTGATTGAATCTAACATTCAGTAAAGTGTATGATAAGTAACAAAACTTATCCATTAACTTTTCTCCTAAGAAATTCTCAATCTGTATTTTTCTCTCACTCAAATTCTATCTGACATTCAATTTAAAATCCAAAGAATGTAATGAAAGTCCTTAAGGTAATGACTGTGAAATAGCAGCATAGCCTGACATTTAATGAAGTGGGTAGATATGTCTCTGACCTGTGAGAAGATGTGAAGATTAAAGTCATCCTGGATATACTGTCTCTGTGTGTAAATGTTTTATCAGACTCTATGGGGAAAGTTATCTAGCTTTCTACCAAAATAACACCTGTATGTAAATATTCCACAACATCACATTGTTTTATATTTTAATGATAATGAGTGAGCCAAAGCTATTTATACGATTTAATATTTTGCCCGACTTTATTAAAACCATAATCCCTAAGAATCTAATCTGTGGTAGTGCAAGTACATTCATACTTCTGATTCTGTTATATTTATTATTTCATATCCATATCTTGTCCAGTTCACTGAAAAATTCAGTGTTGGAATCCAGGGCAGAGATGCCAGTTAAGTGAGGTGTTATCTTCTTTGCCAAATACCTAAGGTGACAGTCGACTGCACATTTGGAATTTCTCACAATTTATTCTAGTTCCCATTGGATGTAAATCAAAAGATCACATTGACAACTTGTCCTACACTTCTAAAATAAGAGCCAAAATTTCAAGTGTGCTTCACTTATACAGTGAATAATTTGGAGAGAGCAGAGATGGTAGTAAGATGTATTCACAAATGTTTTAGGCCTTTATTTAAACCTTAGTATGAAAACTTCAGGTTGAAATTTTAGCTATGAAAATACAATGGTTATGTAGTTGTCACAGTTAAAACAAAAACAGCTATGCAAGAACTTTTATCCATAAGGCAACTTAATATCTTACTGTTTTTTTTTTTTTTTTTTGTTTGTTTGTTTGTTTTTTTGTACTGGGATTGAACTCAGGTGTGCTTTATCACTGAGCTACAGAGCTACAGCTCAGCCCTTTTTATTTTGATACAGGCTCGCTCTCACTAAGTTGCTTAGAGCCAGGCTAAATTGCCAAGTCTGGCCTCAAAATTGCAATCCTCTTGCCTCAGCCTCTTGAGCCACTGAGATTAGAGGTGTGCTCCACCGTGCCCAGCTGAACTTAACATCTTTCCAAATCCCTATTCTTCTGGCTTAGCAAAATAAATGCTTTCCCTGGTGTTGTGAGTCAGTTCCAGGGGCCCCTGAAGTGCTAGATGCTGAGTATCCATGATGTTATCAAGTGCGGGTGTCCTCTGAAGAGTGCATCACTCTGTTTTGTCCTGGATTCCAGTGCCCCTAGCCTGTCCTTCCTGTCCATCTGACTCCATCATATGGGCATGGAGATCATCCTCTGCTTTCCATCCCAGGGGATGGGTCTGCAAGATGAACCCAGAGGTCTAACCTAGCAAGCATCTCTCTGGCTCCCTGGGGTCTATTGGGAAAGAACTTAGCTCTTCAATCTCACATTCTTCTGTAATTTCTTTCCATGATACACAGACGCTTCCTGAGAAAGGTCCAGAGCATCTTTCTCTGCCCCTCTCTTAGCACCTCTGCCTTGTCTTCCCTTTCCCCACTCTGTCGTCTCCAACTGTTAGAACAGACATCTGAACACACGTGTTTATTACTATTATTATTATTATTGTTATTATTATTTTGGCACTATTACCTCTTTCTCTGGAAGATCTTCAGAAAAAAAAAAAAAAGTAAATGGTAAGCTGGGCAAAGGTGAAACACGCCAAGATAGTCAGTCACCTTTTCTCACTTGAAACTTGATAGTGCATCAGATGCTCCCAAAGCATGACAGGGACCTTCGTGCATCTGTGTATCCCTCACATCCCCTGCCTCATTACTCATCCTTCCGGAAGAATTTATTCTCTCCTTAGAGCACTTTCTCTTAGTAGTTTTCAAATACTTTGTGCATGTATGTCTGCGTATGGTAAAACTTTTGAAGTCTCATATGCCTAAGAATATATTGGTTTTACCCACAGTTTTAAATGATAAAATGGCTATGTAGAAAATTATAGTTGGAAAGTTTTTTTCCCCCTTCCACTTTGGAGGGGTTGTATTTATCTTCTTGCTTTCAGGGTATCAAATATACTTCTGATGCCTTTGGAATGCTTGTTTTAAAATTTAAAGTATGTGCACATAGGTTTTTAATTCTGTCATTAGGTGTGCTATTGGTGAGATGGGTATGAAGAGGTGGAAGGAACTGGGAGAAGGACTCAGAGGACATTTGAAGGTCTTTTTGGGAAATTGCTGCTTTTCTAAAACACAGTAAAAATGAACTGTATTCACAGGAATACAAAACTGATGTAGATTGAAGGCTTATTGTGGACTTAAAGGCCCAGGTGAAACATGAGCTGCCGTGGAGAATCCCAGAAGTACCCTGGGTCCTTTGTTTCTGCAGTGGACACCTTTCCTGCCCCTCAGCAATAGATGAGCCATCCCCAGGAGGACCACTGCTCACAGAGAGTCATGGGTCCTTTCCAACATTCCACACTCTGATCACTCTGGCATCATGTGCTGTTTTCCAAGGACCCAGGCTTCATAATCACAGATTTTATGTGTGCGCCATAAGTGAGCCTGTGCCAGGGTCTGTCTGCTAACATCAATCCATGAAGGAGGAATTTCCTCCCTATGTTGGTCTATTTTCTAGAAAGGGTCAGATATTTTTTTCCCTGGGGTTGGAACAAAACAAAGGATGCACAAACTGACCTTCTCATGTGCCAAAGTGCAGGG
This sequence comes from Marmota flaviventris, assembly GCF_047511675.1. Classification (NCBI taxonomy): domain Eukaryota; kingdom Metazoa; phylum Chordata; class Mammalia; order Rodentia; family Sciuridae; genus Marmota; species Marmota flaviventris. The sequence goes on along the minus strand of NC_092498.1, from coordinate 9,814,910 downwards.
AGGAGCTCACTTTTCAGGACTGCTGTTTACAGCTGTAATGGGGCAACAAAGGGTCACATAAGCGCCTGCCTCAGTCCCTGCTGAATGTATGGTAAATTGGAACAAACAAACATGTAATCACAACCAAATTTCCTTTCCATGTCTACTCATCCTTGTTCATTCTTGTGGCACAATATCATTTTAATTATTAAGAATAACCTTTTTCCTATAAGCCTAGATTAATCAATTTCATATGCAGTAAAATGGGACTCTTATTAGAGAGTATTTCCAGATTACTAGTAGAATAAGTACTGCATGGAGAGATTTTTCTCTAATTTGTTCAAGGCAAAATGTTTCCCACTAGGGAATCAAATAATTTAAGAGAGTGTGTGTGCACATATACATGCTTGTGTGTATTTATAGTTTCTTTCCTAGCTGTTGTTTGCATTATCTAGACAATTTTCCAATTTTATATGTTCACTTTAGCAGCATTTTCAAAATCTGTATTAAATAAATATGGGAACTAACAGAGCAAAGAGGAGGAGAAAGAAAGAGTGGTAAGTAGATAGTAAACCTTAGGAAAGGTTTACTAAGTATTGCTTCAGAGCAGGAATGTAGGAGATTTTATGAATACTAGGTTAGCTTGAAGTCCTACTACATCTGACTCTTCTTGTTAAAGGGAATTCTGGTATCTTGACTAGGAAGTTCACTGTAGGCAACTCAGACTCTTTAAAATATCACTCCAGTAACGGGATCAGTCTTGGTGAAGTGACTGAGTTGTGTCTTGCTGATTGATACTTTGTGGAAAAATAAGCATCACATTAACTCCGGAGCTGCAAGGAATCATAAATCTCACTTACTAAATTAATTGATCTCGACTGTGAACTGAGAAAGATTTCCAAGGGCAAGACTGAAATCATGAGGCGACATGAATGGAGTGTGCATCCTTTTAAGCCAAAGCTGTTTTGCTTCCATAATAATCATGGTAGTGTGACTCCATATGAAGCAAGCATAAAAAAGAACAGAAAACAATTGGGGTGAAAATCACTAGGTCATTACTAAAGCAAGTCAGAGGATGGTAGCTGTAAGCATTTTAATATCCCATCTAGCTGCACATTATCTAGAAAAATATTCTGCACGATATATAATCTAGACACTCTTCCCTTCAGTGCATGAGTTGAGGGTGTGGCAGGGGAAAGCCATGTTTTGTTTTGTTTTGTTTTTGTTTTTAGAAAACGACCACAATAGCACTTTCTTCAGAGCATTGTGAGGTCAGATTCCCACCAATGAGTGCTTATTCTTAAATACAAATCCCTACTATTCTTTGCCTTGGTGGTCATGGAGCTAAGAAAAAGGATAGTTGGTTCTAGGGGGAGAGATGAAAGTGAAGCTGTGAGACACAGCATTCTCACCATGAGGGAGAACTTGGTGGATGGTGACTCTCAGATGTGTGTGTTACCTGCAGATTTATTTTCCAACTCTGAATATTTCTTACCACACAGAATGCTTGAACAGCTTTTGTAGGTACTGATTTAGAAGGCTGGAGAGAAATCTACCTGCAATATGCCATCCTGTCACCTGGGAGTCCTGCTTTTATTCAACAAGCATCCCATTGTTTTTATGGTTTGATATCATGGGAAAGTTCAAGAGACTAATATGGAAGTGACTGCTTACAAAATTTACCCAAGTCCAGGTCTGTATAGAGCATATTAATTTCAGGCACTTATCTTTTTTTTTTGGCATTCAAAAAGAAACTTTAGACTAACTATTGTCTTAATATACAATAAGATCAATTTTTTATTTTATTTTCATTTAGCTTTTAAAGTCATCTTTTGAAACAAGAGAAATTAATAGCTATATCTTGTAAATATACTTGTTAATTTGTCTGAGGAAATGGGTCTTGCTATGTTTGTCAAGTCACATTTTAAATTCCCATGATTCTGTTACACTGATGCTGAATCTCACATTTAGGGGATAAACGGATGGACTAACATGATTTTAAATGCTGCCCTGGTTTTAACTTTTATTGCTTAATTGAGAACGTATGTCACAGTCCAATCATGCCAAGAACAGAGCTTCATCAAAGGGAGATATTTTATTGTCTCAAGAGCTAACTGTATTCTTACTTGATAGAAGGAATGTGTGTTTTTGAGCTTGAGAGGCAGCAGCAGTGTTTGCCAAATTATGAATGACCCTCCCAAAGACAATGTTTTATTTTTTCTCTCATGTTTTATTTATTTTAGAGTCAATTTACTGTTTTAAAACAGCCCCCTGAAGTTCTATTAGTTTGATAATCCAATATGAAGTACACACAAAGATAATACTCTCTTCCTTGACGTTATGTAAACAAAGAAATTATACTGATGTGAAATATGAGAATCTTGCAACTGCAAATCAGGTTGAAAAGTTTTCATGCCTCATTAACACCTGTGCTATAAATTCAGGTTCAACGGTTTGACAAAGTAATATTTCAAATTGCAATAATCACAGAAGTGTTTATTTTAATAGTTTCAAATGCAAAGCAGAAGACTCTCAGAGTTAATAAGCATCTTCAAATGGATTCTTTATGATAAAAGAATATCAGTACAGTTGGCTGGTTGCTCTGGGGATTGAAATTGAACCACGTCAAAGAACAAATTCTGTCTTTCAAGCTCCATATTTAGCTTTTCCTTTATCTCCTTAATTTCAGAGTTTTGAATTTGCATGATACACATTCTTAAGCAAACCAGGATATACATTTGTGACCTTTAATTAACAGCTTCCATAACCAAGTGAAAATGGAAAGAGCCTCTAGGAGTCTTACCAGGCAGGAAGCCCCTTCCACATCCTTAACTTAATCCACAAGGTTGCCATGAAGTTTCCTGAAATTGTAATTCCTGAGTGAAGAACAATTCCTAGTGCTACCTGCACATAGTTAATAGTCAGAAATCTAGAGATGCCTCAGAAATCCAATCTCAACCTTTTATTCATATATAAGGGAACTAAAGTACAGAAAAGTCTAGATACGTTACCAAGATATACAGCTTGTTACTCTACAAAGCATTGACCACAGTTGGGTCTCCTGATGTCCACTTCAAATCACAACCCCCTACAATATAGTGCAAACACATGAGGGGCACAGGTAACATAGAATACTTATAGTAGGTACTTTTAATATTCCATTTTAAAATAATTTGGTTCCCTGGGAAGTTGCAAAGGTAGTAGAGAGAGGACCTGGTTACCCTTCAACTAGTTTCCTCTGATGATTGTATCTCACAAAACTGTAGTACAGTACTTGAAATTGGAACCAAATATTATTGCATTTATTACATGTGCAGATTAACCTGTTCAGCACTGAGGCAAGAAGCAGAGCTGTGCTGTCAACACAAAATTTTCTTGGCAGCCAAAACTCCCTCCAATACCATCCCTGTCCATAATATTGCCTGGCAGTCAACCAGAAATAGAAACCTGGACTCCTTTTAAGACCTTTCAGCAATTATTCCTTGGAATAGCTTCACCCCAAGCTCCACCCTCTTCCATCTCTGTTTGTTGGACTTTCATGGCATGAGTACTAGATCTTTTGTTTCAATTTTTATGTTTTCCTGAGACTATGTTCTTTTTCTTCCTCCCCTAGTTGATTTTCTCTCTGTTGTTCATACTGGGTTATTTTGTTCTGATTCTCACTCTTCCCTTTGTCTTCTATAATTCTGCTGTTGAGTCCACCCTTTGAGTATTTTTATTTTGCTTACTTTATTTTTAATTACAAAAATTTCATTTGGATCTTCTTTATATCTAGCATGTCTTTGCTAAAATTTTCTATTGTTTCATTGTTTCAAGAATGTTTATAATTTTTGTTGAAGCATTTTATAATCCTTGCCAGATGATTCCAATTTTCAAGTTTTCTCAGTGTTGACCTTTGTCAGTTGTTTTATTTAAGAGGGTGTTTGCCTCACTCATGTATGCTGAGACATTTCAGTAGTATCCTGGTTATCTGTGCATTAAGGTATGGGATGCTGAATCTGCTATGTCAGGCCTCCTCCGACATCACAATGCCACTCATCTCCAGGTTGGGGTGAATGTTCAGGTCCTTCACTCATTCTCCCTTGGTACCATGGGTGGGGAGAATTGCCTTTGATTTTTTAGTGGAGGTGGCTTCTCACCAACACTCCCCACAACACCTCAGCTGACGCCATCCTGGCTGGGAGGACAAGAGCTGCCTCATGACCTTAGTGATGTCCAAGATTCACTGTCCCTGGCTCACTCCCCCATGGCATGGGAAGGAGGTAGAGGCATGCCTGGTGGTAGCCTGGTGAAGGTCGAAATCAAGGACTTCTAGGTGGCCTTTGTTGGTGAGAGTGGAAGTGGATTTTTTCCCATCATGTTTGGCTAGGGTGTATAGTTATTGCATTAAAATTTTTTGCTTTGATTTGTTTGTCTTCCTGGGTGTATCCTTTCCTGGACCTTTGACTGGAGAAAGTTGGCTTTTGTGGAACCTCGTTTCCTTTCTGCCTGGAATCCTGGGTTAATTCTGGGTTACTGGTTTCTCTATCTAAAAATGAATGTATGTGAGATAAAGAGAAGACCCAAGGAATTCACTGCCATGTTGTTCCTCAGGTCCCAAAGTCTCTAGCCAGTCTGCCCTCTTCTCTCTATTTTCAGAATTTCTTATGCATTTTTGTTTGGAATTTCCAGGGTTTGGGGTCTGTATTCAGATGGAGGAGTAGAGAAAAATGCATCTACTCCATATTGGAATGGAAAGGGAAGCTTTGCTATAACGGATACATCTGTGACACAGGGCGGCCAAAACTCCCTCCTGACAGAAAGAAGAGGGACACAGGTGTTTAAGTGGTGCTTTAAAAAACCTGTGTATTTCACAAATGCCACTCATATTAAACTAGCTGATATGCCTTTTAGAACCATAACAGCTTTAGCTGGAAGTGATGTAAAAATCTGTTGTCACAGATTGTAATCTGTCCTCCCGTCATCTCCTCCTATTTGATCTTTATTGGAAATGTAAAACATACTCTGTTATCAGATATTCAATAACTTCATACAATTATTGCTTGAAATTAAATTCTTCCTTTTAACGTAGCTTCCTGGAGACAGAGTCATGTACAGTTTAACATTTACTCAGGTGCTGTTCTGCACATTTTTCGTTTATTCATTTTTGCAAACTCATCCACAACTACATTCTAAGCTCTTAGAAAAACTTCTACTTCCAGCCATGGTAGAGTAGCAGAAATCAAAATTCCATAAAAACAGAGAAAACACATGATGTGACTTTTTTTTTTTTTTTCAAGACATGGTACATAAGTCCATAAAGTACTATGGTGTTTAAGTTTGGCAGGTGTTGGATATATCCGTTATCTTGGTTGTGGTGGTGTTATTACAGCTGTTTGTTTATGTTCAAATCATCAAAAAGTACATATTATATATGTGCAGTTCTTTGTATATCAGTTAAACTTGAAATTACCTATAAGTAAATACATATAGTCAGTGATTCTTGAGACAAAGGAAAACAAATGAGGAAAGAACTACATTTTTCAGTTAGGTGACTCATCTTTAAAAATTTTCACCATATATTAAGAAACATTAGAAAAGAATATGAATCTACTTACTTAATTTTAGAGTATATAAAGAAGAGAACACAAATTGGTTAATCAAGACATATTTAAGTTAGGTATATTGATGTATTATTTTTTGCAAATAAATTACAATGAGGGAATTGTTCTCTCAAAATGGTGCCAAACTCAAATAAGATAGATACATAGACTGAAGAAATTTTGGTAATAAAATCAGCATAATACATTAATGCATAAATGTCAGCCATTAATGGAGGAATTATGTTAACTTTACTTTCAAAGTGCCATGTTTTCTTTCAAAAACCAACTTGCATAAAACGGTAGCCAATCCCAATACAGTTGTCAGTTGAGGTACATTCTTATTTACCTCTCCCTTCCGCAGCTGCTGGGTAATCGAGAGCCACTTCTCTTACCACCGTCTTGAGGCATCTCAGGGTCCTCCTTTCATCTATAACCTCATGTCAGACTCTTGTATCTTTAATGTCCTCATTTCTACATCCTCCTTAGGATGAAGACATCCTACATATTAAATATACAAATACAACTTTGCTCTGGATGTAAATAAACCATGTAAAAAAAAAAAAACCTGGCAGAGAATGTCTGTAGGTTGGCAACCTATACTCTGCTTTAAAATGTCTTTATAAACTGGACATGATGGTGCACACCTGTGATCCTCAGAGGCTAAGGCAGGAGCATCCCAAGCTTGAGGCCAGTCTTGGCAACTTACACTTTGTCTCCAAATGAAACTGAAGAAAAGAGGTGGGGTGCAGCTCAGTGATAGAACACTTGCCAGGAGAAGCAAGGAAGGCCCTGAGTTGGATTCTAAGTACTGAGGGGAAAAATATCTTCCTGAGATGACTTGATTCCTGACCTCATAGTCAGCTTGGCTCTGCCTTTTTCTTACTAATGCATCCTTATGAATGTCTTCTCTTTCCAGCTCACATCATTCTATTTCCCCAATGCTAAATACCTGTATATTTTTCTTTTCCAATTTTAAAATGTCTCTTCACAGCCTCCTCTATGAGGACCAGATGTCAGGGCACAGCGTTGCTTTGGAACAGATATCTGTGCCCTTGAAGGCAGTTGGAAATGAGATGAGGTTAAACACCTGGATAAAAAGACACAAGACATCCCTATCTTGTTTTTGATTCAGTTCTAAGACCTCTTACTCTGGATGGAACTGGTATGATTTTAAAATTCATTAGATCTTATGTTGAAAGGGAGAAACCATTCTGCAGAATAGGAAATGAAAACTCATTTTAGAGTGGAAAAAAGTAATTTAATATATCCTGTTCGTTCTTTATTCTGGGCCTAAAACAAATATAATAATTAGATAGCTGAATATTTTAATAGCTTTTAACATTGATTGCAAACTCATTACAGTGGCCAGACCAGTAGTTCTTTTTGATTTCATTAAAGAAAACTGCCTATGGAATAAATATTATTAATAAAAGCATGCAGGAGTAGCCTTAAAAATAAGTTAAAAAGGAAAATAATAGGACATATGACCAATTTTTTCTAAGTCTATAATGTTGCCCTCTGTTGATGTAAACCATGAAACAATATTATAAGATCTAAGTGCAAGTAAACAAGTCACTCATCTTTATACAAGAGAAGAAATATTTTTCTTAAGAATGGAAAAAAAAGTGTTTTTGCTTTTTCAATATATTCATTCCATATCCTAATAAATGAAATCACTGACTCTGTAATGGAAATTCCTAGGTAGTTTCAGATAAAGTGTGACTTTTTTGGAAGCTTGTAAATGCCAGAAAACAAAAGTGGTTAATTACCAGAATTGGCAGTAAGATATCTTAATTATGTGTTTTAAAATTTATTTTAATATTTTCAAAAAAGCTAACCAGAAACTCAAAAAACAACATGGCCAACTATCAGATCATGAAAAAATCTATGAAAGTCTCATCTGTCTGTAATTTAGATGTAACTGTTAATGGTAACTTGCTTGGCGGAACTGAAAGAAAAACCTCTGGATTCATCCAAATCTAAGAGTGCAGACATGGAAAATTTGTTCCTCTGGGGGCATTTATCTTTATAAACTTTTCTGAGTCTTACAAATCCTCCCTAAGGGCTTGCTGGTTCTGAGAATAGAACTAAAATCTCCAGATTCCTCCAAATCTGAACACTTTAGGTCTGGATTACTTGTTCTTCGGGGTTTTTATCTTTCTGTAATCTTCTCCCCAATCTCCCAAGTTCTCCTTAAGGCTTCACAGTGTCTTTTTCTGGATGCAATGTTGCCAGATGCTGCCTCTCCAGCATCAGAGCTAAAAGAGGCCAGCGATACCACTTTAATCTCAATCTTAGGGTTTCACTCAAGAAATGCCTTAATAAGTGTTCAGCCTAATGTAGACGATGCGTGCTTTCTATATCTGCTACAACCTAGTTACACTTTTGCTCTATTGAAATAGGAAACAGATCATAATTAGTATAAAGAAATTGACAGGAAAGACAGAAATTATCTCATCTTTCAGATCTCATAGACAACTGTCTATGTTTTTGTTCATGGAAAACATTTTATGTAATTTAACTATTAGTTTTTAAAAACTGCATTCCACTGGGGCTGAGGCTAGGGCTGGGGCTGGGGCTCATCAGTAGTGTACTTCCCTGGCAGTTGTGAGGTACTGGGTTCAATTCTCAGCACCACATATAAATAAATAAAATAAAGGTTTATCAACAACTAAAAAAATATATTAAAAAACAAATAAAACTGCAATCCATGACTTTTTGGTCTTTATTTTGCTGACCTCATTCAGATTAAAATTTTACATATTTTGATGTGAAAAGCACTATGGAATCAAGCCTGGAGGATTAGAATCATTTGTGGTTTGCTAAATGCAATGTCAAACTGTAATTTAAGATAAATGCCTTGAAGACAACTCTGCAATCACAGATGTATTTTTAGAAGTGTTGAATTATATTTCATATTCTCAACACTTCTGTGATCTTTACAGGAAGCAATGAACATATGAGGTATATAAAGTAGAGATAGTTGTGATTGTTTCAGAAGCTGAAGCAAAGGGCACCATCATCCTGGGACTTCACAGGATGAATAAAACTGGTGGCTAGACAATTAATCAGCAAGGATGCTCTGAGATTTGTGGTAATAATTACAGTTTTTGAAGCTATAAATAAATCAAAATAATATTTTTTTAAATTTTTAATATGCAAGTTATTTTAAGAAGCATTCATATAAAATGTGATCACCATCTAACAATAAGTAAATGTCATATATTTATTTGAAGACGACTTAAAATATCCCACCTAATAAAAAATTAATCCAGGATGCACAATAGCAAAAACAAAGATCCAGTTGTACTCACATGCATTTGTTTCTGGATTTTTTTTTTTTTTTGTAATTCATACTAGGTACTTAGGCAGTAGGGCTTATACAGTACAATAATTTTTGTTGAACCTTAGATTTCTTATGTCATACATATGTGATACACACTCATGTATATGTGTACATGTTGGCCCTGCATGTTCAACCAACCACTGATCAAAAATATTCAGATAAAATTGCACCTCAATTTCTGCAGATTTATTTTTCTTGTAATTATTTTCTAACAAAACAGTATAACAACTATTTTTATATTTACATTATAGACAAATTGATTTTAAAATGTGCCAAAGGATAGACATAACATATGGAAGTATTGTTTGCATTTTAAGGGACTTGAGCATCTTAGATTTTAGAATCCAAGAGTTAATCTGAGGGTCAATTTTAGCATCCTGGAGTCAATTTCGCCTGAATACTGGGGGACAACTGTATATAAAGCCTGTGATGGGTAATTTTTGCATGTCCGTTTGGCTGAGTTATGTACTGCCTAGATATTTGGTCAATTTCAAGAACTCCCTCAGACCTGATATCACCATCAAAAAGGAACAGGATTGAGCTAGAAATGTAGCTCAATGGAAGAGCACTTGCTTAACATGTGCAAGCCCTGTGTTCAATTCACCCTACTGCAAAATAATCAAAATAAACAAACAAACAAACAAAAAAAAAAAAAACAAGGTTAACTTTAATTCAAATATTATGAATTTCTATTTTAATTCCTAAAATGTCATGGGGAAATGAAACTGACTTCATTTAAGTCACTTCTACATAGTCTTGACCTAGCAGTGAAATTGATGAATTGATTTTCTCAGAATAATATTGGAATTGGATTTTTCCACATGCATGCTCACTCCTTCCACTGTTTATCAAGAGAGAATGCTCCAATGGTTTCACCTAGGCCCAGTGCCTCTAGCGCCCCCCCTGCTGTACTGGCTGAGCAGGATATTGCACTCCCTCCCCTCCTTAGGTGGCTCAGATTTTTATAGTAACACAGCCAAGTCCTCAATAGAGGAACCTAGTCATAACGTGCACACCACAGCATCAAGTGTACCTGGCTCAAATGACTCTCAGCTTCTCCCCTGCCTCAAAGCATCAGTTTCTACTTGTAAGTCTGCACAAATCTAAAGGCTCTGAACGGTCTGAGAGGAGAATGCTACTTGAAAGTGACGTTTGGCTAAACTGTGGATTGTCTAAGGGAGGAGGATAGGAAGACGGTAAAGAAGGTCAGGAGGAGGTCAAAACAGGAGCAACCAGATGCTTGTGAAAGGTAAAGCAGAGGAAGTTTAACCAAAAATGCAGGCTCAGCCTGGTACAGGTAATGTTGGAATAGGAGCAGGTTCCTAAGCTGACCAGATCTCACTAGGATGCTGGCAGCACCTGTTATAGTGGATATACAAAATTTCATTATTGTCTTGAACCTCAAGTCTCGTTTATCAACAAAAGCTGTTCCACACGTTACACGTTCTGACAAGAAATCAGTAAAGAGTATTGGTGAAGATGTGGGGAAAAGGGGACCTGTGCACAGTTTTGGTGAGGAAGGACATTCAGATAGTCATTATGGACATGAGTATGAAAGTTTCCCATAAAATAAAAAAAAAAAAAAAAAAAACTACCATATGATTCAGCGATTCTGGTATGTTTCAAAAGGAGACGAAATCTGTATGTTGAATAGACACTGCACTCCCATGTTTAATTCAGAGTTTTTCACACTAGCCAAGGTATAGATTCAACCTAGGTATCCATTGGTGGATAAATAAATAAAGAAGTCATGGTGAATAGATCCAGTGGAATATTATTCAATTTTAAAAGTAGGGAAATATTGTCATTTTTAACAACATGGATGAGACAAGAGTACATTATGTTAAGTGAAATAAACCAGGCACAGAAAGACCCCCATACCATATCATGCTTATGAGGAAACTGAAACCGTGGATCTCCTAGAGGTAGAGAGCAGAACGGAGGATTCCAGAGGCTGAGTTGGGGGTGAGAGTGAGGAGCTGTTAGCTAAGGGGCACAAAGTTTCAATAAAGTGATGTGAGTAAGATTTGCAGATCAACTGTACAACACTGTAACCTCAATAATAATAATTTTAATAAAGTAACTTGGAAATTGCTAAGATATTAGATCCCTAACATTTTCACACCACAAACACATACACATGCAGACTTACATCTGTGAAGTAAAGGATATGCTGTCCAGTCTGATTTAATCATTTAATAATTATGCATACATAAAACACTGAATCATACCTCATAAACATGTACAGTTTTAATTTTTAATTATACCTTAATAAATCTTGGGAATAAAACATAAATTTGAAAGAAATTAGTGAGAAACCATGATAAGGATTTATAATACCATTTGTTTATTGCTTTGCAAAAACCTACATATTTTTTAAAATTTGATGTTCACATGCAGAAAAATCTATAAAGGAATAGAAAACTGGCAGAAGTCATTTGATAGACACAGGTTAAGTTGTCTGAATTCCACTCCAGTGAAGGGTAGAGTCAGAACAATGTCTCTTGTCTTTTTCCCTGTATACTATATTTGATGAAGATTATGTGCCAAGTAGGATTTGGTACATGTCAAAATGTAGGAATATTGAGTATAGACAACTTAACACACACAACTAGAGAGTACAAAAATGCTCACAATCCTTGCCTATAATCACTGGTAGGTCAATGTTCTGGAAAAAATGAAACCAATGCAGGCTGAACTGTTTTTATACAATGTACTCTGTGACTGCTAACAATGAACCAGAAATGCAGAGATAAAAGTTTTCTCTTAGGGAACCTCTCCACCCCTTTACACATTTTTGTTTCTTAAATACAGTGTAAGCACCACTTGGAATATTCTAAAATTTTCCTTAGAGTTCTTGAATTGAGATACTTCTATTTAGCACAGTGAGAGTCTTATTCTCGGAGGCTTGAGTGAGTCACAGTTACTCCCCTGTGTACCCGACACCATGCAGAAAACAGTTTAGACCCAAGAAGAATAGCTCCAAATGTCCTTACCTGAGTTCATTAATATATCTTGGCTTGTAGCAAACTGTTTCATCTCTACTTAGACTGCAAAGGTAGTTGTGTTTTGTTCTTTATTGGTTCTCTTTTCTTCTTGGTGGCTCCTTGACACTTTTTCTTCCCATTATTCATGGGGAGATCTGAATGAGAATGAGTTTATTTACCAAATCTGGCTCATATGCAAAGTCCTGATAAGAAAAACGGATGATTCTGTTTCCCTACACAGCCACTTTCCTTCCTCCAACATTTGGGATAAAAGGAAGCTTCTTATTATCCAGACACATGTCTTCCCTTCCAACCTGGGTGAGTTTTCTGAGAACAGCTCAGGTGCCACCAGGAGCTGTCTCTGCTAAGCTCACACTGCTCCTGGGGACCTGTGCATTGTGCTCCTTTACAGTTTGTTTTCGGCATATCTCTTATCAGAGCCAGGGCACAGGCACTAGGACGCACTACACAGTTCCAGGATGGAGATTTTGTAGTCAAAATCTATCATGAATGCCAGATAAATACATAGGAGGCCCACACAAAGTTCTTGACATTGGGGAAAACTTATTTGCTCTTTGCGCGAGGAGCAATTTGTTGACTTAATAGCGTTTCAGATCACGGCATTGATCTCCAACAACAGTTTGGGTGTCTCTCTTGTCATCTGTTTGTAAATAGATCAGAATAGAGTCATATTTCTAAAAATTCTATAACTTGCTCAGTGTCAGGATAGCTGTTTCCTGGAGTCTTCTCTAGAGGAAAATAACCAGACAGATGGGAGAGAGAAAATGCCAAACATGGGAGACTGTCCCCCCTGCCTCCCAGGGGAGGCCCACTGGGACTCCCTAGTTCCCCAAGGAGTAAGGGAAAATAGAAGCAAAAGGAAAATAAAATGTTGGATAGAGTAGGAAGTATTAGAAGATAAATGGAAACAAACACCGGGTGAAAATAAAAGGGAAATAAAAACTGAGACAATGAAAACCAAAAGGACAGAGAAAAATAGTAAAAGAGAAAAAAAACTGTCTTTGTCAGTTCTTCCCATCTCTAATGCATCTATTCTGAGTTTTCTCAAGGGATTTGTTATGTTGAGTTTTGCTGGGATGATGAGTGATTTTTGCCCCACTTTCCCTCTATTTACCCGTGTTCTTTGCCTCTTCCTCACCTCCTTATTCCCCTCTATGCCCCCCCCCCACCCTTAGTTCCAAATTCAAGGCAGAGGTAGTCTAACCTTCAATAGAGAGGCATTCTTTCTGTCCAGCGGACTCAGAGTACTACCCTGTTTTGCTGCACTGGCTAAACACCTGTCAAGAGCATTGCTCTCAGATGTGAGTGGACTGGGCAGCTAGATGGCACAGTACTTGTAAGGTGGCAATGTGTCCAATAGTAGATTCTAATATAGGCATATGTTAGCAAATGCTAAAATTTAGAGGAAAATAATGTGAGATATGTAAAAACATAATAAAATCACAATTTCTTCAATTACCTTTTTCCCCAACCAAAGAGAAAATGGTTGACGTCAACTGCTTGGGTGGAACAGAGTTTTGGTGGCCTCTGGGGAGAGTGGTTTAGGAATAAGGAATTATGGACATATGTAGAGTTTATTCCCACTATTGTTTTCAAATGTATCCCACTCATTTTCTTACATTAAACTCAGTCACAGTATATTTTCAAAATAAAGTGCTTGTAATTAATTAATAAAAAGTTCAGTAATGAACCTTTTGAGCTGAGTATTTTCTTGTTTGATGCGGTCCGGTCCCTCTATTCCTTCAACTTCCTCCACTCCTGCCTTAAAGCAACAAGCAAAATCCTGGTAAAATTTTAAAAACAGATTTATAGTCTCTTTTTCTCTCTCAGAATATTGAAAGAGATTGTTAATTTTGGAAGGAAATCATTTCAGTGATGTCAGAAGAAATCTGAAAATTAAAACATATTGAATGCATTTTCCTGAAATAAATTATATTGGAAAACAGAAGAAAACCTCTTATTTGTTAAGTAATCTCCCCTGTGGAAACTGGAAACCTTAGCTAATTAAAAGTAATCCATAAAACCCATTAGATGGGATATGGGAAAGATTTGTTTTGAAGAAATAAGTGTGTAAACACATAACTCATTTCCTCACCATTTTCTCCTCTTCCTCTTTCTCCTCTAATTTCACCAGTAACATTTTCTGTCTTTGTTAAATTATCATAATTTTCAATACTAAAAATTGAAAGTGATCTATCACACATACAGAGTAATTTATCTTTCTAAAGTTTTTTTTTTTTTTTTTCAACACATGAGTATCCTACTACCACACTTAGTACATATGTTAAAAAATCTTGTAAACAACTGTGGTCACAAAATGTTAAGAATCCACTGTTTTCAAGTTGAAATCCCAGCACAAGTTTGCACAGAATTATTGAGTGGGCTGTTTCTTGATATCTTCAAACTCTTAAATTGCATTATTTCTCCTGTTCATTCCATTCCCTTTACACAGAATACCCAAGTGTTTCATTGGCTTCTGGAGAGTCACTTAAAAATTGGATATTCTGAGATTTTCAGGCTGTCTTCAGACCTTTTTTTATATCAGAGGACAAGAGACAGATGATCCTAGACAGTTTAATGTATGAAGGCATTTTCATAGTCTAGAAAATAAGAATTCCTATTCTTTATTTTGTTTTGCCTTTTATATTATTCTTTGACTAGAATATAAAGACTCAAATCCCATAATTAGAACAAATGTTATTTTAAGTTACTATCATTTATAAATTATGCATAGTGAGAAACTATTGCAAGTCATAGACTATTTCGATTGCTTGTTGATGGGTCACATATTGACTTATGTGGCCACTTTTACAACTTACACTTGCCTGAGAAGTGGGCATTTGAGTTGGAGCCTTCCAATCGTCTGGTGGTACTCTGGTTTTGGATATTTAAGACAGAGTGGACCCTAAATGCTAGCTGTGTGCCAAATCCAGGGGGAACAGATGCCCACATGTCTAAGGTTGTTTTATCTCCCACTAAAACAGCAAGGAAACAACGTATCCAGAAACCAAGTGAGACTGAGAGGCTCAAGCTTTCCTTTCTTCCAGGTAGAATGCACACAAGTGAAGCGTGACCCAGGTGAGGGGTCTGAGAAGTGTGTGTTCTCTGACTTTCCAGAGTGGCACCAAGAGGTTCTGGCAGCACCTGGGTAGAATTCTGTGCTTGGTTTCTCAGTGTTTCATCTTGCCTACACAAAGCTCTATTGCAGTAGAGGTGTGCTTGGGCTGTGACAGTGCTGAACAGCTATGTATCAACAGCCAGCTGTCCTCAGTTTGGGTAACTATTCAATTTTGCCCACCAAAAGCTAATGAGAAGGATCACTCTTGCAGATGAACAAGTTTATTTAATCTATCTTTTCACCCTAAGGAAATATCCGTTTTTTGTCCACTTCATCCAGCTATGGTTTTGATGATTATTTTTATATTTTTTAAAAATTCATAGGCTCATGTTTAATTGTTCAATAATTTTCAAAGAAAATCTCCACATTTCTTTCAAGGTGTTGCTCTGTAACCTGTACTAGTAACATGACAACATAATGATGTCATTGGTAGATTAATGACTGTTTAATAATTTTATAGGACCTAGTGACAATAGATGAAGAACTTTGACAATTCTGGTGGCCTAAACTATTCCTAAGGAATTTTTGAACTCAATCATGTTTGAAAATGACTGTATTAATTTTGATAAACTTTTAAAATATATTCTGGCCATCTGGTCTGGTATTACTTAGGATTTTCTGAAAATTATTTTGCCTTTAAGAAAAACTATTAAAAGTCCAAGGCTGACTTCCCAGGCAGCATATGAGATGGTATCACTAACATGACTGATTTCAGTGTCTCTGAGTAATTAGTTAAGTTATGCCTGTCTCCTTCATTAAAAGCACTATTACACAGGCTGATGCAAAAGATGACTGTGGTAAATGGGTTTTTAGGTCATTTCTGATAAAGTTGAATGTGGTTGTCATTTCAATTGATCATTCTGCATTTTTTCCCAGACTGTCCATCCATCTCCTGGAATAGCCTGTTCAATAAGCTCTACAGGAAATAATTTGGGCAATTTTCTAGAAAGTGCATCCTCAGATTAGATAGCTTTGAGGTGTTTTTATTTTCTTCCAAGTTAGTGAAGAATATATTTCAAAGAGAAATTATTTCCTGTTTTATAATTATTGAGTTTCCTTGGGAAATAAGTATTTAAATAAATCTCAAACATACAAAGTCTTTGAATCACAAGTGAGACAATTAATTCTAATAACTTTGATCCAGTGTTCACATAACTCTGCATTTATGTTCTCTAGATCAAATTGTTAATTATTCAACACAAATTTATAAGATCTTCCTATTATTGAAGCATTAATTATACTTTGGAACAGCGTGGGAGAAATGGCGTTCAATGTAATAACACGATTAAAATACGTAGTGATAGATTAAACAAACATTTTATTTTTGTTTTTGGAGAAAAATGTTCATGAACTAAACTAAATGATTCCATAAGGAAGTTCCATTTGTGTTCTCTAATCATCAGTTGAAAGAAAAAAGAATAAGTAGAGATAAACAGAAATCTTCATCAAAGGCATAGAAAGTGATTATGGAAACAAGGTAAGGAATAGGTCTCAAAATTTAAAATAAAAAAAAAAGAAGTACAATGAAATTATCTCAGTGTAGCAAAGAAGAAAACTGGGCTGAGAGCACAGTGTGGTAAAGGTCATGATGGGCTACACAGACGGTATGGAGGGACAGGGCAGCTGATAACCCAAGTCATGGTATCCAGCTGCGTCAAGACACTGTCAGATTGGTCTGGGTTTGATAAATTTTAGGAGATATTAGTCCTGCTCTTGTGTTGTGGCTTATGAAAAAGTGTTAAACACATGGTTGTTTTTCTTTTCTTTCTGTTTTTGCAATACTGGAGATTGATCCCAGGGCACTCCACCACCAAGCTATATCCTCAGCCCTTTTTATTTATTTATTTGTTTGTTTATTACATTTTGAGACAGAATTGCTTAAGGCCTCATTGAGCTGCTGAGGCTGTTCTTGAACCTGTGATCCTCTGCCTCAGTCTCTAGAGTTGCTTGGATTACAGAGGTGCACCACCATGCCTGGCTTTTATAGTTTTTAATAATAATTGCATGGCAGAAAGAAGCCTTCATGTTGAGAAAGTTTGTGAAATGATGAATGATAACAAATGTATGTGTAGCTTCCACCCTCCTCGTAAGGAGAAATGACTAGGAAACTAGAATTTAAACAGCCCTGCAAAACAGAAATGATAGACTTGAGGTAGGTGAAGCAAAAATCAGGGAATGCACAGCCAAAGTGAGAGCCTTCTTTAGAACATGACATAGGTCTCTGGTATTAAAAGAACTCAAAATGTGCTTTCAATGAAAAACTCTAGAAGAAGAGGGTGCAGGGTTCTGTGTGAAACACATGTTTTCTTTGATGTCGACCCAAATAAATCATTTCATGCCAAAAGCAATAAATCAATAAGTTGAATGTTTTTTTTTTTAATTGTTTCCTAAGACACTGTTATATAGTCATATGTACAGTTCAGACCTTGCTTCCAGGATAGCCTGTGGTCCCAGCTACAGAAAGTGCTGGAGGTAGACACTTTGGACCTATCAACCCCTTTTGGGGACCCACTCAGCTGTACTGGATGTGTCCTCATGGGGAAGGCTCACAGCTAATGACTGAGGAGCTAACTGGGATAAATCTCACAATTCAGCATTGGAGGTTTTCACGAGTCTGGCTGATGGTCACAAGCCTGCATCATGGCTGGCCTTCTCCCCAGACCAGTCCTACCCCTTCCCTTCTTTCCACAGATGTGGATCCCAAGACAGTCTCCATGAGACATCCTGCACACAGATTCCATCTCAAGTCGGCTTCCCAAAGACCCTACCCTGGGACAATGTTTAAGGTACAAAACATGATGTCACTCACCAGTTTGAGAAGTAGAGTGGAACCATTGCCTTAGAAGCTCCAGGGCACATGCTGTCTACTCATTCCTACCACAGAAGTAACCCTCTGAACTTCCTTTTAAACTTGTCATTTTCTGTTTTTTTCTTTATGGTATAATTGCATATTTCTTTTATTGACACTATGTTTTGTTTGGTATATTTTTGAAATTAATATACATAAAATTAGTCTGCTTATATTATTTTTCATTTTGTTTTTTATTACCAAGACAGTTGAAGTTGCAAGGGAATAAAAAGGTGAGCTCACACAGAAAAATGCAGAGAAAACCGAAAAACTAAACATTATTAATGAAGGGACAAATGAAGCAACTTATACTTGAAAAATACTTAGGGTATAGTCCCATCCTCCTTTCTCTGCCTTGTCCAAATATCATCTCTTCTTCCCTAGGTGGCTTTTCCTAGTTCTTCTTGGTTGTGGTTCTTATTCTGTACCTATTTCATCATCTGAGTCCCTGGTATATGTTTTACTAAATAGTATATCCAGACAGAAGAGCCTGGCTAAAGCAGAATTTTGTAAAAAGATCTCTCCACCCAGGCTTTTTAGAATCTTATACCAAATTACCAGCTTCTTCTTACCAGCAATATGAGTTAACTCACAAATTATAATATCTACAGAACAATTGCTAATGGAATAAGATTTGTGTATAATTTACAAAAGTTTGATGTCATAAATTATATTTAAAATAAACTACAAACATTATGCTGAGTGGATCTGATAAAAATTTTAAACCTGTTCCTTAGAGGATTTGACGAAACCATTATCTGAGTGAGGTCTGGCTCCACACTGGCCCCTGACCTTCATCTCCAAGCTTCACATATTCTACATCCCAGAGGTCACTTCTTTGACTTAGAGTTTCAGGCAAGTGGTGGTTTCTCCTTTGAGATAGCTTCCAGTATTCTCTGCCAGCCCGTATGGGCTGTTCTTTTAAGTCTTAGAAGATTGCTGCTTTTCTGCCTTTGTGCTCTGAAGCATCCCAGCTGTGAATCAGCGATGGAGGAATAGCTCCTGGGTTGAGTCAGGCCGGAAAATCTCTTCTGATAGCAAAAATGTAATGAATTCCATGACATTTGCTATGGAAACTCACTCTTTTCTTTGCCATTTCAGTGTGGGCTTGTACTTGCATACAGTCCTCTCTCAATTTATATTTGTGAATTTCACAAACAATAAAGGCTCAAATGAAATGTCCACAATAAATTGTGCTTGAGTTTCTCATGTGATGGAAATATATGTAACACAGAGTTCTTTCTACAAGCACTAGCTTAGGTACATTTCTAATTATCCAGAGAATGACTTTTAATTCTTACATATAAGTGTTGCCTATTAACCATAGTTGAGAATTATAGGAATTCTGTGGTAGCAAATAGCCAGAAATTAAAAGCCAGAAATTCTCTTATTGTGGGAAAAGGGAACCAACACTGGTGGTTGAATAAAGAAAATTCCAAAAGATTCTGTTAGTTTCCCAGACTTCTTAAGAATCCAAAATGGACTTGCTATTTTAGATGAAAATGGTCCCAAAGTAGTGAAAATAAAAGCTCTCATGGGTGTCCTGGTTTGGAGAAATATTATAAACATTTTATGTAGCTCAATTTAACATTCCTACATTAGCTTCTTTGTGTAAATGCACCGTTACATAGGCCACTGTTCTGTACTATGTTTCAGGTAATTCTATTTCACAATGGGTAGATATGACTATATGGTACCACATCAATATATTTTACCTAATGGAGAGAATATGGAGGGCTGTGCTATATATGGATCATAAATCAATGCAAAATGAGGCCACATTTATGCACCATTTACAGTGAAGTTTTGTATATCCTGCATCCAAATAATTGCACCTATTATGTTCCATGTTTTAAAGAAAAATCACATCTTTTCTGCAGTAGAAAATTGCTTTCTAAGTAGATAACTGATTTCTGAACCAAACAGAATATGCAGCCTCAAAGTTAAAGTAATGCACTTACTTTGCACTTGGATAACTGCTAGGACCTCTGAGCATAATAATACTAATCAATTGTGTTTCAGACTCTGTTCATAATCAATCTAAAAATTTGTTTTGACCCAACACTTTCATATAACATAGTATAATTACTAAGAATTAAAATATTGACACAACAACTGGTAGCAATATCTATAATATGTGCACCCAAACTTTAAAACAATACAAGCAAATTCAAATGGTTTTCTTGTATCTTTCTGAGATTAAAAATAATTCTTACAAAAAAGATGCAGATATTTTTCTCTTTGGGCCACATAGACTATATTAAAAAAAAAAAAATCTGCCTTACTGTGAGTCTGGTTAGATTTGGTAGATGAGATTTGGACAACCGAATACAGGTTTAACTCTACTTATTGTGTTTAGAATCCCCTCTATTATTTTCATTATTTATATATTACAACTTTATGCCCTTCTATTTTACGTGAAAAATAATGGATTCTAGTGTCATTAGCAATGGGTCAGTACGGAGGTGATGTCAAATGATACTCAGTATTATTTGCAGAAATGTTATGGTTAATTAGAGACAAAGGGGAAGAATTACATTTGTATTAAGAGAATAAAATATGCATTTTGCTTGAATTTTGGACATTTAAGATTGAAAGAAATTTTGAGCAAAAACCTTATCAAAGGAGTCGTTAATGATCTAGTGATTCAGAAGTCAAGCCTACAGACCCTGCAGGGAGAAATCAGGGAAGAAAAGGTTTCCACTCTTTCAGTTAAGGCAGAAGGCACCCACAGACAACTCTAGAAGCAAAACAAGTGAGAAGCAGTCCCTGGGTAGTAAGTCCCTGAGTGGTTTCTAGAAGGTACTTGGAGACCAAGGGTCCTTGCAGCATCTCAAAGATGCTTTTTTTTCATCTCTTCTTCCTTTTCTTCTTTCTTCCTTTTGTATTTTCCCTTCTAATATAAAAATTTCAGAATGCTTCTCCTTTTATATCTTTCCTTGTCCCTCAGGGAACCAGATACTTCATTGAGCTGAAGCTTGTCTAAACAATCTCTTGATTGCCAGGGTGACATTGATCTGATCTTCTTTCTTGAAAATTGTGGTTCACTTAAGGAAATTCTTCTTAATGAATTCTTGATTTTAAACTACTTTTATTATGGTATACCACTAGTTAATGTTCTATCTTCAACTAAAATTATTCAAACCTGAGGCATTTAATTGTCTTTCTGATGCACTGAATCTCTAAACATTAATTTTGACTTTTCTATTCAGTTCATTTCTCCACAAGGGTCCCACAGGTTGGTTTTCTTATTGCTTTGTTCTTACAATATTAACATTCTTAAAACTAATATATTTACATTATGATTTCTACTCTTTTGTATAAAAAAAATATTTCAGGTTTGTTTTTGCAAAAGAAACATCACATTTCTTTTTAAGAGCCACCTGTCAGTCAGTCTTACCGAGCTGAGGGTACTGAAATATGCTTGGCAGGTGAAAACCTCCCAGCTTGCTGCAGAGGCCTGGGCTGGGCTGAGCTCCATCACAATTTGGATAAAGATGGAAATGGACTGTTTGTAAATTCAGAATATTAAATAAAAAATAATTTAACTAACACATTTGAAAATATTTGGGGACTTCTATGTAGGCATTGTTCTAGTTTCAAAATACATGCGTATTATTATTATTTCATATATTATTCTGCTTTTCCAAGTAAATTGCTTGTGTGTGTATATATATATTATTTATATTGCATATATTGTTTATATATATATATATATATATATATATATATATATATATATATTTATTCCAAATAGAAATGGCTGTGTGTGTACTTTAAATTTTTTCCTCAAAATACATTTTTGCCATTACTCTCAGTACATCTTTGAGCAGCTTGGCTAGACACTCTCAGGATCACTCCCTGTTTTTACTACAATCTACCTCTGCTTCTATGCCCCCCTATCGGTTGTCCCCAAGTAGGAGGGAAGGTGCTGATTAACTCTATCAGTCTTGACTTGAGCACTGGAGAAAGCTGCTATTCTGCACCTTTTTCTTTCCTGCGTCACCTGCAATGCTGTTTTTGTCCAAAGGTTCATTATTGGTTTTAATATGAGCTGTAAATCATCAGTTGACCAGTAAACAGCACAGATTTTCTTACAGCAATTAGGATGGCATACTTTAAGATCATCTAAATTAATTTTATGTTAATTGCATTTTGCCTAAGATTCATAATGGGTTAATTATGAGGCAAATGAAAAATTATATAGATACATCTGGATTTTTGTAAAGATATTGGAATATCTCTCAGGTGGAACTGGAACACCTCCTCCAGTGTAGTTTCTTATCTACCCTTAGCACTGCAAAGGGAGAACTAGGTTCAAGCCTTTACCACCCAGGTAGGCATGAGCAAGTCACTTGCAATTTCTGGATCCCAGACTCCTAACCTGCAAAATTATGAAAGTGAGAATCTTTGAGTGTCTTTAACCCTAATATTCTGTGGTTCTCTTTCAGCCTGAAACACACACACACACACACACACACACACACACACACACACTCTCTCTCTCTCTCTCTCTCTCTCTCTCTTACATGTATGCATGCTTATACACATATGCATCCACATATACATCATTGTAGGTGACATGTATTTTTGTGCCGATAGAATTTAAAATAAGCATGCCTTTGAAATATTTTAAACTTTTGTAGGATAAATTTATTTGATAATGTGGTCTTTTTGATTGGATAAGTTTCCTAGCTGTTCTTAGCTGGTTGCCTTCAGGTTTCTGTCTTGACACTGGAGTGGTTAGCAGAAGCTTCCTAGCAGAGTTTTGGGCTTTAAATTAAATGGAGATAGGGATAAGAACTGGTGGAACAGAGAGAACGCAGCAGTCCCTGTCTAGAAGAAGAAAGCCCAGCATTAAAATGTATTGCAGCATAACTTGAAAATGAGAGGAGACTTATTTATAAATGAAATTGTTTTCGTTGGGAAAGAGGCAGAGAGAAATTTAGACTACAAAGCGATTATGACCAGAGACTGTGTTTGCAAGAGGCAGGACATACCATCAAGTGGTTTTGGACCGGATGGTATAATGATTAAATTGAAGTGTGGGCACAATTACCTTGGCAGTTAATGGTATGCAGTCTAGATTTGGGAGACCAAGATTGATAGATGGGACATCAGTGGGAAGCAGTTGTCTTGATCTATATAGGAAGTGACAAGAGCCTGAATCACAATGGAGACAGGGGAAATGGAAAAGAGTATATCTAAGATCCATGGCAAATAAGTAGCTGACAGTGCTTGATCATTTCTTAGCTCCTCCCAATATCCAAAAATATCCTGTATATTTCTGGCCAGGGAGTTTGAGCTAATGATGTTGTCACAGATTGACAGTGTGTTTAAAGAGTAGATATCTCAGAAAAACTGAGGACTTTAGGTTTCAAGAAATTTGTGTTTTTTTAGGTTGAGAAATTCAAAATATTCTTAAAGAATGCTGAATTGAAATACAGCCCAAGAGAGATGTCAGGTGAGTTGAAATTGACTAAGGAGCTCTCGGAATATGGAGAGTAGTTGTGGGCCAGCTGTCCCTGAAAAGGACCTATAATCAGGCTTTTTACTCTCAGTATACAAAGCTGAATATTTGTACCAGTTTCAGATAAAATAAAAATATCAACTGCAACATTATTTCTCTCTTTTTCCTTGAAGTAAGAATATGTTTTTTCTTCTTTAGTTACAAGAATGGATTTTGAATAGGTTTTTGGTGTCTATTGCCAAGTAATTATGATATTCATCAGCAGAATCTGCGATTTCATATTCATTAGCAATTCCATTTCATATCCAAAATTCCAACAAAAGAAAAATTGCATACTTTTTGGTCCAAGTTTAACACTTCTGATGATACGACTGAATTCATAGCTGCTTTGGAAAACAAAAGAAGTCTGACTGATTCCTGGCATTGCTTTTGTCAAAAGAAAATAGATTTTTTTTCCTTTTTTATTTTTAATTCTGTATGACTGCCATTATTACCATTAAGTTTTCATTTTAGGAGGGCAGTATTTGTCATGCATTGAATATAAATTTGTAGGTAGAAAAATATTTGTTTTCATGTTTCCTTTTCCTAAAATGCCTCATAGTTTAAGTGGAAAGTCTACCTGGAATGAAGACAACCTTTTTTGAAGTAACTGGAGTTAGAGGAAGTTGGCTTGATCATTTTAACATTAGACGAACCATAAGGAATCTATTAAGTTAGAAGACTAGTAAATATCACTATGTTTTAAAGAAGAAAAATTGAATATATCCTATTAAACACAACCTAGGATGCACTCTCACTGATTAATATTAGTGTATTTTTGTGAATTGCCCAGAGAGTAGGATTTCAAGGAACATGTAAATTATAGACCCAAATGCTCTATGAACTGTGTGGTCTCACAGACACAACCCTGTCCAATGGTTTGCTAACAATCTTAAGCAAATGTAAAGAATAAAGCTACAGTTATCTTCTTAGAAAGTTTCCCTATTTAAAATAATGTATAGCATAAACTTTACTGGATTATTTCTCTGCATGAACTATTTATTTTCCTGAAGTCCTTGAGGAATGAAGTATTTCATTTCATGGGGCAATATCACACATTGACAAAAAAGAGATTCAGTAAATCAACACAATTACACATGTTACAAGTCAATTAGCAACAATTCAGTATTTGAAAAGCAGGTTTTCATTTTAACTGGACCATTATCTGGTCATATGAAATTGGGGAAGTGAATTTTTAACTCAGGATCTCAGTTGCGAGAGTGCTATTTATGAACATTGATTTTTAGAGCAAATGATACCAGTTAAAACATATAATGACTGTGAAAAATCTAATTGCTTTTTGAATATGTTATTAGGATAATTATAGCTGTATTATGTGCACAGTGGAGAAGTCAATTTTGTAAACTTTAAAGTTGAAGATAAAGTGTTCAGCTTGATGAGTGATTTTGGGGGTCTCTGGCATAGAGATTTGTTATAAAAACAGTCATTGTATTATTATGTCAGTTTCACATAATCCATGGAGTTATATTAGATTCACCTTAACTCTTGTAATTTTACTATAATAATGTATGATATTATATAATTATAACTATATATAATATATAAACATACATTATATCATAACTATAAATATATAATTATTATTTGACTAAATAATACATTTAATTAAATATCTAACTGTATCCAGTAATTGAATTTAAACTTCTAATCGAAGATTCTAGTAATCATTTTTTTTCTTTTTTTGTGGGAGTTGGGGGGTGAAGTTGAGGGGTGAGGTGGAGGATGGGGGGCAGGTAGTGGGGATTGAACTCAGGGGGCACTCGACCACTGAGCCATTCCTCTGCCCTAGTATGTATTTTATTAAGAGACAGGGTCTCACTGAGTCGCTTAGTGCCTCACTGTTGCTGAGTCTGGCTTTGAACTCGTGATCCTCTTGTCTCAGCCTGGGGAGCTGCTGGCATTACAGGCGTGCAGCACCGTGCAGGGTTTTTTCCTAATAATCATTTTTCAGCAATCATTCACATTAACACACATGCATATCTTTCAGATTATACACTAAATGTTAATAGATTTTGGACTGATATTAATTTAAAATAACAACAATAAATTGATCGTTTAAGAGATGAGGTGATTGCTCAGAGATTAAGTTTTG
Source organism: Marmota flaviventris (assembly GCF_047511675.1). Classification (NCBI taxonomy): domain Eukaryota; kingdom Metazoa; phylum Chordata; class Mammalia; order Rodentia; family Sciuridae; genus Marmota; species Marmota flaviventris. The sequence continues at coordinate 9,789,407 of NC_092498.1, read as the reverse complement.
AATCTTTTAAGGGAGTCAGTAAGACCCCAGGTGGACCGTGTATGTTAGGATGAAATGAGAGAGGAGCCCTGAGATAGAAGGGGCCTGTGCCCCGCCCCACCCTCCACAAGCACCACAGCCTCAGGATGCAGAGGGAGCCCTGGATCTGGAGCCCAGGAAGAGGGTGGGACACGCCCCCCTGGGCCACTGCTGTCAGAAGCACCTCACAGAGTTTGCTGGGCACTTGGCTGGAGAAGCAGGAGGGAGGAACTGGTCTGAGGCAGTTTAATGACGGTTTAGAAATTTATTCCAAGTTCTAGCATGTTCTCCTCATCATTAGATCTCCTGTTCTCTGCTCTTACAAGAATAGAGAGCTAAAGAAAGAGCAGAAAGACCGTGGAGCCAGTAAGAGGAAGAGGGAAGTGCAAGGACAGGGAGGGTACTGGAGCCCAGCAAAGGGCGATGGGTGGACGGTTCTCAGCTCCAGTGCAGCCCTGAGCTGGGTGTGAATGTCCTCTAGGCTGTCCTCCTTGATCTGCTCTCTCCTCAGTAACAGGATTTGTCCCCAGAGCTGGGCATTAGCCCACATACAGGGAGGTGGGTTAAATTAACTAAATACCTTAAATGTTCTCAACGACAACTTATCATCTAAGTGACACCTCTCATATCTACACCCAACATCATGCTAAGCTACTGTCTTCAGGTACCCAAATCCTGAAGCCCAAGCCCTTCCACTGTCCTGCAGCATCCACCCCCTCCCCACTACCCCACACCTGTGTACGCACATTTGAATAGTCAGATTTTGGGAAATTTGACTAATTTGGGGTGTTTTCTCTTAATACGCTATAATCTAAAATTGTCTTTGTATTCATTAAGTGTACTTACAGGGTGTATGAATTAAAGAAACTAAGAAACTGATGCACCTAAGAAACTGATGCACAAAAATGGCCATTTATTGAAGGTAAACTCATTCTTTCCCTGTTCTTTGCTCAAAAACAATACTATTTATTTTGCTTATTTAATATTTCTTCGGGAGAGGGGCAGTGTGGGAATTGAGTAGGAACTTTTATAGACCAAACAAGTCTGCATCTGAAAACCGGACAACAGAATCTGATGGGAATCTGGCCCTGTGACCATCCCCAACCAGAAGCCACACTGCCATCTGATCTCAGAAGCAGCCTCACCCACTCACCTTTGCTTATGAATGGAGGGTGCAGGATGTTAGTCACCAGTGCTTTCAGAACAAAACCTTCCCTTGCAAAGATGTCCCCACACTATCACCATGGCAACAGGCACACCACAAAGATGAGTTATCCATTAGTTGTTCTATTCAATAAACACCTCCCTGAAATTCATCAGGAGACAGGTTTGAAGCAGTTTCATATTTTGACATTTCTTTCTCTAAAGCTGTGTTTGACAATTAATAACTATATAACAATTTAAAACAGCTCTTTTGTTATAAAAATGGTAAATAAAATTATTTTTATGCTAAAAAGCATAAAAAGAAAAAAGAGAAGTATTCCTCTATGCTTTGTATTTCTCAGTTTTAAGCACATAAGGAACAATTAATTCACAAGCAACAAAGTTTAACAACTATATAAACGAATAATTTTATAATTTTTATAAACAGTGACAATTAGCTTTATAAAATAAAAAGGTGTTTATTTTAAGTTAGGAATTTTTAGAAGAATGCAATTAAGTGGCTAAAAATCATACTCTTACAGAATTTAGGCAAGAAAATTATGTCTATTCTAAAAGCCACCTTCTGGCAACAAATTGTGAAAATAATCCTCTAAGAGCAAATAATTTTATAGAATAAAGTCCTACTATATAAAGCATAATCTATAAAGATAATATAGATAATTAAATATAATTGGGAAATAAAGAAGATAAAAGGTATATTTATGAGAAATAAACAAATAGAAGAGTGGAAATAGGTTTGGAGGCTAAAAGAAAAGCATTAAGGACCAAAAGGAGAGAAAATAATTTCATTTTAGAAAACCAATCCCATGACACTGAAACGATGACTGTGAGCTCAAGAGGTTGCTGCAATCAGATGTGTGTATATATATATATATATATATATATATATATTTAAATGTATATATAAAAATATGTATATACATATAATATTAATGCTAATATATAACATAATACATATAATAGTTAAATATATACATATATGAGTTAAATATATATACATTTGTTTGCATATATTTAACTATTAAGATAAACATTATATATACAATATTTATCTTTTATTTTTACTCTGGACTTTCAAATAATTTCATCTTTTAGGGCTACCTTTTCTTAAGATGTTCCTGAGAAGGATGGTTATTTCCTCCTTATAGATATTCTGGGTCCCTGTTGGTGCAATATAAACTCCTGCTGTCAATTCTTACTAGTTTCACAGTTTTTATGATGAAATAATTTTTTATACCTAGTTGTACTAATGAAATGGGTTTTTTGAAACCTAGTGTTAAAGATAGATATAAGAAATCCAAAGACACCAAAATCTTTCCAGAATGTCCTAAGCTGAAGTGGCTGGTCCATATTAAACATCTCCTGCAACCTGTTTATCAGCTCTTTCAAGCCAAACATGTTAGTAATGATATACTGCAATGGCTTACAGTAATGGACACTGTATTAGGCATATGGTAATGGATATGCTGTAGCTTAATTTCTGTATTTCCCCATACTCCTAACATTTCCTGTTTAGTATTTTAACCAATCCTAGCACCTTTAATTTTTACATTTCTTAACATTTGGGTGAATGATTGGTGACGTCTGTCCACCCATGATATATTCCCAGGCAATAAAGCACTGTGGCTCTGGAATAAGGCAATGAGGCGGAGCTGAAGTTTACTGCCACATCAACTACTTAGGCAACTTTTGCAAGTTACTCACTTTTTCTCTTCAATCTCCTCAATTGTAAAGTAGAGATAATAAAACCATCTCCTGCATAGCGGCTTTGTGACAACGAACATAGTAATACTGTAAAGCACTTAGCACACTTTCTAGGGCCTAGTAATTGCTCAGTAAATGCATTTCTCCTCCTCTTCATCATCATCCTTGTAATAAATGGGGCTGTTATTTTCAACCATTATTCAGATTCCTCTAAGAGATTGCAGCACCATAGAAAAATAGGCAGTTATTTTTGCTGTTGCTTGGAGTGATGTATCTATGGAATTAATTAGACTTAGCTCTTTGCTGTAATATTGTGTTATCACTTTAGTCCTTTTTGTCTGGGGTTAGACTCTCACATGTAGCCAAGATTCAATGGGACACATCATTGAAGCAGAAGTGGTGAGTGGGGAGCGGTATCTTAGGGAGAGGCACAAGTGCACTAGTGTACTTGACTTTGACCTTGAGTAGAGGAGAACTCTCAGCCAAGAATTTATTGTAAAGTGCTGCAGATGGGAAGTGCCCAGGAAGCCTGAAGAGACCAACACAGATCTGCTCTGGAGGGAAGCCCCTTTAATCTGCACTTCAAAGAATGGACACAAGTGAGGGTCCATTTGTTATTTGTAAAACAATCAATAAGAAAAACACAATAATAACTTAAAACAACAACAACAAAAAAGATTAAGATTCACCCTAAACAAGGTCACAGGACCCCTGTAAAAATTCTTAACAGGTGCTCTTTGGAACTGATGAGCTGGCTCCAGGGTCTAGAGGGGGAGCCGAAGACTAAAAATGCAAAGCAAAATCATCTAGAAAGCTAAAATTTAAAAAAGAGAGACTTACTTAATAGTAACTTGCATGTAATAAATTTTAAATTGTGTATATACATATGAATGTGTGTGTATATATCTATACATACATATTTGGATATATATATGATTTTAAGCTGAATATTGCCATGGATATGGAGGAATACATATTTACAGTTCCTGTCCATATCTGCAGGTTTTAACATTTGCAAATTCCACAAATGACAGTTTGAAAAAATTGCATTTGTACTGAACATATACAGACTTTTTTCCTTGTAATTACACCCTAAACAATATAGTGTAACTATTTTCAAAACACTAACATTGCATTAGTTACTGTAAGTAATCTAGAGATTTTTAAAGTACATGGATGAATTAATATATAATTGATATATTTAATTTCATATAAAATATATAAATACATAATTTACATATTTAATTGTAGTATATATATTATATATTAGTATATAATTTAATATATTTAAATATAAATATGACACCAATTTAATTTGGCTCTCAAGCATCCTTGGGCTTTGATATTGGCAGGGGTTTCTGGTACAGAAATGACTGTATGTAGGTGTACACATACATACACACTCTCAAATAATCACATTTCTCTGAATTTAAACACCAAATATTTTCTGAACCTCCAATATATAATAAAGAGCTTAGCTGAAGAGATAGATATGAAGATAAAATATATATTCATGATTTGGAAATAAAAATCATCTTTTAGCAATGAAAACCTTTAGTGTACATAAACACCTAAACTAAAAAGTTTCTCATTTATTGTGTCTTCAATACTAAAATTTTCATTTGCCATTTGATGATTTTATAAAATCTTGAGCACCTAGTGATGTATAGGATACCTTACTGCATACTGATTCATATGTATTATGGCTCTATTTTATAGTTAAGGAAATACGGAGCAATATTCAGCTTAAAATCATATATATCTAAATATGTATATATAGATACACACACATTTATATGTATATACACAATTTAAAATTTATTGCCCAAAGAACCAAATAGCTGGTTTCCACACAGGTCTTATTTTTAAAACTTGAGCTTTGTTTGTTAGTATTTTGTAATTTTGGATAATGATGATCTCAAAATGAAGGTGCCTGTTTTGTTATTCTCATTGACTTATAGATGATTCCCACGAAACTCTTTTCTGAACTAATCCCTGGTAGCTGGATTGACAGCAGGAGAAAGGTGCCTGACAGGTCTTTTTCCAGCCTTGTCAAAGGACAGTGGTTGGTACTCAGGCAAGCAATCGGGCAGGCTAAGGACAGTGGGTAGTAGATGAAGTGTTGGCATGAAAGCACGGAGATGGTACTTGTTATGGCTTAGATATGAGATGTCCCCCTAAAACTCAAGTATGAGACAATGTAAGAAAGTTCAGAGGTGAAATGATTGGGTTATGAGAGCCTTAACCCAACCAGTGCCTTAATCCACTAATAGATTTACTGGGTGGTGACTAAAGGCAGGTCGGTATGACTGAAGAAGTAGGTCACTGGGGACATGCCTTTGGTGTTTATATTTTGTCCTTAGTGAGCAGAGTACCCCCTTCTCCCCTCCTCCTCCTCTTCCTTCTTCCTCCTCCCCCTGTTTCTGTTTCCCTCCCCCTCCCCCTCTGCTTTTCCCTCCCCCTCCCCCTCCCCCTCTCCATCCTCTTGACCCTATCCTGAGCTGCTTTCCTCCACCCTGGCCTTCTCCCATGATGGTGGACCTCACCTTAGGCACAGAGCAATGGATTCAGCCATTTATGAACCAAGACCTCTGAAACCACAAACTTCAAGTAAACTTTTCCTTCTACATTGCTCTTGTCAGGTCTTTTGTCACAGAGACAAAAAAGCTGACTAGAATATTACTTTAGAAATCTCACTGAGTAAATTCTTTTTCCCGAATCCACTATGATACTATTCAGTAGAGCCACCATTGGCACATTAGAGTTGAACCTACCAAAATTGGGGATGTGAAATTTTTATTCTCAGTCACAAAATATATTGAAAATGGCTGGATTTTATCTAAAAGTAAAATTTTACCTACAGGTAAGTATTGAAAAAGAAATAGCATTTAGAATCTACCCCCTTTTTATGTGGCGTTTTCATCTTAAATTTTCGGGTTTTCATTTCTCAGAGTGTCAGAATGGCACAAAGATTCACTTTATTCTGGTAGCCACAGGCTCCTCTGCATGCTGTAGGCATGGTATGTTCACAAAAGTATTCTTAAATACTTTAGATGAGAATGGGAAAAAAAGAGTGAACAAAAATACATAGAACTAACAGAAATTCTCTGAAAAGGAATCAGTAAAAAAAAAAAAAACATAGAAAAGAAGTATGTATTTGATTTGAAACCAAACTTGTTTTAACATATGGAAGGCAGATGCTTTGTTAAAATCTAATTTACTCTTATTGATATGCCCTGTGGATAAAAATTAATTGTACCACATATATTTTTTTCAGATGATACTTATCTATTTATTTTTTTTAATTCTTGGTCCAAATGCCATAAAGTATTCAAAAATTAATCATGTAGGTAAGAGTACAATGGTAAAAGAAAAATCTCATTAAAAGCATCATAATAATAAGGTGTGCCTATATGAGAGGGAGAGTCAGTTTTGCTCTGATTTTGCCAGATGACCTTACAAATGGTAGCAATTTCCCTTTTTTATTGACTTTAGGCTTTTATGGTCTTGTGAAGATATGGCAAAAATGAGAAACTAACTGCTAATTACTAATTATTCTTATTTTTTTGCAATGCTATTAAATACAGTTTGTGGCATTTAAAAAAAATTAACAGCATGGAACAAATCTCCATTGCCAGGTGTCTCTGTGAAGCCTTTGCTCTGGGGGTGTGCAGTCAGTCAAGGGCAGGCTACAGGAAGGCAGTAGAAACACTGAGCACCTGGGCTGTTCTGGTGTCCTTCCTCGATCCTACTGAATGTTCCCAGAGCTCCGGAAAATCTGGATATCATCCCAATTAAGAGATGAGGAAATTGAGATCTTTGTGTTCCATTTCTCATGCTGTACACTGAGTAGCCTGTGCATGCTGGTGTTTGACCACCTGGATCTGATTCCTGACCTTAAGATGCTTTTCCTCCCTCTTTCCTGCTATGACGGAGTGCTGACTTCTTGGAGAGATGCTGAGTGCCATATAACTGTTCCATACAGAGGGAAAAGATAATACTGTGAAACTTCTCCATTTATACAGAATCTGCTGTGTGTGTGTGTGTGTGTGTATGTGTGTGTGCATACACACATATGGATATATGAAATTAAGTAGATTTCAGTCTTCATGAGAAATACTTATTTCAGATTTAATATGGTTTGCTTTTCTTTGTATCAGCATTAAATTCACTACAAGGAAACTTAAAAACAAAAAAGTCCACCCTGGCAGTGTTAAACAAGATAGAAACCTCTTCTCTAATGTTCAAGTGAGCAACTGTCATGCTAAGGTTGGGGCAATGCTCTGAAATGTGTCCCTTTCTACAGTTCCAGAGCCTGAGCGTATTTTGGGGTGGGGCTGGCTCTGGCTCTGACGGTGTTCACCTCACTAGGAGAAACCCTGGTGGGTCACCACCAGGCCACTGGCTTGCCATGGAGATAAGGACATCCATATCCAATTGCCAGCAGCCGCCTGTGGTGGAAGCTTATGATGATAAATGTGACAGGTCTGGGAGCAGGTTTAATTGCCAGGACAATCTGCAGAGCCAGAGGCACATTCTTTTGGGAGAGCCAGGAGAGGTGCTTGACAGATGGGACTTTGCCTCAAGCCTCAGAGAATCACACGGCTCCTGTCTCATTTTTTCACATCTGTTTTGGCTCCCTGAGTATCATCTTCTGTGTATGCCCCTCACCTCCATTCCAAGTGTTTTCTCTCAGAAAACACTGAGTCTTTTCTAGCTGCACCATAACTTCACACTGTCACTTGAATTTTACACCCTCCTGCTGCAGAAGAGAATGGAGACGCTCTCTTATCTTTATCATGGGTGCATTACCAAACTGGTATTCTTAGATGAAGAATAACATTTCTCTTTAGAGAACATGCCTTGTTAGGACCCATGTTCTCTTTGATTATACATTAATAAATATAAATCATGATCTAATTGAGACAAGTCATGGATTCATTTTTCCCATATTAAAGCATAACAAAAGCTGATTATGATAGACTAAAATGCAAATTTCAGGTTGTTTCATTGCCAAACAATGATGGATATTTAATTTTATTAGAAATGTTATACTAATACCCAGTTTTACTCTGATAGACCTGTCTGGATTTATTTATTTATAAGAGTATAGTTGATAGAAATATTTAAAGGATTCCTGAAAGTACCTATTAGAAAGAAATGGCGAGAAATGAAATTATTGTAAATATGCATTGTCTTCAAACTTCCTTTTTAAAATGGGAAAGAATTACGCCCTAGTAAGGCAGCTAAGGGTCTCTGTTACTAAAGTGATTTGCAATTTAATGCTAATGCCATAATTTCTTTAACAAATAGTTTAGATGTTACATTTAAGAGGAAAAAGTGAAAAGAAGAGGAGGAACTTGGTGATCATTTTCCCTCGTAGCAAAGTGAAAGAAGAAAATTTGGCTGACATTGAGCATGTTCTTAAAAATTTGAAATACACAGTTACCGCCAAGTGTAGAGAGGGTATGCTAAAGCAGTGTACAGAAGGAGTATTAGCAGAGATGAGTAAACAGTGGAAGATCAATGGCACTTGGTACTTAAAAAAAGGCGGTAATGCCGAAATAGAGGAAAGATACCAGACCCAGTTCAAACAGCTAAATCCTCAGTTTTCCCAAGAGCCAGCCCTGTAAGAATGGGGGAGATAAATACAGATCTACAAGGGATGTTGAAGATTAATAGAACCATGAGGTTAAGTGTTCAGAGATCTTTCAGCAAAATTCAGAAGTGTTAACAAAAGACTAAATGACTAAATCCAAATAACATCATTTATCCTAATATTCAATGTCTTTTTTATTTTTTAATTTCTTATTATTTTGGCAGATCAGGGGATTGAACCCCAGGAGCGCTGTACCCAGTCTACCACTGGGCTGCACCCCCATCCCTTTTACATTTTTGTTTTGAGATAGGGCCTCCCTGAGTGCCCTTGCTGGCTTTCAACTTGAGATCCTCAGCCTCAGGAGTCTCCAGGATTACAGGCAGAAGCCACCTCTTCAGCTTCTCTAGAATGTCCTCATTCCTCGCGTGTTGGACATTTGGATCATGCCTTGGTCTCTTCCTCTCATAGTGTCTCTGCACATCTAATCACACACAGGCTTTGTCCTCTGCTTCTTCAGAGTCTTTCCCAATGGCAGAATTTCCACTGACACTATCTCTGGCAGGAATTTGAAACAGAATCCTCTTCCATCCCCTCTCCCTCCTGATGATTGTCCTTTCTTCCCTGTCCCCTCCTTGTCTTTCGCTCTTTGGTTTTTCTGTTTTGTTCTTTCCTCTCACCTTTTCCTGTCATTTCTTTCTCTCTCTCTCCTCTCCCCTGCCTTCCTTCCTTTCCCCTGTTTCATGTGTGTATTTATTACTAGAAAGTTGTAAGGGGCTACTTGCATTATTGCCTCAGATCTACTTAGCAAAGGTCACAAATCACCTTTATCAAAAAGAGGGAGGTTATGTACAGTCAGGACTTTGTAGGGCTTTGTGGGACACAGTGATTGTAACACAGAGCTGTGTATTAGGATCACACTCTTCCCGCTTGGTCCTCTTACCTTGGTCTTCATTCTCCTGTGCATACTGCTGCCTAATGAAACTCCTTACAACAGTGGTTTCTAAGCATGATTTAGAAACTAATGTTTCCCACATGAATCCTACTGGGAACACTGAAGATTTAAATTTGAGTGGCACAGCAGAAAGGACTGGAGCCAGAATTTGTGGAAATCACCCAAGTCACCTCCCACCTCCCACCATCTTTGGGGCCACTTCCCCCCTTCCCCTGCTGTGTATTTTAAGTATGACTGCCCAGCAACACTTCTCCCAGGACTAATTCTGAACTCCAAGCTCTTCACCACTGCCTTTAGGAGCCTCATTCTCTTCTAGTGATATTCAAGGTTTGTTTTAGAAAGAGTCGGGAATCAAGTACAGAGTTAAACAGGACATTGAAGAAAGGAAAGCATTCTGTTTCACCTTGAATAATGAAAACTGGAACTTTTCCTTACTGCTCTTACAGTAGTAAAAATACATGCAGCTAACGGGAAGTACTGTGGGTGCAAACGATTTTCACATTATCCTGGAATCAGAACTCTAAAACTGCATGGCTTTCAGTAATCAGTTTTTTTTTTTTCTTTCCCCCATGCACAAATATTTATTAAACAATGATTCTATTTCTGGTATTCTTTTAAATCTAGGGGAAAATACCAACAGGGAATAATACAAACCTGTCTGCCCTCATTAGGTTTATATTCTAGAGGGATAAAAAAGTAGCACACAAGATAAATGAGAAAAACACATGATGTGATACCCAGTAATGGTGCTTAAGGAAGAAAGTCCCAGAGGGCAATGCGGTGTATTAATGGGTGGGGGGTGGGATTTAGACCTAGTGGCCAAGGCAGGTCCACTGGGCCAGCTGCTTTTGAGTGAAGAGCAATAAATGTTCATTGAACAGAGCAGATATAAAAATATGCCAGTGAGACATTTAAGTGCAAAATTCAATTTATAATTTTATCATGGAGTAATACTGTAGGTAAGCTTCTCTAGTAGCCAGTAGGAAAATATTGATACAATTATTTGCACTTAAGTATTTCAAAGGCATAATTGATCACTTGAAGGAATAGGTTTTTATTTTTAGACTTCTCTTTAAATTATCAATTAACTCGGGAATTATGAATAGTTTATTTCCTTATCAAATGTGATATCTTTTGTTAAACAAAAACTTTCAGCTCTGGTAATTAAGATTCAGTGTTGGTCGTGGAAATGTAGCACCTACCAGGGGTGGAGCAGATAAATGTTTCTCATTTTGTGATGATGGCTTGGCTGTCCAAAATCTAAGAAAATTATATAATATTTCCATGGGAAGTAATGAGACGTGCATTTGAAATATCTACAAATATGCTATTTATTTTTTTAAGTCTCAGGATTTTATTGTTTCTAGAGGGTATATTATGTAATCAAAAGCATAAAGATTTGTATAAGGCAGGAATCCTGCCCCCCCCCCCAAAAAAAAGAGAGAAATTGAAAGGTCTTTTTGTGAAAATGAATTCTCAATGTACAAGTAAAATGATTATTTGTACAAAAAAGGCTTGAGTGTCATTTGGTGCATGGAATCCTATCTCCCTGAAATCTTGTGAGGGCTCCTTGTAATCCACACCTACATGAGCTCTGGGTTCTATAGGCTTCTCTGACATATCAAAAACAACACCTTGTGGGAAATGTATTGGCATTTTGTTGTTGTTGTTGTAGTTGTTTTCAAGGAAAAAAAAAGAAAGATCCCAGAGTAAGGAGAAATCAGAATTTGAGCTCCATTTCCTTTCATATATTTCAGCTTTTTCTCGTGGAGACTTTACCCTCCCAGATCAGCATGTTTGGGAATTCATCGCTGGGCTGTGGTACCAAGAGATTAACTCCCCAAGGGAGGAGACAGTGACTAGCAGCAGGCTGAGCATGAAAGGCTCCTTCCTTGGGGTCAAGGAGGATGCTCTGGAGGGGAGGCCAGGTAGCCAGCAGAGTTCCTCAGGCTCCTCTCCTCCCCAGGAACCCTGAGCTGTTCAGGACATCTTCTGTGCATTCAGAAACAGATGGCTCTCACGCTTTGTACCTGTGGATATAGTGGAAGCAAAGACACCTATGCCATGAATTAGAAATTGTACAGCAGATTCAAACCACTGTTTGAAACAGAATTTTTTTTTATTTTTTTTACCATTTTCAGAAAAGGTGCCCCGCCTGTTTTATTATGTTATCTGCTGGTGACATGTTCTATATAAGCATGTACACATGACACTGCATCAAAACTGGATCTGTAACCAAAAGACACTAGGATGCAAAAATGGCGGTGACTACCAGAAAAAGAGCAAAAGGGTATTGTGTTTTTTGTTTGTTTGTTATCCTTCTTGATTCCCAAATTGAGCTCCAAGAGGTCAAACTGCTCTGGTTTTCTGTATGCAACTAAGAAACAGAATGTCCTTAGAAGCAGGCTGATTAGAATGTGAGTAACCAGCTTCAAAATAGAATTTAAAAAATGTGTCTTGCTAGTTTTCATCTTTGTACAACACAGTGGCCTACTGTTGATTGAAAAGATCAAACATGGAAGGAAGGAGGGAGGGAGGAAGGAAGAAGAAGGGAGAGAGGGGAAAGGAGGAGAGGGAGGGGAAGGAGTGGGGCTGGAAGGGGCAGGAGGAGGGAAAGAAACAGAGAAAAGTATGAGGGATGCAATGCTATCCACAAAGCAAAAGCAAACCAACATCCCCTCATCAGATGCTGTAACCATTCTCACATATGTGAGACCTCATAAGAGTGTCTTTTTGCAAACTATTTTATTTAGGTTAGAAAGCATGAATTACTTTACCCTTGGCTAAAATGTGGAAAAGTGGAGTTTAATGACAGTTTCTTGTTCTCTTTTGAATTACTCATTATTACATCACTGTGCAAATCTTTGTATATCTGTAAAGCCAACACCTTTGATGAAATTCCTTCTAAGGAAAAAAAAAAGTGCTGCTTTGGTTCCTGGCTTCATCTCCCAGCACAGAGGTGTGTGTGTTCTAGTCTTCTGTCTGCCTTATTTTGCCCAGGTTTTATTCGAAGCAGTTGTCTTCAGATATTTACTAGTTGTAAATCGTTGCTGAGTAAACCAAACCAAACCAAAGGATATAATGAAAACTGGGGTAATTGAAGGGAATTATATGATAATTAGTCCATAATCCAGGAATATATGCTTAAATAATAACTCAATAAAGAAATTAAAGGGTCCGGCACAGTGGCTCATGCCTGTAATCCCAGTTACTCAGGAGGCTGAGGCAGGAGGATTGCAAGTTCAAGGCCAGCCTTGATGCTTTAGAGAGACCCTGTTTAAAAAAAAGGGTTGGGATGTAGCTCAGTGATAGAGCACTTCCTCACGTGTGCAAGGCCCTGGGCATTATCTTCAGTACATAAATAAATAAGTAAATAAATAAATATAAATAAAAGGATGCACATACTTTTAACTTACTTCCTTTGGCCTGAGTGCAATCTTTTTTTTTTTTTTTTGTATACACATAAGAAGTACAATTTACTGTGTCAGGAATTTCAATCTGCCAAAATAATGTAACAGTTCTACTTTTATATGCCTTAAAATATGTAATACCAAAATTGACAAAACTAAGAAATAAAAAAATGATAAATATAAGATTTTACAGATTTCTTTTAGTAACTAATTATACAAACAAATTATCTTAGTAAGAATGTAAAAACATAAAATTACATAGTAAACTTTTCCTAAAGGATATACACAGCATACTATAGAAATAAACCAAAGAATAAATACACTAATATACTAATATTTGAGATCAATCTTAAACATAGGACTTTTTCTTTTCATCTATATCTGTTTATACAAGTGAATCAGTCAAAATTGATTTTATGAACAGCAAAAACCCAAAACTGCTCTGGCTTTCTTCCATGATGTTGAATCTATCCCTGAAAAATGGTCCATTTGGGCTGTTTTGGGCTAGCATAATTTTTTTTTTAATCTAGAAAGTAAAATATTGTGATAGAACAGAAGCTCCAGAGTATTGATTTTATAAAAGAACTACATTGTTTTGGAGCATGTTCATGACATGTCTTATTAAATCACCTCAAAAGGTTTTGAAAATAAACTCTGGTGCGTTTTGGTGAAGATGGAATTTGTATTTCCATTATTGTTGTCTAAGCAGTTTTGTCTGAAGATCTAGAAGGAAATTAAGAGGGGATCAAAGAGGATCATTAGGGAACAGAAAACATCCTGCTGGAGTTTATGGGGAAGATAAGAAGTGTAGAGGACCCAGGCTAACCCAATCTCTATCAAGTGGGGTTCTGTAAACAAGTCAGACACTTGTGGAAGGTTCTCCCTGGCTTCCATCCTAAGCCACCCTCACCTCCAGGCAGGTGCTTGCTGAAGAGCAACACTGAGAAGGTCCTTCTTGAGAAAAAGGACCAAGAATAATATGGAAAAAGCAGTCTTTTGAAATATCTTCCTGATATCATTTGCTAAATTACCCATGCAATTCAATATAGAATGAGACAATACTAAATTAAATAATAGTAGCAAAAGAAAAATGCTTTGTGTGCTGTAAAGTAACAGAAGATATAGAAATATTAAATAATAATTCCTAAGAAGTAATGATAAAATAGTTTCCCTGAAAGCATAAAGACTTTCATCTTCAAAAGTCCTCATTTTTTCTCTCCTTGCCTCTATTTATTTACTCATCTGGGACAAAATGAAACAAACTCATTCATACCATCAACAGAAAAGGGTGAGACTTGAATGTGAAATGTACCTAAGGCACAGTCAGGAGGCTTCACTACTTTGTGATGTGCATGAGGCTCTAGGGATTCTCACAAGTTGATCAAAATTCATGTGCTAATTAACCCTGCAAAGGCCTTGTGTTTGTTACAGGGCAATGCCTTGATGAAACTTTTTAGCTAAGTGTGCCCACTTTAAAACATATAGTGCTTTTAAACACCTTTACTGAACTGACAACTTGGCCAAAGTCTTCATTTTCACCCCAAAATAACTACATGAACTATCTAGTGAAGGAAATTCATCTGCATATTTAGGAATCTGTTCCAAACCTAGTGTGTGTCTGTGTGTGCATTCCCAACTACATGTCTCACTCACAGCATAGGATACGCACAAGATAAGTGCTTCCCAACTACAAAAGGACAAAATAAACTTATCATCCATTTCAGTAGAAGCCATGAGTATTACAAGTGATTAAATTGAAGGAGACCCTTTGGACAATGTAGAAACAGAAAATCTCTTGATAAGATTATGACTCAGCCTGTCAATTCTTGGTAAGCCTGTGATGTGGTTAGGCAGGGTCAGCTCCTATGGGACCCTCATTAAAATGACATTTTCTTGTGTTTGACTTATCCCTGGATCCAAGAGAGGAAACAACGATCTGAAAACAACCATTTATGGTTTTTCCATTTCCATGTTGAGTAAGACATACACTACACATTGGTGTTTGTTTATAAACAAGGTTTATTCCAGCTGACACAGAATAGGGACAATAAAAATTCATGAACCCTGCTGATGTGGGTTTAAGAGAACTGGATTAAGTCAGGGGAACCGTACACATTAAGACTGTTTCTCATTCCTATTGTATAATGACCTTGGGTAAATCACTTTTGTTTTCTCATTCTCAGTCTCATCTTCTGCAAAGTAATAAAGACACACTGTATTGACGATTCTGGCCACCTTGAACTGCCACCTTTTTCTGCTTTAGTAAAATCATGACAATATAAACATTAAGTTTACTTTTGTGTAGTGGCTATTTCTAAGGAAGGAAATAGCATAGAGATAAATGTGTATTAGGTGTTTTGAGATCCAATGGTTATCTTTTGAATTTTAACTTGCAGTCTAAAAATACTATGTGCACAGAAGTGTAGTGGTATAGAAATTATGAACAAGCATAAGCACAAGAAAAAAACATGGAGAGAACTAAGAAAGATTAACTTATGGATGCAAAGGAAAAGACCATATTTAACTCAAAATCCACCTTGCCAGAATTTCAAGATAAAGGTAAAAAGGGAAAGGATCTACTTGGTAAAGACTTCAAGGTCTGGAGTACCAGGAGGGTCAAAGGATGCTCCCCTCATGGTAGGCTGTGATTTTTCTCCCACAGTTACTGGCTTTATACAGCAGCCTCATGAGTGTGTTGAGGACACATGGGCGCCATGTTGAATGGAATCTTATCACAGCTGTTCAGTGCCCTGATGTCTCCATCAGACAGTATTGGTTCCTGGTATGAGGAGCTAAATACGAGTTAAGTAGCTTTTGAGTGAGTCAAGTCTCCAGATCCCTGGCTCTTAGTTTAAGTGGAAATGCTATGAGAACTTTCTTGAAAGCTCAAGGTGAGCATGAATGTGTGCTCATGCTAAAGGATTAAAAATTAGAAAAAAAAAATGAGAAGCTTCCCATTTACTTGGCCAATTGCTTGGGTCCAAAATTTTACTTTTTAAGAGACAGTCATCCATTGATCAAATGATGATAAATGAGTTGAATTCAATATTACTGAGTTTGAAGCTGTTAAAATGACTCAGGTCCTGTTTTGTGCCTAGGGAAAGTTTTAAGGGAGAACAATTGAAAATGAAATAAAAACAAAAATAAATGAGTAAAAAGTACAATTAGAAAAATGGCACAAATTAATTCTGCAAACCAGAAAGAAAAAAAATAAATAGCCCATGGGCTCTTCAAATAACTTTGTCCTCCCAGGATCTGGTCAGCTGTCAATGTCAAGGACGTTGCCATCCTGGTTGTCATTTACCTTTGTCCCCAAATTTTCTTTATCCGTATCAAAATCAAAGGCTAATTCCAGATGCATCAGGGACTTCACAGATTTTATCATGAATTTCATGGGATTAAACATCTATAAGATGATGATATTTGAGTATAATAGCCAAATGAGCATATTAGCCATTTAGATATTTTAAAAATGGAAATAATGCAGTCTTTGTAATCTTGCCGCACCCTGTAGAGTTATATTATCAGAGTAAAGAACACCTGTTAATAGGTCCTCAATATTTGAGTAATAATTAAGTCAATGTCACTTATTCTCTAAGAGGGAAATTTAAGAACATCCCATTTGAATTGCACAATAGGTATTGACCTTTAGGGAATATCACTATAAATAGGCGCATTGCACAGGTAATACAGATTTTATTGTTTTAGCTTTATAACAACAGCAACAAAAAACCTAAAGTTCAGAGTGAATGATATCTCTGTCTCTGCTCTTTCTCTTGTACCTGGATCCCATTATCATTTTCTCTACTTCTTTAATCTGCTCTTAAAACTTAGTATTTTGTCTCTCTCTTTCTGTATTCTAGTTAAACCTGTGTTTACCCATGAAAAATCTTGACTATTGAAAAATTTTGAATTTAATTTCCTATTTCTAAAAGGATTTTATTAGATTTCTGATTCAAGCATGCTTATATATACCCAGTTTTTATAATATGTTCTATCAAATGTATAGGATTCTTCATGCTATTTGAAATGTACAATTTTTCTACCTACTGTTTATTAATAAATGAGACTTACCTTAGTATTTCTTCAGTAGCCAACACACTTTCCTTGCTTGTGAGAATTCAACAACTTTGGCCAATTCCAGGCTTCTGAGTAGCTCACCACTAGAAGTCCATCCCAATTTGCCGTCCTCACCACATACTCCATAATGCTCATTTGTTCTGTACATTCTTCTTTCTACCAAAATTCTTACCTCTCTAATGTTCCTCCCTCCCTCAGAATGGAAGGAAGAGGTGTAGTCAAATTGATTCAAATGGAAGAATTCATGGCTTGTAATTTCTCAAGCTCTTCCATTCATTCAACAGATAAATATATGTTTATTCATTCCTCACTAAAAGCAAAAAAAAAAAAAAAAAAAAACTACTACAGTAGGGGTAAAGAAACAGATTAATGGAACTCACAGTCAAAAGAATTAGGCAGAAAGTAATAAGGGGGACACAGTCTGTGTAGATAAACAAATCAGTGGATTAAAAAGTAGGACGTTCTCTATATGGAGGTCACACTGGAGAGCCTTTTGTATAGCTGGGATTCAGAATCTGACAGATGAAGCACTAGACATTGACGATGAGAAAGCAGATCTGAGGATCCATGGTGGCGTAAGTCTACTTAGACCACAGGGCATCCCCCCCCAGCCCAGAGAGTGAGTCTGACAGTGGTGGAGAATCTGGGGGTCTTCCAGGCAGGTTTCCATTTACT
This sequence comes from Marmota flaviventris, assembly GCF_047511675.1. Lineage (NCBI taxonomy): Eukaryota > Metazoa > Chordata > Mammalia > Rodentia > Sciuridae > Marmota > Marmota flaviventris. The sequence goes on along the minus strand of NC_092498.1, from coordinate 9,771,805 downwards.
TACTGTGGGAAACATCCACATTTCCTCCACAGTAAGCTGATCTGGTTTATTTAGTTGTTGTTCTCAAGGTTCTTCCATTTTAGTTGAGATAACCAGAGATTACGATGCTGTGAGATCAGACTTGCTACATCTTGTGAAAATATTCGTTCTGATATAAACCAATTGAATTTATATTACATAAATCTCTAAAAGCTTTTTTCTAAACATCTGAAATTGGATCAGAGTATGATTTTAGAAACTTTCACTTCCCATTATATTTACGTTCAGTAATTAAGTTAATCATGTTAGCCTAGCCTTTCTCCCCATCCATTCATATAGACTATGGATAAAAATAGCAATAATAAAATAAAGACATAGGAATAACTTTTCCCAAAGTCCTGCAAGCCCAGAGTTCATTTATATAGGAGACTTCTGAATTCTATTGCATACTTTCTGGAGAGGGAAGACTGATTTTGTGCTGCTGGCTGGTTCACAGATCAATTTAGAGGAGGAAAATAGCACAGAAACACATTTCCAAAAGGATGGCTCCTGAGATGTCTGAGAACATTAATTTTTCTGTCAAGAGCACTAATGTGCTAATCCAGTCAAGAATGATCTGCTGAAGTATAGGATCAGGAAATATGATATGTGGCACACGTTGCATTCAAAAGAAGTCTCTGTGTCTCAAGAAAGTCCTCCACACCCACCCTTTCACATAAACCCAGTTGTCTGTAGCAGACATGGTCTTTCTCAAACAGATTATCTGTACTTTTTCAATTCTTACTCATCTATTGACATGAATTACAATGTATCCTTCTGGCTTGTGGATGTTTCAACTTGAAATCTCACTTTTGCAGCTTGCCAGAACACTATGCTCTCTATTTGCTAAAACCACATAGCATCTAAAAGTCTACTGCCCTTTTCCTTTCACCATCATTTTAAATAACTGCCAACCAAAATTATCTTCTCACTAATAACAACATATATGGTCTTCCTCCTAAAATTCTTCTTTAGGAACAGAGGTCCACTTCCTAAGAAGGAAACCCAAGAGAATAGAAATCAGGGAATAATCGGTTGTTTTGTTGTTATTTTTATTGACATAAAATCTTCATTGACATATAATTCATGTACCACAAATTCGCCATTAAACAGCATGTAATTTGATGTTTCATGTGTATTTATGGAATTGTGAAATGCATCAAACTTACACTGGATATATATGGTAGCATTGTACATGATAGCCCCCAAAGGGAAACTACTTAAGTGTTCTCCAACTGATGAATGGATACACATAATCATCCATGCAATGGAGAAATGAAATACATGTACAATGTGGATGAACAGAGAAAGCATTATAACTCCTCAGGATTTCTATATATCAGATCGTATCATCTACTGCTTACTTCTAATTTGGATATTTAATTTTCTCGTCTAGAAAGATCCTCTGATATAATGTAGAAAATAAGCAGGCAATGTAGATATCTGTCTTACTCCTGACCATCAGGGAAATGCAATGTTTTTCAACATTAAATATCATCTTATCTATGGGCTTTCCATAGCTGTACTTCATTAGGTAGGGCTATTTGCTTATACAAATAGTTTGTTGAGTGCTTTCTATCATGAAACTGTCTTAGATTGTGTTTAAAGCTTTTCTTTCTTTCTTTCTTTCTACTGAGATGGGATTTTGTGTTAATCTATTGATATCTTATACTTATTTCTTTTCTTTTCTTATACTCACCTGGTTTTCCTTAGTCCTGTTGCATAAATTCTCTTGTATGTTGTTGGATTCAGTTTGCCAGTTTTTTTGTTGAAGATTTTTGCATCTATGCTAATGACAGATATTGATCTGTGGGTTTTTTTTCTTTTCATGGCTTTATCCAATTTTGATGTCAGATTAATAAAAGACTTAGAGCAAGAGTTAGTCTATATTTCAGAAATATTTGTGGAGTGATGGCAGTAGATAGAATTCACTAGCAAAGGTGGCCTGGCTTTAAATTCCCTTTCTGAGAATTTTTTTGATGACTAAATTCATCTTTTACTTTTTATAAGTATATTCAGATTCTTCTTTTTTTCTTTTTTCTTGAATCAGTTTTGCTCATTTGTATCTTTCTAGAACTATGTCCATTTTCCCTAGGTCATTTCCCTTGTTGGCATAAAATTATTCTCACTGTTCCTTGTAATGTGTTTCACTTGTAATAGACATTACTGGCGATATCTAGTAATGCTCTGATGATGTCTTCTTTTCAGTTTTGATTTTAGAAACTGGAGTCTTGTCTTTTTCCAAATATGTATACCAATCCCCAAACCACAGAACCTAGAATTGTGACATTGTTCAGAAAAAAGGGTCTTTGCAGATGTAATCAACTTTAGGATTTTGAAATGGGGTCCTTGTGGATTCTCTAGGCCAATCCTAAATGCAAGCAGTGTCCTTCTATGAGACAAACACAGTGGGACATTTTTGACAGAAGCAACACCAGAAGAGAAGGCTGTGTCCATTTGAAGGCCAACTGAAGTTACTCAGCAACAAGCAAGGCCATCTTGCAGCTGCCAGAGCTGGAAGAAGCAAATCAGGACACTGCAGGGGAACAAAGCTGTACCTACCCCTTGACTAAAGACTGCAGGCCTCCAGAATGGTGGGAGAATCAGTTTGGTTTTGTTTTAAGCCGCTCAGTTTGTATTAATTTGTTACAGTAGCCATCGGAGACTAATGCAGTTCTCTCTGGGTAAAGGTTTGTCAATTTTGTTGATCTTGTCAAAGAACCAACTTTTGGTTTCATGGATGTTCACTTTTGGTTTCTTTTATCTATTTCACTTATTTATTATTTATTGTCTCCTTCCCTCTGCTTGCTTTGGATTTAATTTGCTCTTCTTTTCCTAGTTTCTGAAAGTAGAAAGTTAGGTTATTGATTTGAGATCTTCTTTATTTTTAATACTTATGGTTACAGCTATAAATTTTCTCTAAGCACTGCATTTCATAAATTTTTAGGTATTGTGTTTTATTTTTATTCAGTAAAAAAAGATCTTGTGATTTCCCCTTTGTTTTATTATTTGATTCACTGAATAATTAGGAATATGTTGTATAATTTCCATATATTTATGAATTTTCCAAATTATCTATTTGCTCTATGAAATGTCTAATTTCATCCCACTGTTGTCAGAGAACATACTTTGAATTATTAGAACAATTTCAAATGTACTGACAACTGTTACATAGCCTTTAGTAGCGAGTGTTACATACATACCTGAGAATAATGTGCATTATGATGGTGTTGGCCAGAATGTTCCACATTAGATCTGCTTTATTTATAGTGTTCTAAAATCTTCTTTCCAAAGATGAAATTATAATAACAGCTTGAATTATTTATTTTTCTATCACATTTGCATATTATATTCATTATTGGGTAAAGAATTTGACCTTCAACAATAATCATTAAACTGTTTCTTTTTTTTTTCCTTTGCAGAATATTTCTTTTTATTACAAAAACTATTAACACATACTAATTATACAAAATAATGGGTTTCCCTGTGGCATTTCCATACATGTATAATGTCTGGTAGCAATAATGGTTATGAATAAAACTAAAACAGGGTAAGAAAATAGAGTGTGGGAGAATTGGGTGGGAAAAGGAAGATAGCACCTAGAAGGGAATTAGTGTTACCAACAAGGGTATCTATAACAGTGGCAGCTTCATTCAAGTGTGTTTTGTACATTGAACATCTATGAAAGGACCATAGCAGAATAGGATAAAATGGCTTCTGAGTACATGGAAGATTCCTAGGTAAACCCTGAAACAACTAGGAAGAATTTGGTGTCCTGGGTGATGCACATGAGAGGTCTGAGCCTCTGAAATTTAAATTATGACCCTTAGGATGACCTCATGAGTGTCCAGCATCTGCTAAGACTTACAGATATGTAAGTCCTTAAGATTAGTGGCTAAATATGCATCCCACTCCTAGGTTTATACCCACAGGACTTAAAATCAGTATACTACAGTGATGTAGCCACATCAATATTTATGAAAAAATCAATGACTTTGGAAAAAAAGCTCAATTCACAATAGCTATATCATGGAACCAACCTAGGTGCCCCTCAACAGATGGATAAAGAAACTGTGGTATATACACAAAAATGGAATATTACTCAGCATTAAAACAGAATAAAATGATGGCATTTCAGGTAAATTAATCCCAAAAATCCAAAGGCTGAATATTTTCTCTGATATGTGGATGCTAATTCACAATAAAGAGGAGGGAAGAATTGAGGTAATTTGGACTAGACAGAGAGGAGTGAAGGGAGGGGAGGAAGCATGGGGGTAGGAGGGATAATAGAATGAATCAGACATTATTACCCTATGTGCATATATGATTACATAACCTGTGTGACTCTATATCATGTACAATCAGACAAATGAGAAGTCATACCCTATTTACGTATGATGTGTCAAATGGCATTCTACTGTCATGCATAATTAATTGGAACAAACTTAAAAAATATATAGATATAAAATGCCCACACGGTAGTTAAGAAAAACAACTGGAAATATGAAACTGAAACAAAGATCAGAGATCACATCTGAAGATGTAAATTTTGGAGTTATAGAAAGTAGGATTAAAATGATGATGAGAATAGAGCAAATTGAGCAAAGATCAAAGGCAGTGTCTTGAATGTTGACATTTAGAAAGAACAGAAAAACAGAAGAGAGAACAGGAAAAAAAGTAGAATAATTTGAGGGGAAACAAAACAAAAAATAGCAAAAATTTAAAAAGAGACTTGGAAAAAAGCAAATGCATATTCAATAGTGTCAACTCTGCAAAACAAATATATTTTTAGAAGAATTTGTTCAAATGATATAGAGCATCTAAAGAGAAAATCATGAATTAATATGGAAGAATTAAAGCTAAATTCCATGGTATTAGAGGTCAGATAAATGAGAATCGTGGCATCACAGATTAAAGATAATGAATCTATAAATTCAGCCTACTGTGCTGATCCTCCACATGATTTCTTTACCAAAAAATAATTTTCTCATAGCCCTTCCTGGCATAAATGTACAGGTTATATCACATTATTAAGTAAACTGAGGTGGGGTGAAGGTCAGGCAGTTGGTGTAGGTTATAAATTATGGGAGTCAAGAGAAGATGACTACTGGTTACCAAAGAGAGAATGATGGGTGGCTAACCTCTGTGATCAGGCTTCTGGGCACTCTGGGCTGCTATTAGTTAACCTCATGTCCCTGCCCTTGGTGACATATACAGGGAATATATAGAAGATGATAATTAAGAAGAGGGGTTCGGGTTGGGGATGTGGCTTAAGCGGTAGCGCGCTCGCCTGCCATGCGTGGTTCGATCCTCAGCATATTGTGTCCACCAAAAAATAAAAAATAAATATTAAAAAAATTCCCTCTCTCTCTCTCTCTCTCTCTCTCTCTCTCTCTCTCTCTCTCTCTCTCTCTCTCTCCCTCTCTCTCTTTTTTTTTTTTTTGGATTGTCTTCATATTTTTTTTTTAATTTTTTATTGTTGGCTGTTCAAAACATTACATAGTTCTTGATATATCATATTTCACACTTTGATTCAAGTGGGTTATGAGCTCCCAGTAATTCTGCAATCATTAAACTGTTTCTATCTCATGCTCTGGATTTCATTATTTTATAAATATTTTAAGTACATATATGTTTATGTCTTCTGGATGGGGTGACTTACTTATCGTGAATTTACTTCAATTATTTTAAAAATAATATCAATTTAACCACATCACTTCTTTTTTGTATTCTAATTGATATTTCTTCATTGTTTCAAATTTTAACCTATTTTTTAATGCTAACATATATCACTTATAGATTGAATATGGTTTGATGATATTTTTAATAACATCTATCAATTTCTCTTTAATTAGAGTACTTGAATTAATGACCTATGTGGTAATTAGTGATAAAGTAGACTGTAGGTATAGTGATACTTTGATTTTTATGTTTTACTCAAGATTGCTTTGACTATCTGAGGTCTTTTGTACTTCCCTGTGAATTTTAGAATTTTGTTTGGTTTGCTCTGTGAAGAATATCATTGGAAATTTGATGAAGATTGCATGACTTTTTACATAGTTTTAGGTAATTGGCCTTTTTAATGATATTACTTCTCCTAATTCATGAATGTTGGAGGTCTTTCTACTTTTTAGTGCCTTCTTCAATTTCTTCAGTGTCTTATAATTTTCATCATAGAATTCTTTCACTTTCTTAGTCAAGTTTATTGCTAGTTGTGTGTAGCAATTATGAGTGAGATTGCTGTCATGATTTTTTAGCAACTGTATTATTGATTTATAGAAAAGCAACTGGTTTTTGTATATTGACTTTGCAATGTCTTAACATACTAAATTCATCCATCAATTCTATTTGTCTTTTGGTGAAGTCTTCAGAGTTTTCTATGTACAGAATCATAGCATCTGCAAACAGGGCTAATTTGATTTCTTCCTTTCCTATTTCTGTGCCCTTTATTCTTGCTCATGCTAATGGCTTGAGTTAAAATTTCTAGCATCATATTGATTAAGGTTGGTGAGAGTGAACAACCTTGACTTTTTCCTGATCTTTAAAGAAGAGCTACAGGAGAATGCTTGCCTAGAATGTATAAGGTCCTGAATTTAATCCATAGCACAATAAATAGATAAATGAATAAATAAAAACAATTTTTAAAAATTTGCACTAAGTCTTTAACAGTCCTTTTGATCCTTCTTCCATCATCTGTACTTCTGAAACTCCTGTTCTGCATGTTTTCTCATGCTTGGTAGTACCACGCAGGTCTCTGAGCCTCTGTTCATTGTTTCTTCACATTTTTTTCCCCTCTGTGTTCCCTAGACATGACACTCAGAGTTGACTAGTTTAAAGTTACTGGATTCGTTTCCTTCCTTTCACATCTCCTGTAGAACCTCTCCAGTGAGGGTTTCATTTCAGCTCTTCTGCCTTTGTATTTTGCAATTGTTATTTGGTTCTTTTAAAAGTGTCCATAAATGTCTCTACTGATATCCTTCATTGGTGTGACAGAATTCTCATGCTTTCCTTTAATTCTTTAGATATGGTTCCTTTCATTGTTTAAGCACATATATAATTGTTGATTTAACATCTGCTTTCTAAGAGCAATTTCGAGGCTTCCTGAAGATCAGTTTCTATTCACTTTTTCCTGTGTATGAATAATTCTTGTTTCTGGAAAAGCCTCCTCATTTTCTTGAAAACTAGGCACACTATAGAATGTAATGTGGCTCCTGAAAAGATGAGTGTCCCCCTCAATGGAGATGTCATTGTTTTCATTGTCCTTGTTCATTTTGTGACTTTCACAGCTTAATTCTGTTAAATCTGTACTCCTGTTGTGTACAAATGCTGCATTTGTATTTGGTTATATTATTCAGATACTGACTGGGTAGAGATTTTTCTTAAATGTTTTGAAATAACCCATACTATCCTTTGCTGAGTGGCCTTGTATTTGTTTTGGAGCAGGCTTTCAAAGCTACTACATGCAATTTATTAAGAGTTGGACTTCTTGCTTTTGCAGTGCCTTTGGGTCAGCTAGTGGTGAGAAATTAGCATCTTTTTATACATTTTTTTGTTGTATTTTTACAACCCTACACATATACTCTATATTCTCTGGAATATCTGAGTTTTTAAAGACTCATCTGGAAATCTCATTCCCAGTTTCCCTTGAAGATGTTTCCATGGGCCTCTCCTGACTCTCTGCTAGGATCACACCAGTCACAGGAGATGTCAAGTGATCAATTGCCACGGGTTGGTTATGAAGAAGGCCCCAAGGACAGTGGGGTCTGCAAAGGGAGCTCTTAGAGGAGCTAGAGAAAGCCCCCAAGTAAGGGATGTTTTAAGGAACTGCTTTTTGAGTTAAATAGCCCTCCCTAGCTGGGACTTTTGAGGAGCACCAAACTGTCCTTCCCTTCCAGTGGCTGCCAAGGTGCTCTTCTCCCATGGCTGTCAAGATCGTGAAGTTGTTGGGGTTTTATTCCACCATGGAGCTTGGGCAGGACAGGTAAAACTGGCATGTGAGATGCCCCAGCGCTCACCCTTCATACCAGACACAGCCATCCTCTTAAACAAGCATCTCTGGATTGTTGCTGGCTTTTGTCAATCTTCAGGGGGGAAACAGTGCTGAGCCTGACATTTTTTTATTAGTCTTCCCTTGGCGTTTATGGAGGAGAGTATTTTCAAGGCCTTTAGACCACCAATCAGGAAGTGTGAAAATAAACAAATTTTTTCAGAGGTCCCTGCGAGCCCCTGGCTAGCAATGTGACCTGCAGGTATTAACGCTGGCTCTATGTCCTCACTGGTGTCATCCAGAAAGTGAGATCATCTGGACTATGGTCCCTAGGATTCAATGAAGATCTTTAATGTGAGTCTGTGAGTCGTTTCTTAATGACATAAAGGCTTTGATAAGAATACCCATTTAAAGTATTTATTTAAATTTTATGATCTTCATGAATCCCTATTTCCAGTACCCATTATTTTATCACTATTTCAAGTCCTTAATTTTCCTTAAGCATAAACTAATATTAAAATTATATATTTACTGTTAATATAAAATATTTCATTATTAAAAGCAATAGTAAACAAAGAATTGCCAACCTTCTTGCCAGAGGACATTGGATCAAATATACATATACTTATTAAATTTAACAGGTTTTGCATGTGCAGCAGCTCCAGAAATTTTTGTATAAAGTGTTGGAAATATACTGTACATCCTTGATGTTGTATTTGCAAGGCTCCGAAGAAGCACCTTATGCTGGAGAATGTGAGGACAACTTAGCTATTGTATGTCTGTTGAATAATTAAACACAGTTTAGACGAAAGGAAAGACATGGCCATGCTTTTATTCTTAGTTCTACTTAGTTCACCTTTGCTACTCTGCAGCTCTTCTCCACGTGGTCTGATGCGATAGTTAGTAGATATAAGTGTACTATAATATTGAATCACAGCCCTGATTTTTAGAATGGAAAACGTCATATAATTGTATTTTATCATGGTATTTCATTGATTATAAGGATGACACCTGACAAATTTAGAAGAAAAATAATTGTCAAATGATAATATGATTTAATAATTAAACCTACTACTTAATCACCCTGATCACAAAATGTACATAAATGGACTCATAACCAAGGTTTTAGATTAGAGGGCGCAGTTGCTATTATTCTGTTTATTCTCTAACCATTCTTACAGTGAAATATGCTGGAGTTACTTTTACAGAAGAGCTTTCCATAAGCTCTTGCTCACCATGGACCAGGTGCCAAACAATCACCTAGGCACAGGAGATATGCAATTAAATGAAGGGTAGTCCTTTTCCTGCATAGATTTGTAGTTTCCCAGGAAGACAAGGTATTATGGTCAATCACTGGCATTTCTATAAACAATGAGCAATGATTTTAGTATCAAATCCTTATTATATATTCCCAGAATAGTCATTGTAAAATTTACTTATAGCAAAACTGACTTTCTATCAGTATCTCTTTTCTGAATAGCCTATATATCTTACTTACTCCAAAAATGAGTTTTGTGTTAAGAGTTATGGTAAAACAATGTATCCTATAGCATTGACACTAATAAAACTACAATGTGAACATGGCAAAGAGTAAAACTATCATATATGTAAGTAAGTGAAAGACAAATGAAATCTTCATAGAATAGAAAATGATGGTAGATTCTACTTGTTAATCAGGTGGAATTCAAGTTGATTAGTCCTGTCCTAATGCAGCCCAAATTATCTCATAATTGCACATTACAGGAAAGTAAGATGGTAGTATGCGTTCTCAACACTTTCCTCATTGTATTTTCCAAAGCTGAAACCAGTGCAATTTAACATGCTAAGTGGTTCCTCCACAGCATTTGTAGCTTTTGAGGGCTCATGATCTATGTCAGATATTTTTCCTTCCTTTGCTCCACACTGTCAGCTGATCAGAGTAGTGAGTTGTATTCCTCATAACTGTTCTTAAAAGAGAAAGAAGAAAGAAAAATCTATGGGACTATGATTTGAAAGCATTTTAGGAACTTACTTCTTTAATTGAACTATTGTGTAGCCTAATTAATGATAACACAGGGAAGGAATTAAATCTGAAATTACCTTTCTGCATGAGAACTATTGTAAAGGTCATTACTAAAATTTAGGGAAATAAAGATGATGAGGAAAAGATAAAAGGCAAAGACAGAAGACAGAGAATGCCAGGAAGCATAAAAACATGATTTTATAAAATTTTTCTATTTTACTCTATTCTATAGAATGGTGTTTTTTTTTCCATTTAATTTCATAATATGAGAAATTTTCATATGTTGAAAGTATTAGAAATCCAATACTAAGCAACTTTTAAAAATTATGCAATTAATTTATCACATGCCATAGGACATCTAATTATAGCTAACTGATGGTTTGTGTTGTGCATTAGATTTTGATGAAGCACCACAGCATTGCACAGAGTGAGTTGAAGAATAAATTCTTGGGAGAATTTATTAGCCAAAGAGCAGTGGGGGTCTGCACAAACTACCTGATCATCCTATTTTTCCACTAAGAGACAGACTGGCAAAACAGACCCCCATCCTTTTGATTGTTCTCTCTATTCATAAGGGAAATCTTAAGCGCAAACTAATATATTCAGGAACAAACATATTCTTGATTGTTATGTTAATTTAATGAATTTCCAGGTCCTACAGATGCTTGATCCCCATGGGGATTTGTAGCCCCTGCAGCTATAGCAAATAAACATGGGTCCTGTAGAAAACTAAGTTTGGATTGAGTCTCTCCAAATAGTGAGGTGTTGGGTGGGACCAGTTCTGCCCAGATCACTGTCCAGGCAATGCAGAGTGAATGTCTGCAGTCACTTTTGGACAGTTCTTCTTACTGCAGTACCACTGACCATTATGGATTCCTATCTCATTTTGTAACCAAAATTGCTATACTTAACTACCTAAACTGCTAAGCAAATGTGAGTGTATAATACACTTACAATTTCTGGGATGGCTGAAGTGGATCATAACACTTTTCTTAACACATTGTTTTGAGATTCTTGTTCATATCTAACTACTCCCATTTCCATGACCATCTTAACATGGGGTGAGTCCTGTGAAGGGCACCCCCTATTCTGGCTCAAGGGAAAAAGCAGGTTCAAGAGTCTTCTGACTACCATAGGCAGAAAATAGATGCGGAAGACTCAAGGTGGTTAGTAAGGGAAAGAAAAAAAAAATCACAAAGTATCAGATTCTGCTCTTGAGAAAGAAAGGGTAAATTATCTATGTTTCTGTTTTATGCATTGGTACATAAATTTTCATAGCAGAATAGAGCACTAGAAATTGCCAGGCATTCCAGGGCTTCCAGTGGTCTATCTTTGTTAAATGGAAAGTGTTATGTAAGATTCTACTTTAGTTGTGTAAAAGGAAGTTCCCTGTGAGAAGTTCCAGTGCTGTTGAATGCTTTATAGCAGGGGGGTGGGGCCTGATGGGATTGGGTATTTTGTGGGGATGTATAATTTTATACCACATGAGTTTCCCACACACAGTGTTGGGAAGGGAAATACAAGTTCAACCCCTTGCCAGTCTGTACCTGTTGTTACAACTCTTAACTCTAATCTTTTTCTTAATTCTGTGACTATTCCTTAAAAAAAAAAAAGTTATCTGGCCAAATCCCAAAACACTCAGGGATGCATTATAATAGATTGTGGAAATGTAGCCATTGAATGTTGAGGGTTTCTTCTTCTCCCCTCTTCCACCCACATGCATTTTCCCTTGCCAATCTTCTTTGCTCTTTTGACTGTATTTGTTTTGTGAAAGAAATTCAGACAATCTCCATAAAGGGAAAGTCCTCCCCACAATCCCCCTGCAGTGAAAATCGTTGTATACATCCAGTTCTTTATCTTCATTTTCAGAGAAATGTGTATTATTAAAATAGCCAACTGTTTGTGGTAGAGACTTAGAGAAGAGGGACAATGTGAGCTGTAACAGTCAGGAGGCACCTCTGAAGAAGCTGCATTTCAGCTGAAACTTGAATAACACTTAGCTGGGTATTGATCTCAGAGAAAAGTAATCTAGGAAGGTGGAAATAAGTTTAGTGTCAGAAAAAGTCCAATGTGGCTCATATGCCGCACAGTTGGGGAATGGGATAAGGTGGGCACAGCCGAGAGCACAGAAGGACTTAAGGGTGTGCTTGGGTTTAATTCTAAAAGGAATTAGAAGTCATGGGGTGATATAAGCAGTCGAATGACATAACTTTATCCGTATTTTAAAAGATCACATTGGCAGCTTTGTTGAGAAAGGACTGGTCGATGGGCAAGAATGAAAGGAGAGACCCCTCCAGAGAATGCTGTTATTTCAATTGACAGAACAAAGCAACAGAGAGCAGAGAGCAGCAGACCGGATGGAGAGAACTGGCCTGATTTAGGATATTTTGCAGGAATCCAAAATGATTCGGATGCTACTTAGCAGCTGCCTAAAAGCCCATTATATGGCTGTGCCATGACTTATTTAATTGCAAAGAATACTTTAAAATCTAAGTAATCAATGCACATTCTGAGATCTACTATTGAGTTTCTATCTCCCAAATCTCCTCCTTTTATGATATTTATACCCTGTGAATATCTATTAAAAAAGAATAAGGCAGTACCCTCACTGTACAAAAAAAAAGATGAATAGTTTTATCTATCTTTATTTTTAAACCACTATCGTGTTTCAGTAAAAGTTTAATTTTTAAAATGAGAATGGATATAATGGATGAGTGAGCATTCTATATATCATTCAAATATATATTCAATTTGTCATGGAGTTTAATGTTATCACTTTGCAGATTTTCATTTTTAGCTTTGGGTAGAGCAGACTTGAAGAAATATGGGAATACCTGCAGGAATCAGATGATATTTGATAATTATACCACTCTTTGACTTTAATTCAAGATTAAACTCTGGAGAATTAGAATAACTTCAATAAACCAATAAAAACTTTGGCTATGTAATTCAAAGCTTAACTGAAAATGAAAAGTTATGTATCCAGTACATTTTTCCATAGGCAGTTCATTTTTATGCTTACTATTAGCTTTCAGTATATTAATTTAAATGTTAGACTTTATCCTGAATCACCTAAATCTTCCATGGGCCCTCCATGTAGAAAATAACTTGGCAGATGCTTAATTGGGGGGAAACTTCTTATTTTTGCATGCAACTATTTTCTTGTGAGAGAAAAATATTAAAAGAAATTACTTATAAGCCTAAAAACTCAAATGCTTTGGTCATGATTGGTTGCAATAAAGATAACATATCACACACTTTTAAAAAACCTTAGATGCATGGAACCTAAATAGAATGAAAAATAAAAACAAATTCGCTGTTCAGGATTCAACCTGTTCATAGTTACTTACTGAGTTGGGTAATGAAAGGAAGAGGGTGGGGTCATTTTCAGGACATGCTATGTACAATCTCAGTTTGTAATATATCCATTGTCCATTTAGTGAGACAAGAACATCCATCAGGGATTTTTGTGATGTGTATACGCTGCTCCCCTCTGGGCATTTGTCTTCTCAGCCACGTGATTACTAATTATTTCTTGATTCACTAGTGTCACATCTGGTGACTGTGTTGCCACATCAGTTTGTTGAACCCATGTCATGTGATTTTGAATGCATATTTCTGTATCTCTGGAAGAACGTGAGGTGTGGTGTCCCAAGGGCCCAGTGCAGTGTCAGACACACTGTTGGGACATAATCAATATGGATTATTGAAAACTGACAGGTCATAGTGCAAGGCAGTTTGCCATGTGTCCTCAGTGTCAGGTGCTAAGGAGTGATTGAGAAATTTGCATTTCTACAAAGGAAGAGATCACCATGTCCTTTAATCTTCTAGTGGAGATAGAATCTCCTGGTCAAATCATTAACCAGGTGAACAGCAAGTAGATGGGAAAAGAAGATGGATGGGAGAGTCCTTCAAGAGGTTGTTGACTCTCCTGATTTGAGGTTCTGCATCCCAAAGTATAGATTTTGGAATTGGTCTTTGAATGTTTAGTAGCATTATTTGGCAATCTAAACTGAAGCTGTAACATTAACACAATGGACTACACTGAGCCATTCTTTATATTCAGTCGGCTCTAGACCATGTGCAGGAGGAGGCTCTAGAGCTCTCTGCTTTTGGAGAAGCCATCCTGGAGTCCATTGTCACAAATTCTCTGATGTCCACTTTGAGAGCTGAACTGAAATGTAAGAGTAATGTAGAAATAAAGATGAAAAATCAAATCTAGTAGCAACTAAGTGCACAGGGGGGGGGTGTTTACTGAAACATCTTTCTGTGAGTACTTGGAAATTTTTTTCTGAAAAGTTAACTTTTGAGTAGTGCACATATAATTGGTTTTTGTTGTTGTTATTGTTGTTGTTGCTGCTAATAAATTCAGGGACCATAAGATTCCATGAAATATCAACATTACAATATATACCTTCATTAATATTTTGCATCATTACCTTTGTAGATAGTCAAAGAATTTCCTGGAAGAAAAAAATTCTTAAAATTTAATCTAGTAAACTTTATATAAAACTTGTGAGTAGAAAATAAAGATTCCGGTTCTCTTTTTCAGAGACTCTCAGCATATCAAATGAAGGCTAACTCTCTGTGCCAGAAACTCGGCATGGACACAGGAGTAAGCAGAAGCATGATATTTTATCTTACCAGTACCTACAAAAGCTTGAAACCTCTGATGAAGATAAAAAGGGATACACTAACTAATAAAAAAATTAAATTGGCAATAGCATGAGGAAATCGAGGGAAATCTATTGATTTTTAACTTCCTTATATGTGTGCTTTGTATTTGATAATGTTAGAAGCATACATAAATCTTACATTATATGAATGCAACTTTTGAAATTAGGACCTATACCTCTGAAGACAGAATGACACCCAGTGCCATGGGAAGATAACCATAGTGAGTTCTCATCAGCTGCAAGCTGAGCTCCTCTGAATGAGTGTGGAACACTCCCATTGGCCAGTGATGCTGCTGTGGGACTCTAATGCAAAGAGACAGCAAGAGTAAAGGTTCTGTGGTGACAGTGAAGTGTTCTAAGGAGCCTCCAAACCACAGCTCCTTCATCAGCTGGAGATGCTGCAGGCTATTTGCTCAGGAAAGGTTCTCCTTGTAGTCCTGCCTCCCATGGGGCAGCTAGTACCATCACAGCCTCTCACAGTTAAGTGGAGAGTTGCAAGCTATGGCAAAATTAATAGATTTATCATCACGCCAATAACAGGTCGTGAAATTGGGAAAAGACTGCAATAAAGTAGTAATTTTATTCTGGGTTTGTTCACTAAAGGGCTTTCAATCTATTGCCTTCCCAAATTAATTTAAAAAGTGCACATTGCTGACTTCTAGGACTTTTGTGACTTCTCAAGTACCAGAAAAGACTCTCCCATAAATTCTGCTCTTCCCTAACATTTCCCAAAATGTATGTGGAGGTGTAGCCATCCTTTATAAAACTTAACTTTTCTGAGCCTTCATTTCTTCCTAGTTCAGGAACAAGAGAGGGTGGAGAACAGGGGGAAAGACAGCAGACCAGGTTCTCACCCAGTTATTGTTGAACTGAGCTATGGTCTGTGATTAAGATTGGCAAGTTTCCTTTAAAGGACCCAATAGTGAGCTTTTCAGGCTGTAAAGTTTCCATCACAACTGGTGGACTCTACGATTGCACTGAAAAATCAAACGTACAATACATAAATGAACAAATGTGGCCATGTTCCCATAAAACCCTATTACAGAACAGGTGGTGGCTCGAGTTGGGTCTACAGGATGTTGTTGGCTGACTCTTGTTTATGGCATAAACTTTGAGTGCAGCATAAAAGATCTCTCATGCGACCTATTTTCTCTGCCAGGAATTTCCAAATTTTGAATGATTGACTTTTTTTTTTTCTTCCTAACTTAGCCTCCTGTATCCTTTCTAGAAGGAGCTTGACTATCTTAACTACTGATTGAAATCCAGAGGAATGTCATGAAAGGAAATTACCAGTATAAGACAAGCATTGTCTGATAATAGAAAAATAACTAGCTTGCTCCATTGAACACCCCACTTCTTTATTTCTATAGACAGCACCCTAACCACCAGGCATTTAAGGAGCATTATTTATATTGAGACTCAATAAATATTTAATCTAATCCTTATTATCATCTATTTCCCAAATTTGGAAATCTAGACTTGGAAAGATGAAGTGGACCTCTTAAATAGAAAGTGACAAATCTAAACTTTGAAACTGGATCATCTGCTTCTAAATCCTGAGCTGATTAAGAAAATATTAGATTAAAAAACTCCAACATATGAAGACTTTCTCTATGGTACATCATTTTGTTGTTGTTGTTTTTGGCACCAGGGATTGAACCCACAGGTGCTTAACCACTGAGCAACATCCCCAGCCCTTTTTTGTATTTTATTTAGAGACAGGGTCTTGCTGAGTTGCTTAGGGCCTTGATAAGTTGCTGAAGCTTGCTTGGAACTCATGATTCTCCTGCCTCAGCCTCCTGAGCCTCTGGGATTGCAGGCATGTGCCACTGTTCCTGGATCTGGTACATCTTTTATAAAAAAGGATTCTGTGATGGGCCACCCTTTTTTATAGAACATACAGAGGATGACAACTCTCATTGGTGTTAGTAATGAATCACAAATCCATGTACTTCCCATCATTAGTTTATTTAATAGAGCACCATGAAAGCAAAACAACTGTGCTCTCCTTTTCTTCCTATAGTATTTTCTGGTGAATTTCAATTGCTAGTCTCTCCCCATACATTAAAGTTTGTCATTCTTCCTTAAGAGCAAAAGGCAATTTAATGAGATGCTTGCAGTAGATAAAATTGCCACATCCACTGCGTCTGTGTTTCTTTACTTGAGAGATGACATAGAACAATGTTGTCTGAGATTATGAATTTCTATACAGAGATTATTGAAGCACCTGTTGTTCATAAAATACTCTGCCATGCTGGAGACAAAACTATCAAATTTTATTAAAATTTAGTTATATCAAGTCAGGCTTTAGATTTCCAAATAGAAATAGTGAACTGCAATGTGTCAGAGCTCTAAATTTCATTACCAAAGCAGGTGTCATTATTTGGCACACACAGCCAGTGTTTGTGATAACTACATTATACAACCCCAAAGGAAATAGCAGAAAAGTTCACTGAAAGCAACTTTTTTATGTTTAAGATAATAACATTTTTGAGCCGCCTGGCCTAATGGAAATAGATATAACTTTTTTTTTTTTAATGTTGGGAATTGAACACAGAGTCTCACACATGCTGGGCAAGCTCTGAACCACTAACCTACCCCAATCTATAGATGCAGAAATCTTCAGGCCAAGACAGAGATGATTGTCAAATTCTGAAATGCCAGGGAAGCACCTGAGAGATTACAGTATCAGAAAAGGAATATGGAAAGAAAATTACCTCAAAATGTGCTACTCTAATTTAAGGTCAATGCAGCAATTTTATGAAAAATAATTAGCCAGAATATAAATTTCTGTGGCTAAGCATTTATATATTAGTTGTAGAATTTCACTCCAATTTTCATCTCTTTCTCCAGTACTAGGGCAGTGAACCCAGGAGCACTTAACCACTGAGCCACATCCCCAGCCATTTTTCTTTTTATTTTTCTTTATTTATGATTTTTACTTTGAGACAGGGTCTTGCTAAGATGCTGAGGCTAGCTTTGAACTTACAATCCTCCTGTCTTGGCCTCCCAAGCTGCTGGGATTCCTGGTGTGCACCACCGTGCCCAGCAAATTTTTATCTCTTAAATAATTTTTGGCATTGTGTAGAGTTAATAATATAAAAAACTCATTCTCAAAAATAACAAGTCTGTGTGTGTGTGTCTGTTTGTGTGTGTGTGTGTGTGTGTATGAGAGAGAGAGAGAGAGAGAGAGAGAGAGAGAGAGAGAGAGAGAGAGAGAGAAAGAATGGTTTGTCTTTATAATTGCATTTTCTAAAAAAAAAAAATCATTTAGGACAAAGTATAATTCTTTGTATGTTTTTTCCTTCCTGGATTTAATTTTCCCTTTTTGTATCATAGAATTTCTATTTTCTTCTTACTCACACCTTTAAAAATATTTATATAAAGGCAATTGTTGCCACCACTACCTCCCACTCATATCTTGTCCAATATAAATTCTCCAACCTCTTTTAATTATTTGTTATTTAATATAGGTTGTATGATTCCTTTTAATCATTGTAGATTTGGACATGGATTCTAAAAACATAGAACCTTAAAAAGTGTATGTAAAGCTAAATGGAATCTTACAGGTACAGTATGGAGAAGGCAAGGTACTAGTTTGTTTTTTAACCTATGTGGTCAATGCCTATTGATAAAACTTCAGATTATAAACACTTTAGCTATTTAATGATACTTTGTATTCATGACACCACATTTACATTTGAGAATCATAAAACTTCAGATTATAAACACTTTAAGAACTATTGGTTAATTCTGGTCTTTTTCATTTAAATTACCTGGATTCATTTTTTTAATATCTTTTTTTAAGTTATAGATGGCCACAGTATCTTTATGTTATTTATTTATTTTTATGTGGTGCTGAGGATTGAACCCAGTGCCTCATACATGCTAGGCAAGTGCTCTACCACTGAGCCACAACCCAGGCCCTGAATTTGTTTTTGTTGTTATTATTGGTTGTTTTTGTTTGCTTGTTTGTTTTGTTTTGTATCAGGCGTTGAACCCAGGGTGCTTAACTTCTGAGTCACCTTCCCAGGACTTTTTATATTTTATTTTGAGACAGGGTCTGACTAAGTTGCTGAGATTGGCTTTGAACTCACCACCCTCCTGCCTCAGCCTTCTGGGATTACAGGTGTACAACATCACACCTCGCAGTTCTTTGTTTTTAATTTGGTATATTATGAAACCATTGATATACTAGTTACAATATTTGTGTAATTAAATTTCTAATCTAAATATACTATTTCACATTTTTTTCCTATGAAACCTAATTTAACTTTTCCTGCCTGTGTCTTTATGTGAGTTGTGGATGACCCATCTAATCAGAAATAGTCGAAACAAAACTCATTCTCATATTCCCAATAAACTAAAATCCGTGTTGGTGTCAACCATTAGTTGATATCCCAGGGTGCACTTATTAAAATCATTGAAACTCCATCAAACTCTTTGCCATTCTTCTCACAAGAGTATCATGTGAGTCTGTCAAAGGCCTGGTTGAAACATAGACTCACTGTGTCTATGGCCCATGTGAGGCCCATAAAGAAAATTCAGAGCACTTAAAAAGTTGCTTCGAATCTGTAATCCCATCATTTTTACTTATCTCTGGTAAAATATCTGCTATTTGTCTCATCTCAAGTCATATTAGAGAGTTTAAATATGGGTGAGAAATATCTGGATCATCATTCCTCATTCAAGGAGTCTCAAGGCAGACATCCTGATGCCATTCTTCATTCTCCTCCATGTCTCTGCCCTTGTGCCATGGTAGCTTCTTTGCATGATAGCATATTGAAGGGTCTCCATTACTCATGGCACTTGACTCTCTGGTCACAGAACTGAAAAAGGTTTTCCTTGGCGCCAGATGAACAGAGCTACAATTGACCTTTTCCTCTACATTTTCTCCTTACAATTTTTATTACACAGCATAAAATACTCAGGCTTCCATGTCAGCCTCCTGTCTAGAATAGTCTCCTTTCTGACTCCAATGCCTCAGAAAAAAAAAAAAAAACAGAAAACTCGGGTGTCACTAGTGAACTTATATATCATCTTGTGTTATTTCAACAATAGGACTCTTCAGGACTTAGAAGGTTCTGGCAAAATACCGGGTGCAAAAATGTATGTCCTTATGACATCTTCTTAAGTAAACCAAAGAAAATCACATGAAATAAGATTCCCTTGATACAGTATGATTATCAGTTATGCCAATTGAGGAGACCCTATCCAAGACTATCCTGGCTCCTGAATAATCATGTGAAAGATTCCTGCTTTTTCTTCTGTTTAAAACTGTTTTGCTGGAGCCTTTACGGATGATGGCCCGCTGGTAATTGTGAACATTTCCTG
The DNA here is from genome assembly GCF_047511675.1 of Marmota flaviventris. NCBI lineage: Eukaryota > Metazoa > Chordata > Mammalia > Rodentia > Sciuridae > Marmota > Marmota flaviventris. The sequence goes on along the minus strand of NC_092498.1, from coordinate 9,751,788 downwards.
TGAAAGCAGAGCAACTCAGGAGCAGGGGACATTCAGTACTGCACTATTTCTAGAGAAAGGGGGTGCAGGGCTAGTATTCCTGGTTTCTGTTTTGAGAAAAGAAAAAAAAAACTAATTGGAAGAGCTGAGCAAGAGAAAGGAGAATAAGATTTTTATTCAAAAATGGAGATGAAGGGCACATCCCTGATTTCCTGAGCTGTTAATGCTCTCAGTTTAAAGCTCCTGGTTCTCAAACACTTATTTTCAAAGAAAGCAATGACGCTTTTTGTTCTTGACCCTTATTTTTGACAAAATATTTAGCAAAGATACTTGATATTCATGTCACCACATTTACATTTGAGAATTATTGGTGGAAAACACAAAAGACATAACAATTTAAAATGGGTTTCCAAACCCAATTCAACAGAGCTCTGCATTAAATAGAAGTAGCAAGATGAGAAAAAGAGATGGACATTTGGCTCAGTGTAATCAAATGGTGATAAAGGAGAGTCAAAATGATTCTTTGCCGCTGCTTCCTAATTTATCTGTGGATTGGTTGTGGCAGCATGAGCTTATTATGTAAATGGACATAGGATGGTAGTGCTTTTGCCTGTAGATGCTGCTTCCTCCAGGGTCTTCCATGGGCAGCCTTTAGGGTATCCAGGGCAGTGATGGACTCCTGAAGAGACTAAGGTGGCAGCTGCAGGCTACTGGCTGTAAACCACTGAGCATTGCTTCAAGTTTGTTCTCTTGGGAACGACCTGTTTATCTCATCAACACTACTACTTCTCAGGTTGGTGATTCACCTACATGTGGCACAAATCCAATGCCTGCGTTATATCTACTTAGGCTGGTATCAGCCAGAGGGTAGATTCAAATCACCAGTGCAGGCTAAAAGGGGACATCATCTTTAAAAAGACACAGAAAGTGGGAACAGAGAGATCTTAAATATGACACTTCCATTTTAGTGACATTTCTTCTTTTTTTTTCTGATTTTAAAATAAATATGTTAGGATAGAAAATAAATAAACAAAAACTAGAATAAAAAGGGAATTAATACAAGGACCCATAGAGTCACCATCCAAAAGAAACTACTGCGGAAAAGTTGGCTGCTTTTCATTCTTTGCTTCTTCTCATGCGTTTGTGTAGATGAGCAAAACTTAGTGAGGTGCAGTAGCTTATTTAAACAATATTGTCAGTTTAGGTAACAGTATTGTCAGTTTATTTCAATTGTTTGGTATTATAAATAATTCTGTTCTTGGCAGCATTGACTGAATTGTTCAAACACATTATGTTCTATTTTCAAGTTAAATTTCCAGAAGTGTGATTAATTAAAATTTAAATATTCCAAGATTTATGACACACATTTGCAAACTGCTACATAAAAAGTTTGTCTAAATTTGTACTGTGAATATAATTGTAAAATTAAAACTATTTTACACAACATTTTTAGGGGGAAAGAAGTCATACTCCTTTGCAAAGTCATCAATACATTCTGAGAAGTGTGATTTTAGGTGAGTTTATCATTTGTGTGAGCATCAGTTGTGTGTGGTGGCAGAAATCTAGATGGTAGAACCCCCTTGTCCCAAGTTTATGGCATAGTCTGGTGCTCTGCCACTGTATATGTGGTCCATTGTTGATGGTACCTACTTAATAGAGTGCATGAGTCTATTTGCTTATATTCAATTATTAACAGCTCCACATCTGGAAAGACATAATGAATAACATTAACTAGATGTCAGAAACTAATGCAAAGAGCACCAAGAAGATATTTTAGAATTTACATACTCATTAAGTAATCACTTATGTGTATTCCACTAAGTTGTGCACGCAGAATGCAGGGTTTGTTCAATTATTCAGCAAGATTTTATTGAAAACCTGTGATGTGCTAGGCACTTTTCCATTTCCTTCTAATGCAGAGTAAATCAAGATAAATTGGGCCAGCTCTCATGCATCAGAAAGAAAACAAGCAGGAGATCTCAGTGAATGTCAGGCTCAATGTCACACATCTGGAATTTATCTATACATAGACGGTATTTGTAGGTGTAATGTATAACCAAAAATAAGGTGAATTTGGAAATTGATACTTTGACATTAATTTTCTGCATGTCACACTTGAGAGCTGTTTTCTACTTACTTTAAGAGGGATTCATCTCTTAAAAGTCCATACAGGAATCCCATGTAGAAAACAGCAAAATTTTGAAAGAAGTTTAACTTTAATCATTCCTTTCTCTAGATGTTAACACCAAGTCAAAAAAAAAATATTATATAAGTAGATATTTTTGTGGATAAAGTATTTGAACTACATCCTCAATAAATTGTAATTGCTATTAAATCACTTTAAGGTGAATTTTTAAATTTTGTTTCAACACAAGTTATATTGAATTATTTAAAGTAATGTTATCCAGGAACAGATTTTTTTTTTCTCATTTGAAACTCTCATTAAGAGTTCTGTAGTTGTAACTCAAAGGTAGAGTGTGTGCTTAGCATGCACAATAACTTGGATTTGATTCAGAATCCTGAATTGTTCAAAACAAAGAATCCTCATTCAGGGAATTCAGTTCACTATGTTATATTTCATGGCTTCTAAAATTTTATCTGCCAGTGTAGTCAATAGGAAAAAGTGAATGGACAGAAAGGCAAAATTTGTTTATAATCCTCTTTCTACTGATAGCCTTCCCTGAATCTTGTTCAATAAGGTATTAAAAACACTCACTTTTTAAAGAAAATATAGATGGAAAAAGTAGGATGGGGAGCTTTATAGAAAAATCCACGCTGGAACACAGAAGGACAATGGAAAAATTACCTGGAAGATTGTAAAAATTGTAGTCAATAAATGGGCTATAGGTAAAGCTGATGAGTTCAATTAGTCTCTGTGCACTTTTCTATCTCACCTGTACCTTTGCACCTTTACAGACTTCTAATACTAGCTATGATTGTTAGAAGGATGAAGTAAAGTGAGACATGCGTTCCAGCATCATAGTGCCTGGCAATTAAGATGAGGTTCAGGGTGCAGATTCAGAAATAAGGATTATCATTGTGCAAGTGTCTTATAATCTCACACTCATTACTAAAAATAAGATAGATTAAATATGCCCAAGGACAGATATGGTCATATTTCTTATTATATTCTGTGTAGTTAATTAGACAGGCCAGGAATAGAGACAATTTTATTTTCAGAGCCATGCAAAAAGATATGCCATAACACAAGTTCTTGAAATTAATGAGCATATTGCATATGAATAGGCAGGATAGGAAATGAAACAAGGCTGCCCACAGGATCACTGATGGTATCGAAAGTATGCATATCCTTTTATTAGAGGATTCTTGTCAAACACAGAAGAAGAGGGTGAAGATGTAAAAAAAAAATAAAATAAACGGTGACCTGTGGCTGAGTCTAGTTATCCTCACACTGACACCATCATATTATAGTCACAGAACAGGAATAAGGAGTCAGCTAAAATATAAATAATAGATCAGAAAAACTGAAACAAGACTTGAGTAAATAACATATAAACATGCAAGAAAGGAATCAAGGAAAATTATTTTTATGTGTATATATTTCAAGGGGCTAGAACCAGATGTATTTTGGTGTACAATGTAGAGAGATGATACTAAAACCAGAGATGAATAAAATGTACATGAAAGTAAACTTCAACAGAAAGTTCACAGTTTATTATTTTGATTTTTCTTGTATGTTTCTTGCAGTACTCATCTATCAACGTAGCCCACATCATGTAGTCCCTCTTGTAAAAAAAAAAAAAAAAAAAAAAAAAAAAAAACTTCAAATTTGTTCAGTATAAGTGTTTCAGTTTTTCTGCATGTATAAAAGGAGAAACAAATAGAAAATGTATGAAAATGACAGGAAATTAAAAGGTCACCTACCTGAGATGATTTTATGCCTGCCTGGGAAGCAGAGAAAATGGTTACTTTCTAGCTTAGTCTGCATTCAAAGCAGGAATTGTTGCCTGAGGTCAATACCTTGAGGTTATTATATAAAAATGTTTGAGGAATGAGATGATATTGTGAGAGTTCATAACTTCTGCTTCTCAACAACATTCATGATTCCTACCCCCAACACTTAAAAACAAAGAACTGGGAAAAGGTAACTAAATGTGAAGTGTACACAGGTAGTACCTAAGATTTGTGTTCAGGGATTAGTTTTCTCCTGTAGGACAAGCGCAAAGTTCAGGATGTACTAGAGAGTACAACAGAGGTACAGGTAAAGAAAGCTGAGGGGTCGAAGGGCATCTAGGAGGTTACATACCAAGGCAAAATACATGCATTAAATGTACTATCTTGCAAATAATCATGCTCAGGTAATCATTAAAAGCCTGGAAGAAATAGATTTGATTAGAATGTAAAAAAAAATGATTATGTGTTGCATGTTTAATTAACAAGCTTCTTGTGCATGAGAGAGGAAAAATAGATGAAGAAGCTAGAAAAAAATGATCTAGTTATTGAAGTGAAAAATAAGGAAATAACTAGGAATCAAATTGAACAAGATTGTGGAAAGTAAGATGAGAAAGTATTGACAGCTTTTGGAAAACAGAAAAGGAGATAAAATGATAGTTTTGGAGAAGGAAGGCTAAATGAGGGTAATACAAGCATTATGCAATTTAAGAAAATAATACAAAATTATTGACTCAAAATTAGAAATGAAATGAATATGTATTTACCCCTAGGAGAGATGAAAATAACATACTTTGTTTCCTTCTTAATATGAGAACAAATTTTAATATTCTAAATAGAGAAAATGGAAAGACAATTCAGTCTTTATTTGGCATGGCTGAGTAGAATTTATGCTCATTCTACACTGTGTGTCCTCAAATGTAGAATTTTTAATAAATTTTCTATTGCGTGATTACCATTAAAATGTAAAGAATGTTGCTGATGTTAGAGAACTATTGTTTTATCTAGTCACTAATGAGAGGCAAGTTTTCTGCTTTCAATTTTGTTTAACCCACTAATGGAACTTTCTAGAGACTAGATTCCGACTGAACATCTCCAACTTTCTTTACCCCCTCCTTCCCACAGTTCTCTGATACTGAGAGTGTTAATATACAGGACACATTCATGTGTGTGTGAATGTGAGAATAAAGCATATAGTCCCATAACTTTATGCCACACTATGGGGTCTCCCACTGTAATGTTCCATGGGGGCATTTCTAGAAGTCCCTCACACATCACAATAGCTAACAATAGTTTAATTCTGTATGGAAATAAATGCAAACCATTTAATTTCCTCTTACTAAACCAAACTGAATTCATCCAGATTCACCTTTCTCTCAACCACATCCCAGAATTATCCTCAGCAACTCTGTTACCAACTGACACAAGGAAGAGGTCAGGGAGAGGGTTCAAAGTAAAAATCAATCACACAGGCATCACACATTTCATTTTAAAAACTGCTAAAGTTGCAAAAACTTACAGGCATGTGAACCTAGACTCTGCATGTATACAAGGAGAAACAGAGAAAATATGTGCAAATAAAAATAATTAAATCAGCCACCTGCCCTAAACTGTGAGATGATTTTTTTTTTCTTTCCCACTGCTGCAAAACACAGAAAATGGCCCAGGGAATTAGAAATGAACTAGGCAAGTAGAGCCTTCCTATCAGCAAAAGAATTTGGAAACAAACTATCCAAAATTGTAACTATGTTGTAGAAAAGATGAAGACAGAGTAACCAAAGGAAAACACTGGAAAGGTAAACATTATGGGGTGTGAAATAACTTTATATTCCACATTATTGGAAATGCCTGTGTATATTGTTGAGGGGAGAATTACAATCTTAAAGAGAAAAAAAAAATTGTTCCCAGTAGGACAATAATTTATTGCAAACTACACAGTCTTGTAAACACTGCCCTTTGCTGGAAAATAAAACTAGATTTGTGTTTCATGACTCATCATATCCATTCCTACTCCAAAGCAGTCCTGAACAAAGCAACATCATCTAGCTCATCTTTAAAGTCCTCTCTTTCCCATGTGTCCTTTCCATTGCTCCTGACTCCACCTGGGACTTCCATTGCTAGGATGATCTAAGTGGATGGGAGGCACCTGTTTTCCCTTATGTTGGCCACTTTACCTGAGCCATCTGATTTGGTTAGCCCACTCTCACACCTTGTCTTTCACAAAATAACCAGCTGTTTTGTTTTTTAACAACCCCCTATTAACTAGGTATCACTGGCAAGAATGAAAATAAAGAATGACATAAGCATTAGCATGGAGTTGGAGCTGAGTTTAAAAAGGAGCCTATGTAAAATTTGTATTGTTAACATCAAGTTTGAACTAAGGTTCTGTTCTTAAGTCACCTGTCATTTTAGAAAATATAAATTAATCTGTGGTGTGTTCATGACTAAGAATATATAAATATGTGATGCCTGCAAAGAATTCTACATTTTGTTAAAGGATAATCAAATGGCTCTCTTGCTGTATTCAAAGGACTTCCTGTACCTAAACAAACCAGCAGCAGAAAATCTGGGATGGATGCTTTCCTAATAGAAAAAAAAAAAAAAAAAAAAAAAGGACAAAACAACACACATAAAACTGGAATTTATTTTAATGAGTAAAATTCAATTGATTTTTTTCTAAGTATTATTTCTTATAATCTGGGGACAATTAATTTAAAATATAGTTAAGGGAGGTAAAATTTGCAGACTTCCAAGAGAGCATCAGAAACGTCCCAGACCTCTGAGATTAGCAAACACCTACCACAGAAGTGGGCTTAGTTGACACAGAAATAACAGTGAAATGGTATAGTGTGTTTTATTTTTGACAGTCTCTGCATTTACCAATTGCAAATATATTATGCATATAGCCAGCAATTTGTCAAGGAGTGTGGTAGAAACATATCTGATCCAGACAAAAGAACCAATAGATGGAAAAGTTTTGCTGATCTAAACTGTATGCTCAGTCATCAAAGGGGAAATGAGAACTATACATATCTAATCTTTCCTGGAAACTGAGATAGTTGTAGTACAGCTAGCTTCATAGACTGTAAAATGCATGTATATACTCTCCACAGTAATTAAAAGTTCAATTTCTGGTCTAATTTTGTCATAAAATAATATAGACATTACCAGTAGTATTCTATATATTCAAACTTGCAATGTGAATACCTCCTGCCTAGCTACAGTTTTGCCTTACATTGAAGACTGGGATCCAAATCCAAACTGAGGTATTTACTGCCTCTATGATACTAAGAATCAGAACTTAAGTAGTTCTCTTCTATGGCATGCGAATATAAATGATAAGGTTTAACACAATTACTGGGCATAAGGATTTTGAGACACAACATAAGAGAAATAGTTGTGTAAATTCTAAAGTTCTACATAGGTAATGTACACAGATGCATACGTGCATGTGTCTGTGTGTGCGCGCACACACACACACACACATTTAGGTAGTGTACCACAATAGGCATGACACCAAAATGTCTTTAAAAAATTGTATTCCCTTCTTTGTGATCTCTTAGTGGAGATGGGGGTGTGGTGCTGATTCATAACTGAATGTAATCCTGCCCACCCACAGAGAAGGATGATGGAATGTAAAGTTAAAAAGGACACAGTGAAAGCATCTCCCCCTGTAATGTCAGTGAGCTGAGAGATGTGCGCAGCAGCATGCAGTCATCAGAGGGCCACATACATCCCCCTGTTCTTCATTCTATAATGATGAGGTAAAAGCAGAAAGACATGGATCCTGATCCCAATTAACATTCTGCTATTTCATTGACAGGTTGTGGTTCTGAACCACATTTATCAGAGGACACTGAGTTGCACTTAGAATTAGGTGATATTCATTTGAATCTGTATGTTTCAATCTAAGTCTTTTTCTGCAATTGCTTACAGGTTAGAAACAAAGGCTGGCCCAATTTATATAACACATAAATAACAACTGGGGGCTGGGCATCAGGGGTGCAGGCCTGTAATCCTAGCCACCGTCAGGCTGAGGCAGGAGGACTGCAAGTTCAGAAATTTGGTGAAATAAAATTAAATAAACAAAAAAGAGCTGGGTCTATAGCTCAGTGCTAGGCACTTGCTGAGCATATGGAAGGTCCTAGGTTCAATCCCAAATACATTGACACTGGAATTAACCATTTGAATTTCCTTTCAGGCTAGGAATTTGCATTTGATTGTTAAGCAATTTGGTATGAAGAAAGGTCTTGGAGCATATATTCCTGTTCACATTAGCCGGTGAACTGGAGGAGGAGGAGCAGGAAGAGAGTAGATGAGCAGGCGGAAGTGCAGGAAGGAGCTCTGAGAAACACAGTACCAAAGGAGTGCTGAGTGAGGGACTCCTGGCCCTCTATCATTCTTGAAGGTTAATCATGAGCAGCTTTACAAAAAGGAGAAGCTAATACATTTAGAGTAAATGCATACATACATACATAAAGCATTATCTTGCTATGAAGCAAAGTGTTCCGAGATACCCTCAGTCACCTTGCAAATGTCACTGGCACAGCCATTCCTGAGACACTGTTATTGTAAACATGTATGACACATGAGAAATGTGTCCAGTGAACATGTAAAAAGGAGCAGCACATTGAAATTTTAGAGACTTCTTTATTTGTAAATGCTTCCACAGCATCATATTTATATCAAATGAGTATACTTGGAAATTAGCCAATAATATAATCTGGAATATGAAGTGAGCATTTTCTCAATGATGGATCCTGTGTGCATTGGAAGGCATTTATATATGAGGGGTTATGTTATTACTCTACTCCTCTTGTGTGTAATCATTTAAGACCTGGATTTGAGGGACAAAATTAATAATACATAGTGCCAGGTATGCCTACAGTAACACAGTAGTTAAGTTTTGATAGGAGAGAAATTTTATTGGATTCTGAATTGTACACGACAACATCTACATCCTATCAACTTTAAAAATATGTTCTATTTGGAGGGATAAAAGGTATTTAGGAGATAAACCTGACACAGAATTGCTATCTACCCTTATAAATGTTAAATTTTTATAAATGCTTTGAAAATAAAGGAAAAAGGTCAGCTATTGCTCAGGAAAAGCCCAGGAAAAAAGTCATAAAATTATTATAGTCATTCACCTATCTTTTCGAAATATGCCTCCTTCACTCATTCAACAAACTCATTTACTTCCTAAGTTCTTGTCAATGCAATCAGCCTCAGCCATTAAGGGAAAAAAATGAATAAACTAACATCCCTGACATCAGGAGGCTCTCAATCTTGTAGAGTTAGACAGTGTATAACTAGATTAAAGCACATCAGGTAAGACAGCAAGTGGCACAGAAGAACACAGGAAAGGAGGGGGGAGTTGTGACGCTGGGAAAGGGGTGTGAATTTTAACTTGGGTGGTGTGGGAAGATGTCACTGAGTAGAAGAATAAGGAAGTGAGGAACCAAGGAACTAAGTTTTAGGAAAGGGAGCATTTCAGGCATAAAGGAGAGTAAATGCAGTGCCTGAGGCAGGCATGTGTTGGCCAGGCTGGGGTACAACAGTGCAGCCATATTATGGCTGGGATCAGGTGGACATGGGGGAGATTAGCGGGAGATGAGGCCAGGGAGAGGGCAGGCATGGAGGTGGGCAGACTGTGTCAGCCTGGCCTAGCTAGTTGAGCATTAAAAGAATTCTTACTGTCATCAGAGTGAAGAGAGAAGCTGTTCAAGGGATTTGAGCCCAGGGTGGCCCTAATTTTATCCACATGTTTAAAGGGCCATTCTGGTGTCATGTGGGTGGTGAGTCACATAGGAGGGAAAGAAGCACCCAGGTGGGTCGGGAAGCTGTCCCAGTGATCAGGAGGAGACCAGCCTGTGGTCTATGGTGGAGCAGAGAGGTGATGAGAAGTGGGCCGCTGCTGGAAATATCTGGATGGAAGGGCAACCCAGTTAACCCCAAGGCACGGAAATGGGCACATTGGTCAATTTTAACCCGTGCTGAAATTATAGACATCTCAGTTCTCTTCAGCACACCTGCTCACCTTCCAGTGCCTGAGGCAACATTTTCAATACCATGGTCACTGGGGGAGGACACCAGTCCTCCTAGGGCAGGTCTCTCAGGCCTCTCTCTGATTCAGGAAAGAGCAAGTCATTGGAAACCACAGTATCCTCTACTACATTGCACTAGAGAAATCAAGGTTTGTCCCAAGCACCTGGAAAAAATAGGGCTAATAGCCATTGAGATTAGAAGGACACAGGTGAAATCGATTTTAAAATATTTCTAAAAGTTGAAGATGATATCAAATTAGGTTGCAATATTTAAATCATTTAAAAATTATTTTGAAAGCCTATCACAAAATATAGAAAGCATGAGTTATTTTAGAGGGGTCTGGTCAATTGCCCAGGTGACATATGATAATCAAGTACTAGGTCATTATCATTTGAAGTGAAACAAGTGCACTATTCAAAACAATTAATGTGGGGTAATGAAAATACCTGTATCCGTGAGTGTAACCCATTTCAAAAGTCATATAATTATTATTCACAGATCATCAGCTACATTCAAGGCCTGGTGATATTCAAGCTGTCTTGCACTTCACATACCTAAGTGCCATAAATATTTCCCTTAACTATAGAAACAGAAAAGTAGCATAAAATCTACACAGAGTCATTATCGACATATTTATCCCTCTGTGAATGTAGTATTTTGCAGCCCTTCTGAAAGTGCTTCTGCACAGCTGTATATCATGTTTCTTACACCATCTAAGCCTGCCGGTACATGCGTTTCTGAAGAATGAGGGAGGGTTAATCAGCTTTTGGCAGAGATCAGCAAAATTTGCAAGCATTTTAGCCTCTCCATCAAGACTCATAAAATATTTTGGAAAATACAGGACAAAAAAACAACCCATCCAAGCAGAAAATTAAAAAGCAATCTGCCAGTTCAATGGAAATCAACCTTTGCTAGGCTGCAAATGCTAGTAAAATAGTTAAATATTCATTCATGATTACCCAGATACACAGAGCTACCAAAGAAGCATGAAAAAAAAAAAAATATATATATATATATATATATATATATATATAATATAGGCTATGGGAGTTTTGGCAAGGTAGAAAAGAAAACAGGGCCAGATTGTGCATCTTCTAGTTTGGTGTTTTTATTTCATTTTGTTTTAACTTGATACATTTTAACTTGATTTCTATCAAGATGTTTGAGAATCCCAAATTCACATGGGATAGGGAAAGAGATAGACCAGCCTCCAACTTCTACTCCAAATAAGGAGCAATTCTTTTTGATTTCCTTGTTTTTACATTGAATCCCTGCCTAAGACTTACTTGGATTACAGAGTTGTATTCTTTTTCTCATTCCACATTCTTTGACAATAAAATAGTCCCCAAAGTCACCCGTTTGATGGCTCAGGAAAAGTTTGTTGTGGTAACTATCAATATCTTACACGAAAAATAAAACATTCAAACGAGAGGGAGAGAGAAGCCCTTGACAAGGCGAAGGCATTTCTACTTATTGCTTTTACTTTTCGTAGTAAAAGAGACTATTACCTAGTGAGAGTGGCATCATGAAAGGGACATTGGAGCAGGGTGTGCTGGAGGTGAGGGAGCTGGGCTGAGTGATTCTTAGGCAGACCTTGCCGGGCAGAGCCCTGATGAGGAGTGGGCCCAGCCCGGAGCCTCATGGCTCTGGGCTGGTGAGCACCAGGGGGAAGTCTTCAAGCACCTTTGAGCAAAGTCTGGATTCTGACGAGGAGTCTGCTCACTCTGTTCATGGACTTATGTGACAGAAGCAAGGAGTGGCTTGATCTCTATTGGATTCTACATTGTTTAGCAGAATCGGGGAATTGGGCTGGTTTTGATGCTCTGGCAAGTATTGACCTATTTTGTGAGATTTTAGAAGGAGAGCCCAACTAAATGTAGAGGTACTTGCTCCAGGTCTCTAACTTCTCACATCAGTAAGATTTCTCCTCTGATAGATTTGTGAGCCTGAAATTGCATGATGTAAGCAATAGGAGGTTGAGACGGAAAGCAATATTACATGACCCCATCATCTCTGGAAGAGCAAAGGAGGAAGCTGTGTGAGACTGTCAGAGCCACTTACCACTGGCTTCTTGGCTGCCACGACTACTATTTTATTTCTCTTTGGGCCTCCTACAAGTAGGAGGATGGGCCCAGAGATAGACTCCAAACAGGAAGTGATCAGCATCTACCTACCTTGGTCAGAAACTGATCATTATCAGAAGCTAAGAGAGTGAAACAGAATAAAAATGTGTTCAGCAGTAGGACAGGTAGGACTGCTCACGGGGAGGGGTATGTGTGCTGAAGATGACGGGGACCTTGCACACCAACATTAGCCTTATTTCCAGGGAACACACATCACACTTACATTAGAAGAAGTTTCCAGCATTTTCCCTGGGGGGATTTCCTTGTTATGGCTATCCTATTACTGATTCATTTGCAAGCTCTCATTTGACCCAGGAAGAACTCAGTTGTGAAGCTTCACATGCCAAGTGCTGTCAATTATAAAACATCTCTCTATCACTTGGATTGCTGGTGGCGATACGTATGAGTCCAGAGAACTTGTGGAACAGAATTATGCTCAGGTAGCTCTACGATTAGTCCTTTTTAGTGCCATTTCTCAGAACTTGGAGAAACAGACCCAATTCATCCCTTCTATCTCCACCTGCTTCTTTTCCTCCTCCTTATATTTCAGAGCTAAAAAGCAGTGAATACAGAATTGCTTCTGTCACAGAGTAAAACAATAGATCCAGTAATTGCCCTGTCAAGGGTTTTTGTAGAGAAGTACTCTGAAATCACAATATAATACAAGTCTCAAGGAGGATTTCCTAAACAGTGTTATGCTCTCCCAACCAAATAAAAATAACCTCAACCTACATTTCCTCTCTCAGGTCTAATAACCAGAGATCTACCAGGTCTATGACTTCACACTTTAACATAATTTACTTTGGACAACAATCTTTGGGGGAGCTTTATTATATTTTGAAGTATTAAATACTACTCCAAAGATTCCCAATTAAATTAAAATGTGCTAGATGATAGTGGGCATCTGCAGGCACTGTCCACCACTTCACTCTGGCTTCCATAGGGATGTTTCTTACATTTGTGGGCTCCCATAGACTGGATGATTTCCAGTTTTAGCTGTTATTTTGCTTTAGGAGTGCATACTGTAGAGCTCACATCCCATGAAAACAACAGGACTCTTCCAAGGAACATCTTCCCCAGAAAATCTCTGCATGCCCAGGAGAGGGGTACTATCCCTGAATGGATTAGTGCCAAGATATTCTTGGATTTTCCCATATTGCTACTTTAGTGTTATTAATAGGAAAAACTAACCATGAGTTTGATGTAACAGAAAATTGCACTCACCTCGGGGCAGGAATTATTATTTCAATCTAACCATGAAAACAAACATTTCCTCAGGTGACTCAAGTCCTTAAAAATAAGATGAAGTGTGCTTACAGACAAAGTGGCAGGAAGCCAGGGAAAGCCGGGCAGGGTCTCTCAAGGAAATTAAACCCAGTCGGCGTCTGTGTTCTTGTGTCTTGTTGTTTTGTTCTCCTGAAAATTGGTTTTGATGGGGAGCTCTGGCAAACATGTGTGTTCTGTTGGTTTAATGTGATAAAATGAAAAATACTCCCACTGGCAGCCAGGGTCTGAGGGGAGACCTGGGAATTGAAACAGAAGCCACCATTTACTAAATGGACTGCATTGGGACTTGCGAAACACAGAAATTATACTCGCGCAGATCAGGGTCACAGGTGACCTAGGCTATTTTAACACCAGCTCAGTTAGAGCTGTATCTTCTGGGATGACATCACAGGCACACTGCTCCACAGCTGCTCTGCATAGACTCCTGCTCTGAAGACAGTGGTCCCAGGAAGCTCCCTATTTACACCTTCTCCCCAGTCCTGTCCCTTACCCCCCTCCAAACCATAAATGTCCCCTTTCCCAGTCCTCCCCAATAGAGACCCCCTTGGTTCCGCTGATAAATATTCTCCCCAAAGAGCAATCTGATGAACTTAACTCCGATTACAGTGGTGCTGTGGGTCCTGTGCAGGAAGACTGAGACAAATCATATGGAAACAGGGAAAGATAAGAGATGACCAGGAGTAAAAGTTATATGAGCAATAACAGGCAAGTTCTTAAATTTAAGTATGTAGTTTATTTCTAGTATTTTTCCTTCTGTACTTATTAAATCAAACTTTTCAAATCCCATTGGCTTGGGAGGCTGAGATGGGAGGCTGAAGCAGGAGGATTGCAAGTCCAAAGTCAGCCCCAGCAACTTAGTGAGGTTTTAAGCAACTTAGTGAGACCCTTGCTCAAAATAAAAGATTAAAAGAGACCTGGGGATATATCTGTGTTGGTGGAGTGCTTGCCTTCCATGCACAAGGTCCTGGGTTCAACCCCCAGCAACACAACCCCCCCCTGCCACACACACACACACACACACACACAAAATAGGGCTAGAATGTGACTCAGTGGTTAAATGCCACTGGGATCTATCCTTAGTTAAAAAAAAAAAAAAAAAAAAAAGAATTTCCAGAATGTTTTTAAAGGCTTACTAGGAAAATCAGAGACTAAAATGAATGTTGGTTTTGGAAGTGTTAAAGAAATATTGGCCAAAGTATACAAGACTTCAGCAAAATAAGAGGAATAATTTCAGAAGGTGATTGAACAACATGGTGGTAGAAGGTAGTAACATTATAATGTATTCTCGAAAATTGATAAAATAGTAGATTTTAGTGTTTTCACCACATGTATACATGGAAAATGTAAATTTATGAGGTAATGGATGTGTTAATTAGTATGATTTGGCCATTACATAATGTATACTTATTTCAAAATGTCATGTATGTGATGAATGTATACAATTTTTATTTGTCAACTAAAATGTTAATTGTTTCTAAAAGGCTTTCTTGGCCCAGTGGGTTAAATATGTGGCTTTTTCTCCACAAAGTATGTCTTTAATGGAGCTATAAATCTCACACATAAAAGGTGTAGATCCACAGGGTGGGTGTGGATCAGTGAGCCTGGTGCATGTGAACACTCAGGTAACCATCACCTTGACCAAAATGTCTCTCATTCCCGAGGCCCTTTTCTCATGTCTCCTGCCCACGTCCCTTTCCACAGGAAAGAATTGTTCTTTCTACCACTAGAGATTAGCTTTGTCCATTCTTGACCATCCCGTGAGTGAGGTCACACACTACTGATGCTGCAGATGACTGACACGAGATCAGGTGACCATCTAATGGAAGACCTTCAACTCTAAAGCTTTTCAGAAAAAGTTTACATCTCCAGTTTTCCAACTGAGGAAATCAACATATTCACATTATTCATTAACAGGACCAAATACATTATTTGCAAACCCTCTTCATTGATAAATTATTCATCAACATTGTAATAAACATCAATTAACCAGCAACTTTAAAATATATCCCCTGCCACTGCCCAAGTTCATGCCTCCACACTTCTTACCTAACCTAGTTGGACAATCTTCCTGACTGGTCTGTCTTTGAGTCTCTGATTCATTTACTCATTCATTTGTTTATTCAACAAACACAAACTTCTTTGAGAATTCATACTCTTATGAACTTTATTTGGCATTCTTCTATCTACTGAATTTATTTTCATAAAATACAGTTCTGATTATGAAGCCATCATTGGCTTTTAATTATCAGAACTTATCAACACTTGGCTTTCTGACTAAATGCAATCCATAAGAGCTACTTTTTTTCCTTTTAAAAATTATTTTTGAAACTGAATGATTTATTAACATTTAAAACTTGATCAATCTGAGTGTTAATTCATTATCCTGACTACTCTTCAAATATGGAAATGTCTAGAAACACTGACTCCCATTCTTCTTGGGTCTATAGTGGCTTGGCACCCATGGTAAATGAATTCTACAGTTCAGAGCAGCTCCTACCATGTCAGAAAAACAGTGACATGAAGGTACACTCTAGTCACCCCTAGCCTTTTAGCATTTTTAGTCATTTTAATTTTTACCCTATATTTTGATATGAAGCCTAAATTTGTTGGTCAGATATTTAAGGCCTTTGCCTTTAGAATACATTTTGTAGTGCATGTTGCCATAACATACCCTGCCTAAAATAATTGTTCTTCCTTGGGTAGCAGAATATGAATAATTATATTGTGTAACCTGGAAATTCAATAATGTTGCTTTTCTTCCTATTTTTCTCCTGTCATAGAAATAAGGAATGCCAGTATTTCCCCTTATTTTTGGAGAAGGTTTTTCTCACCTAACTTCTCAGTTGGTTCAGGCTTTAAAGGTAATGAAAAATTAGATTATATATTGAAAGAAACGAAACAGACATTTATAACAAGAGGGAGAGTACCCCGAAGGCAATATTAAGCAGACTATACTTCTTTTCCGAGGGCCTGAGCTAGACTCTGGCAGCACATCGGTGGAAATGTGGTTCTAGCCTAAGGAAATTAAAAACAGTGTCAGGGACTGATAGGTCACTGGGTAGAACTGAGCTGGAATAATCACAGGGTACAGTTGACATATGAGTAGCATGTTTTGGGGTCCTGCATCAGGACCAGT
The DNA here is from genome assembly GCF_047511675.1 of Marmota flaviventris. NCBI lineage: Eukaryota > Metazoa > Chordata > Mammalia > Rodentia > Sciuridae > Marmota > Marmota flaviventris. The sequence continues at coordinate 9,735,303 of NC_092498.1, read as the reverse complement.
GGAAGCTGTGGCTGAGTTTCTGAAACTTAGACAGGTCTGAGGAACTAGAGTGGGCAAGATGAAAAGATGGAGTTCTAGACAGAGAAAATCACACAGACAAAAAGAAAGCACAGATTCAAAGATTCTTTGGATTATCGTGGCCAAAGATAAACTCCAGTAGAATAGAGTGTGGGAGGGGGATTAGAGGACTGGTGAAAACTACTTTTCTGGATAATGAACTTGTAGTTCATTTAAAGTATTTTTTTTCCTGCCCGAGTTTGTGAGAATCATCAAAATATTTATCTGGGCAGAGTACAATGACAGAACCTGTAATATCAGGTTCTGGGAATTGTTGTAAATTCCCTGCATGTTGCAGAACCTAAGAGCTACTTTATGCAGTAGATGTAAGGTAATACTGGTGGACAAATACAGCTAATGCATACAATAATGAAAACTATGGATTATGATGTAGTTCATCTTTGTATTGTCAGAATTCATTTAAAAATCAGGTTTGGGGGATGGTTGTGGTATTCAGAAAAGGTTTTAATTAAGAAGTAGAATGTGATCTTGAAGGCAACTTGGTTTTGGACCAGAATAAAAATGAAAATAAAATTTCAAGTTTAAGAGGGTAAGCACCTGTGTGAGTGTGTTTGTGTGTGTATGTGTGTGTGAGAGTGTGTGTGTGTGTGTGTGTGCATGTAAACATCACATGTTTAGGGGCTCCTGCTGTTGAAGGATTCTGAGGTTATATCTGAGAACTATGGCAAGAGTTAACAACTCTGAAATTGATTTGATAGAAAGTGTTATCTCCTTTTGCACAGGAGAATGGCCCAATGAAAGGAATGTTTGGACTATTTGTATATGGTGTTCAAATTCTCTAGAATGTAGAGTGGTGTAGTAAGATTCCTTGATGGAAAGATAGACTCTCAAAGAAAGAATTTACAAAATGTGAAGTACAGGGGCTGGGGATGTGGCTCAAGCAGTAGCTTGCTCGCCTGGCATGTGTGCGGCCCGGGTTTGATCCTCAGCACCACATACAAACAAAGATGTTGTGTCCGCCAAGAACTAAAAAATAAATATTAAAAATTCTCTCTCTCTCTCTCTCTCTCTTAAAAAAATGTGAAGTACAACTGACTAAGACACAAAGGCATTGCAGAGTCAAAAATGGCTCCAGAATTATGCCTGACTCTCAAGTCTCCAACCAGCTCAACCTTGGTTTTATGAAGAAGGAGTGAGAAAACCCCTTCTTTGTACCTTAGCTGCCTCCTCTTCTATTCCTGCTGAGGAGCACCATTTAGGCTGTATTTGTTCTAAGAATTTGTCAAATGCAGGTGAGAGACAGGCAGGACGCCATTTAGGTCATTAGTACTTGGTGAGCCTTTTTGGACCAGTCTAAACTCAATCATGTCTGAAGGTACAAATTTCTAAATTTCATGGGTATATATATATATATAGAATTTTTTTTTGATGTTGTTTGTTTGTTTGCTAGTGAACTGTAGGGGTTTCTTACATATTTTGGAAATTGATTCATTGCTTTCTTTGCTGTAAGAAGCTTTTTAATTTGATGTCATCCCATTTGTCTATTTTTGCTTTTGCTATCTGTGCTTTTGGTGCTAAACCATGAAATTTTCACCAATATCAAACACATGAGATTTTTCCCATATATTTTCTTCAAGACATTTTATAGTAGTTTCAGTTCTTTAATTCGTTAATCTATTTTGAATTGATTTTTGTGTATGCATTAAAATAAGTATCCAACTTATTTCTTTTGTATTGGTTTGGTATCTTAAAGAAGTTATTGAAAACCTTGGAAATGATCAGAAAGCATTAAGCAGTAATTTTGATTAATAGTTGCAGTAAGCCACCTGAATTCTGATTTTGCCTATCAGATTGGGGAGTAAGCAGAGATCTATTTGCAGCCTCTGACATAACAGCTGTGACTAAAATTATTACTTATAAGCTTTTGAGTTTCACAGATTATGCTCATATTTTCTAAAAAAAAAAAGTTCTTATTAATGTGAATTTAAAGTACATTCAGACAAATCTTATTAATTTAAATTCATCCTGTTAATTGAGGGACACATCACACTAATCTCTTCCAAAAGAGTAGATTGAAGTTGAGTGAAGAACATCAGTAGGGGGCCTGGGGCTGTGGCTCAGCCATAGTGCACTTGCCCAACATGTATGAGGACCTGGGTTCGAGTCTCATATAAATACATAAATAAAGTAAAGGCTTATCAACAACTAAAAACAATATTTAAAAAAAATCAGTAGGTTAAATGGTCATTTGCTGAAACCCTGGCCTGAGAGATAGGAGTCTGAGCAGCTGAGACACCGCTGTAAGTCTCCCTCGCCAAGGACATCACACCTGCAGGGAGTCAGCTCCACAGCAGGTTGAGTGTGACCTTAAAGTCCTGCTATTGATTTTGTTTTCATGTTGTTATTAGTCCAATATTCTGAGGTTCAAAGATTTAGATCCACATCAAGTAAAGATCAAAAAGAAAAGCACGGAGCCTAGACAGCTCCGTCAGAAGCAATCAATGTCCAGGTTGCCAAACACAAACATGGATAGGACTGAAATGGGATCAGTGGAATTTAGGGGAGCAGGATGACTAGGCACAAGTGGGTTATCTGAAGATCAACTGAGTGCTTAAAACTCAGTCCTTGCTGGGCCCCACCTCTGTACTCAATGCTCCTCCAGAGCAAACCGTGGTAGCTGAGTGGATATAAGTCTCCCTGGTCTGCAATGTAAAAGCGGTCAGCTTGCCTGAGATGGTCTTACTTGCCAGCAGCATCAACATGAGAGCTTTTAAAATACAGATTCCAGGGCCAAGAACTCAGAGATACTGAGTCCAGCTTTTTATCAGTCAAGCTCTTAAATCTATATTCTTTTTATAAAGTACCACAGGTGATTCTGACAAGGCAGGTGCTTGGGAAACTGTCCTAGGAAACAATATGCAGAATTTCTGATTTTGAAGTTCTGTTGCCTAAATAGTGTGTGTGTGTGTGTGTGTGTGTGTGTGTGTGTGTGTGTATTTGCCCTCCCTTTCCCCAGGATACTCAAAATTCCTTCCTTCTCCTCATCATAACTGGAACTTCTAAGATCACAATGTTTGCATTTTTACAGTAGATTCTCACTAACTGTTAAGATGCTCTTGAATGCTGGGTTGACAACTTCTTCAAACATGCTTATTTCCTCCCCCCCCCCCCCCCCTTGGTTTTCTATTTCTAGTGACCAGCTCAGAGCTTGGACATAGTTTATACTTAGTAAATAAATCAGTTAAAAAGAGAAAATATTTAGAAACAACTCAAAGCTCTGGAGCAAACCATGGTAGCTGAGTAGATATACGTCTTCAAAATCTTCTCCATAGACTATTAAAGAGAAACATGAAGAAGATAATTCATGGAATAAGTGATGCCCAAAAGGAGTTTGGAATCCAGGTTGGTGGAGAGACAGGGAAGAAGGGGTTTATAAACAGGAGGGGAAATGAACAATACCAAGCCTACAGACACGATTATGGGGAACAGTGTGTAAGTAGAGGGAACTAGAGTGGATCACATGAAGACTTCAGATTCTTCACCCAGGAATTAGCAAGGGGACAGAAGTAAGATACATCTGATCTTTGGAATGCATTTGGAGTCCAAAGAAACTGGCATAAGGAGACTCCAGGTAAAAACAAGCCCCACTCAGACCCAAGTGATCAGTTTTGAAGTGAATAAGTGAAAGAGGCCCATGCCTTCTCTCTTTTTTGGTCCAAGTATTATTGCTACTATAAGACTATATTTGTGAATAGTTGGGCTCCTGAGCAGAGTTTGGGGGTGAGCAGCATATTACCATAATCAAAGCTTACTTTTCTCCTTCTCCTTGTGTATTCAAGGAAAGAGACTTAACTGATCACTTCTGAGTTAAATGGCTAATCTATAATCATTTTAATGTATGTGATCAGAAGACTGAGCAGATATAATCCCCTCAATTACAACTAGCAATTACTGATATAATTAGCATGTATATTTACATACTTCACTGGAAACAGAGAACAAACTGCCAGGGTCATGAAGTGTCCTGGGACACTGTGTAGAATTCAGATTATTCTAAAAACCATGCAGAGTGGGTGCTGTGGTGCACACCTGTAATCCCAGCAGCTTGGGAGGCTGAGGCAGGAGGATTGCGAGTTCAAAGCCAGCCTCAGCAAAAGTGAGGCGCTAAGGAACTCAGTAAGACCCTGTCTCTAAATAAATACAAAATAGGGCTGGAGGGATGGGAATGTGGCTTTATGGTCGAGTGCCCCTGAGTTCAATCTGCAGTACTCAAAAATAAAAATAAATAGATAGATAGATAGATAGATAGATAGATAAAATAAAGGCCATGCAGAAACACAGGAATGCTTTAAGGGAGATTGCAACTGTTAGTGTATGTCCATTATTTGTTTACCATACCTAAATATTATCATGTAAATTATTTTCCTGCACCTCAGAAACAATAGTGGGTGGAAAATTAAAGTTTTTCTTCTACAAAATTCCCCACACCCTGCTTTCCCCAATAGCTTCTCTTCAGTTTTCTCTGACTCAATGCAATTCCATTATTTCAGCCATGCAGATCAAAAATCTTGGTGCTATCACTGACTCCATGCTCACTCTACCTTTAAAATATTATTTATTTTGTTTGGTACATTGTAAGTGTACATATTATTAGGTACAATGTGACGTTCTGGTTCATGTACACACTGGGTAGGGATTAAGTCAGGGCAATTAACAACTCCATCACCTTAAACTTTCATCATTTCTTTACAGTGAACATATTCACAATTCTCTCTTCTAACTATTTTGAGATACATATGGTATTATCAGTGTTTCTCTAAGACACTAACTCTACTTTCAAAATATTTTCTGTGTTTGGACACTTCTACCCCCCGTGTTTCTAAGCTACCATGCTCTTTTTAAATCTGGATTATTACAGATGACTGCTAACTAAATCCTTGCCTTTGCTGCTGAGCATCATATAGCAGCCCAAGGATCCTGTTAAACTAGGTCAGATCATAGCACTGCCCTTTCCAAACCCTCTAGCAGCCTCCCTCCTCGCTTAAGAGGCCCAACTTGGTCTGTGCCTCTGCTCACCTGTCTGGCTTCCTCCTTGCACTTTTGTCTGCTCTGGTCTCCCGCCACATGGACCACTGCTATTCTTAGACCACGTGGCCCCTCTCCAGGGTTAACTTTGCTGCTCAGCCTTTGTCAGATAAGCACATCACCTTCCCTCACTCACTTCTGCCTTTCCTTAAAAGCCCACTTGCCAGGAAAGCCTTACCCTGCCACACAGTCTAAAGTGTCATGCCCACCCTCCCAACATTTTTCATCTTTTCCATCTTACTGTGCTATTGTTTTCTTCCTACTGGAGTGGGAGGCTCATAAGACACGTATCTTAGAGTCTTCTGTTCCCTCCTGGGTCCCCTGCCCTAGAACAGTACCTGATGTGTAGTAGATTATACTTGTCAGATACATGAATATGTAGAATTCTGTTCACAGATTGTGTGGTAATATTTATCATCTCTCTATATATATTTGGAAGGTTAAAACACATATTCATCTTTATATTGGGACTGAAACAGGTAGGAAGTCCATAAAAAATTCTGTTATTTCACATTTTATGTATTTTGTATGATTTGATTGTTCTTTTGAGTACTCAGGAATACCAAATTGAAAATTTGAGCATCAATACTAGTTAGTTCCGACAATATTTTTATTTGTTTTAAAAGTTTCTCACCTAATGTTCAGATATATCTTGTGAATGTTTTAGTGTAGTAAATAAGATTTTCTTCTATAATGCATCATTTACTTAATAGTGTTTCATATTTTAAAAAGAGTTATTTAGATGTATAAATTATTTTCTAGTTTTAGGTATGGGAGTCTAATTGCATTTCTGTTAAGGAAATAATTAAGGTTCATAACAGTTGGACTTATGTTTTTTTTTTTTTTTAATTTTTTATTGTTGGTTGTTCAAAACATTACATAGTTCTTGATATATCATATTTCACACTTTGATTCAAGTGGGTTATGAGCTCCCGTTTTTACCCCATATACAGATTGCAGAATCACATCAGTTACACATCCATTGATTTACATATTGCCATACTAGTGTCTGTTGTGTTCTGCTGCCTTTCCTATCCTCTACTATCCCCCCTCCCCTCCCCTCCCCTCTTCTCTCTCTGCCCCCTCTACTGACATTCATTTGTCCCCCTTGTATTATTTTTCCCTTTCCCCTCACTTCCTCTTGTATGTACTTTTGTATAACTCTGAGGGTCTCCTTCCATTTCCATGCAATTTCCCTTCTCTCTCCCTTTCCCTCCCACCTCTCATCCCTGTTTAATGTTAATCTTCTTCTCCTGCTCTTCGACCCTACTCTGTTCTTAGTTACTCTCCTTATATCAAAGAAGACATTTGGCATTTGTTTTTTAGGGATTGGCTAGCTTCACTTTAGCATAATCTGCTCTAATGCCATCCATTTCCCTGTAAATTCTATGATTTTGTCATTTTTTAATGCAGAGTAATACTCCATTGTGTATAAATGCCACATTTTTTTTTATCCATTCATCTATTGAAGGGCATCTAGGTTGGTTCCACAGTCTTGCTATTGTGAATTGTGCTGCTATGAACATCGATGTAGCAGTGTCCCTGTAGCATGCTCTTTTTAGGTCTTTAGGGAATAGACTGAGAAGGGGAATAGCTGGGTCAAATGGTGGCTCCATTCCCAGCTTTCCAAGAAATCTCCATACTGCTTTCCAAATTGGCTGCACCAATTTGCAGTCCCACCAGCAATGTACAAGTGTACCCTTTTCCCCACATCCTCGCCAGCACTTGTTGTTGTTTGACTTCATAATGGCTGCCAATCTTACTGGAGTGAGATGGTATCTTAGGGTGGTTTTGATTTGCATTTCTCTGACTGCTAGAGATGGTGAGCATTTTTTCATGTACTTATGTTTTTAATTTGAAAGCACTAGTGTTAGTCCAACTTGGGTTATAATGAAAAAAGTCACTGTATATTTATGTTTTTAGAAGTTGAGCCAGGCACAATGTCACACTGTTTTCCACTTATAGTCCCAGGGACTCAAGAGACTGAGGTAGAAGGATCACAAGTTCAACACTAGCCTGAGTAACTTATTGAGACTTTTCTAAAAATCTAAAATAAGAAGGGCTGGGATGAAACTCAGTGGTAGAGATCCCCTGGGTTCAAACCCCAATTCCATAGGGAAAAAAAAAAGTTGAGGTGTCACATGACACACAGTGAAAATTTTGATGGAACACTATGAAAATGCTGAGGTTTCCTTTCCTAAAATGTGAGCTCCTACGTCATCACAAGGTCCTCCAGGGGAGCAGTGAGAGCGTTACCCTGTCTGTTCTGTGACCGGCATCCATTTCCAGAAGTGCCACTTTAACTATGTAAACATAATTAAACATGATTTATTCACCTTTGTGGATATGAACATTGTTATCTTATGGTTTGTTTTAAATAAATGCACACTATATATGAACACACACACACACACACACTCACCCGTGAGTGAGCTGAGCAATTGTCCTCTGAGGCATCCACTTGTTGGTCAAATAGCTCCATCAACACCCATTCCTCTCCATCACCGTGATGAGAATGCTGTGTGATTAATGTTGAGGCTGAGGCCAGAAAACATCCGAAAGCCACCGAGAAGCAATTCTTAACCAACCTTGGGCTGTACTCCAATGGTTGAGTAACTTCAACCTTCTGTCAGGGCATATTGCCATGCCAGTGTTTTTACTTTGAAAGAGTGAGATTTGACGCTCCTAAGAAATACTCATTTTATGGTTCCTGGTACTTTGTCCTTGGTGTGGGAATTGTTTTTCACCCTGGAAGCCTTGGAGAGTGCGCATGTTGATTTTGAAATACATTTTCTTAAAGGGCATTTGGTCCCCGAGTAAACCTAAACCGACATATTTTTATTGACAACTGCTCTTGTAATGTTTACATTAACAAAATTAAGGTGACTCTTTTAAATTACATTTTGTCATTTCTATGTCTTTCTCCCACCACATTCCTCAAAAGCCCCATAGTTTTTTGTTTTATTTTTCCTTTTCCTTAAATTATCCCCATTCTTTCTTACTTTGCTGATGAATTTTGTATGTGGAGGTAAGGGATACTGTAATTTTTTAAAGATGTCTGGCTCTCTGGGGAGTGTTTGTTTGGTTTGATTGGTTTTCTGCAGAACAGTGGACATAGCATTGAGACTGCACTGCTACCAGCTCTTGCTATCATTCATTCTAAACTCCACATGCAGGGGACTGGCCACAGACAGCTGCCCAGACAGGTGGCCAGCCCCACACAGAGTCCCTGAGGCAAGTTAGTGTAAGAGCCGGCAAGATCTTTCGACAAAACAGGATTTGGGAAAAAAATCAGGGAGATTACATTGATATCACTCTGGAGTGTTCACAAATAGCATTTTACTTAATTTTTTCTCATCAAATCTCATAGTCATCCTGAGATCTACTTAAGTATTATTTCTCCCACTGTCTACATAAAGAAAATGGGGGCTAAGCAAGGTTAATGTATTTGCCAAAGAAGACACAGCATTAAGAGTCCAATATTGATTGTCTTACTACAGGTTTCTCACTCTTTCTCAGCAATTTCATCTCCCTATTATTGAGGTGTCTTTCAATGAATTGGAGCAGGGAGCTCCACCCCACATCCCTCCTTCCTCTCCCTTTGCTCCCCTCAAGGAACACAGCTGTAATGAGCTGGAAAAACTAAAGATACATAACGACTGTGAAACTGAGCAATCCCAGACACCTTCCCTGTGTCTGCCCGCCCCACCCGAAAAACCAACCTTGACTTTGCTTCAGCTTAATATTAGCTAAGTCATGTATTAGACTGTAATAAAATTCTATCTACCTAAAAACCATCACTTTTTTCAAGGTAGCATTTGCTTTCTAAACAGCTAATTCACAAGAATAGTAACCAAAGGAAACCTTAGAAGGTTCTACGTAAAGATTAAAATTACCATTAAAAAACTACAAAATGGCATTATGTTTGCTATAATCTTCTTCCAAAGTTCATGATGTGAGCAGGTGGTGTCACATGAGAGGGAGTCAGAGGTGTGGCTTAACAGTGTGGGCTTTGATACCCCAAGGCCTGAGTGCAAATCTGCAGTTGGCCAATTAACTTTGGGTGACCTTGAGGGACATTTCTCATTTCTTCATAAAACAACCTTCTTTTGCACAGTGGGAGATGAACATACTTTCCTCCTAGAAGCATGGCAAAGGTTAAATGATTAATGTATGCAAAGCTGAAACTTAACACCTGGCATAGAACACACTCTGAAAACAGAGAGCTATTGTTTCTATACCTGTAAGTCTTTATAAGCCCCATTAAGTAGGAACCCCAATGACATTGTTATATACCAATATTATGTCAGCAATATGGTTGAATTCCAAGAAGTAGTCTTTCAATAAAAGCATGAAGAAATATGACTCTTTAGTATTAATTGTTTTTTTAATATGTAATGTCAGACTTTATTTTTTTCTCAATACCAATATAACCTAAAAATACCATATTTCTACAAAGCATTTATAAGAAGGATGCAGAGGAGGCACCTAAGAACAGAAAGAAATGTAAGGGATATCATCTCAGAGAGACGCACTTTCAGTGTCTGGTTTTGCCTCTTACTAGATTTGGGACTTTCAATAAATTACATAATTACGTAGCTTCAACACACTCATTGATAAAAGGGGGGAATAACCGTTATCTCACAGTTAGGATAGGATAAGCAATAAACTAGTGTGTGCAAATAATGTATCACAGTGCCTGAATCATGATAGATGCATAATAAATGTCAATTTTTTTTCTTCTATTATTTTTACTTCTTCATCCATATCCCTCTGAACATAACACCTTCAAGAATAAAAGGAGCAAGACAAAAATCCTGAGGCATTTAAGAAGATCCAGGCAGAAAATTTCACATAGAGAATTCAAGGTTCTTGAAAATTCTAATCACTTCACTAGAACTGATGTTTGCTTGACACAAACATTGCCCATTAGAATGGTTGCTGTGATTTATTTAAGAAGCAAAGTGTAATATTTACAGGGGCAGAGAGGGCAGCATAAGAAATTTAGTGGAATCTGACCTTTGGTGAGCTGGCAGTATTTTGTAAATCTCGCTTTTCTCAGTGGAAGGGATTAGCTTGCAGTACAGTTAATTCCACATGGAAGAGAAATCCAGAGCAGTAGCCCCTGTGGGATCTTGTACTACACGGCCGGATTCTTCCACATCATTTTGGCTGATGAAACAAGCAGAGAGACAACCCTTCTAAAATTGTATCAATACTAATTTTTGGAGCCCTGTCTAGGCATCACTGTACTAACAGGATGCAAATTTTGAAGCAACATACAATTTAAATTAATAGAGTTGCACATAAGGACAGTTATTTTCCAAATGATCTATTAATTAACATCACCTTCTGACTCCTTTCCCAATAGCTCTATTAAAACTGTGAGGGGAGAATGGTAGGACAAACTCACTGCTGATATTTAGATCATAAAGGGGAAAAAAAAACTACTATGTGGGTAAGAAGCAATGAAAATGTGCCACGGAAAAGGAGGTGGGGACAATATGCTCAGGCCCTCCGTCCTCTGGGGCACGATGTTTGTCAGTCCACTGCTCAGCTGAGTATAATAAGCAGAGTTGTTTTATATTGTTATCAAAGGGAAGGAATGAAATGAGTAGATCCCTCTGTGTCTATTAAGGTTATCCCAGAAAAGTGTGTCTTCATAATTAATCCTGTTGTCTTTTGAGTATACGGTTAGGGGTGCGTTTTAGTCAGTTTTATTCACTGCTGCAACCAAAAGACACAATGAGAACAACTTCCAAGGAGGAAAAGTTTATTTAAGGGCTCGTGGTTTCAGAGGTCCTGTCCACAGAAGGCCAGCTCCATTCCTTGGGGCTCAAGCTGACGCAACACATCATGGTGGAAGAATGTGATGGAGGAAAAGTGTCTCAGGACATGATCAGGAAGCAGAGAGAGACTCCATTTGACAGGTACAAAATGGAAACCCCACAGGCATGCCCCAGGAGCCACCTCCTCCAACCACACCCTACCCACATTCAGAGACTTCTACTCAGTTAATCCCATCAGGAGATTAATTCACTAATTGGGTTCTCATAGCCCAATCATTTCATCTCTGAATGTCCTTGCATTGTCTCACAGGTGAGCTTTTGGGGTCACCTGTGACCCTCATATCCAGACCATAACAGGGATATATATCATTTTGGGGGAAATTTATAGAATTATAGTCTTTTAGACCTATAAGAAACCCAGTAAGTCATACAGGACAGACTTCCCAGGAAACAGAAAGCACTATGGGGAAATTGTCTGTGACTCAAGACATTGCAGAATTAGACTTGGGTCTAAATATCTTCACACTCATTCTGGCAGACTCGCCTCCATCTCGTGCTTCTTCATTAATTGACTAACTGACAATTTCCTGATAGACAGATCTAAAATTCCTATGCTTTGTGTGAAAGATTACCCATGTTACAAATTGGTGTAAGTCATATGGTTGTCCTCAGTTGACACTAAGGTATCCCTTCCTAGCCTTTGTCAGTAGTGAGCATTATCAGTCTTCTATTTTGCAATCACTCTGATATCTCATTTTAAATGAAAACAATTCACAAAAATAAAATTCTCCCACACTTTCAAACACCTCTTAGTAATGGAACATAAAGTCATAACATCTACTCTTTGAGTTGAATTAAACCAGTCTTTGATCATGTGCAGGAATTTCACTTAGGCAGCTCTCTCTGAGCAGGATTTGGTCACATATAGATGGAGTCCAGCCAGAGCATCTTCTGGAAGTGGCTGTTTATGGACCTAATAGAATTCATGGCCTAAGGTACCAGAGAAGAGGAGAGGTGACCCCCTACAATACTCAGCTGCTAGGACAACATGCACACAAGAAAGGGGCCCAGACATGGCATTTTAGCAAATCTACACATATTGCTTCACTAAGAAACTTGCTTCCCTTGTGAAAAATATTGCTGCTGTCCATGATGATAATGGAGTCTTTAAAGGTTACCAGGTAACTGGGTAGCTGACTGGTTGTAATAGCAACATCCAAGTGTGTGCTTCTCCTCTTCCTCCTCCTTCTCCTCCTCCTCTCCTTTTTATTGAGGTATAATTAACATATTGGACACTGCAGATATTTGATCTACTCAACTTGGATGTGTTGAGAAATAAGTTATACCCGTGAATCCCTCACCACGAACTACGCCATTAACCTGGCCATGACCTCCTAAAGTGTCTTTCTTTATTATTATCGTCATCATTTAGGGGTAGGGAAGGACACTCAGTATATGACCCACACTTCCAGCAAGATTTTAAGTCCACAACACAGTATCTGTTAACTGTAGGTGCAATGATATACAGTAGATGTCAAAGACTTATTCATCATGTGCAAAGGAAACTTTGTGCCCTTAGCGTAACACCACCCATGTCCCCTTTTCTCACTCCCTAATTGGTGCCAACCTCTCGTCAATGCTCAGCTTCTAGAGATTGACTATCCTTTTTTTTTCTTTTATTGGTGTATTGTAATCATACATAACAGTGGGTTTCCTTGTGATATATTCATACACGGATGTGACATAATTTGGTCAGTTCATTCCCCAGTAGCTCCACTTTGCCTCCTCTTCTCTCTGCCCTGTTTCCCTTCCTCCACTTGATGGGTTTACCTTCCATTTTTCCCCCTTCCAGTTTTGTGGGTTCCTTTTTGTATTTCCCCCCTTTTTTTTCTCTCGCTTCCACAGATGAGACAAAACATATAATCCTGAATTTCTGAGTCTGGCGAATTTCACTTAGCATGATGTTCTCCAGTTCCATCAATTTTCCTGCAAATGGCGTACTTTCCTTCTTTATGGCTGAGTAAACAGAGTTGACTCTTTTGGATTGTCCTACACAAGGTATCTCGTGGTACCTATTATTCTGCACCTGGTTTATTTCATGTACCAGAGAGTCTTTCATGTTGTCCAAATATGGGCCTCTGATTAGTACCTCAACTACTGACAACTTCTGGTGTGTGTTTGCTGTATTAAGGTATTTCAAATGTTTTATAATAATGCCATGGAATGAGCTAAAATGTGTATGAAATAATGTTTTCAATAATAACAAACAACAAAATTTCAGAGAGAAGTAGTAAATTTCAAGATCTGTCTCACAGCAGGATGATTATGGCTGATAACAATGTCCTGTGTATTTCAAAATAATCAAGAGAGTAGATTTTAAATGTATCACTGTAAGACTAATAGATAAGTGAGCTGATAAAGATATGAACTCAATCTAAGTCATTCAAAATTGTATCATATCACATCATATGTTATAATTATATATATATGTATATATATAATTATGGCTTGTCAATCGAAAAAATGAAAATATTAAAAAACATAACAAGCCAAGAAAATCCTTCTATTTTATTTCCCATTTATAAGGCAGTCTATGAATTGCCAGAGACAGCTCATGTATCACAGAATATTTTCTGAAATGACATAAGTCTGATATTTAATTCAATTTAATTTTGTATATATTTCAGCCTACTATAAACCATCTTTGTTTTATACAATGTAAAAGATCATTTCATCCTACTTTGGATAAGTTAGTTTCATATATTGATGAATGCTCTTAAGTTGTCATCTAAAATACATACCAAGAATGACATTAAATAGATGTCACCTGAATGCCCCCTCCGTCTCACACGCCCACACATTTAGAGATCTCCACATTTGTCATTTAATCCCTTCTTGCCAATTATAAGCTTGGTCTTTCTTTTTCAGTATTTTAAATGAATCATTGTTATCCTCCATCAGTTAAAGTACCTTTATTTGCTTGCTGAAGTGTTGCCATTTTTTAGTAAAACAGTAGCAGACACTGCAGTCAATCTCAGCTAGGATTTGGTTATTATATTAATCCCATTGCCTATCGCTAAAATCCTTTGCAGGCTAATTAGATTGTTATCTGATTCTGTCTTGCCTCCTCTGAGTCAATGTGCACAGGTGGAAATGCATTAAATAAGCTATCTTTCTGGATGGCTTCTTTTCAGTACCAAGGAGTTTTGCAAGCACAAATGAAGTGATACAAAGGACTTTCAACAGTTGAAAGTTTTCAACAGCTGGGTCATTTATTTTGAGGCTGTATGTATTTGGCTAAGAGTTTCTTATAAGCATTTCTTGTGTGGCTAAGCATTTCTTCAGTGTATTCTGGGCTCCTTCTGGGTTTTTTTTTTTTTTTTTTGTTGAAACTGTTCACAGCTATAAACCAAAGCTCCACTATAACTGGCCATCTCTGAAGCACTTCAGTGTCCTGCCATGTTGGAGTTGACACACTCGTGTCAACTGAGCTGAGGTGGCAATTTGTCACTTTTCATATTAATAGAGCCATGTTTGACATAGTTAAAGAGAAGTTCCTGACCTTCCCTTTGTCTTTCTCTAAGTGAGGATGAGTCAGCACATCCATGGCTAGAATCCAATAGCACCCAGTGCTCATCTGTCTGGTACTTCAGCATGCTCTGCCATCAGTATTTGATTATAACTTCATCTCTGCCTCTTCTGGACCAATTCAAGGGACTTGGACTTACTTTCTCATTCATGCTCATATCCGCAGAACAATCACTGATGCATACTTAGCAAGCATTAGAGATAGAATTCAGAAAATTCAGTTGAGATTACAACTCCAGTGCCAATTATATGTTGTACACAGGCAAAAGCACTTTAAATGTATCTGTATTATAATATAAAGTGTAGAAAGGAATTAATCATCACCTTCCAGGTCATCTTAATAATTGCTAACAATGCTTTCTAAATTTCCCTTCTGTATATTTTTTAATAATAGGAATTTTTAATAGTGGAGGAAGACCCTCCGCTCTATGTCGTCAAGCCTTGGGATTCCTTTTAATCCCCCCCTTCACAACCAGAACTTGGCTGACCAGAAGGCACAAGAAAGGGGCCATATGAAGGTGTAGTTCACATGTCAGAATAGAAAGAGTGTTCTCAGAAATAAACTACGATGTCGTCCTGCATGATGAGCTAATACTGGGAAACTGATGAATGTAAAAATTGTAGAAAAAGTTTTAATTGAAATTACCCCTCCAAAAACATTTCTAATCTTAGAAATTTTATATTTGTATTTTAAAAATTTATATTTTATTAACTTGTTTAAAAATTACTACTCTTGTTTCCACTGACTACATAAAAAGAAGCATTCCATAGGCATAAAACCATTCTGGCTTTTATAGGATTTATACTAAACAGCTTCCCATCATAACAGATTTTTGGATCTGAAAGGTTCTTTTGGAAAATAATAACTGAACACATTTCACTTTTATTTTTTCAAATATTTTTCGAGTTTGTTTTGGATATGTTAAGTTTTACAGTTGAGAATCATAGCTTCTGTTAATTTAATCTTGTTCTGAGTGATTTAAAAGATTAATTCTTAAATTTTAAAGAGCATATGTAGAAATGTACATGCTATAGTAATTTATAGAATGTACTTGACAAACAGAATTTAAAGTTATGTTGAACAGAGAACAATGTGACATGTGTGGAGACAAACACGTAATAAACAATAAAAGGTAGTAGCAATATTCTGACTTAGAAATATGGGTTGAATGTTAATATGGGGCTTTATCTCCACTTAATGACAATGATAATTTATCATTATTTAAATTAATTCTGATGCAACTGTGCATGTACATGTCCTTGAAAACTCAGTTAAATTGTATGGCCATTGTGTTTCATTTTAATGGTGAAGAAATAGAAAATGCAGTTGCTAAAAGATAATTTTATATATATATATATATATATATATATATATATATATATATATGACTAAAACTGAACTTAAATTTCTAGGTTGTTGAACACTAAAATAATTTAATAGTTCAATCAAATTGTTAAAACTAAAACTCAATTCAATGAGGATATACTCCAATCCTGTTATTATTGTATTGTTATTATTACTTTAAAAAAACATTTATTTGTGTATACTGTACACTACAGGGTTAGATTCTTTATATATAGAATCATAATCCATATTCACATTGTGAGAAAGTTTCCTTGTGTATCAGATACAAAATTGAGTTTTGGAGAAATTAATTTCTTAAAGGTTGTATAGGTAGTTGCAGACACTATGTTAAAAATCACACTCGAATCTAAAAGAAATGCCATCAAGTTAATTAATAGATTCACTTCTCAGTTTTCAGAAACATCTGTATGCTATTTACAGCCAGGTGTTTGATTTTTCTCTGAATATGACCAATGATACCAATTCTGCCACTATATTCTTGTGTTTCCTTGTGCTCTTAAGACTCCATTCTTCCCTATAAATATTAGCCCTCCTTATAGGCCCAAGGAAAGCCACATGTTCAAAGATGACTTCCAAATGGAGTCTCTCTGGACTCCTACTTCTTCCACCTTTCTTGCTTGAAAACTCAGACTCATCTTGTGGTGTTATTAATAATGCTTATCCCCAGATCCCGGAGATACAGAATATGTTATCTGGCTTCTCAGAATCCCCCCGTGTGCTGTAGAAACTGCAAGATAGAAATGATCCAATCAGTATTTATTTACTACTAGCTGCTAGTACCTAGTAGGATTCTTAGTTGTCTTGACTTCCCTGGACCCCTGGGATAATACAGTCCAGCTAAAGACCTGTTGGGTTCACAGAATTTAAGTAAACTCCCTGATCTTAAGTTGTCTGTTGGTATCCTGGGAATAGGAAAAGCAATATCTTAAGACTAGCTCAGAGGAATTAATTTTGAGAAAAGTTTATGGAGGTTATGATTCTTTTTCCTTTACAGAATCTTTCACTTCAGACACAAAACCATATTCTTAGGTCCCTCCATAAGCTGTGGATGAGTTGTCAGGAGCCTACAATTGGAACATTGTCTTCCTAATTAATTCAGAGATGTTTTTTCCTGGAGAAACTATCTCATGGTCCTGCCTTGGAGCTTGGCCTAAAGATATTGCCCAGACTTATATTTCATCTCTAATGTCCAACATTAATAGGTAGTCAAATACTTGTATCTTAGAAATTCCATAAATCAATTAGGGAGAGAGAAAGAAGCATCTAATCAACTAACACAGAAAGAAGTTATGACTAGCATTTAGAAGTTTCATCCAATATTTTGAGGTAGAAAGAAGAATACAATTTCTCTGGAGATAAATTTTTGCAGACCACAGGGACCAGTTACCTGTACAAAAACAGGGGTAGTGAAGGGACCCTGTCTCTTTCTGTCTTAGAGAGGCAACATTGCTCAGCGAGCAAGAATCAGAGCTTCTGTGGGTGCCACCTTGTTCAATTCTGCTTACAGCATTGCCTGAGGCCAGTAATTAATTTATCTAAACCTTCATTTCCTTATGAATATGAGTATCTGTCTCTGTTGGATTATAGATAAGGTTGCCATAAGTATTAGATAATTTCTGCAATGTAGCAGTTATAAATATACCTACATCTAATGCATATAGTAGATATTTATATTAATATAGCATACTATACATGAGACAACATGTAATATTAAATATATTCTAATTATATTTTATAGGAGATTTATATATATATATATATATATATATATATATATATATATATATATATATATATGTGTGTGTGTGTGTGTGTGTATATATATACATATATATATATATTTAGAATAGCTTACTTCAATTTTTTGAGGAAGCCTGTTTTTGGCTTGCCACAACATAGTGTGCACTGTATGCTTGGTGGATGTCCATTGGAGCCTGTTAATGAATGGACATCTTCTGTCTGCTTTCCTTGGAGAAAATTCAGTTTTCTATACCCCATTAAAACCAGACATCTGCTGTTGTGTTCATTTTCAAATTTGGATTTATAGTACTAGACTTACAGCCTGACCTCCCTTGTAGTCATTGATCATGATTTTGTGTCTTTATGTCAGAATATATTTTAGAATCTTGAAACTATTATTTAATGGCATTCAGGAAAAGGCAGGTTATCATGTGAACCTCCACATATTCTGTTTAAAGATATGGCAGCATTTGAAAACTTAATATACCTAAGCAAATATAAAGTTGGAAAAGAGAGGGGAGGGAAGAGAAAGTTTACATTTAATAAAGACAATCAGAGACAAACAAAGAGATTGACAAGCCCAATATGTCCAGGACTCAGGTGGCCCTTAGGCAATGGTCATAGCTACTTTTGGTTTCTAAATTGACGTGCAGTTCTTCTTGAATCATTTCATTGGTGAAACCTGTTAATACGGCATCTGTTCTCTAGTTCCACTCAATTCTATGCCCTTGATCCCATCCGTTCATGGTCATAATTAGGTTTCTCATTAGTTTTACTCTTCTGTCATGACCTTCCCTCTTCCCCGCACACTCTGGGAGCCCCACATGCCTTCAGTACATTACCTATGTTTTTTTTATTAAAATAAAATTAAATTGCAATCAACTAACACCTCTGGAGAGAGCACATAATTTCATTCTTTTCATTTTACTGATAAGCAAATTGAGCTACAAAGTGATGAATGACAGCATACAATTTATTGCTTTTGTAGGAAACAAATAATGTGCACGTAGCCCTTAGTAGTAACCAAATAGATTTACAGATAGTACTGAATTTTATCTTCCTAAGAACCCCCTAAGGAAAGTACACATACTTTACCAATGCAAACCTGAGTATCTAGAAGTTAAGTGATTACTCAGGATCACAGGACAAGGGTCTGCCCAAGGACGACACTTAGGACTTTGGATTCCTGACAAAGTGTTTCTTCTACAACAATATTATACTTCTGCTTTTTCCTTTGACTCTGAGTCTTGTTATTTTCAGTCTGTTCTTATTGTCTCTGCTGCCCTTTTCAATAATGGATTCAGATACTTTTGAAGTTAAACACACACACACACACACACACACACACACACACATACACATATACACACACGCCATTCAGGGCAAGGTATGTGGTTCTAGGTATCCTGGGTGGTACAGCTTGCACACAGAAAATCTTGTGTGAAAAGTTGCCCAGTTATATTTATCCATGTACCAAGTATACGTTTTTAATTGAAACCACTGGTAAAATCTAGAGAAATTCAATTAAAAAGAAAAGAAAGACTCCACTATAGGGATTTCCTTCTGTTCATCCATAGATATATTCATCTCCATTTTCTTATTTGTTAATGTTAAATAATAGATTTTTTTCAGAAGAAAGTGTAATAAATGTTAGAATTAATTAATCAGTACTACTATTTCAGGGGTGATATAGATATGGGGGTAACCCACATTGTTGTGTTGTTGTTTTTTTGTTCTATTTGGAATGATTTGCTTTGAAAAAACCATCAAGAAAAGTCTAGTGAATAAACGTGATTAGATGTAGAAACTCTTGTGGTCTGTAGGTAGTTAGAAGGTTTGTTCGTTAAAAAAAAAGTTAAATCTCTTCAACGTGTAGGCAAAAGTTTTTTTTTTTTTTTTTTTTTTTTTTTAATAGAGGAAATCTGCACATGAACTGCTCATTTTTCATTTAAAATAAACTGTGTGACTCCCTTCTCTCAGTGGCCCATGTCATGCTTAAAATATGAAAGGAAATAAATCTGCAAGCTTTAAGGAAAAGATAAACTCCCATGCCTGCTATATTTGCAGAGTAATCAAGGATTATGGTATATTTATCCCATTTCCTCACTCCTCCCTTCTTGTTATTTCAGTCTTCCTCATCAAAACACTTGCTTTTCACTGAATCCCTGCAAATTAGCTTCTCATGCATATTCACTGGCAAATCACACAGCAGTCCTGTAATGGCAGCAGCTTTCTTGCCATTGAGCTCAGCCGGACAGGCACCCACCAGGCAGGAAGCCTGTCACAGCGGAGGCTTGGGGCAGTGAGCATCAGCTTTCTGGGTACAGCCTGCTGCTGCTGCCCTTCAACTAGCAACTTTAATCTTCCTTATCATGAGAGGGAGCTCAGAGCAATAAATTCCATCCAGTTCCACCTGGAGTTCTCCTAAGGGTGGATGACCTTTTATATTTTTAATGAAGATTTTATCTTTCACTTTCCTTGAAACAAGTAGTTAGGTATTTTTGTTATTTCATAGAATAATGAAATACATCTCATAGTAATAATTTTCCCCTAAGACTCACCCCTTCCATTTGTAGACTTTTAGTTGAAAGGATCCCTTCTGAAAGGAGTCTACCAATAGGGACAGAAAATTCACCAGTAATTTAATCTGGATTTTAATCCTTTCCTTGCAAATTTATTTTAAGATATTCCCAGCATATGGATGTTTTAGACATTTGTGTCTGAGTTAAAAGCTAAAAGAAAAATTTCCAACCCCAGCACACAATATACTTCATTTTCTGTTTGTGAAGTAACTTCTATCTTACAGCAAGTGACTGGAGCCATACAGTAAACTATAGACAACTACCTTAATTATGTTTCTCCTGGATGAAGTGATGGTAAATAATTATGCCACACAGATCTGGATCTGAATGGATGATGAAATTGTGAGATAAAACTTAAATTTAGAAAAGACTCCTGTTTCTCAATAGGAATATGTCAAGAATCCTATAGAACATCTAACTATATCTCTCATTCAATATAGGGGTTCAGTATATGTCAGTCGTGGTATATTGTGTTCTTCTTTCTCAAAAAGTGCTTGGAAAAAAGTCCTTTTCATTTTAAAATGCTATATGTCCAATAAAAGGAACAATTAATATACCATACTTCCAAAGCAGATTTATGAAATAAATGGAATTGAACATCAACCAATTTCATTATATTTGAAAGTATAATGGAAAAATATATGTGGTTTTAATTGTTAGATTATTATCTAAGAACTGACTACCATTTTGCTTTGGGTAACTACAAATCTTAAAATAGGATTAGACTTGGAGGTAGTTTAGTTTAACTTATTTTTGCCATAAGTCATAAAGCTATATTCCCTTTCTTAATTACCCTAGGTAGTGTCAAGAATATATCAGAAAACTAAGTTGAAAACTTCAGTTTCCAAATAGTTATATTTGAAATTACCAATGCTGTAATTTAAACCGCTTGATTAAATCATGTGCGATTTTAATTAAAGACATTTTTTATATTGAAGCATTTTTGAGATTTGAAAATATAAGAGAGAAAAGTCTTTCCAAATATTTCATTTCAAGAAATATATACAATGTATTCTTCCTAGCATTTAAATTCCCACCTATCCTAGCACACTGTCCTGCAGACGCAGCAGGTCACCAGTGTTGGGACTGGGCTGTTGCTTAGCTAGATCACCCAGCCAATGGACCCCATGGATGGATTCTGTCCCCTTTGAAGAGTGCCCCAAGTCACTAGAATAAGTTCCCTTCTTCCTTTTACTGTGGCTTCGGCTACTAAGTTAATTTTTCCCATAATATTGATTCAGCTGATTCATGGTATTCTAGTTCTTTTTGGAAAATTCCACAATAATTTTTATTTTCATGAATTTAATGGAAACTTAATTATTCTAGAGAGTAGAACCCAGAGCTTATTTTCAACTTCAAATCTCACAGATGAGGGCAAAAATCATTTGTGCTGTTCCTTATGAATGGTATTGCAAACAAAGACACCATGCCAGTTCAAGTAGGCAGATGGCCAGAAGAGTTTCCTACAAGACAGTGCCATGTGTCACCTCTTTAGTGTTGTTGTAGCTTTCCCACCTGACAAGATAGTGTCAAGATCTGTTAATGAGATGACCTCACAAGTGTATATTTGAATATTTCATGAATAGCCATTTTAGCTTTGCATGGATCTGACAGTAATTAAATGCAATGCATGAGCTACTAAGGCCCATTCCAAAATATATATTCGTGTATAGGTATATTATGTATTTTTCCCTTCAAAGGCATATCAAGGTGCACAAGTCAACATGTTAACTTGAAAGGACAAGATAAGAGCTTTTTTCCCTAATTGATTCTTCTATTAGCTATCTGAGATCTCTTTGCTCTATTATAGCCCTCGGTACATAACTACCCCTCATTATTGCAGAATAAATTTTCATTATGAGCTTGACCTAACATGCTTCTATGTAGTGGGATGTAGACACAGAGCATCTCTCTTTCTTATTCTTTCTTTGATTGTCAAGGAATAATTGACCAGAAAACAATGGCTAATATATCACTTTCTCTAATGAAATAGAATACAGTGAATAGGCATTTATAAATAATCTATTTTGACATTTTGGATCAATGATTCTAGATTTTGATGTTTTGTGTGTGTGTGTGTGTGTGTGTGTGTGTGTGTGTGTGTATGAGGGAGAGAGAGAAGATAATATTTTATCTTCAGTGAAATAATTGATATCTATATGTATGTTCAATGAATATAATTTTGAATTGAAAATTATTCTTTTTCCTGCACTCAGAAAAATAGAATAAATATTGGAGCTTACACTTTTTAAAAGAGGAATCTGAAATTCAATGGAACTTTATCTCTCAGGGAACTAATGGTTGATTATTTTCATAATAATTGTGTGAACATTTAACATTGTCCTCTACAAACTTTAAAAGTTGAAAAGCAAGGGTGAGAATAAATTTCCCATCCAGATTACATGTTGGAAATCCAGTTTATCTTTTTGAATTTTGTATGTTGATATGACATGTTAAAAATGAAGTACATGTGCATTAATAATAAAATTAGCAAAAATGTGATTTCTTTATTAGCAACGGCTTATGTTTAGTTATAAAATATATTAACTATTAAACCTTTGCATGTAGAGAATTCTTTTAAATCAAAAATGGAAATCCTTGCAACTAGGTGACCATTTAGTCACAAAAAATACCAAAGCAATTTTCTGGATGATTCAGCATTTGGCCAAATAATAAGAATGCTCTTAGAATTCAGCTACCTGAAAATAAACATAAAACATCTAGTAAAGTCCTAGATATTTCAAAATCACTGTATTAATGAGGAGATTCCTTTTCCTGCTTTGTAATAAAGAACGAAAGAGACATTTTATAAAAGCTAGGAAAGATTCCTTTTGAGTATCCTCTGCTCAATGACCCTGTTTAGCCTTCTTAGCTGATTAGGTATCTTGAAGAAAACTTAATTCATAGTGTGTGCAAAATACCACTATGGGTGGACGTGAAATGGTCCAGAGGCTTTTTATCTGACACTACTTAACCTAGGGTTTCCCAAACTCACCTGCACCCAAGCACACCTGCTTTTTGTTTCTCTGTTTCTGGTAAACCCTTCTAGTATCCAGAGGAAAGTATCCAGAGGAAAGGACACTGGAAGTCCCTGATGATGGCTTCACACTGGAAAGCAAACCAGCACCTCCTGAGTTTAGATGCTGAATCCCACAATTCCAGGCTTACCGGTATCTGTATTTTGGATAAGCCATACAGTGCTTCGTTTTTTACTGGACCTTGCATAATGAGTTAAATTGCTACTAACCCAAACTGTGAAACAGGAATTAAAACTGAGAAAAGTATCAATCCACTAACGAGGGAGTGAGAGCATTTGCCTCTATTATGGAAATCCCACTGTACCCAAGGAGTCAGTGATAATGATACCTGAACACATTTTCTAAAAATGCGAATTTTCAATAAAACTTTTTAAGGTGATATGTTACCATTATGGTTGTCAAGACTATAATGATGGTGTGCTGAAAAAAACTATGAAAAAGCAAAGTCACAAAAAAGTAAATAAAAAGGATGGCACAATGTCTGTATTAAATTTCCCAAAGCATAATACATTTTTTTTCCTAGTGTATGTATGATCTTGGAGAAAAACAGTCATATTCTACAAAAGAGTGGTTTGTATAAAAGGAGTTAGTTAGTTCCATGAGGGTAAAGTGAAGGATGCAACAATTAGAAAAATAAGATTTTGTGGGAGACAACAAAGAAAGAGTTGTTAAAAACTTAATGATATGGATTCTTGTGAAATTTGCATAGGTGAGATGGAAAAAGTCATATGAAATGGTGGATGAATTAGTGAGCAATCTGCAGAGACATACTGATACATGGTATCAATTTGAAGTCA
The DNA here is from genome assembly GCF_047511675.1 of Marmota flaviventris. Classification (NCBI taxonomy): domain Eukaryota; kingdom Metazoa; phylum Chordata; class Mammalia; order Rodentia; family Sciuridae; genus Marmota; species Marmota flaviventris. The sequence goes on along the minus strand of NC_092498.1, from coordinate 9,711,300 downwards.
AATATGTGCTCACATTTGTTGCTCTGTGTCCTTCTGTGTCTGTGTCTTATGCAATGATTTACAAAAAGATAAAGAGGAACGTGCTTCCTACTGATTTTAGTGATGGCAAAGTCAGGAGTGAGGATAGAAATGTTGCCTGACAGGTTCGTGACTCCAAGAAAGAATCTAGCACCTGCAAAGTGCTGAATCAAACTTCAAATACCATACTTCATTGTCTCAGTTTGCAGTTGCACAGTTGGTTGGAAGGCAACTGCTTGAAGACTGTAGAATGATGTGGTAGCTGAGCACAGAGATGATTTAGTTAATTTTATGTACCAGGCTCAGCACAGAACAGAGGGATAATTCTGCCCTCTGAAGCCTCTTTACAGGTTTACAATGGAAGGGATTCAAATGGATGGATTAGCACTCTCAACTTTATTCCAATCCCCAGATGCCATGATATTTTTGTTTTTCCAAACGGTGTTTCCTTCTCTGGACCCTCATTTCCCTAACCCTTCCTTCAACAAAAGAAAACCAAAATAGCACTCACTTTTCTTCAAACAACTCGGTGCTTTTTTTCCCCCTTGTATGTTTTATTAAAATGAACTTTGCACACATATGCACACACATAGAAAAAAAATTACCAGTAGTTCCACTTATGCTGTAGTTAAATTGTTTCTAAGAAGGCCTTGAATATATTCACTTATGTCAACTGTCTCGTGGCACCACTCAGTTGCTCATAAAATGTCTGCGGAACAAATCTAATTTTTTTTCCTTCCCTGTTTCCGTCCTTTCTTTCTTTCTAGCTTGCTGGCTCTCTTGTTTTTTTGTTTTGTTTTGTTTTTTGCTTTCTTATATAGTTAATTTATTCACTCAATATATCTGAAAGAAGTGGGAAATAGTTATAAGTAATGACCTGTTGCCCCAAGTGTGAATTTTTTCCCAGTCTGAGGGGTTGTCACTGTGGGTCAAAGCCCGTCCGGGAGCCTCATGTGCCCAGGAAGCTCACAACTTGTCCTTGGCTGCTTTCTGTCCATTTATTTCCCTTCACATGTATTAGAATAAAGGAGCTTTGACTAAGGCCAGTGGCATAGAGTAGAAAGCCAGAACCCAAATGTCCTCAGCCTGGTAGTGACTGTCCTTCAGCTTTAGGGATACACCTTGAACTCTAGCATGAAAGAAAAGGAATCTTTATAAAGCACACACATTTGAGTAAATATTTGTCATTTGTTATTACTTATTAGTTGGAAAGAGGGGTTAAAGAATTCAACATCCAGGGCTACTGCTCAGTACATTGGTATATTTGAGTACTTCTTATCTAAATGGCTCTATTAACTTATTTCTTGTATCCAAACAAGGGAAACAATACAGGGTTTTTGTTTGTTCGTTTAGGAAATTTTAGTACTAATGGAAAAGCCAACCTTACCAGTGTTTGAGACTGAATTAGGTTTCCCTTGGTAACAAAGTTTGAAAACCTTACAAGGTAATAAAAACTTTCTAAACTGGGTGGAAACAGACCATGCCACCCTAGCTTACCCACAGTAGTTAATTTTGGCAATTTCTTTAATGCCATTTTAACCTACAGGTATCAATAAGGACTGAAGGGGCTCAGGTCTTGTCAATAGAAAGGTTTATAAGTAAGAAGGAGGGAAAATGACTGAATGCAAGAATAAGGAAAATGCACCCTAATTGTGATTCAAGGCTGCAGCAGGTTCTGTGTACAAATAAATAGGCTTCAACACCTGCTGATGTGTTGGCATCTGGCTTGAAAGCAACAAACATCTGCTTGTAATTTGCAGTGGGAGACCATGACAGTGAAGAACGGTAGGCTGTCACTGAATATGCAACCTTGTTAAGTTCCTCAGAAGATCCAGAGCAGAGATAATGAATGGATAATCTGGGACATGTGACTCCCATGTGATAAGGATGAGATTTGCTTTTATTTTTTTCTTCCAGTTGCACTTATGCTTCCATCCTGAACCATTACCTAATAGACTTTAAACACTACTGAGAGCTTTCTTAAGGAGAACCCATTTTAATTTTAAAAGAGACTTTTCCCAACACCCGGGTTATATCTTCCACTCTCTGGGGTTAGCATTTGCTCAGAGTTGATGTGGACAGCATGTAACTACTCAAACTTATGTAGGTCCTGTTGGGAGAGCCAATGGGAGGATTCAGCTCTGGGAACAGTCACATTTAGCTTGTAGGCAGTTCAGACAGCTCATTTCACAATCCCACCTGCCTTCCCTCTATAAAGATCATGATTCTCTGGTTTGGTTGTGGTTTTGATACTTTAGGCAGTAACTCACCATTTTGCCACCTTTGCTTTTGATACAGGTTGGTTTTGTAACATCCCTCAGGCTAGAGGTTGGGAAGACTCTTTGCCAGGTTTTTTTTAAAGGAGGGAAATGAACACCTCAGACTTGGAGATCACCATGCCCAGGCACTCCTTATCTTCTCTTAATTTTTCAGAGATTTCTAGAGATAATTCTGTAAACCAGTTTGTTTATATGTATCTTGGTGGTTAATGACAATTTCCACATGTCCATGTACTCAGTGAATGAGAATTCACTGTTACAACCATTTTCAAAAAAACATCCTTAGATAGATGAAACAATCTTTAGGTCCTAAGAATGGGGAGGCTCCACCATAACAGCTGCAGGCGGTCACTATTTCAACCAGGAATAGTGATTCCTTGCTGTCAACAGGAGTTTCCATACTCAAAAGGTGTTATTTAATTATCTTATCATTTGCCAACATAATTTTTGCAAATTTAAAATTCTTTGATTAACTTAGGTGCTTAAATTGGATCAGTCCAAACTTCATTCTCAAAATTTCAATTTAATATTTAAAGAATGTGGAGTAGTTTCAGTAATGCTTTTGCTACTTAAAAAGAGTAAGTAAATAATAAAAGTAAAAACAGTCATGGCTCTGCCCAGAGGTACAAGAGACAGATTCTGTGGCTTCTGTTTTGCTTACAGCTAAATTTCTAACCTGTGTTGAGACTATATTTATAGATTTCTTCAACAAAGAAATTCACAGTTCACAAATACATATTCCTCAAAAAATCCAGAATTCCTTGTGTGCTGGATTTCACAAAACTAAAATATTCAGTCCTTAAATCTTCTCTGAAAAGAGTTTGTAACGTTTTAGGGTATTGAAAACTTAAGGGACTTCTAATGTGGCCATAGAACATAATACTGACAATAACTGAGAGAACCTAAGATATAGATTCCAAAGAGACACCACCATTTCTAACAAATTATATTTTCAATGTTTGTATCCTAAAGATAAGAACCATATGATCATCTCGACAGACGCAGAAAAAGCATTCGACAAAGTACAGCATCCCTTTATGTTCAAAACATTAGAAAAACTAGGGATAACAGGAACTTACCTCAACATTGTAAAAGCTATCTATGCTAAGGCTCATGCTAGCATCATTCTGAATGGAGAAAAATTGAAGGCATTCCCTCTAAAATCTGGAACAAGACAGGGATGCCATCTATCACCACTTCTATTCAATATAGTTCTCGAAACACTGGCCAGAGCAATTAGACGAAAGAAATTAAAGGCATAAAAATAGGAAAAGAAGAACTTAAGTTATCACTATTTGCAGATGACATGATTCTATAACTAGAAGACCCAAAAAGGTCTACAAAAAAACTACTAGAGCTAATTCAGCAAAGTGGCAGGATATAAAATCAACACGCATAAATCAAAGGCATTTCTGTATATCAGTGACAAAACTTCTGAAACGGAAATGAGGAAAAACACCCCATTCACAATATCCTCAAAAAAAATAAAATACTTGGGAATCAACCTAACAAAAGAGGTGAAAGATTTATACAATGAAAACTACAGAACCCTAAAGAGAGAAATAGAAGAAGATCTTAGAAGATGGAAAAATATACCCTGTTCATGGATAGGGAGAACTAACATCATCAAAATGGCAATATTACCAAAAGTTCTCTATAGGTTTAATGCAATGCCAATCAAAATCCCAACAGCATTTCTTGTAGAAATAGAGAAAGCAATCATGAAATTCATATGGAAAAATAAAAGACCCAGAATAGCAAAAGCAACTCTAAGCAGGAAGTGTGAATCAGGTGGTATAGCGATACCAGATTTCAAACTATATTACAGAGCAATAGTAACAAAAAGAGCATGGTACTGGTACCAAAACAGGCGGGTGGACCAATGTTACAGAATAGAGGACACAGAGACTAATCCACAAAGTTACAACTATCTTATATTTGATAAAGGGGCTAAAAGCATGCAATGGAGGAAGGATAGCATCTTCAACAAATGGTGCTGGGAAAACTGGAAATCCATATGCAACAAAATGAAACTGAATCCCTTTCTCTCGCCATGCACAAAAGTTAACTCAAAATGGATCAAGTAGCTTGATATCAAACCAGAGACTCTGTGTCTGATAGAAGAAAAAGTTGGCTCCGATCTACATATTGTGTGGTCGGGCTCCAAATTCCTTAATAGGACACCCATAGCACAAGAGTTAATAACAAGAATCAACAAATGGCACTTACTTAAACTAAAAAGTTTTTTCTCAGCAAGAGAAACAATAAGAGAGGTAAATAGGGAGCCTACATCATGGGAACAAATTTTTACTCCTCACACTTCAGATAGAGCCCTAATATCCAGAGTATACAAAGAACTCAAAAAATTAAACAATAAGATAACAAATAACACAATCAACAAATGGGCCAAGGACCTGAACAGACACTTCTCAGAGGAGGACATACAATAAATCAACAAGTACATGAAAAAATGCTCACCATCTCTAGCAGTCAGAGAACTGCAAATCAAAACCACCCTAAGATACCATCTCACTCCAGTAAGATTGGCAGCCATTATGAAGTCAAACAACAAGTGCTGGCGAGGATGTGGGGAAAAGGGTACTCTTGTACATTGCTGGTGGGACTGCAAATTGGTGCAGCCAATTTGGAAAGCAGTATGGAGATTCCTGGGAAAGCTGGGAATGGAACCACCATTTGACCCAGCTATTGCCCTTCTCGGACTATTCCCTGAAGATCTTAAAAGAGTGTACTACAGGGATACTGCCACATCGATGTTCATAGCAGCACAATTCACAATAGCAAGACTGTGGAACCAACCCAGATGCCCTTCAATAGATGAATGGATAAAAAAGTGGCATTTATATACAATGGAGTATTACGCAGCACTAAAAAATGACAAAATCATGGAATTTGCAGGGAAATGGATGGCACTAGAGCAGATTATGCTAAGTGAAGCTAGCCAATCCCTAAAAAACAAATGCCAAATGTCTTCTTTGATATAAGGAGAGCAACTAAGAACAGAGCAGGGAGGAAGAGCAGGAGGAAAAGATTAACATTAAACAGAGACATGAGGTGGGAGGGAAAGGGAGAGAAAAGGGAAATTGCATGGAAATGGAAGGAGACCCTCATTGTTATACAAAATTACATATAAGAGGTTGTGAGGGGAATGGGAAAATAAACAAGGAGAGAAATGAATTACAGTAGATGGGGTAGAGAGAGAAGATGGGAGGGGAGGGGAGGGGGGACAGTAGAGGATAGGAAAGGTAGCAGAATACAACAGTTACTAATATGGCAGTATGTAAAAATGTGGATGTGTAACCGGTGTGATTCTGCAATCTGTATTTGGGGTAAAAATGGGAGTTCATAACCCACTTGAATCTAATGTATGAAATATGATATGTCAAGAGCTTTGTAATGTGTTGAACAACCAATAAAAAAAAGAAAAAAAAAGAAAAGAAAATACACAGTAAAACTCTGAACTCTTTAATATTTCATTCAAGCTTTAATTACAATGAACACAAGTAAAATTTCAGTCCATTTATTTTTCATTGCTTTTGAAAAGAAAAGGTTAAGATCGGTGACTTTGGCTGCTGAAGAGAGATGAAGACCTATGGACAGAGCCAGAGACTGGGTGTGATGGGAAGCAGGGGACAGTCCCAGGTCAATACTTTTCCTAGGTGGGCATCTATCACCACAATGCTCTCTGTGGCCTGTGCCTTTCTTTACCTTTTATATCTGGGAATGAAATATTTAAATATTTTAATTATTTGTATCTAATTTCTTAAAGATTGACAGGTTTTTGTTGTTTAAAAGAATTTTTTTATTGCTGTTGTTGCTTTTCAAACATCCAGGTTATATTTTCCAGCTACTAGATAGGAAACCCAACAACTAGAACTTAGTAGAACCATAATTGAATGAGATAGTTCTGCCTGGAGCCAATATTAAATCTCCAGTTCCCCAAGTGTTAATTAGTGGGTTTGTATTAAAATTTTTCAGAGAAGATTTGAGGCACTGAATATTTGATTTCTCAGAATTCAGCATTTGTTGCTTGGATCTCATCCTTACATCTGGATACAGGCATTTTGATTATCTTCTGCTCCAGAAAAACAACCTTAGGACATAAGAATCCCATAAGATTTTCTTCCCAAGTGAGATATTTATTTATTTTAAGTTGCATTGGGCTATTTGGGGGGAATGAAGGAAGATTACAATGTACCTGATGCATTTAAATTGTGTTTCTACTACTACCATTGACTGCATACTTACTATAACAAGGTATGTTCTAGGAGCCCTCTTATGTAAATATCCTCCAAACCCCATTTCATCTTCATCATATAAATGCAAAAATTTAAACTTTACACAGGTAAAATTATGCCTGACATCATCCAACCTGAAAATTGTTGAACTCCGGAATATAAACTCCCAAACTCTTTCTCTCTGTAACCTGCAGCATATTCACAGCTGTGCATACAGACATCTAGTGAAAGAAAATAAATTCAGATTTTTTTTTTCATCTCTGGTCTGTAAACTCCCCTTTCAACTTTTCCTATTTTCAAAAGTATGCTTCATATCACATCCATATGGGGAAAACCTTTTAAATAATCTTCAACTATGTCTACCAGATGGCCAAGCCCTTGAGACCTAGGGCTCAAAAATTGTGGCTGAACAATTTTACTTTGTTTTTTACTTATCTGCTAAATAAATATTCTAAGTGGAAACACAAAGCTGCCTGTAATGGTATAAAATCACTTTCTCTAGATGATTCCATTACATGTTTGATCCAAGAGAGGAATGTCAGGCTTTAAGACAGTTCTCTAGAGAATACAGTCAATCCCTTATTGCCTCTCCAAGCTTCCTTGTTAAAGTTTCTCTAAACAAGTGTTATTTGTCTCCAGTCTCAAATAGCTACTCCTCAAACTCTCATTCCTTACTGAGCTCCACAGAGGAGAAGATATGATAGGATTTACATATACACACACACGCACACACACACACAAACACACACACATAAATCCCCTGGAAATCTTAATGATGAATTGTATAGAAAATAATAGCAATCTATGCAGAATTTTTTTTTTGAATAATGAAAATGTCATAATGTGAAATATCTCAGAACTCTTTGTGTACCCAAATGCCAGCCCACTGAGAAGCCTCTAGAAAGCTCCACAAACTGAATGGACTCTTAACCTTCACTTAAGCTTTCAAATCAGTCAAATGGGTGCCTTGCTTATGGCTGCCCGAGACTCATTCGTAGAAGGACATGCAGTTTATCATTGAGAGGTTCACACATTGGGTTCCAGGGAGAGACTAAAATGGATCACATGCACAAAATGTTCAATTTCAACCCCCTCACATGAATCTAACAAGAAACCAGTAAATGTGACAGGCATTGAGTGGGAAATAAGATGTAATTTCTGGTATCTCATTATTTATTACATGATACCAAGTAATTTATTGAAATGAAAAAACATCCTGCTGCAAGTTCCTCAGCCTGTGTAATATTTCAGAGGAGAATCCTCTTTCCCATTAGCCAACATTCTCTTATACCTCTTTGTGTTCCATTTACCCATGTTTTACCTACTGTTCTAAGTTGCTGAAGATCTACAACTTTAGATTCAACCAGGGCAGCATGCCCCAAATTGACCCCAAGCCACGGTCTCCTCTCACCTAAGCAATTACATTTCTTATCCTTCCTCATGTATTTTCTGTAGGCAATAGGACAGTTAGACATTTGTGTGTGTGTGTGTGTGTGTGTGTGTGTTTTAAGACAAAATACTAATGTTTAGCTATGGATACAATGTTAAGCTATATTATTCTATAGAATAATTCTGTATCAGTGGGAATTTATCAGGGATATTTTATCCAGAACACTCAATTTCATACTTCACTAAGATAATCCGAATTATAGGGTTTTTGTTGTTGTTGTTGTTGAAAGTAACATTGTATTCCACATTTCTTTTCTTTTTATTGGATTATGCTTCTCAATTTATACTTTAATATCTTGTGGGGAGCAGAACAGTGAGAATCTTTATATAACTCATTAACTTGATTTATTGCTCTATGGTAAAAATTAAAATATTTCTTCCTGTTACAGATTTCTCAGAAAGACTGAAAATGGATGATTATTCCCAATTAAAATGAAAAAGTATAATGATTCAACAGGTTTTAGTAAGAACTTTGGCAAGATCTGGAAATAAGGAAGAAAATCAGTGTAGGCAGCCAGATTTTTGTAGTATTTTCTGTCTTCTCATTTCTGTGCCCTGTTCTGGCTAGTACTACCATCAGTACATGCTTTGTGTTCACATTTGATGTTTGGCTTATTAACTCTCTGTAATGAAGCACCAACATTTTTTGAGTGGGGATCATATTCAGGGAGTATTAATATCACTAATGGAATTATATGGTAAGGATTATTTTTTTCTTCTTTTTAAAATAATTTTTAGTTGTCAATGGACTTTTGTTGATTTATATGTGGGGCTGAGAATCGAACCCAGTGCCTCACACATGATAGGCAGGCACTCTGCCACTGAGCCACATGGTAAGGATTATTAAAATTCAATCTCAATGCTGGCTGGAGTTTTATTACCAGTACCAAGAGCAGTGTCTGAAAATGGCAGGACATAGTTAATGTTGAATAATTCTAATGTTTCTATACACCTCACCAAAAAAAGTGCTCAAAACTACCCCAGAAAACAAAAGATAATTAGAGAAAATTGAAAAATTAATTCAGCCAACGGAATCACCTGTCAAACATGCTATGATTTGGAACAACATGACTGAATCATGACAAAGGCTAATATTCTGGTCCCTGTGCAACTTTCAGTCTTCCAAGGATGGGCTCATGGAGAAGTGCACTTTCTGTGTTTAACCAAGGTCTCCAAGTAAATGACCCAGTGGAAACCTAGGTTTATTTTCAGAATGGTGAATTGCCTCTATGCCTGAGTGACAAACTGGCTTTCAAGAGGGGGGTGGGCTTTTCCTACAGGATTTGACATGCAATAAGCAAGGTAACTGTCATGCTTTTCACACAGGTAAAGCCAGGTCAGAGCTGGCATTTCCTGGGTATTCCATTTTATATTTTATAGAGCATTAATAAGTAATCGCTTGATGGTATGAAGAAAGTAAGATGGAAACAAATTCTAAGTCAAAGTTGGGCTTCTCAATATTATGTAAACTTGAGTTAGAATTAGGATTTTTTTTTCTCAAACAGTAGTATTTTCACTGGTGACCAAATATTGAAAGTGACCTATATTGAAATGAAAAAGAGAAAATTTAGGTCCCGAAAAATCAGGGTCATGAATTAAACATAGTTTTGGAAAATAGCATGAAGGGTAAAGAGTCGATGCAATGTATTAGAATAAACACATTATTAAATAAATCATTTATTTATTTAAATTTTCTGATTTTATGTTGAGATATTTTAAAATAAAATTGGAATGATATAGCATTATAAAATTAACTTGTTGTTATTATTGAGTTTGATGGTAGGTACAGAAGAAATCAGGCTTCGAGTTAGGCTGACAGACGGGAAACAAATGGGAGCTTCCTCTAGATCACTGGGATTTCCCAAGAGCTTTGTCTCCTACCATAGGGGGTAAAGGGCAAGAGTTGAGAGTAGATGGACTTGTGACCTTGAGAGGATCCCAATCTAGAAATGCAGCCATGTACATAAACAGCTGTAATACCAGGGTGACCCCTGTACAGTGATGGAAGAGAGTGCTCTAACAAGAAGGAAAAACTTGTTTCTGTCTCCTGGAAGGAGCACTCACTGGATCTTTAGAGAAGGCGTAATCTACCATCACAAGTATCTTGGGTGGCAAAGTTCAATCAAAGATTTTGTCACAGAAAAATAAATGGCAACTTCCCCAAGGTTCGCAGTTTCCCTTTTCACCATTTTAGTTTTGTGCATATCTTACAAATGAGCATGTGTTTCTCTCTTCTGTTACCTGTGTTACACAGAAACACCTGGATAGCCGTGATGGTTAATCTTGGTTGTCAACTTGACTATTGAGAAAGCCCAGAAAACTGAGAAAGCACCTTTCTGGGTGTGTCTGTGAGCACGTTTCTAGGGAAGATTGGCCTGCATGTGGGTCAGAGACAGAGAGGGGACGGCCTGCCCCGATGCAGTCCTATAGGCGGGGAGCCCCCTGGTACAAACAGTGGAAGAGGGCGAAGCTCCCAGGTGCAGGCAAGGTTGATTCTTCTTCAGTGGCTGTAGCCATCACCTGGAGACTTTCCTCTGCCTTTGAAAGTGAACCTGCACCAGAATCTCTCCAGGGCATTTCTAGGCCTTCGGCCTCCAGTGAGGCTCCATCCTTATTACTTCTTCTTCTGAGGTTTCCAGTCTCTTGAACTCAGCAGCTTCTGCTTTCTCAGCTCTCCCGCCTACAGACAGCCATTGTGGTGCCATCCAGCCTCTGATCCTGTAAGTCAATCTCATAAATTCCCTGTTACAATTACACATCCATTCCACTGGTTCTGATCCTCCAGACAACCCCAAATGGGTTTTCTCTAGAGGTACTTGGGGATGACCTGACTTAAAATAGAGGTTATTCATTATTTAAATTCACTCTGGGCTGACTTGGAAGATACCCTGAAGACACCAGCTATCATTCTAGAGAATGCTGTAACTGCTGATCATAAGAGACATGCCATATATATTCAGATACTACAGGGAGAGAAAATAAACAGTGATTTATAACACAAGGCCCAATTTGAAAGTCACAAGGGCAGACACTTGAAATTGCACGTGCTGATTTGTGATCAAGGTATGCCTCAAGGGGGTGACTCTAGATAACATGCCCAGAGTGAATAACAGCATGGATAGACTAATATAATGTTGCCTGAGGTTTTCCCAAACAATGCAGAGACCAGAGAGCTCTGAAATTATTTTTTTTTTCATAAATTTTATAAAGTATAAATGTGTTAGAAGATGCAGGAAAGACTTTTTCTATGCCTGAATAGGAAAAGGGATTGATATTGATTTTTTTTTCTCTGTTTTTCTTCTCCTTTCGGTACTGGGGATCGAACCTGGGGGCTCTTTACTACTGAGCTATATCCCCAGTCCTTACTATTTTTTAATTTTGAGACGGGGTCTTGCTAATTTGCTCAGGGTTTCCCTATGTTGCTGAAGCTGGCCTTGAATATTCAATCCTTCTGCTTCAGCCTCTAGAGTTTCTAGGATTACAGGTATGCCCCACCATGCTTAGCCAAATTAATTTTCTTTACTTTCTTTACCACTGTTACTTTTCTGGGCATCTCTTTTATCCCCTCATTCTTGTATAGATAGATTACTCATTACCAGATGACTAGGCAACATGATGGTATTTTGGACTCTTTGAACGTCTCAGAGATAGTTATCCTGAGCACATTGTTGAAATTCGATAGCCACACAGGGCTGTTGGTGGATCAACGTGCAGATAACAGCTGAAAAATGGGAGTAGATGAAATCCCCCTCAGGTGGGAAATGCCAAAGGAGAAATAAAGAACATTTAGGACACAAATTGGAGGAGCAGGTATTAAAGGGAAATGCTGAGATTGTAGTCTGAGGGCAAGCAGCCAGGGAAAGCAGAGTTCCTGGGTGCAGGCAGGAGAAGCACTCATTTGGGAAATAGAAGTCAGGCACTGAAGACAATTCTAGTTAGAGTTACCAGTTAAATAATTTGACTGTGGTACAGCAGTTTCCACACGATGGGTGTCCCAGAGTGGAGGGGTGAAGAAAGTTGAGGGTGAGAATCTGAAGATACAAAGAAGGCAAGCTCAGCCCAGAGATGACTGGAAACCAGAGGAGAGGGGATCATGGAGAGTTTGGGCTTTGTTACTCGACAGATGTCCGGAGTGATTTTTAAGATAAATGATCTCTTGTTCCTTAGATTTCACTTATTTATCAAAACATGGATGTGACAAGATTAACCTGGTGTTGGTTATATTCCTGTTTTCCATTGTTAAGGCCATTTGTATAAGTATCCTTTCTTTCATCATTACTTGTGAATGATTTTACCCCATATGATTTATTCATATCTGCTCTTTATTATAACTGGCATAACCCTTCAAAATTAAATTTAGAAAAACACTTTAAAGTTATCATGAGCCATATTTATAGAGTTTTCTAACACTCTAGTATAAGAGGGCTGGTTTTCCATAGCAAGTTGGGATTGAGGTCTGTCTTTTTGTGAGCATATTTTTAAATGCCACTTCTTTTGTGGGTAAGTGCAGGATCTTTTATATTTGTCTCTGATATAGATTATAAATTTAGATTTATTAGTGTTAACTGAGACCTTAGGTACCCTGGTCTGCATATTTATTTTTGTAAGACAAAACGCTTTCAAAATCATTAATAAACCATGGAAAGGACAGATATAGGAAGACTGAAATAAATTTTGGGCTGTGATTTTCAAAAGCAAAACAGTTTAACTCATAGGATTTGGAATAACGGCAAAAACAAACACACATGTTTTAAATTCTCCTTTGATGCTATTGTTTAACCCCCCTGAGCTTCAGACTGTTTACTGTAAAACATGGATGTTCAGCCTCACAGGGTTTAAAGAAGAGGTACTTACTTTAGACCTTGCCAGTAGAGCGCCTATCACACAGTAAGACCAGAAGAAAGATGCCCTCAGCTGTAAGCAATGGAAAGCCCAATTCAGGAGAGCCTGAAGGGTCAGGATTTGATGTGTACACAGAGTCTGGGAGAAGACCTGGGGAACAGCTATGCTGTTTAAGGAGACAGCTTTCCTCATGTGCTTGCTTTGTCTTTAGAGAGCCTTCACCATGGACATGAGTTACAGAAAGCTGGCTTCACATCCTTCACAGGAAGAGAGAGTATTGCTTCCATAAGCTCTCTTATAGTTAGGAAGTTTCTAGAAGCTTCCCCTTGCCTACTTTCTGCCTTCTCAGTGGCCTAATTTAAGTCATATGCTCACTTCTGAAGTAGGTCTTCTGCTTCTGAAAGGCCATGAAACAAATGAGAGTTAAACTTGAAATGGATAGCAGGTGCTGATTAAGTATGTAATTAGTAGTTATAATTACCCTGCATCAGGGACCTATTATTTCTTACCAAAAGGTGAGGGAAATGAGTAAGGCCTAATAGAGCTGATGTCAGTCTACATGTTGGATCAAGACATCTCAGTCTGGAGATTCCCGGCCTAATACTTAGCATTAGTTTTGACACTTGAGTTTTAGAGAGTAGCATGAATGAGAAGTGTGTGTGTGAATGCTTTGAAACACAGACTTGCTTTGTTGATGACAGTTCTAGGTAAGATGTTTGCAACTACACAACGGTGCAAAAGCAATAGGAGTTCAGAGTGAGCGTGTCTGGTGTGCCTGCTGGGTGTGGCAGGCAGTGTGCAGACTCACGGAACACTGTGCTGCTCAGCTACAGTGCTTGGCAGGTGATCCAAGGTATTTTTGACTTTTGATACTTTAGCCTCATGACTGGTATATGGAGATAAGACTCAGCATAAGTTAAGGAGCTTCTGTATGCAGTCAACAAGGGATTTTGAAAAAGCAAAACTAATTTCTAGATATGCCTTGTAATATTATTCTTTTGCTAGTACTAAATTATTTTAGGAATTCAGAGTTGAGAATGAGGAATGAAATTGATGAAGTGTCAAAGACAGATGTATCCTCCTTAAGGCAGAGGGGACAATAAAATTCCATGTCCCTAGATGCCTACCTTCTGTTCCCGAATCCCAAGCCAAATTAAGGGAACAATGGGAACAAGCTTGGGCCATAAAGTCCAGATAAAAGACCTTGAGCACCAGCCTGCACCCTTCCAACTTTGTCTACAACTCCTACTAATTGGGTCCTATGCAGAGAGTGACCCAACCTGCCTGGTGTCTTCACCCATTTGCTGATTTTCTCATCCAGTTGCAAATATTGTCATCAGGTTCCAGGCTTTAGCTAAGCACATGGCTGCTGCCCAAAATAACACAGAGTTAATAAAGAAACTCCTCAAAGGTGGAATGTGGCACTTCAGAGTAGAGCCTGGCAGACATGCTGCTTCTCAAAGCAGGCTATAGTCTGTGTATCCCTGACAATTATCATGATGTGTCTTTGGCTCTGCGTAATTCACAAACCCATGCCACTGGGTAAACGTGGTATTGATCCTTGGTTACAGTCTCTTCCTGCTGTCAGGAAATGTGTTGATTTCAGTCTGCTTACTCTTATAGCTAAGCTTGCCACATTCAGTTGCTCTTTGCATTGCTGTTGTGGGATTTGGCTTTAATGACACCCTGTTGTGCTCCCAAGGAGCATTGCAGAACTAACAGCACTGTGGAAAGGTTGCTCCAACTGGCCACCACTGGGCAAAGTACTGGCAGTATCCAGAGGCACTGCTTTGTGAAGCACCATGAGGGACAGAGGTGCTGTGAGCCTGTCGCCATTCTTCTTGGAGCAGTCTCTCATCTCCTGAAATCTTCCCCCCAATAAACCATGTGCCAGGCTGTCTCCAGGTATCCACTGGGCTGTCTGCAACCTCCCCCACTGCCCTGGCACAACTGGACTGGATGAGACACAGATCTAGAAGTTTATATCAGTGTCCTTTTTCAACTATAAACCTATCTTGTGCTGTAACCTGTAGAATACCAAAGAGTCTGTTAGGATGGGTTTTATGTTTCAGTAAGGATAGGCAGAGTGGGTATGTGAGTGAGCACATGAGTGAATGCGCACACGTGTGTGTATGAAAATAATGTGGTACTTACGAACTTTTCTAAGGTTTTTGCAGGATGTCAGTTTCAGGAAATCACTCTCCGAGCCATCAGACACTATAGATGCTGCGAGCTCATATCCATTACCACCCGGTTTCACATCTTTCGTCTAAACCGTTTATTCTTTTCTATGAGAGCAATATTTTAAATTACTAAGCAAAGTGATGCCCATATTTAAAATATGTCATGTCAGTCTTTCTGCTAGGACTATTGAAATGAGAAAAATAAATTTTCTCTCCTCAAGGACCTGAAGGCTAGTGGAAAACAGAATAATAAGTTGTCATATATTATGACCAGTGTTATAAAACAGGCATGCACATATATACACAGGCTCCCAGAGAAGGAGGGCTTTCCTGTCACCACATGCAATCTACCTACACACCTACATTGGTGGTATCAAGACTGATGGCAGCAAAAAGGAAACTGGAAGAAATACTTTGTCTTCACCATAGACCTTAAAATGTAAAACTTGAAGAAGAGTGAAACTTTATATTTAAAAAAATGCCTGTGTTTTGTATTTAGCATAAAGTATTTAATGATTGTGGTATTCTTATTGTTGATTTAAGAAAATTCTATCATGTGTTGGTAAGATTTTGCTCACAGCAAAAATTACCCTGATAATTATTTAAAAAAAAAAAAAAAAGATTATGCCCTTATTGGCAAATCAATACACATTCATTAACAGTCAGGCTAGATAAGATCCACTGGTTAAATGATCATTAATTAGCCCCTCTGACTTTCAGAGGAAATGTTCTTTCATATACGAACTCCCATCAACCTCTAAGTTTCCCGTCAAAGTCCTTAGAGTTACCAAACTGCACTCACAATGGTTTTCTGTCTTCTATTTTTGTTGTAAATGTATGCTTTATCCATTATCTAATTTAATTTTCATTGCTAACATAGCATTTTATGAAGCATTTTAAAACCTCCCACAAAACATTTTTTTATTAACCTCATGTAAACCTGAGTAGTTCAGTGAAATGCTAAAATGTGGGGCAGCTGAGAAAGCCATGTACATGATCTCTAGAGACCAGCGGAGAGCCCTGGTCCATCAGGACTCTGCTCCTGGTTCTGAACACCTGAGCTGTTCCCCAACATCACCTAACAGGTGATCATATTTTACTCCTGTGATGTAGAGGCACATATTTGAAAGTGAAGATCACCATCTACCTTATGGTTATTTGTGTGTGTGTGTGTGTGTGTGTGTGTGTGTATGTATGTATGTATGTGTGTGTGTGTTAGATAGATAGATAATGGTTAATTTTCTTTGAAGAACCCTGACAAAGATTACATGCATGTGTTTTTTAAAATATTAAGGGTATTAGAAAATAATTGCCTTAACTAAGCCTGATTTTAATTCTAGTTGCTAAATAGAATACTCTAGGGAGCTAGATGTAAGATATACCTTGCTAATTCCAGAAATTCCCAATAGATGCTATAGCTTACACTTTATTACAGCTTGATTAAGGTTGAAGTTTAGCATCTCTGAGCTTCTCTGAGATAGTAAAGGCATATAGGAAAGTACATATACCTGTTAGAGTAAGTAAGTATGAGAAGTCAATACTTTATGGTTTATAAATTCAAAAAAATTCTTCAACTCTATTATGTGATCTTTGGAATACTGCCAACTAAATTTTCATGTATATATGTAGGCAAAACATTTAAAACTATCATTTTATGTCCTGGCATGATATATTCATTTAAGAATATTTTTGAATCAAAATATCCCATAGATGTGAACCTATAAGTTATTGTACGTAACGTTTAACTAACAAACTTTTGAATTATTATTACAGAAAGTGATGTGAAGTCATGATTGTTTAGTGACATCAGGTGCACATTTAACATAATTATTTACAGTAATGGACCCCTTTACAATTCATTGATAAAAAATTTATTTTACAATACCTCTGAGAAGTCACGTTGATCATTACCTTACATCCCTCCTTGGTATACTGCTAACTTGCTACAGAACACTTACTTGAATATTTCTTGCTACTTTAGTTCACACACACAAATGTCCAATTCCATTTCCAGGGAGAGTCCAGAAGGTTTTATAGAATGTTATGTATTTTGAGCCTTATGAACATTGTTGCTCTAAGAATTCTACTGGACTGGATTGGAGGTAGGCTTATTATACAAAACAAAGCACACTGAAGGCCAACACTACCTACTGTTAAAATAAAATGTCCCAAAAGACATACTTGGATAATGCATTGTGCTTTTTTTTTTTAAATTCAAATTCTTGTTCATGATTTGCAAAGGTGTTCTTCTATGTGATATAGGGAACCAGAGTTCTCTCTTGATTTATATATAGATTGTGGGCAAAGGAGAGAAAGAGTAAGCATGGCCTACCAAAGGGGTTTTTATGAGCCAGGTCTAGAAGCAGCACCTGCCTTTGCACTCACATCTGGCTGACTCTGCCCCCTGGCTTTGTTCACTGGATGATGTATTCTAGCAATCGGCTGTGGGAGAACAGGCTGAGCTGATCCCATCTCTGCCTCTGGCTCCATCTGCCTCCCTTGTCTTCTCACTGTGTTCCAGCCATGCTGTTTCTTTTTTCCCAACCTCTAGAAGTTGTCATGACACACTTTGTTCCTTATACAAGGAATTCTTTCCACTTCACCTTCATTGGTCAATTGATTTCTATTTTTCATTTATAAATCCAAATGTGTACTTTTTCTAGGAATCTCACTGTAGGCTTCTATGGTGCCTCAGATCATTGTTCATAACACATAGTTATGTATCAAAAATCTTATAAATGATACAATCTCCCCAAGTACACTGTAAGTTTCTTAATGGAAATGAGGGCCTGTCTACCCTGGAGTAGAGCACAGTTCTTGTCAGACACTAGGACATGAAATTACTTGTTGAATTGATGAACGCAACAAAACTCCCCCTCTATCTCTTAGTGATGGAACTCCCAGGCGTGAGACCTTGGCCAGAGGGGCAAAATTAAGATTCTACAAAATCTTTACTGGAACTTTTAAAGGGTCATCCTAGGCTACGAAAGTGGAGCAGAAGCAAAAATAGGGATATCAAGATATCTAAAATAATTAAGAAGTTGGTCAAGAATGCCTGACTGTGGAAAATTAGATTTCTATCCAGTTATATCTAAATCTATCCAAATTCCATGTGGGAGGGCTCACTAAGCAAACAAGGTCATTGACACTTGGCCAGGAATTTTGAGTGCTATGGAAAACGGTGGAGAAGTGTTAGGGAAGAAGGATCATGAGTGGCCCAAGAGGGAATCCAGATTTGTATGTCAAGGAAATTGGCTAATTTGGGGAATATTTGAGCAGGTATTTGAAGAAAGAAAGGGCAAAAGGCAGGTGGATAGTTCTAGGCAGAAGAAAGAACACGTTTGGGTAGAACATTCCTGGCAACAAGAGCAGTGCATGTGTCCTCCGAACCTGGAGGAGAAGAAGGAGAGGAGTGAGATCATATTTGAGCATTAGGAGCCACACTAAGACTTGAAGCTTTCATTCTGAGTGAACCAGAAAGCAGCTGGATGGTTGAAAATAGAGGTGGATACAACTGGACTGTCATCAAGGACCTTTGTAGCTAATACGACAAGGAATATTAAGGGTCCAAGTATGTAAGCAGAGAGAACAGTTAGCAAGTTATTGCATTAGAGTAGGTGAGATGATGGTTTGGCCAGTAGCAGCATAGAAAAAGTGGTATTAAGTAATTAGATTCTGGTCATATTTTGAAGCAAAAGTCAACAGAGTTTGTGGTAGGTTATATGTGACATGTTAGAAAATGTAAGTGGTCAAAATTAAAAAAAAATAATTCCAATATCTTTGAGCAAATCTGAAAGATCGGAGCTAGCAATTAGTGAGAGAACTACTAAGGCAGAAGTTTTTGAGGGAATAGAGGGAATTTCAATTTTTAGCACATTTCATTTAAGAAACTAAATCTCTGAAAAGGACAAATTACAATTTGGATTTGAGTATATAGAGTTCAGGAAAGAGTTCTGAGTAAATGTATGCCTTTTTCCCTCAGAGCATAGATGGGATTTGCAGCCCTGACCCCAAATGGGAACATCTCCAGCATCTGTGAGATGGAGACGACTGAGGATGGGTTTAGGAGACTCTAACATTTTGAGAAAAGGGAGTTCTAGCTAAAGATAAGGATAAGGAAGGGATTCTAGAAGCAAAGTCAAATCATTCCAGGGAAGAGAAGACAACTGTATGAATTGTGACTGAGAGGCTCATAGATGAGGTATGCTAGAAATCATCGGATCTAGCAATGTGAAAGGCATTTTTATCCTCAAAAAGACATTCTGATAGCCTAAGTGGGGCAGAAGCTAAACTGGAGTTTATTTTTAATTGGTGCAGGGGTAAAGACAGTGAAGATATAGAACTCTCCAGGAGTTTTGCCCTAAACGAATATTAAAGGACTATGGAGAAATAGATGGGAACTGGAGTAGCTGGTCAGGCCAAGGGATTTTTTTTTTCTAATGATTACTTTAAAAGAAAATTAGCAGCATGTTTCTATGACAATCTGCACAATGGCATATAAAGGGCCAATTGGAGAAACACAACCCAAACCCCTCTTACTTGGCTGCTATACGTGAGTGTCAATATGTAAAACAGAATCGTGACATTTTCACATTCTGTCTGTTGAAGGAAACACTGCTTCCTTCTTTCTTCAACTTCTCTGGCTCCATTTTCTCTTTTTTATTGACTCCTCCTTCCTGATGCAACGTTTATGCCTACCTGTTCCCCAAGTTATATTTACCATTTTTGTGTTTAACTCTTTGTGGGTGATGATAATGGCTGATAGCATTGCGCATCCTAAAATGCACCAAGTCCATAATACCAGCCATCTTCTAAGTTCTGATTCTATATTTTCTTTGTTGATCTTTACTCAAAGCTCTTCTGAATTCACTTGAAATCCAATCTGCCTCAGATGAAATTCAAGGTAACTTTCCTCTCTACCTTCATCATCCTCTTCTGTTTGCTCTGTTTCAATTTATAGCATTACCATCTACCAGTTGTCAAAACCAAAACAATTAACGTTCATCTCTCCTGAATGCATTTGCCATAACCAGGAAGAGAAAGTGCCACAACCACTGGTCCAGGATCCCGGCTTTGGTCAACTGTGCCAACTCAAATCCAGCTCTTGTGAAATCTGGCACCAATGCTGGTTAGCAGAATGGAAGATCTTAGTGGCTTGGAAGCCTCCCAGGCTCCTACATAGAAATTCCATTACGGGTAGGGATCTCTATGGCAACTGGGAATGAGATGAATATCCAGGGGAGAGTGTCCATGAGAAAATAGTCTCTGGAAGATAGCCACAAAGAAAATCTGGACAGGGCTATGGTGGGAGAGTTCCTTGTTCCACTATAGCTGAGTAGCTGTGGCCAGGATGTGTGACCCAGTCCTTGCACCACGTATGCAAGCCATGTGCTACTACAGCTTCCATGAACTCAATTTCCAAAAAATTACTCCTGGTACTTGAAATGAGTCCAAACTTATACTTTTGGATTATACAAAGATTATTGGAAACACTTTGGGACCAATGATGAAATTCAAGTTCAAAAGATAGTCTCCTAGATTAAAGTTGCATGAAAAGCCTGCAGTCTGCCATTTAATACAAAGATATCCATACCATCTTGGATCAAGACTGCTTCTGCCCCAGATCTAAACCTCCAAATTTATCCTCCTCATTTTGTTCATAATGGGCATGCTTACCCCATTAAGAACAAACATATGGCAAATAGGTCCCTAATGGGTGCCAATCTGAGAATCTCTTTCTTTGCACGCTTGCTTCCTGCTTCCCATCCTTGGGGGCAGTCCCAAGCCAGGCCAGTACCTTGGTAGCCAGATTGACTCAGGAAGGGGCAGCTCGATTGCAAATCTGGTTTGTGTGGAACCTGCTCTTCATGTTCCTGAAGGTCCCTTGTCAATGATGGAGAGGGCTCAGGAGAGAGGACTGAATTAAGTGTAAGTGCAAAAATGTGCATATGAAGAAAAGAAGACTAGTTCTGTTCTTTTTTAAGATTTTCAATGTTTTTATTTGTTGTTTTTAGATATATGTGACAGTGGAGTGTATTTGGACATATGATACATGCATAGAGTACAACCCAGTCCAATTAGACCTAGTCCTTTTAGCCAAAACTCTGTCTTTATGCCTTTAAAACAATGATATTCAAGAACCCTTTAAAACCTGATTGCAGCCTGCCTGTTTGGATGAAAGCTCTAGCCCATCCTTTCCACCCGCCACTTGCTGTTCAGCACAGAAGCTTCTGGTCCCCTCAGAGCAAAGATCAGGGCCAGGCATGCAGCAGACGCTCAATAAATATTTGAGAATCCACAAAAAGTCACAGTCAACCAGTGCCTTCTTGCTTCTTTAGCTCTGTATCTCTGTGTTGGCTATTTCTCATTTGTAATGCACTCCCCCTTTTTTTTCCTTCCTTTGAAATTTCATTTTTTTCTTATTCGAGATTTTTCTCATGGACCAGACTCTATTCAGTATCCCCTAAACTTTATACCAACGAGGCCTGATGTGTGGACTTCTAAGTTTGTGTGCATTCTCCAATTTCGACAAGAATCCTTCTAAATTGGCTTTTCCTGAATCTCTCACCCTTGGAATTGCCAAATCACCCCAGTGTCTAATCAAGGTTTTCATTCTCACCACTGCCCAGGTGGTGTTGAGGATCATATCTGGTTCTCCTGGCCTGATATCAGTAAGAATTTTGGTAGTTTCGTTTGTCCAGAATACCCCTTCCGTCTCAGATTACTTCTTGGTAAGTTTACAGCCACTGGCCCCAACCCTTTCTCTGTCTATAAAATTGGAATAGAGTCCAGTTCTATACTGAGGTCTCTTTCCCCTTATTGCAGTAGTCCTAAATAACATGTCTGTTTAGTGCTTTGGCACAGCCACCTATGTTGAGTATTTGGACATATTATACATCCATGTATGTATATTTATGTCCAAATACACTCTACTCTCACATATATCCTGTGTGAAGTCTTTTGGGCTTTGAGACCAGTCTGGTCAATAAATCATTACATCCTCTGAGCTTTCGTAGTGGTATTATTTGTCTTTGGCTCCTCTATTATTCTAGTATATAAAACCACTTCTGACTACTAGGGGACATATACGTGCATACCCCCCCCCCCCCCCCCCGGTGTTATTGGCATCTGATTCTCGAGGAACTCCATTATATTTTTCTTTTCTGTCTCAGCAATTTATGAATTATTTTGCTTATAAGAGAATTTTTGCAAACAAGATTAGATAAAAAGCAAGTCCCTCTCAAAATATTAACCGAGTGCAAAATCTTAACTCAAACGTTTCCAATAGCCGTCAATAGTTCAGAGATGCTTGAAAAATGAATAAGCATTCCTTAACTTTGTGTCCTCGTAGTTGACCAACTCATTACAATAGGTGAGATGATGTGTTATGCGTTACAGATGCTGGTGAAAGCTTAATGGCTAGCTTTCTGAAATATTCTCTCAATCTGTGATGTTTGCAGATTGCTGTGTGCACATATTCCCTCCGAGGTACTCATTTCCAGTGTCATATCGCTCACTGACCCTAGAGCTGGGAAGAGATGTGTAGAGACATGCCATCATATGCTATCTAAACCATACAGATGTGAGAGACAGGAGTAAACTCCAGGACACAGATCATAATCTGCAATTTTTGACGATGGGTATGTTTAACAGCTGGCTTATAAATTCCTGATATTTAACTGTCAGCTCTCAACTGCTGTTCAGTTGGCTCCAGGAGGCTAGCAGTATGGACTACAGCATATTCAAATATATAATTGTTCTCAATGATATAAGGAGAATATTAGCTGACTTTTAAAAAGCATTATAATTAGTTGCTAGTAAATTAATGTTCTCAAGAAACACCAAATATATCATATTTGATTTTTATCAATTTTATTGTTAAAAACTCAAATTAAAAAAAAAAAAACCCTAAAAATCATCACAATGTGTCAAGATACTCAAACATCCTATAATCTAATTATTGGGTTTTGTAAATATACAAGATGGCACACTGGGAAAATATGTAATATTACTTAATATATAGTATTATGGTGGTCTAGAATAGTATTCTTAAAAGAAAATATTTGCAGAAAGATTTGTGTTAAGTTAAAGCTTATTCCTCAGTGAATATGTATTCACAAACCAAAACAATGATACTTTATAAATTTTAGTATCTTATATGATCCTTTGTAGCCTTTGGCAGAAGCAGTTCTTCAAACAGTAGGTGGAAATCTACTTAGTAAGGTACAAAAGTGCCTATGTTCTAAACATGTGCAAGGAATTCCTAAATGCCACCTGTTGTCACAACAACCAAGATATCCAAAATAGTTGTTCACTAGTCTCCTTAAATACCTGAATATACAGAATGTTCCCATAGTGCTGCCTGGCAGAATGATCCATTGTTTTGATAGACACACATCAGAGTTGTTTCTGAGCCTATTCTGGCTCTGTCTTGGTTTCCAGTGGTACCATTCTTCTACTTTGTTTTGATTTATAGTCCCTCTTTTTAACTTGTTGAGGTCTAAGTGATCACTGCTGAGACCTTTATAGAAAACAAATATATTCTCCTTAATTTATGTTTTTAAACCACGTCATTAACATTCTGGCACTAGAGGTTGTCAGTCGAGCCTTCTAAGTTGGCACAGTCCTGTAATCCCAGTGGTTTGGGAAGCTGAAGCAGGAGGATCACAAGTTCAAAGCTAGCCTCAGCAGTCACGAGGTGCTAAGCAACTCAGTGAGAACTTGTCTTTAAATAATACAAAATAGGGCTGGGGATGTGGCTCAGTGATCAAGTAAACCTGAGTTCAATCACCAGTACCCTCCCCCAAAAAGAAGTTGTCAATGGATTATTTAATATTACTATCAATTGTGAATAAATGAAGTAGTAGGCCAACATCTTCTTGAGATCATGTGCAGTGCAGCAACCTGCTCCAAATCAAAACAGAAGTTCATAAAAGATTAATGGTACAAATTCAGCTGTATATATATCTATTTATATCCACATGGATATACTTAGAATATTGTACTTATACCTTCTGTGTATATTTCCATAGATTTGAGGCTACTTAAGTAGAAAGTTGCAGTATCATGTAGAATCTTGGTTAGATAATTCTGTAGGACATACACTATGGATTGATAGTAAGGAAAACCCAGCTGCATTACAATGAGCTAAAATTAGGTGATATGCTACAAGGATGCCCAGAAACACAGTGCCCCCCCTGTGCAGCAAGCCCCTTAATAATGAGAAGAATCAGAAAGTTTCTGTAACAGAGAAATAAGCAATTGGCAATCAGAAGTGTTGTGAGTAACGTAGTGCATGGGCTCTCAGATGATGAGAGTGAGCTATGACACCAACATGTGGCACAGATATGACTGCAACTCTATCCCAGGAAAGTTCCTACAAACAATTTTGGCCATGAGAGAGGGAGTACACTGATGGGAGCCTTGATGTTCTTGTTCATGATTGTCACAGGCTTACAGTGTGGGAGTCCTGGCCACGCAGCATGGATTTGAACATGAACTCTATTGTCCCTCTGCTTGCATGACCTTGCGCAAGTACTACAACCTATTTTCTTATTAGTGAAATGCCAATTTAAATGGAATGATATCTTATATCTTGTTGTGAGGATTAGGTGAAATAATTTTTTTTTTTAGGAAAATGCGTGTTTATTATTTTTCTTTCTTTCTCTTTTTTATTAGCTGTTCAAAACATTACAAAGTTCTTGACATATCATATTTCATATATTTGATTCAAGCGGATTATGAACTCCCATTTTTACCCTATATACATAATGCAGATTCACATCGGTTACACATCCACTTTTTTACCTACTGCCATACTAGTGTATGTTGTATTCTGCTGCCTTTCCTAACCTCTACTATCCCCCTCCCCTCCCCTTCCTTCCCCCCCATCCCTTCCCTTCCCGTCTTCTCTCCCTACCCCATCTACTGTAATTCATTTCTCTCTCTTGTTTTTTTCCCCCTTTCCCCTCACTTCCTCTTATATGTAATTTTGTGTAACATGAGGGTCTCCTTCCTTTACCATGCAATTTCCCTTCTCTCTCTCTTTCCCTCCCCCCTCTCATCCCTGTTTAGTGGTGATCTTCTCATGCTCTTCCTCTCTATTCTGTTCTTAGTTGCTCTCCTTATATCAAAGAAGACATTTGGCATTTATTTTTTAGGGATTGGCTAGCTTCACTTAGCATAATCTGCTCTAGTGCCATCCATTTCCCTGCAAATTCCATGATTTTGTCATTTTTAGTGCAAAGTAATACTCCATTGTGTATAAATGCCACATTTTTTTTTTATCCATTCATCTATTGAAGGGCATCTGGGTTGGTTCCACAGTCTAGCTATTGTGAATTGTGCTGCTATGAACATTGTTGTAGCAGTGTCTCTATAGCATGCTCTTTTAAGGTCTTTAGGGAATAGTCCAAGAAGGGGAATAGCTGGGTCAAATGGTGGTTCCATTCCCAGCCTTCCAAGGAATCTCCATACTGCTTTCCAAATTGGCTGCACCAATTTGCAGTCCCACCAGCAATGTACAAGTGTACCCTTTTCCCCACATCCTCGCCAGCACTTGTTGTTTGACTTCATAATGGCTGCCAATCTCACTGGAGTGAGATGGTAACTTAATGTGGTTTTGATTTGCATTTCTCTGACTGCTAGAGATGGTGAGAATTTTTTCATGTACTTGTTGATTAATTGTATGTCCTCCTCTGAGAAGTGTCTGTTCAGGTCCTTGGCCCATTTGTTGATTGGGTTATTTGTTATCTTATTGTTTAATTTTTTGAGTCCTTTATATACTCTGGATATTAGTGCTCTATCTGAAGTGTGAGGAGTAAAAATTTGTTCCCATGACGTAGGCTCCCTATTTACCTCTCTTATTGTTTCTCTTGCTGAGAAAAAACTTTTTTAGTTTAAGTAAGTCCCATTTGTTTATTCTTGTTATTAACTCTTGTGCTATGAGTGTCCAATTAAGAAATTTGGAGCCCGACCCCACAATATGTAGATCAGAGCCAACTTTTTCTTCTACCAGACGCAGAGTCTCTGATTTGATATCAAGCTACTTGATCCATTTTGAGTTAACTTTTGTGCATGGCGAGAGAAAGGGATTCAGTTTCATTTTGTTGCATATGGATTTCCAGTTTTCCCAGCACCATTTGTTGAAGATGCTATCCTTCCTCCATTGCATGCTTTTAGCCCCTTTATCAAATATAAGATAGTTGTAACTTTGTGGATTAGTCTCTGTGTCCTCTGTTCTGTACCATTGGTCCACCCGCCTGTTTTGGTACCAGTACCATGCTCTTTTTGTTACTATTGCTCTGTAGTATAATTTGAAATCTGGTATCGCTATACCGCCTGATTCACACTTCCTGCTTAGAGTTGCTTTTGCTATTCTGGGTCTTTTATTTTTCCATATGAATTTCATGATTACTTTATCTATTTCTACAAGAAATGCCGTTGGGATTTTGATTGGCATTGCATTGAACCTATAGAGAACTTTTGGTAATATCGCCATTTTGATGATGTTAGTTCTGCCTATCCATGAACAGGGTATATTTTTCCATCTTCTAAGATCTTCTTCTATTTCTCTCTTTAGGGTCTTTCACCTCTTTTGTTAGGTTGATTCCCAAGTATTTTATTTTTTTTTTGAGGATATTGTGAATGGGGTGTTTTTCCTCATTTCCATTTCAGAATTTTTGTTGCTGATATACAGGAAAGCCTTTGATTTATGCGTGTTGATTTTATATCCTGCCACTTTGCTGAATTCATTTATTAATTCTAGTAGTTTCTTTGTAGACCCTTTTGGGTCTTCTAGGTATAGAATCATGTCTTCTGCAAATAGTGATAATTTAAGTTCTTCTTTTCCTATTTTTATGCCTTTAATTTCTTTCGTCTGTCTAATTGCTCTGGCCAGTATTTCGAGGACTATATTGAATAGAAGTGGTGATAGGGGGCATCCCTGTCTAAGGAAATATCACAACAGATGCTACAGAAATACAGAAGACAGTTAGAAATTATTTTGAAACCCTATACTCCAATAAAATAGAAGATAGTGAAGACATCGATAAATTTCTTAAGTCATATGATTTGCCCAGACTGAATCAGGAGGATACACACAATTTGAACAGACCAATTTCAATGGATGAAATAGA
This sequence comes from Marmota flaviventris, assembly GCF_047511675.1. Taxonomy (NCBI): domain Eukaryota; kingdom Metazoa; phylum Chordata; class Mammalia; order Rodentia; family Sciuridae; genus Marmota; species Marmota flaviventris. The sequence goes on along the minus strand of NC_092498.1, from coordinate 9,684,136 downwards.
AGAAGCAATCAAAGGACTACCAACCAAGAAAAGCCCAGGACCGGATGAGTATACAGCGGAGTTTTACAAAACCTTAAAAGAAGAATTAAAACCAATACTTTTCAAGTTATTTCAGGAAATAGAAAAAGAGGGAGCCCTTCCAAATTCATTCTATGAGGCCAACATCACCCTGATTCCGAAACCAGACAAAGACACCTCAAAGAAAGAAAACTACAAACCAATATCTCTAATGAACCTAGATGCAAAAATCCTCAATAAAATTCTGGCGAATCGGATACAAAAACACATCAAAAAAATTGTGCACCATGATCCAGTTGGATTCGTCCCTGGGATGCAAGGCTGGTTCAATATACGGAAATCAATAAATGTTATTCACCACATCAATAGACTCAAAGATAAGAACCATATGATCATCTCGATAGATGCAGAAAAAGCATTCGACAAAGTACAGCATCCCTTTATGTTCAAAACACTAGAAAAACTAGGTATAACAGGAACTTACCTCAACATTGTAAAAGCTATCTATGCTAAGCCTCAGGCTAGCATCATTCTAAATGGAGAAAAACTGAAGGCATTCCCTCTAAAATCTGGAACAAGATAGGTGAAATAATTTAACAAAAAAAGGCCATGGCTTTCCCGATGAAAATATTCCCCCAAACAGCTGGTATTTTCATTCTCTGGGCCTAATAAATATTGTGGCAAGGGTCTGTAAATTAATGTTGAGGTTGAATGACTTTACATGGCCATCTGAGATGCTCAGAAATAAACATGGAGCAAGGCACATGGTTCTGAGCAGGGAGATGGAAAGGGTTAGGGCGGCACAGGAGAAGCACTTTATTCTTGTGCACACACACACATATTTTGTTGGTGTGTTGTTACAGTTAATAGTTGGGTTAATTTCAACATGATCATGCATGCATGGATTTCATTTACTCCATTTAATCCCCAGTGCACCCTTTCCTCCCTTTACAACCCCCCATTTTCCCCCCTTCCTCTATGCTACTGGTGAGAAGTGCTGTATTCTTATTGAGGAGCTATGAAGAGTTCTTGAGAGAGCTTCAGAGAAGGTGCAGCATTGGTCATCATTGATGTTTTATTCTCATCATTAGTTTGGTGGCTGTTATTGGTAAGATTCAGATTGGAGTGATATTTTAAGGATTATTTGGCATGTTACTAGAAATGCCTGCTGTAATATCTGCCAGCAACATGTAGCCCGATTGGGAGATTGATCCCACTGTAGCTGTGCAAATAAAATAAATATGTGAGTGTACATAATGGGTATTTTAAAAAATGGATGCACTTAGCATAATTACATGCCTCAGTGACAAAATGTAATTATTTTGCCACATATATATTAAAATTCAGTGTTTGCCCTGTCTTAAGTTTTACCCAGTCCTCATGCACTGTTCTATGAACCCCACATCTTCTTTGCACTTTCATTTCGCTTAGTATGCTCATGACAAATGAAAGACATTATTCCATGATTTAAAAAATGAACATAACTATTTTGAACTCTAAAAATAGGATCGTTTCCATGAATGCTGCTTTTTTAATTGAGTTATTAATGAAGTTGAAAGTAGATTTCTAGATCAATGTTGATGAGAAAACACACTATTATAATTTGCATTGTTAATAATTTTGGTAGAATAAAATAATAGCAGTAAGTAAACTCTGAAATATCTCATAAAAATCATGGCCATCAGCAAAATTCCCACTCTTCCTTAAAAATCCCTATTCAAACATTCCCCAGATTAGCCAATTCCCTTGATCATCCTATACATAGAAATCTAGGTTCCTTCTTGGGCCACTCATGGTCCTTCTTCACTTATATTGTTTTAATGTTTTCCATAGCACTCAAAACTACTGATCAAGTGTCAATTATTTTGGTTGCTTGTGTGAGCCCTCCCATATGGAATTTGGATAGATTCGGATATAGCTGGATAGAGCCCTGGTTATATTTACTGATGACTCACTAGTGGACAATAGCTGAGCTACAAGATACTAAATACATTTGTGAATGAATTAATTAAGTAATTAATTATACTCCATGTTTTTGGTGCTCTGTAAACTATGCTTGAAATGGTAATTTATAGATATTTATGCTTTCCCATCAATTTAATTATGCTTTCAGAAACATGTTTACCTGGGGAGTAATATGATCATAAACATATTCAAAGGGTCCCACATTTATATTTAAGAGCAGTTCTTTTTGCAAGCCTGTGTCATGGGCATATTCATTTCTCCCACATAACTCCCATTAATGAGGCATTAAAATGTGCAGGTGATTCTCAACCATTTGTTAGCAATACTCCACATTGCCAATTTTCTGGTGGAAGAAAATGCCTGCTAATTCTAGGGCAGTTACAAACACCTGGCCTTGCTTGGTAACTGAAAGGTGGACATTTTCTTCTTTATTAAAACTCAGATCCTCCAAATATGTGATTTGCATTCTAACTTTAATCATATTGCCTCTTAAATATGTTTAATCTTAGTTTTTGTTCTCATTAATAGCCCAAATAGAAAATATTTATAAAACTGATTGACTTCACGAAGCACTGCTTTTATTTCCAAATTATTTTATTTCTTCTTTTTTGTATATGCAATCGGAATTTTAAAAGATGGGAGGCAAGAGTTACCAGCCTGAAAATACATCCTTGTATTATCCTGTTCATATTTGTACCTTGTGTGTGTGTATGTGTACACACATATACATAGATATGTATCTACATGGGTAAGAATTTTGTATCTTCTGTATACTTGCAATTTTTGTGTTCAACATTGTATCACAATTGGATTTTCCATGTATTTATCATTATCATACACTCCGAGCCCCTTGAGAAAATATATTCTTATTTATTATCTCTACATTACTTGGCATTTGACAAATAATAGCTAGTCAATAAATGTTGCATTATCCTTTACCTAAGTGTATTTCACTCAGCCAAATTATAACACACTGTTACCAGAGGTATACTAATTCTGCAATATGAGTAGTTTTTTAGGATTTCACATCAGAATGCTGTGAATACTAACTCTTGCTTGGAAGTCATATAGCCCTTTATCATAAGTAAGCTCTAAGAAACTGAAAATAACTACCACCACCACCAACAACAACAAAAGGAATCTGTTCAACATGCTTTAAAATATAAATTATTTGCCCAACATATCCATTTTTTATATGTATCTCCATTGTTATGCATATCCTAGTTTTAGAAGTAGGTTACATTAAGGTAAATACAAAGTGAATCAAGTACTATTGGTGCTAAACCTAGATTGAGAATGACATGAATCTATTTTATATACCAAATTCAATTCAGGAACTGATAATGGATTTTTATTTAATATCTGTAGTCTCATATAGCAGATAACCCAAAAAGAGTATTTTGGCTTAAATGCATAAGGAATGTACCAAATTTCTGTACATGCAGTGATGATGGTTATTTTGGCACTTACATATTCAGGTAAAATTTGAAAATTCAGTGGTCCTTAAAAATTGTACTGCTTAGTATAATTTCCATGAGAAATGCCATGGCACAATACTTTTTAATGGTGAGCTATCCTGTAGTTGTAGATAAAAAGATTTAGTATTATGAAGATGCCAATTCTGGCTTTTTAATCCATATCTAAGTTTATCTAAAATTAAATAAACCAATAATCTATTTTCAATAAAGATACTTACTTCAGAATATATGATTTTAAAAAGTGTACATAAATTACAAGGAGGATTCCATAGAAAAGACAAAGTAGTAACTCTATATGCTATTTATACTTGTGATAAAAATCTCAATAAATAAAATGGTTTGATTCTGATACAAAGAAATAGAATAGGCATATACCCAATTACATAGGAATTGATGTGAATGCATAAAAGTAGGAAAATTAAATTGGCTCACATCCCAACTTTAACACAGGCAAGTTTCTAAGAAGATCAGTTTTTTGCTTTTGTTTTTATTATTGTTTATTTGCTTGTTTTGGTGCTCTGGAATTGAAACAAAGACCTCATGCATGCTAAATACATGCTCCACCACTGAGCTTACACCTGCAATTCCAAGAGCACAGGTTTCAAGAAAAGGAGCAATTGGAATAGTAAATTTAATTTTGAAGGTAGCAAAAGCAATTAAATGTGGAGCCAAGATGTATATGCAAAGTTTACTTGATATTTAACAAGAGATTAATCACAAGATTTTTTAAAATTTTCTTTGTGTTTTGCTATTGTCATTTCAAAATTTTTGTCACATATCAATGCTAATTATCACATAACCACTTTGCCCTCTAAACTAATTAAAATTAAAATTCAGGAGCAGGGAAATGCACAAAAAGGGCAATTCCTTGCAAAGGGTAAAGAAATATGCTGGTGTCTATTAAGAATCCGTCTGGCAGGAATGCTATTTGCTATGTTACAAATAACATGGAAGAGAGTGTAGAATGAAAATCTTCATATTTGAAACACCAACAATTGCACAATATCATGGAGGAGACAAAGGGACAGTCACTATCCCCAGGTGATTCCACTCTGGAGGCCTCTTAGAGTTTCAGGGTCCATCTCCTTAGGTTTCCCCAGGTGGCAGCATGGTCTTGTCATTGCCCCCAGTTTCCAAGTTCACTGAATGTGAGAACACAGAATTGGAGCAGGTAACTTAAGCTTCAATAGACCACATTTAAGTGAGCACAGGGCTCAGCACTTACTGAGTGTACAAGTAGATCTAATTTAGTATAAATACATTAAGGATATGTAAATTTTAAAATGCTGCAAAATCTTCCCTGTAATACATAATCCTTCTTTGCATTGTTTCTTGTGATTCTTTCTTTCACCTCCTTTGCAATGTGAAAATTACATGGACTCAGGGACTATATCTTATATCTTTATAGTATTTGTCTTAATACGTGGCTAGGAATTATGCTGAGTGTTTGCTGTATGAATGTATTTATTCCATATTCCAGTATTACCAGATGGTTGGCATTACTTTAATAATGATGAAGTGAACTCTTAAGTAATTGACCCTACATGAAACTCTCTTTGGCTCCAGAGGTCAAATTCTTAGCCACCTCATAGTCTTATCCCCAGATCCAAATTGTGTTCAAGGAGAGTCCAAAAGAATAAGAAACATATGTAAGCTTTCATAAATATTTTGAGAATTTCCATGTCATGGATGATAATATTTAATTATTATTTTTGATATTATTTTTTAATTCTCCAAGTTAAGTTATAATTGAGTATGGAAGAAGTAGCGTATTTTAATTCAATAAAAATGCCTTGCTGAATCTTTGGCATGATTCAATGACATGTAATCTATCCACACTGAGATGATTAGCAGAATGTGGGTTATTATCAATCATGGATGCTATTGAAAAAAGTCTAAAAGCTGTAAGTTGGCATCTTTCAAGAGTTATAAATCTATAGACTTTGGTTTAATACTCAACATATCTCATGCTGAGCATAAAGATTTCAATGGACTTGATAAAAGTAAAATATGTAGAGTAGAAAAATCAGGTGCTTTTCTCCTCTAAGACCAATTTCAGTGTAAAACATTAATTTACTCATAACATTGGGACGTGGATATACATGTGTGGAAGCAGATTTGCTAAAACACTAAATTAAATGCATTGCTGACATCTAACATTGTCTCAATATAATAATTATTAATATAATTAGCATTATCTACCTATGAATATTAATGAGTATGATAATTAAAATGAGTCACATTACACATTTTCTTCCTCTATATATTGTGTTATATTGCATACACTCTTTAGTATTACAGATAGAAAAAAAAATTGATAATCTTATGGAAAGTGGAAAAATTGTTATTTGACCCTGAACTTGTGAATAAAGTGAGCCAGAGAAACTATGTATATATCACTTCTAAAGGGAGCTCTGTATAATATACCAGTATTTTCATGTAGTTTATTTTAATAATCATATAACTTCAGTTTCTTGACTAAATTGATCTAAAGAAAACTGAAGTGTTTCAGTTGGGTAGAGGGATGGAAAGAGTCCCTTTCAAATAGCACAACTTCAACATTAATAAAAAGTATTGAATCCTATTGTATTTTCCATATTCTGTTTATTTCCATATTCTGTTGATTTTAGTTTATTAAACTCAGCCACATAAAATATACATGTGGGGGAGTGGGTATAAGCATAAAATTATTAATCCCTACTGCATGATTTTGTGGGCTCTATTATTTGGAACTCAAATGTTTATTTCAACACACAGAATTAAAACCTTTCATTCAATGTCCGCTTATTTTGCTTGAGAAATTATAAAACAAAATCAGCAGGTGCCTGAGGCTGAGCACTTGAAATGATCCTCACTCTAGGGAGAGATGTCTCCTGTCTCTGTTTTCTGGCAGCTGACACTCTAACTATGGAGGAGAGTGAGCAGTGGGTGAGTGTGGGACATGTCAGGGAGCTGTCATAACCTCCATGGGTTTACTCAGGGCAGAAATTAAATGCTCTTTGTGCAGCCTTAAAATGTACAGCAAAGGAGTTTGTACCAGGGCTAAAGTCAGGTTTTTTTATTGTATTGTTATGAGGAATTAAGAAGTAGTTAGTAATCTGTGTGCTTTAACCAAGGAGGAGACAATATACTTTCCTCCTTCTAACAAAAACTTTTTTAGAATTGTACAAAATTAATACTCGATTGTCAGTCCTAAATTTTTTTTAAAGTGTATAACAGCACTGATAATTTGATAAGTTTGGAGTGAATATCAAACAGACATTATGTAAGATTTGAATCCTCTATGGAAGAATTCGCCAAGGTTCCATCTTCAAAGTATTTCTGGGTTTATCTCCATCAAACATTGAACATGTGTCATGAATCTGATGAGCACATTTAGAGGTATTTTCCAAGCCCCATCCCAGCTCCTCTGCCCAGCGTTGCTTTTATCCTACTATAGATGGGCCCACAGGCTGGCACAACCCAGCTCAATGGACCCAAAACTACATAGATCATCTTTCTTCTTCAGTCACTTATTGACTCAATATTTTGTCTCAATTTTATTATCCAAGACTGAATATTTTGAATCTACTACCATTTAACTCTTGTAAACTAATATCATCTTAATGTTTCCTTTACATTTAGCCTTTCCTTTAGTTTCTTTGTTTGCTTCAATGCTATTTAATGTTTATTAATTTTATAAAAATGACACAAACCTGAAAAGGCAGAAAGATTGAAAGAGCATAAAAACACCTGGTGATATCATGTCAATGTCAGCATTAATATCTAGAACTGAAATTCATATTCTCCATCTTTTCATGTTAAGCTAGATAATTTGATAGGTTTGTAGTAAATATCTCCTCTGTCATAAAGTAGTTCCTGATTGTGTCACCAAGATGTGTTCTTGCTTTCCTGGCATATACTTTCAGTATCACTGAAATGCCACATAGAGTCCATCAAAGGTACATCGTTCCCTATGCCAAGTTAAAACCTCTTCAAGGCTAAGGCACATGCTTACACCTTTCGTTGTAGAAGATCTAGTAAAGTGGAGAATGTTAATACAGTATTTGTGGAATAAGTGCATGTAATGCATGTAATAATACAGATCTGGATAGATTGGTATGGTGAATAAACAAATTTATCTTCTCTAGAATGCTAACGTGTAAGCTGGTCAGGAGAAGGTAAAATTTTTCATTGAGTTAATAATATGCTTCAGGGAAGCACATTCCTTTCCATAGAACCAGGCACACTGTCAGGTGCACCGTAGCAGTCAGGAGACGATGTCTTTTTCTTCTCATCCCTCTCTTATGGGATCTGTCATTCAAAATGATTTAACGTCAGTACAAAGAATCATCTTTATGCTGCTCAAATTTGCTTCACTTAGTTTGGTTTGCCCTGTTAGCATTCCTTCTAACCAATTGTGTATCTTTAAGGGCTTTTGGTGTTGTTGATGCTTTTCATTTTATTTAAGTGTCCTCCCTCTCCAGCTAGTCCATATTTTCTTAATAAAAATACTCCTTTTATTCCCTGTGTGCAGTTTTAGGTATTAAATTTCACTGTCTCAACAACACGTAGCATAGATGCCTTTGAACTTTTTCCTAAGTTAGATTACATTCTAATATTTGAAGCAATAATTCCAATTGTTCCCCCCTTTTGGAGATTTTAATAAAATTTATGTTTCTAGGTTGGGGAAATAGTCAGAAATGCAGTTGTCCTATATAAATAGTGCTGTGGAACTTGTTTCCCAAGATTATATTTATTTTTAGACACAATCAAGGATTACGGAAATTGTCACTCAGTTTTAGTACTGGGTCTCAAAAAATTCATTTGTCTTTTCCCAATTTAAATGACTGAAGTTTGAACATCACATTGAACATCATTGTGTTTCTTGGTCAGAGAGCTCCATCAAAAAGTATGTGGTGCTGATGTCTCCTGTCTATCTGAAAATGTGTAGCAATTATTAATTGTCAATTAAAAATAAATTGTGAAATTTAAGGACATCTAATATTGTAGTCAAATGCGTTTTTATCCTATTGATCAGCTAGTATGATTTTGCCTTTTTTTGTAAGGTAAATACATTTTCTGTATTGTAACTACCCCAGAGCAGGAGCAGTATTTATACATATATTCTAATTAGAATACTGGGAATCTACCCCATGCTTACAAATGGGCTTTCACATTTTTTTTTTTCCACAAGATTCAAGGTCATTCTGAAAATAGGGTTTCTAATATTTCATTCTAATTTTGTAATGATAAAATACCTATACAAGTAAGGTAGCATCCTTCTGAAATGACAAAGGTTTTCCATAACATTAGGCAAGATTTGAATCAGCTGTGGATCTCAAGTCTGACTCCACACCCATGATTCTTATAGTATGCCCCAGGACCATAAACACCAACCTCCCCTGGTGTTTATTTGATACGTAAACGGCAAGTCCATTCCAACCTTGCCAATCAGAAACTGAGGTGCAGTGGCAATCTGTGACTTAACATGTGACCACCCTGCCGTGAGTTCCATGCACTCAAGTTTCAGATTCATTTTTCTGTACCAGTTAAATTTCAATCTTCATATGGGTCCTATACCCTGCCAATATTGAGAAAGTTGGAGAAGTCTCTGATAATTTATCATCTTCAGATGATAAGTTAGCAAACAGGGAATCATGTGGACTCTACATATCCACTCACTCACTGACATGAGTTTTGTTTCAGTTTAGTTGTCTCCTAGCACAAAGAAGGGCCTGGGGAGAGAGGCATGGATATGCAGGCTTCCTGAGAGTAGGCCTAAAACATTGTCTACCTCCAAACAGTAGTTTTGGAAGAATTGATGTGGCAGGAAAAAATAAAGGGGTTGGGGGTAGGGCAAGATAAAGATTGAGAAGTATGTCTTTGATTAGTTTGTGTGTGTATTTTTGCATGTGTGTGCACACATTCAAATTTAGAGTGAGGTGAGATAATCCTAAAAATATGGTAAAACTGATAGACTAGAACACATGATTGGTAGATATCATCACTGTCAGTACAGCAGGAAAATAATCATGGGAAATTCAGCATGAGTGGAAGTATTTAACTTAAATCCCATTTTTGAGATGTGAAAGCAATTTCCTCTTAATTACTCTCTTCTTCCAAAATATTCTTGATTTATTTTTGTAAAAATCTAGACCCTAAAAGGTTTTGGTTGTTTCTAATTTGCACTCTGGTCTCTGAACATATTAATTCAAGTGGTTATTCAGGATTTAGAAACAGTGTTTGTCACCTGTTAGAACATTAGTGTGCACACCTATTAGGAATTAGAATATGTTCTGAAAATGTTCTATTCCCAGAGTATTTAGGTTCCTGCCTCAAGCCCCTAGGGCCCCAATGCTGTTTACACATTAATTTAGTCAGTCTCCTATATATTTAAGAAGAAAGTATATTAATGCAAATGAGAAAGTCCCAACCTCTGGGATTTGAATCTGGAATTTAAAACAAGCTAAAAGAGCATCAAAAATGGAAGCAAAATTGCCAATAAAACTTTTAATGATTTTAAAGAGCATTGAAATGATAGTTATGAATCCATAAGCAAAGCCATTTATGTATTTTGCTTTAAAAGTTAATAAACCATCAGTGTGTTAGTTGGAAAAAAATATGTTATTTGTAGAAATGCTGTGGAAGAAAAAAAGTACCTAGGGTTTCTTAAAATCTACTGCTCCTTTTTGTATATTAAGAATCTGAGGCATTAGAGTCAGATATATCAAGGGAGAAAGTAAAGATTCACAGCTACTGAAATAGAATCATATGATGCCTCAATTTTAAACTCTTTCTGTGAAGGATATTTCTTACATATGTTTTAGATACTTTAACATAATAGTAAAGATGCCTCTTGATTTTAATCTCTTCGGTGACAGGAACCTTCATGGAAATGGTGCAAGGGAACACGTGACTCCAATTATGTCTTTTGATATTATTTTAGGCAAGTTTTACAAGAGAGTAATGCTTGTCAAGCACTGTGTCTTCAGACTCTCTTGATGATCCTGTAGACTAGCTCAGCCTGCATCTGCAGACTGTACCTGCAGGGCACCTCTGCTAATCACAAAGCCTTTCTGTGCAAACTCATCTCTCAGAACTTCAAAGTTCTCCATTTTTTAACCCTGTGCACATAGCTTAGGAGAGGGCGGAAATGTTTATTTAACACTTTCTTAAATAAAAATAAGAGAATTTTGTTCCAGCAGATAAAAATCTTAGGCTTGATTTTCAGCTAGATATAGTCATTGCTTCAAACACAAATTCCACAACTGGATTGCCCCCTGGATCAGTGGACTCACTGGATGTATCTCCCAAGTATCTGTTCTTGATATAATAACTTCTGGCAGTCTCAGCATGCTTTGTTTTCAGTGCGTTCCAGGATGTTACTTAGACTTTCTAATATTTGACAGGTGTATCTTTAAGTTGACAAATATAGAACTCATGTAATAATCTGAAGAATGAAGTAAATTTAAAATCTAAAAAATGAAAAAAAAAAAAAAAGGCTTAGAATGTTCCCTGGTAGATAGGGAAATTATGGTATAAATGTAACTATTACTATTTTTAGTTGTGTGATTTATATTCTTAATGTTTCGAAAGGGCAATTTTTCTGTCCCTCTCTCCCTCCCTCCCCCCTCCCCCGCACCCTCTCTCTCCTGTGTTCACAAGAGCCTTCTGTGGTACACACAGTAGGTTAACAGCAAAGTTAGCTTTCAGGTCAGAAAGACAAAGAAGTGAGACAGAGGAGGTTACTTCAAGTGCTCCCTTTCTTTAGACAAGTAAAATTTCATGAAATATAAAAAGGTGAAAATTGAAATACCAAAATATTATTTATAAAAGAATAATATTAAGAAAAATTTTACTGATGGTTTAAGATAATAAAAAAAGAATGGAAGAGAGAGAGAAAAAAAAAAAAAAAAAACTTCTAAAGTATTGTTGAGAAGTTCAGCTGGAGATTCTGGAAGATTGTTTCTGCCAGACCTCATTTACTAATTTTTAAGGCAGTGAGTAAAAGAGTGAGAACACCAAGGGACAGGAATTGATCAGATGTTTTCTTTTATAATATTACATTTATTTTCTACACAACTATGTTCAATCATTGGAACTGATTGTTATGACAGGGAATGAATGCTCAAACTGTCCATTGAAAACATTATGTCCCTCCCATCCCAACCCCTCCCTCCAAATACATAGAGAAAAATACTGAAGTATTCATCCATGACTTTGGCCCTTTTGGTTGTTGTTGTTGATAATTTGTTATTTTTATTAGACTCAAGGATATTTTTGAGATGACAACACTTTGGCTCATTTCCAAAAGTGCTAAAAGATTGTTCAATTTCATGTAACCTTGGAATCATTTTTCTTCCACTTACACACCTGGCTTTTATCTTCGTTGTTACAGTTTTTACATACGCTTGTAAATGGATAACTATCCAAATTTTTACATTTGTTTTTCTTTTCACTCGCTCCCAGTGAGTCAAAATATGATGACAATTTGAGACACTTGTAATAGGCTCCTTATATAAAATATGAAATCCATATATTTTCCTTCATTATGGTATTTCTTTGCTCAAAGAGCTCTATAGCAGGTCTCTGCACACTAGCCTGGTTGCAGATGCCAGTTATTAACATCTTTGCTGTCTCAATGAAACATATTTGTAATTTCTAGAGTTGTCATATGGACTGGATAAACTTCTGACACCAAAGCTTCTGGTTGACATTTTTAGCCATAAGCATTATACTGTGACCAACACTTCTCTAACTTTTAAGAATATTGCCAACAGGTCTCCACAGTACATACATACATATTTTGTTCATTTGGCTTACATTGTAACTTTTGATTACAATAAAATAAAAAACACTTGTTTATATCAATGTAGGTCCCATATATGGTTTTAAATTTTCTAGTATCCATATTCTTAAAAGGGTTAAATAAGAGTTAAAATTAACTTTATAAATCCATTTTATTTAATCTAGTTTGTCCAAAATATTATCCTGTCAACATGTGATCAGTAGGAAAAATATTGGCCACATTTCTTTTAATTAACTTTAAGATGTTTATATCTGCAGCCCAGGTTTGGACTAGCTCCATTTCAAATGTGTGGCTGGGCATGGTGGCAAATACCTGTAATTCCAGCATGACAAGAACCTGAGACAGGAGGATCACAGGTTCAAGAGCAACCTCAGCAACTTAGGGAGACCCTACTCAAAAAATTTAAAGGACTGTAATATAACTCAGTAGTAAAGTGCACGTAGGTTCAATCCCCAGCACCAAAATAATAAGCAAAACAATAAACAAACAAAACGAATTCTCAATGTAGCAGTGGACTGTGACCACTATATTGGACAGAGCAGGAAACAATTTCAAAATAAAGAATATAGATTAGATGATGTATAAAGCACCACTCAGTTATCCTTTTTTCCCCAGTTATCTTTTTTACTTTTCTACCGAATGATTTTTAGGCCTTTAATTTTTGTGTTGCGATGAACAAGTACAAAGTAGTTGTCTTTAACAGTTAAAAAAAAAAAAAAGAAATTCAGTTTTTTCTAATTATTTGTTGCCTGATTTGGGAAAATGTTACCTGTTTAGATGCTGGGTCCCTATTTATTTCTTAATAGCTATTATCTCTTTGATGCCTTTCAACATATTTTAAAGTTTTTATTATGGTGTCCTGTAAATCTTTTTTTAAGTAACACATATGTGTGATTTGTTTTCACTCTAGTTAAACTTCAATTTTTTGCTAATTATGCAAAGTTCCTCTTAGAAATATATTTAAATGGTTATGTTTGTTAAAAAAAAAGATAAATTAGATAATAACTGATTAGATTCCAGACCACCTTTCTTTGATAGGCTTTATTTACATTAACTGAGTTTATGTGCTTCATAAATGAGCATTTAAGGAAATACATCCACATGTTAACAGACTATAAAGCTTACTAATGTATAAGTTCATAGGAAAACATGATTAAAGAATTTGGGAAAATGTGCCCACCAACTTGGCTTGGAGATTACAAGCAAGTTCAGAAACATCAAGAAACAAAAGAATACAGGGAATGGGCTGGTTCCTCAGGTGTGAAGAGGTGACGCAGTAATGCAGACAGGGTCCCAGTCCTGCTTCCTAGGGACTCTCCCTGTAATAACATAACCATCCAGCTAGATGCAAACCTGTGGGGGAAATGTTCAGGTGAGCTGGTTGATGTTGTGCTTGCAATCTGTCGCTCTGCATGCCTGTAAAAAGCGCACAAAGTCGGCATGGCCCATGATAATATAGAGTCATCCTGGAAAATAAGACCAGGCTCAGTGACAATTCACTAAGATTTTGAAGTTATAAAAGGTCACTAACTTGACTTACAAAAATTGAGGTTCTGCAGGGCAGCAGTAGTGAAACCAGTAAACTGTGGTCATTATCATACAAATAAAAACAAAACTCTAGGCAATGTTTTTTTGTTGTTGTTGTTGTTTTTCATTTTCTATCCAGATCTCTACATATCCAATTAAGCTAGCTCTCTATACCCGTAGTTCAGAAATTATAGAGCACATAAAATGAAAGAAGATAAAATAAGACATTTTATTTGTTTAAAGAAATAAATACTGGAAAATATTATTTTAATTCAGCATGTGGTCAGACCCTGACCTTGAGACCCAGGAAGAGGAGGGTTGATGCAAATAACATCTATTAAGCCACACAAAGCCACCCTCCTGTCTGTCTGTACTTGCTCTTCCTTAGTTCTCACAATTGTGTGATAATAATATCTCCGGTTAAAAGATGACTCTAGGATGAAAAAATAAATAAATATCTAATCATTAACTTAAGTATGTTCAGACAACTGCAAAGCCTATAGCTTTGCACTTTGCTTCCAGAGCAGCTAACACAACTATAAAGCTCACTCCTGAATCTTTGGCCCTTATGCCCATTAATGGGCATATGGTTCATTGGATCCTCTTGTGAATCACTGGATTCACCTGTGTGTATGTGAGAATCCACCAGAAGATATAAGGAATTTCTTCCATGAGGTAGTAAGTATGGAAATAAGATGCTCCATGTTTACTTTGTATCAGAGTGAAAGTCACACTCAGATATTTTAAGAAGTACTGAGCTACAACTAAGGAATAATGTATTTCAGGTGCTATTAGTGATGTACCCATTTCTCTTCAACATATACCACTCTGGTACTTTCCAAGTAGGACACACATCTGAGACTCTTTTGTTTTTCTTGTTTTGTTTTGTTTTTATTTTTTAGTTGTAGATGAACATAATACCTTTATTTTATTTATTTATTTATTTATTTTTATGTGGTGCTGATGAGCAAACACAGTGCCTCAAACGTGCTAAGCAAGCTCTCTACCACTGAGCCACAACCCCAGTGTCGACATCTGAGACTTTTTCTCTGACTTTTCTGGCCAAGGGATCTGGTGCAGCAGAGGGGAAGTGGGAAGTGCCTGGAGTCCAGATTACCTGGAAGTATCCCTGAGCCAGTGATTGGCAGTTTTGTGGCTAAATACCCTGGCTCCCTCGCTCTTGGTTGGGATACCAGAGACATGATACACTGTGCCTCCCTGTGTTTGATAATGACATTGGTTTCCAAAGCTCTTCGGGTGCCCACAGTAGTATCTGATTCGAGAAAACACATTTTACAGACTTCTCTGTGTCTCATGTTCTCCTCTCATATTGTTGCTACCTGGGGTCACACTCTCCCCCGAATATATGAATATGTTAACGCTCACATGTTGCTCAGGATCTTCTGAGGGAATTCAACATTTTTTTTTTAAAATAGATTTTGTTTTGGAAGTTTGAACTTTAATATCGGAATTCTCATTTTGTATTTCATGAGTGATCCCTGGCCTATTATTTTTAATGTAGCAAAAGAATGAAGGAGAATCTACAAGAGAGGGCAAAAAAAAAAAAAGAGTCTATAAAAGTGCAAGAGGATGAGAGAAAAATAGGAAAGTAAAGTGAAACCACACACACACACACACACGCACACACACAAACAAACAATATGTACACACAGAAAAAGAGGGATCACACCAAGGAAACAGATTGAGAAAATTGAAGTTGTAGAGAATTAAAGGAATCCTAGTGACGTGAATGTGTTCACAGAGGATGAAACTCTTTTTAAATCACTAATTGTAAATTTGGACAATGAACAAGTAAATAATTTCAAATACTATGGCTCTTTGTGTTATTTGTCCAAATGGGAGAATCTGGACAAATAGTGAAGTTATGTTGAGGATAAAGCTTCTGCAGTATATATATTTTTTTAAAAAAATGGACTTTCCTTTTTATTTTTTTTTGAGGATATTGTGAATGGAGTGTTTTTCCTCATTTCCGTTTCAGAAGTTTTGTCGCTGATATACAGAAATGCCTTTGATTTATGCGTGTTGATTTTATATCCTGCCACTTTGCTGAATTCATTTATTAGTTCTAGTAGTTTTTTTGTAGACCCTTTTGGGTCTTCTAGGTATAGAATCATGTCATCTGCAAATAGTGATAATTTAAGTTCTTCCTTTCCTATTTTTATGCCTTTAATTTCTTTCGTCTGTCTAATTGCTCTGGCCAGTGTTTCGAGAACTATATTGAATAGAAGTGGTGATAGAGGGCATCCCTGTCTTGTTCCAGATTTTAGGGGGAATGCCTAAATCATAGAATTTGCAGGGAAATGGATGGCACTAGAGCAGATTATGCTTAGTGAAGCTAGCCAATCCCTAAAAAACAAATACCAAATGTCTTCTTTGATATAATGAGAGCAACTAAGAACAGAGCAGGGTGGAAGAGCAGGAAGAAAAGATTAACATTAAACAGATACATGAGGTGGGATGGAAAGGGAGAGAAAAGGGAAATTGCATGGTAATGGAGGGAGACCCTCATTGTTATACAAAATTACATATAAGAGGTTGTGAGGGGAATGGGAAAATAAACAAGGAGAGATACGAATTACAGTGGATGGGGTAGAGAGAGAAGATGGGAGAGGAGGGAGGGGGGATGGTAGAGGATAGGAAAGGTAGCAGAATATAACAGTTACTAATAGGGCATTATGTAAAAATGTGGATGTGTAACCGATGTGATTCTGCAATCTGTATTTGGGGTAAAATTGGGAGTTCATAACCAACTTGAATCTAATGTATGAAATATGATATGTCAAGAGCTTTATAATGTTTTGAACAACCAATAAAAAAAAATGGACTTTCCCAATCAAAATTACCTACCAGGGCAAAGCTAACCTTCTGTGACTTAACTTCTACTTTGATGTAGCTGTTCAGCTGGTGGTTCAGACTCTGTGGCATGAAACTGGATTATACTAATCTATAGTCCCCAATGAGTTTTTGAATTTATATATCAAAGAAGAAAAATTAAGGTAACGAGGAACAGGCATTTCTCTTAGAAAATTAAATATATTTTATAAATGTCTCAAGAACTTTAAAATGACACACATTAATAGGGTACTAGGTAGTATTTCAATAAATGTATATCTTGTGCAATGTTTAAATCAAGTTAAATGCATCTGCCTGTTCACTTGTCATTTTGTTTTGGGGAAAACTGGTAAAATTCTTTCTGCTTTTTTAATGGTGGAGCATGTGCAACAGAGAGCATATCAGGACCTCCTGCTCTTCATACCCACTGATCAGCTGCTCCCTGCCCTACCTCCTCTTTTTTCTCTGGTAAAGACCTTTCTACTCTCATCTCTTAATCCTGGGCTAATGTCTACACAGCTCTCTGATACTTTATAATATGACTTGATCTTGAAGCACCTCATTTGCCTGGGCATCCAGCCTCTCTGATAGTACACTTGTGCCAGCTCTCCCACTGTCCTGGGAAAGCCAGCCTTCTCTCTGAAAGTTCCGGAGACTGGAACAGCTCCAGCTGTGTCAGGGGCTGCTCATCCTTACCAGGGAGTCCTCATCTCACACACCATTCATGATGAAGCATGCAGTGATGAACTTAGATGCAGTTTCTGGTAAGGAAGAACATCTTAAGTTGTTGCAAAGTGGGCTCAGTTGTCATGAAACTTTCTTTCTAGTTGATGGCAATATTGGGTGTGATAGAAAAAGTGCTAGCTCCAGAAAATCAGTGTTTCTTTCCTGCTTTTAGCTGTAAGTAGTTGTGTAGCCTTAGAAAATCATTTAAACTGTGAGGACTGAGGTTCCTTTGTCTATAAAAAGAGGAACTGGAATAATATCCCCACATCTTCCACATTAGATCCAGAAATAGACTTCAAAGGTCTGCTTCAAATACTTTGGAAATGAATGCAAAAAATTGTAGGCCTGTGCATTTTTCTAGGAGAGAGAACATGGTTTTAAATCGTATTCTCAAAGAAGGCTGTTAAACAAGACATTTTAAGAATTGCTGAATTGTAGTATCTTGAAATACTTTCTTTTTCTGAAATTCATTGATTTATAATTCTATGACTCATTACCTCTGTAGCACTTTTCAATAGACATTTTCATGAGAAAACTTTTCTATTAAATATCAAAGTTACTCATAAACTTACAATAAAATTTTATCCACCCATGAAGCTTTTCACAGATAAAGTAGTGGCTTAGAGTTTTTGAAAATTAAAAATTGTCATCAAATTTTAGAAAAAACTAAAATTGTGATATATAACTGGGCTAAAATACACACAAAATACCAAGAGATGTGGACTTCTGCTCTTCCAATAGTAGTCACTAAGATAAAACAAAGGGTACTTTTCTTTCACATGTCTTATATAAATAAGTCAACCATTATAAATAAAACTTTGCAGTTCCCTCATATTGTAAAACACCTTAATAAAAGAGCAAATACAGAACTGACTAAATGAAAATGAATTATTTATAAAAAAGAGACATTGTTTTATCATTACCTTTTTGTGACCTTATTTCTACCTCAACTTATGATATCTATATGTGTCATTTATAATATTGATTTGGCTTTTAAACTTTTCTGAGGGTTTTATTAAGGTTGGTTTCTCAAATTATCCTAAGGATTAATAAAAAGAAAGAAAAATAAAGGAAATAGGAGTAAAAATATCAATCTTCAGGAAGTGGTTTGTGGATGTTCTTCATTCCCTGAATCTTCAAATTCAGTGCTTAGCCTGGGGTAGATGTGCAGCCTCACAGAAAGTCCAATTATTTTATGGCTGCACCTCAGAAGACAAATCACCCCTTTCATGAGCTGCTTATTGAGAGAAGCTGGAAAGGGATTGATAGAGTTTGAAGATTCAATGTCTTTAGGCCTGGTAGAAAAATCACACAACTATTTTTGACTTACATACATGGCTATTTCTCCTAACACACTCACCAACTAAGATAAATCTCATGGGTTTTATGTTTTAGGATGTTCTTTCCAAAGATTAAATTAACCAGCAATTACAATATGAATTACTTTTAGGATAATGCTCTCAAATCACTTATAATGTACCTGTAGTACACAATCACCTGCTTTAGAGAGGAATATCACTAACATTGTCAGTCAGGTAGGATATTCCCATGAGGATGAATGGATGAATTTTCAAATATCTTAAACACAACTGATACATGTCTAAAATGTTATCCTAGAGCAGTAAATCAATTCTGCTCTTGTAAGCATGTGCATAATTGTTTTACTTTAGAGAAAATTGCTAGTTTTTTTTTTCAAATAAATATTTTTGCCTAAGATATTGTTGAACAAAACGCATACGTTTTTATGCAAAAATTATTGAAGCCGTAGAATACCAGGAAAATTGTATCAAAAACCATGTAAACAGTAACAACAACAAATGCATGTGGAGTTGCTGAAATAAAATCATAATGTCATTTAAAAAAACTCTTCAAATATAAAGAAAATAGCATGAAAGCTTCAGAAGCATTGCTCATTTTTATATTAAGTACAAGAGAATAATGAGTAATATTTAAATTAATGTAATTTCTTTATATTTTCAGTAGCATTTCTTAAATTATACCAAAACCTAGTGGTTAATTAAACTCAAACCTAAGATACTATATGAAGCAAAGTATTCTCTTCTCATTATTATTATGCATATTGTGCAAAAATTACAGTGGAAACCTTACTTTACCCAACAGAGAGGTAAGAGGATTCCCTTTAAGGATTTGGTGTTTTTCTAGCATTATTATCCTTGGAGGTTTGAAAAGCAAGACTCTATTCAACCGGTACACAGATTCTGCTCTGGTACAATTAAATTGTCTTCATTCCTCATTCTTCCTTCTGAAAAGAGCAACATAAGAGGAATTGTGTGTGACATATATTGATAACAATCTGTGTCTATGATATATAATAAATATAGGCTTCTATTCAGTTTTATATTCTGATTTTTACCATGAGAAGCAAATGGCAACATGATAATTAACAGGAAAAATGGCATCATTCATACCATTTGCATTTTATATGTCCTTGAAAGTTTTCTTCTGAAAATGACTCTTCTATGTAAAAATAATAATAATAATAATAATTTGGTCATGATTTAATTCCAGATTTTTTCAAGTTCTATATAGTTTCTCTTCAATAAAATTTGTCTTTGTTTTATATTTGAATCCACACAGGGTTGAGGCTTAGACATAATGATTTAAATCTATACACATAAATTTTACAAAAATGATAAATATATTATAAACATAACACAGCAAGATTACTAATATTTCAGACATAATCCTACAAATATTTGAAATATATGTTTAGTATTTGTACAGTGTTATTCATCTTACCAGTTCTAGTCACTAGGATGGTTTCTCACAATATTCTTAGTTCAAGTAATTATTATAGGTGACAAGGAACAAAGGGACTAGCTTCACAAAGACTTCAAGCTATTTAAGATCATGCAGAGCTCCAGAATAATGTTTCCTGTACTTTTCTAGCAAACGATGCAGCAGTAAATAACACTTGCTGAATTGTGCCAAAGCCTGGGGTCTCAGTGTGACTGTGGACCTATGGCTAACAATGTAGTATGATCTGAGCAGTCAGGTTCTTGCCAGAGATGTAGAACAAGGTGGTGCATTGATAATTGCTAGCTGGCTCCTTCACCTTTCTCCTCATAAATGTTAATGATAGGCTGGAAACCCCAAGGCAGGTCTCCAGCATTACTATTCTTCTTGTGAAATATTGATTGGAGGAGGTTAATCAATACAATCCAGGGGACCATGGGGCTCAACCAGGACTAATGTCTACAGCCACAAAAAGCATGGAATGTTTTTTTTAAATATGCTAACTCTTAGTTTCCTAGAAGTCCTTAAAATTGAGTTTCATATCCCACCGTTATCATGCCATATCTAGCTGTGAACGCTCAGGGAATGTCACACTTGACCTAACAGAGAGGAATGTTCTGCTGATCCGATGTGAGTACATATCAGAGAGAACTTTGAGAAGTGCAGGGCTGTGTATTATTATTAACCTGGCTCCGTGTGCTCACTCTTTTCTAGGTTCCTTCTGCTCTTTATGACCTCACTTCATGCTTGAGACTTTATTTTGTTGAATAATTAAACATTTTTGAAAGACCAAGTAATTTTGAATATCAAGTGTCAAGAGCAGAGGAAATAAAGTGACTTGTCACATCATTCTGTAACTGTAAAATCTGGAATATTTGTCTTCTGTATTAGCTGGACCATCTCTTATCCTGTTCTTTTTAGAACTGCCCTCATTCAGCCACACTGCACTGGGACATATGTCCACATATTGATCTCAACTTTCACTCAATTTTCTTCAAGGGTAAAATGCCAACCTAGAGTGAAATTTAAAATGGTGTAATAACAACAATCTCCCCATTTTGTTATACATTGGCATAAGGTATTATAATGTCTTTGTTTTTAAAAGTTTTTAATTTTATAATAGATTTGGGTTTACAGAAGAGTTGTGGAGATATACAGAGAGAACTTAATTTCCTATCCAACCAATGATTATAAGAGGGAAAACCAATAATTTCTCCTACTCCTATTGTATCTGTTCTACTTAGATACCCTATTGTTAATATTTGTCTTAAATAATGAACCAATCCATAATGCACTAAAACCAACTTTTATTGTGATTCCCTTAGTTTTTCCTAGTGATTTTGTTTTTTGTTGTTCTTCCAGGATCACATCCAATTTACATGGTATTGAGTCATTTTGTATCCTCTTGCCTCTTCTGGCTATGACTGTTTTTCAGATTTTAGTTGCTTTTGATGATCTCCACAGTTTGGGGAAATGCCGTGAGGTATTTTGTAGACTATCCATCAATCAGCATTTGTCTGATGCTTTTCTCCATGTCTAGATGGGCACTATGGGTTTCAGAGACCACAGAAGTGGAAGTCCATTCCCATCACATTGTCCCCAAGCTGTGGAGCATCAGTATGATTTATCACTGTGGAAGTTGATTTTGATCACCTGTGGAGGAAGGGTTTGCTGGGGATCTGTACTCTTGGGAAGGATTTCATTTTGTACAGTCCATGCTAAGGGAGGAGATTATGTTCTACCTCTTCAACGGTACAGTATTCACCAATTATAGTATTACAGATAACATTATTTGGCATTTTCTACAGAGGACTTATTTATTCTCTCATTTCTTTTTTTAATTATTTATATCAGTTTGGACACATGGATGTGAATTTTATACTTTAGGTAAAAAACTAGTACTAATTTGTTTATTTATTGCTCAAATTGTTTTACCTTTAGTCATTGGAACTTCTTTTAGTTTTCCTGTGTCCTTTTGATATACACAACCTCCACCAACCCTACATATTTGTTAGAAGGCATGTATTTATTTTATGGCACTACAAGGTATATCATCTTCTTTGGTGTAACTCCTAACCCAGTCTAGAAATAGCTGTCATGACAAAGAAATTCTGATTTATTTAGAATAGTACTAAAAATCTAAATAAAATCTGGGAGCTAGGTTTGCTCATTGATACTGGAACATCATTGTTTCTGTTTCAGATTATAGAGCAAAAAATATGTGTGTATACTAACCCATGTATTTATTCATTTCCATAAATTTCTTTATCTATATACATATATATCTATGTCTATATTAAAAAAAATATGGCTCCATGCTGATGTCTGTAACCATAATCCATTACAGCCTACAATTGTTCTAGCCTTATTTTCTTGCTTATTTGTAAATTCCCACCCCAACATGGATCCTCCCACCCACTGTCCATTTAACTAATGGTCCCAGCCTGTACACTAGTTTCAGAATTGTTAATGAGACCCCCACGGGGAATGATTTATTAAGTAGGATATGGCATTTATGTGCAGCTCCTTTTAATTTCAGGCTTGCACTCTTCATGCTTTTCCAAAGTTACCCACATTAGCATCTTCTCCTCTTTTTTGCCCTCATGTGAGTTAGGTGATTTCATACATTATATGGATAAATCATATCTATTTAATTATTTTATATATAAAATAAGTATAATTTATATTTTTCTCCTGTGAGCCTTGACTTCTCATGTAATTGTTGAAACTATTCACATATTTTTTTCTTTTTCTTCTGTGAAGTTCCATTGGTTTTGACAACTGTATGGTATTATACATGCACAGTTACATTATCAAAGAAATTACTTAGATGGTCCTCAAAAAAGCCCACTGCTTCACCTATTCAGCCCCTCCCAATCCCTCTGCAGTTTTTTTTCTTTTCATGAGTGTCATACAAAAGGAATCATAAATGATATTACCTTCTCAGGTTGGCTTTCTTATAAATCTAATAATATACATTTAATAAACATTCATGTTACTGCACAGCTTGTTTATGTATTTGTCTGCCATTGAATTGTGTTGGTTTATTTACTCATCTGTGAGAGGATATTTAGGTTGCTTCAAGGATTTTTCTGGAAATAAAGTTTCTATCAATATTCCCAGTAGGGTGTGTGTGTGTGTGTGTGTGTGTGTGTGTACACATAAGCTTTCGGTTTGGCTGGGTAAATGGAAAGGCAGGTGATTGCTGGATAGCACAAGATGATGTTGAGCTTTTAGAAGCAGCCAAATGGTTTTGCAGTAGTGATGCTCTTTTGTAGTCCCACCAATAATGAATATAAGTTCCTATTGCTTTTTTTTTTTTTTCCCCTCACTAGGAGTTAGAATTCTCAGGGGTTTTGAGATTAGGCATTGTAGTGGCTGTGTAGAGGTGTCTCATGGTTCTTCTAACTGTAATGCGCACTAACTTAATGGCACATTCTTATACCGAAGAAAAGATAGTTGAGGGACTCACATTACTAGATCGTGAAACAGGATGCAAAGATATGGTAATCCAGACTATAAAGAGCAAAGTGCCAGACTTTGTACTTCCTGGCAAAGGAACAGATACAGAGATCAGAGAAACAGAATGGCAAGCCCAAAAATAAACCCACAGAATCAACTGCTCTCTGATAAATGCAATACAACAGAGAAAGGATAATCTTTCCTCTTTGGTTAAAGGCAGTTTAAAAATAGACGGGATCTCACATGTTTAAAAAAAAAATCAGTATAGGTATAGAACATAATGCCTTCCATAAAATATATATAAGAATGGAAAACAGACATAAATATAAAGTGAAAATGATAAGCCACTTAGAAGAAAATAAAGAGACAATCTAGGTCTCCTTGGTTTGGAGATTAACTTTTTAGCACAACTCTGAGAGCATCATCTATGGGGGGGTGGATTTAAATTTCTGACTCCTCAAATGACATTGCTCAGAGAATTAAAAAGCAGAGCACAGACAGGAAGAAAATACATGCAAGGCATATCCTATTCATGTCCTTATGCCCAAATTAAAGAAAGAACCCTAAAAACTCAGTCAAAGGAAAAGAAACCAATTACTAAACAGAATATCTGAACAGATGCTTCATCAAAGAAGGTGTGCAGATAACAAAGAGGAACATGGGAAAATGCCCAACATCATGCATATAATTGACTATTCTACACCTTTTTTCTTATCAGATGAATATTAGACAGTTTTGCTGATGGAGGATTTGCTGGGATTGTGTTGAAAGAATAGATTGATGCAAAAATAATTGATATTTAACAACATTGATTCTTGCAACCCATGAACATGGAATGTATTTCCAATATCCTGTTATTTTTATCTTGCAAAATAATAAAAAGTTTGTCTTCCATTACTCAGTAACATATAATGTTTGCCACATTAAGTACAAAGATTACTCATGTAGATACAGAAAACGAAAAGAGAGAAATTATCCCCACCAACAAATGGTGTATATGAAGATAAATAGATATGCAAAGATGGGAGTCATGCTAATTAGGTTTTCAAGTATATTCACATGAGAACTTTGGCAGAATATGTTTGGTTTATATTAGTTATTAGTCTACTTTGAATATTATAGTATAGAAATTGAAATTCATCACTCAGAAGATTATTACATATGGTAAGAAAAGAAAGGAGTCATAGGCAGTAGTGATTTTTTATTAATTACAAGGTGGACAAACTAAATGCAGAAGTAATGGAGAAAAAGGATATGAATCTAGAGGAAGAAAATAATTTGGGGAAGTGTATATAGATGTTTAAAGGAACTAGTGTGTTTTAAAAGAATGCTTGGTTACAAAAAAAAAAAAAAAAAAGATAAGAATTTCATGTTATGGGATCAGAAATGAAGAGCCTAGGGACACATCCTCCTCTATCTCAAAAATTAAAATTGAAAACAAGGACAAAGATACCTAGAATGATTCCAATGTAATACATGGGCCTAGTATTTGAATATAAATATATGTTTTCCAATTAAAAGTCTCTCTTTGGTCTGGTGAGTTGAAAATTCTATGTATTTGGCCAAGTTTCATTCATTTATCAAGTTGAGGAGTATTTTCTCCCAAATGGAAAAAGGTATCTTTTTTTTTTTAATTCCAAAATGCAATTGAAAGCAAAGACTGGCAAAGATATATGAAGCAGTAAATATTCCAAAACAATTATTTGGTTGTTAACATGCCAACAAAAGGTTGGTTTTGAAAAGATCTTTTTTTTTAATTTCAGAAAAATATGGTTTCTGTAATTCCCATAAGCAATTCACTATGAGCTATCTTCTGGTAATGAATTCTCCTACAAAGGAATAATTTATTCCCAGTGTACTCACAAAAGCTAGATGCTACTGGGAACTTAAAGCTGCACAAGAACCCTACCTTATTAGCTGCAATGCCACACTAAAAACACATATCTCCTGAGCTACATAAGCAATGATGAGGTGTTATTTATCTTCCTTACACTAAATAGGAAACGGCTGAATCATTTCTCATTTCTTCTGAAAGAGATAATTGTACTTTTGTTCAAATTCTAATTCAGGTTTCAAAGCTTCAAACTTATGGTACTTTATCTAATTGAAGCAGTAGTGTGAATATTTGCACACACAAAAAACCAAAAAACAAATGAACTGCCACATCCAAAAGCAGTAAATACTTACAAAGAAACCCATTAGCAATAATAAATTTTTGCTTTTCTAAAAATGTCTAGTTATTTATGAATTCAAATTTATAATTCTAAGTCAGTATTTTTTGTTCTCAAGGTTCATGAAATCTTATTTATATTGAATTAAAATAAAAAGTATTAGTTTGCAAATCAAATCACCATGTATATATCTATTATTCCTTTGGAGGGGGCAGATTTGTGGATATCCATAAATAATAAATACACAAATGTAAAAGCTTTAGGGAGTGGAATCCAGAAAACATTCAGAGTGATGCCATTATCAAATATTCTGGTTCAAAGTTACTAATTTGTCTTTTGAAATTAAAAATAAAGAACTCTATGATCTGAATATTTTTTGGTAGGAAACATATGTTTATGTACCTATACAAATTAATATTGATAATAAAATCTCAATGCATTTAGTGTTTATATTCTCCGTCAAGATGTTTTAAATGCTGAAGGGAACATTGAGATTTAATTATGAATAATAATCTCCTTATTGTGCTTTTTCAAAAAATTGATTACTTTGTTGATATTCATGAAAAGTAAACATTGTTTTGAAAATAGTCATACAGTTAGTAAAAGCCTATGAAGATCTAAAATTTGTGAAAGTTTCACAAATATTGTTGACTGAAAAACCCAAAAACTCTTTGAGAGAAACCTTTATAGCTTTTAGTGTTTAGAACCATAATTGCTCTTGAGGACCTTAGAAATATATACATATTCTCCTGATTATATATATATATATGTACATATATATGTGTGTGTATATATAGTTGCAAACTCACAGAGATGCCTATCTTAAAAATATAAATTCACACTGTTGCAAACTTTTAATGCTCAGTATCTGGCATTACCTTAAGGATTTCTTCCCTAAGACTTCATTTAAATAATTTTTGACAGACTTCTAAATCACAGATGCCTTTATGGAAAATATTTGCACACTACTAAGATAACAGCCAGAGAATTATTCTCCCAAAATGACATGGCAGACCCCTTCTGCTTTACAAAATCTAGAAAGGTTAAGCACTAATCTTTTGTTGTTGTTATTGTTGTTTCTTATAGTCACCTTTTTTTTTCTTATATAATCATTTATAAGGTATCATTTTGCTAGGGACTTGTTTAGGGAATTGGGCTGTGAGAATCCAATTTCCCTTTACCAAGTGAGCAAAAAGAGAATGAATAGTGGTTATGTTGAGGTATGATAGCATTTTCTTGTCTGAACCCTGCCATGGAACACGAGGCAGGAGGAAGGGATTATGAATTCTGAGGAGAAAAATGCTACTCGATGTTTCTCCCTAATGATATTGCCTGGGAATTATACAAGACACAAGGAAATATCTGGGGTGGAAGGAAGGATACGCTCAATACCATCCAGTAATCCAAGGTCAAGAAGTCTAGCGGAAGCAAGGGCCTGGGGCCAATATTCAAGATGGTGCCTAGGTAGATGCATTCAAGAAGTTAAAAAGAAAAATGTATTTGTACTCTCTGCATTAAAAACATACATGTACATATGTTTTTTTGATTTCTCATTGGGATCTTATATGTTATAAATGTCAATGGCATTCATTAATTTATTGACTGAATTTAATCCAAATAAGACTCTGAAATGAGAATTTTGGAGGAAACCAGACATTTTTTCACATGTAACAATAAGCAAGCAATGTTCAGAGAAATCTGGAGAGGTAACTTTCCTAGTAATGTGAAAATATATAAAACCAGTGGTTACGTGATTTGGATATGAGATGTCATCCAAAATCTAATGCTAGCAATGTAAGAATGTCCAGAGGTCAAATTATTAAATTATGAGAGCTATAACCTCATCAGAGGATTCGTCCATTTGATGGATTAATAATTTAAATGGCTTACTGGGTGGTAACTGTAGTCAGATGAACTAAATAGCTAGAAGAAGTGGATCACTGACAACATGCCTTTGGGGTTCATATTTCTCTCTGTCACCTTGCTTGCTCTCTTCTTCCTAACTGTCATGAGCTGAGCAGCTTCCCTCCACCATGCCTTTCCGCCATGATGTTCTGCCTCACCTCAAGCCCAGAACAAGGGAGCCAGTGAACTGTGGGCTGAAACCTCTGAAACTATGAGCCCCCAATACACTCTTTCTCCTCTCAGTTATTCTTATCAGGTATTTTGTTCATGGTGATAAAAAGCCAACAAATCAGTGTTCCACAAAACATTGAGGAATGTCTCGAAATTAGGACCATGATCATCTAAAACAAAAAGGCCAACAAGAATGAAATGAAATCACAGGTTCTAACAGATGGTGAAAATAGGCATCCAAACAGTAAAAATAATTATTTACTGGATTATAAATGCCTGCCGAGTTAGAGTTGGATATCAATGAATGTTTTTTCTTCATAATTTATTTGTACATACAAAAATAAACTCCTCACAGACTAAAGACTAGATCAAAGGTATAAAGAACATTCACAAAAAATTGAAATATTTTTGTTTCTTAAATACTATCTTCATTGAGTTCATAGCTATAGTATTAGAAGAGCCCAATTTTGTTGGCATTTGTGAATGAGGCCCTGGTGCTTTCTCTAGCAGTTTATCTCATTCCCACAGTGTCATGACAAACTTGTTATAACCACACAGGCCAACCGTGGAAGCCACATTATAGCCCCAGATCTGTCGGGTCATGTCTAACCCCACAGGTCTGTGCTGATTTTCTATTTCCAGGCTTGTTTCTCTTTCTTTCCTTAATTGACTGGTTGATATTTTATGCATTATGTATGAAAATGCATATCACTTCATGTTAACTGAATAGTTGATCAGACAAAAGCTGAGTGATTATGCAAAAGAAAGAAAATTTGTACCGGGACTAGGAAAAAATACTTCATTGGTCAGAATTAAAAGAC
Source organism: Marmota flaviventris (assembly GCF_047511675.1). Taxonomy (NCBI): domain Eukaryota; kingdom Metazoa; phylum Chordata; class Mammalia; order Rodentia; family Sciuridae; genus Marmota; species Marmota flaviventris. The sequence continues at coordinate 9,655,491 of NC_092498.1, read as the reverse complement.
GGAGTAAAAGATTTCCAAACCAAAGTTTTGAGATATGTTGATTATAATAATTAACTCTTTGTATCGTTCTCTATAATGCAATTCTTTAAACATTTTGTAGAAAGCTGGCTTAGTTAACATTGAAAGTAGAATTTTTAATTTTAAGTCAGGGAACTTAAAAATGATATGCAATGACCTTTAATTTTTCATCCTTTTATTTAAGGGCATTATTATTTCATCATGATTTGAGGTAGAGGTATAATATTCTTCTCACCAACTTCACTATTCAGATCAAAAACATTTTATATATCGAAAACAAGTATATTCAGAAATATGAGGTTTTTTTCCAGCTACATGGAAGTACCTTATGGGTCAAAATGGATTAGTGATAATTTCTCCTGTTTCCTTCTTTTTGCACAACTCAACTGGTTTTAAATTTGGCTTTAATTCCTCAGTTTTGTCATTCTGTTTCATTGGGAAAGCAGATATTATGTATACAGAAATTTATGTGTGTTTGTGAATGAGCGTATGAACGCATATATGTGTGATTATCTATACAGTGATCGTTCACCCAGCTCTTCCCAAGAGACATTTATCTGTCCCATGTGGAAATGCTGCGAGCCACTTGTGTGCTCATACCAGGTATCTTTCCCACTTGCTTTAAGCAGAAAGAACTCTTCAGACTGAGCTGGGTTCAGGCCACTCTTTCTCTCAGCATGCAGACAGGTGTCTCAAGAAGAGACAAGGTGCTAATAAATCTAGAGTGAGAGCATTTTATAAGTCAAGAGACAGAGGGTCACATTCACCCATGAAAATATTTGAGCACTTTGTCACTCAGATGGGGAATCAAAACAAACAAACAAAAAACCCCAAAAACCTGACTTCATAGGAGTAGACAGTAGAATAGTGGTGACCAGGGATGAAGTGTTTGGGGGTGAGGTGGAGAAGTTGGCAAAAGGATAAAATGTCATTTAGATGGGAGGATAGGTTCCAGAGGTAGGTTGTATAACATGATGAGAATGTATTTAAAGTGTTTGCAGCACAAAAATGAAAACATATGAGGTATTGTAAGTAGTAATCAGCTGGATGTAGTTATCTCCTGGTGTGTGTGTGTGTGTGTGTGTAATTTCACACTTTCTAAAAATTGAAAAGCTAATGTGGGTATAACAAATTTAGTCCTTGTCCTATCATTTGCTACATGATTTTAATAATCTGCTAAACTCATAGGAAGTCAACATTTTTTTGCTTACATGGCATTTCTTAGTTATAGCACTTTAAATGCTTTCTATCAGAAATACATATTTTTAAATGTACTACAGAGCATTTGAAAAGTGTTCCTTCATGTATTATTTCAATAGTATTTGTGTTATGTTAGTATGCAAAATATTTTAAATAATGGGATTTCTACTCCAAAGACTGCATCACCTCATATTTCCTGAAAGAAAAAATATCCCCTTGATTATTTAAAATCTCCATTGACCTTGATAACCACCATCAGTGATATTTGTTGGGCTGTTTGCAGATATTGGAACTGTAAAATCAGCAGTATATGACAAGAATTTTTTGTTAAATATTGATTACTTGAATAATCTCAAAGCTTTATTGTACAGTCTGTACAACTAATAGCAACAGAAACAAATCAGAACAGGATTTTTTAGAACATTCTATGCAGAAACTGCACTCAACTGTTAACATAGGAAATTCAACGGTGATGAGCTCATTAGGGAGAAATAAATATTGTATTATATTAGCTTTCATATTTTAAGAAGAGGCTGGTCCTGGAGAGCTAGGGAAAACTTTCCATAAAATAAATCAAACCATGTAATGCATTGAATATTCTGATCTCAAATATGAATTTCTAAGGCTGCATTGAAAGGAAAACAGGGATGAAAATAGATGGTCAATTTAAGACAAACACATGGAATGAATTTGAAGAGGGGTAGATTAATATTTTCAAAGTCAAATTCTGCCAGAATCATAGGTGTTTTGGTCTCATTTCATTGGTGGATATGGCTGATGATGCCGGTGTCTCTAACTCTGGGCTGAAATCTACACCCCTCCACTACCCTCTCATTGTAGTTCTATGCCAAGACACATCTGCAACATCTTCTACTCAAGAACCTGTTGTATACTTGATAAATATCAAGCACTGTCTTTATAATGGATTTATTAACTAAGCTCAATTGTTCCTAGGTCTTCAGTAGCTCTTCACAAGAGAAGGTTGTATTCTCTTCCAGATTCCTTTGGGTCTTATCTGTCTAGGTTTTTATTAGAGTTCTGAAAAGAACAAATCCTATGTGCAGCAATGCTGCACACTATTGAATCATACTGAGTCTGTGGGTTTTTAAGAGCCAGCCAATTCTTAAATGATCTTAGAGGAAACTAAATACTGGCTGGTAATTTTTACTAATCGCTTACTCATATACAAAAGCATGTGATCCACCTCCAAATTGAAGTAAATCTGCTGATGCTTTCCTGTGTTACTATTCCATCAACTTCAGATTTTCCAAATCTGACAAACATAAGATGATTTAAAGTCTGTTTGCAAAAGTTTAGAAAGGATTTTTAAAATTTTATTTAAAAATTGATAAATGATCTAACATGTATTTGGCCAACCTGTATGCTGTGCTTACTGTGCCAAGGGCCTTAGTAGCAACAATGATACTCTACTAATAGAGCAGATGGAGCTTTGGTCTCATAGAGGTGACTGTGGACATGTCACTGTACCTCTGTGTGCTTCAGTTCTCTCCAGTGAAGGAGGGAGCTTGATTGAATAGGAAAGAGTTTGGCTTAATCAGGAAACCTACGTGGAAACTTAGTGATGATGTTTTTTGTTGATAAATTCCCAAAACCTATTTCCAACCATTCCTATGCAAATGTTTTTGGCATTGGGAATAAAAAAAGAAGTTGCAATTTTCATCTCATATAAATACAGTTTTCTTATTTTACATTCGGGGAAAAGTGTTGTTAAAAAATCTGAGCAACACAATATAGCAAATGAAAATTTCAGCACTAAATATAAAATGTCTCAAATATGTTGGCATCCAGTGATGGTAAGATTAGAAGCAGTGAGAATTTAAAATCTATTCAGGCTTAAGTAACTTTGACATGTGTTTTAGAAGATCTCATTTGAGTATATGAACTATTGAAAAGTAAGAATGATTATCCAATGAATATTTTAAAGTTAATAATTTCAAATTCAACATTTTCTAGACAATAGTTGAAAGGATAAGATCTTCACTCTAATTTATGGTGCTACATAAAATCCAGAAGTCTTTTTAAAATCTTTGCCTATTGATCAAATTTACAATGACTATCAGTAAATGTTGATTTATATTTTCAAATTACATATTGTTTTTAAATATAATTCAAAAGCAAAGTTACAAATAGTAGTATAGCTATGAAGAATATAAAAATATAATCTATGACATATTATTGAAAGCTATGATAGCATTCATCAGGACTCTAGATTTTAGTCAAAGGTTCAACCATTATGTGAGTTAGCATTTTGAGTAAGTTACTTTGAAATTAGATGGTCACTTACCTGAATGTTCACATAGGAATATCAGTAAGCAAAATAATAGAATAAAAATAATTAGAAGAATGGCTGAATTCAGAGAGAGAAAGTACTCTACAATATCAGGAAAAAACAAAATAAAAGCAGAGTTTCTGAAATAAAGGGAATTTTTTTTCTTTTTTCTTTCTTTTTTCACTCTTAATGAGTAATTTCCCTCTGGTTTTACAACATAAATATGTTTTTCTTTTCAATAGGGAGCATCCACTCAGAATTATTTATGAGGAATATTTATGTATAATACTGTTGTTGTTGTTATGCTGGGGATCAAACCCAGGGCCTTGTGCAGGTGAGGCAGCCCTCTACCAACTGAGCTACATCCCCTCTGTATGATACTGTTGAGGCTAGATGCAATCCTAAACTCAAGGTCCACCAGATCTTCCACCCACTCAGTAAGTGAGGAGTTTTGGGGCAGAGGCCTTTCGCCTCTAGGGCCAGGGTCATTGTGTGTTGAATGGAAGAAAGGTGAAGATTAGCAAGATTAATGCATTTCTAATATCTGAGAAGACATAGTGTTCTACCGCATTTCTGCCAAATCACAAATTAACCTACAGTAAATGACATTAAGGAGACAGCTTTGTTCAGCAAATGGTTAGGATGCCATATGGCTTTGATGTTAGTGTGAAGTTAATCACAAGCTACACGATAGGCCATCATATAATTCCATAATAAATTGCCTGTATAAATGCCGCTATTATCTGCACAGCATGCAAATTTTGGTCATCAATAACATTTAGGGATAAATGAATATAAAATCTTGACTAACAATATATATGAGAATGGTGCATTGAAAAGTTAGAGTTGGCCCTCTGTATCCTTAAGTTCTGTATCAGAAGATTCAACCATCCACTGAAAATATTTGTAGAATAAATTCCAGAAAGTTTCCAAAAGCAATACTTGAATTTGCCATGCTTCAAGCACTGTGCTGAGTCTACACCAGTGAGGATGTATGGGCACAGCTTATATTGGTCTCCCCGCACACTATGGAGCCTCAGCACCCCTGGACTCCTCCTCTGAGCATTGTAGATCTCACATGTCCATTATGCATTACATAGTGAGGCCTATGATGGCTGCATCTGTACTGAACACATTCAGACTTTTATCTTTGTCATTATTCCTTAAACAATATGCTTACATAGAATTGCCTTGAATTCAATATTGTAAATTTAAAACCTGAAGATGATTTAAAATTTAAGGGAGGATGTGCATAAGTTATATGCAAATACTATATCACAATACATGAGATTTTAGGATCTATGGAATTTGATGCTCCAATGCTCCAGGAATTACTGGAGCCAGTTTCCCTCGGATACCCAGAAATAACTATGTATCTAAGTTGTAGGGAAACTCTATGCATAATTTTTGAGTACCCTCAAAGGAGAGAACAGACATTTCCTCCATTTCTCCTTTTTCCATCTTTTGAAAGGCTGCCTATAATGGGTTTGACCTTGCATCAAAAGCATCTCACGGGTCAATTCAGAGGAACCTTTTACTTCCCAAGAAATAATGTGATATTGCCTTTTTTCAAGACTCCCACACCAGCTTCAGACCTTCTGCCCACAACCTCCTTACTTCATTTTTTTTTTCTTGTGTACATTGCTACAAATCAGCTAAATACAAAGACAATGAAACCAAACCTTAAATATAAGATTATGGTATTTCAATTCTTTTGTTACCAAATACTTGATTATCCAGAGGGACTCTATTCGCAATCTTTATGAAAATCAGAGTTCCTTAATCTTCAGTTAGAAAATGTTGACAATCAGAGCAGAAGTACCATATTGGTCTGCGAAAATGATTAGAACATTAATGAAAACTGATCTGATCTATTTTTCTTAAAACTAGAGAAGGTAATATTTTCAGATTTGTCTCTGCTCTTCCAAGTACAAGACAACACTTAATTTATATGTAATTCACACACTAGTAGAGAGGTTTTTCCTACTGATTGCTTCTACTTTAATAGTGCTCTACAAACAAATAAAGAAATTAACTGATGTTACCCCTGATCAGATGATCTTTCTTTGGAGATGTGACATTTAATCTGATTATTCATGAATATTTTAATGCGAGATTTATCACATGCCAGTCATTAAACACTGAGTATTAAAATGCAACCAATCACCCAATGTTGATGACAAGCTTCCATTTCTAATATGTGGAGGAAGAAGAAGCAAACACAATGAATTTAATACTAGTGGTTTCTTTCCCCCCCCTAAATCTTGTGTGGCGCATGTCTGATCCAAGGGAAAAGGGAATTTCTTAAACCCAACACTCAGTGACAGCAATCCACTTTTCTGTCCCTCACTCCAATTAAAGCAATGGCACTTCAATTCAACAGAAATGAGATATATTGATGATTAATAGGAGTTGTTGTTCATTTTAAATATGCAAGCAACAGCAAATTGAAAAATAGTTCTGGGATTACCAAAGTGTATTTGCAAATCTACTGCTTGGAACTTTAACTGGATATACAATTTCCATAGGAAATAACAAAGAGTGGCAGGATCTCAAACCAGTTTACAGGGGCTAATTTAACCTCAGTTAACCTGCACTCTCTGAGGGCAAAGAAAGCACCCAGTGACTAGTAGAGTGTTTGAAATATAGCTGGCACTCAAATATTACTGGATGAATGAAGAAAAGAAGAAATGAAAAATACCAGAATGTGTTGTATTATTAGAGTGTAAAAATTCAACCGCAAATTACACTGTTTCCATTTGAGAGCTTCCTGAAAGAGTCAATGCTGGTTCTCAGGTTCCTAGCAGAACTGTTCCCACCCCTCTGTTCCCTAGTCAGTAGCAGTGAGGACATGATCCTCCCATATCACTGGTCACATTCCCCCCATGCTGCTCTAAAGTTAGGGGAGAGGATGAGACTCTCCAGTGCATGGGGACTCTGGGGGCTGCTGATCTCCTTAGGTTAGGAATAGAGGTGACTAGAGAGAGAAAGAACAAAAGGTACATTGGACCATCTCATGCAATTGAGTAATAATACATTCCTGAATATGTAAAGAGAAGAAAAATGCATCTGTGAAAATCAAAGGATTCTAAATAAATAGAATATTGGATGTATTAAAAATATTCTTGGGTGTGGACTTTAATAAGCCAAGCTCTGACAGTAAAGCTTAAAAAAACCCCAAATTGTTGGCCAATTGCTGTGTGTTTGGGGGCTGCATGGATTACGCAGGAAGCAAGGGTTCTGCCTTGCAGAGTCCTCCTCTCCTGCCTGTGCTCTCAACCAGGTGCTGGGCTCTTCCTCAGGTAAACGTTGAGCAGATATTTAAAGCATCAGTTTGTCAGAGTATCAGACTTTTCTGCCAAAAGCACACAAATGCCCTTCTCTCATCTTGGGTAGGGCAGTGGGGCAGGGAGAAGAGGGGTCTATTCCAGTAGCAAATCAGAGGTGCAGCCTTCACGTTTAGGAAACTGCTGGGTAGGTACAGTATATACACTAATTTATACAGTTATTGTTTCCAAACATCTTGAAAAACAGGTGCAATTTTCCTGCTACTAAAATATAGGTTGCAAAGGCAAAACTAAAGAGACAGAAGAGGAATTTCCAGGTCGTGAGAGTGGGGCTGTGGATGATTACAGATGTGTTCAAAGGAATGCTGCAGAGTTATGGGGCTCTCCTAGGTCCTGAATGGGCTGGTGGTGTCCCAATTTTTGCATTTATCAAAACTTCTGGGATAGTATACTAAAGAGGCTGGATTTTATGTTAAATAAATTGCACTTAATTTTTTTTTTTTTGAAAAAGTGTTATAACTCTAAAGATTCAGACATAGGGAGTGTTAATTGAAACAAGCTTGAGCATCTCCTCATCTAAAAAATTGCTAAAACGAACTGTGACTTTCAATATATTTTCCAGTTTTTTTTTTTTTTTCCTGTGATGATTCTGTGTGTAAATAACCAAGTAAATCTAAAGTTACTTGGTGACATTGTACCAGCAATGGTCGTTATTCCACAGGCCATGCTCAGATCATATTGGTTACTTTGTCATCATTGTCCAGTATGCAGCTAAGATCAACCACTAACACTCAAAATTTTAACTTCTCTTTGGCCTCACTGATTATTTGTAGAGAGCATTTTATTTATAGGTCAAATCATCTCAACACTCACAGCTAACTCTGGTTGAGCCAAGCTAGATTTCTTTCAAAAGCTCTGACATTGGGACTCTGCTCTGGCATTTATTTGTTTGTATAGAAAATGTTAGGGCTCCCTTTGCCAAGTCTAAGCTATGATTTCAAAATCCTCTCATAACCCTGTGTCTCAGCTGTATTCTGGACTTAAACCTGAAATTGACCCTTTGGTCACTGCCAGAGGCAGACGTGGAGAGGAATGTGCTATCATAGCATTATTAGGCATATTCATGCCAATCATACACCCCTGAACTTCAAAAATATAACATTCACAATTTGAATAATAATGTCAGTCACACACTGAATTAAATCAAAACCTCAGAAAAATGATGGTTTATGAAATTTTGCTGAGTGGTACACTCAAATGATCAAAGAAATGCTTCACAAACTCTCTCAGTACCATCATAAGTCATCCAGACCAAGGGATTCCTGGATACATTAATCAGGACACCTTGGAGAAGAGTGAAATTGCAGAAACATAAAGGCATACAGGTTTTTTTTTTTCATTTCATGTTTCTTAATATATCTTAAATGTGAAAATGACTTGAAAGTCCTCTACTGAACAGGAAGTCAACGTGCTCTTCCTGTCACACGTCTTGCTTTTCTTTCTTTTGCTTTCACCAGCATTTCTTTTTCCACAGGAGGCTCTCTTGCCTCTGCTTCATGTTCCCCAGCAGTTAAGTGCTTTGTTCCATCTCCCCATCCCTCAGAAGTCACAACAGGTGCACTTCTGCTCAACATTGTCCGCACTGTGTCCTCACACTTAGAAAATGCTCTTTCACTTGACCCTTCCTGATGCCTGTTTTCTTAGGACCAGGACTCTGAAAAGTTGAACAGATGCTGGTGTGTGATAACCATGAGCAGAGTGCCTCTGTCCCCTGCAGACAGACAAAAAGGGGATTCTTAACCTGACCTAGGTAGACCTGGGACTGTTTTAAAGAAGCAATTAGATGTAGCATTGCAAAATGCTGTTATAGGAGGCTATAACAAGATATTGGTTTTATTTTTGAAGTCAGGGTTGATCATATTTATTCTAGCCCTTTTTTTTCTGAAAGAATGAAAACAACATCAATATCTAAAGCATTTGAGTTGTAGAAATTGTCTTTGTCCTGTAGGACATCCATGTAATTATTGCCATAACCCACACAGTCACATACGGGGTGGATCGTAACTTCAATCCACCCAGGCACCCCTTGTGCTCACTCCTGCTCTGTAGGCAGATTGTGTGACAACCCAAAGGAGTTCTAGTGATGAGTCCAACCTATTGGTTGCTTGAGGTGAACACCATTATATTCCTGTCTATAAGCTCACATCAAGGTTAAAAGAAACTGACTAAACTAAAGAGGAGTTTATGACTATTCCCAATTGATAGCATATCCAAAAGGAAGAACTGACAATGATTTAAATTATTAAGCCTTACAAGAAATCCCTGTATCCCTGCAGTGTTAAGTTCCTGAAGGCTCTGACAAAGGACCTTTACTTTGTTGTACAAGGTGGGTGGGACGTGAAGGCAGCCTTGCTATACCATACATACATTTTATATATATATATATATATATGTATGTATATATATATATGTATGTATATGTATAAACACACACACATATATAAACATGTATGTGATTTAACTGTTTATATGTATATAAACACACACACACACATATATGTGTGTGTGTGTATGTGTGTGTGTATTCATCCTATTTTTTTGTTTGAAATTGTACTTGGTAGTCCATAAAAAATATGTAAATCTTCATGGATTTAAAAATGATTTTTTAATGTGAGATATATATATATATATATATATATATATATATAATATTTTATCTATTATTTAAGGTTTATATGTATGATTCATTCATATATATATATATATATATATATATATATATATATATATATAAAATCACACACACACACACACACACACACACACATACACACACACGGCAAAAAGAATCCAAAATTCCATTGCTTGATTTTGGATATGGTTTTTGAAGCTGCATGTCATTTTAACCTCCATTATTATTATTATTCTCATTTTGTTCATGTAAACTTCTCCAGAGAAGAAAATTAGAAGTAGAGATAAATTATTAACAGAACTATTAGCCATTTAGTCTGATATCTTTTATCAGGAAAACTTGAGGTTCAAAGATGTCTCACAACTGACAAAGTCATCTCTTTGGGTAGTACAAGAACAGTGTCATAAGCAGGGTCTTTCTGAATTTAAAGTTCCCTATGGGACTATTTAAATTCTGAAAGTGATTTAACTGTTTACACATAGGTCTAAATACCCAAGGCTTACTGAGATATACAAAAACCCTGATACTTACACGGCAGGTTTAAGTGGCTTATAGCAGTGCTACACGTGTGCGGTGAGTTTCCATCCTGTGGATTGCTCTTGACACGTTAATTGGGACACCTTGCAGAAGAGTGAAATTGCAGAAACATAAAGGCATACTGGCTTTTTAGTTTTACATTTCTCAATGTATCTTATACTTGAGAATGACTGGCTTTCCAGATCTTGGGTTGGCTAAGAGCCCACTGCAAATCCTAAGGAAGCTCAACCTCCTGAGATCCTCTTCCTGCTCCCCCGGCCCAGCTCTCCCCTGAACAGCCTGTGCTTTCCTGCTCCTGGGTCCTCTCCCCTCATCCCTGTGCTGACTCAGCTGTGGACTCTGGGTCCCTGTCCCCGGCATGGGAGTTTCCTTCTCCTTATTTCTTAATTTTCCCCAAACTTACTGTTACACTTCCTCTCTCATTCAGATTTTATCTCAAAAATAGCAGATCACTGATGCATTCATGAGCTTAGTAGCACATTACTTATTTTCCTTAGATGAATCCAGGGTTGAGGTGGAGAAGTAGCATGTTTTTCTACCTGAGAGAAAGTAGTGAACATTTATTTTCATCTTATTAATTATTAAAATTTATATTTGTTTAATATGTAATAAATATACATATTTATGAGGCTTTGAGGTATAAGGTGATGTTTCAGTGCTTATATATATTATGTTCTGAGCACATTAGGGTAATGTTCTCATCTACTAATCGTAACCTTGTGTTTGGAGACTTTTAGCTCCTCCTAGTTTTTCATCAAACATATAATAGGTTTTTGTGAGCTGTCATGATTTGGTCATTACCCACTATGAATATGAATCAAATCGTCAACTATACACATAAATCTGTAGAATTAAAGTAATAATTAACAAAATATAATGCCAAAAAAGAAGAAACTGGTGAAAAATTCTGTTCTAATCAGCACTACATAAAAAGGATAAAATGCTTTACTGGAAAAAGCAGCAGATGACATCATTCTATGTTTTTAAGAAAATACCTATAACCACTAACTTTCAATGAGCACTTACTGTGTGCCACATCCTGGGCATGCTAACAGCGCTGTAGGTATTATCTCATATCATGTCAGCCCCCAAAGAGCCATCCAAGATAGATTCTCATTATCCCCATCTTATGGGGGAGGAAACCATACTGCAGGTTGAATAACATCTCCTTGAATATAAACTGTCTTTCTGTAAGCCCTCCCCACCACTTATCATGAACCATCCACCAAGACTGGTCAACATGATCTCTGCACATGAACTTTAATCTTAACGTCCAGGCCCCTCCCTCAGGGAGCAGAGTTGACTTGGGTAGCCACAGTAATGTCGGCAGTGATTACTGGTGGCTGAGTACTTTGGGTGCCAGGCACTAGGTCAGAACTATAAGGCATCATCTCAGGTATCACTAAGAGCAGTCCCAGAACATGGATGATGCTGTTATCGCAGCTTGAGAAGAGGGTCCTGGGGATCAGAAAGGCTAAATCATGGGGTCGGGGCCGTGGCTCAGTGGTAGAGCACTTGGGCTGTAAGTATGAGGCCCTGGTTCAATCCCCAGAACTGTGGGCAGGGGGGATTAAGTGCGTGGCCACACCATAGCCAAGGAATGGCAGGATCAGGAGAGGAAGGAGGGAGTCTGTCTGACTGCAAAGTCTTCTCTAGTGCCTACGGAGAGGCAAGCACCACTGGAGACTGAGTGGCTTTTGAAACTTCAGAGTAAGGATGTGCACTTCCTGAGGTGAGGTCATACTGTAAGGAAGTCCTGTTGGAGTGCAGTAGTCCCTGGCCAGGGTCAGCCCGTGCTGCACCTCCCTGTTCTGATGCCAAGGGCTGTTGGTAGACAGAACGAGATAGGAGTCGACACCTCTGCCTTCAAAATAAAATATCTGAGTGAAACATTTTTATATTAAGAATATACACTACTTGTTGTATTTATGGCTTTGTTTTGTTATTTGCTTCTTTGGACTATTTCTATCTGGAGTTCACAAAGAAATTATACAAAGACTGATGGAAATCCCCAAGAAAAGATCGGCATCTTTTAGGCTCAAAAAAAGCCAGGAGCTTAGTTAGAGAGTGAGTGTTCTGATGGTTACCCCAATTGCTCTGTGGTGTGATAATGGCTCTTTGTAGGTCAATTATCTGAAGACTTCCTCGTGGCCAGAAGGTCATTTTTGGTGCTTTTGTGTGGCACCTCACTGAAAACACGTCAGTTCTCTGTTTTCCCTTGCTTTGGGTACAGTATGTTTTCTAAGTGGAGTGGCGAAGTGTGTGAGGGGTACATTCAGCAAATTGGTTTCATGAGGACCATTGTGTCTAAACACTTAGAGAATTTCACTTGATTAGAAGAGGGCTTCTCCAAGTAGCTTCTTTTTCAGCTGAGGTTGTCCATAGCCTCTATCATAATTGCCTCCTGAAAAGAAGCTAGTGTCCCTGCCGTTGCTCCAATCTGCTCTTTAGTGGATTTTTCTCTCCTTTAATATAAAGCATCTTAACTGCAAGAATTTTAAGCTCTAGTGTTTGAAGGATGAATTGATGTTGATTTTCTGCAAAGGAAAATAATAGATAGGCTTAGAGAAAGGAAAAGGAAATAAATCTCCTGGTTTGAGGTAATGTAGAAAGAATAATAAGCAAGCATAAGGAAGATGACATCTGGTGAATAGGTCCCGTCTATGAATGCTTGTGCAAGGGGAAAATGCCTAAAATGTACAAGTGGAAACCCAACAGGAAATAAAATGAAGCCAGGACTCCAGTAGTTTAGCATTTGAGGAGGAAAAAAAAGAAGCATCTTCTAAAACATGACCAAATGCCAGGGTAGGTCTCTGATAGTCATTTATGAGGGAGATCATGTTGTCTGTTGATTATTACCCATGCCACATTTTATAAGGAATAACAGGACAATTAGCTCTGTTTGGGTTATTTCTCCTCACTTCTCATTTATTTTTTCTATTTCTATGATTATTTCTCCTAGTTTCAATCTCTAGCTCTTTCTGCTCTTCAATTTGTGGATCTGTGGGGTAATGGAAGGCAGGTGCTGGGATGACATGGCCCATTGCTTATCACACTCTAATAGATTACATTCTCTTTGATCTCTGCTCAAGAGTTCTGTGCAGGTGTTTGGGAGGAAAGAGCAAAAAAAAAAAAAAAAAAAAAAAAAGATGTTTTTCGTGACACTTTTGGCATTGCAGAAAGAAACATAATTTAACAAAGAGAGTAGAGATTCACAACAGATGAATATCTACCTAACAGATAGTGAGCAGATGAAAATCCATACGTGTGCCTTTGTGTTTATTGTTTATAAACAAGCACAGTGACCCTGTAGACAGAATTATTCTTCAGGTTTTATGAGAGTGTTACAAATTGTGTAAACCAGCCTTGCTTTGAAATTGAGAATATTTGAGAAATGAGATTCATGTGACAAAATATGAGTAACAGTCGAAATGAAACATGCATAATCTAAGAGAAATTTTAAGTTGATGTAAGTATACATATATGTAACTATGCGTACTATTATTTTAAAGAGAAAAAGCATACCATAGCTTATTTAAAAGATAAACACTTTTAAAATCAATTAATGAAACAGGCATGTATTTCTGAAAATGGTGATTAAAGTACAAAGGGGTTGAGAATTCTGATAATGTGGGTTCCCAAGAGCAGGAAGAGCATCTGTCTTCTTCACTGTCCTCTCTCTACACTTGCACTTTACTGAATGCATGAAGGTGAATATTACAGGGAAAACCGTGGCTGTTCAGAAGTGTGCAGACATACAGCACTGGTGGTGGGTAGTCAGCTGAAGCACAAACTCATCACATGGGCTGGTGGAGGGATCATAAAATCCAGGAGATAGTGGAGTGCAGCGAGGCCCTTGACCCTCATCTCTCATTCTTTGCCAGGCTTAGAAGGTCTGCATCACCAGCGACACAGTCCTGGCAGATAAAGGTCTCTACCCTGGTAATGCTGTGCATATTTATAGGGATGAGGGCAGGGAATATCCCTGTGCCTACAAAATAGTGGAAGAAGCTCTTTGATTGATAGGTGTGTCCTGTTGGAGATGGAGGCACACAGGGGCGTAATGAGTGCATGACTGATTTTTTTTTAAAACTGATATACTTATTCATCTATTATAAAATGGACCAATTTAAAGTGGAGAATTCAATGGCTTTTATGGTGTTCAAAGAGTTGTGTGTCAAGTCACCTGTCAGCTAATCTACCTGTGTGTTTGTGTTTGCGTGTACATATGTTGTATGTGCAAGAACTTGCGGTGGGGTGGGACAAAAGGACACCCAGGACTTCCAGGTCTGTCTCTTTTCATGTGTTGGAAAGAGCCTTATAAGTTTACTCTAGTTTACCTGAAACTCCTGCCTGAAATTTCATATTGAAGTAATGGGGAAAGTCACATATGTCCGTGTTACAGGTGACAAGTAAATTGCAATGTAAAACCTTCAGTAAAAAGATTTCCAACGCTGAATTCACATGAATGATTTACAGCTATTTATTCACAACTTAAAATATCCTGCCAATGCCATGTGGCACCCCCCACCCCAATCTTATAAAAGTAGAAACAGAGCTGTCTAAAACCCTGACCAAGTAAGTCCAGGAGAAATTCTCAATTCAGAAGTTAACGTTCACTGACATGTCCCAGAAGGAAGTGCAAACATACTCATTGTTCTTGTCTTTAGATGCTACCACGTTAGGCAGTATGCATATGTGCAAGGGGTGTGCATGTGGATATACACATGTGTTTTCATTCATATAACATAAACTACATAGCAGTTAATGTGAATTATACATTGGTATAAAATATGTAAAACAAACTATAATAATAGAATGCATGCTACTCTGAAAATGTGGAAAACGACTTCATTTCTAAGTACTTCTGTTAAAGTTCTATCCTATTTCTCTTTGAATTTTCTTGCATACGTACTACTACAACTCCCCATGTAAGCCACTCTTGTTATCCACTTTTAATAGACCTGTCTGGCCAGTTCCTAATTTCATGTGGAGTCTTGAGTCACAGGTTACACAAAGATACACAACCCGGCCATGACAGGCCCTGTGCAGGAAGAGCTGGTCTGTGACCTGCAGCCAAGTGCGCCAGCAAGAAGGGTCAGGATGTGAGACTGCTCATAGATAAGTGCTGGGACAGGCGAAGCAGAACAAGGATAAAATAGAATGCAGGCCAGTATTCCTCGGGACAAACCTAAAAGCTCATTCTGGATCTCACTGTAGATAAATGATGTGTGATTTTTCTTCAGCCAAAGAGGCTCTGAGGCAGGGCACCTATCAGTGGCCGCAGGAGGACAGGGACCGTGACATATGTCCCTGTCTTATCAGAGGTCTGGTTCAGGGCAGATTCTGCAGTGTCAATGAGGAAAGGGACACAGCATGAGGCAGGAAAACCCCAGCAACCATCGCTGCCACCAGAACGCTGTGTCACTGCCACTTCTCAGCCGTGGAAGACCACATTCAGAACTGTATCCTGGGCTCCCTTCCTTACTCAGGCCTGGAAAAAAAATGAAAATAAAAAGGCCCATAAAACCTGAGGAAGGTAAGCTTCTGTTTTAAAAAAAGAGAAGAAGAAAGAATCTCACCTTGTTCTTTGGTGCACATGAAAAGGAAAAAAAAAATCAATATCCTTGTAAGAAACTTGTCTGAGGGATTAGGTTAAAAAAGATAAATAATTAAAAACCTAGAACATAATATTGAAACACTTTTCACTTGTCTGTTTCTGGGTTGCTACCATTCCATTAAAAGAAACTTATAGAACATAAATTGCTTAATCTTTGGACAAAAAGATTGAAAACACCCTCCTTATTCTCTCATGAGCCCGAGGAAGAGAAACAGGCATGGAGCAACAAATATGGAGGGAGTGATTGATTGTGGTGATTGTGACCAGAAGAATTAAAGACGACCCTGGAGAACAACATCGCATGGAAACCCAGGGCTTCAACTCTAGTTTTTTGGTCCCAACAGTTAGATGGCATCATTTTCTCTGTAAACTGTCTTGTCTCTTTACCTATTGCTTTTGTTAGAAGCTCCTTTTAATATTGTGCTGTACTAACCAATATCCATCCTGAGGCTGATTCTCATGTAAAAAGAAAATCTGTCGTATTCCAAACACAGGCACAGAGCAGAGTGCCTGTGGAACTCGCCATGGATTTATAAAACATTTTAGAGCAACTTGGTCCCTGTCACTTCTCAGCTGCTGGCCTGTCCCACTTACCCCTCAGTCCTCCCAGTCCTAATCTCCTAGGGCCTGTACCTCAACCCCAGATGCCTCCACAGGTCACCTGGAGCCCAGAGCTCTGACAAGACACAGGACACTGCAACCTTGAGGTCACAGGCTGCATAAAACATTGTCTCATCTCCCCACGTGAGGTATTGTGCAGGCTAGTGTGGGGACTTCCCAGAGTGCTTTGTCTCTTTTCAAAGGTAGATTTTGAGTTCAAAATAAATTATCTCCAATGATCCTTTGAATCAAGGTCTATGTCTATACCTTTCTATCTCCAGATATCCGGGAATAGAGAAAGAATTGAACTGTTTTTTACTTTCTAAGGCAGTAAATTTTCACTTTTTAGTTATGTTTCCAATAAAATAACAAAGGCCATAGCTAGAGGACATTTTTTTGAATTAAAAATTTTCAAATCTAGAAATAGAAAAAGGTAAAACCAGATTCTAAATTCAAGTGGCATTTTTAATTTCACAATATTTCTTTCAATTAAATAAACTAAATATTTTATAAGATGAACTTATTTCATGAAGAGTTTAAGTCTAGAAGAAATAACAGATTTGAGATGAAACTGTTTTTTGGCCTGGAAGGAATTCTCAGATAGTTGGGAAGGAATGGAAAATTAATTTGAAATTGCTTTTTTCCAATGTGCAATGCATATTTATAACCTACAGAGCAAAAGACAAAATCACATTTTGGATTTTTAAGACCTGATATCGAAAAAAAAGCTAATTTGCTTTGAGGCTCTTTGATGCATTTAATTTAATTTATTGGAAGCAAATTAATGTAAAATGATAAAATAATTATTAAAATGGAAATAGAAGAAAAGGAATGATTCAAATCAACAGAGGGGGGAAAGTGCCTGATTACTGTAGTTCACAGGATAATTCCCAACTTAATCAGATTAAATCTAATTGTTTGCAGACAGATGAAGGGAAATATTCTTCTTGCTTTGTAACAGAGGAATAGAAAGAAAAAAAGGAAATTCAGACTGTTGGTAGCATAAATAAATAAGAGTAAATAAACCATGGAAATCAAAATGATTGTCTTAAGGAAACACTGCCCCTTTTTATTGTAAAATAAAAAGCTGTTCAATGACTGTTCTATAGTTTTAGAGGACTGATTGTACCTTGAAAACAATCTGCATTTAAGCTAATAAACATATATTGAATGATATTGCTTCTCTCTTCTAGCCAAGTTTAGCTATAAACTTGAAGCAGTAGCAGAACCCAGTTTATTGATTAATGAGAGCCCCTACCCAATAGTAATGACCAATGTCTTCAGTAAACTTGACATGTGATTCTTCTATACTGAGTTTGATAAGGGTATCAAATAGTAGAACTCGTGGTATATCTGTGTATAAATATGATCTATATTGGAGTTTTAATTTCATGTAGCTATCTGTTGCTATAATTTAAATCTTCAATGAAAAATACATGAGTTTTTCATTATTCTTATAAAAATGTGATGTTTTTAAAATGGCAATTCTAAAATAAACAGAAGAAAGTGGCACTCATTCTCAATATTGAACATTTTTTAGTATGAATGACCATTCTTGTGAAATAGACTATTTCTAAAGTTTACTTTTTCCTGATAGGAAAGATTCTTTTATTTAATTCTGCTCACTTATATCCACCCTTAATGTTTTTTCAGTTAAAGTCCCATGACAGTTCTTGTAAATTGTGATAGTAATATCATAAGAGGACATTCCTCTTCCCTTTTTCTTCTTATTATCCTGGTTATTCTGCAAACCACAGTCTTGAGTTTAAAAAAAAAAAAAAAAAAAATATATATATATATATATATATATATATATATATATATTTTAAATTTTTTATTTAAAAATAAATAAAAAACATTGAATTTATCACACATAACAATGTGGTTGCAAGAGTACATGGTGAGGTATGCAGTGGTATTGAAGGGGACAAATCAACAGAGTGATAAGCAGAGGTGCATAATTATTGCATTGGACAATATAACACATTAGTTATTCTGAGGACTCTTTACAATATAAAGTAACTGGATCTTTTTTTTTAAGACAGATGATCCCACTCTTGTTTAGATGACACATGACTAAAATTACAGGAATTCAGGAAGAACACCAAGCTCTCTTACCTTTATGCTCTGATTCCCAGACAGTGTAGGTATTGTGTAAGAAGAAATGGAAATTTTGAGCCCTTTTGAGGGAAAACTTTTGGAAGCAAATATTTTTAAAATAAAAGTTAGAAAGCATGAAGAATTAATGCACTATTATCCAGAACTTATAAGTAACTACTTTGACTCAAGTAGGAAAACCATAGAGACTGATAAACAAAAGCTTAAGAGGCCTGACTCACAACAGAAAACAAGAATGACCTATTGTCAAATCCATAGCCCAAATGTACCAGATGGCAGGATAGGATGCTGAAAGACCAAAGCATCTGGACAATGTGTGAGACACATGGCTTATTGGGGAAAGCTTGCAGGAGGTCACTGACTGCTTCAAGAAGAGTTCAGTGGTAGCAGTTAGAACTGAGAGCACCATTGTCCATCACTCCTCTAAGCAGTGCTTCCTCTCCTTCATGGCGTTCTGTCCAGTGACAGTGTCCTTTCCCCATTACCCTCAGTTCTGTATCTGTCCTCACTTAGGGTTTTTATACATTAGGCTGCAGAAACAGGGACCTCCTCAGCACTAGCATGCTTAGTCTCTATGACTGGCAGCCAATTGTCCTGGTGTCCATGCAAGAAAAGAGTGCTAAGATAACACTAATTCTCAGAGTTCCCACTGTGCATGAGAAAGATAATGTCCTTAAAAAAGATATGCAACTGGATGTGACAGTTTAGACTTGCTGCTATGAAGTGTTCCCTAGTAAACTTGGGTGTAGGCAATGCAGGAAAGTTCAGAGGTGTAATGATTAGATTATGAGAGCTGTATTCTCATTGGTTAATGAATACATTTGATGGATTAATAATTTGAATGGATTGCTAGGTAGTAATTGTAGCCTGGTGGGGCATGGCTGGAGGAAATGGGTCATTAGAGGTAAGCCCTTGGGGACTTTGACTTGTTCTGGTTCCTTGCGCATGCACACACACACACACACACACACAGTTTCTCTCCCTCTCTACCCCCCTTTCTGGCTGCCCTGAGCTGAGCGGCTTTGCTCCGTTGTGCCCCTTTGCCATGTGTTCTGACTCTCTTTAGACCTAGAACGATGGAGTCAACCACCATGAACTGAACCTCTGAAACTGCCAAACTCCTCCTTTAGGTTGCTCTTGTTGGGTTCTTTGGTCATGATGATGAAAAGCTTCCTAAGAGACTTATTCTCATTGTTCTTGTAACTTGCCTGGGGTTTGATAACTAGAAAGGGGCATTTAGGGACATGGCATTTAACTATCCTCCTGTTCTTTCGGGATGCTTCACCTATAAACAAATGCCATTCAGCCTCCTTACTAACTGTACCTCACAAGGCACCACTTCACCTGAGAGGGCAGGCAAGGGTTTGTGATGACATGGCGTTAAAGGAACCTTTATGCTCTGCTGAGATGGTCACTTTGAAAACAACTTGGTGTTGTCTTATGAAGCTGAACATTGACCTACAAGCCAGAAATTTCATGCTCTGTGAAGTGCTTCCCCGTACTGTGTATGCTATGACATTGACAATGATGCTTACCTAGCATTGCAAGGTAAAGCACAAAGTGGTTCCTAGGTGGAAGGACACTGTGATCCCCTCTTACTGCTGTTCCTCTCTGTTATAAACCAGCTACAGAAATCAACAAGTAAATTCATGGCACATTATTCACAATGATGAGATGGTGTGTCAGAAATGCTAGATTCCATAGGTGGAGTGTTTATATGTGCCTTAACTGAATAGATTGACTGCTGGAGTAAGGTATTTTCCAGCCTCACAAAATAAGCCAGTGCCTGTTGAGACCACTCAGATTGGGGGGATGTGTGCAGAGCGGAAGGACACATGTTGTGACAGTTGGTCGTCCTAACAAGCTGTTAGAAAATCAGAAATGAGGGCAGGTGGCTTGTGAAAGATAAAGTAAGGAAGGAGGAAGCTTCAAGAGGAAGATGGGAATGAAAATAAAATGAGAATAAGTTGAACAATGACAAGGCAATCCCTAAAATGCTACTAAAACAAGGACCAGAAAGAAAATTATTTCAACTCAGTTACAAAGGATGAATCCGATTTTAAAGCCACTTGAATTTGTGTTAATTTTGTTTAGGCAAATGTATTCCTACAGAGGAAACTTCTCTCAAGGATGGAGGGAAGAGCAGCAATGTGGATCTGGGGCATTGGGAAACTGACCCAAGACCCTCGCTGTTCTGTGTATCCCACACGGGCTACTTCCTTTTCTACTCTTTATTTGTGAGGTGGGAATATTACCAGGCAGCTGTCAGGATGAATTAATATGTGAATTCCTCTGGGGTCTTTAAACAAAAGATTTCTGACAAGTTTTCTTGTTGAGTGGGGATTCAAGACTTCTAACTTAACTGAAATGTTTTGCTAAAAGAACCCGTTAGAATTCTTTTTACTCCTGGAGGTGCACATACTGTTTGGGTGAGTGCCAATGACTGATCCATTCATAAAAGGGAAGTAGGAGGCTGTTATAGATGTCTTTCCTGTTAAGTCCAGTCATTTACAATAACCTGTACTTAAGGAGGTAATTAAAATGAGTGCTTGAACACCTGGAAATTTCTTAGCCAAATAGATCAAGACATGAGTCAAAGTGGAGAATTACAATAAAGGAAAGGAATCGGACTAGAGTAGTCCATTTCTGTTGGACACAGTAACTTTGTAGGCAGAGGCAGAGACGAAGGCAACTGTGACAGACAGCAGCCCCTACTCATGTGGTCACTTTCCAGCTGTCAAATTCAGACATGAGCACTTCTTCACCAACCCTTAGGCAGGTATCTTGAGCCCAACTTGCTTTCCTGCAAGGGAAATGAAGACTTATAAAGCTAGAAACACTGAGGGAGGGACGACAGGTGACAAGATTAATATTGGGAAGCTGGCCGGTTCACGTGCTTCCCTTAGTTACCAGGTTGTCAGCTTGGTTTGGGGTCCATGCTCAACTCCCCAAGTGACTGGGCAAGTGGGTATTCTTCTGAGGTCACTAGCTCCTGATTCAAGATCAGATCTTGCTTCTTGCTGTTTACTTGACTTGTGATTGTGATGGATTCACCTCAGGGTCCATTTTCAGTATTTCCTGGGCACTTGCTGTGTGTCAGATACGCTTTAGACACCTAAAAAGGTAAGAGTGAGCAAGACAGGCATAGTCACTGCCTTCCTGGAGCTTCTCACACAGGATTTTGTATAAATATTGAATATACAGAGTATGCATTTGCTCATTAGAAATAGAGCATTTGTATTAACATTTCCAGCACTTATAAACAGATATGTGAAAAGCTAACTAAATACCAAAGCATCTTTTGGAAAAACAGTATGACATTTTAAAATTAGACTGTATTAGTCAATAGTTAATTGTTAATGAAGTTGACTAGGGAGAAAACAACCAGTCAAAACAAGTAAGAATGTCCTTGAGTACCCTTCCATCAGTGAGCTGGGGACGTTGTGGCAGGAGGCATTGGCAATCTGGAAAGCGTTTGTATGGAGAGCGATGGGCAGGCCATTGTGACTTAAACACACTTTTGCATGAAAGGAAACATCTCTTTAAACCAGGGATTGGCTCAGGCTCCTGTGACTGGCAGTGGCAGGAACAGAAATCCCATCTCCTGACTCTTCGTCTGCTGCTTTTCCATGACTGCAGTCTTGAGTTCATCACTTCCACTGACGGCTTGATATGAAAGTGCAGTCTCAGGATAGCCATGTGCATATTTAAAAAATAAATCCCTTCACGTGGTTTGTGGAAACCAGGCTCCATGTGTGAGGCTGAGGCCCAGGGCAGCTCTCTTTCCCACCCTTTGGCCTTTAATGTGTCTTGCTTATGCATGGGGACAGACTCTAATGACAATGATGGGCCCGGTGTCCTTGCACATAAACATTTGGCTACTCACAGTGTGAGATGTCTTGTCAGCACAGGGGATAAAATAATGGTGTAAAGATTTACTGTCAGGGAGCTGGGCCCGTCTCAGCAGGATGGCAGCTGAAAGCAGATAGATAGCCTGGCACGCTTGGGTCACCTGTGTTTACACTGATGAATGTGTGTGGTTTCCCTTGTTCGCATCATTATATGGAGTTGTGTGGGTTTTGTAGCACTGGTAACTCACCCCGGAAGGTAGCTTTTTATTGAGAGACAAGTAGCCTAATATCTTAGTTCCCAGAAATAAAGGATAGGATACCCATGAAAGCATTTTACAACTAAATGAAGTGATTTATAAATTTTAAGGATTAAGGATAATCATTTTTGTATTATGAATATACAGAATTAGTTAAAATTAAATATTTTAGATTTGTGTAAATTTGTAACCAAATATTTATTGAATTTAGTCTCACATTGATTTCATTACATAATTTAATATTTATGTTGTGGCTTTTGATGTACCATTTTCTTGAATGAAATGATTGTGGTATGATGTTATAAGAAATAATGGTTTGGCTTGAAATAGAAATTTGCAATTTTTGTGTGTGCATTTATGTTTTTTTTTTTTTATTTAAGAGTTTCAATTACAAGTCACTTTTTTGAGTTCTAAAGGGTATAGTTATGAAATTATATGACTATTAGAACTCAGATGAATATCCAAATTATATTTGTGAATATTTTAATCAGGATACTAAGTGGATATCTCTTATAAAATTATATATTTTATATAACAAATTTATTAAAAATTCATCATGTCAACATAGCATATTAACATATGATTATAAATTTACAAGACCTGTGTTTTCCAAGCATACCAAAGTTTCAAGTCCAAAATGTAATTTATCACTATTTTTTTCTTGAAATTACTTTAAAGAAATGCAATTCTCTTTACATTTTGAAGTTTTGAAAAGACATTGTTATTTTAATGTTACTGTAATTGCCTACAATCATGCCTTAATTTTTTTAATTTTTATTTATTTATTTTTTGGCATACAGATAGATTCTTTTGCAAATTATCCCTAGTCAGAATGTTTTTCTGTTCTAAGGTGTACTTGATTTTCAGAAACATAAATGCCAGTTATAATCAAAGCTTATGATCATTCTGAATATTACATTTTTAATCAAAACAAATAATAATCCTAATGCAACGGGTGTTGCTGACAGGCCTTGACAAATATATTCTGGTTGATTTTGTTTTATTTATTAAGTTCTTCTAAAGATATTTCTGGACACAGTCTCCTATGAAATTTTGGCTAATTACAAAATAGAGTTCTCATAAAACCAATATTCCATGATCTCCTCTTGATGAATAATATTTAATATGAGGATGGTTTGATTGTGTAATTTCCCATTTCTTCTCTGAGTATCTCTCTAAAAATAGGGAAAAATGTGATAGATTTTGTTTGGGTGCTTTCCATTGAAGCTTAGCAAGGTCATGATTTTGTATTGTCTATTATCAGACATAATTTCTCAAAAACAGATGGTAAACAGGCAGAGTTAGAATATTTGTAATTTACAATCCTCCACCAAAGACAAGACACAGAGTAAAACCACAACCCCATTAAACACCAAAACAACCTTCAATCATCCTGCCTGGTTCTTCATGTTTCTCCTGTTATGGTTTTTGGCTGAAGGCCCAAGTTCATCTCTTCTTGCCCTTTCCTCTGTCTGGGAAGATCACTGCCTGCAGGTTTGCATTCCAAACGGGTCTACCTGGCAAAAGAAATAAGCAAAGCTGTCTTTCATCATCATTCCTGTTCACTTGATCCTTAAGATCAATGAATCCTGAAAATTAGAAATAACCAATAAGAAAAGTAACCATTAATATTAAAAATAAAAGCTTGAAACAATATATTTGACTCTCTGAAACTGCTCACTGTTAGAAACCACCACTGGTCCATGTCAAATTCAGAAAACAAAACTGAAGCAATTTACTTTCACATTTACTAAATGGTCACTTTTAAGCATAAGGGTGAGACTTTATCCAGGCTGCCTAAATCTTGGTTTCCTGTGAAGCTGGGGCTGCAGGGGCTTGACAGGTGTGCCAGTGTGAGGCAGACACAGAAGCAGCTGCTACCTAGGGGTTTGGTTAGATTCTGCCAAGACCTACCCATCAGATCTCTTCTGTGAATCAATGATTCAAATATGTCAACTTGGCAAAATATTCTTGTAATATCTTCTTTGATTGCTAACTTCAAAGAGCAAATTGAGAAATTTTTATTCAATGTTCCATCAATTTCTTGAATGAAGGAACAGAAGGGCAGCTTGTTTAATTTACGAATGGTAAAGATAAACAAATAACTGAAATTATCTTGAGAGTTTGGAATTCTGAGCTAATTTATGGTACTGGGGCTTGAATAGAATTTTAACATGAGTTTTGCATGTTAATATGATTTCTGCAAAATGCAAACACAATCAAAGTTTGCATTAATGGAAGGAGAGTGTTCAGATAAAAGAAATTTTAGTTTTTATTTTTTAATCTCAAATTGTGTTACTATTAGACCATGTCTTGAATGTTCTGTGCTTCTGCCTGCGACATCTGAAGAGCTACTGAAATATGGGGGGAATGATATAAGAAGATTAGAAAGTTGAGATATTTGAAACTGATGCCTATGAGAGTGTGGTCTGAAGAAGACTAAGGGAAAGCATGACACAAATTTAACGAAATGAGCATACCTAACATTCACGGGTCAGATACCAGAACCCATGGGTTCTCATGACTGGTCTAGAAATGAGGTGAGTTGTGGATGTGGACAACTGGGCCACATAGCAGAATCCGGAAAGGGTTATAACCCTTCGACCCACTGTGTGCAGCCAGGAAAACCAAGCCCTCTAGAGATTACAGGCAGAAAGAGGCGTGATGCAGAAAAATAAAGAAGGGTGTATGACTCAGGACAGGAAGCTATTGTAGTGCTAGAGCTGGGGCAGAGGACACCCCTACACACACACACACACACACACACACACAGAAGAGCCACTTGTTCTGCAGCTAGTGCCCTATTTTCTTTTGCTTTTTTTTTTTTTTTTTTTTTTTTTTTTGGCGTGTGTTCATGGTGCTGGAAATGGAACCCAGGGCTTTGCACATGCCAGCAAATTGCTCTACCACTGAGTCACACACCCAGCCTATGAGCCCCCATTTCTGACTTGTGGCACTTGAGATAACTGTTGCCAAAGAATAATTCCTCCTCTATCTTCAAATTTGCCTCCAAACCTAATGCCGTTGGCAATAGAATGTTAGGAATGTTAGTTTTCTGAATCCAGTACTTGAGGACAAACGTGCAGGAACATTATGAGAGGTTTGGAAAGGTGAGTGACACTAGCTAGCACACCAAGGGATAAAGGTCCCTGCAGGAACAAAGGCCCAGGCAGGATGTATGGAGACAGCCAAGGTAAATGGTCAGGGGAGGTTTAGGACCCACAAACGTTTGAGGGTGCTTGAAAGGGAAGAGTGGTGCATTGTGTTCCCCCAAAGAGCAGTGAAGTGCAGAAGCTATGAGGAGTTGGAATTTAGGAAAAGCAGCTCCCTCCTAACTAGAACTCTCAGCAGGCGCTCGGCTTTTCCACTGTAGGATAGTGCCTGATTGAATGGCAATTCTTTTCAGGGATGCTCTAGAAGAGCTTTTCATAACAGGGGCAATGAGATTGGTTGACATCTGAGGTTCCTTAAAATTTGTCAATTTCATGACTCTCACACCACTCATCTAAAAATAAAATCAGAAAAAAAGAATAAGTAGATTTAACATACAAAACGTAAAAGGTTACAAAGAAAAGGAATTAAATATAGTCAACATGTTTCAATAACTTGAAAGAAAATGAACAAATGAGGAGGAAACAAACATTAAGTCCTACAAGCGCCTTCCAGGATCATCAATTTTTCTCATGAGTGTTCATCAGTATTCCAAATGAGCTCTTGGGGATCTGGGTGGGAGAGGTAGCTTCTTCCTGGTGTACTGAGGCTCAGTACTGAAGTGCAGCTACCAACTTCCCAGCTACCTACATCAGGACCAGAGCAGATCTGTCTGGGAGAGTGGAGTATCCCAGAGGTGGCTCCTCTTACTGGCTGGGCTGTCATTAAGCTCCAGTGACCAGAAGCCTTTTCTCTCACCTGTACATCAATCTAGTAATGTACAGTGATGAAGCCTATACATTTTTTCTATATAAGGAACAAAATCTTGGACAGTAATAGATGGAAAAATAAAAGAGGATAGTACATATTCATTTATTATGCAAATAAAATACACTGGCAAAGAATTTCACAATAGCTCATGATTCTATGATTCCTAAGTAGCAAGTAGATGGTATCCAGCTCATCCACTATTGAAACCCTTATAAAACAACATTCCTGTTGAGTGTGTCCAGTGGGATTGAGTACAGTCAGTGATGGAAAAAGTGCAGGATACCCCTAGGCATTCCACTGGAAGACAGGGGGCAGAGCAAAGCCACAGGGACTCAGGTTCCTATCTTGCTATGTTGGGCATTAGCTGTAGGATCTTAAGTATTTCATACCATCTAGCTAAATTCCAATGGGCTTGCCTTCCATGTAATCTCAAACTGTCATTATAACATTAAAATAGATAATATGTACTATTTTAATAAGTGGAAGCTATTATTCTATTATTGGATACTTTTAATGGAGACATTTTCTTTATACAAATCTAACTTCTGTTTCTCTATAACTGGAACTCACTAATCCTCATTAATTAACATAATTATTTAATGTTTAGCTGATCATCTTTTCCATACTAGAAGCTTCAGAATTATAATATTCCTTTAGCGATCTAAATAGACCCATTCTCCCAGCATTTTCTTGTACTTCATGACTCTTAGCCACCTCACTGTCCTGAGAACTTAAGGCTGCAAACGTGCAATGATTGTAACTACGTGGTTGAAACATGGAGATAACCATGGTAAATGGAGGGTAAAAAGTCTTGGAGCAGCCCCAGTTTTGAATTTTTGGACAGAGATTCAGTAGCTCTGATCTGCTTGCTGATACTCACACAGTGCTGCGGTTGGCATCCTTCCAAGGGCACAAAGCTGTCATTCTGCTCATGGTGGGTTGAGGATTCACAGAGAGGTTTCTTCTGAAAATACACTCTGCTTTTTTTTCTTTCCTGTAGGAAAATTGTACATTTACTTCTCCACTATTTTAGTTCACATGTCAACAAACACTCCTAGGTGAAAGCATACTCTGGCTAATTTTAACCATGTATACTCAAATGCATTCTTTTTTTTCCCTCTTTGTTTTAAAAATCAGACTCATTAGGCTATACTTTAGTGCATCAAAATTCACCTTTTTCAGATCTATAATCCTATGAATTTTTGCAAAGGTAGATAGTCAAGTAACCAATGCCAAAATCAGATTTAGGTTCCACTATCCCAAAACAGTTTTCTTTTTAATGCCATTCTTTAAAAAAAAAATTTATAAGTGCATTCTGGTTAAATGTAACAGTGGGATTGATCTTGAACTAATCATCCATGCATGGAATACAGTGTACTCCAGTTCAGTTCCCAGTACTTCCTCTTACCTTCTCCTCCTCCCTCTCCCCATTCTCCTTCCTCTATTCTCCTGATCTTCCTTATCTTTATTCATTGTTGTCGTGAATACACTCCCCAGTGCTCAGCCCTGGTAACTGATTTGTTTCCTGGCACTCTGGTTTTTCCCTTTTCTGGAAGGTCATATGAATGTAATCATACAGTTTGTAATGTATCGGTTATCACCTCTTATATTTAGCCTAAAGGCTTTTGAAATTCATGGTTATATAACATATATCATTAGTTTTGCCCCATCTCCATCTTTCTTCCTGTGAATTATACCATGGTGCTATAATTTACTTATTCACAATTTATCCATCCATTCACGAGGCGGTACGCATTTCAGCTTTCCTTGGTTTTGACAATTTTGAGTAAAGCTGCTCTAAGTTTTCATGTATAGATAATTGTGCATTTATATATCCTCTTTGATGCTGAGTGACAATCAGGATTATGATTACTGGTCAATAGGGCATTTTTTTGTATGCTTACCTTTGTAAGAAAATAAGAAGTAATAGTGATACCTTTTTGTATTTCCAGCAGAATCATGAATTGTAATTGCTTTGAATCCTTGTCAGCACTTGATATTGTTTTTCTTCCTCTCTTTTTAAAATGTAGCCACTTTAAAGGTGTAATTGGTTTTCACTGTGGTTTTGATCTGAAATTCCCTCAGAGTTAATGATGTTGAGTTTTTATTTGTATTTGCCATCCCATGTCTTCTTTGATCAAGTGTTCAGCTTTTACTTCTGTTTTTATATTGTGTTCTTTGTTTACATATAATTGAGTTATGAGAATTCATTATCCATATTCTTAATACCAATCTTTATATATGTATTTTTGTATATATTTTCCCAGTCAATGGTTTTAAGAAGTAATTTTTTAAAAAATCTATTGAAGTTTTTCTTCAACAGTTCATATTCTTCTGGTTCTATATAAGAAAGCTTTGCTTAAACTATGGCACAAAGAATTGCTCCTATGGTTTTCTTTGAGAAGTTCTACAGCTGTTTGTTTTAAATTTACATCTTTCATCCATTTTAAGTTGGTTGAGAATTTTTTATTTGTTTTTTCTTCTTCTTTTTTTTTTTGGTATATGAATACCCAATTGTTATACATCATTTGGTTAAAAATATTACCTTTATTTCATTTGAATTTTCTTGGCAGCTTGCTTAAAAGAAGATATCAATTCACCATATGTCTGTACATCTGTGTCCAGACTCTTCATTGATCTATATCCATGTCTTTCTCAAACAAAATTGTTTTTCTTAACTTGACAAAAAGAAGTCAGAGAGCAAGAATCTTTCTTCATTGTGTCTTACTCAAAGTTATTTTGTCCATTAGAAATCTTTTGCTTTTCTACATAAAGTTTATAATCATTCTGTCAAATTCTCTCAAAAACAATGCTGGATTATGTAAGAGATGGTATTGAATCTGTAATTCAGTTTGGAGAAAAAAATGTCATTCTATCAATATGTGATTTTCTAATTTGTTAATATGTTATATAGTTACACTTAATTAGTCATTTTTCTCTTTAATGTTTTGTATTTTTAAAATATAAATCTTTTGTACATACTTCATTGGTTTTATTGAATTTTCTGTTGTTATTTTAAATGGTTGTATTTTTCTTTAATCCAATCCCAAATTGCTTATTTCTAGTGTAAAAAAAAGTATACAATGACTTTGAATCCTGTGACCTTGCTATATTCACTTTGCTAGTTTCAGTAGCCTATTTATAAATTATTTGGTGTTTTTACTTAGGCCACTATGTGTACTGTGAATCAAAAAAATTGTTATTGTTCCTTCTCCATCTGTGTGCCTTACTTATTTGCTTTACTTGCCTCGTTGCACTGAGTAGGAGCACAGGAGAGAGCAGCGAGAGTGAGTTTGCCCCTACTCTTAGGGAAGAGCATCATTCTTTCTCCAGTAAGTGGAATGTCAGCTCTAGGGGTTTTGTACAAACTGTTTATCAAGCTGAGGGAGTTCCTTTCAATGACAAGTACTTCTTTTTCAATTTTTATTAGTGTATATGCATAGTGTTGGGGTTCATTTTGACATAATTACACAAGCAGGAAATATAATTTGCTCCAACTCAGTCCCCAGTACTTCCACTTGCCCCCTGCTTTGCTCCCTTTCCTCTACATCTTACTAGGAGTTTTCATTATGAAAGAATGTTGAGTTTTGTCAAATGATTTTTCCATATATAGAGACGATCTTCTCTTGATATGATGAAATATATTGATTCATTATTTAATAATAATCAAATCTTGATCATCTGCATTCCTGGAGCAAACTCCACTTGGTATAATACACTAAACTTTTCATGTATTCCTGGAAATGATCTAATATTTTTAAGTATTTTTGTGTTCATATTCATGAAGTATATTGATTTATAGTTCCTTTAAATTTCTCCATGAGTTTTTTCATAGAGTAACATTGCTCTACAAAATGAGATGTTGTCCTTTGCTTTATTTTCAAGAAGACTTTATATAAAAGTAGTATTATTTCTTTCTTTCAATGGATAAAAGAATCCATGAATAAAACCATTTGAGCCTAAAGTTCACTTTTTTCAAGATTCTAATAATTCAATTTCCTTAATAGAGATAGGTCTACTCAAGCTATCTCTGGTCAATTATTTCTTGTGTATTTCTTCTAGAGTAAACATTACTAATTTATAGCTATGCATGTGTCCATTTCATCTAAATTGCTGAAAGCTTTGGCATACATTTTTAATAATATCATTTTGTCATCCTTTTCACAATAGTAGCAGAATCTTCATGATGTCTGTCCTTTTGATGCTGACACTGATAATTTGGCTCTGTCTTCCTTTGTCTTCCTCTCATTAGTCTGGCTAAAGGTTGATCATTGTTATTGTTTGTCACAAGCAACCAGCTTTTAGTTTTCTTTCTTGCCTTTATTTTTAAACTTTCTTTCAATTTTTTTGGTTACAAATTATAATTCACCCATGACCACATCTTTTCTGTGATCTATAGGTTATTTAGAAATCTTTTCTTTTTAAATTTCCCAATATATTCAGAATATGTGTTGGGGCATACATATATATACAGATATATTTTTATATATGTATATGTGTGTACACATATATTTTTTCTGGTTTAGGTTTTTTTTTTATTTTCTAGTTGTAGGTAGGCAGAATATCTTTATTTTATTATTTTTTATCTTTATGTGGTGCTGAGGATCGAACCCAGTGCCTCACACATGTTAGGCAAGCGCTGCACCATTGTTAGAATCCACATTTATTAATTTCAGTTCTTTTAACTTGGTTAAAATGGGGTCTGTGTCTAAGAATAGAGTCTAGCTTTGTGACTGCTCCTTCTGTCTGAAAGAGCATTTTGCTGTTGCTGGGTATTCTACAAATATCAAGCAAGTTGATGTGATGATTCTATCTATCTTAAGAATATATTTTGACAGATGCAGTTATGTATAAGAAGTATAATGGTTAATGATGCCTATAGTACAAACACACATTCAGAAAGTACAAGGAAGCTTGTGGCCCAACCACCCTGACAGCTGCAAGAACTTGAGCCCCTCAGCAGTGTGGAGGCCTACTAGAAAGGCAGCTGTGTGCTCAGTAGCCCACATCTTCCATCAGCAGGTTCCAACCCCAGTGACAGAGACTTTGCAATATTTGTTTGACACCAACCTAAAAGGAAGCCTATTGAATTTCAAACTTCTTAATCCAATTTTGAAACATCTCCATTTATACAAAATAAGGGATTAAGCCACTTTCAGGAAAGGCAAGATGCTAAGAGGCATATGTATTCAAACATAACTGAATAGGAATAGCGGGTAACCGATCCCATGCCAAAAACAAACTCAGAAATCTCTGTTTGCTTAGGATGTCATTTTGTGTTTTTTAAGGGTGTAGTAACACATTTAGAAAATTTCCTTCAAAAATATATCCACCTTTTGATGATGTTAGTTTTGGACCAAATAGTAGATACCTAAAGAACCCTCCCAGAGCAGAAACAGTTTAGGATCATCCTTGAAAAGTGTCATCCCCAGGGAGTAATGTAAAGGTCATGTCATTTCCCTCCAACTTAGACACATGAATTTAAAAGAGGTTAAGAAAATATAGTACTGTATCTCAGACTTTTCCTTTAAACTTTGATAACAGAATTGCAACATTTTTTCAAAGCAACTTTGCATTTTATTTTTATTTAATTACTTTTTCATATTCTTTTTCTTTGATGATGCTGAGGACAAAAAAGAAGGAGCATAGCTTTTGAGAAGGTCTTTCCTTTCAAACCCTCTATGTGGCAATCAAATTTTGTAATCTTTAAAGGGGTATGCATTCACGTTCTCTTCAGAGACAGTTCAGTCTGCAACTGGCCTTTGAAAGGAACCGACACAAAGGCCTCTGCCTTTCCCTTCTGATTCTGTAGTGTGATACTCATTCAGTATAGTTTTGTCTTTTTCAAATAAGCATTTCTATTATTTTCAGAAGGACAGATACTAGCAGGCCGACCAAAGTCCTTCTAAGTAACCTGAGATCCTGGCCTTTCCTTTTTCTCTGGGCCAGGTGTGCTCAGGACATGGGGCTACTTTAGCATTTTCCATCTTCTCTTACCTGACTCTTGGAAAACCCCATTTTGAGCATTGCTTCTGGAAACAGTCACCTGCAGAGGATGCACGTGTCAAAAGAAAGGACCATTTTGACAGTTTTGCCTGAAACTTCTACCAGCTTATGTTATGGGCAATATTTCTGTGTCTATGAAATACATAGCTAGAGATATTCCTAGAACCAAAACCCTGGGGACAAAACAAAGCTCTCACTTCTAGATGTGTGAAGTCTAGCAAAGGAAATGTTAAAAAATCCTGCCCTACTTATGGGCTTATAGACACATTGACAGGCTTACAGACATGTGGTGATGAAGAAATATGTTTTCATGGCTCTATTTCTTTCTGAAACAGACTAATCCTTCTTCACAAACTCAGGAAGTGAATACAAGTACAAAAACATAATATTAAAAATTTCTCCCTCTTATCGGTGTACATTCTCACGTGTCTTAACTTGTTGATAGGAGGTTCTGGAGTCCATGTCAGTCCACCACTCCCAATTATCCAAGAAGCCAGGACTAGAGTCCCAAGCCAGTAGTTCATCCATCCTAGTCAAGGGCAGGACTGAGAAAGACGGTTCTCCTCAGTGTGGTCTTAGCTTCGCTCCTGTACTGCCCAGGCTGGTGGACCATACCCCTCCATTCCCACTATGGAGTCTTACGAGGTGCCACCCCCCTCCCTCAATATCCCAGTTCCTTGGCTCTTGTCCAACCCTGCATTCCACTAGTGGTAATTCTTAGGACTCAGCACTCCCAGTTTATAAACACAACCAACTTCCATGATGTCTGTGGCTCCTTGAATGCTGACAAGAACTAACTCTCCAAGAGATACAGAACCCCCAGGCCTCCTCTCCACCCAAGTCCTCTTCCGGATTGAGTAGCTCTTCTTCTTAAACCTTAGAGACACCCAACAACTGATTATTGTCCCTTTTCTCTAGACAGTGAGGTTATGGGTCTACCTTTGCACCGTAGGTCACTGCTAGTGACACGGGTGGCTCTCAAGACCCCTCAGTTACGTGATGGTGCCTGTACCTAGATTTAGGAGAGGAATGAAAAAAGAGTGGGGCTGCTTTTAGTCTCTGTCTTGGCTGTCACATCATTCCTTTATCCCTTTAAACTATCCCTCTCTGTGCTACCTACCCCACTTCACCCCCTCTTTCCTTCTGGTTCACACACACTCATGCAGAAGCCACCCGGTAAAACAAACTAAAAATCTCTACCAGTGCTTACATAAAGACTCTACTATCATTTGGGGGTTATAACATGATTCAGCTAATTACAGAGAATGATTTCTGTAAGTCCCCCGCTTTCTAAACTTTGGTGTTCCTCCCTATACAGAAGAATTACAACAATTGAGAACTCATACAATTTGGGAATGCATAAGTAAAATAATCCCTATGTAACCTTTAGGGAAATGCTTGAACCAGAGTAAAAATACAACTAGCCATAATTTTGCCCTGTATGTATTCCTCTACTTTAGTAAAAATAAGCTTACCTTTCCACAAGCATTTGCTTCCTCATTTCCGTTGGCGATCGCCACCATAGAATCTCCCTCCCCATCCCAGGCACCCATCACCATTCCAAACCCCATCGATCATGTATGATGTGTTTTGCAAACCTCTTTTCATTGAAGCAGTGCTCCTGGCTTTTCTCTATCCTTTATTCTTACAAGCATATCAAAAGTTCGTCTATTTTTATCAGTTCCAGGAGGATTTTGTTGATTTATTTATTTTTCAATGTTCTACATAAATGATCATGTCATAACTTATTAGCAGGAAGGTCCAGGTGTCCATCTCAGCCCTCCACTCCCAATTATGCAAGAATCCCAGGACTTGCAGCCTGCTGAGTCAGAACAGGCAGTCTATTGTTCCCAGCCAAGAGCACAACTGAGTGAAATGGTTCTCCTGCACTGCCACACAGATCATGTCCCTATGAACAAGGGACAGTGCCAAGACGGAAAATGGAGGCTGTAGGAATTCCTAAGTCTCCAACCTGAAGATTTTTCAGCATCTCATCTACATTTTCTTGGCTAACGGAGGCACAGAAGAGAGTGGTTTATGCTGTGTGTGGAGTGGAAGCCATGGATTTGGGAGCATCCGCTGCTCTCCTTGTGCAACAAGTGCATCCCTGAATCTGCCACTCTTGTCCTTGTGCCCTAATTGATGACAAGTTCCCCAAGAGTAAAAGGCATGGCTTTAGCTCTTTCAAGTAGATGCAAAGTTCCATAATGTCAGCGGCATTCACAAGATGAAGTCATAAAACAGCCACTCTGTCCACAACACTATGCTCAAAGGCTAATCCCATATTTGTTTTTAGCATGTACAATCACCACCCTGTATTTGTACTAGAATCATTTTTTATTCTGTATCTTTCTGTTCCTGTACTGATAGGACCAATATTCTTAATAGGATCTTATTTTATTTTGTAATCTGAATGTATTAAGGCAATAAATGTGATTTTCCACTTAAGGATATCATTATGATTTTGGTTGCTGCCTATTGCTCAGCAATTTTTCTTCATATCAGAATTCTTCCTGGTTGATTTACTTTTTAATTTTTTCCCATTAAGTGATGTAAATTTTAGGAAAGTACTTTTCTCTCCTTACATTAGTTCAGAATCACAGATTCATGCATAATCTCTTTGATATTCAAATAGCCCTCATTGCTTTTGATACTTTTATAACCTTCATTTTAGAATCTTATAATATCTTTCATTGAATTCTTCTGGTTTATGTTAGTTTCAGTAATTTGTTAGTTATCCATTCTGTTTTCAGAATCACTTGTCTGTAAATTTTTCTCATTACAATGCTCATTTCAGTTTTAACTAAAGTTCAATCATAATACATCACACATAATGGTAAGTTTAGAAGCTAAAATAGAAGCATTTCCATTTCATATATAATAGTTATACCAAAAAATGAGATAGAAACTTCCTGTTTCTTTTGTCAAATAATACAAGTATTTTTTAATACAACAAGGGTTACAGTATGTATCAATTATGCTTTGCAACCAAGGCAGACACTGCAGGGTATCCAAAAAGAGAGCCACTGATGCCTTAGCTCAAATATGCCCCTTTCCCTACACAGACTGCTTCAGTGATATATTTCTATTAAGTAAACTCCAGACTTCATTTGCAATTGGGTTTCTGCCTCCATTAAATTTAAATAAAACCAGACAGCTAGATGGTGTACCAATGGTATTATTAAATATTGCAAGGAGGTATAGAAAAGGGTACATTTGTGTAGTCCCAACTATAAAAATAAAAATTGTATGTGAAGCAGAACTTTTCAGACTTCTCAAGAAGGTAAAACTAATTTAGGCTTTGTAGGAACATAGAATATACTATTTCAGAAAACTAGGAGGGAGTTATTTTGATACAAAGCAAATGATTGAATTTTTAAAAAGGAATAATAAAAAATTCAAAATCAAATAAAGGTCGATAAAAAGATGCTGAGCTGACTAGAGTAGAAATTCCCTTGGGGTATTAGTAGATAAGAAGATGTTGCTTTAGGGAGGCCACAGATCAGCTACAGCATCTGGCCTACATAGACCTATCTAGGAGTTCTTTCTCCATCACTTGTTAATTGACCGTGACTTTAAGCATCTTCTTTTGCCACAGTTGCGTGTCAATTCTCTAAAAAATAGATATGATGAACATCTTCTAGGTTTTTATGACAAATTAATATACATGCAAATTATGTGTGAATTATGATATGTGTTAGTTGCTCAATAATCTATGGCAATTACCAATAGCTACACATGTGAAAGGTTAAGGTAAGGAGAGCCTGAAACTCCAGACTCAGAAGTCTTGGCTTTAATCTTGTAAGTCATTAAAATTCTATTTTCTCTGGAGAGATAATGTAAAGAGAATTATGTATAAATCATAGCAATCTGGGAGGAATGTACAAAAACTGTGGATAAAGTTTTCAGGCAGAAACACAAGAGTGAAAAAGAAGAAGATTGTGACAGAAACCGTTGTAGGATTCTGGAACGGGAAGGAAGGCAGAATGTCTAGGGACAAAGGGAGAGTCAGCAAGACTGAGGGAGAGGATGCCCTTTCAGGAGGAAGTGATCTTGGGCGGGGAAAGAGCAGGTGGGGATGCTTTTAGGCCTTTGAAGAGGGACTAAAAGATCTAGGTTAAAAAGAGTAGGTGGGAACGAAGCATTCAGCTGTTCATTTAGCAATAGTACCAGAACTAACAGAATGGAGGAATTCCTTAAGATTTTTAAGCTTAAAGACACTGAGTTTATGAGGTGCTAACGAGCCTAAAATCAGAAGCCACAAAAAAATCCCAGTCATGCTAAATGACATGTAAGATAAAAATACTTGGGAGAGTGTTTCAAGGAAATTGTGACTTTTGTGGTCAATAGAACAGTCATAAGAAGAAGTTCATGACCATGTATGGAACTACCAGGTTTGTTCAGCATAACTGGGGTATTTCTTTGTAGAAACTGAAGCAAAATGACATGATAGCATGAAAAGAGGAATTGATGACAAATGGAAAGTTATTACAATTACAGGTTTGCAAGGAACTTAGATGTGAGGGAAAAAGAGCAGCAAATCATAGCATTTCAAATGTATATGTTTAATGTAGAAAGAAGCCATGGAAAGGAAATATGTTTTCATAAATATAATCTTACTAATCTATAAGTAATATTTCAAAGTTCCTACTATACAATCAGAACCCTCTACACTCTCTCTCTCTCTCTCTCTCTCTCTCTCTCTCTCTCTCACACACACACACACACACACACACACACAGTGTTTTCTCACAAATTATGCAGAGCAAGAAATACTCTTAACTTTCTACTTTATTAATTTTTATATTTATGTGAAGAGTTTATTATAATCATAAGTGCTGTATAAATTATAAATCAATAGTATTGACATCTCTTCATGAGTGTGATTTAGCACCCAAAACAGATCTTTAAAAATTTTTTATTGGTGCGTTATAATTGTGCATAATAGTAGGGTTCATTGTGATACATTTTTATTTGCAATTTGGTCAATTTAATTCCTTCCCATTTCTTAGCATTCAAAAATGTTTGAACAATCACCATATAGCAGAATTGTACAATGTCTAAATGTTTTCCAAAACCCATATTTGAGGTTTAAAGAATTAACTGAAATACATGTAGGTGAGGCAGAAGTGTCAAAAATATTGTTAGCACCACAACTTGTCATTATAAGACTTCAAATTAAATTGTTGATGGTAATAAGACTTTTTCTATATACATACACACACACACACACTAACACATTCACACCATCTTATTTTTTTCCATCTCCACAAAATCGCACAAATCGAGCCACTTTAAGTTTACTTGGGAGCAAACCAACCCTTATAAAATGCATTTTAACCTATGGCCATGTACAATTTTTCCTGCCAATTATTTATTACCTTTGGTACAATTGAGCTATAACAACCACAACCTGGATTCCACTTAGAAAAAGGAATTTTAGGTCAGGCAGTGGTTGCTGTTGACAAAAGTTGCTTTCCTGTCTACAGAGCTTTTTTGATACCTCCCAGGTACCTGAGAGAGTAGATGGAAGTCAAGAGGAAGGCCTATTTATTGAGCCATTGTGTATCAGACATTTTATTGATAGTATCTTACTTACACTTTATATTTTAAAGTAGATATTATTTATCTAGTTTCAAAATAAGAAAACCAGTGAGCAGAAGAGGTTAGTGAGTTAACATTTCAAACTGGCAGTTCTTAAAACCAGTATTAATCCAGTTCTGAGGGACTCCAGTCCTGCTGATCGGATCATGGTGCTTTCCCCCTGGTCACACTCTCCCCTGCCCCAACCCCTGTCATATTCCACAGACACTTACACCTGCACTTGAATGCACTTCTCTCTTTTTTTCTCCCCTTTGTTCTGTCATCTACTTGTCTCTTGCTCTCTATGACAAATTTATAACATTGATTGCTTGCTTTTTACTTTCACTCACTAAAAATAGTTCCCTTAATTTCAATTTATCTTAATTGATATACTCGGTATAGTTTGGATTTGGTGTGTTCCTCAAAAGTTAGTGTGTTGGAAGAATGGTTGAGAGGTGGAGCTTTTAGTTAATGATTGGATCATGAGGGCTCTGATCTTACCTGTGAAATAATCCATTAAGTGGATTAATCCATTCACAGCTGAATGGATTACTGGGAGGTGGGAACTAGTTGGATAAAGGAGGTCACTGGGAGCATGCCTCAGAAGGGTTCATCATCTCCCATCCCTTTCTGGCTGTCCTGACCTAAGTAGTTTTCCTCTGCCTTGTCTTCTGGCCATGATGTTTCTGCCTGGGAGTGAACTCACCATGGACTGAATCTCTTAAATCAGTCAGCCAAAGTGAATCTTTCCTTCTCTAAGTTTTTCTTGTCAGGGATTTTAGTCACATTGATGTAAAGCTCACTCATTTAGCACTGTAAGGGTGCATGTGTGTGTGTGTGTGTGTGTGTGTGTGTGTGTGTATGTGTGTGGGTGGGTGTACACTACTGACTCTGATATTTTCAGGACTGTCTCCACAGACTGGATAGATACCTCCTCTCCATACCTCCATGTCAAGATCATTTGGATAGCATTGTATTTTCACTGAATTGCCATTATCTCTTCTCACATCCTCACTAACTTCAGGGAAGGGAAAACCAACCAACCAACAACTTTCCTCTGATGTCTTAAGTTCTGTGGACTGGACTTGTGAGTTTTGCTGTTAAAGACCATTAACAAGAGGAAGAGTTCATTTCATGTGAATGTGAATGTGGAGCAGGGGAGTAGGGGGAGGTCCACATAAAATAAGGGGAAACTGCAAAGAAAGAGAACCTGTATACCAGGTTAACAAAGGGTGATAAAGCCTGGAGAGGAGATTAGGCCAAGGAAGCCAAGGGAGAGAGGGGTCAGTAACTGGGAGGCTTAGGATACATGAGGGTTGTTTAGTAGGTTTGTTATGCAGTTTTCAAGTTATCACCAAGGGCAAAAGTTGCTCTCTTCTTCCTGGTATTGGAGAATAGAGAACTTTGACAGATGGAAATTTCCTTTGCAAAAGGTAAATTTAGGCAGAAGTTGGAGGGCGCAGCAGAAAACTCCCATGTTTGTTGTTTTATAGTTGTTTTTAGCTCAAAACATTTCTTGTGTAGAAGTTGAACATTTTGACGTGGCTTATTCTAACTTCACCTAAGCCGGCAAGAGCATGAATCATTTTTGTTGTAGATGATGTTGTTTTGTTTTTTTGGTACTAGGGATTGAACCCAGGGGCACTCTACTACTGAGCTACATCCCTACCCATTTTTATGTTTTCAATTTGAGACAAAAATCTCACTAAGTTGCTTAGGGCCTCTCTAAGTTGCTAAGGCTGGCCTTGAACTTGTGATTCTCCTGCCTAAACCTCCCAAGTTGCTTGGATTAAAGGAATGGGCCAGCTGACTCTTTAAAGGCATATATTATATCTTATTCATCAACCTTTTTCTAGGGTTTATTGCAGTACATGGCACAGAGTTCTCAGTAGATGTTCAAGAAAAACATAAATTAAGAAAGTAATTAATATTTTTAACTTCTGGGAAATTAATTATTTTCACTCCAAATTGGTGTCCCCCCCCCCCCCCCACCCTTTTCTCTCTCTTTTTTTCCTGTGGATAACATACCTTCCCATTTGTTCAGAAAAAAATTCAGACCATTGGTTGCTGGGAATGAATCTACAAATACTAATCTGTGTTTATATTTTGCAAAGCACTTCTGGCTTACTGCTTAGGACTGAAGGCTAAACACAGGGCCTGGGCTGGAGCCTTGGGGAAACCAGGAGATTTGCAGAGTAGCTATAGAGCTCAGGCCTTTTAGGTCTCAGTGCTTTATCTTAAACTCCAGGTGAGGCTTTTTGTTGTTTTCTCCACACATGGATCCTCAAGTACATAGAGCCTAATACATACTCAAAGCATTTGGTTGAATAAATGAATGCCATCTGGCACCTAATTTTTGGTTGTTTGGGGGGTTTAAATAGGTTGATTAATTTTAATGTGTGAAGAATTCCTACACAGTAAGAGCTCAATAAATTAACCATTCTTATATAAGTGCAACTCTCCACAGTGTTTCACTAGGTATAATTTATTATAGCATTGTTTATTTAAAGTAATTTATGAAAGATGATTAAATTTGATGTCTTTGTGTGTGTGCAGGGGGCGAGTACTGGGATTGAGATCAGGGGCTTGTACATCTTTGACAAGTGTTCTATCACTGAAACACATCCCCAGCCCAGATAATAGCCTTAATTGTATTCATTGTTATGGATTTAGTCACTAAATATGTTTGCTTTCTATATCAATATACGTGTTTCTTTGTATAAGTCAGTAACTTTTCATTTCTTTTGGATGCCAGGAAGCTCAAAGTGAAACTCAGTGCTTAAGGTATTTGGCCACATTATGTTGGTAAAATTATCTGTAATATATGGCCTTTTTTGGACATACATCTGCTCTTTGTATTTGTGATACTATGTCATATAATATTCTACCATATTTTTGTGAAAAACATAATTATTCTTCATAAGTAAGAAATGCATGCCATAAAGCATATTAGAATCATGCTATGTCTTTCACATAATTAAATAATTTAAGCATGATTTTAAAAACCATCCACTGACAGAAGCAGTAGAAAATATAGCAAGTTGAACCCAGTATTTCTAATGTTGGACATTTAGATATTTGACCATAAAATATGTTTATAAATATAAATATATGCAGATATAAATGGCATGTTTATGATTTTGACATGTTTATAATTTCAAATGTCATATTAAAACAAAACCAAAAGTATTCAAATGCAAAAGGGGAAACACATAAAAGTAATTACTTTTATTTTTAAAGCAGTTGAGAAATAGCTTGATTTACACTTTAAAAAAATCTCATATTTAATGTTGTAAGAAATAATTACACAATACTCAATAGGCTGTATTAGGTTCACTTAGAATAATTTATTTTAGAAAGTTATAATTAATGCTTTATGCACTTTCTAAAAAGTTTACCTGTTTCCAGAGAAACCAAACTTCGCATAGAGGGTTTCTCAAATTATCTAATTATTTTTATCTAGACACTATGAAAACATCGTCACACTCTCAATTTTTCCTCCTTTTAACTAGGTAAATTAATATGAAATATTTTAAAATAGACTAATTAATATTGAAAATTCAGTGGACAGGTAACATCGGTGAAAAATGTGAAGTTTCATCCTGATACAATAAGCAGTTTGTTTTCAGGGTGTAAATTAGATTTCTATGAAGCCTTTTCTACCATATCTAAAAAAATGGGCATTTTGATTCATCCTGTCTGATTCTCCAGTTGGAAGGTTTTTCTTCCTTTCTCTCTCTCTTCATCCTCCCTCCTCCTGTGCTGTCACTCCCCAGCCATCTTCCCCTCCCCATCCTTGGTCCCTCTCTCTCTTCCTTCATTCTTGCTCTCACCCTGTTGGTTCCATTCAGGTTGTAGTACTCCTTCACATAAGTTGATAAGATTTTCCTGTTTCAATCTTTATACTTATTCATATTACAGATTAATTTTAACACACTGTAAAGTGTTGTTTGCCTTGAAATGCAAACAAGCAATAATATAAAAAATGTACCATTTTAGTTGTAGAGAACAAGAACATCATTCTATATTTATTATACTTTTAATTTAATGCAAATATATAGTCCCTATCATGGCATACGTCATTCTAGAATCAATTATGCATGTTTACTTACTTAATTATCATTATCAACTCATTAAATATGTATAGCTAATCTCTCTCAGTTAGGTATCATTGTTACAACTGTTTTATAGATAAAAAAAAAAAATAAGGCACAGAAAGAGATTAAGTAATTTTTCCAAAGGCAGGCAGTGTACAAGTAATACAATCAGGATTCAACCCTGGCCTGTGTGAACTGAATAACCGTATATTACGTTATTTCAGAAGAAAATAAAAGCAAAACTCTCAGACAACAAAAAAAGCAAACAGTACCCCTTAAATCCTGTTCTCAGTCTATGTAAAAATGTGGACCGTCAGTTTTATGCTTCTTTTTTCTTAGGTATGAATGGAAGCGGTATTGTAACTGAATGGGAAACCTTTATAACAGTGACTGCAGCAACTGAAGAACTCTCCAGAAAAGAGAGAGAAAGGGAGAACGTGGTTTCTTTTATTTCTCCCCTTATTCCGTGTCCTCAGAAGGCATTCTTAACGTGTGTTCCTCGACTGTCTTCTGAACATTACAAAGTAATCGATGATCCCCCTGTCTTGTTGCAGAGCTTGTGAGTCCACTGCATGAATGAGGCTTTCTGAAGTGTGTGTTCCTAAGATGAGGACTCATTAGAAAATCTCTTTGCTCTTTCGCAGTACACAGATGGTGATAATTAGTGAGTGGCAAAGTTATAGCTTTATAGTCGCACTGATGAGGCACCCGTGTAAGGACTGCCCTCTGTGGGCACTCCTGCCTGATAGGGATTATGGTGGGATCGCATTCTAAAGCTGCCAGGTGAGCATCAGGACACAGGCCCTTTAGAAGAGCTAGGAATTTCAGAACTCTGACCTCTAACCCCCCTTCAATGATCCCAGTGGTGGTGTCCACAGAGTGCCAAGGTATTAGAGAAGGCGGTAAGTAATTGGGACTTGGGAGCCACAGAATGCCTTCACAGAAAAAGTGACCGAGTTTTGGAGAGAAGAGAGAGAAGTACAAAAGTCATGGTGCCGTCAGAAGATTTTTGAACTTTCTGTGTGGTCAAACTGCCTTTTTGAAGAGAAGAGAATTGGGGAGGTTGAAAGTAAAAAAGAAATCAACAGTATCCAATATAATATTTGTTACATATATAATGCAGTTAATTTTGAATATTTAGAAATATTGCCACTGCTTTATTAAATTCATATTTAAACCTTTATCATATGCATAACATGCATATATAGAATATATTTTCATTATATGTATATAGAATGCAAATGAAATGTGATAGAGTCTTACTTTCATGTCTAGGGATCCTTTCTAGGAATTGAGGATCTTCTCTCTTAAAAGTCTCCCGTCTCATAGGTTTTGCGGGTCCATTCACCTTCCCCCACCTCCAATTCTACATCTTGTATTGGTCCACACTTTGATTTTTTACATGGAACATTATTTTAAAAAATAGTTGTCACAATTACACAGGTAGATGATGGTACATTACGCCCTCCAGGCTGATTTTATGTATGATTTTACAGAACATATAGCGCTACAGAAGAGTGACAGGTGAGAGCTGGCTCAGTTATGCCCACAGTTCTTCCTGTGGATCCTGAAAATGTCTCATTAAGAATCTGAACTCCTTGGTTCTGTCTAGTGCAAGATTACAGACCTAAAAACGCTTATCATTATCCAGAAAAATATTAAGGCCTCTGGACGTGTTAGTTACCTCCCTCGCTCCTCCCCTCCCAGTCTAACTTTCTTTGCAAGGTTTTTTGTAATATTATTCAATGAAAAAGTTTTTTTCCTTCAGTTCTTGCAATGTTATTAAACACAAGTGCTGTCCCTTTCTCTACTTCTGTGTGTGTGCATGTGTGTGTGTGTGTGTGTATGTGTGTGTACACAGTGTCAGTCTCCCAGGGAGTCAATCTGACTTGTCTCTAAAGACACATTTTTTTATATTTTCTTCAGATATAAAACATATAATTCAGATACTTGGAGCTTCCGGTTCCATTATTGACCAACCATAATTGTAAAATATGATTTTTTTTCATACATCAGGGAGAGAATCAATGACCATTCTTATTTCTTTCAACTTCATGAAATATTTTAGACTAATGAATGACTCTTATTTTCCTCTCTGCATATACAGAAAAAGACATCAGTTAAAATGAAAAAAAAAAAAAAAAAAAAAAAGAATCCCAGCTATATGGTATCAGTAAGTTCCATTTTCTCAGTAGATTTCGATCAGGTTTTAAGAAACAACTCATTTACTATGTATCCAAATATTAAATAAGACAAATATTACCTGTAAAGACTAAAAAGCATTAATTTCAAATTTCAAATGTTT
Source organism: Marmota flaviventris (assembly GCF_047511675.1). Classification (NCBI taxonomy): domain Eukaryota; kingdom Metazoa; phylum Chordata; class Mammalia; order Rodentia; family Sciuridae; genus Marmota; species Marmota flaviventris. The sequence continues at coordinate 9,611,109 of NC_092498.1, read as the reverse complement.
CTTAATGATATTTGTTCCTAATTTTTCAGAAATTTTTATCTTTTTAATGTAAACATTTTCAATGTGATTATTGTTTATTCAGATCAGCAAATTTAGGTATGCTGCTCCTTGTCATTTGTCTGCATATGTAAGTTCATATTAGTTTAAGTTCAAATAATTTTTTTTCTGTATGCAAAATCGACAGTTTTCACTTTTCTTATAGAACTTTAGTTTTTGTAACTAATTTGAACTCCTGGTAGGAATTCTTTAAAATCAAGAAAGAAAAATTTATATCATTAACTTCTCATGGTCACTGATTATACTAGTAATATACAAAATAGCATTTGTAAAGAGTTAAATATCCAGGTAAAATATATGTAGTCTGCGCTTATAAGATCCTTCGGTGTCTATTGAGGCAGAAAATTACATAAAATGGGCAAAAGCTCATAATGTTCATAATTTCCCCAGGTACAAGCACTGTCTCACATTTTACAGTCTATTTTCTTTATAGATTTCCATTTTTTTTTCTTTTTTTAACTCACAGGTTGCTGGAATGACAGAGAAAGTGAGGTTTTAAATTCCTATGAGGTAGTGTCACATGGGTCCACCCACACTAACCAGTGTGGTGGATGTTCTTCCTGCCTCTCCCTCTACCTTTACAAGGTGGCCTGTCCTTTCTCGTCACCCTCTGATCATTGTCATCATCCTTCACTTGCTGATTTCTCTCAAGGCTTCTTTCAGGTTCATAGTTATTGTCCCAAATTTTGCTGAGCATGTGTCCTAAGGATGTTTTAGATATTTTTGTAGCCACTCGGATTTGGCACTGTATCAGATGTGTAATGACTGTTTTAGAATATCAAAGAATAGTAACAAATTGTTTTCATATCTAGTGTTTATTTGACCCCTGACTCAGATGTTAGAGTGGCAGAACAATGGTTATTCTTCCTGCTTCATCTATGAGAATATAAAGACTTAAACAGATGCAATGCCTTGCTTAAAGTTACAGAGACATATGCTAACATGTTATGTTCACAACCCGAAGGGTTTCAGGGCGTCCTGCCCCACTGCCATGTTATTGCTGGTGTTCCAGTTCATTATCTGTATCAAATAGTCCTCTTAGTATTTCAGACTGCAGGGATTATTATATCTCATGTTTCCAGATAAAACCATGGAAAGTACTCTCTGATGGGAAGCACAGAAATATAATCTCAAATCATCTTGCAGGATCCCTTAAAGTCATGGAGCCATTGCTCACTGGAGAGTGAGACAGTAAAAGTGATGCTTTGTCGAAGGGTATATTTCACTTTTATAATCATTTCCTAAATTCTTTGTATTAAAATTTTAATGATTAGGAGTAACCTAATTTCCTCACTGTTCAAGGATACAAAGTGTATGTGTGTGTGTGTGTGTGCGCGCGCGCACGCTCCTGCACACTCTGATATAATCAGTAAATGTTCTTTCATCCAGAAAATCTTCATTTACAGAGTGCTCAACCCAGCATATGGACTGAGTAACTTACAGGATGTGTCTTCCAGCTCTGTTAAGTAGATCTGAGCTTTGATAGCATTTATACTAAGGCTAGTGCAAAATAGGTGGCAATCAGAAGGTGATTCTGAACTTCTTGTTAGTCCCTGGATCTAATACTTAATACTTTTTTCAGCTATTAAGGTGAGTTGCCTTCATTTCTGTGTTTCAAGCATAACACAGTGAGAAAATAGCAAATTACATCAACCAGACAAAAAGAGTGATCTATTTTTCAAGCAGTGAAAACCACAGAAAAAAACATTAAGCAGAATATTTAAATCTCATTCTCTTGTTAAAAGGGCTATAAAAAATTATGGCAATTTTGCTATAAACCAAAATAAAACTGGGGGGAAAAGTAACTATTTTTGATCAATTGATATTTCAGGGCACATATTTTTGTACCGTGAAGCAAATATATATCATGCTTGCAAATTGTAGATTATAAGTAAAAGGGGAAAAAGACCCACTATCTAAAGACCTTTTTTTGCACCAGATGTGTTCATACACTAGACTGCTGAATCTTGTTAATGTTTTATAGGAAAACCTTATCATCTCAGTTAACATGAAGATGTTCTGTCTTGTTGAGATTATTTTGCTAAAAGGGATAAGTTGCTATGTACTCACTCTTGTGGTAATTTGTGAGTGGGTATACATCTGTGTGTGTACACACATATAACAGTATCTATATTTTTTCTTGGTTATCCTGGTTGCTTAATATTCGCTCAATAAAAGTAAAAGATGGTTAGATAATTGGTATATTTGGTCTTCTTTCCTCAGAAAGCATGGACTACTCAAACTGTTCATTCAAGCACACATTAGAAATTATGAACTGTGTCTTTGTTACTATTGCTCTTTAGTATAGTGTAAGATCTGGTACTGTGGTACAACCTGCTTCACTCTTCTTGTTAAGGATTGCTTTAGCTATTCTGGGTCTCTTATTTTTTCAGATGAATTTCATGACTAGTTTTTCTATTCCTATGAGGAATGTCATTGGGATTTTTATTGGAATTGCATTAAATCTGTATAGTGCTTTTGGTAGTAGGGTCATTTTGACAATATTAATTCTGCCTATCCAAGAACAAGGGAGATCTTTTCATCTTCTAAGGGCTTATTTGGTTTCTTTCCTTAATATTATGTAGTTTTTGTTGTAGAGGTCTTTCACCTCTTTTGTTAAGTTGGTGCCCAAGTATTTTGATGCAATTGTAAATGGGGTAGTTTTCCTCATTTCCCTTTCAGAGGATTTGTCACTGATATACAGAAATGCCTTTGATTTATGGATGTTGATTTTATATCCTGATACTTTGCTGAATTCATTTACTAGTTCTAGAAGTTTTCTGATAGAATGTTTTTGGTCTTCTAGGTATAGAATCATATCATTAGCTAATTTGAATTCTTCTTTATCCCTTTAATTTCTTTCATCTGTCTTATTGCTCTGACCAGTGTTTCAAGAACTGTGTTAAATAGTAGTAGTAAAAGAGGACGTCCCTGTCTTGTTCTAGTTTTTACAGGGAATGCCTTCAATTTTTCTCCATTTAGAATGATGTTGGCCTGGGACTTAGCATAGATAGCCTTTATGATGTTGAGATATGTTCCTGTTATCCCTAGTTTTTCTAGTGTTTTGAACATGAAGGGGTGCTGTATTTTGTCAAATGCTTTTTCTGCATCTATTGAGATGATCATAGGGTTCTTATCTTTAAGCCTATTGATGTGATGAATTACATTTATTGATTTCTGTATGTTGAACCAACCTAGCATCCCTGGAATGAACCCCACTTGATCATGGTGCACTATCTTTTTTGATATGTTTTTGTATTTGATTTGCCAGAATTTTACTGAAAATTTTTGAATCTATGTTTATTAAACATATTGGTCTGAAGTTTTCTTTTTTTGATGTGTCTTTGTCTGATTTTGGAATCAGGGTGATATTGGTCTTGTAGAAGAGTTTTGAAGTACTCCCTCTTTTTCTATTTCCTGAAATAAATTGAAGAATATTGGTATTAGTTCCTCTTTAAAGGTCTTGTAGAACTTGGCTGTGGATACATCTGGTCCTAGACTTTTCTTGGTTGTTAGGCTAGCTTCTGATGGTGTCTTCTATTTCATTGCTTGAAATTGATCTGTTTAAATTGTGTATATCATCCTGATTCAATTTGGGCAAATCATTAGACTCTAGAAATTTGTTGATGGCTTCAATATTTTCTATTTTATTGGCACCAAAATAGAGCACACAGAGACTTACCCACATAATTACAGTTATCTTATAGTTGACAAAGGTGCCAAAAACATACATTGGAAAAAAGATAGCCTCTTCAACAAATAGTGCTGGGAAAACTGAAAATCCACATGCAACAAAATGAAACTAAACCCTTATCTTTCTCCATGCACAAAACTCAACTCAAAGTGGATCAAGGTCCTAGGAATTAAACCAGAGACACTGTGTCTATTAGAAGAAAAAGTAGGTCCAAATTTCCATCATGTCAGATTAGGCCCCAACTTCCTTAATAAGACTCCTATAATGCAAAAATTAATATCAAGAATCAATAAATGGGATAGATTCAAACTAAAAAGCTTCTTCTCAGCAAAAGAATCAATCAGTGAGTTGATTATGGATCCTACTAATTGTGAACAAATTTTTACCACACATATATCAGATAGAGCACTAATCTCAAGAATATATAAAGAACTCAAAAATCTTAACACCAAAAACCCAAATAACCCAATCAATAAATGGGCCAAAGAACTAAACAGACACTTCTCAGAAGGTGATATACAATCAATCAACAAATTTAGGAAAAAAAAAAAAAGTTCAACATCTCTAGCAATTAGAGAAATGCAAATCAAAACTACTGTAAGATTTCATCTCACTCTAGGCACAATGGCAGCTATTAAGAATACAGACAACAATAAGTGTTGATGAAGATGTGTGGGAAAAGGCACACTCATACCTTGCTGGGGGGACTGCAAATTGGTGCAGTCAAAATGGAAAGCAGTATGGAGATTTCTTGGAAAACTAGGAATGGAACCAGCATTCAACCCAGCTACCGTATCCCTCAGTCTATACCCAAAGGACTTAAAAACAGCATACTACAGGGACACAGCCACATCAATGTTTATAGCAGCACAATTTCAGAATAGTTAAACTGTGGAACCAACCTAGATGACCTTTAGTAGATGAATGGATAAAGAAAATGTGGCATATATACACAATGGAATATTATTTAGCATTAAAAGAGAATAAAATCATGGAATTTGCAGGTAAATGGATGGAGCTGGCAAATATAATGCTAAGTGAAGTTAGCTAATCCCCAAAAGCCAAAATGCAGAATGATTTATCTGATTTAAGGATGCAGATTCATAATATGCTGCGGGGTAGGTAGGTGGGAGGATTGAATGAACTCTAGATAGGGCAAAGGGGAAAACAGGAGGGAGGGGGAATAAGGGTAGGAAAGATGGTGGAATGTGATGGTCATCATTACCCTAAGTACATGTATATAGACGCAAAGGGTGTGACTCTACATTGTATACAACCAGAGATATGAAAAATAGTGCTCTATATGTGTAATATGAATTGTAATGCATTCTGTTGTCATATATAACAAATTAAACTTTAAAAATAGAAGAGTCAAATATGGCAATAGGTTAAAATTAAAATTTCTTTAAACATATACAGACATACATAAAAAAGAAATTCTGAAGTGTGTCATACCAGGCATGGTATTGAGTACATTTCAAATAATTTGTATTATGTTGTTCAGGCTAAAAGCCATAAATTTGTAAATAATTTACTTAGGATCTGCTGCATGTTGGGAATCCTTGTGTGTGTTAAATGGGGCCACGTATGCTGTAAAACAGATTAGTAACAGATTTGGAAAATGTCTAAGGATAATAGGTGAAAGAATCCTCCTATAAGTGGGTTGTTAAAGTTTACCACATGTGACGTAATATGTTGTGCAAGTTGTATGCTCGTGTTAGACACATGGTCCTCTGATGCATGAGTGCACATTGTCTTTGTTTTCTCAGGACAGAGGCTTCTAATTATTCCCCTCTATTCTTGAGACCCACTGGTATCCTATAGTCTGAGCAGCAACCCTTTTTACCAGCCTCAGGGAAATGCCCCAAACTCCTTTTCCTGCTTTTCGTTTTTAAAGATCTTGCTCTCCTTTGGGCATCCTGACCCTTGTTTTGCTGGTTCTGTCTGTCACAACATCCAGAGGATAACTAATCAGGATCCTGACCCTTCTAGCAGCCTCCATTCGTTTACCTCTTTTAATCTGGCCCTAATTTCCAAGGACTTACAGTAGATCTCTTGCCTGATGATTTTTTCTCCAGAGTGAAGATGCTGGCCACCATAGAATGTAACAATATGTAAGACCTGTTCACAAACCAGGGCAAAACCTCATAACAGAACAATCTGAGGCAAGGGCAGCCTTAACAACTGCTGTTGTCAATGAGCTAAAAATCATACAACAATAATGCCTTCCATTTACTTGTAGAGAGAGCTACACAGTCAACATTTCATACACATGCATTTATATAAAACAAAATGAAGGTCAAAAGTCAAGATCAGTATCCTCCAAAATTAGACATCTTTGAATTTAAAAGAAATTCTGATATTCTATGGAACAGTGGGGGAGATTATAATTCACAATAAACTATTACATATTGTTTGAATAACTAGAACAGAGGCACTTCAAGCCTCCAAACACAAGAGAATGATAAGGAGATAGAAACATTAATTATCCCAATTTGATCTGTACACCTTATATACACGTATTAAAATATCACACTGTAACCCATAAACAAGTACAATTATTACATGTTAAGAAAGAGTTTACAGACAGAAGTGCTAAATACATTCTGTGCTAGTATCAAATCTTCATTTATGCCCCATAAATTTGTATGACTAAAATAATAATTTTAAAAATCTTATTTGATTCTTTTAAATCACTGCAAATTCTGTACCAGACAATAATACGACCTTTGCAGGCTAATTAAAGGTAACATTTCTAGACCTAATAAATTATGACTTTTGGATATTTATACCATGGCAAGATCACTATGATAAAATTAGATGCTCCCCAAATAGCTTTAAATAAAAGAGTCATCACAATCTGAAATATTCCCTGGATCTGCTGGTCACTGACTATGGGACCTCCTACAGATAACATGACCTATTGGACATTTGCAAGTCACATGACTTCAATTCACAAATAAGTATACAATTGTCCCTCAGGTTGTTTCTAAAGAAATATGCCACCCAGCTCTTGGAGGTGTGGTGCATACTGTGGTCTATGTGAATGGTACCCATTGCCAGGATAATGTGTGATCTCACAGCTGTCAGCAGTGCTTTTGGTTTTGAACAGTATACTATAGATAGTGCAAGCTAATGAGTTTTGTAAACTTTAAAGCATTTACATAAATATTAGTGAAAAGGTTACTAAAAATCAAGATCTTCAAGACAATGCCAAATAATAATGAGCAATTTAATCCTCATGAAAATATAAAAGGAATGGACAGGTATTAATATTCCACAGTCTTTCTAAACATGAAGAAATTGAAGTACATAGTGTGACAGTGGCAAAGTAAAATCTCAAAACCAGACAAGCCGAAATATAACAGCAACTCCATTTATTAACACTAAATTACTCCCACTGTCACACCAGTTTCAAAGGATAGTATAGTATCCTTGCCAGTTCATTTCTTGTACACAATGAGGGATACGTAAAACTACGAACAGGTTTAAATAAAATTGATGTTATCTCTTTGATCACATTTAAGTTTCCACGATGAATAAGAATCTCATCTCTGATTATTGAATAATAGAGCATAGAATCACACTGTTTGACCTTTATGTTCTATGAGAGGTTTTGTTGATCTTTCAGCTCTGGCTGGAGTTACCCAGTGTACTATTTACACGGCACACTAGGTTTCTGCCTCACCTTATTCCTATTTATCTTTGAGGACAGGCGTTCTAAAGGCCAGAAGTTCCTCTGTAGGTTATGGTTTGCATATGAGATGTTCTCCCAGAAGGTCATGTGGCAATACAGGAATGTTTAGAAGTGAAATGATTGGATTAAGGGAGCTATCACCTAATCCATGGATTAATGCACTTGATGGTTCTCCATCTGGTAACAATGTTACTGTAGGTAGGTGGGGCATGGCTGCAGGAAGTAGGTCACTGGACGTGTGACTTTGGGGATTTTATTTTGTCCCTGGCTCCTCTCTCTGTCTGCTTCATGGCTTCCATGAGCTGAGCATCTTTCCTTTGCCAGGCCCTTCTGCCATGATGCTCTAACTCACCAATGGGGTCTAAGACCTCTGAAATCATGAGCCCAACTAAACTTTTCCTTCTCTAAGTTATTCATGTCAGGTATTTTGGTCACAAAATCCTTACTAATACCCTAGCCCAAAATGGTTGAGTTTAGGAGGAGTGCCAGAGCAACATTAAGCAACCTCCAACTTCATTATAAGCTAATTTCCATGTTAATTGTCATAGCCAGTGACCACCATGGCCCAAAACTCTAGTTTATGCAGGAAGAAGAAAGAGATGACACCCAGATCCTGAGAAGTATCTGCCAATTTCAGAAGAAACATGAACATTCCTCCCCTAGGTAGCCTGTCCCCTTCCTTAATTTCTGATAATTTATATCTATAACCTCTCAACCCTGAATGAGCTTAGAAGTTGATTTGTGAGCAAGGATTCGTTTTCTATTCTCTGGCCATTGAATAAAGTCTTTGCAACTGATGTTCAGATTTTTTTTTTTAATCTTTATTGGTTTCATAACACTGGAGGGAGAAAGAACTACTTATATCATCTCTCCCTCTCCCTAGAGCAGCAGGAGATCTGTTCATAGCACTGGAATAGACCACATGTTGTGGTAAGATGATGGAGACCCTAGAAAATACCTGCTCCCCTGTGTCTGACCTAAATTAATACCCCGAGGAAAGGATCCGCCTGATCTATTGATCACTACTGATCTGTTATCACACAGAAGGAAAGTTTTAATGGGCATTGGATATAGTCACTGAATGAAAAACAAGATCTAGATAGTAAAACAGTATGCCACGGAGTAATTATTCTTCCATGAAGTAAAATACTATTAAAAAAGACTTTCTAGATATATTAAGAAATATTTTTGATATCTAACCATTGTGTATGTACATAGCACTTACTGGTATATTTCCTATTATACTCAAAAATAGTTATGTGTAAATTAAAGAGAATTGTTTGTAATTTAATTATGTGAAAATGAAGGTTAGAAAGAAAATTTGTTTTAAATCTGTAAAATCATATGCCCAATGATGGTGTTGGTATTTAAAATGTATTTGATTATTGCTTCTCTCTGGTTTAAGTATTACATGATATTTAATAGCACAGAGTAATATTGACCCTTTGATTTGTATACTTGAAAAAAACTCCCAAATCTTTTTAAAAGTCAGGATAGAGTAGTGTATAGTTATATTTAGCATTTGTGAGTCACAGGAAGAGTGTGACACATTTCCATGGGTTCTGAAATTTCAGTCGGGATCTCCTGCTTTCCCTTCTTCAGGAATCCACAAATACTTAATGGGCAGTCAAGACAGGCCAGGCACTGAAGTCTGAGCACAGACTTATGTTCTTCTTTCGTGGGGTCTGCTCCACCTTCCTCGAGGCAGGGGCACAGAGAGTCCTTACTTCTGGGTGTTGGAATCACATCATCATTGTGATTCCTTTGTAAATGTATCTTCCTATATCCAGGTGCATTTTAATGACTCTTAGCATTGGTGCTAAATATTGCCATTAAAATAAAATAGATATTGATAGTTAGCCTAATGAGAAACTTCAGCTTTATGAAAGTCATATAGTTTGAAGATAATTCCCTTCTCTATAATTCAAAAGAATGTGAATCTAATATTCAAGAGACAGCATTTGCCATTTATGTGACCAGTGTTTATCATCTTTCTTTAAGGATAAAAACTAGCCACACTAAAGGTATTATAAATTAACTAAAGATATTATCAATTTCTGAAGATATTATCAATTAACTTCAATTAATTTTGGAAGACTGTTTTTTTTTTTTGGGGGGGGAGGCAGGGATTGAATTCAGGGGCACTTGACCACTAAGCCACATCCCCAGCCCTATTTTGTATTTTATTTAGAGACAGGGTCTTCCTGAGTTGCTTTGCACCTTGCTTTTGCTGAAGCTGGCTTTGAACTCTGGATCCTCCTGCTTCAGCCTCCTGAGCCACAGAAATCGAAGTATGCACCACCTTGCCTGGCTAATTTTGGAAGACTTTCGATTCCTGTGGCCAGAGGACCATCCCAGTTCACCAATTCAGTGCCTCAAGCTGCTTGGGAGGCTATAAGAAAGTACCATAAAGTGAGTGGCTTATCAACAGTAGGAATTAATCTTCAGAGCTCTGGAGTCTGGAGGGTTGAGATCAGGGTGCCAGTGAGGTTGGATCTGGTGAGGCCCTCCTCTGGAGTGGATGCAGACTGCCTCTTTCTCCTGGGTTCCTCTTGTGGAAGAAGAAGCATGATCGAGGGCTCAGGACTGTTTTTCAAGGGATTTTATCTCATTCACAAGAGCTCTGCTCCCCTGACACGATGTCCCCCAAAGACCCCAGCTCTTACTCCCAGCATATCAGAGATTGGGACCAATGAATTTGGTGGGGACATAATTACTCAGTCCATAACCCATAGTAAATAGCAAATTAAAACATAATAAGTTTAGAGGAAGTCTAATTTCCCTTCATTTGCTTTATGACTTCCCATAGGATTCCTTCTGAGATGGTCGATTAGAAAAAACTACTGGCTTCTCATATGATGCTTAGAAGATATGGAATAAGAAATATCACTTGACTTATCTACAGGGTTTATGACATACACAATTTTTAGATACTCCCTTAATATGGAGCTAATGTAATGTCCGCTAAGTCTTTGGAGTGAATTGGCCAGTGTTTGTCATAAGGTAGGGACAAATGCTGGAAGTTGTCCTTGCCCCCAATGCTTTTAGGTGCTAATGTTGTATGCATACTTCACAGATTTTGTATTTAGGACCAGTTTTCTGCGAATGGTGTGAATCAGTTCATAGTTCTCTCTAGCATTCTTTCTCTGAGAGGTACATAAGTTACCTGAGAGATTACTATTGTTAATGGTGCCATTTAATCATAGAATTTTCACGGGGAAACTTCTCAAGAGTTAAATGTCTCTAGAACTCAGTATGTTTCATGGGTAGCTCTTTAAAGCCACAAGCTCTCAAAAAAAAAAAAAAAAAAATCCTTGAGATGTGTAACTATTGAGTGCAATTTAAAAGCCCTGGCTCTGTCAACTGCCTGGGATGAAATCTCACCTCAGACATTTACTACACATGTGACCTTAAGCAAGGTGACAGATTCTCTGAGTCTTAATGCTCTAATGCAGAGAACCATGGCAAGGCTATACCAGCCTCATGGGGTCATTGTGCAGTTTGTGTGAGATGATACCTGAGTGTGTCTTGTCAGAGGAAGCACAACGCACGTCAGTCATCACAGGCTCTGTAGCAGCCTTTGCTGCTGTTTATGTGTCACACAGCGGTGAGGGGGCACCAGGGCTTCCAGTCATTCAACAGTTCTCATATATGTGAATGTGCAAGAGATGAATTTATGCCTCATGGATGAGCTCCTTATATTTTTAGTTACCTCTGTTTGCTGAGACAATTAGGGTTTGTCCTTTAGAATCAAGTGGTCACATAACTACCGAGATTTTTTTAAAATAATTAAATGGAAATTAGCATTAAAAATTTGAAATTTTAGGAAATATACTTCCGTAGCTTACAGAAAAACTGACACAAAATAATGCAAAGATGAGCGTTAAAGTGGGAAACAGAATCAGGAGTGATCTTTTTCAAGATCTGTTGTTTGTGGGGAGAGCCAAATATATTTAGTTGCCTTGCAGTTCCGTGGTGGTGCTCTCCATGGGGGACTGTGTATGTGCATGGGGTATGTTTTTGAGTTTTTATGTTATACCTGTATAAACACATATTTTCCTATGGCAATTGACAAAGGATTATATTTGATGATGGAGAGGAACTTAATTTCTGTGGTTAAAAATATATTTTGGTATAGAGTTCACTAAACAGACTCTGCTGGTTTTCTATTTTATTATCAATCCAAGTTGGAGAAGGAATCCTGGAGCACAAGACAGGATTTGTTAGAAACAAGGCTTAAGTGAAGGGATTCAAATGGAAGGAAGACACTAATTTGAAATAATACTCCAATCATTGCTAATTTTGGTGCTATTTACTTTAATGGTATTAATCAGAACAAACTTAAATACTAATACAGCAATAGTCATAAGAACTATTCTTCTACAAATTCTACTTTGAATCTTATAACAATTATTGTTCATCATATTATTGCAAACCAATTGAAAAATATTGTCATGAGATGACATAAAAATGAAGAAGGAAGAGACTATTAATGACTAACCTAATTACACTAGGAAGGAAATCAAAGCTCTTCATCAGTTAGTTACCACTCTTATTAGCTGATTAGTGCATGCATGTATAATACTGTCTGGTAAGCAAATTGTAATGTGCAAAACTAAGACATTTAGCTATTAAAACTTTCTGTGCTCATCTCTTATGTACAGCTTACATGATGTTTCACAAAAATCAAAATAATAATAAATGTTGGCACTTTCTAATGCAGCTTTACAAAAATTTACTTGAAAATACCCTTTTACTCAGAATTTAAGAGGCACAGTTTTATACTGCAAATATAGTTGTAATAAAAAGTAACTCTTATGTTTTTGACTTGTCCTTTGAAGTGCAGGTGACCTTGAGCAAGTCACCTCATTTTACTGATCTTAGTTACTTCTCCATGAAGAGTGATCCAAATGCCCACCCTGGCTTTTGAAAGCCAAATGAGATGGGCATCATAAAGCAACAAATTGCCATGAAATTCCTTGTGCATCATTTTATTATCACATTTGTGCTGTTATATAAGTATGTGTTTGTGTGTATGTCATCCTTATTGATCGTGAAATCATTCAGGATAGGAACACTCTGAAAATTTTTAAAAAAAGGAAGAAAGAAAAGAGAAGAATGGAGGAATGGTAGAAAACAAAGGATTTTTCTCAGGAGCTTCTGTTCCATTAACTCTAAAGTGTAGGCCACCAACGTCCTTGAGAATCTTTCATTTATCTGTTGCTACCTTATAATTATATCTGCCACTCTTTTATTATCTGAAGGTTTGAACTGTGCATTTTAAATCTAACTTGTCCTTTGTACTAACTGCCATGCATGCCTGATGAAATATAACAAATTGAACAGTAGTGCCATTATTTTAAAAATCTGATAAAATGCTGCAGTTGTGTGGTACAATGAAGAATGTATTTGGTTTCTTCAGGGAATCAAAAGCATTTCACATTTTGAATTATTTTCTAGAGTCCTTTATGTGAATATGCTACAGTTTATCATGCAGAAATGTTGGGTATCTTTTTTTTTTTTTCTGTCTACCAGGAGAATGAGTGGGATATCTCAATCTGCTATTATTAAAGTATCCAGTGTTCAAATACAGTAGGATGCCTATAGAAATAGAAACAGTGTTTCAATCAGAAGTGTGTGTGTGTGTGTGTGTGTGTGTGTGTGTGTGTGTGTCTGTCTGTCTGTCTGTCTGTCTGTCTTTAGGAAATATTTTTCCAAATAGCCACAAACAAAATTCTAAAAAATTTCTTGAGTGTTGCATTTCACATAATTAGAGGTGGTCTCTTTTCATATAATTCCTTTCTATAAAAATTTTATTTATAACAATATGTCAAATAAATACCAGTCTCCCAATGGCAGTTCATGACATATTAACTGTAATTGTATGAAGTAGAAACTCTGTTGCTAGCCCTTCAGTCCACAAATCGCTAGATAAATAGTATATGTGCCTTGGTGTCAGTAAACAATCACTCACATTCTCCAGTGACTGGTTCCTCCTGCATATTGAATTCAGCCTGTGTAGGGACAGGGTCCTGTCTCTAGCTGTTCTCGCCCACTGAAGCTCCCAACATGTCCTTTTGCTAATCTTGGTTAGTATATAGCATTCATAAGTTTTTAAGAAACAGGATTATGAATAAGTTTTGTGATATAGAGTTTGGGAAACAAAATTACCAGAGATTGAAATAAATATTTTGTATAAATGACAAATTTCTGTGCTTTCTATACGCTTGTTTGCAAATTTATTAAAGCATATAACTGGAATTTGCTCTTAACCACAGAGAAGGTATGGTAGAATTTGCTTGAAATTATAAAATTATAGGAGAGAATTCTATGAAAGCAAATTAATATTTTTTATATTCTTATAAATATGTATCAGGAAAGGGGAAAACATCATGGCAGATGATTTTTGAAAGATTTTTTAATTTCTTGGTTCATTTTGGATGTAAAAAAGAAAATTAAGTTTAGTTTTTGGAGCAAGTACTTCATGTTGTTAGTTTTACTCGCTTAAAAGAGAATGATTTTTAAGAAATCTTAAAAACTATCATGTGGAACAGTTTCCCAAATGAATGATTGCCACAAATTAACTAACCTGTGGTTACGCTGTGATTTTGGATAATGCACAATAGATTCATTCCTCATTTTAATATGTCTTGGAATCTTTCCAAATTAATACCTACATAATATATGATGCATATCCATATGTATGCCTATAGCTTCTCAATTGCATGCAAATTATAGCCACTTTAATCAAACAAGTTTCTCCACTTTTTTAATATTTCCATTGCATAATCAGCTTCTTTAAGAAAATTCTGAGAAATGACGAATTTAAAAATGGTAATTTCATAACCCACTTGAATCTAATGTATGAAAAATGATATGTCAAGAGTTTTGTAATGTTTTGAACAACCAATAAAAAAAGAAAACAGTAAAAAAAAGAAAAATTTGTATTAGACATTAACATTATAAGAGGAACAGCATCCATATGCCACCAATCAAAAGATAATCACAACTAATATTTTGCTTTATTTTTTCTCTGCCTATGCTTCATTTGTTAAATAGTTTTAGTCATGATATTTATATATTTGTACTTCTTGTTTCTCTAATCAAATGCCAAATCCTTTTCCATGTCATGAATAGTTTGTGAACTTTATCAAGAGATGCACATACCCATTTTTGCTGCATGTTTTGGTTGAATCAGATTTCTTACTATTATAAATAAAACTGCAAAGACCAAAAAAATAAATAAATAAATAAAAATAAAAATGGTAATTTGTCTTTTTTTTTAATCTGTAAGCAATGTTTTCAATGAAAAAAAAAATGGTTTCCATTTTAAGTAAAAGATAGTAGAGGGTGCTTTGTGTATGTCTACTGTTTCTTTCCTGAGTATAGACATATTGGAGTCAGTTCAGGGAAAACTACCCATACTGTCTACTCCTCAAGATAGCCTCTCCCTCTGAGTTACTCTCATATCAAATCTCTGTGTTATGCAATGGTCAAATTGGCATGAATGAAAAAAGTCTAATTTGTCAATTTAACAGTATTCAGAAATATAAGAAATGAGCAGATTATTTTTTGGTGGCTATTCTGAGTAAAGGAACTATGTCCTTTAAATGGCATTGACTTGGATTCAAACCAATGACCTAGAAGTTTAAGGTCCTAAAACCCATTACTAATCTGCTGAGACATCTAATCATACATGGGGATTCTTCTAAAATTGCTGACTTTAACATGTCTAAAGCTAGTCAGAGATGACAGGATAACTAGCAAATAAAGAATGTGTTTTTCTGGTTCCTGGAGATAATGGGCACATTTATGTTTTTCATCTCTAGTTACAATCATCTGTGCAGGCTTATCTAGTCTCCTACAATCCCTGTTGTCTTGTAGAAATGCTTTTCTGTCAGAGTTTATACTTTCATATGATAAACATTTACATAGAGTCTTGTCACAGTTGCAAGCATTTAAAATGCATTTAGAAAATGCAGCTTCATGTTGCATTTGAATTACTATTTTTCCTAAGAAAAAAACCCTTCAAAACTTAATACTAGTAAAGGCCAACTCTTGGGGTTCTTATGGCCTCTTTTTGTGCCCACTAAAAGCTAACCTTTGGGAAATAGCATAAGCATCTAATCAGTGCTTGCTAATTGTAGTTACTTTCAGCCAGAACATGCAGCTGGACACAAAATTCAAAAACTGAACAAATGTTTAATTGCATATGCAATCTTAACCTATTGTCAAGAGGGAAAACAGAAAGAATGAAAATGACCATTTTGACTGTGGTTAAAGAAGAATTAAAATGTATCAGCAAGAGTTTGAATCTGTAAGAGATAAACATAGTTCAAATATTTAGTCGTTTCACCTTAGACATGTCACCTTGTCCGTATGAGCATCAGTTTCCTCATGTGGAAATGGATTATGGCACTTTCATAGCACAGTGCTGTGGAGTACTGAAGTGCAAGCTCAAAAGAACCTAAAGCAGTATGTCATGTGTTAACCACTCGGAACACGGTGACAGATATGATTTTAATTATGAATGCAGCAGTACCCCCTTATGTACCATTTTGCTTTCCATGGTTTCAGTTACCTGCAATCAATTGCAATCTGAAAATATTTTAAAGTTACAGAAATAAACAACTCATAAGTTTTAGGTGGTGCACTATTCTGAGTAGTGGGATTGAGTTTCTCCCTATCCTGTTCCGATACAAATTATCACTTTGTTCAGTGTATCCACACCATATATGCCACCCTTCCGTTAGTACCTCTTTCAGTTATCACTTTGACAGCTGTTGGCACTGCTGCAGGCTTGTGTTCAAGTAACCCTTATTTAGTATCCTAATACTAGGTTACAGTGTCATCATCAGTCACCTCACTTCATCTCATCACATGGGCACTGAATCATCTCACAACAAAATAAGGATGAGTACAGTACAATAACACATGTTAGAGAGTTCTTACAGTATATTATTATAATTGTTCTATAATCTATTGCTAATCTCTTTATTGGTTCTTTTTAGTTTTATACAGCATTAGGATTCATTTGGGCATAATTATAAAAGATGGAATATAATTTGTTCTATTTCAGTCCCCAGTACTTCCCCTTTCCTCTCCTCTCCCTCACCTTGTTCTTTCCCTCTAGTCTACTGATCTTTCAGCTATTAACTTATACTTTTTTATTTTAATCAGTGTCTTGTGGATGTACATGATGGTGAGATTCACTGTGGAATATTCATATATGTACCTGGGAAATTTAGGTCAGATTCATTCCACTGGCTTTCCCCATCTCTCTCTCCTCCTTCTCTCCATTCCCCTTTGTCTACTCCTCTGATTTTTCTTCCTTTATTTTTAATGTCCTGCCCCCTCATTTTGGATTATCTTTCATATATCAGAGAAAACATTTGAACTTTGACTTTCTGGGATTGGCTTATTTTACTTAGAATGACAGTCTCCAGTTCCATCCATTTACTAGTAAATGCCATAAAGTCTTATTGGGCCTAATTTATAAATTAAAATTTATCATGTGTATGTGTGTTTAGGATAAAACATAGTATATGTAAGGCTTGGTGCTGTGTGTGGTTTCAGGCATCCACTGGGTTTCTTGGAACATATTCTCTATGGATAAGAAGGGGATATTGTATTAATAATGAGGGTCACCCTCCCCTAAAGGTAATCAAAATGTAGACCTTTCTCTTTCCTCCAGTTAACTAACCATGATCTTGTAAGCTGGCATTAGGCACACCATCCGTTACACTTACCAGCATTCTGTAAGTTGAGTTCTCACAGGAGCAAAAGAGGAGATGAGTGTTAATGTTCGTTGTGCCATTTATTCATGGCCTGAGCTTGAGAATGTCATTTAACATCTCTGAAACAAGCATTTCAGCTACACAGTAGAGGCTTACTTTGAGAGATAACTGAGAGACAATATGAAAGAAAGCATTGTGACTGACTAATTAGACATGGACACATAATAACACTATTAAAGGTTAATAAAGTGACTTTGCCAATAGTAAGTGCCTCTGGAAATTTGTAGAAATTAAATTTTTCCTCTTATATTTTTTTCTATCTTAGATCCATGCTATCAGTCAGCTGTCTTATTTTTTTGGCATTGCTTGGGAAAAAATCTGAAGCAGAGCAGATAATTTATTCAATCGATTTTTTTATAACTCCATTAGTTTTATTTCCTCTTATTCTCTATATGTTTTTAGTTTTCTCTTTTAATTTCCTCAACACACATGTGTCCTTTTTATTGAGAATTGTTGATTCATGAATTATCACTAAACTAAGCTAGGTTTCAGCACCCTTAGATCAGGGAGGACTTTGTACAACGTGGGTATGTTTCCTAGTCTATCACTATATTGGCTTCCTTTATTTATTTATTTTGATGCCAGGGATAAAACCCAGGGACAATTTGCCAATGAGCTATATCCTCAGAAATCTTTGGTTTATATTTTGAGAAAGGCTCTAGCTAAGTTGCTAAGGCTGGGCTGGAACTTGTGATCCTCCTGCCCCAGCCTCCAGAACCTCTGGGATTCCTGGCATGCACCACCAGGCTTGGCACTATATTACTTTAGAAAAGCTACCTCCCTTTTCTGGACTTCTCTTTCCTCATCTACTAAATAGTGACGTTACTCCTTTTATTAGTATCAAAAGAAACCCTGAAAAAATTGAATCACCAATTCATCTTGAAAAGCAGTGTAATTATGAAAGAATGCCAGAATGAAGAAATCATTAGACACTGAGTATGGATATTTGTATCCTGTTTTTACAAAATTGAAAATAATGTTTGTGTTGAGCAGAAAATTACAGCTTACCAATTTAATTAGTAAATAAGAAAGGTAAGAAGGAAACCAGGGATACAATTAAAACTCCGCAGCTGCAGACCTGGAGGAGAGCACTGCTGTGTAGAGAAGTGAGAAAGGGCTTATTTGGTGAAGGGAACTTGAGGATGTACAGACAACAACTTCATCTTGTGGCCAGGGTGAAGTCAGTATCTGGACTGGCTCTTCTGCGTGTGGGTTTCCACTCTCTCCAGTGCTGCGCCTGGAGACCACCGACTTTCCTTTGCTCAGTTTGCAAAGAACAATTGACTCTATTTGCATGGGTCTGTTTCTGGAATCTCTATTTATTTTGTCTATTTTTCTATTTTTTTTTCACCCATACCAAACTAGATTTTGCATTTCAGTTTAGAAAGTTCCTATTGGTATGTCTTCAAGGTCAACAATTATTTCCTCAATTATATAATGCCTAGTAACAAGTCCATAAAGGTGGTATTCATCCCCATCTTTTTAAAAAACTCATTATTATTATTTCTTACATTTTCTTATAATTATTTGAGTTTCTGCCCCTGTCTCCATTTCCTATCTACTCTTACCATTTGAGCTCTCAATACATTAATCAGAGTTATTTTCAATTACCCGTGTAGTCATTTTATATTCTCTGTTGTAGATTAATCCAGTTCTGAGTTTTGCTCTGATTCCTCAGACTGCGTTCTTTTCCTTGTAGCAGGTCTTATAAATGTTGGTTGCAACCAGAAATGATGTTTCAGGTAAAGTGACTTAAATAGTGCTTTCTACTGCGGCTTTATGCTCATTGTTCTAGGAGTGAGGCTGGGTTTACTGTTTATTATAGAGCTTGTGTCAGAGATTCAAATTTATTCCAGTGTTTTTACTTTCATATCCCCATTATTATCCTATGTCCATGGAGGATTTATCTTCAGTCACCTTAGAAACATGAAGTCCTCTCATTTGTATCCCCTATACCCATGCAGAAGTCCTGATCATGTGTTGATGAGGTAAGAGGGAAAAACTGGCTCTGGCCCTGTGAAGAGGTCTTAGGGTTTTATCTTCACAAGATTTATGTGATACAGGAAAGACAGAGAGGTTATAGATGGCTATTCCTATCCCTTAGACCCCCACCCCAACACACACACACACACACACACACAGGCTAAAGAGAGCTGGAGGTGAGTAGTTCTCTTCCCTATGTTTGGGTAGGCTCTGGTTAAAACCCCATCCATTAGGCTCCAGTATATTAGTGTTCCTGAGGGTGGACTGTGTTAAGTAGAACAGAAAGTTCTGGGTGTATTTCAAAATCCTTCCTTTCCCCCTTCCTGGATGGAAGAACAAGCTGATTTTTGTCCCATTTCTCCCCCAGGGAACCTGGTGGGTCAGCTAAAAGTAAAACTTATCCAAGAATGGGTTCCTTTGAAATCCAGCAGCCTGGGAGTTTTTCTCTCTGCAATTTGTCTGTGCTCCCTTGGCAGTGCCCAGTCAGCTACCTTTCAGATTTTCTCTGGTTTCTGGATGCAGCAGTGCTGCCTGCTCCAGGTGCACTGTGATGCTCTGTCTCCACCTGTATATCTGGTTTGGGGTTACTGGCTTGCCCTGTCATCTGATGTAGCTGAGAATCTCTGGTGCTCAGTGAAGTCATCTTTTTTATCATGAAGACCAAAGGTCTTCCCAGCTTTGGAAAGCTCTCTCTTCCTTCATAATTTTTTTAATTTTTTTTTAGTTGTAGATGGACACAATATCTTTATTTTTATTTATTTTTACGTGGTGCTGAGGATCGAACCCAGGGCCTCGTGCATGCAAGGCAAGCACTCTACCGCTGAGCTACAACCCTAGCCCTCTTCCATCATCTTTACATGTCCAACCAGACAGACCTTCTTTTTTAAGGAAAACATTAAGTCGGTAGTAGCTGGGAAATTTAGCACTTCTGTTATCTGAAAGTCTGACTTTCCAGAAATTCATTTATACCCAAAGATATAACAACCATATGTTCACAAAAACTACCCATGACAATGAAGAAGTAACCTCGAGACAGTGAAGATACATTATGTGGGCTTTCAAATGAGGGTTTTGTAGGAAAAAAAATGGAGGAGGTATTTAAACATATGATCATTTTAACACATTTTGTTAGCTTTGTGTTCCTAGAGTAGAGGGAAAAAAACTAGGAATATATGTTGTAAGTTATTTCCAAATTTGCTGTTAGCTCTGCATGCAGGCAGGTCACCATAAATGTGTGCCAAGAAATCCAAGTCTGTAGTCCATGGGGAGTTTCCTCTAGCACAATGCAACACTAAGGCACAATCCACCAAATACTGCAGCCAACACAGGATAAGGGTCCCATCATCTTCTTAGTAAAATTTTTAAAAATACAAAATCATGTCATTCATATAAAAGAATTGGAAAGTTACTCAGAACCTAAAAGAGAAGAGCAAACGACTGTGTTTAGTTCTATTTCATGTTATTTACAGGGAATAATGTGGAGTCAGTCCTCTTAAAAAATGGAAGAAAATATCAAAGAAAGACTATTTTTTATCACTCTTGTTTTTAGTGGAAGAAAATAAATATGACCAGGTGCTTATGTGATAGCAGGAACGTTATTCTTTAGCAAGATAGTGGTACTCAGTTGCTGTACTTCAACTAAATGATTCAACTCATTATTAAACTACTAAAATACCAAACCATCTTGTTGAATATTAATACTAAAATACTAAAACTCTCATGTTTGTTATGCTGGGTCAGTGCCCATGCTGTAAATGTTGTTAAATATTTGGAATAGCCTCCTTTAAATCATGAAAGAAGCAGGCTATGATGTCTGATTGCAATTTTAAAATATTTCTTTGCCTTTTAAAATTATTTCTTTGATGTATGGGTTTAATTGTTTACATAGAATACATCACAAAGAATTTCAGTCCTGAAGTCACTTAAACATACAGTACATCATTCAGTGTGAGTTTTTAAAACATTACAAAGCATGTAGAAATGTGCTTGAAGAATAATTGTTCATATGGCATATACTCTGGCATCATCCTTGCAAACATATTGGATTCTGAGAAGAGAAATTTTTAGGTTTTGAAATGAGTCTTCCCCCAAAATATTCTTTCTGGGACAAAATATGTGTAAACCTATGATCCCCCTGGAAAAGTGAAATTTACATTGAATTTCTTATTAAAACACAAGTAAGTTTGAATAAGGGGGAGGGAGAGGGATGAGCCCACTGGGATGTGTCTTTTGAAGATTTTGCTTTTTTAGTACGTAGATCTTGTGTAATTCATTGCACAGTGCTGCTGTATTTTTTTAATGTTAAACTTCAGTTATCTGGAAACTCAGGCAGAATCTCATTCCTGAAAAATCATTCCAAGTGAAAAGATTTTCACATTTATATTTTTATGAAACCTAATTTTATGTGTTTTCCTTGTTGATTTTCAGATGGTCTTTTTAGCAACTTTTAACATGCTAAGCATCATATCTATGCAATATGGAAAACTGCAAAGTTGAGACAAATTTATTTCCATTTAAATAATAGATGCATTGACAATAGTGCTAGCATTTGTCAGGAAAGCTTTGTGGCTGATCATACATGCATAATGATAGTTTTTTTTTTTTCATTGAAATAAATCCTCAAGGGATCTTTAAAACAGATTTTTTTTTTCTTCTCCTCACAAAGCAATTTGTCCTTTCTATAAATTCTGAACTCATTATAGTTACAGGAGAGGAAGCAAAGTCAGCAGAGGTATCTATGCTTGTGAGATCTTTTGGTTCCAGGGTGCACTAACATTTAGTCAGTTAACAGAAGCATTGAAAACACCGTTATTTTCAGCTCTACTGACAAGTTGATATCCTAAGCTGAAATAAACCTCATGGTCTTCACATGGTGAAATAAAGGCAGAAGCCATTTATCAAGAGGGGGGTCTCCACGAGGGTTTGTCAAGCAATGACCTCTTGATAGGACTGCTGTATTTAGTAATGTCTGCAAAGAATGTGGATATCAAACCATGAACATGATTTTTAGAGCTAGCAATTCTATCATCCTTAAGATCCCACAAAAAACAAACATCTGTGGCTTTAACTAGGCTTGCACCTCATCTTTCTTTTAGCTTTTTTCTCCCCTTTATTCTTTGTCTTAGTCTCTCAGGCTGCTATAGCAAAATACCCTTATCCCTTAAGCTGGGTGACTTATAGAAAACAAGCATAATTTCTTATGCTTCTGGAGTCTGGAAAATCCAAGATCAAGGTCCAGGCAGATTCAGTGACTGGTAAGTGATTGTTCCTTAAGGAAACTGTGTTCTTACATGGTGGAAGAAGTAAATGAGTTCCCCCAGGCCTCTTTCGCAGAAAGACCATTTCTACTCCTGCAAGTGCTATATCCATTATCCCATCACCTCCCAAAGGCCTCCCCCTCTAAATGACAGTGCTCTGGGGACTTGGTTTCAATATATGCATTATATAGGCACAGGCATTCAGACCCTGAGCTTTTTCATTACATGAATTTTATTCCATTTGCCTTTCATTTGCTCCAAGTCTTTATTCTATTTTCCTCTCTGATAAATTTCCATCAATGCTTTCTGTTATTTTCTCTTTAAATATTTTAAATGAGAGTCTTTTTATAGGCCATATGCTCATTCAGTGTTGATTGTTAGATGAATCATATTTTAAAACTGGCTTTTAATAAATTAATTGATATAAAAATTTACAGCTCTAAAGAGAAAGAAATGAAATGTCAAAGAGTAAATGCACTTTATACATTGCAATCATGTAGATAATATTTTTGCGTTGACACACACGGTCAATTTTAAAGTATTTCATTTCCAATCATTGTAGAGATTGCTTAATTATGCTGCTCTCTCCAGTGCACTACATGCATTATAAGCTGAGCCTCACTGCCTGATCTTGGAAACTTTATTGATATGGGAAAAAGAAATAAAAGTCAGCTATAGAAAATATGACCTGGGATCAAAATCAAATAAATGCAGATACTAATGTATTATGGAGTGCTATAAAATATTAGTAATATAGGGAATTTAAAAAATCACGCGGAAGAAATTATGCCAGATAAAGCTGATATGGCAATGGACTAAGTGACTTGCTCTGAGTCAGAAGAGTTGACGGCAAAGTTGTGTCATTATTTAGGCTTCAGATCCTATGCCCATAGTTCCATCCGACTCTTAGAAACAATATGGACACAAGCATATTATTTTATTCTACATTTTCCAAATAGGTTAGAAAACGTCAGCCTAATATAAAGTCAGTCAGTGTGAATATTCGAACAAGTGCTACATAAGTTTGACTTTTAAATAGGGGGGAGGGGGAACATTGGAACCTTCAGTAATTTCCAGTGTAAAAATTAAGCCTAGTTATGTATCAGGGTGTTGAGAGACAAACACCCTTGAACCTTGAACCTTGAACCTTGAACCTTCAATGGAAGCTTGAAATCTTCCATTGACTGTGTCTGTAAGGTGAGGGGGAGCCAGGGAAGCTAAAGGACTGTGAGAGAGGAGGAGAATCAGCCCCAGAAGCTACCTTCCCCACAGCTTTCCTTAGAGAACAGTTCTTTCCTCCGGGGTCTGCCAGGCTCTTCGTGAATATTTGCAAGTTGCCCGTCATAGCATGCTTCTGCCCTCTGCATGGCACCTCAGAGGCCTGCCCCAGTCCTCTCCAACCGGGTCCTCTGGGGGCAGAGCTGCACTCTGCTGCCATGGCCAGGCAGAGCACAGGGACGCTCTTACACTATCTCCCATCTCAGCAAAGTCCCTGCATCTTGATGTCTTAGTTCAACATCAGGTTTCTTGTGTTTGTTTTTTTTAATATTTTTTTAGTTGTAGAAGAATACGATATCTGTATTTATTTATTTTTAAGTGGTGCTGAGGATTGAACCCAGTGCCCCACATGTGCAAAGCAAGCACTCTACCACTGCGCTACAGCCCCAGCCCCTCAACATGAGTTTTGAAACAGTCAGGCTTTCCTTTGTTCAGTTCCTGTTTATTATTTCCTTTCAAGTCTGTTGTAGGGTCCATGTTCAATCAATGGAAACTCTACATAAAAGAGAGTTTTATGTATCATGCAAATTTTTTCATTATCAGAATAATAACATGCACTCTTAATCCTTCAGTGGTTAACTCTAGGCTCCGCCTACAGAATACCTGGAGTATTGGTAATTGAAGTGGAGAAGGAAGGGCAGACACAGCACCCACTCCTTTTTTTTTTTTTGCCATTTCTTGCGGGAAACAGGGAACACAAAGTGACATTTTTGATTATGTATGCAGCAGCAACCATGATTTATGGCACCTGTATATATCTGTTACATGAGTGATGGGTTTGTAAACCAAAAATAAAGCTACTGTATTCACACCTGAGGCCTGAGATGTAACAGTTTAATAAAACAACTGGGGAAAACGAATATCTGTAAAAATACCAAGAAATAAACACAACGAACACAAGCAGTTTCCTTAGCTAAGACTTTATTAGTTTCTACCTTGAGTTATTTAATTTCGACCTGTTCTTCCCTGACAAAGCTATAGAGTATTGGTCTCTCCTTGCTCCTGGGGCAGTCTTCATAGTGATGGCATGACCTTCCCGGGGACGTCTTCAATGAGAGCATGTTCAGCATTTAGTATCTATAACTGTCAACAGAGTCAAGAAGGTAACCACTTGTTAGCAGTTTCTTTTTTATAATCTCTTTGGGTGTGTGTGTGTGTGTGTGTGTGTGTGTGTGTGTGTTAGGAAACTCTCTTGCTGAAGGTTAAATGCTTTGAAAATAATTTTTAAATAACCGTGCTAATTAGCACATATAAATGAGCATCTTAGCCTGAAATAGTAAGGTGCTATCTCCAAAAATTACATGACTGTGTATTAAAATGGCCATTGTTGTGCTCTCTAGTCTCTTTATTTAAGAAGAAAAAACCTGCTTCTTATATTGAGATGCCTTGGTTGATTTACAGATGTTTGAGATGTAAATTAGATTTCAGAAATATAAATCTTTGAAATCACCATGGGAATTAAATGTAATCCTGTGAGAGATTTTAAGGGGATTATATTCTGTGTATTTACAGGTAAAGTCAACTACTGCTGTAGATGTCATTTATATGAGTAACATAACTGTGATTTCATCTGTAAAGACAGATAAGTTTGGGTTAGGTGGATGGAATGCCTTTTTTCAAACATTCTAGAATCAGTGCTGGAGAGGACTTTAGTCCACATACCTGGTTTTTAAGAGACGAGGAGACTGAGATTCAGAGTTCATGAGGACTTGGGTAAAGTCCTTAAGGACCTGGGGGCAGGCTAGTTTGTGTTCCTGGAATTGTTCCCAGTACCCTAGACCATGGTCCAAACCAAGATGCAATTGTAGGGCTACAGCCCCTCAGTGACAGCTCCTGTTGGTAAGAGAGAAGCCTATAGGCCAGGGGACAGTGTACACAAGAATGATTGATGTTTGTGTCCAAATTAACAAGCGCAGGCAAGAAAGAAGTTTTGAGGACCTTACACATGGATACATACCGGTTCAGACTTTCAGTCATGCCTGTCTAATTAGTCCAGTGGGCAGCAACACCATGAATGGAATCGTCCAGAAAGGCACTTAGCCACCTCACACAACTGCATGAGCAAAAAGGATAGCCTGGAATCCAGCCATGAATAAAGACTGATTCTCGCCAATGACTGCATCTTGACATCTCCAGGCTTCGGCCTCAGCCTCTGCTTACTAAAAAGAGAAAAATGGGTTGTGGGAAGATACAGGAGGCTGAGGAGTCGGGGTCTGGTGGAACTACGAACTTGAGGTGTGTGGTATATTTTGAGAACCAGTGAGCATATAAAGGGGAGCCAGAAGGAAATGCCTAACCACTATTCAGGACCCAGGAGTTTACACCTGTCAGTTGTGGAAGACACAAGCTGGGTGCCAAACTTCAGAAAAATGAAAAGTTCAACACTTCACAGGAACAAGAGGTTCAGTGTCTTTGCATTCAATCAGAAACTTTGAGCAGGCAGGGTGGCAGGACCTTGAAGTGACCCACAAGGGTCTCAAAGGGAAGGTCTGACCTGGGGCTGGTAGCAAAGCCAGGAAGAAGCTGGCCAGAGACCATGGCTAAAGGGTGGTTCACACTCTGAATGCAGCACTGGAGGAGGGCCAGGGCAGGAGGGAGGACTGTGGAATTGGTCTGGAAGCCAGCAAGGAGAGGACCAGGACACGGATGCAGAAACTGAGAATGGACAGTTCTGAGATACAAAAAGAAATGTGGTCGTGGGCATCACAATTCAGGCTCAAAAGAATGGGAAGTCTGCTTACAGAGTCAATGATCCCATAAATGAGGTACCTGAGACATATCTGGAAAAGTATTCAGCTGGGATCTGCCTGGCTTCTTTGTCTTATCCCAACTGAGCTTTGACTCTAACTTCTAGAACCCTACCTTTCTAAGGAAGAGGACATACCCAGTAAGATCAACTGCTCTTTCTTATAGTTTTGTCTTTGTTTCCTCTTTATTTAAATCACAGGGAAGGGATATGCAGTTTACAACAAAGTTCCTACTTATAGGGGCACCCTGAGGCATTATTGAGAAGCAAACCTTCCTTTGAACCAAAGCATTTCTGGTTTTAGTTCTCTCATCTCTACTTTCATATTGTATGTGCCTTTTTATATATAATTCACATTTTACAAGTTATGCCTTGTAGAGATGATGACCATTGCAAATGCTACTTAGCCTCCTTAGAGGGGCCACTAATTTGGAATCAGCATTTGAAGACATCATAACTGTCATAAGACTACAGGAGGTTTCAGGATTAGCATCTGGTGCTCTAATTTACCTTCCTCACCTACATCTCTGTTTTTGGCACTGGGATCACTAGCCAAGTTAGAATATCTCCTGTTAGGGGCTGGGAGGATATAGCTCAGTTGGTAGCGTGCTTGCCTCATATGCACAATGCCCTGGGTTTGATCCCCAGCAACACACACACACACACACACACACACACAGAAGCTCTTCTGTTAGCCAATTCAAAGCATGGCACCCAAACCCCAGGTCAAGGTTCCCACATGGATCCCTAGGTTCCAATACTCATTGATCCTTCCCTCATCCTTTAACTTCCCCACTTATTCAAGACTCAGGTGCTGGGGAGGACACAGAGGTTGGAAGGACACAAACTCTGCCCTGCAAACATTAATCTCTTAAATAAATCTTATGTGTATTTATACATACATACACACATCTATACATATGTGTGTGTGTGTATATATATATATATATATATATATATATATATATATACACACACACACACACACACACACACACACACACATATGTATATGCAGGTACATGTATGTATATATCTGCAAATACATGCATTTGCAGAAAATGGAAAACAAAAAACAATGCTTGGTGCCAAACTAGAGAAGAGGAAAAGAATAATTTTGACATATTTTAATTAGACTTTGAAGAATAGTAACTTGTCCCCAAAAAGAGTCTTGAAAACACTTGACCTTGAAATGATTTTAATACTTGGCAGCCTCCTGTATCATAGTTGTGCCTATTTATTTTACCACCACCCCATCCACACCACTAGAATTCTGGTCAACTTTTGTTTATTGACTTTTTCAATTTAAGATAAAACAAAGGCTGTAATGTCCATGATACATGGACTGAATTTCATCATAAATGATAGGATTTTTTTTCATATTATACCTTACTTGATTCTTAGAATCTATTTTTTATGTTCTATTTCTTTCTTTCACTTAAAATCTTCACTGAACTTCCTAATCATGAATTTCAGATGGTCTTATTGGGTATTTTTATTGGGATAGCTTTTCACCTATTTTCAAAATTCCATTGGTTCATTTTGTGTATGTGTATGTATGTATGTATTTGTATATGCATATATATGTATTTATATATGCATGTGTACATGTATATATATGCACATATATTAATCTTGCATGTATACACACACACACACACACATATATATATGCAGACATCAAGGGAATTCTACAAGCTGACCTATGCCCCTCACTTTAAAGTCATTGCCAGAGATGAAATGCCCTTGATGGCCTCACTGTGAGACTCACTGGCCTCTCTGAAGTACCTCATTTTTGTTTTGCAAACCAAAACTTGTAAGAAATCTCAGACTGTCAGGACCTTAAATACCATTAGTGATGCAAGAAGGAAAAGGAAAAACATACAAAGACAGACATGCACAAAATGATACAGTATAAAATACCCAAAGAATTAACAGAATGAGAAAAGGAAGCATTAAATTCACATCAAACAAAGCTTTGAACATTAAAGCAAATGAAAGTGAGGGCAAGAAATCTATATGGAAGCCAACAATCCTTGCTTCCTGACAGCTGCAGTTATTAATTAGCATCCCATCATTTGCACTAAATGGCCGATCAATACTTTTTCTTCTCTGGCAGGCCCATTTGCTTTGTAGCTTGCTTCTTAATGGGGATGATTCAGCTCATTGTCCCCTGTGTCATTCTGCTCAGATCTCCTGGCCTGGCCGACAGTTCACAAGCTGTGCTGCCTCAGGACAGAGTGCAGGACTTTGTTCCCAGACTTGAGCTCTGTCCTGCTGTACCAACTCACTTGCCATCTATTGTGCAAATTGTTGCTATCTTTTTTGATTCTCTGTGCATAAGATGCTTGAATAGTTAATTTTATGTTACCTTTAAGTATGACAAATTCCTTTCCAGTAAGATTCCAGGCTACATTTTCCAACTCATTCTCTCCCTTTCTTGTTCCTGCTCATCCTGTGTACCAGTGACAACATATTATTCAGGCAAGCTTTATTAGAACCGATTTTTAGTGAGTAGAGAGAGTCCTGCTGGTTCTTGGCACTGTGTGCCGCCTACTGTGTGGCAATGGCAGATGACTTCTCTTCTATAGACCCCTGATTCCTATTCTCACAGCTAATACCTAGCTCAAGAGGTTAGTGTAAGAATAAAATGAACTCAGATGTATTTATAGAGAGTTAACTGGTTACATGGGGTTGGGTAGCATTTAAATAATGTTTGGTGAGTGAATGGTACAAATGGTGAACAACTTTGACTCATTACTGTTAAATTGTTATTTCAGTCCTGGCAATGAACCTAGGGCCCCTCACACATGCTAGGCAATCACTTTACCACTGAGTCACAAATCAAGACCACATTGATATTATTATTATTACTATTATTATTCCCTTTTATGAGTTTTTTATGAGTTCTTTTATCTACTGGAATATACTTTTCTACCTCATTCATATTTTAAGAACTGCCTTGTATACACTACCCATATAAAAGTCTTCCCTGACATGGAAATGTAATTATTCACTTCTCTATTCTATACAGTGCCTTACAAATACCTCAATGTGACTTTCCTTATACTGTATTTAACTATCCTGTACATACAATTGCTTTACTACATTTTGAAAATCACTTTTTTGGAGGGGGGATACTGGGGATTGAACTCAGGGGCACTCGACACTGAACCACATCCTCAGCCCTATTTTGTATTTTATTTAGAGATGGGATCTCACTGAGTTGCTTAGCACCTTGCTAAATTGCTGGCTTTGAACTTGTGATCCTCCTGCCTCAGCCTCCAGAGCCACTAGGACTATAGGCATAATCCACTGCATCCAGATGAAAATCACTTTTGCTAGAATATCTTTGTTTATCTCTTAGGTTTCCACTACTATCATGCCCCTGGGAACATATTGAACAAATCTATTTGCTTTTAAGTAGATGCACCCTGAAATACCTTACAGTACTCAAAATAACTCATTTCCAAAGTGTAATTAAGATGCTAAGATGGAAACAGTTTGGACTGGAATCATTGTGACATTGACAATAAAAATATTCAAATCCAAACCTCAGATGAAATTTCTGCTGATAATTTTATGGTTAACAGATATTTATGAATATTGTGTTAAGAATGCATTACTCACTACAAATTTTTCTTGAAATATGTGCCTATAAGAAATAGAACTAGCTATAGTCATAGAACATTGAATCACATAAGGTTTTAAAGTTACATTAAAATAACTGACAGTTATGCAGAGCTATAAATTAAATAGGAAATGGTTATCTCTGGAGGTTTATGTAATTAAGAAAAACAAATACATATTTATTCAGACACTTTCTGGCACATTACTGAATTTGGACACTATTCCTTCAAAACTGGTGACAAAAAAGAATCACTGTGATACACATTTGCTACTAGATTCATCACCTTTTGGGCCCTGGGTCCAGCCCTGTTATTTGTGTTATCAGAGGCAAGTCAGTTAACCTCTTCAGTTGGCAGTATTTTCATCTGTAAAGTAGAAATTACAATGTTCTTTTACCGACCCAAATGGTGTCTATGGAAGAAAATGAGACAAAGCCAATACAAGGCTCTTTTGTATTCTAAAACTCGATTTAACAGCAGATATTGTGAAACCCAGCAGTCTCTGAGCCTTGGAGGTCTCCATGTAGAAAGCAAGGCTCTTGATTTAGGCCTCATCCATTCCCCTGATATTTTTCTTGCATTAATCTAGATGGGCCTCCCACAATTTAATGGCCCTTGTAAGGATTTATATATAGTTTCAGCAGCAAACTCCCCAAAGACCACACACTAGAACCATGTCCATTTGACACTGGAAAGAAAAAAGAAAGAAAGAAAATCGTCACACCCAAATCAAAGAGCAGAAAAGTGTTGCTTTTGATAAATGACTAACATAATTCTTTTTTCCAGAATCATAAAGCTATTATTTAGGATTCAACTAGTGGTGCAAACTAAGTTACAATACAGAAAAAAGGGTTAAATTTTGATATTTTAGCCTACTGAAGATCAATTAATTGTCTATCTAAAGAACTTGATGAAGCAGTTCTCAGCTTAGCAGGCTTGTGACTTCTGGGTAGTAGGAGCTTTATTGCTGTGTCGGGTTCCTCTCCTTATTTCCAATTTTGGCTTCTAGATTTGAATATTCAGCTAATGTTCAACTTCTCCTAATAACATCACAATCACAGTGTTGGGCTCAAGTGCTGCTGGCTTACCTATGCCACCCCAAAAGAGGAATAACAGCCACAAGAGATCATAGCGTGCTCTCTGCCTCATGTACTCACCCACTAGCCCACTAAATTGAGTTAGAACCTGATGGGAAGAACATGCATGGGTTTGGGCACAGAGGAACAAATTCCAACAGAGAACCTTCCACTAAACCATGGCCTGAAGCTTTGGCCTGATTTCCCTGCCTGCAGCACTTGCAAGCAAGTGGTCTACAGAAAAAAAAAAAAAATTTGGTTTGGGACCCTGGCTATACTGTGAAAGATGAAATCCTCAGGACGTGTACTGTTAGTTGAGTGAACTTGTTCAGGTCATTTACCCTCTTGGGTAGGAAAAAGTTAAAAGGGTTCATAGTGATCAGAGATCAAAGACTCACAAACCTTCAACAATGTTTAGCCTTGAAAGGTTTTGTTGTTTAATACTTGAAAATTCTCCCAGGGTGTTTCTAAAAAGCATGGTACCCAGGCAGATGTGCTGAGCAGCCATCCAAACTCCTCTGTTTTGGATGCCTAATAGCAGGTTTGATGAGTGCACTTAGGTTGTGCTTGCTGTTTGCAATCATTTAAGTTTGGCATCCCTTGACCAGGTAACCAAGTTCTCATGTTACAAATTTATTATCTATGAGCTACCTGGGCTTCTCGGGATGAGTCACTTCATGTCTACAAATCCAAGCTTTCCTGTCTTGACTGTAAGAGTGGTAATTCTTATACCTGCCTATCAACAGTGGCACTTATTAGGATTAAAGGAGGTGGCTATGTGAGCACACTTTGCAATCTTTAAGCATGAAGAAGGGTTCATTGGGGAGGAAAGTGAAGCTGGAGTGGGAGTTTGGACTACAATAGACAGATAACGTCACACCTCTATTATGCAGTTAGAAGATTTAATAAGAAAGTATGAAAATAAATAGGGGCCCCAGTGACATCTGGAAAGATATTCAAGAAGATGGATACTCATGAGAGGAGTTTATATCAAGAGGAAAAACGCTAAATCTGGTTGTCCTGGACTGATTGTGAAATCTCCTCCCTTTATCCCTCACAGTCATACAACTGTGTGTACCTCCTAGAGTGGGGTGATGCAGCTAGAATAATTTTGTCTGCTCTGCAGATTATTTAAGATCAGTGCAATTCATTTTAAATTGACAGGAAGAGATGCACCCAAAGATGCAGAGAGATATGAATTAGTTTGCCACAAAATATTTCACTATAAAATATTGTTTTATTTAGCTCACTTTCATTTTATTCATGGAGTAATGATGATGATGGGGAGAGGAACATGGACATAATATAAACTAATTTTTTGAGTACATTTTGTGCCAGGTACCCTGTAAAGCCCTTCACATTTTTTTAATTACCCCAGTGATTCTAGAAGTTCAGTAAACCTTTATCCCAATTTTCCAGTTAATTAAACTGAGGCTCAATGATGTGAGTAGTTTGCTCAGTTACACGGATGATCAATGGCATTAACAAAATGGGAAAAGAATACCTTCTGATGATCATACAACTCACTTGAAATTCTTCTCTGATGCTTATTCTGCATGTTGAACAAATTGATGATAGTTAGAAAACACATTTTAGACCACAGCCAATAAGCCTCTATATAATAATAGCTACAGTCCTAATTTGATTCAGAAGCCTCCAGCTTCAGGTGTTCTTTTAATATTCCATATGCTCGTCCATTTTGTTTACCATCTGCAGAGCAGTAAACCATCAGGGCACATGTTGACTGGACTAAATATTTAGACTGTCACATATTACAAAAATCTCAGTGCTTTCTTCCAATTCTACAATATTAGTTGTCTACAAACCAATGACATAAGTTGAATTTCTGCTTTTCTCTTAATAAGCTTAGGCTAATTTCAGAGAGAAGGTTATTGAACGTAAAGACTGGGAACTTGTAAGGCATGTTTGTGGCCTCACTGCTGGGGAGACTTGTGTCTTGTTGGGTAGCTGTGCATATGGGTGCTGAGGAGTGTTTGGGGGCTGATAAGTCGGGGAGACGATGGTATTCTGGGACTGGAAACAACATCTATTCCTGTACCCATTTCTGTTTAATTAGATTGAAGGATGCCAGATTTTGTGCTCATTTAAATAGCAATGAAATGATGAAAAACAGCAAGTTTTAATTCTACAACTAAGGAGCAATAAATAATCCTGAGTCCCTGGCTGACACCACTGGTTATCATTCAGCTTAATACTGAAATTGTCACAGCTTGGCTAAGAAGAGAAGAGTTCTCAGTACTCGTTGTGTGGTTGGAGAGTTCATTCCCAGCCAACACAATTCCCTCTCTCTCCACCACCAAGTCATAAAGAAGAAAATAACAGCCTCTTCCCCAGAAGTTTGCTTTTGCCTCATTATTGGCTTTTCCATGACAGTCACTTACTCAGGGGCTCCTCTTCTAGTTCGTGATGTGCCAAGGTTAGGGGTGCAATTTGTGTCTTCACATTCACTACCTGAAAATAGTGCGTCTTCCTTTGGCACTTGGGTTCGGTTTACTAATCGAAGCAGAATATGTCTTTCTGTGGAGTTTCTATCTTCACAAGATGATTGGTACCAGGGAGTGTCTGACTTCAGACATGCTTCTGAATTCAGGAAGATTTTTTCTCACTGAAATTAAACCACTCTATTTCATGTTAAATTGAATCTAGTTTGCTCCCTAATCAATGCCGAAGCACAAAGTAGTACTTTATCTTTTTCACAGCTCTCCGATTCCAAGAGTTTGGCCTCTTCGTGCTCTTTGTAATGAGCAAGGGGGCTTGCATCTGATGTCTGGTTTCCTAGCACCCTCCTTTGCCCCTCTATTTGCCATCCTTCTGGGTTTCAGCTTCTGCTGTATTTGGAAGCTCAGCCCCACAGTCACATCTGCTGTGGTTGTGAAGAAACACAATACACCATGGCACGCACGAGGAAAGCTATGCTGGGAACATCAGGAAGGGCGCTGATCAGAGAGAAGACAATTTTAGCAGTTCTCATCTATGTCCTGAACAGCCTTATATAGGAATAAAGTGAGAGAAACATAAAAGAATAGGAGACAAAAATCTTGCCTTTTTTAAAATTTCAAATGATTGAATTGAAATTATGTTTGAAATCATTTCATGTCACCAGCACATTCTCAGATTTTAAAACAAATCAAAAGAAAACCACTTTGGCCAATACTTCTGCTTGCCCTAAGGTCTTTGAGAACATCTGTGTTAGTCAGCTTCTCCTTGCTGGGACCAAAATACCTGAACAGAACAATGTAGGGTAGGAAAAGTTTATCTGGGGCTCACAGTTTCCTAGGCCTCAGACCACGGTTGGCCTGCTCTGGGTCTGGGGTGAGGCAACATGTCATGGTGGAAGGACTTGGCAGAGGAGAGCTGCTCAGGACATGAGAGCCAGGAAGTAGAGAGAGAGAACGGGGAGTGCAACTTTGCTGGGCACACCCCAGTGGCCCACCTCCACCAGCCACACCGACCTGCCTGCAGTCCCCACCCAGTCAGTCCCTTCAAACCAGGATGAACTGATTGGGGTACAGCACTCACTGTCCAATCATGTCACCTCTGCATTAACAGGAACTTTTGGGGGACACCTCATATGCAGACCATACATCTGCAATTTTTGCCATAATTTCATTCACTAGCCTTAGATGTTTGCTGTCTTTATACATGCATATTAAATTTTATTTTCTTGGTTCTTCTTAATTATACATGATAGAATCCATTTTGATAAAGTTATACAAGCCTAGAATATATCTTATTCAAACTAAGAACCTGTTCTTGTGGGTGGGCACAATGGTGGAGTTCACTTAGGTATTTTCATATGTATAAATAGGAAAATTGTGTTAAATTTATTCTGCTGGCTTTCCCATTCCTATATATTATTTTTAATTGAAAAGATAGAACTAATTTGTCTTTGAGTCCAATTCTCAAAGACATCTGATTGTGTAAAGCCTGTCCCTGGTCTCATGCGCTTCCCGTGCGACCCCCCACCACCCTGACTTTCTCATTCTTGGAGTACTGTTCCTAAAGCAAGGTAAGCTGTTTAGTTTTGTTTTGCTCTTAAAAGAAAAAATATTTTTTCAACTATAAAACAGGGACTAAAAGCAACAAACTATTATCCAAAAATATCTCCATAGCATAAGTCCCAGTCAAACATCTCCAGGAGTGCTGGCTTCTACTGTAGCTTAAAAGCCTGAGGTGACCCAAATGTCAAAATGGTGATAGAAACATCTACTGGACTCATTACAATTCTGGGTTCAGATGCCAGTCTTATCAGCTATTGATCATGCTGTACCATTCAGAAAGAGTGAGTGCCCTCCCCCAACCCCCCCCCCCCAAAAGAACAGTCAGATCAGCCTTTATCTGGTTTCACAGATTGGTTTCCTTAATTTATTCATAAAGAAAAGAAAGATTTGGGGGTCTTGTTTTATTATACTCATGCACCACATTTTTTTTCTAGATATTTCACCAGAAAAAAGGTATTGAGTTTGTCCACAAAGAGTCTGTGCCTCTGATTTGTTGCACATTTCTGATTTTAGTAGTTTGTATCCCCATTGTCTACTCCAAGATGCTGTCAGCACAGTTTCTCCTGCCCCATTTATCATCCTGTGGAGTGCTACCTCTTTACTCGCTCACTTTAAAATACCTGAGTTTGCTAATGCTGCAGCTTTCCACATTACAAAAGACCCTGGTAGTCTCCCTAGAGAAGGCAATTATCTATTATGCTTAAGGGACACAAAAATCAGCTCATGCCGGGAAGCGCCTACATCCTTAGTTCATGCTGGGGCTGACCTGAATCAATTTTAGTTGCCTATAAATACAAATTGAGTTCTGGATATAAGGTTAAAACTGCAACATTTTTATTAAAGAATGGTCCTTCTAGGGTAACAGCAAATACTGAATAATTTTCACGTTGATTACCAATGTTCAAAGGAACTCTAAAATCAAAATAAAAATGATAGGTATTTTTGAGTGTCTTTTTTTTTCACTTCTGCCCACTGTATATTATATATTCTTTCTTTTTCTGTAAATCTTATCTCTTTCTTTGGTTTAGTTTTTTTTTTTTTTTTTTGAGTCTTCTACCATGTCATGTGGTATCAACTGTTATAGAATGGGTGGGGGAACAATTTCATATAGAAAACAAAGTTAATTATTATTAATGAAGTATTTAGAAAAAGACAATCTGGGTAAATATGTCAAACTATGGAGCACTTACTGTTTCTAAATGGTACAGCATGATCAATAGCTAATAAGACTGGCACCTGAACCCAGTATTAGGGACCATTGACCATTGGTCCCAGCATACATAGTAAGGGTTAGTCTCTGCTTGGCAGGTATGTATAACCTGGGAAAGGGTGGAAGGAATAAGTACTTAATTGCACTCACATGTCAAAAAATGCATTATTAGTGGTGATTTTTGCTCTATTTGGTTAGATTGATAACATAGATGCTAATGCAAAGTTTTAGAACCAGCAGCAATCATTTCTTTTCATTCTCCTTTCTCAATGCATTAATCATTTGGAGATTTTCATTCTGGTGCTGGTCTGTGAGATCAGGTGATGCAGATGAAACTCCTTGGTCCATGGGATTAAAGATCTGAAATATGTGTTATATAAATTGTGCAACTGACAGTGTTGGGAGAACAAGGGCATTTTCCCAAAACTATATTACAGGTTAGTGCTATGGATTAAACTGTGTTGGCACAAAAAGAAATGTTGAAGTCCTAATGCTTAGTACCTATGATTGTGACCTTATTTGAGGTTGAGCCTTTGCAGAAGTCACCAAGTTAGGTTGGGTAATTGCTATGGGTGCTTGACTGGTATCCTTATGAGAAGAGGAAATGCATGAGGCAACAGTGATACTGTGGCCACATGGAGATGGAGGCAGAGATACAGCCATAGGCCAGCAGAAGCTGGAGCCACCAGAGGCTGGAAGAGGGCCTACCACTGCCTTTGATTTAGGTTTCAGAACACTGCCCTCCAGGACCATGAGTCCATACATTTGTTATTTCAGGCTACCCAGTTTGTGTATGCTTTATAGCAGCCCTAGGAAAATGATGCAGTTAGTTACTTTTGAACGTACTAAAATTATAGCTCTCACAAAATATTCATAAATTGAACCAAAGAACAGAGACAGAATTATATCCTATAAGGCACCCATTGGATTTAATTAATGAACTACAAGTGATTACTAATAAACACACCTGGGACTAAGGTTACTTGAAGAGTGTTCTTTATGTTTGGAGAAATGTATTTAAGTGGTTAGTTCAGTTCATTCAATGACATTTCTTGAATTTACTATGTCCCAGATTCTGTAGGGAAAATGAAGATGCAAAAATTAAATGAGAGGTAACTTACAAAATATGGTTCTTCCTATAACGATGACCAGGTAATTTCTTTTAGAATTATTGTGTGAAACTTCAGAATTCTTTATAGACTAATGTATTTCATTCCCAAATCTCAGGTCTTGTATTAGTAAAGTTGCCAGAAAAAAAATATAAGAGGGCCAGTTAAATTTAAATGTATTAAATGTTTTTAGTATAATATGTCACAGGCAATCTTTGGGACATATACTAAAAATCATTATCTGGAATTCAAATTTCATTTGTGCATTCTGTATTTGCTAACTGTGGCAACTGATGTAGTAAACATCATCTGCAGGAGACTCATTGCCTGGACATGGCTGCCTTCCTAGATTTCCTGTTATTCATTACCACTTTGCTTTCTCAATGGGTCTGTAACAATTTTTAAAGACATCTGTAGTTATTTAAGTCTTAGGACTGCTTTGGTGATTAAATGTGATTGGGTGTTATGTGTTTCAGAATGTTACTCTTGAATAGCTAGGGCTCAGTAAATGTTGCTTTATTATTATTTTTTTTCATTTTTAAATCTAATGTAATGCCTGGGTAGAGCATTTTCTTGTGTACTAAGTGAGGATCGCAGTGTTGGCCATGTGCATAAATTTGCTAACAACATTATCTAATGTATTTGTGAATCCTGAAAGTTGCAGCCTTGAAAAAGGATGGGTTTGGTTCTGTTCTCTTCACTCAATAAGATTCCAGGCTACTGCCTGATGAAGCATTTGACCTTAAAACCTTAGAAAGTCCTGCTATTGAATGTGGCCATTTATGTTCCCAGGGTATTAGTTACTCAGAGCTGCAATAACAAATTTCCCCAAATTGAATGGCTTAAAAAAGCAGAGCTACATTCTCTCCTATCTGAAGGTGAGGTCTGAAATTTAAATGTTGGTAGAGTTGGGGCCCCTTGGAGGCGCTGCAGAGATTTCATTTCATGCCTCTCCCAGCTTCTAAATAGTGGTGGGCAGTCTCTGCCTCCACCCTTTCAAAGCATTTGGCACTTCCTGTGTGTGTTTCTGATTCCACTTACAAGGACATCAGTCATATAGGTTTAGGACCCACCTGGATCCAGTATGACCTCATCTGCACAAATCCTCTTTCCAAACTAACAAGTAAACATCATTTATAGCCACTGAGGGCTAGATTGTCACCATATTTTGTAGTGTATATACACATCAACAACCAGTAGCTACACTTCAGAAGTGTTTTGAGAACCTCAGCAACTGTGTTTTGTAATAACAATATGCACCTTTCTCTAATGTTTAGGTATCTTGTGCAGTTTATCATTGGTATAGAGAAAGAAAATGTTTGCTTTAAATAATAGTATCTTTCTTAAAATATCTACAGCAGAATTTAGAAACTATTTAGGGATACAATATCTAGATAGCTGTACATGAACACTATATTTAACCATTCTGTGATGTGATTATAAAATAACTTTCAGAGTATGGAATTCCCAGTGCCTCAAGGAAGAAATAAGGTAGGAAAAAAGTAGCAATAGAATTTTTTTTCTTTTAGCTTTCCTTATTTGTGAACCTTTGTCTTTGTATTTTGAACTACTTCATTATTTTTAAAGTGCTATTCAATTTTCAATTGTATAACCAGTGTTTGCTAAGCAATTATGCAAATTTTTTAGGTGGGAGATTAGATGAACTGAATGTTAAAATATTTTAAATTAATATTCTTGCATGAAAGTCGACTTTCTCTCATTTTCCAAAGAAATGTCAGTAAATCTGCAGTTGAGTAAATGCCAACATATATATAATAGCTATTCTTAAAAATTATAACTTAATGCTCATAATTCCAAAATTAAGTTTGTGTAATAAGAAAAGTCCTGGATTGTGAATGACCTCATATTTGAATTTCCTCATCCATAAATAAGGATTAAATAAGTAATGATAATGCCATTGTCATATTTAAATATTCCACATTAACAAAGTGCCTATCGTGGAGATTTTCAGGTAATGAATATTATTTTCTTACCCTTTTTATTTTTTAATAAACTACTCAGACATGCTAATTAAACAAAATGAGGTATATATTATTGCTTTGATTTTGCTTTGTTTTTTTTTCTGAAAGTGAGGATTATAGGGGAAGGGAGAGGCCATTTTCTTTTGCTTTGTTTTTTCTTAATGAAATTATAAATACCTGAACTTGGAGTCATTTTCTAATTCTAGTTAATACATTAAGGAGCATTTACTAGAGAAAACATTGGCCTATAAACCACAATCAGCAGTTTTCAGGTGATCAATAGAATAAATTTGGGAAATACCCAGGATACTGGTAGTACCAATAAATGATTACTTTCCACACAATGTCCTTCACAATGCAGAGGGTACAAAGGCAGATTATGTACACCCATTTTGGTAATTTACAGGTAACAACTAACTCACTGAAGCATAGGTGGTGTATCTGGAATATCAATGCTCATACTAATAGAGCCAATTTTGTTGTCAAAGCATAATCACAGTCAAAATCTTACCACCACCAGAGAGTGCTGCTCACATCCAGGCCTTTCACCACAGGAAGGATGCAGAGATGAGGCCATTTGCAAGCCACATCTGTACAATAGACAATTTCTGTATTCTTTACAGAAGAAATTGAGGACTCACACTTATCCATACACTCTAAAACCAAATTATCTGGATAGGCTAGATGTGATTTATGTAGATGTTTCTCAATTGCCTGCCATTTTTTGCTAGCATGCTAACTACATGCAAATTTTTGACAAATAGTGGCTCATTTTTACCGGAAATTCCAGCCTTATGTAAGAATATCTTTAACTCCAGAAGACCAAGATCTACCCAGTAATTTTGTGGAAATGTATTATAATTGTTAGTAGAAAACATCTCTGCAGATGACTTTTACTTACTCTGTGAGTATATAGATCAACATCTTAAGAAAATGCTCATGTGAACAGCATGTCTGATTTGGGCAACAAAGTAATTGGTTTATTTCTAAATAACTATTGAAGTACTCACAGGAGGTTTTATTTGTGTCATCCAGCATTTTGCTGAGTCTTATGTGTGTCACAACAAGACAAAGCTCCTTCTCTTAGGTTGCTTATGAAGTAGAGAGAAGAACAGGTAGTTTTAACATGCTGTGGCCAGTGTTGCCCTGAGGGCACTCTGTGAGTATGTGGAAGAGAGGGTCACAATGGAACCTGTAGGCAGGTGGCCTTCTGGGGAGTCCATACCTACACTAAGCAGTGCTAGAGAATAGGATTTAGGAGTGGGATGTTCCACAGAAAGAGAAAATACATGGATCAACAATATGTTTCTAAGGAAAAGAAATGGCAATGGTAGTCTGACCAGATGGGTCAAGGTAAGAAGTTTTGAGTGTGGTGGAGGAGAGGTCATAGAAAGTTTTTCTGGCTTGCAGGTGAGTTGTTCTTTATCACATGT
The DNA here is from genome assembly GCF_047511675.1 of Marmota flaviventris. NCBI lineage: Eukaryota > Metazoa > Chordata > Mammalia > Rodentia > Sciuridae > Marmota > Marmota flaviventris. Next base: position 9,570,139 of record NC_092498.1, on the reverse strand, counting down.
GCACCCTGGAGCCCTAACTACTCCAACAATGGAAGGCTATCAGGTCGTTCTCCTGTATTAGTGAGTGGTTATGTTTTCTGTTAGGTATCTTTATATCCCAATAGTTAGGCAGATAATGGCTATAGGTATGTTAATTAATTTGATTGTGTGAATCACTTCACACTTGACAGATCTATGCAGACACCACTACCATAAACCATAAATGTACATATATTTTATTTGTTGATTTTATCTCAAGAAAACTGACAGAGGGAGTGGATTTCAAAACCAAAACCAACCAAAATATTCCAGAAAAACAGTCTCACTTCTAATTTTGCTTCATGTTAAAACACTTATTAACTAGCAGGACAAAAGGCAGTTACACAATCTGTTCTGTGAATTAAGTGAAATTCACAGCTTTCTGTCCTTTTAGCTACTCTAACAAGATCTTAAAGTGAAGGCTTTTATTCAGATGTGATGAAATTCTATCTGCCATTCTTGGTTACCAATGTGAGCAGAATCAGACTGCACAGGCCTATGGCCAGCTCTCCACAGGACAGGATGGCCTCTTAGGGCTACTTAGCAGAAGTATGTTTGGTATATTCCACTGGGCTTTGCTTTCTTAAATGATGTTCTGGAAAAGATGGTGTTAATGTTACAAAGCTGGAGCCTTCCAAAAAAGTGAGGCATCATGAAGACCCCTTCATTAAACCCCAGATCTTACAATCAATTCAGAAAGGTTTCAGACATGTCGCTCAGAGAAACAGAAATGAGTTTATTGAAGAGATAAGGAAAAATGAAAGGGGATGCTCAAGGAAGAGAGTGAGTCCTCTTAAAGAGGAGAGAAACAATGTGTCTTTCTTGCATCCCAGTTTTATTGAGGGTCCCAGGGAAGTTTCCTGAGAGTCCCACCCAGGTCCACTTCTTGACTTTTGATTGACATCAGACTTTCAAGTTCCTGTTGCTATGACAACTCTGTCATCTTGGCCCATGCTAATTGTTCTAATTGTATTCTTAATAATTTATACAGGTTTTATAATTAGGAGGAATTATCCATATCTTCTGGAATCTGGTCTGTGAAAAGGGTCACAATGTCTCTCCCTTCAAACAACCTGGGTTCCTCATTTTCTGCCTGCATTTCCTTGCAGATAAGAGGTAGCTTAGTTTAGGGAAGTGCATACTTATGCTGTTATACTAAACTCCAAAAACTAAATGTTATTTGTGTTTCACAATTACTAGCATGGATAAATAATTATAAATATACACACACAAATCTATTTTTGAATGTGTATTTCTTTGTGTGTGTATAGATCTTTCTACCATATTTGTATATCAAACATAAGTTTTTTGTTTTTTTTTTAAAGATAGAGTGAGAGAGGGAGGGAGAGAGAGAGAGAGAGAGAGAGAGAGAGAGAATTTTTTTTTAATATTTATTTTTTAGTTTTCGGCGGACACAACATCTTTGTTTGTATGTGGTGCTGAGGATCGAACCCGGGCCGCAAGCATGCCAGGCGAGCACGCTACCGCTTGAGCCACATCCCCAGCCCCTCAAACATAAGTTATATATTTAAATATCAATATCTACATCTATATCTACCTAACAAAAAGCAGGCCAGATTTTTAATAATCTATTTAGCAGTCCTTCCTTTAGTCTGAATGTCCTTTGTACTAATTTGGTTCTTCTCATCTATTTATTGTTTGCATCCATTTTCTCTGCAGAACGTGAGAGGGATCACCTCTCTAAAACCCTTTGGAAGAATCTTCACATTGAAAATAAAAATGGAGAGCTTATTGTAGATCTAATCAAATTTCTAATATGTTTTGACCGGCTACATAGTTTATAAAAGGTGAGGGACAGTAAAGCTAATTTAAAATGCTAACAAGTTGATAGTTAATCAATTTGCACAATTAGATGATTAATAGCTGGGGAGTTAATCATCACCAGTCAGGGAAGAATGGCCTCGCCCTAGCTTAGTACCTAATTAATTATGAGGCAGCAACATTTCTTTATTACCTCTTACCCCCGAAAAGCTATTGAGTGCATTTCATCTAACATCTGGTGATATTAGTGGGCTGTTTTCCTCACAACTTATTCCTAGTCAAAAATTGAAAGCAACATTCTATGAATTCGGTCATTAAAATACTACAGGTGTTCCTGACTTATGATGGAGCCACATCCTAATACTACCCCTTTTAGCTGAAGATACTGTCAGTGGAAAATGCACTTGATCCCCATGACCTACCAGAGGTCAACACTTAGCTCAGCCTGCCTTCCATGTGCTCAAGGACGTGTTTAGCCTATCACTGGGCAGAATCATCCATCACACAGCCTATTTTGTGATACTGTAAAGTGTCAAGTAACTCATCCAAGTTATTGAAATGATCAAAATTCAAAACTTGAAGTATGGTTTCTTCTGAGTGCATGTCACTTTCACACCATTGTGAAGATAAACCATTATAAGTCAGGTCATTGTACGTCTAAACCATCTGCATGTGTAACATATGAAATAAATGTGTCCACTGGCCACTGGGAACTGGTCAGAGACAAACTCGGTTTGCTCTTTCTGTGCTTCAGTGAAGACTCTTGGCTGCACATTCAGGATCACCTGTACTTTCATTGTCATTTAATTGTTCCAGAATCCCCTTGCTTTCTCCAATGGTATTGAAGACCTTGTGTCTCTTATATCTTCTGTAATTTTCCCAGCCCCATAATATAATCTGTATTTGGTAATTTTTATAGTCTGATTGAAGAGAATTGAGATATGGCATTTTCTCTCCCAGTAACTTGGGGGGTTGGGGACATAAGGTATACCTTACAGTCCCTAGCCACTGCATCTCTGCAATCTGGGTTTCTGTTACTGAGTCAATGGTGGGACGATACAAGGGATTCACTGGGACATCTCTGTTCCTGGATGAATCATGAAAACCCAGGATCTGCAGCAAACAAACTATGCAATTTTACTTCTAAGAATTTTTTTGCTTAAACACCAGGGAAAAGTAAGTTACAAATCTTGATGAATTTTTGTTTTTTAAAACCTACCTGAGCCAAATAGAATGTGGCAGAAGATTTGTCTCCCAAATGTCCTCACTTGCACAGTCTAACTTGGGGTAAAACAGACAAAACATGGATTCATGGATTAGCAGTTCATTGGAACCTGTTTCTCCACACCACTGAAGGCTGAAAATTGTGGTTTGCTGCCTTCAGTGAAGCCACTGAGCAAGTTGACCAGCCTAGAACCACTGCATTAGAAAGTAAAGCAGGTTGAAGTCCAGGCCTACCATAACTGTACAGAAGAAGCCCAGTCTGCTCTCAGAACAGTGCTACAAGTAGTTGCATATTTGCAAAGACACATCTAAGATAAAACATGGGCTTTCCTAGTTCTTGGCTTCTTCCAGCACATACTGAGGATCCCAGCTTTGGTCCTGGTAATATCCTGTTGGTGTACATCCCCTCTGGAAGACTCTACACGAAGAGGTCTGGTGGGTGGGCTTCAATCATCCCTGGTCTCCATATTAGTGTCACTTTATCAGAGAGGCCTTCCTGGCCATTTACTGTACCCTTCCTCTTTGTGCTCCATGTTTCTCTTTCACCAAGTTTATTCCTTACTCATAAGTGCTATCTATTACCATCTCAAACTATGCCATTTGTTTTTTGTTTGTTTGTTTGTTTTGGGGGTATTTCTTAACATTCCTGACTGCTATTTAAATATGTGAGGGTTGGAGTCTTCTCTGTTATATTTACAGTTGTGTCCTCTGGGCCAAGAGTCTAATATTTAGGTACTCTTAGAAGTTTCTTGAATGAGTACTAAATGACTCAGGGGATAGAATTCCTGCTGTCTTTTGCATTGACTTTGCTAATTGCATTTTGCTCTTCTTTGTTTCCGTCTACATCACTTCCCATTCCTAATGCCACAGGCACCTTAGTTTCAGATGATTATCATGTTGACAAGTAATAATCAATTCACTTTTTATCTTCAATGAATTAAATTTTAGCTTACTTTTAAAGAAACTTTCCTTCCATAAAAATCAAACCATCACTTTGCTAAAGTATCAGGAGCCTAGTGTTTATTGTGCTCATAAACTCATGACATTTTCCAGTGAAGTGAGTTAAGAGACTGCCTGGTGCAAACTTTTATTTTACAGATGAGAAAACTGAATGTCGGGTGGGTTAAATGATTTACTGAAGGTCAAATCACTAGTGAGTGACAACTGAGTCTGAAATCAGAGTCCACTGGGCCCTGCTGTGTTAAGATTATAAAAGAGCCCTGGTGGTATCTAAGCCACAGAACTACAGTGGAGGATGAGGAGGAGGCCCCAATTTCTCACAGACCTGGATGGAAAGTCAGGAAAAGATTCAGGGTGATCACACCAGAGTTGGGAGACACAAAAACAGATCACCCAGAAACACAGAATTGCAGGAATATCGGTCCACTGTTTTCAGTTTCCAGGAAGGTGCTAATTCCAATGCTTAAGGAACATATAGGATACAGAGCCCAACCTGCTTTGAAGACCTGAGTAGTATAGGGAAAATGAACAAAGTCACCTTTCATAAATTCAGCAGCTCTGAAGCCTGTGGACACAACTCACATCAGATTGGAAGCCTGAAAATTAATATCTTAAACTGAGGAATATCTGAAAACCCTGAGAACTTTCTAGAAACCTCACATAAATAGCACAGACTGAAGTGGGTTAGTAAAGTAGAAACTCACATTTATGCCTGATGTTCCATTTCTCTTAACACCTTTTCAAAAGTTCCTTGGTTCAAAGATTCCCTTCTGCTTACTATTGAAATCTGTCATAGAGCACGGTGACTGGAACCTAGAACACGTTTAATAATTTGTTGAAAACAATGTATATTTCTTACTTTTTATTTACTGATTGTTATCTAATATTTAACAAATAATTATCTAATTAGCAATTAAATATTAGATAACAATTACTAAAAAAATTACTAATTTGACTAAAATTTTCATTTCATTTAGCTATAACTGTGTAGCCAATTATTTTTGACGAGTGTGATTATTTAGTGCTGGACATTCACCCCATACTCAACTGTCATTCCCAGTGAGTCTCCCATCACATGCTAGGGAATTAGTCTAAGGATCCACACATAATACAGTGGCCAAAACTCAAGTCCTGGGTCATTTCCTTATGAATATTTGTCATTACATTTGAGTGTCATGGAGGTTTCAAAACAGTTTTGTAGTACTTGCTTCAAATTTGTTTCAATAGACCTCCAGCAGTAAAATTTTATTCTTTTGATCTTGCAAAGCCAGTATCATTTTTTCTGTAGCACTGATAACATAAAAGCTCATTATGTAAAAACGTGCATTTCACATATGGTAAAACTTGTTCCCCTTCATATGTTGTGGCTATTTCAACTTATTAGTTTACCTTCTATTCTAGTTAAACTCAGAATTTATCATGCATTCCCTGCTGCTAACTGGGAGCTTAGCAAATAAAATATCTATGTCAGCTTTTTTTCCTAGCCCCACTATTCTCTCTTCTTGGAATTGTCTTCTCTGAAGTTTTTGGTTATATATGAACCTCTATGGCTCTTATAAAAAAGAAATGTATCTTCAGTTCATGTATAACATAAAGATTTCCCCATGTTCTTCAAATGATAGATTTTGAACCAAACATTTGAAATTGGACCTTCATACCAAAAAGAGATACTTGTGATATGTAATTGGGAAACTCACATTTTCAAATAATATTCTAATCTAAAAAATTCCAAAGTGGTAATAAATTACCATAGACTGACAATGGGAAGGATCTTAATTGAGATCAGAAATGGGAATTCTATTGCGGCTGAAAAGTCTCTGATGGGCTGAACAGTCCAATTTTCCTAATAGCTACTCTGTCAAAAACCCATATTGTAAGTAGCCATTTATTCAGTTTAACAAATATTCAGGATTCTTGACCCTCAGCAATTTGGATTTGTGAGTGCTACAAACTTGAGTAATGCCAGGTTTACTTGTTGTCCATCAAATTGAGCATTTATGTAGGAAATAAATCATGAATATCACATATGTGGGGAGAAAAATGTTACTTTCTCCAGTTCTTTGTTCTCATTTGTTTTATCATTTTCAGTTGCATTGTTATTTATATTATTTCGTTATTATATATTCAATAAGCCAAAAAGAAATAGTTAAATTTATGCGTTTCATTTCATTTAAAATTTTAAAATTCAAACTATATTTTAAAATTCTAACTTTAGATTCTGAAATAAATCAAAGTGCCTATTTTCTAATCTGTTTGAACTAGTGATGTTTCAGATCATAAATAAAATTAAATGGCATTTACTTAGTTTTACTGCCCTTTTCTGAAGTGAATCAATTGACATCTTACAAAGTAGATGATCTCTAGTCCTGTAGTCGACGGATGAAAATGGGCAGTCCTTAGGAATATCCAGGACTGAGAAAGAGACAAATTATGGGAAAAGAAAAAGAAAAGGGGAGGGAGGGAGGGAAGGAAGAAGGGAAAGAAGCCAAATAAGACTTAAGAAAGGAGAAAAGGGGACTCTGAGTCTGAGGAAGGGAGTATGAAGAGAGTTTTCTATTTCTATTTCCCTATGAAGAGAGTTTTCTATTTCTAGATCTGTTTCTTGATCATGTCTGTGGCTGATTGCTTTTCATAGTTCCTTTTGTGGTGTGGTGGTTTTAAATGTGCTAGTATACAATCATTCTTTTTTTTTTTTCTTTTTCCTCTTTTATTTTCTGGCTATATTGGTATACCAATTTCATAATTATAGTTACTTAATGAGTCGTTCAATTTTGTCTACCATTGCTATGCTTAAACATATAATAATAAGAGAGTAAAGATGCTAGTTGTCTGTATACATGTTTTTGGTGACCAAAAAAAAAAAGAAGAAGAAAAGAAAGAAAGAAGATTTTTTCATTATGCAGCAATACTAAAGATGAGCCAAAAATATTTTGGAGCAGTAGATATGACAGATATGTCCTATGCTGGGATCTATGGGTGAAGTGGACACTGACCTTTACCTATAGTCCCTGCTAAGTGTATCAGACAAAATGAGGGTGGCAGAAGCTTAGATTCTTCTATACTCTACTCCAAGTGAGGAAATATGTTAATCTATCTTATGAGGCTGGATGTAGAGCCATATACCTGTGGAGCTCCTGCCTCACCCATATATCCTCCTTTACGTCATCTCTCATGTATTCTGCTGAGAGAAGACAAGAGTATTCATACATCCAGAAGTAGCACGAATAATAACAATAGTGACCTCAGCTGAGGTCTAGTGCTGACCATAGGCTAAGCCCTCATGTAACCTGGGGCATTTTAATGTTCTATATTTTTATATTAATGCATTCTCCCAGAGTTTTCAAAAACCTACCAGGAGTGTAGTTAATGCTTTTGAGTATAAGAGAAAGAAAATGCAGAGTTCTGAATTTGACATTAATGAGTATGAAAAAATAACAGGGAAAATTATAAATTTGAAGAGGTAAGTGTTCAACTGCCTAGTTCAAAAATCTAGTAGTAAGGAGGGACAACAATTTTGTGAACACAGAAAATTAACTTATTCTAGGTTCTAGAGCTAACTGATTATAACTTACATGAAATTTAGACATTGTATATTCTGTGTAATCAACATGTTCTCTGTCAAGAGAACAGATTAAAATGTGGTATGGGATGAAGGTAAGAACCGTGGACCAGTGTCTGTTACATAATGCAAGATAATAACATTAGCTACTAAAGAATGTTAAATATTGCTGATGTTACTTAAAATGAACAAACTTCAGCTGGACTCCACAGTTCTGAAACTGTCTTTATGTAGTGATGCTAAACTATGCAACGTCTCCTCTCAAGGGCTCTCAATGTGTTTTCCAAAATTAAAGCTGAGTGTGTCCAAACTAATTTCCCCTAAACCCTTAATTTTGTTTAATGATGTTCCCCTTCACCTCTTTTTTCACAGAATCTATTTTTATTTTCTGAAGGAGTAGAGGGTGTATATATTAAATGCAGCTAAATGGACCGAGAAAAAAACCCAGATGTTTAACCATGGAATCTAAATTTGAAACAGTCTTTTTGGAAATATGTTGAAATGTTTCCAAAATATCGTGAAGATCAAAACAAATTGCTTTTAAAATGACCTTCACTGTAAGCGATTTCAACAATCTGGAATTGTGTGAGAAGAATTGATCTTTCTTTTTTAATCTTTTTTACTTTACCATTGAGTTAGAAATTCCTGCAATATCATTTCTAGCAAAGTATAAGTCAATATGATCTTATATTAAGGATTTTAAAACTTCATTTGAAATATACATGTATTTAAATATGCATTGTGTAATTCATCATTTTAATGTGTTTAAAGATATTTTCATATATGTATGTATGTATTGAAAATTTAGAATCAGGCTACATTATGCAATTTAAATAATCTTTCATTAGATGAGAAACAGAAGTAAGCACAGCATCTATTTGTTTAGTTGAGGCACAGGATTGGTGACATACTTCACCAAGTACAGAACATAGGACCAGAGGTTCAGTCTCTAGGTCCACACTCTTACACTGAAGGTGAATAACTTATACATTTCATATCTATAGATATGCTCTTAAACTCATAATATGTAATTTGGAGGAAATGTGCCTTTGTTGGCAGGTGTGATTCTGAAATCCGCCATCACTAAATTAACTAGTATTTTCTGAATGCCTACTCATCGCCTCCAACAAAACAGAGGGTACTGAGGGAACAAGACTAGGATGAGGATCTGCACCCACTCACACATAAGGTTTCCCTCAAGAAATGGGCCAATCATTTTCCACAGTCAGCCATGTTTGGTGGTATCTATTTATTAAATGGAAAGACACTTAAAAATATGGGGACTGTAACAGAAACAAAGCCATTGGGAAGAACCAGATGGACACAAGGATATCAGCTGCAGAATTATGGCCAAGTTGAGAAAGTTAAAAAAAGGAGAAAAAAAAATGGCAGACACTGGGAAAAAGACTTGCCAAGAATAATTTTGAGGGGGCATCAACATGGCCTGTGAGAGTCTGAGGACTTTGTTTGTGATGTCTGCTTTACCTGACCATTTAAACCTACAACAGTGTTGTGAGGGAAGAAACAGTGTTATCCCCATTTCTTTCATGAGGATTCAGGGGCAAGAGGTACTAAGCAGCTTGACTGTTAATTGCTGCCACTAAGGTCAGAGAGGGAGTCTGGCTCAGGGAGCCTAGCTCTCAGTCACTCTGCTATGCTGCTGCTCAGCAAATAGGAGAGTCGTCAGCATGGTTGATGTCTACAGGATGAACCACAGTAGAACCTGAGATAGAAGAGAAATCAAATGTCCCATTGCAGAAATGAAGAATTAAGAACTATAGTAGAAAAAATTCTTCAGGAATGAGATCATACAGGTGTGATCACAGAAAAAGAATAAGGTTAATACTATTATTGAGCTTTAAGGGTTTTTTTTCCTTAATATATGATGACTTAGAAAATATGTATATTTTTAACTTTTCTTCTGGTATGTTAAAGAGGACCAGTAGAGGGAGCTTTATATTAAGTTTATATTCCATTAAGAAAATCAATCAAGTAATGTGTGATGAAAAGTAAAGCAATCTTAAGCAACAGAATAATGTACAAGAAACCATAAAGAAATTTAAAAATAAAGTCAGATTTTATTTCTACAACTTGCTTTAAAAATCACTCAAAAGACATGTTTTATTACTTACTCTGTGTCCGTTGCTGTGCTGGGTATTAAGAGCTGCAGGAGAATTCCAAAGATGTCTGGTATATTTATACTTCACTTGAAAAGACTTTGACATATTATAAACACATAGTAGGAAAAAAACATTTCATTGACTTATTGACTATATAGTATCAATAAAATTGTCAGAGAAGATAAGCAAACAAATTAGAAAAGATAGAGCACAAAGAATGTTAGCTCCTCCTATGGGGGTAAAGGTTTTAGCTCCATGGTGAAGAATCAAAAGGCAATTGCAAGTTCTCTGATACAGAAATTAGCATGGGAGGAGAGAAATCATATACGTATACCCAAAGTTCAAGGTTAATCTGGAGGACACAGGAAATGGACTTTAATATTAGCTGAAACTGAGTGCTACATGGGGTTGAAAGTAATACAGAAGGTGGTAGGAAAGGAGAGGGAATGAGGAAAGGCTAAGTAGGTCAGTCACTGGAATGGGGAGAGGACCCAAGGGTGGACTTGGAGGGCAGTTAGAATGAAGAAGACATTGGAGGGAAGAAGCCCAATAAGAGGCAACAGCAATGTTCCATGAAGTGCTTCATTTAGATAGATATATTGGCCTCTTTTCCAAATCATGTAATAAAGTTTCCCCACTAAACAACCATTACAGAACGTTGTGGTAGTGATAATAATAGCAATAATAACTATGAGCTGGCATTCTCTTCTCCTTTTATATTGCATTAAAAAATATTGAAACTAGCTTTGGCTGTGCTCCCAATGAGTCAGTTTGTGGAATTTTTGTCTGTCTGCCTTTACTTCCATGGTTTATCAACTGCTTATTTTGAAGTCTTTTGTTCTTTTCATTCGTTTCCCCATAATCTAAATAAATAATATTTATTTCTCTAGCATAGCAGCCATATAGAATGGAAGAGATGTACAGAGTAATTTTCCATTGACTTAAATAGTTTTTTAGAAGCACTTTTCTCATAATCCATCGCCCAACCACTAACCACTGATAATGCCGGTTATCCGTGAGGAATACTGCTTCCCCACATGTCGAAGATTGAAACATTAGAGAATCACGCCAAGGCAAGCATATAAGGCAGGGTTTATTTAAAAAGGGATAACATAGACTTCTTCCAGGAGGGAGAAGGGGGCCATAGGTGCTATCCTGGTATCCTCAGAAGTGAAGAGTTCTGCCCTTTTTATATGTCCTAGGCTTCCTTGTTCTCCTGCCCTCTTCCCCTTATCTTGCTCCTTCCTGCATATGTGACTAGGCCCAGGGATGGGTCTGTAGGATGGCCAAAAGGTGGCTGAAGGGGGAAGGGCAGGATAGTGCAGCCCAGGACACATTAATCAACAGCTTCATTGCTCCATGTAGGGAAGGGCAACTCCTGGGACAGGTTATTTTAGCAACAGGTTGAAGCAGGCAGAGGTTTGTGATAAGGGTGGAGGAAGGGCTCTGAAAGAATTAACATTTCAATCCCTCAGGAGACAGGCTCCAACTTTCCAGACTCCCTCAAAATTGGCCTCTTTGATCCGGCCTGACTAGATTTACGTATCTATACTGACTACCTGTCTAATTCTGGCTTCAGCACCAGCATATTCTTCCTGAATCTTCATGACTCATGGAGGAACAGCCAAGATTAATCAGATCATAAAGTTCAAATAGATAACTTATGGGCAGTGGTAAGATTAAAAAGACAATTTGGAGTTTTCAGTGCTGTCCAAAGTGTACTCATGAGCCACTATAAAGTTTTGAGCAGAAGATGATGATTTTAAGCCAACACTTTAGGAAGATTAGTGAGAGTTGGGCTTAGGGCACCTTGAAGAGAGGACAAGAATCAGGACAGTGAAGAACCAGATGTCTGGCTGATGACAGCATGAGAAGGGTTGGGGTGGAAGGAGAGGAGTAAGGAGATAAGAAGAGAAAAGAAAAAACGTGATTAGCCACAAGTAAGGCATGCAGGAGAGGGCCTCACCAATGACTGGCAAGTGCAGGTTAGGTCACCAGGGAGGGAATGGATACATATTCAGGAGAGAACTGGAACTTTGCTGGACACTGTGAGTTTCCTTAGGCCATTGATTTTCAGTGTTAATATCTTCAAGACATTTTTCGTATCCTCACAATGCAATGTTCAAACCTCACCATGGAGGCTGACATTCCAGAAGTTGAATAGCCTTCTTTCTTTTAAAATACAGAAGTCATTAGAAATTGGATCTTTTTTTTTTTTTTTTAGGAAAATATTTGCCTGAAAATAGTGAATCTTTTGTTCTTTCAGAAATCTGCATCAAAACCCTGATATTTCATGTCACTTTTTTTTTTTTAAATCTGAAATCCACAATTAAATTTGGTACATCAGTCAGTATGCTATCAACTCTGATGTAGTGCGCTTGATAAGTGAAGAACAATGCTTGTGAATTCCCCTTTTCTATTACTATGGGGAACACATGACAGAATCCAGAGGAAATACAAAGAGATATTATATGATTGGGCTTAACAAGATAGCATGTTCGTCCCCACCAGAACCAACCACCAGCAAACAAAGGGCAGATATGGTAGAAGCCATTTTTCTGAAGCCAAAACTGTAGCCTTATTTACCAGGGATATTTGCCATCCCTAAAACTTATTTTTAAATGCTTCTTATTACACCCTAATAATTAGATCAAATTATACATGCATATTTTATATTTAACTAGAAACTCATTTGGAAAAGTAGTTGAACCCACCCTGTTTTCTGTTCTCCTGCCTATGCAGTGACAGTTTATTTGAATATGGGTCTTAAGTATTTGCCTGAAAATCATAAGCATGCATGGCACAGCTTCTGGATATAGTGACATGAATAAAACTGTAAAGTGACAATACATGGCCTTCAATTAGTAGCACTGATGAATAATGCCCATGAAGTTGACCCGACAGTTCAGAACCAGACCATGGGGAATAGCCACCAAGAGACCTGTACCCCAAGACCGGGTCAAACAGAAACACTATGGTAAAATTGACCTGACTATCCATTTATAGGACAAGTATAAATAAATCTTTTTATCTTGTTTTTGTTTGCGTAAGTCTTTTTTATGTTCCTTGAGAGTATTTCCAGGGGAACATAGCTCTGTGACTCTGTGGGGTGGGGTTGGAGAGCAAGTGGCCTCTCTACTGGTCTGATTGTGCATAGAAATTTCTTCCAAAGAACACAAAAAACTTATAGCCTTGTTACTCCTACTTTTTCAAATTTGAAACCTAAACTTAATGGAATATAATGTCTCCTCTGTAAATAGAGAGCTTACATCATATTTGCATCATGTAAACATTGATGATTTTATGATCAGGCTGTGAACATTTGATTCTTTACCCCAGTTTTTTTTTTTTTTCTATTAGAACAAACTTGGAGTTTCAAGTTTGCTTGCTCTACATCATTGTGGGTCAGAGAAACAGAATGATTATTTGAAGAGCATAGCAACATTAACAGACTCAGCCCTTTGTATTACCACTGCATTACTACATTGCAGACCTGATCACAACACTAAGGGTAGAAATAGATTCAAGAATTTTCACCTTGTTTACAAATGCGTCCAGTGCTGGGTGCCCAGAGTTAGTCCTGACTTACTACAGGTGTTATCCAAGAGCTTTTAAATTGTTATTTCACCTAGTCCTCACAACAACATTGTGAGTTTTGTATCCATATATTTTACAGAACAGGAAACTGAGGCAAAGGAGAGTTCAGCAAGCTGTCCAGGGTCACAAAGCTATCAAGCGACTAAGGAAGATTTAAACACAGGCCACACAATATTCTATCTTCACCTTCTTACAAGTATCTTGAGAGCAGCAGCTCTTGCCATTGGTGCACAAGGCTCCCTTCACAGGGAAGAGAAACCAGAGTTCACTGGTGGTCTGTGCTTTCTGCCACTCACTAAATAGCAGAGGACACATGGAGCTGGGAAGAGACTCCTTACTCAAACAGATGTGGTTTCAATAATTATGAAATCTCTTCATTAAGCACTGGTACTAACTCGTTACAAGATCTTCTCCAGCCTTTGGGCAATGATCAAGTGTGGAACATCTTCTCATTAGGATAATGGGGTTCAATGAAAGACTGTCTGTCATTCCCCATAAGGGAGCAGAGAGGAACTTTGTTCACTCTAATCATTTGGTGATACATTGTATCTTTCTTAGATCTTGTTAATTCATTATTGTACAGGGCTAATTTTTCCTGCATTTAGATTTTGATCTTGACAAAATGCATAGATCCTAAGAATTAACTTTGTAAAAGAAATTAAGGACACATTAAATTAACATTGGGAACACAATGAGGAGAAATAAGAAAAGCATTTTGTTTTCATTCGCTAATAAAAAGATACATTAATTAAAGTATGAATTATACATTCTAAATTATATTTTGAGGATATTTTGACATACATTTTCCTATTTTAATAACAAAGAAAATTAGAAATATTTGAGTTTTGCCTATATTCAGCCATTGTGACTGATAACTTCTTACTATTATATGATTAATTAGTATAGAAAAGTAATAAGAGATCTAACAAAAATCTTAGAAATGAGGCTTCATTTGAGTTTTTTTTAAATGTAATATTGCTAACCAATCAAGACAATGATTAATAACTTTTTAAATTTTTCCTCTTCACGAACTTTTACCTACTTGTAATAGAGTCTTCTATCCTGATTATTTGTACTTATTATTAGATCAAAAACACTTTCCAATCATATACTTTAGAGTCAAAAAAATGAATGGTTCTAAATTTCAATGATAAAATAAAATTATGTAGTTTAGCTTTGTGTTTAATGTTGGACATTTGGTTAATTTCAAAAATTTTTCTGTTATAAATAACCAGGCAACAAAATGATGTTTTATTTCATCCTTTCTCCCATATTTGGGAAAATTCTGTAGAAAATAATCCCCAGGAGTGACTTTAACAAGTCAAAGGGTATGACTGTTTCTAAAGCTCTTGATCCACAGTCCCTAAGTTGTAAGGAACTTAGTCTCCTTCATCTCTGAACCCAAGAGCCTAGAAAGACTCTGATGAGCACTGCTTACATTTAGAATGTCCTAGATCTTTTTAGAAATAAAATATATATGAATGATACTTTTATCCACATGGCTAATTAAAAGCCTCATGCTTGTATAGATTTTTATTGTTTGTGATGAACATTCATGTGTATTATCTGATTTGATACCTGCAAAATACTCACAAGATGCACAAGGAAGACTTTTGATCACACTTTACAGAAGAATGAAGAGCCTTATAGAGATTAAGAACACAGACTGGGATTGACTCTTCTGACTTAGACTAGAATAGTTCCATTGCACCCTGTCTCTGTACAGTGTTCTCTGTTGCAAAAAAGAATTTAAAATGAGTTAATTTTCTTTTTCTTTTCTTTCTTTCTTTTTTTTAGTGAATAGTTGCTTTTACTCCTTGGGAGGAAAACATTGGGAATATTTTTATTTGTTTTATAATCCATTCCTTAATCATTATTATATATAGTTTTTTTCCAAATGCTTAATTCCAATAAATAAATAATGCATTTTAAAGACTTCTTTTATATTTTAAAACAGAGTTGAAGACAAAAGCAATCATCTTGGACTCAATTTGTTTGTCACTTAGATACATTAATTGGGAAAATACTTATTAAAATTTTTAAGTGAGCTATGTAAGCAATGCAAATGTGACCTCTACCCAACAATGATTCCCACAAATATGGATTTCTAAAATTTTCTGCAGGAAACTCTCTACATACAGATGACCTGGGTACATTTTAAGAAAAGTATGAGCTATTTCTTAGCTTTGTAAATATAGGGGATTGACTGAACTTTTATGGAATTTTTTTTAACATAAAAATGTGTTTGATAATATCTCTCCAATATGAATAAACATTAAATTATTCAGTGGGTGAAACTGCCTGTTATAAAGCTTGGTAAACACAATTTACAAAGCATAGTTTTCTTTCTTCCCTTCTGTTTTTTTGTTTTGTTTTGTTTTTTAGCCAGAAAATAACCATCCTTATTTCAAAGATGCAAAGATGAGATTATTGACACCCATGGTGTAGCTTTCAAGTCTATATGGCTTTTAGGTATCATTACTGGAGTCTGAAATCCAAATTTTCCCACCTTAGACATAAGTTCTTCTCATTAAACCAAAAGGCAATTTAAAGAATAACAATAGAAAAAGATGAAAGTCCATTAATGTACACTTGTTTCAATTCCATACCACCATTTTCTAGCACTAGTTTGTACTGCATCATTTTTTGAAGATTTAAATTTAATGTAATGAAAATCTTTTCAATGTAAATAAAACATTTTTAATGGAACTGCTTAACAAGGAGTTCTTAAAAGAAATCAACTTTTTGGCCAATAAGAGATTAAATGACTATTGAACAAGAAAGCCAGAAGATTTCTAACCAAAATGGGTGGTAGATGAAATGACTTTTCAGATTTATTCAGTTTCTAATTGAATTAGTTCTTGAATAGATCTCCCTCTGTTTTGTAGTCCTTTTCTTTCTTTTTTTTTTTTTGGCTTTAGGCTTTATGTTCAGCAAATCTATAATTCACCCACTTTACTACAAGTCGCCAGTAGATTGCTTTAAAAATATTGGGTCTCCTTTAATTTTTATGATCATCTCTTACTAAAGCTGATGTATAGGGAATACACACAATGCATATACATGATTAAATGTATGTCCAATATATGCATATATAATCACATGTATATAATATATAAATACATGCACATGCATTTTATTTATACATTTATACTGTAGATACAGGCATGTACCACATATATATGTTGTATGATTATTAAATCTAATAGCAATCCTATAAATCAAATGCTTTCATTGCCAATACTTGTGAATATAAAGAAAGCTATGTAAAAAAAGAGAGAGAGAGAGAGGAAAAAAGTAAAAACTACCAGAGGTAACACAACTGTCAAGTGGTAAAGCTGGGACTCAAGCTGTATGGGATGGGCACCAAAGCCTTCACTCTCAACCAGTACGTCATCTAATGAAGAGTCAAACTTGTTTATAGGCTTTGTTTTTCCCTCATCAGAGTCAATGCTATTCATATATCATTTAATATAAAGCACTTAAAACAAAGCTAACTATACCAGATAGCAAGATATTCATGAAACAACCATTAGTGTTTTACAAATGTGTGTCTCCTGTTAGATGAACTAAAACTCTTTTAGAAAAGAGGTGATGGAACCATGAATCAAGGAAACTGCAGAGAAAAATCTGAATTAAATAATAAAGGGGGATGCTCAATGAGTGAAAAAAAAACACTCTTCAAGCTTAGTAGAGGTAGAATATGGATTTCAAACACGGTTTCTAGTATTACCACCTCAGTGTTTGGAGACTGTTTACATGTCATCTTTTATCATTGACCCAGAAACTTTGGGGTAGATCAGACAGACAGTAGCTTGTTAGCAGGAAGTGATGAAAGGCACTGTTTAGGTTGGAGCATAACTCAGTGATCAGCCCCCTTATCTAGCATGCAGAAGGCCCTGGGTTCCATCCTCACCACCAACAACAAATAAAAATAAAAAGTTAAAGGCCATGCTTATTGGCATTTGAAGACAGGCCATGGGATTCCTTTCACATTTTTTCACACATCTCTCAGGACTATGAGGAACTGGAACCTAAAAGGGATTGTCCTCATCATCATCCCACCACAAGATCCATCCAGTTGCACAGGGAAAAGATTGGCTCAGCCAAGAGGTTAGCATTCGAGTCATGACCTGGACAACCCAAGTTCAATCGGAGTCACTAATATCTGACCAATCTGATGTTCATAAGCTCCTAATTTTTTGATCTCCATGAAGTCTCCATTTGATTTCATTTTGTTCTCCTATTTTCCAATTGGAACATCTACTTCTCTGTGTTTCTATCCCTACCTTACCTTGCTCCATTGGAATGAAGGACTGAACTATCTCATATGTCTCTATAGTCTTTCCTCTGGGCTCCAACATTCTCAACCACTCATAATTATTTCTTTTAAATTTAACTATATGACTACTCCATTTGCTTTTCCCAACCAAGTGAAAACAGATAACCTTGACTCATTTTTTTTTAGTCCTAAGGTCAAATCCTCAGCACTTCAATTAGTTTGCTCTGCCACTGATCAGTTCTTCATTTAAGATCCAGCCATATGTGGGTATGTCCAGAGGGCTTTGTGAGCCAGGTTGCCTTGCTTTCCAAGGAACACTAGTTGAGAATTTTGTTTTATAAAGGCCACAGTTTGCTACAATCTTAAAACTGACTCCAGTAATGTCTCAATGAACTTAATATCTAATTCATTTTTCTGACTGTAGGGAGGTTACATAGTTAGAAATTTATAATTATTGTACTTTCTCTGTCATTGCCTTATAAAAATTTCCTAACTCTTGACTTATTATATTACTTGAGAAATTAAGTAACAGAAACTTTATATTTTCCACAAAAAGCTAATTATTTAGTTCAGATTCCCCAGATAGAAAAATTGCACTGACAGAAATATACAGTCATTACGACTGGGTACTTTCTCCTCATTCATTCAATTTTATATTCAAAAGAACATGTTTTTTGAAAAAAAGATACCATAATTAAATATTTATATGTATTAACTTGGAAGTAAATTCAATATTATTTCATAATAATACAATTGTCTTTACATTTTTAATGTGGTACCATCTCAATCTTAGTATGTAAGAAAATTAATCTGTTACCCAAATATATTATTAAATTTAAAATTAACTATTTGGAAAACTTTGAATATTAATATATTCAAGTTAATAAAAATTTTACCTTTATGCCAACCTACTTTTATCCTTATTCAAGAAAAGCATGTAATTATATATTACTTATTCTAAGGAGTGTACTCTAAGCTACCTACATATTTTAAGAACTAGAATGTTACCTGTTAAATCAGAGTGTTAGTTAAAAACACACACACTTACTCTGACTGACTTTCAATCATGGACTTTTGTAGATTTTTTTCCTCATAGCAATGCAGGTTTCTGATTAAATATTTCCTAAGTTTTTTTCCACATGTAAAACAGGTATAAATTTAGGTTTATAATTTTAAATCTTATCTTTTTTTTAATTACTCTCATTTGACATTCACCATCAGCCAGAAACTCATCCTCAAATTTTGATTCATTCTAGAAGTAGGCTTAATCAAGGGGACACTTGCAAAGTGCATGAGGTCAGCAAGCCTGCCTGACTTGTCTATAGAGCCAGGATCCATGCAGGGCTAGTGGAACATGTCTTTCATGTGGGAAAGTTGTGTAAAAATTCTGACCAAAGCTTCATCCTGTGCCTTTGTGTTAGTCAGGTAGATCTATCCAAGTGCTACAGTCATTTGCTAAAAATTTTTGAGGGAAATATGCAATGCCAGATTTTTCCTTTTTAAATAAATATATGCTATGAAAATCTGTGCTGATATCTATTATTTTAGAAAGATTTCCCTTGCAAATATTTATACAATCTTCTTTAACTCAGCTCATTATTCAGGAATAAAAATGTTCATATCACTTATTTTTTTAACCTTTCAATTAAAAACATTATAGATATTTTATTAACTTATATAATTTAAAAACTATATGAATAGTCATATCTGGACTCAGTTGTGTATATCCTTGTTGATCTATTAAGAAATTAAGCTTTTGTGTATAAAAGATGCATCAGAAGATACTAACATGCTAAGTCAATAAAAAAATATTATACAAAAATATTAGAATGATCTGACTTTCAACATTCAAGACTCAATTACACACAACTTAGGCAACAATAGTTAGAGTATGTTGAAATTGTTTTGAGTTTTATTTTCTCCATATTATGAAAGCAACATAAATTCCTTAAAGGGTATACAAGTAGAATTTGATTTCCTTTTCATTGATCTTGGAAAACATTGTCTAGTACTCAAACTACTTTCACCCAGACTTATCACCAAAGGTTTCCCTCTTTTAGAATGTGTATTTACCTTCTCTCTTGTACTTTCTTTCAGCCACCAGTTTCCCTTATAGTGTTGCTTTTAGAGTTATCTGTAATACTGAGAGGTTGTGCTGGGCTGGGTAGGAAATAGGGTAAGATTCTGCATATATTAATATATTTGGAATCTTACCTCATTAAAACTAGCATATAGAAAAGGCAAGCTTAATAGTTTATAGATATGTGAGAAAAATACCACCTGCCTCTCTATTAATTTTATTCATTCATTAATTCATTTATTTATTTTGGTGGACATGTAGAAAGTCCTTTGCCAACAGATATCTCAGGTATTGATATGGTGATATTGGTTTTCCTACTTCCAACCAAGACACCTGTTTTAGTCTCTCCAAAGTTTAATGCCTCTTACTTTAATGTTCCCTTTTGTTTCTCCCAAGCCAATCACCTGTGAAAGCTTGTGTTCAAAGTCTTCATTCTCAGGAGCTAATGGCATCTTCAAATGGTGTTCCTACCAGGAACATTTCAGTTCTGTAAGAGAAATGGAAGAAACTGAGATACATATATTGTTAACACATATAAACACGTAATAAACACAAAGAATGAACAAAAGGTAAAGCATTTTCCCATCCAAGGAAAAAACACTGTCAGTTAAGTATATTTTTTGAGTTATTTTTCATAGCAATTTTGCCCACCATGGAAATAGAGCAACAATGTGTGGCAGCTGACTGCTATGTGGATTGCACACATCATATCATAGCTTTTATCCAATGAGATAGAAAATTAAATAATGCAGGCTGTTACTTCCTTCCTTTTGTACTGAATCTAGCTGGCCACAGTAGTAGCACTGACCTTAACCATGACCTCTCTTTGTGATAGTTCTATTGCTATGCCACAGAGTCAAATAGTGTCTCTGCAGTTCTTTTCAGAAATCTTGGATGAAAAATGTAGCAGGTATAGGCAGGGGTTAGAAAAGAAAGGCTATTTATTCTGCCCCTGTAGTTTGGGATGGAAAGAAATACTTTTTAGGTGATCCGTTTCTAAGAAGTGCAATTTTCAGAAAACCACATACCATTTTCTCAAGACTATTTTCCTTTAAAATTAACTCTCATCATCTCAAAGTAAAAGATCATTCTTAATTAAAAAATGCTGACACTCAAGTTAAATTTGCTTCAAGTTCAGGGGAAAAAAAAAACCCATCAAGCTTAAATTTCTCAAAGACTTTCTTATCCCCATTATTTTTTTTTTTATCACATGTGCAATTGATAGAAGGAGTAAGCCCCAGAATTCAATCTTTGGGAGTCTTTGGGGGAGGCATTCTCCTGGGATGGAATGGAACTCAGGATTTCTGGGGTTTGTGATCAGAATATAATTGTAGCTCATGTTCTCATGTTCGTAAACCCACAAACCCCTATTCCACGAGATAGGAATACAGGATGTTTAATCATTCAACAAATATGTATCTAGCATTGGTGATGTCAGTGTCTGCTGGCCATAAAACTAAGGGATGAATCAGACACAGTAGAGAATGTCTACAAGCCCTGTGAAATTATATGTTGAACTGGGATGGACTCAAGAGTGTATGTGTGAATGTATGTGCTCTTTCAAATCCAGGAAAAATATTTTCCACTTCACCAATTGTGCCACTAAAAAATAAATTGTTATTGGTATACAGTGACATTTGAAGATATTAGAAAACTCAAATCAAAAAGGCAATGCTGCTCTGCCATGAATAAATGATGTTCATACTTCTCTTTGCAAACTGCTGTGTCACCTCCAGGGTAACTTGTCAAGTGCATTTTTATATTATGTTTCAAATAACACTAACCAATAAGTGGAACTTAGAGAAATGTGTAAATGTGCATATTCTTATGTTCTGAACAACAAGAAATATGGAATGTCAGGTGATGAACTAATAGAGAACATATAATTCAAATCTTTTTTTTTAAAGTTAGCTTGCAAGGGAGTCAGAAACTGTATCAAGAAAATGTAACAGTGCGCAGAATGAGACTGTAAACTGATTTATTGAAGCACTCAAATAATATAGTACTATTTAAGGGAGACACAGACCTCACTGCAGTTACTACAGAAGAGACTCCTGTCCTCTGGGATCTCCAGTGATGATAGGCTGATTGGCTTCAATAATAGGCTTATTTGCCTTGATGGTGCACTCCTACAGTAGAATATACTTAGTAAAAAAAAAATGATTATCGCTATGAATATAAAGTGGACAGCTATATGCAAGAATGTTCTAGGTTTCACCAGTTGATTCATATTTTTTTAAGTTAAATATCAATGAAATTCTAGAATCCAAGTGGATTTTGTATGAAAATAAAAATTAAAATTTGGTAAAATATATAATATTACACATTGGATTACATAAAGATGCAAAAGTCCAAAAATATATTCAACCACCTACAAAAATTGTTTATTCTTAGATGTCTAATACTGCCTTGGGTTTTAAGGTGAATTCATGATAAGAATTCTTAAGAATATCCAATAGTTCACTATTTTTATTGTTATAATAGTGAAACTAATTAATATTGGTATATGACTTTAACAGTGCAAAAACCAATTTATTTTCTCGTTTTATTGAAGTCTCCATTAGCACAGTGGTTGCATTCATCTAGATCACAATAAATTCTCCCAGCCTGGAAAGTGAAAGAATTTTCTTTCTACACTTGCATTAAGAGGTATGTTTTGTAATTTTCTTAAGATAAGAGAAGATGTTGAGGTGCAGCTCAGTGGTGGAACCCTGAGTTCCATCCACAGACCACAAAACAAAGTGTAATTTCTTTATATGAGAGATGGTTACCTTTGGATAACATTAGTTATCCTATACTTTGGTACCCATACGACTTTTTGTAACTTTGTTATCGCTATTACAGCACTTAATATTTATGGGAGGTGTCTTATGGTTGGCGTTTATATCTCTTTTTGAACTTTGAAATCTTACCCATATCCTTAATCATTTTTATTTGACCATTACGCATTACATACATGTATTGAAAAATCACACTCTACTATAGAAATGTGTATAAAAATAATAATAAAATAAAATTCTATCCAGCAAGAAATATTTATTATCTCTACCATTCTCCCACTTTGCAAATTTCATCTTTAAACAAAGTCCTCTTATTGGAGCTCTGTAAGATTTTATTAACTTTGCTTTCATTACAGTTTTCCCAAAGCTAAAACTGGGATTCTAAGATATTGGGATGACCCCACAATACATAATAATAAGTGGTAGACCAGGTATGATTCACAGTCTCCTCACTCTGAACACCATGTTTTTCTTAAGATTTATTTCCTCCATCTTTCCCTGTTCTTAGCATATATGAAATTATAGGTCTTATTCTATAAAAAACATTGTAATACAAAATGCAGAAATACTTTTCTTAAAAGTGCTAAACATTCATTTTGTAACACACAGTTTCTGATCTGCTTCCTAAATACAGGTCATAGGGCACTGTCTTGGGGTTATTTCTATTCTGCCCCACAGTTTGTCTACTCAATGTTTTAGAATGGGATGAAATAATCATAAAGCAAAATTCTTTTCAAGGCTAAGTAATAAAAAGTTCCTTATTGTGAACAGTGAGGCAGTAATTCATATCTCTTGGAATATCTGTTTTTCATGAAAAAGAACAATTGTTGTGATGTAACCAGACAATGAGCCACTTGTGCTGTGCAGGTAGAAGTAATGGATGACAATTTCCTGAAAATCTGGCTGTGTTCAAATGAGCAGAGATGGCAGCGTGTCCTGTGCTTTATTGACAAAGGGAGGCTGTGTCATTATCTATTGCTTTGATGATTCATCTAGATCACAATAAATTCTCCCAGCCTGGAGAGTGGAAGAATTTTCTTTCAGTACTTTGCCATAAATCTACACTTGCATAAAGAGGTACGTTTTGTAATTTTCTTGAAATAAGAGAAGATGTTGGGGTGCAACTCAGTGGTGGAGCCCTGAGTTCCATCCACAGACCACAAAACAAAGAAAAGTGTAATTTTTTTATATGAGAAATGATTAAGCAAGAATTGCTTTACAGTAAGGAATAGGCTAGCTTTTTAAATTTTGTACTCTCATGAACATCTTATGATATTATGGATCCTGATAATGCCAGCCATGAAAGTGTCTCTGAATCTTACTTTACAGAAGGGAAGACAGAAATTCAACATGAATTTGTCACTTGATCAAGAGGGTTGGTGTCTGAGTAGAAATGAGAACCTGAGTTCCTAAATGGAGGCTCAGAAATGCTGGTAAAGTGTAGGTGTTGGGAATACAATGGAGTGGTTTCCATGACTGCTGCCCTCCCTCCACTATGATGGTCATGAATATACATGTCTCATTTATTTTTCATTACTGCGGTTCTATTTCTTATTTCAGGATGTAAAACCAACAACTTCCCCGTCTCTTGGTAACTACCTGAACTTTGGCAATACAGAACTCAGTGGATTAGTTTGCCTCCATTTCCTATTTATTTCTGATTACATTGTTTTCTCAAGATGCATTTTCTTTCCCCATCTGGAATTCATTCTCTGGGAATCTCCCTCCCTAAGGAAGCTTAAAAGCCAAAGAGTGTTTATTTTTTATAACTTTGCTTGCACTTTTATTCTGTAATTTTTCTGTTCAGAAACCGTTAATTGTTCCCAATTCCCTTCCAGATGAGATTGCAAATTCTCCACGTGCTTTTCAAGGCTCAGCACACCATTGACTTTCAAAGTCTTTTTCTTCCCACTTCCCAAAACCCACTTGGCATATCAATCAAATTACTTTTCATAGCTTCTGATCATCTCATTCCTGTGCCCTCTGTTCTCCCTTTCTCCCTATCCATGGATGGCCTAGGATCTCCTCTGAACTAGCTTCTCTTCCCACGTGCACCTGGCTGTGAAGAACCAGGAACATAGGAAAGGGCCTCCTAGGCTTGGGCCTCCCCGATTCAGCTCCCAGCTTGCTGGCCTGTGTCTGTCTTCCCACTGATCCTTCCTTCCTGACCTAGGCTTTCTGAACTTGACTGCCCTCTCCTCACCTCTCTTTCAGCCCAGAGTTCTGTTGGGTTCAGTTCTGCTTATCTAAAGACTTGATGCTGGATAGAAGGGCTCACAGTGACACAAAATGCATTTCTATGTAAAATAAAGGAAAAGTGTGTCTTGAAAGACAGAGGGCAGATGAAAAGATAAGAGAATAATAGTCAAAGATCCCTCAGAAATCGGAAGCAGGGAGGTGTCACTCCACAGCCAACTTCCTTTTTCAGTGTACCCCACATGGAAAAATGTTCCTGTGAATGGAATACCATTGGAGGGATGCCCGTGGGAATCTGAGTTGACTGTGAAGTATACTGTTTTGAACCCTGTGTGCACAAACCTGAGTGATGCAGCTAAAGGGAAACACTGGCTAGGGCTGCCTGAAAGGAGATCAGCGAGCATCTTAAAGTCTGCAGGGTGTTTCTGCAGATCCAACAGCTTTTGCTTTCTATTCCCCAGTTAAGCAAACTCTTTTTTCCACAAGTGGATTATGGAACCTGTGACTGGTAATTTTTTGTCAAAAACAGGAAATCATTTGAGTGTGAAGAAATAATCTTGGCATATGTTCTTAAATGTATCCTATTAAAATAAGTGATCAAAGTAAATGAGTCCAATACCATATGTTACCATGTTTGCTTAATGAAGGACTCTATGCTCCACTTAGTCACTGGCATTAGAAATCTCAGTCATTTTTGCCTCTCTTCTTAAATTCTCCCCATATTTGGTTGAAAACCAAGTTCATCATCTTCCAAACTATCCTTTTCATCTTCTTCCAGGATTATGACTAGATATCATCATATTATCCCTTCATCCCATTAAGACACCATCTTAGTAGCTTCTCAGTGCCTACAGAATGCAATCCACATCTACAGCATGATATTTATTAGCTTGTGAAGCCTTAGTAAAAAGATGACTGGCTCTAGACATAGAACTCATCCAATAAACATTCATCAAGAAAATAGATGAGAACATGGAAAGTAAAAAGGAACAAATGAGATGATTTACACAACTTAGTCCCGTCTTCCTGTTCTGTGAATTCAGTGGGCAGCCTCTTTCCCTCCACTGATCATTCATTCTGGGTACCCATTTACTGTCCTATGTGCTAAGTATATGGAAGGAAAAAAAATCCTGGGGTCTATCCCAATGGATTTACCAACCATGGTACAGTCAGACTTTAATTATATACACACATGAAAACAGAATTAATATTTTTTTTTATAATTTTTGCAAAAGAATAGAGAATTGAGTTCTCTGGGAAGAGATGGAGATACACTGAATTTGGTTTAATGGATGGTAGATTTGGGAGGTTCTCTCCTGACTTCTGATTTAAGATATGACCAGTTATCCATGAGAAAATTGAAGAAAAGCACTTTAGAGAGAACAGATTTTGATTTTTTGCTTTTTGTTTCATTTATTTTTGAGTTGTTCTGTTTTCAATTCTAGCGGTCCCATTCCTTTATGATGATACCATACATTCCCATATTTATACCTTTTTGTGATACTGATTTTGCATGAGACATTCTTTGCTGCCGTATTCTATGTAGTGATTTTTTTTTCATTGTTACTGTTTGGACCTGGAATGTCTCCCCAAAAGACTTTGAAGAATGATCCCCAATGCAACCAGATTCAAAGGTAGGGGTTCTAGCCAATATTAGGGCTGTAACCTTATGCTTATTAATGGATTAATCCATTTAATAGATTACTGACTTGAATGGACTACTGGTGTTAACAGTAGGCAGGTGGGTCATGGCTAGAGGAAGTTGGTCAATGGGAGCATGGCCTTGGTGACGCTCACTCTCAAGCACACACTCTTTCTGCTTCCCAGATGCCATGTCCTGACTGGTTTGCTCTGGCATGCCTTTTCACCATGATGTTGTCTGCCTTGGAGCCTGCCAACACGAACTGAGACCTCTGAGGCTCTGAGCCAAAATGTATCTTTCCTCTAGGTTGCTCATCAGGTATTTTGATCATGGTGACAAAAAACTAACACACTTGATGTCCCATGTGTTTTAAAATATTAAAACTGAAAATTGTCCTTATTCTCTCAGATGGAGGTCACCTGGCTTCCCTTTCAGTCTTTTCATCAACTCTTATTGCACTAGCCAGAGTGAGCTGTGTGCCTTCTTTCTACTGGAGATGAGCCCTCACTAAAGGAGATAAAGCATCTTCCTGTCCTACCCAACACTAGGTTCTTGTGTTATTGAAGGTACTTGTAAAAATAATCAAATCAGATTCCTGGGAGATATATAGAGAGATTTTTCTAGTTGTCACTTCAAAAGATAATATGTGCCTCAGAATCTTAATGGGTTCAATAAGAATTAAGGTAAATAAATGAATGATAGGCTAACAGAAATTAAAATAAGCTAGTGGTATTTTAATACTGATCTTTAAAGATGAAGTTATGCCCAAAGAAACACACATTATTTCACTTACTTTTACTTACCATAAACATTGGAAACAAGAAGTTGATTTGAGTTACAGTTATAACCCCAAACGGTAGCCTGTATGTAGAAATCAAATAGACTAATTTCTAGGTAGAAAACAGCACTGTTTCAATAACTTTTACTTCCTTTATAGTGAACTTGGAAAACATCATATTTCTCTTGTGGAGGACCTCCATTCTTCAGTAGCACTAAGACCCAATTCCTCACAACCTCACAGAACCCTTCACCTGCCACCCAGCCTGCCTCCTCCTTGACCCTAGCATCTCTCTGACCTCTTCCTCGCCATTTCCTCCAACCCCTCTTCTGCTCCCTCATGCAGGCCTCAGTGAGGTGCTGAAGATGCCCTCCTTGCCCCTGTTCCTGGACTTCTCACCTGTTCTAGAGCTACCAATCCATGGACCTGGACAAACCTTTGGTTTTCTTCTTCTTTCTCTACTAAAAATGGTGCCTGATCTCTTAGTGCTTCCTGGACGTCTAACTGAAAGAGCACTCCTGCCCACCCTCCCAAACCCATCTTCCCCTCCTGCTGCATTATTGCCTGTAACAACTCACCATCCTAAACTATATGTTTTATGATTTAATATAAAACTGTGATGTTCACTGAACTACCACTGCTGTAGGCACTCGATAAATAATTGTCAGGTGAATAAAGGAGAGCATATCATCACTGCATCACTGGACACTTATCCCTAATATCATGGATTTTTCATATCCAACAAAAATCTCCGTTAATTAGAGAACATTGCAAACTGCAAAAAAATAAAATCCAAGGTAACCTAATAATATAAGCATACAAATATGATTAACATTTTGGTTTACATTTCTTTCAAATCATTTTATATCTATAAATATGTTATATAATGAGGATCATATTATAAATATTCTTTAATAGGCTAATTTTTTAAACTTATCATAAATATTTTAAATTAATTTAACATTCTACTGCAGACTTGCTCTGACCAACTCTACAGTGTTCCAGGATTCATTTTGTACCTATCGAATGCATGATCTAATCTTGATTGACTTAAGCCAGGGGCACTGGGGGAGGCTTTTCTGGAGCACTTTAGTCAATTATTTAAACTAGGGCAAGTAGTTTAGGAAGTAGACTTGACTGTGTATAAGAATATTATTTCTTATTGTTAAATACTGTCCTTGAATGAACCAGTTAATGAAAGTAGAGTCAAAATGTGACAATTACCAGAAGACCAACAAATGATAATCTAAGAGAGTCACTTCCATAGGAAGACTGTCAATCAAATCTTCAAGACTACTCAAGTTCATTTACTCATATTTCAATAGACCTTGACACTTTTCCAAATTATTTGTTTATTAGAATTGCTAGGTAATTCTGCCTCTTTATTAGATTGTAGAATTTGAGTTAAAAAAAATAGACTACTATCACCATTGTTTTAGAGATAAAATCTCTGCCTGGCTTTTGAGTATTGAGTCTATTCCTGAAAATTATTTCATTTTTTTTTGCATGAAGTAATGGAAATTAAAATTTCAAAAGCATTTCCAGATTACACAAAGTATAAATTTGATTTTTATTATTTTATGCTGTAGGATTTATTTCTATGAAATTAGGAGATCAATTTGGAGGAGACAAAATCTTATTTTTTAAAAAGTCTCACAAATCTCTTTCTTCTATAGTATATAACAGTTTAGTAGATAATTTGAAACTGATTCATCTGCTATACCATCTGTCAGAAATATGCTGCAGCTGTTAAATGTCCAGCAAAATTTGAACTACATCTCAAAGTAATTTGCCCTTGGTACATGCAGACCAGACAATTTCCTATTTGATTTACAACCACGATTCTTGCAAACGTGACTGAATTTTTAGCTATACTACTTTCATGGATTTTTCTAAACTATTTGAACAACAAAAACGACACGAAATTGGAACCGAATTTTAAGGAAATAATATTGAACTCATCTATTGCCATAAACTATTGACAGACTGTGTTCAGTATTTTTTCGAAATACATGAAGAATTCCTACTATGTGCACATTGAGAATGGAAAAGATGTTCCTTTCTTCAAGAAGAAATCATCATATGGCAGAAAGATCAACTTATAAATCAATTTTGATTAAATGACAATATTGAGATACTGATTTCAATGACACAAAATGAAAACACAATTTGAGAAACACCAGAGACTTCTTTTAAAGACTAAAGTGGAGTGTGAAAGAGCTAACTCAGACTTGCCTATGTCTTTATCACTCACAAAACTCATTATCTGGAGCCATAATATATGAAAACTTTTAGAGGTAAATATTGATGAGTTAGACAAGCACTCTAGGTAATTTAAGGGTTTCAAATTACATGACATTTTAAGTTGATAAAGATCAGCGGGATGATCTTTCTTATCAGGGACACAGTAGATCTATGTATCTGTCAATGCATAGAGCAGACTCTCTTTTGCAATACAGATTTTAAAATGGAAAATACAAAAACGTCTATTAAAGCTTCACAGATAAAGAATATGTCTTATTAGTCAAATTTGGCTGTATCTTGCCTTGCTCACTGTTAAGTGGATTTATTGCTTGTCACTGTCAGCAATTCATTGACTCAATAACTCTTACAGAGTTCACACTAACCACCAGTTTTTTTAGGCCCTGGATCTACAGGGTCACTAAGTGTGATGGGTGCCCCACTCTCATGCTATTTATAGTGTGCTCAATAAGAAAAGTAACACATTTCAAAACAAGATGCAGGATAATTTCGGATTGTCATTGGTGCTGTGAATCAGTGTGGTAGAATCACAAGGCTGTCTGGAGAATTTGAAGGCAGAAGTTGGGCTGTTAATTTAGATGAACAGATCACAGAAGCAGAAGGTGGCCTTTGACTTGGTGATGGAAGAAAGAAAGTCTTCATCCGTCTCTTCTAGACCTCTTGAGGGAACTCTGGCTAGAAACCAGAGAGTGTGGCCAAACTCTTTAGCAAGTGTCTTGGTGGGTCTGAAAAGATAAAGAAGAGTGAATCAAGCGCCTAGTTACCCAGTGGAGGTGGGAAATAAACTGTTGCTAGAGGTATACCAGGGCCAGACCCTCTCAGGCCCCGGTGGAGCTCAGATTTCAGACTGAATGAAGCAGGGTGAGGTTGACCAGGTATGGCATCCTCTGATCCTCATTTATAAAAGGTTCACCTGTTCACTGTGAAGAAAATGAATTGTAAAGAGAGAAAGACTGAAGGAGGATGTAAGTGGCTATGCATGGAATGAGTGAATGAATGGGATAAAGTTGGTATACTTGGGTGAGCATATTCAATTAGACATATCAGTTGAGTGACTAATTATGAATGGGTCTCTCTGAGAACACATTTAAAACTGCAGGGACCTCTTCCTTTCTGGTGAAGGATAAAAGACTGATATAGCTCAGAAGACATTAGAGTTTCAGCAATACTATTATAAAGGATATATCACCTCAAGTAAATTGTCCCAGGAGGTCAGGAGAGCAAACTGACAATTTCAGTGTGATCAGATCCACATAGTCCATGAATAACATGACCTTAAAATATAGAACTTAAAACCATAGGCTTTGTAATCAGGTACAGTTCATTTTTAATTTTTTTTTTTGGTCCCAACTCTAGTATCCTTAATCTATAAGGTCTTAATCTTTGTCTATAAAATGGTAACAATTCAGCCCAGTGTAGTGGCACATGCCTATAATCCCAGCAGCTCAGGAGGCTGAGATAAAAGGATTGCAAATGAGCAACTCAGTGAGACCCTGTCTCTAAATAAAATATAAAATAGGGATAGGGATGTGGCTCAGTGGTTGAGTACCCCTGAATTTAATCCCTGGTACCAAAAAATCCCTGGGGGGGAAAGGAGGGTAACAATCCTATCTCAAAGTGCTACTATAATTTATTCAGCAAGGTAATCCATTCAACACATTTAACAAATTACCTGTGACAAGCATACTCAATAATGACTGCTGTTACTACTCCTTGATTTACTGATTTTGTTTTAATGACCTCTGTCGACCCATTCCATTCATGCTGGTCTACTTTGACAGGGCTGAGATACAAATTGGGAAGCTGCCTCATTCACGTTCTCAGCTACTACAAGGCAGAGAGTAGCACAGAGGACTTCGTCTCATTGAATAGAAAATGAACCAAAAATAAATGGAGTCACTTCCATCTGGTAGGAAACAGGAAAGACAGTGGAAGGAAGAGGAAGGAAGAGGCTGGATTTTCTTCTTCTTTTTCTTTCTCTTTCTTTTATTTAGGGATTCTCACTGCATATCAGATAAGGTACATCTGTTCAGTTGATAATTTCAGTTCCACCATCTTTAGCTGTTTCCTAAAGTAGCACTTGAAAGCAACATAACTGAACTTCTCTCCATGACCACTCTCCCTGATATTTCCTTTGGTGGTCCAGGGAAATAACCCAAATCCCATTCCCCCATAGACTACAAGGGAGAAAAATTAGTTCTCAATCCGATTATATGATCTATTTTACCAGTAATATAACAGTGTTGTATTTTCTGTGTAAAAAACTTGACTTTGCTATTCAGAACCTGGTATAAATAATAAAAAATATCATTTAAAATGAGATGCATAAAAGTGTGGCAATATCTATGTGTAAACTTCTATGATAGATCATTGAGCCAAAAAAATGTGTTAAAGACCAGACTCTAAATTCTATTGCCTATGTAAATGTTAGTCAGAGTTAATGCATGTATATGTGCTCTAGCGCATGTATGTTTCTGAGACTTTGTTCACTTACATAGTATTGTATGCATATATCAAAAGGAGTGTCTGTAGAAGTGTATATGTTAATAGTCTGTGAAGATCATACCAGTGATGACTTTTGTGGACTTTGAGTGTTCTTTCTGTTGAGGGTCCTTCTTTTCTTTGTGTTGAATGAAATTTCACAGAATTGTGAAATATATATATATATACACACACACACATATATTATTTCTAGTGACACAGAGTAATCAAGGGAAGCTGATGCAAAGCATATACAAAACAATGTATAAACCTTAAAAATGGGAGAATAATATGATGGCACTGAAGACCTAAAAAAACAGCAGATGGAATAGGACTCAATGGTGGTTTTGCCCTAAGGAGGAACGAACACTTTTCTAGTATACTCCTGAAACCAACCTACCTACCTATCTACCTTCTTTTCTTTCTTTCTTTCTTTCTTTCTTTCTTTCTTTCTTTCTTTCTTTCTTTCTTTCTTTCTTTCTATCTATCCATCCATCTATTTATCTTTGAGTACCAGGGATTGAACCCAGGGGTGCTTAACCACTGAGCCACATCCCCAGCCCTTTTTATATTTTATTTAGAGACACTGTCTCACCAAATTGCATAATGCCTCATTAAGTTGCTGAGGCTGGCATTGAACTAATCTCCTTAGCTCAGTCTCCTAAGCCACTGGGATTAGAGGTGTGTGCCACTGTACCTTAGCTATGTTTTTGAACCATTTATTTAATATTGCTATGGTTTTAAAAATCATGGAACTGATTCAAAACTGGGAAAGTATTTTTTTAAAAAAATGGAATGACTAAGGAGACTGTGCATATTATAGGATTAAATAATTTTTTCCCAAGTTTATGTTTCTAGAAATAAAATCCAGACTTTTGAATCTAAGGCTCATGCTCTTTCTACCACTGGTAATATTGGGGGAAATCAACCTAATGCTACTTCTGAAAGTTATGACTGTCCAAGAAAATGTTTATTAGACAATAAGTTGAACAAATGAGTGGACATAAATTTATAAAATTGCCTCAAAGTGAAAACAAATTATAAAAGATATTATAAGAAGAAAAATACTTTATTCCCTACACTTTCCATATGTTATTGAAGAAAAATAAACTGCTTGGATAGCACATAATCTAAACTGCAAATTAAATTTAAACAAGGTTTGGCCTTCAGGAGTGATTATATGCTTTCCACTGAGAAATGCTTGGGGGAATGAGAATTTCACAGAGGACTTGAGGAGTGACCTGTGTTTGCTTTTCATGTTATGGTGGAAGGTCAAAGTTAGCGAATTCCTCAGGTAAATTAATAACATCTGCTTAAGTGATGTGTACTGAGAAAATGAGACAGAGCCCTGAAAGTCCAAGTGTATCCCGGGGAAATATTCCTGCCTTCCTTTCCACCTTCCTTCCTTTCTTCAGAGAAAAACAAACCCACAATGGTGGGAATAAAGTCCCTGAAATGTACAAGTGCTATATCTTATTTACATCTTCTCTTGGCCATCAAGAGGCTACTAATAATTTTATAAAAACATGAAGGGCTAAATTAATCTCAATGATTACTCAAGGAAGAACTTGGGCCATGACTTCATCTATTATTTCATTCAAATCCTGAAATATCTATCAGGCTGTGCAAAAATAACAATTCATTTGTTTGAGCTGTTTTCCCTCTATCTTTAAAGCCATGTAATCAAAGGCATGATCTCTCTGGGAATGCAAGCAAATATCAGGAAAGTAACAGCAAGCAGCAGGTTGGAGAGAGGAAATGTTAGAGAGGTAACAGGCAGGTGCACAGTCAGGTTGGTGAAGACGATAGGCAATCATCAGGCATGTGGATGAGCAGACAGCGCAGAGGAGTAGGAGGCAAGATGTGGTGCTAGAGAACCAAGATGGGACTCCAGACCCTGAAAGGAACAGAAGAAGCTGACAGAAGACCAGCTTGTCTGCCTTCCTGATTGACTGAAATTGCACAAATTGAAAGGAGCAGCCCTAATTCTCAGAAAACCAGAAAAGGGAATTACTGTGACTCTTCAGCTTCTAATTCCACATGGCTTTTGTCTTAAGGAACAGGGCTGGAGCCTGTTGATTGGAAGCAGGATTTGCCTTTTTAAGGAGGTCTTGTCAAGACCTCTTCCATTTCTCCTGACTATGAAGAGGAACCTCACCAAATCCGAGGCAGTGTAGACACGCAGATAGAGTTAAAGTTGTCCCCTCCGCCCAAGTTAGGAATTGAATGTGTGGGGGTGACTGAGCCAAGCCATTTAGAATGTGCCCTTCACAGAGGCTTGTTCCCTAATACACAGATGCCACGTAGTTGCTAAGACTTCTACCCAGAAAGCACTGCTTGGTTCTGGGTCCTTTGTTGTTCTTGGTAGCTCTCCTGGCATGGCTTATATAAATACTTGTGCAATATAAAACATGACCGAAGTTCTATAATTTTAAGAGGCAGTGTTTTGTGAAGATTTTATAAATTGCTTTTAATGGGAAAGAAGTTTGAGTGCCATATTCTAATGACTTACAGGTGAGGTCCTTTGACCTTGCACATTCCTGCCCATGTCCCTGGTTGATGGCCAACCCTTTGACCATGCCCTCTCAGGCAAAGGGCTACAAACACACTCAATTTGCCAGCAATTCCTGTGTCCCAGCTTAAGTTAGTACAGCATTCTTAACAGCTTGTCTGCCTTCCTGATTGACTGAAATTGCACAAAAATAAACCTCAAGGCCCATCTGTTCCTCTAGTTTTCATCCAAGATTCCCTGGAAGGGAAGTGCACTGGAGACCAAATATTTGCCATAGCTGTGTGGAAGTCATCCCAGCGTGGGAGAATGCCATACCAAGTTATTTCAAGTCTGTCTCTATCTCCTTCTCCTTTATTTACTACTCTATCAAAATTCTACTTTCTCCAGGGGTTTGCCTGATTTTCTAATATTTAATGTCTGCAGAATTTTGAGATAACATGCTCTATCATAAAAAGCCAGCCAATGCTTTAGAAAGTGTCATGTGTGAAAACTGTTATTACAGCTGGAAATAAAAACAGGGAGTTCATCCTAAGAGTCACCATGGCAGCGTGCATACGCATGCCGTGGGGTTACAAACATCTCTGGAATTGTATGCCCACTATGGCCTCTAATGTTCTTTTAAGTACCACCTGCTCACCAATCTATAGATCCTTTAATCTCCAGTTCTGATTCATTATCTGACAACATAATCAGATAACCTGTACATAATGTCAAATAACCTGTACATAGAAAAACTGCTAATTATTCTTATTCCCAAATACCTGGAATATTTGTCAAACAAGGCTAGAGTCTGCAAAAATTTTTCCATGAAAGGTCAGACAGTGTTTAGTTTTACAGGCCATCTGGTCTGTATTGCAGCATCCGGCCATTTTTGAAAGCAGTATAGACAAACGCATAAATGAAGTGCTTCTGAGCTCTAGTGAAATTTTACTAACAGAAGCAGCAAGGGCTGGATTTGGCCTGCAGGTCACAGTTTGCTGACTCCTGTTCTAGACATTTCTTAGAGTTTTCAGGGGTTGAGAGAAAATGAGCTCAATTTCCTCAATATGATGTGGGAGTCCTCTGTAGGAAAGAGTTTAGTTGACATATTCAAGGTCACACTTTTATGATGGAATGAGGTCTAACAAGCAACTCACCTGTGACAATAGCCTAGCATTTTTTAATTTATATGTTATTTTGGTATTTGATTATATTATATTTAGCATTTAATTACAATTTGATGTTATTCTCTTGTTGTTTTATGTTGTATCACCTTATGTGGATCCTTCTATTATTGCCACTTATGGAAAATGTGAAGATACACACACACACACACACTCACACACATATCTCATTTTAGGTATATTTACATATATATTTGCATATAATACATATGTAGTATTTAAAAAGTACAAGACAAACTGATATCAATAAATATTTCTAGTAATATCCTCTAGGAGAAAGTGTGTAAATGTAACATTTACTTGATTACTTAATTTTATGGTTATATATTATATTTCAATTAAGGAGATTATGAGGTTGCCAATGTTTAAATTCTGATAATTTGATAGTTACTTTTCACAAAAAAGTATTCTCTAATGTGCTCTTATTTTTCCTGATCTCAATTTTATTCTGATTTTATAATTCAGGAGTACATGATTTTTAGATTTATTTCTAACTGAGGTTTAAAATCAATAAAAAATACTATTTGGTATTAAAATACTAATTTGTTACATAAGTCAATTTTAATTCAATGTAATAAGGATAAACTACCTTTAGGTTTTAAAAATGCTTTATTTTTAAGTAAATCAATCATTCAATTAATTCTTTATCAACTGCATTTTGGTTACTTTTAATGCAAGTATAGGTAGTCAAATAGGCAAGGTATAGGTCAGACTAGAAAAAGATGCTCCCAGCATGTTCCTGTCCATTTCTTACCTGGCTCAGCTCCTGGTTTCCGTCAGGTCAATATGTACTCTGATGTTTCCTTGACAAGGACCAGACCCCTGGAACAACACAGCCCCTTCCCCAGCCCCTTTCACAGTCAAGCTCCTTTGTAGTGCCCCTCCCCACCTCAAACAATGAATGTGCCTTTGTGTTCTTGGTCACTTTCTTGACACTACACCGTTGGCTGCACAGGGCAGACCATGTGGATTTTATGTGCTCCTGCCCTTCCAGCAGGTTGGACTCATGCCTGAATGAGTAGGGAGAAGTGAGTGAATATTAACACAACCACGGGAACCTTACAAGCAATGCTCACTGTGGTTAAATGAGAACTTAAGCCAACAATATAAAAATTGGTCTTGAAAGAATCAGATAATAGAAAAAAAAACCAAAGATGTATATTGTTGACCACTATTTTATAGTAAATTTGAACAATGAACATACAATTTTTCACTTTGTAGTATAGACTTGTGGACTGATTACTTTAAAAACACATTTTTGTGCTCATTTTTTCAATCTTTTACATTGAACTTTCTGGGGAATATGATGACACATACCTGCCATCTTTCCCAGAGGTACTTGCAGTCTATGAAAAATAAGAAATCTAACAATGTTTTAGGAGAATGGATTTGTTCATTTTAACTTCAGATTGGTACACACTTGAATGGTGAAATAATAACAATTCATTTCTCTGGTGTCTTTGGGGACTTAACTCCACCTAAGTGAATTTTTAAAACAAATAGTTTATTCCTTCTATTGATAAACATGTTTCTGTTTATATATATCTGAGATAAGAATCATTCTAGAATATCGAGTTCAATTCCTTATCTTATGAAATGGAGTTCTAAGCATATGTGAACATATTTTGGAAATAAAAATTACCTTTCTAAAAATTAACTCTTGTGCCATGTTGCATGTTGACAATGTACTTCTAGACATAGAGGTTAGTAGGATTTACTTTTTTTTTCTTTTTTCATTCATTTATTTTACATGTGAATTTAGAGCTTGTACCCAGTACCAAGATCACTGAAGCATTGGCACTGACAAATCATCAAATACTGTATTTCCATAGAGCTCACAGGCTAGTGGGAGAGAAGAGCAGAGAAACAATTACATGAGTCTCACATGATGGTGCTGAGTGCTGGGAAGGAAAATGAGGTGGATTGAGAGTAGATGCTATGGCAGCACAGTTTCAGCCACAGACATGAATATTTCTGATGATAGTAACTTTTTAGATGGTGATTGTTCTATGTTCTCCCTTAGGGATGTCGCTTCCTTTTTCTTCCCTCCCTCCCTCCTTCTATTCCTTCCTTCCTTCCTTCCTTCCTTCCTTCCTTCCTTCCTTCCTTCCTTCCTAGCAAAGCCTCTTTGCAGAGACCTGGAGAAGAGCTGGATGAGTCTCCTCTCATTCAGAATAGGAATAGTGAAGCCACCAGCAAGAGTGGAATGTCTGTCTGGACAGTAAAGGACAAGAATGTGAGCGGCCACTGTAGGTCAAGCCATGGCTTCAGACTGTCTCCAAGTGATGGAGAACAGAAGCCAGGGTTACCTGGACATAGTGGAGTTAGGTCCCGGGGTGCTAGAGATATGAACCATTGTTCATTATTGCATCCATTCAAATGTGTACAAATCTGAAGTTCAGATGAACAAATCCATTCTCATAGAATATTGTTTGATTTCTTATATTTCATAGTTAGGTAGCAAGTACCTCTGGGAAATATGCATGTATATGTGATTTTATTTCCATAGTAAGTTAAAAGTAAAAGAAGGAAGAGATGCAAGAAACCTACTTTGGAAGGGACAGTTCATCAATATTGACTGTAAAGTGAGTGTTTCATATTAATTGTTAAAATTTACCATTCAGATTAGCTGTAGTCACATTTCCATATCCATTTTCATAAGTGTCTGTTCTGCTCTGTGATAAAGGATCACCCCTAGAGCAAGCAGCAAGGCTAGACAGTCTTACAGTGGTGATCACTTTGGACTAGGTCTGTTGTTTTAGAAGTCAGGGGAGATGTAGGATTTGAGAACATCTTCCACAAGCAGCAGAGTCCTTGATTCAGTCTCCCAGAGATGGAAGGATGGATTGAGCAGCAAGCCAAAGGCTGGCCCTGGCCACTTTAGGAAAATGTAGACTTTAAGAAATTGTGAGAGACCCATCAAAGGAATCAGAGACCAAGTAGCTAAAAGGGGGTTGTGGTGGAGGACATTATAATAGCACTTTAATAGCCAAGTACAGAAAGTGTTACAGTAGAACTCAGGTATCACTTGCTTAGAGTGCCATTGATTAGTTGAGTATGAAGATTGATTGATTTTTCTGATGGTGAATCTTTTTAAGTAGCAATTATTCTGTGTCCTACCTTAGGGATATCTATTTCTTTTTTTAAAATTCATTTATAAGAACACTTAACATGAGATCTACTCTTTTAACAGACTTTTAAAAAATTATGGTACAGTATTATTGTCTATATGCACAGTGTGCGCACATCAGACCTTTAGAACTTACTCATCCTGTGAACTTACTCATCTGGAATTTTATACATGCTGATTAGCAACTTCCCATTTGTTATTTTTGTAGCTTTGATAAAATTACTCCTTGTCATTCTTGCCTCCATTTCTAATTTTCTTGGGAGATACAAGATACCAAATTTTGTTGTGCAGACATCCTCAATTTTTCTTGCAGTTTTAAGATAACAAGTGTGAATTTGGCTCCTTAGGAACAATGTACTTTGCCATAATTCTACTCCTGAAAATCATAAGATAGAATTGTTTCTGTGACATTTTATAATTATCATAATTAAGTCACCCAAATTCTGACCCTTTGTCAAATATCATTTATTGATTTTAGAGTTTGTACATTATTCAATACTTATTTTAGCAAGTGCATATCAATCATTATTTAAAGAGTTTGATTGGCCAGCCATGTTGGCACGTGCCTACAATCCCTGCAACTCTGGATGCTAAGGCAGAAGGATCACAAGTCAAGGCCAGCCTTAGCAACTTAGTGAAAACACATTACAAAATAAAAAAAATATGGGGCTAGGTTGTGGCTCAGCAGTAGAGCCCTCGCCTAACATGTGCGAGGCCCTGGGTTCAATCCTTAGCACCACATAAAAATAAAAAAAATAAATGTATTATGTCCAATTAAACTAAAAAATAAATATATATTTTTTTAAATTAAAAGGGCTGGTGATGTAGCTCAGTGCTAGAGCACCTCAGAGTCAATTCCCAATACTGCAAATAATGATGATGATGATGATGATGATGATGATGATGATAATAATAATAACTTCATTGAATCTCTCTTTTCTTTTCAGAAAAATGTGATGAGCCACTGGTCTCTGGGCTTCCCCACGTAGCCTTCAGCAGTTCTTCCTCCATGTCCAGCAGCTATTCTCCAGGCTATGCCAAGATCAACAAGCGAGGGGGTAAGGCACATTTTCTTTCCTTTTCTAATAAATGTGTTAAATAAAAATGTGATTTTTACGACTATATTTTAAAATGTGTATCATTGGACAACAGCACATAGTAGGCACCCAAGTCCTTCTTGCCTTTCTACTAGAAGACCCACAAACACAGTGAACTTCTCATAGAGCCACTATTGGAGAATAACAGAGGGAAATCTAGGCTTTAAGTGGAGATGATAAGTCAAAGGGTAAGAATTTTGAAGTCACTTGCGTCAACAAAGTCAAAATAATATAAACATTCTGAGTTAAGGAAATTCTTTTTAATCAGAAAATTATTGACAACAATGTTTTTAAAATTGACTCCTAATATGTGTACCATATATGAAAAATAGTACTATATGTTCAGAGATATTGTTCTTTTTTATTAATGTGTGAACAGCTTCGTATGAAAATATAGATAAATAAAAATGAGACCTTTATGATTTTTCCCTCCAGTGCACAGCTTTGTTATTAAAGCTGTATAAAAATAGTTACACATTTGCTTGAATTTTGAACCTTAAAATCACAGTATTCCTTAGCTATTGTCAATTTCAAAGTTGACAGTATTTCATAAAGAGTAAAGAAACACAATTAGAGGAAGAAACAGAAAACTCACTTCAAAGGAATACTGATAGAACTATCAATAGATGGCAATTTTAAGAAGAAATAAGCAATATTTTCTTGGGTAAATACTAATTGATATTAATTGATCTTGGGTAAATACTAATTGATCAAATACTAATTGATCACCATTTTTTTTTTAATTTTTTATTGTGGGTTGTTCAAAACATTACAAATTTCTTGACATATCATATTCCACACTTTGATTCAAGTGGGTTATGAACTCCCACCTTCACCCCATACAGATTGCAGAATCACATCAGTTACACATCCATTGATTTACAAATTGCCATACTAGTGTCTGTTGTGCTCCACTGCCTTTCCCATCCTCCACCCTCCCCCCTCCCCACCTCTCCCCTCCCCTCCCCTCCTCTCTCTCTACCTCCTCCACTGTATATTTTGATTCAGTTAAAAAATTTAGAATGGAAGTTGCCAGGTCTGGGGAGGGGTGGGAAAAATGGAAAAATGTTGATTGATAAGGGACAATGCTTAAGTTAAACAGAAGGAATAAGCCCTGTGGATTGTTGAAGAGCATGGTGACCATGGTTTCTAACACTGTTTTTTTTTTTTTTTAATGTGGAAACTTCTTGAAGAGTAGGTCTTAAGTGTTCTCACCACAGAAAATGTTCACTAAGTGAGGTGAATATACTAATTAGCTTAGGCTAATCATTTTGTAATGTACACATATAGCAAAGCATCATGTTTTAGACTATAAATATATAATTTTTTGTCAGTTTTACCATAATTAGGTTTGGAAAAATAGGAAGTACTAAATAATAAAATAGTATTAAACCATAGCCAATTCAAGACCCATAAAGTAAAAGGGAATAAATATAGAAGAGTAGGAAGAAGGGACAGAGGAAGGAGAGAAAGGACCATTAACAACATGAGAAAGAGAAAATCCGGAGGAACTTTTCTAAGAGGAAGAGGAAAAGTAATAAAAATAGCATCAGGAAAAGAAAAGAAGATAGTAGTGATTTAGTAAGACCAAAAAGGGACAGAATATAGATATGGAAAGCTAGACCACTATACACAGAATATTTATGGAAATTTATAGATGTGTGAAGAGACCAGTTATGGTTTGGATGTGAGGTGTCCTGTCAAAGCTCACATGTGAGACAATGCAAGAAGGTTCAGAGGAGAAATGGTTGGTTGTGAGAGTCTTAACCCAATCAGTGGTTTAACACCTGATGAGATTAACTGAGTGGGAACTTGAGGAAGGAGGGGTGTGGCTGGAAGAGGTAGGGCATTGGAGGTGTGCCTTTCGGGTAGATAGTTGTGTATGGCAATTGGAGATATCTCTCTCTCTCTCTCTCTCTCTCTCTCTCTCTCTCTCTCTCTCTCTCTTTCTCTCTCTCTCTCTCTCTTTTTTCTAATTATCTCTGCTTCCCTCTGCCAAATTCTTCCTGCATGATGTTCAGCCTCACTTTGAACCCTGAAGAATGGAGTCTGCTGTCTATGTATTGACAACTAAATAAATTTTTCCTCCTCTAAGAATTTTCAGGTCAGATCTTTAAATCACAGCAGCAAAATAGCTGACTAACATAAGCCCTTGATCAGTAATAAGACTTGGGGAGAGAGAGACACAGGCAAAACAGAGGGATGTAGATAACAACATGGTAGGTCTGCTTTAATGACATTGTTAGTTAGATCATCTTTGATGAGCATGAGATAGTTGGCAAGTTACTCTTACTATTTTTTACCAGAAATTCTGCTTGAAGATGCTGATGTAATGGAGATGTTAGTTTATTCCTCTTCCATAAAAGATACTAGATACAACAAAAAAATGAATAGTGATAGAAAAACATGAAACAAGAAGCTGACCATCCCCACATACTAATGCTGCAGAATTTCCCAGCAATATGAAAGCTGCAACAAAATGTAAAAGATAAAGGAAATAACACATAGTCCAGGCACCAAGAGGATAGCACATGCCCTAAAATACCTGTCATGATGCTGAAAAATCAGCAATAATGTTAATGCAAGGAAGCCAAGTCAGAAAGTGTTGATTCCGGAAATTTGGAAGGAAATACGACTGAAGACCATGACTTGCACAGTGCATTGGGGCCTCCGGTTATATTAGGCACACACACTTCAGAAACATGAATGACACCATCTAGTCAGTGATAAGAAAATGAAAATAAACAATGCATAAGCCTTGGCCAAATAGCTGGTCTTGAGCAAGGGATCCTTTCAGTATAACTCTGTGTCTAATTTAGAAATTAGAGTTGTATGTCAAATAAAAATGGTATAGACACAAGAATGCTAAAGAACCAGATTGTGGGGATTACACAGATGTGTGCTTTTAGATCAGGGAGCACCACATGCAGAAACTTTAGTTTTGAATTTGTGTTGTCTTTTAATTTTTAGAAATTAACATTTTATAGAACAACTGCTTTTTGTTCTCATTCAATTCTAATGAAGTTATATTAAAACCTGTAGGTGTTTAAGTGTACAAGATGACATTCTAAATTACTTAGAGACACTTGTCTATTATTTACTCATATAAGTAGAGTGTGAGATTTAAACAAACTTTTAAAATGCTAATATATTTTTAACCCAGATGGTCAGATTTGAAGAATGTGTTAACTTTCATTATAGTAGTTTTCTCTGCAGTTTATAGAATCTATATAGATTCTACATATATATACTATATAGATTCTACATGTGAATGTGATATATATTCATATATGTGTGTAGAATCTATATATATTATATTTAAAGATAGAAATAAAGATGGATGGATAGAATGCATTTGCAAATGGAACATTGTTCAAAAGCAAAAGACTATTTGAAAAGATGCAGTTTCTGACTCTCTGACCTGCAGTTCCTCTCTCTTTGACTAGTGATAAAATGGATTTGCATGCATCAGGGTGGAAATCATACTGGGGGAGAAAATTCTGTCTCTCCGAATACAGCAGGTTATTACTTC
The DNA here is from genome assembly GCF_047511675.1 of Marmota flaviventris. NCBI lineage: Eukaryota > Metazoa > Chordata > Mammalia > Rodentia > Sciuridae > Marmota > Marmota flaviventris. The sequence goes on along the minus strand of NC_092498.1, from coordinate 9,526,944 downwards.
AGTATGGACCATTGTGACAACATTTGTTCTGCTGGAATTTTACTTATTTTTGGTTTTCAAAGTGATATACTATGTTGGTACATATAACAACTTTGTCTATTCATATGTGCTATTTACCTAAGTGTTGCAGACTCTGGGGTAACAAATGCTATGCCCCCCATCCTGCCTTCAGGCTGCTCTGCCCCTTCTTATACAAAAGACTCACATGTGTGAGGTCAGCGATGACTGGTCATGTTGGTGTGATTCAGAGAAGGTGATATCAGGAGGAGGAGTATATCCTCTCCAAAAAAAAAAAAAAATAAGAAACATAGAAAGGAAAGTTACATGTGGTTGTTTTAATAGACAACAAAGTTTTCTCTTCCATTAGAAAAGTTCATAGGCAAATGCCTTTGGGAAAAATGCCTTGTTAGGTGAAATTCAGGCTAAGATGTATATGACAAATAACCCTTACTAATGCAGAATGCAGTATTATTTTTAGTATAGTGTGATAGTAAATATCTGAATGACCAGGGGAAAAGGCAGCAGAGAATTCTCAACAGAAGAAGAAGAAAACAGATTTATGTAAGAGAAGCCAGGAATATTGGAGTTGCGTTTTTGTACTTCACTGGTGGCGAATCATCTGACATTTACACTGCGCAAGCATCCAAAAGTGAAAAGATCACATTTGAACACAGAAAGAAGTTGGCAACTTAGTAATTATACAAATACAGAAAAGAACATATTCTGCTCAGCATTGTGTTGATAAACATTGACACCAAGTTTTATTATTTGCTTAAATTATATTCCTCAAATATATTTTAGAGAGAGACTCTATGTGTTTGTAAATCCATAGAAAAGCAGAATATGAATGCAAATACACATTTAGATGACAGATTGTCTGTCATGCATTTCTTCATTGAGTTTAGTTTTTCAGTCCCTGCAACCCAAATTCATCTGCTGTAACCTTGATATCAGGGGCTGGTACAAAGCTGGGAAAGATGTGATCTTTGGTGGGAATCCAAGTGTGACTCCCACATCTTTGGAGCCACTGTTTTTAGATTTTTTTTTTGTTGTTGTTGTTGTTACTGAGGATTGAACTCAGGGGGCACTAGGCCACTGAGCCACATCCCCAGCCTTGTTTTTTATTTTACTTAGAGACAGGGGTTCTCTGAGTTTGCTTATTTTTTTGTTCACACCTTCCTCATTGATTTGTTCTGATTTGCTCTTAACTGAAGAAGCCCTCCAGATCTTGTGTGATTGTTAAGTACATACCAGTGAAATTTGTTCCTCTTTCCTAGGTTAACAAAGATATTAAACCCTTTAGAGTTTTAAGAACACTCTCACTGTTTTTAAATTTAAATAGCATTTTCAGATTATAGCACGCTGTTGTATGTGTTCTAAGTGTCTCTTGACTTTCACAGCAACCTTGTTAGACAAAATTGTAAGTCAGAGGTGCCGTTTTCTGCTGTATTATAGAACATTGGAAACTGAGTGGTATATAAAGGAAATTTAATTGGTTGATGGTTCTAAGTCTGGAAAGTCCATGGCACAGCACGAGCCTCCACTCTGCATCTGGTGAGGACCTCTTCTTGTGTCCCCCATGGCAAAAATGGAAAGGCAAGCATGCACGGGAGACACAGGGGAAGGGGTCAAACTTAGTCTTTTATAAGCCGCCCACTCCCATGATAACTAACCCACTCCCATGATGTAACTAACCTACTCCCAGGGTAACCACACCACTCCCATGATAGTGGCATGAATGTCCTCATGGGGGCAGGGTGCTCATTACCTATACACCTATTAAAGGTCCCACCCCTCAACACTGTTGCCTTTGCATATGGAGAATCCTATTCTACCTCCAGGGGAACAGGCTTGTGCCATGTGGTCCTTTCCTCTCTGCCCTAGCCTGGTCTCCACTGCTGACCCGAATCTCTCTGTTGTGTGGTGTGATGTCGATATGGCAGTTGCAGGGACTTCTGGGGGAACCACGGTCTGGTGTGTAAATAAGGCAAACGCAGAAGAGGAAAGCAGGTGCTGGTGAAGACATGAAGGCAGGAGACCTGGGGGTCTGCATGGAGAAGCAGAGGAAAGTCCCTGTCTTCCTTCCTGGCTCCCCAAGGGCCCTGCTCCCAGTGTGCTTGACCTCTGCTGTGCTTCTGCCTAAAGTCTGTGACACACTTTCCAGATCCTAATATCCACCATCATTTGCAGAGCTAACTTGAAGACGTTTTCTGGCTTGTTACCCAAGTACTCCTGAGGAAGAAATAATTATTATTAGCCCTACTTTATAGATTAGAAATGATAAATATGGAAACCCCAAGATACACTGAGTATTTAAAATTTAGACTCTGAGGGGGCATAGCTGGGGACCAGAGTTACAGGACAAGGACACAAATCCATGCATTCCACTAGAACCCAACAAACTTTGTATTTGATTTCACCATATGATGTGGTATCACTGCAGGATTTGATTTAGACTAAAGGTAGAAGTTAAAATGAGGCTGAAGATTTGAGTAAACCTGTCTCAGTGTCCCAGGTGATGCAGACTGAATGGTTTTCTTTCTTTCCATCCCGTGCACTCACGTTCAAGTAGTAGATCGCCCACTGCCTGCTGCTCACCTCAGAGATGTTTCCCTTTAGATTTTCTTCCTGAGTATGTTCTCCTATTTTAATAATGTATCATTTTCTCTATTAAACCCAAGGGCAGAGAGTGGTGGTAGTGTTTTCAAGTTGTTTCCCCCTTCTTTCCTTCAGCAAGGATGATGGGTTGTACTCAGAGGCCACAAAATTAACGCTCACTTCTAGAAGGAGGACGAACATGGTGGACATCTGGAAAGGAAGATGGGATGGGGCTCTGGATGACCATGCTTGTCTTAGGAAAACCACAATCTTTACTTTCCCTTGAAAGACACCCCTGAGGTTCACAATTGTCACGCTGACTTGATGTCGCAGCTCCTTCATGTCACCTCAAGTTTCTGCTTCCTGTTGGCCAGGGGAGAGTTTAGTAGGTAGCAGGTTGGTAGCTCTTCTCTGGTCCATGTGGCTCAGCAACTTACTTTCTCTCTCTCTCTCTTTTTTTTTTTTTTTTTTTTTGTACCAGGAATTGAACACAAGGGTGTTTAATCACTGAGCCATACCCCTTGCCCTTTTTTTATTTTGAGATAGGGTCTCCCTAAATTACTCAGGGTCTCACTAATTTGCTGAGGCCAGCTTTGAACTTGTGATCCTCCTGTCTTGGCCTCCAGAGCCACTGGGGCAAACAGTGTTCTTAACCCTGCTGTTGACCAATACTGATAGTGCTATTTCAAGGAAACACATTCTCCCCCTTTATGCAAACTTCAACTCACTTGTCCCTTAGTCACATTTGCAAAGACCTCCTTCTTCTCTCCTTTCTAATTGTTCTCCCCTTTCAGAAAGCTCTATGTATTCAAAGGCTCTGTCACAACTGATGAAATCCAGAGCTGTGGCTGATATGAGTATGTTCTTGGGAAAACAGCCACAGCACTTCCCCAGGACAGCTTCCCCCTCAGAAGCACTGGCGCCTCCTGCTGTGTTCCTCCAGGTGGTCTCAGTCCCTCTGCTCCACGTGGCCCACTCATGGCAGTCAGAATATGCCACACTAGGCTGTGTTCTTGACTTTTATTAGGAAGTTCTTCCCTCACGATATAACTTCAAGACTTAAATTAGAAAATAGACTTATTACGGGCATGCAGGCAGGGATCCTCAGGGAGTCCTGCGACCAGGTTCTTGGCATCTAAAATAAAGAGTTGAGCAAGATGTGAGGTTGGCAGGCAAGGCAAAGGTTTATTGAAAGTGAACGTAACACCCTAAAAGAGTGGAGTGGGAGCTGTCCAATAGCCCAGGGCACCATCTACACCATCTCCTCTCCTTTCTATTTGATGGGCACCTTGATTGACACCTCAGCATGTCATAATCTCTTTTCTACTGTGCATACCTAAGTTTCTTGCCTTCCTTTCCCTTCCCCCCAAATGCACAGAGGGGGAGCAAACTGCGATGCTGATAATATGGCAACTAGCCACAGGTTTACTTAAGGTCAGTTCCCTGGAGAGTTAGGTGGGTGATAACCTCTCTTCCTCTTTTCTGTCCCTTCTGCATGCCCTATCTCCAACCAAATTAGTGAGTTCCTGTTCTATTTTATAAGCTGCCATTCGACTATTTTTTTTCTTTTCCCTCTTTTTTTCTCTACCATATAGTATTTTTTTTTAATCTGCTCCTTTCCCCACTTAGTGATAATTTGTGCTGAAATATGAATTCATTATTGAAGTGCTACCTCTCCTAGGAGCACTTGCCTTTTAAGAACAGATCCTTGGTAGCAGAAAAATCCAAAGGACTGATTTTTTCAGTGTAGCATTTCAAGATATTTGACATTCCTATCTTTCCTCACTATACTCCTTCATTTTCATATCACCCTTCGGAAAATGCCTGCTGAACAGTGGAAAGACAGTGGCTTGCATCCCTGTGTGACAAGGTTGCAATTCTGAACTGAGGTAGGACAGTGGAGGCTGGACACCAGAGGAATTTTCAGAAAGCAGGTTCATTGACTGCAGGATTCAGAGGTGGCTCTGGCTTAAGAATTCTTCCTCTGAACCAAGATTTTGAAAATTCTTTAAACTTTATACTCAATGGGGTGGGGGTTGCTTGAAGAGTCACATGACAAGTACTCTCTGTTTCATCCTATAGACCAGACAGAGATTTCACAATTTTTTTAACCAAGAAAACAGAAAATATCTTTTTGTACAACAATGCAGACTAACTTTGTCACACCTTTTGTGTACAAATTTGGCATTTACAGAAAAAGAGGAAACTACCAACTACAATAACCTCTGCAGACATCCTGCTGATCTGACAAGAGGTGAAGCTTAATTATGGCAAGGGTCTCTTGGGTTGGGGTACCTGGTCTACTTCAAATTCACCATAGATGAGAATGATATTAGTCAGTTACATAACCTTTCTGTATTTTACTTTCTTGATTTCTTCAACTACTATGAAATTTATCATCCAAACCAGGAATTTTGACAATTGAAAAAGTAAAATTTATAATTGCTCCAAGAGGAGCATCATATTCCTAGCGATCTGGTCCACTTGCTTATATTTTAGAGTAAAATCAATCATACAGTTTATCAGAGCTGTTGCAAAGCTTAAAGAAAAATAAGCAACACAAACTGTTCTGCATTTAAGTATTAGTGTTCTTCCCACAGTAACCCCCAGCTCCTAAAAGCAACAGATAAGCATATATAAAGTCAAGGATTGCATGAATACTCTTATCATTACAAAAGCAAGACCTTCCTGAGAAGTTACTATTAGAATTGTGTATTGGCCAATGTATTAGTGTTTCTCATCATCATTTAATAAAAATCATTATCAAACTACTCTAAAAGTTGATAAATTAATGTTTTAAATAATTGTTAATGATTTTTGCAAAATTAGGCAATTATATACATTAAACTTAAATCTGCCCCAAGTCTTTTCACCTCAAACCCTTCTCAATTTAAATGAGATTATATCAGCAATTTTTCAAGTGTTGTTTTATTCTGATTATCTTATTGTCTTTTGAATGTTTTAGAAAATATAGATCTTATAATACCAATAGATTTTTTTTTTTTACTTTATGGTCCTTAGAAAAAATAAAATATTGTTCGTGACATTAAGGAAAAGTAAATTTTTGTTCCTTAACATCATTAATCTGAATATAAAAAATATTTTGAATTATTTCTTCTAAGGATCTCACAGTCCTTATATCCAGTTGTTGAGTTGAATGAGAACTGCCATTTAATTCATATTGTAAATTTTGATTTATCCTTTTTGACTTAAATTCTCAAATATAAATTGGCATTTTACCTTCCTCAGAACCCTTATAAAATTAAGCATGTAATGCATGAAACATTTGTATCATTAATACTTATTAAATGATACAATGTTAGAAGCATATTTATGAGGCAATGATTCATATGGTTGGTTTGGATGTGGCTGTTTGAATTTGCAAATCATATTGTTATGTTTCTTCGATAGGGATCAAATTTCATGATGCTGGAATTTCAACACCTTTGCTTTTGTTCTGCCCATAGAAATTTGGGCTAAGTTTTTTACTATTTCCCATAGAGTACTGTTTTCTAAGCCACATAAAGCTCATATGTATCATCAACACAATTATATACATATATTCTCAATCAAATCAGCTCGACGAATATTGTATTCTGTGCCCGCCCACTGGAGAACTAGGGGTCCTCTTATCCTGGAGCATTTTTTAGGCCAGCAGAATACAACTTGACTGTTGGAGCTGGTTTTATGAAATTTAGTTAAATACTGTGAATCAAGTGTTTTCAGTGAGATATGTTTACTCTGCATAGATATAGCAGTGTGTCCCATGATTTCACTTCCGTGTTTCTGAAAGTTCTGACTGAAAAGGCTGTCGGATAATGAATATGATGATTTGGGGTTCAGCACAGTAAGCTGGAGTGTGTGGGGAGCCACCCCTGAGCTATTTGAGCGTCTTCACTCAGCCTTGGAGCCAAGGAGATTTTGGTTTGGCATTGCAAGCTATTTTGTGGCTCCTCCACCTACTGGATTGTACAGTGTACACACGTGACCTCTGGCTAGGAAGACTGATCTAGTAGCTCTGGAGCAGGGCGTGACCCTTTGGGAACTGGGCAGCCCACCTTATATCTTAATTGGCTAAGAATATTCTGTAGAGAGCCTTTGAAATTCCCCCATATAAATAAAGCAAATGAGGCTCTCGCTCTCTCTTTCCTGCCTGGAAGCTCCACCCTTAAGGTCTAAGAGCCCTCCTGTCCTGCTCTTTAAAACTATCTTCTGTGTCATGGGGTTTTTCGCCATATTTCTCAGCCAGCCCATGCCACAGGGGAACCCAGCTTCTGTCGTCTGTGTGGTCCTGGGGCAAGAGGAGTTAGTTGGAAAAAATGAGTTTTTAGATTTTGGACTTTGAAGATGAAGAATTTTTTAGTTAATTATTCTTAGGAAGCTTCTATTTACATGTATTTGTAGCAAATTTTAAAGATCTTAGTATTTGCCACTGAGAACATCATAAGCTGGCTTAGGATGGATGATAGTCTATGTTACACAGCTATGATATTTTAAATGGCTCTGGGATACAAAGTTTTTAAAACTCTGCTTGTGTCACAACATTAAAAGCCAACTGTCTAAAAAAAGGAAGGAACTTTTGAATAATCAATTATGAGAGTGTGTTTTGGAGATCTGCTTTAAACACGGTTAGTATACATGAGTTGAGATAACTTCACCTCTGAATAAGCAGAGAAATGCATTTAAATAAATATCGACTTTGGGAAGATGTGAACAATAAATCTACCTTGTAGTTTTTCTTGATAAGGATCTAGAGTTCCCTCTTATACCAGGAGACAACTTGGGCCACTTCCCACCTTTGTTCAGTTGCTGAATTACCTCACTTCAGCAATGAAAACCTTCGCCTATCATTGCTGATTCTTAGTGGGCTAGACCATCTCCCTCAGTCCAGAGAAATTAGCCAGGATACTTAATTGAAAGCCTCCATCAACTGAAGTTTCAGCAAAATGCATTTTTCGTTCTAAACCATTCCACAATATATAAAAATGGTATGTTTTAGACATTGTTTGGGTATCCTTGTTACAGTTTTCTAATTGTATTCATAGGGGGATACTGTGTTTTTCACATCTTAAACAGGAAGGGGAATTTACAGTATCAGAAATTTAATTTAAAGATAGAACTGACACAATCTCAAAACACTTTAACCCAATGCTGTGCATGTGCTTGATTTTCAAAGAGCATTTTCTGAATGAAGAAATATTCTTACATATCTATTGCATAATTGTTCCACAAATTTCAAAGTTAAAATGCCCATAACTTCCAAGTAGGAATGATTTCTTAGACTGAATATTCACTAACATTTGCTTGTTGTAAAAAATTATCTAACAAATTACTCTCTGTTATAGCCAGTTGGCATCTTGACTATATGGAAAATGAGTAACAAGAGCAAATACAATTATCATTGTTTTTGTATTTTTTTAAGAAAATGAAATATCAATTTTTTAGTATGAACAATCCGAAAACATCCCTGATGCCACCTTTCTCCCCAATGCTTTTGCTACAGTGGAACTGGAACCCTCAGGATAGTGATGCTGAATTGGTAAAACAAGCCCCTCTTACATCAGGATATTTACTTCGCATGTGAGGCCTTTGGCTTGAGCATGCTTATGGGTGACAGAAACCTCCTATCTGTTCTTGTCACCATGTCCAGGCCATAGGAATGGTTCCATGTTCCCTTGTAGCAGCCTGGCCACAAGAAGAGGCAAAGGCCAGGAGTGAGCAGGGCAAGTCCACTGTGGCCATCTGGGAAGCTCACGTCTACTGGTTGGTGAGTGGCACTGAGCAGAGCCCATTCATTAGTAACTGTCAGAGCCCGAGCAACCCACAGGAGAGATGCTCTTCACTGTACTTAAACCCCAGATTACGGTGGCTGTCTTCAAAGGAGTAGCTCTCCAGTCTTCAGCATCTCCTCTCCTATAATTAGAAAAACTTCCATACTTTTGTGCCTGTTTGTTCCTTTTCTTTACTCATCAAGAGAAGAAAAAAGCTACATTATCTCCAAGACAATTGGGAAGACTTCATCTAAGGCTGCCCTATTAGCAGCTGGTTAGGTCATACTTATTAGAATGAATGGAACCTTGTCTTAACACTCAGCAAATTCATCTCTTTTTTATACATTTTCTTTAGGACGAATTAAAATAGAAAGAAAGAAATGCTCTTTCTTTTATACTCACACCTTCCAGAACTAATTCTAAAAATATTGTCCCCTTAACAAATCAAAGCAGCCCAGCCTTGTTGCAGTTTCCTTTGCTGTACACTGAAAATGAGCAATCAGCATTGTTTACCCATCCCTTGCTTTAAAAGTGAGATCTATGTTTGACAGGAATACTGCTGACAATAAACCATGACATTTAAGACCATCTACTTTTATTGTGTATGCCTTTTTAACATTAAAATGTAAACACAAAAACATAGAAGTTTCTATTCCCCAGATTTTCACCCAAAGGTCACTTCTATTTTGGTTTTTCTTAGCTCTTTTTATTTTCTTAGCAATGTAAGGAATTCATGTTTCCTGTTTTCATTTTGCTTTGTTTTTATTTTTAGTAGTTTCCGGATTTTTCTTTGTTTCTGTTTCACCCTTTAAAGCCAGCATGGATATGCTATTTATTGGAGTTGAGGAGCTTTGTGAATTATACATGTTACCTCCTGCAATCAGGAAGACCATTCTGAATTATTTTATATTTTAAAGGATTGGTGCCAGGGCACATTGATAATTAATAACATAATTAACAGTGTTTTGTGGATTTTCCCTAGCCAGTGTTCGGGGCACATTTGTATTTAAATGAATAATGGGAAATGGGGAGGGGGAAGGTTGTTGTTTGGTTGGTTGATTGATTTTGTTTTCACTTCTGACTCTTTGCTTAGAGTACCAGGTAAACTTTATAGGATCTGCTATGAAGCTGATGAAAAGTGTGACCAACACCCCTGCTCTTCCCCAGAAGGTTCTAGAGAGTGGAAATTAAACCACATGCTACTGTGGTCAGCAAGTTTCTGTGGTTAGTGTCCTGAGTGAGCCTCCTCCTTTTAGATTCTGATAAGGCCATGCATTCCCACAGGATCATGCAGGGCTCCCAGAAGGAGAATGATTAAACTTCAGAAAACAAGGAGAAGACACAGGCAAAGCAGAAATGATGGCCTCTCCTTACTGTGGAGGGCTGGCAGCTACATCAAAGTCCCAGGAGGGCAGAGAGCCATCAGGAGTCACTCTGGATCCCACCCCACCTTGACTGCGACCCTGATCCCTCCCTACACTGTCTGTTTAAGCTGTCTTAAATTATAAGCAGTCACCTCTGGTTCTTGGGATTTTTTTTTTCCCTTAAGATAAATTGCTCTTTATACATAGCATCTGTTTTTTAAAGTCCTTGTTCTTCAGTAGTACATTTCAGGTGTCACCTTTTTGAAAATCCACCACCAATGGCTTGATGAGCCATTGGTAGTTCCAGGGTAAGCCAGGCTTTTTCTACCTCAGAACTTACTAGGCAACCATGTGTCCCAGCATATCCAGCATGTAGGATGGTGTGGAGAATTGAGTTAAACTCACAGAATTGAAATACGTGCTGCATCTACATATCATCTCATCTGATCCCCGCAAAATCCTTAGGAAGGAATTTAGAAGTGACAAAAATGTTTTATGGCTAAGAAAGCAGATTCAAGAAAATTTAGATTACCACCTAAGGCCATGGCTAAAAGACACCAGACATAAGCATTTGAAATGAAATCTTTTGACTCCAAGATTACTGGCTGCTGTGTTCTCCATATGTGCTCTCTGCCTACCTAAGAGCTCTTATTTTGGGAAAAATTAGAATGATGTTCTAGTTGGTCATAAAATGTAGCTAAATATACCCACTTGTATACCAAAAGAATGCCTCTCTATTTCATTTCTAGGAAGAATAGACTGACCAGAATTTTTATTCAGAATGGTATGGTGATTTCCAAGAATGATTTTAATTCTTGTTTTAAATCATCAAAAATCAAAAGACATTCTTTTAAATTTTTGCGTGCAATCTTTCTAAAGACACAACTTTTCTTCCCTCCACTCTGAGCTGGTAGCAGAATCCAGACTTGTTCGCTCTTATTTCTGCATTCTTCTGATGTGAGGTTGTTGGCACAGACCTAAGTGTCATTGAAATATTACATATGTGAGAACAGCAAAGACTGGAGCCAAACAATGAGCCCAAGTTTCCATCTTCCAGAAAAGAGTTGAAAACAAATGCTGAGGTGCAGCAGCAATATGCTAGCATCTGACAGAAGCAATATTTTTAAAGTTACTAACAGTCTTAATATTCAAAACACACATGGAGAAAAAGCAGTAAATCAGTACAAAGTGAAAGGAAATGAATAACAGAAATAAAACTCAACCACAAAATAGAAAGTTTCTTGAGATCTGCTAGATGTGCCATAAGCCAGATCTATGTTTGGTGTGAGAAGGGAATAACCTAGCATTAATAATAACAATATCCCACTATGTGATCATTATCAGTCATGGAATGTTTGCTACCATTCCAAAGAAAGCATTGACACGGTTTTATTTTACGTTCCCTTTTGTTATTGTTTAGTGGAATGGAGCATACTGTCTGAAAAATGAGAGAGGTACCAGGGGAATTGATTCAGTTTCCTTCCCCAGACTTCCTTAAATCAGGTGTTGGATAAAGTGTGGCAAATAATTCTTTGACCAATTCTTTCAAAGTTAATATTATTGTTTTACTCCATATAATTTAAAGTTTAATGGATAGAAAGTATTTTTCTAAAGGTGTCAGAGAAGTACAAACTGCCATTGATTTATCTATTCAAACTGTGTATTTGAATTTCTACAATTAAAAGGAAAAAACTGAAATGGATCATATTTTGAACAGCCAATGGTGTTTTTTGGAATAGCAGTCACCAGGCATCAGGCAAGAGGAAGAGGCAAAGCGAGTGTGACCTGCCCCTGGCCCATCTTCCTCCTCATCTGTGAGTTCCAGCGCTCAGCAGTGGCTGGCCAGACTTGAAAGGAAACAGCCAGGTGGCCAAGCTTGACGGATGCTTATTGGTGATGTCCAAATAATGGAATTTCAGCCAAAAGACTCCTTTATGAACATGATTTGGTCAGTGATTCCTATAGAGATGTCTGGAGATCTGTGGGTACCTCCATCTTCATCTAGCACCCTGTGGACCTACGTAAGGAGGTGTGGGTGGACAGAGCCAGGCATGGCAACCAGGACTCTCTCTGCTCTTTGAAGCACCAGGAAACAAGATGCAGAGAAGAGAAGGCATGGTGTTGGTGGGGTGAAACAGAGGGAAAGTAGATGGCGTTTTTGTTCATTTCATGTTAATTTATCGTGAGTTCTTTGGAACTTTCTTTTCCCTATTGATATGATATACATTTGAAAATACCCAGTTCCCCTTAGCAATTTGTCAATAATATGGCAAAGATTCGCTGAGGAGTGATAAACAGGCAGGATGTTTTGTTAACAGCCTGAAACATGTTCATCAGCTTCTGAAATGTCAACAATTTAAATTCAAATAGATTTCTCACTGAGACTAAAAATATAAAACGCTGTGATTTTATTTCTGTGTATTGGATTAGTCTTGATTTAAGGTTGCTTTGCTCTCAACTCATGGGGATCCCACTTTGTCACTTTTGGGGGGGAGAGGTGTGGATTAGTTGGAATAGAAAAAAAGTGAGATGGATTTCTTTAGAAGCTCCGAAGTGTTATCTGTGCTGCTTCACACTTGACCATCCTGTGACAGAAGGCAAAGACAAGAAAATAAAAATCCTGTTGCTGAATGTGAATTCTACGTCTCTCTGCAGTATGGAGTAGTACAGTTATTCATATTTCAGGCACCTCAATTAGACATTCATTATTCATCAACACTTCTGTAGCTCTGAGTTATTCAGGCTGGGAGAGAACACTAGCAATCGTTCTTGCTTTTTATCTGTGGCTAAGACATCTTGTATCTAAAAGGAGGAGAAGAAAAGTTAAAAAGAAAAACTGCCTGTAAATCTAAATTTTACATTTTAGGTAAAATAATTCCAACAGAATCAAGCACAAGGTTGACCTTGTACATTGGCCGTGTTTTGTCAGAGAAGCAATCTCAACAAATAGGTTATCAGCAGTTCTGTTAGAGTGGAAATAGGAGCTAAGGTAACAATGTTGATCCCTTTAGCCACAGGCCCCTCAAGTAGTTAAAATATGCAAGGTTCAGCCCAAGATCTGGAAAGGACTAATGGCCAAGACTGTGTCAAAGAAAAACTTGAAACATTGTTTAGATAAGAGGAAATGAGGCAGTCTCATTCCATCAAAATACATTGAGCGGAGCACATGCATCAGGAAAGCACATTACTATAGGGACTTTAGCATCTACAAAGCCAGCAAAGAAAAATTTTAGATGCTCTGAAATGGGCTCATCACTATGATAGTCTTAAGGATATTGGTGAGGGTCTCGAGCCCAAAATTTGGAGAAGAAATAGAAGAAATCAAAAAGGACAGGGAACTTGTCTAACTCAATGAAAACTATTTGGGAAAGCACCAGTAATTTTATAATATTTATTTACTGTCTGTTTTCAGAACATAGTAAAGTCTATGTCAGTGCCACTTTATAAAATATAAGGTGAGCCAAAATATGTAATTTTGAAGTATCCAATGACTGTGTTTTTTTAAAAAAAATTAAAAAGAAAGTAGGTGAAATATATTTCATGATATTTTATTTAAACTGCTTTATCAAAATGTTGCCATTTCAATGTGCAGTCAACATTAAAGGCATCAAGAATATATTTTGAATTTTTGTATTAATATTTTAAGAACTGGGAGTATTTTATACTTATAACATATCTCAGCTTAGAAGCTAAATTTCCATCAGCGATAAATCATCTGTATTGAGATGTCATAGCATTTATGATTGAAAACCTAGATTCATGTAGTCCAGTGGCTTCCAAAATAATTAAAATGTTATCCAATAACTGAATGGTTGATTTTTAAATCTAAATTTGTCATTTAAAATAAAATAAAAGCCAGATGTGGTAGCATATACCTGTAATCCCAACAATTTGGGAAGCTGAAGCAGGAGGATTAGAAATTCAAGGCCAGCCTCAACAATTAGTGAGACCCTAAGCAATGTATTGATACCTCATCTCAAAATTAAAAAAAAAAAAAAATAGAAAGGGCTGGAATGTGCTTAGTGGTTGAGCACTCTTGGGTTCAATCTCTGGTACCAAAAATGATACAGAGAGTGACACATAAAGATGAATATACAAGTGAAAACAGCACACAAAGATAGGTACTCTGATAATAATCACAAAGTAAGTATATTTTGTCATTTAAAAATCATGTTGTATACTAATAAAAATTCAAACACCTTAGGGAATTAAGGAAAAATAAATAAAGAGAGAGGTAACTATTCATTCTTTTCTCACTCTCTCAGACATGTAATAGTCTCTCTAGACACATGCCAATACTCAGTAGTCCTGTGTATTGGTCAGCCTTGGTCCATGTGAAGGGTGACTCTGGAGACTTGCAGTACATGAACACATGTGGTGGCACTGATTTGGGAGAGTGTCAGAACTCAATTATAGCCAGAGGGGGGGGACAATGGAGTTAAAGTAATTGAAGGGCTAGGAGGCCACATGCTAGACCTCCATCCTTGGGGCCACTTCATCTCATCAGATAAGCAATAATGGTAGAGGCAGACAGGACATGGCTGCTATTTATCTTTGGGAATCCTTTAGAAAAGTCGAGGACTGGGGAGCTCATCTTGGGTATCTGAGACATAACATCCAGTGCCGGCTCCAGCCTTGGGGCCAGCATGGGGGCTAATGACGAAGGCCAGCCTCTGACCCACAGATGGATTTCAGCAGCATGAGAGGGATTAGGTTCTGAAGCCCACAAAGAACCAGCAATGTGTGGAGCCCAGCACCAGTGTGCTCATAGGGAAACAATTTTGAGATAAAAGTTTTATTTACCATTGTAGAACATAGAACCCTGGGATCTGCCTTTCTTTCTTTTCCAGAACATGCTATAAGCTGCTGGTGTTTCATGGGATTATATTGGGGTATATTCAGCCAAATCTCTCCCCCTGGGCGGTAGAGATAGAATAACTATGCTGCTCCTGTTGGGGAGAGCGGGCTAGGATCCTTTGTGTTGGATAACTCGGAGAAATACCATGAGTTTAAAGGGAATGGTATTCTCTCAGTGAAGACTGGACTAAATGCATTTGATAGTCCGTTTCTTTTTTTTTTTTCATCTGTAGTTGATTTTTAATATTACATGAAAAAGAAACATATTTATTTAAATATTGTTTCCAATCTTGCACTGCTATTTTTAGTACGTAAGCATAGAGCTCTGATACTAGAAAATAACACCCATAATTAGAATTGATAGATTCTTATCTCCAACTATTAGAAGAAAAAAAATTTAAAGCCTAGTCTGAGAATTTCAACATTTGAGCTGAGTTTTACAATCTACAGTATTTCAATGCTGTTGGCCTATCTGGAAAAGTGCTCAACCCCTACATCCTGGCAAAGAAAGAAAAAAGATACAAATTATCCCTAACTTAGATAGGGATATCTGAGCCAGAAAGGAGCTGTTTTGCATCCACTGCTAATGTTGAATATTAACAGATTTCCTAAAATTGAATTTTCTGTATTTTAAAGTTAACTACTTTGGCCATATCTATCAGTGTGGGACTGGATTCTATCTACCAATCATCCAGGCTTTCATTTAGAATGTTTGTATTGTTATTTGAAAGAAATACTATAATTTTCATATGTGCACACATGTTTCCATTTGTGAAATGTAATCTTAATAATAAAATTTATATCCTATCAGGAATCATTCTAAACATTTTAGATATAGTAACACTTAATTTTCACAAAAACTATTTCTAGCAACTACTATTATTACTATCATGTTTTAAAGTAAGATAACTGAGGCACATAGAATTACATTCATTGGGATAAATTGTAACAAGTGTCATCATTCAAATATAAGAGAGGTTTATTTCTCACATATGAGTCCAAAGTGTGTTTATAGTCAGTGGATGATTTTGGCTTTACTTCATGATATGAAGGCCCAAGATACTTCCATCTTGTGGTTCAACCATCATAGAGGGCTTCATTGTCAATGGTATCCAGCAGCCAAAAGAGGAAAATAAGAGTGCAAACCCTTGTTTATAACCATAGAGGAAAAGTTTGTTCAAGTCATTGCATATGCATAATTTCTATTAAGTTTAGAGGGATTGATGCTTAGAAGGTGACAGGAGACATCATTTAATAATTATGAGAGAATGCATTCTTTAGCAAGGATAATGTATCTCATTAAAAATAAAGATCATTCAATTATTTCACTATTGAAAAGTATCAGTGTCATAAATAACATGACCCTAAATGACATCAGTTGTGATTTAAAGTCTCTAGGTGGAAATTAAAGTATTAATAGTCATAAGGTAGTTATGATTTTGCAAAGGTTGGAAACTGATATTAGATATTTTTTTATCTATCTGTCTTGTGTATTGGAGACAGGATTAATACCACAATGTGATTCTACCTATAACCTGGAGTATCCCAAAGCTGGCAAAATAAGCCACAAGTATTATTTCAATTATTCATCTAGAAAGAAAACAATTATTTCAAATTAGCAAAAATGTATCCCAAACATTATATTCACATACATAAAGCAAAAAAGAATTTCATCTTTGAAAATATTTATTTTGAAGCCCTTAAGAGTATATTATTTTTTTTTACCCTATTAACTGAGTAATGTCTTATCTGTTCATGGAGTTCTGCTCTAAATTGCAGCCTCTCTGAATATGACCTACCATGTTATGTGCTGTAGTTACAATAGCCAGATAAAGCAGAAAGCAAGGGCACCTGTTGCCTTTAAATTTTCAGTGAATTTTTTTAAAGAAAATATGCTAATTACAGACATAATGCTGGTATATAAATAGAGCTCTTTTCCCCTAAACTCTGAGCATTGCTGACAAAACATCAATCATCATGATAAAGAGCAATCTGTTATCTCTCATAGCAATGTGAGGAATGAGAATATAAGTAGTAAATATTGGGTGTCAAATATGAGCCATGCTAGCGATGTTTTAAACAGTGCAGTTCTGTATGTTGATGTTTGGCTCCTGCTAAGCTAATTCTCTGGCTTCCACCTGGGTTCTGAGTTTACTTGGTGTTTCCAACAGAACACTCTTACATTCTTTAGCAAGGATAATGTATCTCATTAAAATCAACATTTAAGATTCAAAACGTTAAAAGGACCAAGGGATTTTACTGAGAAGATGAGGATTCACATGAAAATAAAAATGTTCTTTTGGGAAATTAGCAAGGAGATGAGAAATGAGCTGCCACGAAGTCAGGGTGCAGCCTTCTGGCCAATTCCACCGATTCTACCCTTGGCTTAGCTCCTACCTAGGAAGCTCTGAATGCAGTGACCTCACAGAGCAGGAGTACTTAGCTCCCATAAGTCCTTCAGTCTTCCAGGTGTTGGTTGATTTGCCAATTTCCAGGTTCCCCTCTTGTTCAGTCAGGTGGGTTCTGGGAGGTTAAGTACAATCTGAAGACCAAAAAAAGCACACGTGGAAAATATCCTTGGATAAAGCTTCATTGCCCACACTTTCTGGGCCAGTAATCCCAGTGATTGAAAAATACCCCAGGAAAATGCTGCATATTTTTATCAGAAGTTATGTATAAAAATGTATGTAGTAGCATTGTGTGTAATAGCCAAAAAAAGGAAATGATCTAAACATCAACTAATAGCATCAATAGGAAAAAGTAGGCTGTACTATAGATAATAAAATACAATTCAAGTTTCAAAGGAAATGCACTACAAATAAATATGTATGATACAAAAACTATAGTGTTGATTAATGTTAATTCACACAAGAATATGTAGAGGATGGTTCCATTTACACAATGTTCAAGAACAGATAGAGCCATTCTTTGTTTAGGAATGTATACATATGTGGTGATATCATAAGGAAAAGAAATGAAGGGTATTTGCTACTCCTAAATTGGAGGGAGGAAGATGGTATTGAGAGATAAGCAGGAAGCTTCAAAGGCGCTGATAATTATCTATTTTTTTAAAATTAGTTGGTGGGTTCATTCTTAAATTGGTCGTGTGCTTTCTTTTGTTTATGTTACTGAAAAAGTCACTAAAAATCTATAATGAAAAACTTACTCTCCTGCTTAAGAGAGAGAAAATGAGTTGTGGGTTCCTTCTGGTTTACTCGGTTATAATATATTCACTCAGTAAGTGCTTGAGTATTGATCAGAGCAAGGAGTTATTGTAGAAGCTCAGGAAATAAAGATGAATGAGATCTACCTTCTGGAAAAGAGTTCTGTAATTTAAGAAGTGTTGTTTGACTTCTCATGTTAGAAACACAGCTTGGCCACTTAAAAGGAGAATAACTTTGGAAAAGGTCATTAGTTTCCTTAAAACTTAATTTTCTCATCTGTTAAATGGAGGTAACAATGCTGACTGCCCTGTTCACTTGAGGCTTACAGGAGTCAGTATATGAAAGGGCTTTGAGCAGAGCACAAAGTGACTGCAGAGCCCACTAACAAAACTCTTCCTTAAACATGAATTTGGGATTACACTGAAAAAGTGTGGGCCTGCTTCATTAATAAGAAAGTACTTATTAGTTTTGATTTGTGATCATTGATGGATCCAAGGTGAATCGTACATTTTCATCAGGGAAATTAGCAAAGGAAAATCATGAACATGGAAAAGCATGACAAGGTGTGTTCGCACACGTTGGAAAAGACTGTAGGGGAAGTGGCAATAGGTATTTTAATCTCACGTGGGACTGGCTCATACCAACTTAAATTTGTTCAGTATCTTTCAAATTATTGTATCATATTATACATGAATACATGTACATTATAAGCCAATTTCCAAAGAAGTTGGATAGCATTGAGATTAGTCAGTTTCCAACGATTTCAGAAGATACTGAACAAAAATACCCTTGCTATATTTTATGCCAAGTGTGCGAGAATAACACTCAATGCAGCTGAATCCTTTGTGCACAATCACTGTAGCAGTTAAGAGCAGAAGGATTTTGAGTATGTATGTAATTCAGAGCCTTTTCTTAGCACTGACTAGTGGTGCACTTTTGTGAAAATTACTCAAGTTTCTGGATCTCTGTTTCCTCACTTTAAAACAGGGATCTTTTGTGGAGAAGACTCAGATTGTCCAGATTGAGTGAATTAATATGCATATACAATTTAGGATCATTGCTGACACATTATAATTGCTAATGAGAGTAATTATGGGACTCAAGAAAATGTGTTAAATTTAAAAAAATTAATATTGAATAACAATATATAATGATAGTAATGTGCTACATTTTGATACAGATGGAACCAATTCAAATTTTGAATAGGAGAAGAAGCAATTGTAATCATCCCACTAATGTAGGACATTCTTTTTAATAAGTATACATGTTTTACTCTCTTAGTCACCTATCATTCAGGGTTCAATTGTAATCAATAGCAGATATATTAGCTGTTTCAATAGAAGGGTATTTGCCAAAGGATATAGAGAGTTGAAGAAGTTTCTGGAGAGCTGGATTCAGGTTTGAAATGCTACCAGCAGAGCCCACAGCCACAGCACAGGGCTCCCCAGTGAGGCAGTACTACTCCATCATGGCCACAGACACCAGAGGACTCTGGTACCCCATGATGGCCACCCTCAGAAGCCTGGGAAGACCAGCTGCCCCAATACCAATACCACCCTTGCCGAAAAACCAATCCTGCCCAGCAGCTGCTCCCCACCTACTTTCCCTTAAAATGAAAGTCCTGATCTGGTTCGTCTTCTTCACAGAATTTTAGCATCATGTCTCTGCTCTAGCTGCAAGGCAAGCTACAAAAATGAACTTCTGAAAGTCTGCAAACATGCTGGTTGTTCAAAGTTGTTACCTGGCCACCCAGACAGGAAGACTCATCAACCACTCCCAAGAACTCTTAGGACCTTATTTAACTGACAGAGGTGACCAGCAGTTGATATGTCAGTTGTGAAATTGAAGAAGCATTCCCGCTGCTTGCGGATTTGAACTACTAGGTAGGACTTATCAGAAGATACAGAGAACAATAAGGCTGAATTTTACCACCCTGAATTTCACAGGGAGGCAAGAAAGGCATCAAGAACAGGGATCCCATTGTCATGTGCAGTATGTGAGACATATTAATGAATATCCTGAAATCACAATAGGAAACTCCCTTCTTCCAAAAGTACAAGGAGAGGCTATGTTTAGGCCATGGAGCAAACATTTGCTGAGGACTGTTCACAGCGATTATAAAAATATAAAGTTATATAAAACATAAACTTAATCTGTGTTGTACAGAAATATTACATATTGTCTAGACATTGAAGACGTGACTCTGAAATGCAAGATTTTCATATTTAAGAAGGAAATGCATGTGGAAATGTGCAGAGACTGTTCATGGTGGGATGGACTGTTCAATTTGACTGAAAAGTTGGTGGGTCCAGAAATGTGGTAGGATGTGTTGAATGTGATCATAGAGAACTGGGGTTTAACATTCAGAGAGTGGACAGAGTGGATGCTGATGTGGTGGTTGACCACTAGTGGATGTGAGATGGGCAGGAGAGGCCAATCCCAGTGACCATGCCAGGAGGTCTGAGCCCCACTCACACCCCTGTGAAGGTGAGAGGAAACATGTTCTTGGGGAAAGAATAGCTAGCTTAGATAAAACAGATGGAGTTTAAGGTATTGGATTACTTTTCTTTTACCACATAATCAATTACCACCGACTTAGTGGCTTAAAACACCAGCTCACGATTCTATAGGTCAGAGGTCCAGGTGCACTGGCTGTGTTCTCCCCCTCAGGTACCCTCACAAAAAAGTGAGAGTAAATGTGTCCTGAGTTATTTGGTGGGTCTGGGGCGATGGCTTGAGCTGGTTCAGATTGTGGCTGCATGAGTTTCTTGGGGCTGTAGGTCCCTGTTTTCATTGCAGTGGACTCTCCCTCACTCCACATCTCTCAGGCTTTGAACCTCTCTGACTTCTGCTCTTGCTTGTGGGTTGAGGAAACTCTGCCTCTGGGATGTAATTAGGCCCTCCAGAATATTCTTCCTATTATAAGGTCAACTGATCGTATCGTGAGACAACAGAGGGTCATCAGACTGGACTGTGGAGAAGCACTGAGGTTGGAGATGGGGATGTAGGAGTCACACTCTTAGAAAAGAGAGGAAGAAAAGTGATTGGAAGGTTACCTAGCTTGAGAAAAATGAAACACTGTAGATACTACAGGTAAAAAGAAAATCAAGTCTTAACAAGAACATGTAAATTCCATTCATAGATGAAAATCCCGGAATAGAGAGGGGGAGGTGGATAGGTATTGTTATGTTTCAGGAGACCATGATACTCAAAGTGACATGAATGTGAATGTGGAGAACACCTAACAGTAACGCAAAATTAATAAGAGCTCTTCATTTATTCACTTAACTAACATTTGCTATGTACCTTTATGTGACAAGTCATTGAATTTGAGGCAAAGATAGCATGTCCTACATTGAGAAGAGAGAGAGAGGGACTGCCAAAAATCCAATGCCATCCCCTTAAAAATAAAAGACATTAATGAGAGTTAGTGGTCAAATCTGGCCATGAGATTGTACCAAGGAGAAAGACTAAGCCAGCATCTCAGATTCTAGCAAAATGAAATCCATAGAAGCAGCACCAGACACTTATAATAAAGGTGCTACCTGCTGGAAGACCTCCCTACAGTCCCCCAGGGGATAGAATGTGAGTTGGGCAAGAATGCAGGTGGTGTGCAAAGAACACTGGGTGGACTAAGGGGAAGGGGTTCCGGAGGGAAGAAACAGGCCCTGCATGTGCACAAGCTCTGGTCAGTATTTATCAGACTTGGATCTCAGGCCAATCGAAGACAGCAATGGAGCATTTTCACCTTTGAATCTATAGCACATCATTAGCCCTCAATAAATTTAAATTTAAATAAATGAAAAGCAGATAGCAGGCAGTGGCCTGAGCCTACAAGAAGAGCTGTTAGTACCAGGCATTGGTTGAGAAGGTGCATGGTAAATTATACTTCCTGGAAATATAATTTTAAAGATATAATCATGAAATATTAAAAGAATTGTAAAAGTGGCAGTGAATTATTTAGAAATAGTGTCCCTGCATGCACAGTACAATATTCAGACGGGTGCTAAAATGTATGCTACAAGGAAAGCCTTAGTATAGTTTTATGTGAGCTGCATATTTCCAATAAAGCTGGGATGCAATTTGAAGCTTTTGAATTTCTTCATCCTGTTTCTCTGTCTCCTTGTAGAGCTCCCTTTGATTTCAAAGGTGCTTCATTCCTAGAATGAGAAATAGATGGTGAGAACATTTAATTCTTCTAGGCTAAGGTTTGAAACAGGTTTTTCAATTTACAGATAAAAATTCTACCTTTGGACTTGAACATTGCTCAGCTTTACCTGAGATAAATCCACAGAAGTAGCCTACACCTTCTGACTGCATATTCCCATCACATAGGAGCAGGCACTGTTTTGGAAGTGGGGTGGGGAGGGAAGTGAGGCAAGGAGAGAGAGTGGGGAGCTGCCTGCTCCTCTACTAGACAGAGAGAGCTGTGATAAGATCACTCATGTTTTCTGTAAGAGAAAGCAAAAATTTACTAAAACTACTCTTGGATGCTAATGATTTATTTGCTAGGGTTTATTCATCACACTCATTTTTAAAGGAAAAGTTACTCTGTCCCTGAGATCCTAAATAATTTTAATTCCACACGTATTTATTGGATGTTTCTGACTAGTCTCTGTGGTTGGTGTTGGGAATATGGCAGTCCTTGACCTCCAGGGTTTTCTAATCTGCCAGGAAGGAGAGAGAAATGCATATTTTCTTTTTGAATGGAAAAAAAAAAAGTAGCAAGGCAAAAGATATACAAGTTGCAAAAATATTTAAAATATGATGTTAGTCATGACCAATCCTTGGTTATAGGGGAATAGATATAAGTAAATATAATAGTAATGACATGCATGAAAAGCCTTATTCTGCAATAATTCCCTCTCAGCACTTGGAAATGCAAATCTTACCAAAGAGCTCCATTATATGTCATATAACTACACAATACCTAACTTTGGGAAGAGGTTAAATTAAGCAAAAACACTAACCCTTATCTAGTCAACAGCATTCTTAAAGTGTTAGAATTCCACAAAGTCCTGGGCCCATTATCTCCTTTCACGCTAGTCCCCACAGTACACCTTCCTTGGTCCTTTAAATTCCATAGGGCCCATTGCCATGTTCTGAGTCATCATCCTCTTTGACTTAGGATTCTCTTTTATGTTGCATCTGTAAACCTGAAATGGCCCAAACCTTTTTTTTTTTTTTTTTCTGTTGTACTGGAAACACAGAAATCATGTAGGAAGGTTTTCTTTGGGCTCCTCTCAGAAGAGTAAAAGAAGCACCCAGAGTGTTTAAGGTTTGCATGAGAGGATAAGAAATACTCGAGCCAGTTATCAGCACCAGAGAGAATCTGAACAAATGGCTAATGAGCTGTCAAGCCAGACTGTGGTTGTCTCCATGGTCCTCCTCCTTTGAATTTTAAACCCTAAGGTTAATGGAGCATGGGGAGGAGAAACAGCCATTGTAGACTTAAAAAATGTAGAAAACCCTTTGGGCATAGTATAAGACTGTATAGAGTTAATAGTTAAATGTGGAAACAGTAGAGATTTGCTTGTTGGAAACAAAATGGAATAAATGATGGAAGGAAATAAAGATTGAAGAAAGGGAGGAAGGGTGGGAAAGAGGGAGGAGATACTGAGGTTGGGGAGGGATGAAGATAGACACCAGGGATGGATGTTTATTGGCCTAGCTTGGGGCATGTCCAACACTGAATGCTCTGTGTCTATCATAATATTGATCCCTGGGTCAGAAGCAAAGATTCCGTGACTGTGAGCCATACTATGATGGGTAGGAATAGTTTTCCACAGATAGTCAGGCTGCTCTTACTAGAAAATGAAGGTGAACCTTGGTAGAAGGCTGGCAAATATATCTTTATTTGAACTGTTTTATTAGTTCTCCATTATTATTGCAGACTAACCAAGCTGTAGTATTTGAGAATTAGAATAATAAAGAACAAAAGTCAGTTAAAAATATAGCTGGCCAGAATTATTAAAGCTGTACATTTCATACTTTCAGGTTCTAAGTCAGAAATTCAGTCACTGTCGACACAAGATAGGTCAATCTCATTACGCTGCTTGCCAATATAAATTAGACGGCTTCTCGTCAGTCTTTCTTGCTCTCTGACTGCACACATGCTTGTCCAAAGCTTTAATGGCCATAGGTAAAGCACTAATTACATATTCCACACTAGTAATTACTGTGGCAGAAGTCTTTGTGACTGCTGGGGAGGGTAAATATTTCAGTATTATATTTGCAATGAGAGTTACGCTCCATCCTGCCCTCATACGATAACATGTAGACTCAGAATTTGTTTTCATCTTAATCTGTCTCTCCTTAGGTATACAGTGGAATGAGGAGCCTGGAAGCGGGATTTAATTCTCAGTTTTGATTTTTATCTTTGTCTGTTGACAGATGCCATTCTGGCCAATGAAAGTGAATTCTCCAAATTGTTGCCCCTTAAATAGACAGCTTTGTCTGGCACATTCAGAACAGAGCAGCAGAAAATAATGCTTAAGACAGATTCCAAGCCAAACTTCCTGATATCAAATCCCAGATCTGCCACACACCTGTGTTTGATCTTGAACAATTTCATCTCTCCCTTTCTGTTTCAGTTCTATCTGTGAAGATGGCACAAGCCTAGGACCTATCACATAGAGTAGTAAAACTGACTAACTGGGGTAATATTTTTATAATATTCAGAACGATGCCCAGCACTGGGTAGGCAACACAGAAATGATTATTAAATGAAGGAATGAATTTAAAGAAATAAACATGTAAACATCTCAAGTTTTTAATAGATGTTAAAAGATTTTGTTAGCTAACATTTTATATCAATTAAAATTATGCAAATATTTTACCCCTCACACATCAGATAGAGCTCTAATCTCTAGGGTATATAAAGAGCTCAACAAGATAAGCATGAAATAACCAAATGATCCAATCAATAAATGGGCCACGGACCTGAACAGACACTTCTCAGAGGAGGATATACAATCAATTAACAAATTTATGAAAAAATGCTCATCATCTCTAGCAATCAGAGAAATGCAAATTAAAACTACTCTAAGATACCATCTCACTCTAGTAAGAGTGGCAGCTATTATGAAGACAAACAACAACAAGTGCTGGCGAAGATGCAGGGAGAAAGGTACACTCATACATTGCTGGTGGGACTGCAAATTGATGCAGCCAATTTGGAAAGCAGTATGGAGATTCCTTGGAAAGTTGGGAATGGAACCACCATTTGACCCAGCTATTCCTCTTGTCAGTCTATACTCAAAGGACCTAAAAATAGCATATTACAGCGACACAGCCACATCAATGTTTATAGCAGCACAATTCACAATAGCTAAACTGTGGAGCCAGCCTAGATGTCCTTCAGTGGATGACTGGATAAAAAAAATGTGACATTTATACACAATGGAATATTACTCAGCACTAAATAATAACAAGATCATGGCATTTGCAGGGAAATGGATGGCATTAGAGAAGATTATGCTAAGTGAAGTTAGCCAATCCCCAAAAAACAAATGCCAAATGTCTTCTCTGATATAAGGGGCTGACTCAAAATGGGGTTGGGAGCGACAGCAAGGGAGGAAGATTACCTCTAGATATGGAATAGGGGTGGGAGGGAAAGGAAAGGAGAAGGGGAAGAGCTTGGATGGTGGAAGGAGACCCTCATCATTATACAAAATACATGTATGTAGATGTGAATTTGGTGTCAACATACCTTATATATAGTCAGAGATATGATAAATTATGGTATAATGGTGTATTAAGAATTGTAATACAAAAGTAAATAAATAAAATTTGATTTAAAAAAAATAAAAAATAAAATTATGCAAATATCACATATTTCCCATGGAAAATTTCAAAATTAAATAACTGGAATAAAAAAGAAATAAACTTACAAATGAGACAACTGTTTTCAATTTCTTAATAACCATAATCTTACAATAGTTTTAATTATTGATAATAGTTTAGTTTACATTTTCTGTTTCTAACACAACTAATTATAGCTTTAGTCATATTCCATAGTCTTAGGTATTTTACCAATATGTTACATTTTGAGTTGATTTTATGTTATTAGGTTATGACCCACTGCTAGATATCTAGATGAGCTCTGTACTTTGTCACGTTTTGTGATTCTGGGATAAACATTCCTTAGGAAAGTCTTTGCACATTTTTGTGGGGGCTGAGGGTGCCTGGAAGGGCAACTTCAGAGACCAGGAACAGGAGCACATCAGGTGTTTGATAAGTATTATCAAAATTGTGCCCATGGATGACATGTCAAATTACATTCCTGGTACATTACTGTTTTCCACGGTGACCATCTAAGGAATAGCACGGATACCACTTTACCTGAACTCAGCACAACCTGGGAACCCAGGAGACCTTCTCACTTTCTCTCCAGGACCACACTATTCCCTCTTTCTCTCCTTTTGTCTTCGCCTCCACCGTCTATCTCTACATTGTCTTCCTCTCCTCTGCCTGTCTGCTTTTTCTTCATTAGGTCCTTTTTCTCAGGTTTTAGATTCTGCTGAAAGATCTGCCTCAGCATGCACATTCTTCCCAACACTCAAGGACTTTATTTTAATTTCTAACCAGTGCCTTTCTTCCCACCCCTTTTGTGACTAAGAGTCTCTCAGACTTAAAGGTCTGCACTCTTTTCTCTGGGCCCATCAATTTTTTTGGTGGTATTAGTGCTGGTGGATCACAGAAACCCCAGACTTAATTGTTTTTAAATGTGGAAAAATAGTGTCTTAGAAAATAGCAAAATTATTGACATGGTATTGTTACTGCAGCTACAAAGTTTGCTACTTTCACTGGAGACTTGAGTTTATTACATAAGCAGCCTGCCTTAAGTTTCTTACCATCTCACAAGTATACTCTCTAATATAATTTATTCATTGAAGCTTGCAATTGTGTTTCTGCCTTAGGGCTTTATTTTCATCTCCTTACAATATACAAAATTAAACCCCAAAGACAATAGCATTATATATGTTTCAAATAATTCTTCAATGGATATTTATAATTTCTATTTCATGCAATACAACAAGATCCTGTGCATTGATTGAGAGCACTGTGTGGAATATAAACTAAAGTGTAAAATGTGGCTGAGATATATTTCAACAAAGACGGTTTTATCAATCTAAACTCAAAAGTGCTTCAAA
Organism: Marmota flaviventris; assembly: GCF_047511675.1. NCBI lineage: Eukaryota > Metazoa > Chordata > Mammalia > Rodentia > Sciuridae > Marmota > Marmota flaviventris. The sequence goes on along the minus strand of NC_092498.1, from coordinate 9,500,035 downwards.
AAGGTTCATGTATATTTTTACAAAGACAGGATTTCTTTTATTTTTATGGTTATATTTCATTGTGTGTATGTGCACACACACACACACACACATGTGAAAACATATACCCTTTTTCTTTATGTATTCTTCATTTGATGGACCTTAGGTTGTCTCCATGTATTGGCTATTGTACACAGTGCTGCAATGCATGTGCAGGAAGAGATGTGTCTTTGAGATACTGACTTCATTTTCTTTGAATACCTACCTAGGAGATGATTGCTAGATCACACGATGAGCCTACTTTTAATTCTTAAGAAGCCATAAGGACTATGCCAATTTACATTCCCATCAATAGTGTACAAGGGCTCCCTGCTTTCCCACACTCAATCAAAATTTTTCTCTTGTCTTTTTGATAATTGCCATTCTAATAGGTGTAATATGATAGTTTGAATTTGCATTTCTCAGATAATGAGTGATGGTCACTTTTTCATATACTTTTTGATCATTTGCATGTCTTCTTTAAAAAATGTCTATTCAATTCATTTGTTCAATTTTAATCATATTGCATCTGTGTGGGTGTTTATAATTGGGTTTCTTACATATTTTAGATGTTAAACCCTAACCAGATAGGTGATTGGAAAAATATTTTCTCCCATCCCATTTGTAGCCTTTTTGTTTGTTTGTTTTATTTCTTATTTCCTTTGTTTTGCAGAAGTTTTTTGTTTGTTTGTTTGTTTTTTGGTTTTGTTTGTTTGTTTTAGGTTCATGTGGACCCAGCTATGTAGCTTTGCTTTTGTTGCCGTGGTTTAGTGTCCTGTCAATACCTCATTGTGAGGACCGATGTCAAAGAGCTTTTCCTCTGTGTCATCTTTTTGGTCTTGTACAGTTTCAGATGTTTCATTTAAATCTTTAATAAATTTGGAGTTAATTTTTATACATAGCATAAGATAAAGGTCCAGTTTCATTACTTTGTATTTGGAAATCCAGTTCCTCAAACACCGTTTGTTGAAGAGACTCTCCCTCCCTGTTGTCAAAGGTTATTTTCTAGATGTGCGTACATTTCTAGCTGGGCTCTCTGTTGTGTTCATTTGTCGGTGTGTTTATTTCATGCCAATTCCATGCTGTTCTGATCGCTGTCGTTTTTATAATACGGTGTGAAATCAGGAAATGGTGATACTCCCAATTTTGTTCTTCCTTCTCAAGAAGGTTTTGGAATTTTCCTTGTATTTGTGTCCTCAGCTTTTTTCATCAATGTAGCCCAGTTTTCAGGATATGGATCTGTCGCTTCGCTAACTGCGTTCGTGTATGTTCATCTTTCTGTACTAGTGTACATTTAATGGTTTTCTTAATTTCAGCTGCTATTTGATGCTGCTGACTTTTCATCCTGCAGCTTTACTCAACTGATTTATTAGTTCTAAAAGCTTTTTGGTGGCGTCCGCAGGGTTATTTATATACACAATCAAGTCCTCCACAAACAGAATCGCCTCCTTCCTTTCTTGTTTGGATGTCCTTTATCTCTTTTTCTTTTCTTTTTTTTTTCATTTTGCCTAGTTTTTCCAGCTAGGACTTCCTGTACCCTGGTGTTGATAGAATTAGTAAGAAGGCTCCCTCTGTCTTCTCCATGACTTAGAGGAAATGATCTCAGCTTCTCATGGTGGAGTGTGATGTTAGCCATGGGTGACATGCAGACTTACCTCTGTTGGGTTACAGCTTTTCCCTCCCTATTTTTCATAACTTTTATCATGAAAGGATGTTAAGTTGAGTCAAATGCCTTACAACAATCGAGGTAATTATTCAATTTTAATCTCTCATTTTGAGATGATATCTCACATTTATGGATTTGCTCATGCAGAACCAGCCTTGCATCCTAGGAAAAATCCCACTTGACCATGGTGGAGATCCTTTGAATGTGCTGTCCCATCCAATTGTCCAGTGTTTCAATGAGGATGTTTATTTCAAAATACTTTGTAATCTTTTCTTGATCATACTTCTTTGGCTTTGGTGTGAATGCTGGCCTTGTAAACTAAGCTTGGAGTGTTTCTGTCTCTTCCTTTGGGCCAGTAGGCGGTGGAGAGTGGGGGCGGTTAAAAGAATTGGCTTTCATTCTTTCTTAAATATTTGGTAGACTTACTAGTGATATCATGTGATTTTAGGTTTTGCTTTTTTCTGCAGGTTTGGTCTCTAATCCAGTCTCCTTACTGTTTCCAATCTGTTCAGATTTTCTATTTTCTCATGATTTAATCATGGTACATTGTATATTTCTAGGGATTCATTCATTACTTCTAAGGTAAAATTAGTTTATTGTTGTAAAAGTATTCTCAGTATCTAGGTTTCTCTCCTAGCCAAACTCTAAATTTTGCAAGAATGACTGGACCTCTCACTTCATTCATTTCCCTATCTTTAAAGTGGGCATAATTATCTGCTTCTTAGGGCTGTATCTCAATATCAAGTAAATAACCTGCTTATGCCTTCCATAAGGTAAATACTAAGCAAATGAAGAAAATTACATGCAAGATTGTTAACATAATGTACATAGCATCTTAATATGTTTGTCAAAATAACAGCAGATCTAAAAAGAGAGTAAGAACTAAATACCAAAGTTTTATGTCCCATGATAAGACAGCATTTGGAGCCTGGCTATAGAAACTCTTCCCTTGTTAATTTATTTTCTTCTGTAATTCATATATCTATTACAGAAGAATACATACACTTATGTATGTGTAAAACTGCATGAGAACCACAAATCACTCAGAACACAAAATTAACATTGAACTGGTAACAATGGCTAGATAGATAAATGATACAAAGGCATAAGTTAGTCAGCTTCAAGTCAAATTTTTCAGACATTTCTGGTAGGACCAGATTGGTTCCCCCAAACCATTGTTTTGTAAGTTACAATGATGCATCCACTTATCAGTATGACAAGATTGTAAAGTTTCTTGAGATTCATAATACTTTTTTTAAAAAAGAAAAATAATGCACGAAAAATTGAAAGAAATTATTTGACTTCATGTTTTTGGGGAAAAAAAAAAAAAAACAAAACTTGTTTTTTAGCTTTTGAACATGCATCTTTCAATTCCCTGACCATAATTTACACTGAAGTCACCAACTCTTTAGAGTTAATCCATAGTAACTAGCATTCATAATCTCTGAAAACATATTTACAAGATGACAAATGCTTTCACCAAAAATTAGTGCTGAATGCACCATTTTATTCTACCTTGCCATTAATCTTTTGACAAGAGTGGCAAATACACAATACTGCATTACTTCATTGTTGAATATGAACAGTTTCAAGAATTCAGTACAAGATGTAAGTTAATGATAGATGTATTCATTCATACAGAAATTATAATATATTTGCAATAAATACAATACCCTTCTATTCCTGCAGCATATTATTTTAAAAAAAAAATGTATCTCCTCCTCAGTGACACATATATTTGTAGTTCATTGCTTAATCCAACTTTTTGCTACAAATAACTGTGTGATATTGGAAATGTACTAAAATTTTGTAAAGGTCATATTTTATTTACTGAGAAAATGACATGATTTGAATAAAGGAGCTCTGCAGTTCATTTCATCTTTAAATTTGCTAGAAGCAAAGCTAGAAGCTCGTTGTGTGTACATATATGTATATATGAATACATGTCACTGCATATGTAAGCACATGTACATACACATACAAATATATATTAGTTTTGGCACAATGTGGAGAGGAGGTCAATAAATATTTTATCAATTTCATTTTGTTTTATACACATATTGGAAAGAGCCCTGTGCTGCTTCTGTGACACCTTTTGAGGACTAGCTGGAGTGGGGGGTGTGAAGCATCCCACACGCCTGGTGCTCATGGGCATGTTCTCTGTAGTGATGCAAGAACTGTGAGAATCATGGTGCTTAAAGACTGAAAATCATAGATACCTGTCTATGAGGACGGTGTTCCTGGGACAGAGAAGAAGTAGAGAGGAGCATAGAAGTGGCTCCGTGTCTTCAGGCTGGGAGGAGGGTGGGAGGGAAGGACTTTTCATTTCAAGAACAAGATGGTGGGAGCAGAGAGCCAGGTAGCATGGACGTGCTCTCAATGGAGGACATGTCCTGTCCCTTACCCAGATGAGGGCCAGTGGTTGCCCCACAGCTATGGACACTGAGACATGTTCTCTGGTCATAGCTTCTGGGACTAGGTGAGGGTGCAGAAGAAAAGCCCAAACCCCTGACTCATGTAAAACCAAGCATGCCAAGATGTGGGTCTGATGGACCCACAGACCTGGGCCCTGAAGGACAGCCTAGTGTGACATCAAAGTGAGGTGTGGGCCTTCTGTGGGGAGAAGCCAGCGTAGGTAGAGTGAGAAGTAAGAAACAGAGATCCCTGCTGCGGCTCCACTCTGAGCAAGCAAAGGGGGACCCGCAGAGGCAATTGAGTTAACACCAGCTGTCGTGGTGGGAAACCTCGACTCCAGGATTCCAGAAGGAATCCAGCAAGTGCCAGCTCATTAGCTGAAGAGCTTATCCTATATAAGTTACATAAAAGGGCATATAATTCGGGAAATGAATTTATATTGTATGGGCAGGGGCAGACATGAAGAAGGACCTAAATAGGAATTGTTGGTAACCGTTTATGCAAGTTGAACTAAAGTCTCTAATACGGGATGGCAGAAGTTTTAGGGGGAAAGGTAGACATCTTGGCTGCTATTTTAAAATTATTATTCAGTTTGGGTCAAGGGAATTTTGAAAATACCAGTATTGCAAAATGAAAAGGAGGAAGAAAAATGAACAGAAATGGCAGAGCTAGAGAAAGAGGGCCAGGCCAGGCAGGGCTTCCGATGCCAAGATGAATGTAAATGTAGAGGAAGAACCAACCATGTCAATGCTGAAGATGCACAATTCAAAATCAAACTCAATTGGATGGCAATCGATTAAAAGTCTCAGAAACTTATAAGAGAAAGAATGTGACACATGGATGAAAAATATGTTCTTGTCTGAGTCACTTTGGTATTCAAAATTTTTGAAAAATTAGAATTTAAATTTAGAGCTAAATAAATATTAGTGGTATTTATATTAGTAGTAGTGTGGTTGAGCTTTTCCATATTTTGTTTCCTCATTTGCTTGTAATACGCCTCTTTTTTTCTCAGGTTCTTTATCAACTTGAAAATCCTTGTTCGTTCTTGTACCAGACAGTTTTAATAGTTTGATGAACTGGCAAGTTCTCTAATGGGTGGTGGGAATGATTCATCTTAAACCCTAAATTCAAATAATATCAGGAGACAATTTTCTAATGGTGCATGCTGCTTTTAGCCTTTATTTCAGTATTAAACCAGTGACACTTCATTAATTTTTAGAAGGATTTGATGTGCCTATTAAGTAGTTCATAGAATCCTCTGACTTTCAGTTTCCTGAGGAGGCCAATCTATTTCACGTTCCCCTCTCCATTTAGCATATTGTTAACATTTTGTTTCTCTGTTTAGCAAAATTACTTTTTTAAAAAAATATTTATTTTTTAGTTGTAGTTGGACACAATACTTTTACTTCACTTATTTTTATGTGGTGCTGAGAATAGAACCCAGGGCCTCTCATGAACTAGGTGAGCACTCTACCACTGAGCAATAACCTCAGCCCCAAGCAAAATTACTTTTGAGAAAAATTTAAAATAGTATTCCGGTATATATAAGTACTTTTTCGTTTTTAATATTTACTTATAAAAATATAACACATTTGCACAGGAAAAGATAGCATGGGCTTTAGGATCAGACTTCTGAGAATTCCACCTGATTTCTGTCCCTCTGGTGCTATAGGCAAGTCACCTAAACTATCTGAGATTTTTCTTTTAACATATATAATGTTGGTATTTTTATAAATATCACTTTTACATCTATTGCTATAAGTGGTCATTAGTTATTTATGGAAATCTGACTAAAATTTAGCATCTTTGTTATTTCAAAAGATCACAAAATGAGACAAGAAAAACATTAAGAAATAAATAAAAGAATAGATAAGATTATATGGAGACTTTTTGATTCATGGTTTTATACTCAGTGTGCAAAATATTTAGTTTCATTGGTTAACAGTAATAAAGTAAAAACCAATGATAAAGTATCTAACATTATTAATGGAGAAAATTTTTTAAAATAATAAATAGAATTAGTAAAGAATTCAGATTTTACTCTGAAACAATCCTGAGTCACATTATTTATAATTTTATCTGTGATTACTTAGTATATTTTCAGTTTCATATTTTGCTCTGAAATCACTTGAAAAATCATCATTATTATCAATATTTAATCACTATTATTAATTTTACTAATGCTACAAAACAGTATATGTAATTGTTTTTTCCCAAGTTTCTTGCCTTTTCTTTACTTATGAAAATTTAGATGTTCCTTGTTTCAGTTTATTGAATAATCATATAGTAGAAAAGTAAACATATCTGTGTAAAAATCTACTTTCCTCTGAAAAAGGGTAACAAGCCATGAGAGTTATTTCAATAGGAAAAAAAAAAAAAAAAACTCCAACCTTGACCAAGTGGAGCTAATAGATGAAGGACATGATTACACTTTGACTCACGTGAACTGTGTCATCATATTGTATCACAAAACACATAAGGACCTCTTTCTCCTTCTAGGAAAGTTTTTATGCTTAGTTATCATGGTACCACATATTCTCCTGGTTCCCTTTCTGCCTACCTGTCCTTCCTTTTCCTTTTCCTCTAAAACATTATCAAACATTAGCATGTTCCTTGGGTCCTGGATTCTCTACACATCTCTCACTAGGTCATTTCATTTAATATCGTCTGTAAAAACCATTCATAAAGGAATGGGGATGTAGCTCAGTGGTAGAGCACTTGCCAAGTTTGTGCCAGGCCCCCTGAGTTCAATCCCCAGCACTGAAACACACACACACACACACACACACACACAATTATAAACTTCTTACTGGAGATGGTGTTGTATTGTATTCTTGGCTCTTGTGTCTTTGCATGAGAGGATTTCAAGAAACCATGAGACTTGGTAAAAGTGAAGCAAAATTTTTACAAGGGAAAGAAGAGGGGAAAAGACACTCCAGGGAAAGAATGGGTCTTCTCAGAGAGGACAGCAATAACTCACTCTTTCTGAGACTTAATGGGGTAGAAGGGGAGGTTTCTGGAGAATTGCACCAAGCACTGTCTGTTAGCTGTTGACTGACAGTAGCATGGTATCAGTCAGGTAAGTCCCTGCTGCGAACGCTTCTACCTAAAGGCGGCCCTCAGTCATTAGGCTTTGTGAAGGTCACAGAGGCCCTCTTTCATCCAGTCTGGCCTGGAACAGGGTAACTTGTGTTCTTTTTATTGGCAGAGGAGTCTGGACCTACACTCCTCAGCCCTAAGAAGGAAGAAGAACCCTGGAAATAACAAGCTTGTTGGTCAAGGGTTTGTAGCTTACTGTTCTCTCTTAAACTCAAGCTGGCTCAGAGTGGCCTGTGTGAGCTGCTTCAAAGGAAGAGTCAGAGTTAGCATGAAACTCAGTGTTCACAATGAATGCTCAACTCCCTCTTCTCACCGCCCGTGTCTGCTTGCTACCTAACAACTGATGGCTCCAAATCTCTGATTTCTCCGAGACCCAGGTTCATGTATACAACCAATTTGGAATCTTGCCTTGGATATCTACAGACACCTCCAATTAAGGCTGACACACCACTCTTGTTCTCCTTCTTCAAATCTGCTTCTCTAATTGTCTTTTCCATCTCTTCCCAGTGTTAGCACCAACACACTCCAGGTTTCTCAAGTCAAAACATCTAGAAGGAATCCTTGATTCATTTTCTGCTTTTACTATGGCCATGACAGTCTCCCTTCCTGTTCACTGACAGGACCTTAAGCCAATCCAACATTTTTTATTGTTTTTCTCTTTTTTTGTAGTGATTAATTATTTATTCCAAGGATGGCTTTTATTCACCTGATTGGCTTGTTTTTGTTTGCTTTGGGATTGCTATTCAATATCTTTTTGCTTTTTCATGGTCCTAAATGACTTAGTATAGGGCTGGTATCCATTCACAGCTTACTTGGTGGAAGTTTGACTTCCTATAACAAATATATTTTATAAGCCCTGTGGTTATTACAAAGATTAAATTCTTGAGGATTTAAACAAAAACCACTTATTTATCAAGTGAATATTTTAATTTCTTGCTCCTTCATTATATGTCATTAAACATCAAGTAAAATGGGTAAAATAGAAAAAAATATTTTTAAACTTAATTAGATATTTGTTCAACCTGCCTCTGACTCAATGTTTTGTTCCTACAGTCATGGGATTTAAATATTTATTAATGAGATTTTTTGTGAATTAGATGTTAACAAAATAGTGAGAGCACTACTCATCAAAGTATTAATTTTAATGATAATGTGTCTTCTTATTGCAAGGTTCCTCATCAAATACAATGATAGCATATGTTTTCTTTTAATTTTTATCATGGCCAAATCAAAATATTGAGGCTTAATTAGTTGGATCCCATATTCCATAATGTCATAACACTTAGATTTACAAGTAGGTTAAAAACCAGTTTCATCCCAATTCTAGTCTAACATGCTTTCTACTATAATATGTTATCTTAATCTCAGGTTATAAATAAAATTATAGTTTAAGAATCAAAATTAGTGACATGGTAGTTACAAAGATGTGGGAAATTTTTCATGAATGCAAAAGATGTTGGCTCTATTAAAGTGTGCAGAGAATGTGGAGCCTATCTTGCTTTGTTTTAATGGGACTTTCATCTCTAAAATTCTATCCTGACACAATGCAAGATCAGCCAGTTCAGTCTCACATTATAGAAGAAACTATTCAAGAAAATCTTGGTGAGGAGAATTGATGACTCCACTGTATGTATGAAGATATCATTATATGTCATTTAATAGAGGATTTCCCTAAAAGCAACTGCACCATCAGCCTCCATATCTATGGGTTCTACATCCAGGAATTCAACCACCACAAACTTAAAATAGGAAAAAAATTGTGTCTGTATTACACATGGGAAGACTATTTTCTTGTCCCTATCCCTTAGGCAATGCAGTATAACAACCATCCATACAACTTTACATTGTATTTGGTATTGTAGGCAGTCTAAAGAGGATCTAAAATATGGTTTTAGACAACTTTTTAACTGCTGTGACTAAAAGACCCAACAAGAAAAATTTTAGAGATGGAAATGTTTATTTGGGGCTCATAGTTTCAGAAGTCTCAGTTCATCGACAACTGGCTCTATGCTCTGAGCCCAACATGTGTCAGAACACCAAAGCAGAAGAAAAATGGCTCAGAACATGGGCACCAGGAAGCAGAGAGACACACACTGCATACCTCAAAGGTTTACCCCCAGTGACACACGTCCTCCAGCTACACCCTTCTGCCTGCAGTTAATAGCCAGTTAATCCCTATCAGGGTTATAATGCAGTGATTAGGTTAAGACTCTCTTAACTCAATGATTTCACTTGTAGGCTTTCTTGCATTGCCTCATACATGAGCATTTAGGGGACATCTCATATCTAAACCATAAGAAATATATACGGGGGTTATATCAGTTACATATAAAAATGGTGCTCTTTTAAGTAAGGGACAAGAGCATCCACAAATTGTTTCCAGAGTGGGTCGTGGAATCCATCTCCTGTGGATACTGAGGGATGACTGTGTTTACAAGTTCCATCTGCCTTTATCACTGTTTTCTGGTGTTGTTTCCCTACACTTTCAGAGCCTAGGCAGGTGGGAGTACTATAAATATTTTCTATTTGTATCCAAATACACCCACAATGTTTTTGATGAAGTCGTTTTATCTTGCCAGTATACAAATGCCCTCTTCACTAAAACAGATTCTGTAGTTAGAATAGATGTTTATTGAAAGAGCTATTATGTGCCATTCATGGATTATTAAAATGAACTGGGGAAGGATACAATGCTCACCACCCAGGAGCTGGCGTCAAGATTGAAATAAATAATGTGTGTAGAAAGTGCTGACCCAAGAGGAGGGAGTCATTCACTGTGCGTGAATTATGGGGCAGATCACAGTACTCGTAAAAGCCATTTGAGTTAGATCTGAGAGGATGTGTTTACTATATTTAACCGTATTGATCTTGAGAATAATCCTCTTCGTATTTTTTCCTAAAAAAAGAAAAATGGAACTAAAGCAGAGAAAGTTTTTATGATCTATGTTTTCAAGCATTGAAAATTAGTATATCATAGACCGAGTACAAGTATAAAACTTGAAGATACAAAGCAATTTTCCACCTACTTCAAGTCAGTAGAAACATCTGTCTCAATTATCATGATATTTCACTGGAAAAAGCCCTCATCTTTCTCTCCTTTCATGAAGGATAGATCTTACTTATAATTCATTGCATATACATTTTCCTTATATCATTGCATAGGCCACTAGTACCTTTATATCATCGCATGAATCATTGTATATTTAGTTTATATAAAATCTGCATGTATCAGTTGATTCCATTTATGTATATATTGCATACACATCTATATATACTGTTTTGCATATGTTATGTTAATGTGCCACTAACATGTTATTCCATGTACCATAAAATATTTTTTTAATTGAACAAAGAATATATGCATTTCTTTTTGCTCTCTGACATTTCTTCTAGTGATTTCTTTTAGAGCAGAAACTGTGCCCCAGAAAATAATGAGGCTTCAGTAAAGGAGTCCCTGAGGCAGATGGCATAGAGATGTTATCTGCATCTCTAATTATTTTGTTAATAAACAATAAACTATATTTAGTTACAAGTTAGAACATTTCCATTTTGTAAATGGTCTTCTGACCCTTTTGTTTATTAAGTGAGGGAATTAATGACAAGAAACATTCTGTACAAAACACTAGATGGAGACTAGATTTTGACAATGTACATGACAATCTGTTTTGAAATTCACCTACTGTACTGAATTAAATCTGAATTCTTGGGATTGATTTTCACTTTTATTTGTGTATCTGCTCAGCCATTTCTCCTGGCCATGCCCTATCCCTCTTAGAATAACTTGGAATAACTGAGTAAATCCCAGCCCTTCAGAATACCTGCCCGGTCTTTTTGCTGACCTATGTGGGCTGATGCTTTGCGGCAAGCAAAGGAAGTGATTGTGAGAAGTTTCCCAGTTAAGGACGTGGTAACACCTGAGTAACAGCTGTAGATCAAGCGGAGCTTGTTAAAACTGAACTGAAAAAGTGCTCTTTTACTAGTTTTGTCCATTTAGTGTATCAGAATTTTGATATAGCCCAAGGACTTCTCAAAGATAATGGCTACAGCTTAATTTTTAAAAGATTGAATTTATGCAGACAACCAAAAGAATTTAAATAATGACCACAGAAACATTCTTCAATGAGAATGTCCACCTAATATATATTAAGACAAGACAAATATCTAGAATAAATATAATAGGCATCCCCAGAAAAGCTCCTAATATTTCTCTACTGAAGATACCATGAGAACAAGAAGGGTGACTAAGGGATTACTTTTTATTATAGTCTAATCTGTCTTTCATGTGCTTTCTTTGCACCAGGCAACTGGGCCCAGGGATTCTCACATCGTGTTTCAGAGATCTTACTGCCAGACTAATATTCATTTATCATTTGATTTATTCATCATTTCATTTTGTACTTCATTGCTTCTTATATTTATTCCTTTAAAAGATATTTATTGAGTACCTGTTATGCCAAGGATAGCAACGTAGCAGTGGTTATTCATGAGGAATAAAGACCAGTCCTAGACTTCAAAAAATTTGATGATTCCTTACTTACCCCCTTGTTTAGGGTTTACTCTTTAACTGATTTCTGCAATGATTTCCTTCCTCCAGTATTCCAAATAGAGGCCAATTTATTTGATCACCTAAAAATGACTGCTGTATGGTAGAGCTCTGAATCCCTTTTTATCCCATAAATTTACTTTCTGCACTCTGTCAAGTAATATTTGGGGGGAGCTGAATGAATAAGAATGTATTTACAATTCTCTTTGTTAAACTAGGTACAAAAACTACCCGAGAAGAGAATGATGTCATTTTCTGGACAATGCCAGTGAATGGAAAATTATTTCTAATTAACTATGTCATTTCCAAAATTCTTCAGACTTTACTAGGAACACAGCCCCCAAATTACAAAAATACAATGTAAAGAAGTAGATTTGCACATGTAAAACTGACTTCCTGCTCACACAGCTTTTAGTTTCTTGGGAACATTCATGCTTGTACCCACTAATGAAGGCTTTGTCCTTGACCACAGCTAGAAGAGCACTGAACAAAGGGATGCTGGAGGGAGCCGTGTGGAGCTCCTCCAGGAGACTCACACAGGCAGAACCTCACAGCAGGCTTGCACACTTGCAAATGGGAAGCATCTCTCAGTGACTTCCACTTGGCTGTAATATTAACACTAATTTTTATTATTATATACAGAACACTTTCTGTGAACACTAAACATATATGAAACATCTGATTTCCCATGTGACAAAACCTTTATTAAATAAAGAATATTTTTGTACATTCTCCAAATGAACAAACTAGATATTCAAGTTTGTTTTAAAAACTGTAGTAAAAATTGAAAAATTCTAAAAAAAAAAAGTAACCTCAATAGCTAACATATAGAAGTGCTCCATAAATATAAATATTTGCTGAATGAATGAACCAGAGGAATTATTCACTGTAAAAATGAAATGACCTAACTCATTAACAGTAAAAATTATATGTAGTCAAGTATTACTCAGCAATAGTGTAAATAATATCCCCATATTAATAAAATAGATCAACCGAAACCTGTATAATAAGCATTAAAAAATAAAAACCATTTGATACTATTGCTAATGGTTTTATCATTATAGTTTGCATTTCAATGTTCTTTCTATATGAAGTGAAAGACATTTAGTTCAGTCTTTTATCTAACATAAATTTCTACTTCTAAATTAATTCTGATTTTCTAGCTGTAACTTGAATATCTACAGTAATAAGGAGCTTGCTACTTTAGTTGTAATCCATTTTATTATTAGTTATATCTAATTTAATATTTTTTTCTTCAATATCACATTAATATATGGCAGCCTATAGCTTCCTTTTCTAAAACCATCACCTACGGTAATACACACAAATAGTGTATTTCCCTTAGTCATGTTATTGTCAAGGACATTTTTCAAAATAAGACTAGAAATTACTTATAGTGTTTGGTAAATAAACTTTAAAATTGCAGAGTCAAGATTTTTAAACTTAATTGTCATACATTATTACATTAATCACATCATTTTTACATTGTATACAGGTATACAAGACTAATGTAAGATGAATGTAGATAATGTATGTAAAATAATGTTAAAATTAGAGTATATTTGCTGTCTCACTGATCCAGGCTCTGAATCTGTGCTGATTTCTGTGGCTATGATGCAGGACAGGAAGTAGATCAGATTTACCTGAGATTCGGAGTTTTTGCTGCCATGAAAACTCCATGTAGTTTTATGCAACAATGGAAGTCTGTACTGGTTCCAATTTTTGGTCTCCTAAAACATAATCTTGAGGTAATATTTGACATTTTAAGAAACAAATCAAAGATTTTAAAATGTAATCGACTTGTGAAATTCATAAATGCGTCTATCTTTTTCAAATTTCTGAAAACAAATTTGTATTTCTGTAAGTCTGTTTCTTACAACTGAGACTCAGTGCTTTGCCTGTGAAGAGGTGAGCTTATAAACATAGGCCTCAGATTGACAAATGGCTTCTCTAATTTTACTGAATTGCAAGAAATTTACTTATCTTAATTATGTAAGTTACATCAGGATATTACCAGTATTGTCAAGAGATCTCCTGAAAATTCTTTTATTGTGGTAAGCTGAGCCCTGAAAGGAATAGATTGTATTTAATAATTTTCTTTTTCTTGCTGAAAAGTGTTAGTTTCAAATTTGAGAAAAGAGCTCAGTTTTCAGTTTAATCTTTGGTCAGGTTAAAAAAATGGAAACCATTTGAGTACAATGAATACTTTATAGACAGACAAATGAAACTGACAATATTGAATCAAGAAGTAATTTTTAAACATTATTTATGGAAAACATTAATTTTACAAATGTGAAATAAAGCTAAATAATCTATATACACAAAAGCATGTATACTTTTGGAATGTGTATATTTATTGCTTTATTATTTAAAAAATAATTTTATCCTTTTATCACTAATCCTTTGAATATAGAAGATAGAAATGAAGTCTCTCCCTGATTTTCACTTATAAAACTTAAACATCTCTGGTCTTTTGAGAGCAATATCATGAGATTTAGTTCCTCCTCATTCTGGGATTTCCTCTTGAACATTCTGAGCTTTTCAATTATCCTTCAAAAGGTCAATCCCATGAGGTCCATCCTGTCACTATACATTTTATAGATTATAGTCCCTTTTTCTTGTGGATTTCCTGTTAAAGTATTGTGTTCATTCTTTATTGAATTGCCTAAATGTTTCTGATTGTTTAGTAGGACTTCATGTTTGGGATCTGAGCATTTTGTTGGTTATATGTTTAGGAATATTTTACCCAAATCCAAGGTTAGCAATCTCACAAATTTATTAATTCATTTTCAGAATCAGTAGTTTCTATTTTTTAATATAATGTACTTTATCCATACTTTCTTTTATAATTCGTGCTTTTTGAGCCTGTTTAAGAAATTTTTTCAACCACAAAAGTGATTTCATTTATCTATGTCATTTGCTAGACAGTTAAATGATTCACCTTATTTTATTCGACCTGTGTGTGTGTGTGTGTGTGTGTGTGTGTGTGTGTGTGTGTCTGTGACCAAAAGATCCTACAATAACAATTTTATAGGAGAAAATGTTTATTTGTGATCATAGTTTAAGAGGTCACCAGTCCATAGATGGCCAACTCCATTGATCTGTGCCTGAGATAAGGCAGAACATCATGGCAGAAGAATATGGTGGAGGAAAGCAGCTCAGGACATGGCAGTCAGGAAACAGAGAGAGAGCTTTCACTCACCAGGGACAAAATATAACTCCAGAAGGCATGTCCACAGTGAACCTCCTCCTCTAACCACACCCATCCTGCCTATAGTTACCAGCTAATATATTCAAATAGATAAATGCATTCATTAGGTTGAAATTCTCATAAGCCAATCATTTTAGCACCTCTAAACTTTCTTTTTCTTTTTTGGTAGTGGGGATTGAACCCAGGGGCACTTAACCAAGTCATATCCCTGGCCTTTTTATTTTTTTAAGACAGGGTCTCACTAAGTTGCTTAGGGCTAATTTGCTGACACTAGTCTCAACTTTGCAATTCTCCTGCTTCTCAACTTTGTAAGCCTCCCAAGTCTCTCGAATTACATGCATGTGCCACCCCACCTGGCTCACATCTAAACTTTCTTGCATTATCTCTCACATGAGCTTTCCGGGGACATCTCATATTTAAACCACAACACATCTCTTATAACTTGATCTGCATATTTTTAATGTGAGTTTTAACTGTTGTGTACAACATTTCCTTTCTTCCTGTGTGGATATGGAATTCACCCTGAATGCATTATTGGAAATATGACTTCTGTCATACCTCAAGTGCTGATACACACATGCATATATGTAGTTTGTTTCAGAAATCCGTATTTTGCTTATTTGATCTATTTATCTATCATTGCACTAATGACCCTTCTGTCTTCACTAATGATAGTTTCAGAATATATCTTAGAATCAACAAAATATGTGTAGTAAGTCAGCTTGCCATCACTCTGACAAAATACCTAAGAAAATCAACTTAGAGAAGGAAAAACTCACTGTAGCTACTTGGTTTCAAGGTTTCAGTCTATGGCCACTTGGTTCCATTGATTCTGGGTCTGTGGCAAAGAATCATCATGGCAGGCAAGTGTGGCAAGGCAAAGCAACTCACCTTGGTGGCCAGGAAGCAGAGAGAGAGAGAGAGGGAAAGGGGCCTGAGACAGGAATGCACTTCAGGGACCAGTGACCTCACCTCCTAAAGTTTTTATCTTCTCCCAAGAGCACCACAGTGAGGGATGCAGCAACCATATGGATAAATCTTTGGGCCAATTCACTGAGGACAAGGGGAGGGGGAGATGGATGTGAAGATTACATAATGTACGAAAATATTTTTGATCTTATACAGCAAGCATAGAAATATAGTTAGATGCCATAATTTCAAGATCAGATTATCCATAGAGTAAATTAAATTTACATAATTATTTCTAAACATTATATATCTTTTAGCATAGAATCAGGAATGGGTATCTTAGTTTATTATTTATATTAAGACAAATTGTTCTGGGATGTGCTCAGATTTCCAGACAGTCAAAAACATTTTACATCATGGTTCAGTTAATTATCTTATTAGGTCTCTTTACCAGTTTTATATAATTGACAAATTTCATAAGCATGTCTTCATGCCTTAAATAATAAAAATATTAAAACTGACAGTATACAGGGTGAAATCCTGTGGCACATCATTAGGGAGCTCTCTTCAAGTTGACATGGCCATTAATCAACATATTTGGGGCATGATTATTAGCCATTTTTGAATCTACCTAAAGCTGTTATCTCCCAGGCCACATTTTGCCATTTTATTACTTATCAGAAATTTTGCCAAATGCTCTGCTGTAATTAAAGTTGGAGATGCATCTTTGGAATGTATTGTGTTCTATTAAATAAGAACTTGATTTTAAAGGGAAATCTTTGTAACCCACCAATACCACCTCCACTATCACCAGACCTCCATCTCTCTTCTATTCTAAGTATTCACAATGCACACCCAAGAATTTAAAGAAGATGTTTTCTATACATTTTAAATTTTCCAATTCTCTCCCTTTTAACATTGATGTTTTTCCCCCTGTTCTGTGGCTCTTGTTGATGTTGTGCCTGTCTCTGAATTTCTGGCAGCAGCTTTGATAAATATTCAAAGGAAGTAAGATTACCTTTTATGAATAATGTCAGTCCTTTGGGATATAATCTGAATTTGAATGTTTCCAAAATGTCAACACAGCTCCATTTCTTACTAGGTCCCAACTCATCTCAGGAGATGAAGCCTCATGCTCAGCTCTGCTGCTCCCAGAATGCTCTGAGAACCGTTATCCTTGGAGAAGGACGGAATGGGAGAAATAGCTCTGTCTTCCCGCCGTTTCATCCTATCAGATGATACGATATCTTTCTTCTCTGTTGCTTCAAAAATAGCTGTCATGCTCTTTTGTTTCGGTGTGATTTTATAAAAGCATTAATTTATCCATTTTTTTAGGAATGACTGTGGTGCTGCTTAATTCTTGCTGAGGACAGATGTTAATTAATGGGTATGGCTCCCTTCAATGGCTACTCTGATCAAAAAGTGTCTGCACATGGCTGAGGCTATTTATCCAACTTTTCATAGATCCTTGCAGGTGTTTATGTCCTGCTGTAAATAAAATCTGAGCTCAAAACCTGAGCTCATTAGCAAGTCCCTTTAGCACTTCCCAAGGTGCCTATTATTTTTCTTTAACAGTGAGATAATTCTCAACTAGGATGCTTACACTTTGTTTTTTTTTTAAATGTCACACTTCATCAGTCGTATGCTTTCAGACCAGTCTTCCATTTACACATCATGACACCCATCATAAAGTGCTCTCACTACGTGCTCTTTTCAGCTCTCTTCTCAACTCATGGGATGGTGGCTCTTTTTGTATTCAGGATTTTTCGGGAAAAAAAATATTCTATCATGATTTCTTTAAAAATTTTTATTCTCTGTACAATTAAAATGGGTAGATTTACCTCTGATGAGTTTTTCCCTATCAATGAATACATTCTTTATGACAAAAATGACTTTTTGGTTCATGTTACCATTTGTAAATGCTTTATTTCTTCACTTTCTGTATCATAATTGTCACTGCTTTAATGGCATGTATTACTTCTTTTATAGTTTTTCCGAGAAGTTAAAATGGATTTGTTCCCAATGGTCCTCATTGCATTGAAGTTAATTTGTATTGAACTCTTGACTTTGTGGCATTCATTTTCTTTCTTGTGATTGTGACTTTGAGTGCACATGCCCCTCCCTACCCCCAACCCATGCACACCCTTTCATGGTCACTGTCCCTCACCTTCTCTTTCTACTTCTCGTCATCTTTTCTCCCTTCTCTCTAACGTTCTCTAATCAATGTCCCAGGAAACCCTGTCTAAAGCCATTTCTGCATTGCTGGCCCTGTGCCTTGGCCTCTGAGTCATTAGGGAGTTCTAGGTCTAGTGACAAGCCAAAGGCTTGTCTAAGTACACATGGCCTGTTTTCTCACCTCTTTGTACAGTCTTGTAGAAGTCACATATCCAAGAGAATGAACAGTTATTTTTTTTTCCATTCTCATTTCAAAAGCAAATTAGACTTTAGCCAATCTTGGTCTCTAGCCCTAACACAGGCGTCCTGTTGCAGACACACACAGGTAACACATTCACCAATATTTCCTAAGCACCAAGGGTCCAGTTGCCGCTGATGTTTTCAGCTCTCAACTCAGCCTCAAACCTTCCTGTTGTCTGCATTTTGGTTGCATTTCTTGTGCATGGAGATGCTTATCTTATTTCTGATCCTGGCCTATGTCTTTTCAATTTTCTTTTTATCTGTCTTATCTAAAAATATTGTGTATTTGGAACAGAAGGAGACCTCAAAGCCTGAACTCATAATGCTATCTTGCCTGGAGTCTCCTTTTCAATTTATTGTTTTCATCTGATACATATTTCTCAGCCAGTTATTAAAGGTAGCTCTCTCCTTAATTGAAATTGTTTTCACTGTTTTCTTCTAAATTAGAATCCAGCCTTACAGTCTCTGGTGGCCTTACAACTGTCAGCTTGTGTGGCGTGTTTATTCAGGAGCCATTTATCACTAAGAAAGGAGCTCCATGCCTTCTCTGGAACCACCCACTGAGCTCTTCTTTGCTCTCAGAGATACTGAGTTACAGAAAGCAAAGGGAAAGTAACTGTCCTGTGAGTTCAGAGCACTGACTGAATCCATTCAGAGAACTCACACCCTTTGCTCCAGGTTCTCCGTTGTATTTTCTCTCTCAAGGATCCATCATAGAATGAGCACCTAGAACACCAACTCCTTGTATCTTTTACATTCTCTCTCTCTCTCTCTCTCTCTCTCTCTCTCTCACACACACACACACACACACACACACGCACACACACACAGAGAACTGCCTGTCTGTGAGAGAGAAAAACAGTGGAAGGGAAAAATAGGAGAGGAGAGGGAAAGAGAGAGGGAGTAATTCTTATTACTCAGGAAATAGTCTTGCAATAAGTACACATCTTTCAAGTTATTCCAACAATTTACTCATTATTTGCTGGATAGTTTTTGTTTTTTTGTTGCTAGGTGAGAGTTCTTAGGTCTTCTAGTGGTTCACGACTATTCACTGTCAATATCTCTAAATCCTTTCCTTCCTTTTCAATATCCACTCAGTTTCTTTGAGTGTCCCAGTATGCACTCCGGCCACTTGGGCATAGGAAAATCAAGTCCTCCTAAACACCCTATTCTATGCTGGTAGATACTTCCACCCTTTTACGTACCTTTTTCCAGACTTTTTTGTAATATAAGAGGTATCATTCTTAATCCTTGGATCAATAGAAGTTACCACAAGCCAAATGAACAAAGTAATCAACTTCCCCAAATTACATGCTTGATAGATCAAAGAGAAAGAGGAAACTTTTCATTGATCTTTCCACCATGTTCCTCTTGCAAACCTGACTTTTGCCCTCCCCTTAAAGTTAATCACTATTTTCTCCACATAAACTGCTACTAAAAATAAGCTTTTATTTGCACTTCCCCTGCCTTTAGATTTTTGCCTCCTTTAAAGTCGACAGTAAATTCTTTGCTGCTAAAAGTAATGAGATAAATGGGATTAAGTAGCCATATGTTAATTGCCTACTCACCGAAAAATCATAGTGCAGCAAAATGTGGGTAATGTAAGAAAATTTATTTTGGAGTATTCTTTAGCATGACACTTAGGAAAAGAATTCTAAGTTTTACCCACAAACACTAGGACACATTTCCACCTTTTTTCTGATTGTATTAATTATTTGCTGACTTCATTGACCAAATTATCCTATTTCTTTTAGTCATGTGTACATAAAAATTTATACACCATTGAGGACAAATTTTTCAAGCTTTAGAACTGCATATCTAATAAGTTAGAAGATATATTCATCATCTCATGGTGGCTGAGTATATTGATATCGCCAAAATTGATCTGAGACCCCTCCAAAATTTTACAGAATTCTAGAAAATAGGCATGTGGATGAAAAACGACTATAAAACATATTAGGTATTACAACAGGACAAAAGTTAGTTATGTAAATAACACACAAATGTCAAAGCAAGGACAAGTAACTCTTGCTGGTGAGCAGGCTATGTAGAAAGTGGCTTCCCAGTGGTTTTGTCAACTAGATTCCCCAGGACACAAATTTTGAGATGGAGATAGCATGTAGGAAATTAGTCAGGGAGCACTTTGGGGATGCAAAGGTAAGGAAGAGAAAGGAATGAAGCTGAGAATAGAGGAAGAAGTTAGGTACAATACAGTCTCAATGAAGGAAGCCCACAGGAAGCTCTGAGACTCAGAATGAACTGCAGAATGGCCACAAGTTGAAGCAGGGTGCTGGTCCTTGATGGCCCCAGGCCGGCCGGTCATGACACTTATAACACCAGGAAGGGTTATAAACATGGGTACAGTTCTCATTCCTTTTCCAGGAAATCCCTGGGTAATATTTCAAGGGAACACACAGACAGCTCACTAATTATTTACCAGGCTGATTGGAAAGAGAAGGGTAGATGGATAGAGTTTATTCCAGGAGTGTCTCCTGTGTATGAATTTGCAGGGAGCTTGTTTCCACAGGCAATGAAGGTCAGTGAAAAGGTAATGAGCAGGGATGAAATAGGATCAGATTAGCATTTTAGAAAGATCATTCCAGTAAAACTATGCATTGGAGATATGAGACCAGTTGAGATAGTAGTTATCACATAGTCTACACACACCCTACAGATAACACATATGCTGTTTAGGCACATACTATATATAAATCTTTTCTGAAAGTTTTGAAGTATTATTTAGATATAGTGAAAAGCACATATTTTATTTTTCAGGGGGAGATTGGTCTTGAGCAGGGGTTGACAATTTATAGCCCCCTGTCTAACCACCAGCATGAGTTTTATTAACAATTTTTACTGGAACACAGTCACATTGACTGACAGAATTTGGTACTTCTAATAGAGATGGCACAGCCTTCATAGCCTAAAATGTTCAGTTTTTCAAACTTTTACATAAAAAGTTGTCTGGTCCTTGATTTAGATTTCCAAATAATGTCACTTAACGCGAGATGTGAGAAGCTAGGTGCCGTGTATTCGGAGTTCTACCTCCTATCCTTTGTATGACTGTAGTTGCACATTTCACTACTCTTTCTGTTATAAACCCTCGAATTCAGTGTTACTATTTTGCTTTAAACTCTCAATAGTTTTTTAAAAAATTAAAATCTCGAACAAGTATTTTATATTTACTGATCTTTTAACCATTACTTCTATTTTATCTTTACTGATATTCAACATTCATTTCTTCATGAAAATATGAGCTTTAATATGGTAAAAATTTCCCTGAAGCTACAAATTTATTTTTTTCCTTTTTATCATGTCAGAGATATGGCTTCCTTATTTTCTGGCTCACATTGTTTCTTCTGAGAAGTTATTGCCCTTTGATGATGTTAGTTTTTCTCTTTGACATTTTACTTTCAGCAAATGGTTATGAAATGAATTGGTGGTTTTTCTTGGTGTTTATCCTGCTTAGAATTCAATGAACTTCTCAGATATTTGAATTTATATATTTTAGCCATTGTGTCATCAAATAGATAAATTACATTTGTAAGCAAATATATAAAATACAAATATATATATATAATGCAAACATATATATAATACAAATATCTATATATGTATATATAAATACAAATATATACAAAAATACAAATACACACAAATAAATATATTTATATAGTTTTTGTGTGGTACTAGGGATTGAATTCAGGGGCACTTGACCACTGAGCAACATTCCCACCTTTTTTTAAAATTTTTTATTTTGAGACAGGATCTCACTAAGTTATTCAGGGTCTCTCTAAGTTGCTGAGACTGACTTTGAATTTGTGATTCTCCTGCTTCAGTCTCCCAAACCACTGGTATTATAGCTATGCACCACCATGTACAGCTGTATATAGCTATTTATAAACCAATCTATAACCTTAATGTCTTAATCTGCTAATTTCACATTTCTGTTATTTTGGAATACATTTCCTTTATTGGTTTTCCTCTGGTTATGAATCATATTTTTCTGCTTTTGCACAGGTCTAGCATTGTGTGTGTGTGTGTGTGTGTGTGTGTGTATGTTCTAATTTTACACTGGGTATTATGGTTGCAACGTTGTGTAGTTTCTAAACTTTCATGACCTTGCTTGATGGAGTGTAGAATTGTTTATGGAAGAAGTTAACTTCTTTGTGAATCAGAATCACCTTTTCCAGTAACCTTTGTTAGGGTATATCCAGAGTAGCCCTTGTTCTAAGACTCTGTTATCCCTGCTTCAAGGCATGACCTTTCAGGAATGTCTACTGAACGACTGGATGTTTGCTAAGGCCTCTCCCTCTATATAGTTTGACATCAAATTTTCTAGCCCCATGCAACCTTTAGTGGTTCATTTCACAGCTCCTATAAGCTAGTCCTGTGGTGTCTTAGTCTGCAAACACACAGCAAAATATTGATTCAGAAACTTGACTTCACAGACTTCCATGATCCCTATGCAGTGTTCTAACTCTCTTTCCCAAAACAGCTGTCCACTCTCTTGGACTCTGTCCTGCAATTTCCAGCTTCCTCATCAGTGTTGAATTCTGGTCTGTTTCTATTTTCATGACACTGCTATACTCTGGGATCTGCTTCCCTGTACCGTGATCTGGAAAGTGCACCGTGCCAAATGCAAGGAGCCTGGTGGCTTTGCCTCATTGATCTTCACTCGTGGATCAGGGTCCTGCCCTCCCTGTGGTCCTGTCCTTAAGAACAGTGTTATTTTATAAAAAATATATTTTGTCAGTTTTGTAGTTGTTTAGAGAGTTATTCTATCAGAGCCAAAAGAAAACATTAGCCATATAAACATTGTTAAATGAATGATGTATGTGTAATGATTTATAAAATGATTTTTTATGAGAGTTCTCATAGAATAAATTATTTGGCCATCCTTTGAATTCCTTACTTAAACAATGATATGTATTATGTTGATATATCGTACATTGGAAAAGCCGCTGAATATTTTTCTATCATTTCTGCCTGTTAGTAGCTGAACTCACCCCAGATTGTAATGCCTCTTAGCACTAAGCATTATTCGGTATTTTCTGTCACTTTTTTTTGTGTGAAGCTATAGTGGTTAATATTAAGAATATCACTAAAAATTGAGTCTTTTGGTTCTAAGTTAGAGTCACTGTCTAATAAATATTCTTATATTCTTACTATTACCAATTGGTCATCCTATTTTACCAAAAGATGTTTAATTTTATTCAATGTTTCAAATTATTTTTCTAGAAATATGGTAAAAAGAGTCAGTGGATTCTTTCCCTGAGGTGATATATACTGCCTGTTTCTCTTTCCTCTCACAAAATCAGGGGTCTAATGTAAGATTAGATCTCATTTTAAGAACTAAAGTACTTACATTCTTTGAACTCTGAACTTCTTAAGGCAAAATGTATTTGAGAGTTGTGTATGATTGGTTTTTGTTTCATTTATAATTTACTAAAAGTTAAAACCTTTACATGAAAGAAAAGGAATTAGTTACTTTTTTTTTTTTTTCCTGGTGATTTTAGCAGAAGAGTTCGTGGTAAATTGATCAACCCTCAGCCAATTAGACTTTGACATGTACTAATAAGATCTAATTGAGGAATTATGAAGACATTTGCTCAGGAGAAAATGAGCACATAATTACACCATAAAGAGGTTAAAGAATCAATGTTACCCAGCTGGAAGACTATTAGTTGAAGTCCCAGTGGCATCTATAAAGGACACTTCATAATATATCTGCGAAATACAACACTGACAAGGCCAATTAAGATATGTAGAATAATCTGTTCCAATTGTACAAGTTCAACCTCAAATATTCATCTTTCCCTCTTGCCTCTACCCTCAGGTGCTGGAGGATGGTCTCCATCTGACAGTGACCACTACCAGTGGCTTCAGGTTGACTTTGGCAACCGGAAGCAGATCAGCGCCATTGCAACCCAAGGGAGATACAGCAGCTCCGACTGGGTGACCCAGTACCGAATGCTCTACAGTGACACGGGGAGAAACTGGAAACCCTACCATCAGGACGGGAATATTTGGGTGAGTCATTATCAGAAATGAGAAGAGAGAGACAGAATAGAGGTACCAGTATTTGAAAATGGGAAAGGACCCACAGGTTAAGGTACTCCAGGCCCTCCATCTCTTGAGCCGTATGTAGCTTTATTTTTCCATTAGAACTATTGATAAACCAATTATTAAATATTTATTCATTATTTAGTCTTGTGCATTGAAGAATTTCCTGAGACTGCAATTTTTTTTTTTTCAATACTTAGCGATTGGTCTTATTGTATCACAATGGGTCTCAGTCTGTTATGTATTCAAATTACCTGAAGAGGTTTAAAAGTATGTGGATGTCAGTCATACCCAGAACAAAAAGATCAGAATCACATCAGTGGAAAATATGATTGATGATATTGGTAACTTTTTGAGAGAGAGAACTTTAATTAGAATAAAATATTAAAATCATGAGGAAAATAACTTAGAGAAACAGGAGCACTAGCAATTTACCCATACTATAATTGTACTTTATACCCTTATTACAGATCTATATTTATTCTCTTACTGTGATAGAAAAACAAGGTTTTATTCATGTACTCAGAAAAACTCTCAGTTAAATTGGAAAGTAGTATTTATTCAATCAATTATTTAGCACATTTGAATACATTATTTAATACTGAATTTTAAGGAATCTATTGTAGTTTAACTACTTCAAAAAAAAAAAAAAACAGTTACAACCAAAAAGCCATTAATATTATAAGCAAAGAGAAGGACAAAGTGGAGGAGAAGGAAATATTCATATTTTACATTTACCCTTCACAGTTTAGACAGAGTACTGGGTACTTTCAACCTGATCAGGCCCATTTTTAGGGAATTTATACTTTACAAGAATAAATTTATTTAAAAAATGAATAAAAAGAATCCCAGAGTTTAGAATTCCAAGCATGGTTATCACTTCCTCAGCAGTGTCTAATAACAGTAACTATCATGTGCAATAAGGATACCTGGGAAATAAAAGGTGTGCCTGCCCAAATAATACTCCCTTGGAGCTGTAATTGTATAGCACAAACATGTGTGTATTGGAATGTATAACTTATAGGAAACAAGTGTAGGAAGTGCTTCAGTGGAAAGTCATCTAACAATTATGATAATTCAATGCCTCAGGCATAAATTATAGCAATGGGATTGTTCGCCCAGGATAGACAATGGAATCATGTAAAGAGCTTTAAAACAGAAGGTTGCTTATGTCCCAAACTCAGATTTGGATTTAATTGGCCTAACATGCAAAACAGGGAAAGGGGTTTGGGGATTTAAAAGTTCTCAAGGTTATTTTTTATCATTTTGCCAACATTGAGAACCATATTTTAGATTGGCTTCAGTCTGCAGGTAGATTGTGGGTAAAAATAATTTGTAGTGAAAACAAGTGGAATAGAAAATTAGAACTGACCTGCCTGAAAACCTAGCAAAGAGAGAGAGGGACAGAGACTGACCAAGTGAACAGTCAACTAAACAACAGATCAACTAATTGTGTGTAAATAATCAGGGCTGAAATCACACTCTATCCAGTTAAGTAAGTACTCATTATTTTCTGCCTTTCTTTCAAAACTAAGATCAAATTATGTGAAGAGCTGAAAGTCAGACTCCAAACTATCTTTCACATCTGTGTTTTTATAAAGTTTTCACCTGACAATTAAGAAATATTCATATCCTCTGGCCCCTGGATGTGTTAAACTGTAATGAAGATGGCTGCCAAAATGTAGCCACAGGGGATCTGTTCAGGTGCTTAACAGATTAGTCACAGTATGAAGTGAATGAGGAGACACAAGTTAAAAGGGTGAAAGAAACTAAAATTGTCAAGGATGACATGGACTCTTCTGGTGCTGTACAAAATACCAAAGCTGTCCTGCGGTGAAAATATCACAAATTGTGAATGTGGATTGGGTCTCCAGGGTTCTCAGATATTTGTGAAGGTGATATAGGATATGTTTCTATAGTCTTCTACCTTTCTGTTTTCATTTTGTTTCATTCTTTCAAATCATATATATTTTCATTAAAATTAGCGGGCTATGTGATGAGTGATTGTGGGAAAAAATGTAGTGAAGTAATCATGAAATTTTAAAAATCAAGTTTAAAATGAAATATAGATATTGTGAACCACATTTAAGTGTCAATAAGCCTGCCACATGATGGCTCTAATCTTAACTATTTTTTAATGATATATGACAGAAATGATATAATCCTAATATGAAAAATAGTTCATTGCTTTGATGTATTCTAAAAGAGATCAAGTTCATTGACTTTTAAAAATTTGTGAGTACTTCAGAGCTTATGCCTTAACAAGCATTAAATGATCAGAATTTAGCTTCTGCAATATCAACAAAAATATTTTAGGCTTAAGTTTATTAAAAATGTTAATTCAATACTAGATTTTCTTTTAATCTGCTACTTCTTAACCTCATGTAATTTGGATTTAAAAGAAAATTCTAACCTCGATTAGATTAGATGGCTTTTGATGAACAACACCTTCTAAGATTTCAGAGTCAAAGGATTTCATTTTGATGTGTTTGAGATTGCCATTCCTAAAATGATCGATTACCTCAGAAGAACGTAAGATAATGTAAATTCAATCTCTTCAATATTTAACAAATGTCAGTGGCTACTCTTTATACAGTTGTTGAGAAAATAAATGACAAGACTTCTTTTCAATAATATTTTTAAATGTCCATGGGGATATTCTATATTTTTATCATTAGATACTATATTAAAATATAAAATATTAAAATATGCAAAGACCAGAGTATTCTGACAGTTTTATAAGACTTTAAAGTCATGAATCTTACATTGTGGAATGAAAAAGGCTTTTGAATAGATTACTAAAGAGTAGTTTATCTGAATATTTAATAGACAAAGATATAATTTGTTAAATGTTCCTAATTACCCAAACCTTCTACTCCTCTTTGATAATACTGAGTATAAAAGAATCCTATATACTTTATTAATGATACCATTTCCTTCTATTTAGAATTTCCTTTCAAATGTAAAAGAAATTTGTGGATTGATAAAACTGCCACCTCCCTAGTCATTGAATTAATCTATACCACAAACTCTGACTTGTGTACTTCTCGGCAGTATTTTCAGGTTTCCTAAGTATAATGTGTGGGAGAGAAAATTATTCTGTATAAGCATTTCTTATCAAAAGTCCATTAGATATTACATTAAATAAGAATTCCAATAGATTTTTGCTAAGAAGGTGAATTCAGTTTTACTTGGTTTTGGAATGCAGGTATTTGGAAAAAATAGAAAAATGGATTATTAATAGTGAATGCCTTATTCAAATACCACCATTATTTTGCAGGACACTTACTACAAATTTGCCTGTACTGTAATATGGACATAGTTATTTTTTTGAATTATTTTCTTAATCATGAGAAAGTCCTTATATATTCCTAATCATTTTTTTAAAAAAAGAATTAATTCCTTTTGTTAATGGTGGATGCTAAGCAAGTATCAGATTAGGATGAGTTACCTTGTATCTACTAGTTAGAGTCCTGCTGGGAGAAATGTTTTACCACATTTGAATTATATAGTTTTATACTTACCAAAATAAGAACATAAAAGTTTATATTCTCTAATATATCCTAAAGAATATTTCTTTGCATGACCTGTTAAAAATCTGGGTTTTTGTTATATACAGGCGTTTTCTATCCATGTATACGCATACATAAAGCTACATTATTTTTAACAAATTAAAAATATTTCAAAAATCTTGAAGGCAAATATAACAATTAACAGATAAATATATTAAATGTTTTGTTTTCTGAACATCAAATTAATAGCTGGAATTATATACTCCACTATATTTTTAAATAAATATCCCATTAATCAAATTTGTTTGTCAAGTAGATGCCAATACATAAGATTGAAAGGTCTGAGCTGCATGTCTTGGTTCATTTATTTGTTTTGTAAACTTAGAAGATGTGATTTCTTTCTTTTGACCTGAAATCCCTAATCTAAGAAATGGGAATAATAGCAAATGGATGATTTAGCTGAATATATAAGTAAGGAAATTTTGCAAACTATGAGGCTTTAGAAACACAAGTGCTGTCAATTATAGAAGCATTCTGTGAATCAAGTGTAGTGTGTCCTTTCAGTGAGAAGAGCCTGCAATGATCACTGTCAGGTTTATTCATCACGCTACCTTTTCCCTATCCTCATGCATGATTTGAAATACCTGACAGTATTGTTAATGAAGGACACATGACTTAAAATAGGAGGTAGACCGCACAAATCTCTGGCATATTTTTCAAATTAACAAAGGGAAGAGCATGGCTAAATGCATCGGTAGGTAGGGCAATGCAGGCTGGGCCAGTGACTCATGATAGGGAGGCTCAGCTCTGGGCCAAGTGCCATTGCAATGCTTGTAACAAATTATCTGTTACCATAATGATGGCCCTGTGTGCAATGAGCCATGTAAGGGGACACTGTTCAAAATGAATACATTGTTCTGTGCTTTCTTTTTGGCCATTTGTTATAGCAGTTGCACTAATTTTCCAAACCACTCAAAAATCTGTTCCCATAATGTTGTGTTTTATAAATGTAAAACATGAATACCTCTGTTTCACAGTTCAGTAGTATACAGAGATTCTCCAAAAAAGTCTGGAATTTTTTTTTTTCTGCAATTGAAACTAAGGAAGAAAGCCATCCCTGTTGCTTGATCATGCATCGTCCATCACATGATATCTTCCACTTAGCACACTAATGGAATTCTCTTCACCAAAAGATGGGAACTACCCATGCTTGTTTATGTATCCATGTGCCTGGTTTCTGCAATCAGATATTTGAGAAAGGACCAGACAGGCATATTCAAAATAATTTTATAGATAGCTTATAGAGAAATAAAACACATCAAAATAATCTGCATTAAACACTTTCTAAAATGAGCTTTGATATAAATGGGGTGAAAATCTTCAGGACTTGTATAGAAGAAAACAATTTCCAAGGTGAATTTAAAGTAAGTTTCTCATTTCTGTGAAATAGATTTTTCTGTTTACTCCTGCCTTTGACTGGGTGATATTTTTAAAGTTTCATGAATTTTAATAGGGTGAGTGGATATTCCAGATCTTTTTACATATACTATAATGCTTCTACTAGTGAATTGTGATCACCTTTCTAAATATGCATTTGTATTGTGAACATCTCCTTTTAAGGGGTCATGAGTTTTCTTCTTGTGTCAATTTGTGAGTCACTCAACATCCTTTATAGAACTATTACTTAAAACCATTGTAACAAATGTGATTATGTGTTTAATTTTCTCCCCAAATTGGAAAATATAAATACCATTTTATTAATAATATTGAATACATTTTTGTCAAACATTATTTGATGAAGAAAAGTATACCACTCAATAATATTTCTAAAAGGTAGTCAAATAATAGTAAATAATTTTTTTTAGATTTCAGTGTATTTTTCATATATGAGACAAAATAGGATATATGTAATTATTGTTTTAATTTTGGGGGAGGAGTACTGGGATTGAACTCAGGGGCACTTGACCACTGAGCCACATCCCTGGCTCTATTTTGTATTTTATTTAAGAGACAGGGTCTCCCAAGTTGCTTAGTACTCACTGTTGCTGAGGCTGGCTTTGAACTTCCAATCCTCCTGTGTCAGCCTCCCTAGCCACTGGGAGTACAGGCATGCACCACCACACCCAGCTTATTTTAAGTTTTAAAGTCCACCAGATTGCTTGGAGACCTCTCTGAAAGAATTCTCATCAAGTATGTTGATAATCTCCAGTGGTTTATTTTACATTGTTCTCAAATAATGGAGATGCTAATTTCTTTCTTTCATAATGGAGATGTTAATTTACTTCTTTCTTCTCTTTTTCTCTCTCTCTTTCTTTCTTTTTAATGAGGTCAAGGCTAGCTTTAGAAGATTCCAAGTAAATGCAGACTGATAAAATGCCTTGGTAGAGGAAGACCTGCAAAGTTTTAAATATGATGACAATTTCCTTACTTAAGATGCACATGTCTATACTCTGCTTAAGTGATAACTTAACACAGGCCAGATGACTAATAGTTGCTTAAGGTAAAATTTAGAACCCAATGAACCATGCTTCTCATGTGGCTGCAGACTTGCAAAAGTCAGTGAAAGTGTCAGTTAACGTGTATATTCTGAAATCGGAACACCCAGGCCAGCCATTACAGTTT
The DNA here is from genome assembly GCF_047511675.1 of Marmota flaviventris. Taxonomy (NCBI): domain Eukaryota; kingdom Metazoa; phylum Chordata; class Mammalia; order Rodentia; family Sciuridae; genus Marmota; species Marmota flaviventris. The sequence goes on along the minus strand of NC_092498.1, from coordinate 9,469,559 downwards.
CAATCACACAGATCTGTGGGACTTTGGGTAGATTTTTTACTCTTTCTCTGCTAAATATCCTCATCTGTGCAATGGAAATAATGACAGTACTAACTTTATTTACCACAACAGTGGTTGTTGATATTAAATTAATTATCCATGTAAAGAGATAAGAACCATGCCTGGCATATTTTATTTATTTATTTATTATTTTATTATTACATTTTATAAATTTGGGATTTCCAGATGCATTTTATAAATTTGGAATTTCCAGATTACATTGTTCCTAAAAATTCAAAACAGCCTGTTTCTTTCACTTTGCTTTGACTTTTCTCAGCTCAACATGTACATTGTATCACATCTGTGTTTATCATCCTAAAGTTAATAAGAAGTTATTTTTAAGTATATTTGGGAATGCTAAGTTAGTTTATGTCAATCAAATCATCATCCTATTGTCACACTGAGTCCTGTACATTGACATAAAAATTTGTGTCCAAGCAATTTTTTATTCAGATATGTTTGCTGGACATCAGTGAAAATATGATCATGATGCTTCCATTAGATTTAGTCTCATCAATTCATTTTCATGGAAATCAAGGAAAACAAATATCCCCTGTTTGTCCATAGTACTCCGTATCTTCTTGGGCTAATTAAAAAGGCAAGATAAGCAGACTCTAAAACAGGCTCATAAGCATTAGTAAAAACCAAATATGCTGTTAGTCACATAAGTCAAAGGTCTGCAAATGGAGTGTGGGGTCCCCTCTGAAGTCTGCTACCTGGAAGCTTATTATAAATGCAGTCTCAGAGGCCCATCCCAGACCTACAGAATCAGAATCTGCAATTTGACTATATTCACAGGTGATTCATATATATGTCTTAAAGATAGAGTGTATTGATTTCAGTATTTCCAGAGCTCTGCTGAGAAAGAGAAATTAGAATTGGCCTCTGTGTCTCCAAACCAGAAGGTAGAATTAGACCTAGAATCTGCCATGCAAATTATAAACAGTTTTATTATGAAAAGCAAATGAGCTTTGCTAAATGACACTCAAGGAGCACTACTATTGACAGAGGGCTGGAGATTAACAAACTAAATGACAAACACAGTACTTACTGTCTTCTGGGGTGAAAATACTAGTGGTAATGTGCAGCGTACAAAGATGTACTGTTCAATTCTGGGTTCTAATAGGTTAGAAGCATGCACAAGTTATTTTGAAATGTGAAAAAAAGATGCCTAGTTAGGAATGGCTGAGGGTTATGGCCAACAATGTTTGCTGAGGTGCTAGGTATTAATGGCTAAGCAGATAAGCAGTTGCCCTGTTGAGAGGAGGAGCAGGAAGTAATCCCAAACAGAGGGATCTTCCACTTAATAGGTAGCAAGGAAGAGTGGGACTCTAAAAAGAGCCACATTTTTCTTGGCTTTAATACAAGCAAAAAATTAAATGCTGACCTTTTTAGAAAAGAAAATTGGAATCATATCCATTCAATGAGTAATATTGAAATTATATGATATAAACACCCTACTTTGGAAGAACTTTGGTTGGCCTTTACTTGGTCTTCCAGGGTGTGTGTTTTCATCTCTCTCTCTCAGCATGCAGAATTTACTGCTAAGCACATAATAGCTTTTTAAGAGCTTACAACTGAAGTGAAGCATCTCATTCTGAAGCAAGTGAGCTGAGGTAGGGAACCATAATATTATTTATATCTGAGTCTCAAATCCAGACAGAGGGACCCACCACTCAACATGAAACCCAATCGCTATTTGTTTCTACAATAAGAACCCTACAGTAATGACCACTTGCTCACTTTAACTAAATGAAAGCAATATTAAATGCATACATGGTAATTTTAGAACAAGATAGCCTGGGATCTAGAGCCTGGCTTCCAACATCACAACCCTGCTCTAACACTGAACCAGCATCCCTTTGACCATGTTCATCAATCTTTTTTGGGCTTTAGTTACCTTCACTTGAAAAAGGATATGATAATGCCTACTTTGGGGGTGAGGGGTTGAGAATTAATTAAATAAATTAATCAAAAAAATTGCTGAGAACATGATCTATAAACATAGTTTCCTCTTCCTCCTGTTTTACTTTTCTCATTATTTATCAGTATCATTACTATTATACTGATGAGTATTGGACACTACATTAAAATAATATAAAGAACACAAGAAATTAGTTAATAGGTTTATTCTTGAGAATAACATATTCTAATTGTAAGGCCAGCAAAACCCATTATGATACTTTTAAACAAAAGCCTAGGTTGTCGCATCCAGTCTTCAGGTGCCCTGGCCAGTGGGTCCACTCACGCTCACAATTTTACCAAGTATTAATTTAGTCAATGTTGACTTTGAGAAAGAAATAATGAAATGTTAAAATGTCTTGGCAAATACATTTGATTTGCCTTGAGTTAAACTAGCTTGATTATACACTGCATTGACATGATCATTCTGGCAAAAGAACTGTTACATTGACAGTGGCTCAGTTACCATGAGGCCATCTTCCAGAGAGTAGAAAAGAAGTGAAACCCAGATTTCTGCTTCCAGGAAGATTACTTTGTTTCCAATTGAAAAGGATGTTTAAGATAGATACCCACTTCTATCCAATGAACTTCTTGTGTATTTTGATGTGACAGTGAGTGGTTCTACTCTAATTGCCATTTATATGGTTTATAATTGCATGAATGTGCAGCTTTAGTGACATCTATGAAAACTCCTGTGACTGAGCAAAGCAGTCCAGAAAACTCCACCTGCACCAGTTAATAAATAATAACAGCCAACCAAGATTCACTGTGGGGTTAGTAAAGGTTTTATGTACTTTATCTCATTTAATTTTCAAAACAGATAATATGTGATGGTGTCATTATTAGTAGTAGGGCCCCCCTCCCTTTTTGGCTGCAGATCAAAGATTCGAGATGGCAATAGTTTCCTGGAACACATGGTGAATTAACACTGGAGCTGGGTGACAGATGTGTTAAGGAACTTAAGTATGCCAATCATTTCACAATGTATACACATATCAAAGGAAAAAACAGGAGTTATAATATTGAATAAATATTACATTTCTAAAAAAAATAAACAACCTCTCCAAAACAAACAGTGGAGCTGAGATTTGAAATCAAGGCCAGTGTGTTCTATACCATGATGACCTTCCTCAGGAGTTCCTGTTACCAGTCACAAGGAGCTTAGCAACAACCCAATTTTTTTTCCTTTAAAGATGTTCTGCCTTCGCTGCAGAAACAAATGCAAAGCATATAAGTCTTTTGAGTGGGGCTGTGGTTGTGGCTCAGTGGTAGAGTGCTTGTCTTGCATGCATGGGGCACTGGGTTTGACCTTCAGCACCACCTAAAGAAATAAAATAAAGGTATTATGCCCATCTACAACTACTAAAAAAAAAAAAAAGTTTTTTTGAACAAATAGTAGAATTTTTTCTTTTTTTTTTTTTTTTGTGGTGCTGGGGATTGAACCCAGGCCTTGTGCATGCAAGGCAAGCAGTCTACCAAATGAGCTATATCCCCAGCCCAGAATGATTTTTTTAATTAAGTTTATTTATAATACATCAAAACAATATTGTATATATAATTGGGGTAATGTGATATTTTGATACATGTTTATAATACGTAACCTTTAAATCAAGTTAAACATATCACATTTTTACTATATAGTACTGAACATATGTAAAATATATTTTACATGAAAATGTAAAATATATTTACATTTAAAATATATTTTAAATGAAACCAAAATTTAAATGCAATTAGATCTTCAAAGTAAAGATAACAAGCTTTCCATTTTTTTTTTTTTTTTAGAGAAATGCTTGCATGCGTGAGATTGTGATATCTAGGATGTGTTCCTTTTCTATCTTCTTATCAGTCATTCTGACTCTCAAGGATATTCAGTTTAAATATTGAGGTTTTAATATTTATGCATATTTCATGTTTCTGCACTTTGGTAACCAAAATGATGCTTTTTTTTTTTTTACAAATAACAAAAAGAAGAAAATACAAATTTTAAGGTGATGATGTTTGAAGTTGTCCAAAAGAGTGCTAGAAACTTTGCTTTGAACCCAGAATAGGAGCCTTAGGATTCCTGTGATTGTTGATTTCCTAACTACTATATTATGTAGTGCAGACTAATTTATCATAAAACAAGCATTATGACTTGTTGGATGACTCAAAATTTCCTATTCTAAATTAGAAAAATACCTATGTAAAAAAGAGGTAGAGATTAGTGGTTCTCAGACCCAGTACCAGTAACATCACTTGGGGAAGCTTTAAAAACCTGATGAGGCTGGCTGCAGCCCAACCCCATTAAGTCAGGACCTTGGATGTATCTGAGGTATTAAATCTCCCTATAGGATTCTAATATGCACCTAAGACTGATAACCCCGAGAACAGATAACACAAATCAAATTAATGACTATTAATAGAAAAGCCCTAAAGATCACAAAGTCATGATATGGGGAAAAAAATAAAAAACAACTTGATGTGGAAACTCTATTTTCCATGCCAGGAGCTCTTATTGTCTTGTTCATATCATTTCAAGCTTTAAAAAAATAAAACCAAATAAAACAAAAATGAGCAGCCTGTGTGCTATCTCCTGAATATTTCACTTCAACTCAACTTACTTTTCTCAAAGTCTTTGGTAGTACATACCATTTTTCATAACTTTCAAATCTGAAAGTTCAGTTTCAGAACCTGGTATCACAGAACCTAAAAAGGCTGAAGATCTAGTTCTTAAATTCTATTGGTGTCGCTGTTTTCAAGTGGAAACCACCATTCACCTATGCGCTAGTTTGCTAGGGCTGCCATAGCAATGTCCCATGATCTAGATGGCTGAAATAAGAGCAATCTATTCTCTCACAGGTTGGGAGACCAGAAATCCACACTCAAGTTGCTGTCTGGGTTGGCTCCTTCTGAGGGCTGGAAGGAAATGAGCTGGTTCAAACCCTGCCTGTGCTGCTGTTTTCCGTGTATGTGTGTCATACTCTGACATGATATTCAACTTATAGAAACACCAGTCACATTGAATCAGGGAACCATCCACCCCAGTACAATCTCTTATTAACCAATTAAATAGGCAACAAGCCTATTTCCCAACAAGATAGTGTTTTGAATTTCCAGGAATTGGGACTTTACATATGAATTTGGGAGGTGATAAAATTGAAGCCATAACATCTAACTATTAGGAAAGTATTTTAGAGAGCTAGGCCAGCCAATTTCTTTGCTTGCACTGGTATACTGGTAGTGTTGTATATGGTTACAAAGAATTCAGGAATGTCCTATAAGACAGACAATGCTTAAGAGGAGTTGTTCGTCAACCCCTATTTTATGATTTAAATATGAGTTGTCCCCCAAAAGCTCCTGTCAATGCAGGAATATTCAGACAAAATGATTGACTTATGAAAGTTGCAGCCTAAGCAGTGGATTAACCCACTGACATGGACTAACTGAACAGTAACTATAGGCAGACAGGATGTGGATGGAGGAAGTCAGTCACTGGGAGCATGTCATTGGGGTTCATATTTTGTTCCTGATGAGTATAGCATTCTCTCTCTCTCTCTCTCTCTCTCTCTCTCTCTCTCCTTCCTGACCCTACTCTTAGCTAAGCAGTTTTCCTCCACTAGACCCTTCCCCCATGATGTGCTGCCTCATTTGGACCCAGAGCAATGGAGTTGGTCATCTAAGGACTGAGTCCTCTGAAACCATGAAACCCAAATGAACTTTCTCTGTTTTTTATTTATTTATTTATTTATTTATTTATTTTTGTTGTTGTTGCTGGGTATTTTGGTCAGAACTGCAAAAATCTAACTAAAATACCCATCAGCTCAGGAAATATGCCTGGGTCAAACCATGAAAGATTTGTTGGAGACACACTTACCTATGATTGTCTGCACTCAGGTATTACATTCAAGGGAACAATTTCAGAATTATTCTTTCATGGAGTAAACACCAAAAATAAAAACAGCCCTCTTCTCTCATCCCATGAGATATATTTGAAGTCTGAAAATGATATCCAAGTTTCAAAGCTCACCTAGGATCTATTCTGCATTAAGCACCATTTGACACTTGAATATCATTTAATTTCTTGTGATATATTAAGTATTTTTTAAAAAACAGATTCTTAAGAACATATATTCTAAACAATTACAGATATTTCTTCTATGAGCATAGAAAAGAGTTGTCTCAAAGCTGAAATGGCTTTCTCCAATTGAATGTTGAGATTTAATTGCCAATTCCATTTGGATTCTAATAGCACCTGTTAAAAAATGGCAAGTTTCATTAGTCAGCCGTCATGGTACTCTCTGGAGAAGGTTAAGAAACATACTCCTCCCATTCCAAATATAAAACTGAGAGGCACAGAGCCAAGGCATTGTTTATCTTATGCACTCAGCCAGCACAATTGCTCATTCTCTACACACAGCAACTGTCCTGTTTGTGTGTTTTTCAGCTTTGTTATAGTATACAAATTGGAAAATAGAGCTGCATATGATAGCCTGGAGCAACAGGAAAAGGCTGTGAATTTATCATAAAGTTATTCAGGCTGTTTACATTCAGCCTGGCACAAGCAAGTGTTTGATAACAGAACCAAAAAAAAAAAAAAATGAATGTATATAAGAGAAATTTCCTGTCCCTTAGAAAAGATGTTGTGTTTGAGATACAAGACAGTATATACAATGGGCTTTTCACATGACTGATTAAATGAAAAATTTGGTGTATGACTAAGTATCTATAATATGAAAGTTTTATTCTTGGAATAGTAATAGATAGGGCATGGCACTTTAGCTTTACTTAAAATAAGAAGAAATGCAGATAATTTTGTTTGTTTGTTTGTTTGTTTTGTTTTGTTTTTTAATTTTAACATCCAACACTGAGCAAATGTTATTCAGATACTTTCCATGTTTGGATTGAAACCACTGATAGTGAAATAAAACACACACTGACTTTATACACACACCCCCATACTCAGCCCTTACTAAAAAATTACTCCTAACCATCTACCAGATCATATGATCATATGTAAGTTGATTATATGTAAGTTCTCTGAGGGGTTACTTTTGGCTTGTTAAAGGACGGGTCTGATCAGCTCAGGTAGTGTCAAGCATGTCAAATGTTTTCAGCATTCTTGTCAACATATCGACTTAATTATGGAATTCAGTGGACATTAGAATATGCAGTTCTCCTTAGGTGTACAATTGATGAATAAACAGCAGTGCTTATTTCCATGATTTGTACTTATATAATAATCTTGAAAAATGCTGCACATATCTGCATCAATTTTAAAAGTCAAACTATTAAAAACAGCATGTGCAGGAACACATAGTAAGCTCAGGATTTCCATAGTTGGGATTGGATAGCCCTGTTTACTGCAACAGGGTGCCAGGGAGGCTGGGGACACTGAGCACAGCCACAGAACTTGTCCTCCCTGAGGCCTGGAGGCAGCTGAGGCTGCTGAAAGAAACAGTCAAGGTATGAGTGCCAAATTCACTCACATGGTAATATTCAGTCTGAGCTAGAACCTGGGTCTGTGCAGGTTGTCTAGTGATGGGGTGGAGAGTTTGCTCCCATGTTAAATGCTGAGTGTCAGGATAGCTGTATGAAATGCGAAGTCTGTGCCAACAAAGAGACCTGCAATGAAAGAGCATGTTATAAACTCTGTGTTTCCATTTATAAAAATGCAAAACCTGTGTGCAAGCAATAAGGAAGAGTGGTTACTCTGTTGGTGGCTCATGGCTGGAAGGGGACACAAAGAGAGGCTTTGGTAGTGCTGATAATCATTTCTTGAACAAGCTGCTGGTTACACCTGTGAAAGTGCATGGAGCTGTATATTATGTGCACGTTCCCCATCCCCCCACCCCATGTATGTTAAATTTCAATAGCAAGTGTTAAAAACAAATTAGGCAAACTTAGAATTAAAGCACAGCTCTGAGGAACTAGGAAGGAAAGAAACTAAGAGCTATTGTCAGAATTGCTCCCTAATCACAGCAATAATTACAGGACAAAGCCAGTGGACCAGGGATAAGGGAACCAGGGCACTTAGCAATGGAGGACCTGAAGAGCCTATGTGCATCACACAGGGGAACTATGTAATCTTTAAATAATTTCAGTTTTGAAGCTTATGCAGGATCTCTGTTCAGGCTTAACACATGGATAGTAGGTGTGGCACAGTATTTGACTTACTAATGAAAGGATTTCTAAGGAAACATCATATCTGTCGCTCCTTTGTTTCTAGCTTGAACAAAGATGAATGCATTTAAGATAGAAATCCTCATGTGCAGATGGCTTGTGTAAGGGCCGACAGGTAAACCAATCTATGGGTATGCCTAGTTTTTTTTTTTTAATTGTTGTTGTGCTACTTGCAAGATGAATACCTAATTTTATTCATCTTTGTTCAACATTATGCTCAATTGCCACGTGTGTATGATAGATGCTAATGTCACTATTTTAGCTTTATTTGTGGCTGTGACTATAAAATCTTACCAGAACAATTGTAGAGGGGGGAAAAGTTTATTTAGAGGACCATGGTTTCAGAGTTTCAGTCCATAGACAGCTGGCTTCATTCTTCAGGGCTCAAGGTGAGGCAGGACATTATGGCAGAAGAGAATGGCAGAGGGAAACAGTTCACATGATGATCAAGAAGCAGAGAGAGAGAAACTCCACTCACCAGATACAATATATATATACCCTAAAGGCATGCCTCAGGGACCCACCTCCTCCAGCCAGCCCAACCTGCCTTCAGTTACCACTTAATTAATCCTGTCATGGGATTAATTGGCTGATTGGGTTAAGATTCTCATGACTAAATGATTGCTCCTCTAAACTTTCTTGCATTGTCTCACACATGAGCTTTTGGGGACCATCTCACATCCAAACCATAGCAGTCACCAACAGAATTTCCAAATCTAAAATAAACCTCAATTAAATTTGTGAAAATACAGAAACATGGGGAGGATATGAAAAGAGGGTTCACACAAAATATACAAAATTGTTTTTAAGTATACAAAAATGTTCATAAAAAAGAAGAGAAATGCAAATTAAATCTACATAGAGACACTATTTCTCATTCATCAGATTTGCAAAACTTCAAAAGTGTGACTCTAGACTCTTTAGGCAAACATGTGGGGAAACAGCATTTTCATATACAAGAAAGAAAGCAAACTAGAATGAAAGCTATGGAGGGGTATTTGGGATTACCTTATATAACAACAAATTCCTTTATTCTTCAACCCAATTATCTCAATTCTAGTTTTCCCAAAAGTATTCAGCACAAACATTATGAAATCCACATGTACAAGGATTTTCATTGCAACATTATTTGTAATGACAAAATATTGAAACTTATCTCAGTTGGGCATGGTGGTGTATGCCTATAATCCCAGAAATTTGGGAGGCTGAAGGAGGAGGATCATAAGTTGAAAGCCAGCCTAAGCAATTTAGAAAGGCCCTATGCAATTCAGAGAAACATGTCTTTAAATAAAAAATAAAAAAGACTGGAGATGTGACCCAGTGGTTAAGTGCCCTTGGGATCAATCCCAGTATCAAAAGAAAAAAAATCTCTACAATATTGTATGAAATTAATTTCCTGGATATATGGTTAAGCAAAAATAGAAAAGTACATAGATCATTTATTGTATGTTGACTTTTGTACAAGAAAGAATAAATGAGAAAAAATATATATACATATATATGTTGTGTTGCTGTTTCCTGTCTCCCACCACGCCTAATATTTACCAAGACAGTTGCAAAAGTGTAACCTCCCAACACCCCACTCCTTATGCACTAGTCAGAAGCTGACCTTCTGTGAGCAGTGCTCTTTTCTTCCCCTTAATTTTATCTGTCTCTATGTTTTTTCCTCTGTCTATCCATTGTGTCTTAAAGATTTCTATTTTGGGAAAGATGTATAATTCATTACTGTCCTTAATTATGTTGGTGCACAAATCATACAGATTTGGCCAATATGATTTTTTTTCAAGCTGGCTCTTATGTACTTTTCACAGTAATGAATTTTACATCTTTCCCCAAATAGGAATCTTTAAGACACAATGGATAGACAGAGGAAAAACATAGAGACAGATAAAATGAAGGGGGAAGAAAAGAGCACTGCTCACAGAAGGTCAGCTTCTGACTAGTGCATAAGGAGTGGGGTGTTGGGAGGTTAAAGTTTTGCAACTGTCTTGGTAAAATATTAGTTCTGGTGGGAGACAGTAATCAGCAACACAACTGGGAGATGGGGAGGATTTTGACAAGGTGAGGAATAAGTGTACAACCATAAAGTGTCTGTTACAAATTACTTGTTTAGGAGAAAAAAAAAGTAATAATTACATGAGAGAAATTAGACAGCATCTTGGCTGGGTAATCAAAATAGAAACCACCAAGAGAAGCACGAGAGTGCCATGCACTTCCAAAGGAGCTGGACTGAGATGTGCCCAACATCATGTATGTAGCCTCCTCTGGGAATGTGCACATGGATCCAGACTACTGGGAGGAATCCTGAGACAGGACCCAAAGGAGAAAAGTCTGCAAAGAACATTCTGTTAAATGGGAAAGGAGGATAAAGTGTTAAAATACTAATGTGGTAAAAAAAAAAAAAAGTAGTAAAATGCTATAGAATTATTCTAGGTAAAAGATTCGAAGGACACTACATCTACAAGTAATATGTAATCTTGGCCTGGATCCTCTCTGTATAAGACAAGTACTGTAAAGAAATTATTGGAGATAGTTGCAGTGGCACACACATGTAATCCCAGTGGCTCAAGAGGCTGAGACAGGAGGATTGTGAGTTCAAAGCCAGCCTCAGCAAAAGCAAGGTACTAAGCAACTCAGTGAGACCCTGTCTCTAAATAAAATAAAAAATAGGACTGGGGATGTGGCTCAGTGGGTGAGTGCCCTGTGTTCAAACAAAAATGTGTTCAAACCCTGGTACCACTGACAAAAAAAAAGAGACAATAATGGGTCAGTGGATAAAATTGGGATATGGCAGGTTAATACTCAGGGTCTTGGGTTTGTGCCCCACGTTGGGCGCCAGTTGTAAGGATTCAATAATGAAGGAGATGTAGAGACATGGTGCAGAGGCAGGTAAAGTGGCAGAGTGCCCCTGTCTAAGCAACCACGTTTATTTATATCAATAGGTTACATTAGGTCATTAGTACCATAACGACATTATTGTTTATAGTATCAGTAAGATTGCTTATTCTGCAGTTACATTTTACAGTTACAATATACAATGTTAGGAGCTTTGTGGAGTTCTCAAGCAAGTCCATTGTCTGAAGTTACTGTTAGGAGGATAGATCCAGGAGCACCAGAGCTTGATGAAACATTGCAGTTATCTAGCAAGCAAATTCCTGTATTCCCAAGAGTTATGTGCCTGCAATCAAGGTCAAGGCTTGATGAGTCTCTAGCACAGAGGAATCTCAGGGCATGGCCCTATCAGCTAGACATTGCACATACATTAGCTATATTATTAGATCCTAAAAGAGATTACGGGGCATCCTAAATGTGGGAAACAGGGTGCCTGTTACACCCCAGGACTTTGCTCACCAGGGGAACACTTCTCTGTACATTTCCATGGTCAGAATCCCTATAATCTCTCAATGTTAGGTTTCCTGAAATTGATAACTATATACTTCTTTACCTGTGTTCCTGATTTTCAGAAATGTGCACTAAAGTGCTTGGCAATAAATGAACATTGTAGGCAACTACATTTCAGAAAAGTGTGTTGAGGAGAGAGAGAGAAGCAGCAGACTAGGAAAATCAGGACAAAAATCAAGCTGAAGTATGATAGGGTCCTTGAGTGTTTCTTTTAATTATTGAAGTTTTCTGGAAATTTGAAATTATGGCAAAAGTTAAAATAGTTTTGTGAACTTTTCTGAACACCCAGCACTTGCAACACCTTACTTGCGTTGTTTCAACAAATCACTCTTTCAAAAGAGATGCCTTACGAGAGTATAGAAGTAAACATGTTAATCTAAACCAGTTACTGACATCTGCATTAGTATGTTTAATTGGATCTTTCCCACTAACTAGCTGAAAGGTGAGGTGCTGAGGAAATTAGAGGTTTGACCGGATCAGATAAAGGGAGAAGAAATTAATCCAAGAGTTATGACTCAGGGGAAATGTGAGGCTGGAGAGAATAGAGAGCAGCCAGTGTAGGCAGAATTGACAGGACAGTGTGGGACATGCAGAGTACCTACACTCACACACCCCCAGCTATCAGTGTGAATTGCTATGCAGACCAGTCCTGGTGAAAATGATGATAGTCTTTAGCCTCTGTTTCCTCTGTGCTCAGTTTTGCATCATATGAAACAAAAATGTGCACTAACCTGTGAAAGAACATTTGGTTCAACAGAATTTGTGGGGTGAAGCGGGTGACCACAGTTTCTTGCCAGTCAAGGATTGTAAATACCTCTCAGGAAAGAATTCAAAGATGCCAACAAGTGACACTTAGAATAAATTTGCAAATGAAAATAAATATGGAAGATGAGAAATTAGACAAGACAATTCAGGATTTCTAAAACATGTAGGGAAAGGTGCTAGGGGCCTGGACTGAAGAAAATAAATCACCATTAGATCTTCTGCCAAGACTACACTGGCAGATCATGACTGTGGAGGCCCGTGAAGATAGAGAAGGACTTAGCATTCCTTGAAAGAATCATCAGGCAAATATGATTCACAGATTCTCTGCACTTGTGTTGTGTTCGGATGTGATAGAGAACATGCCTCAGTGAGAAAGAGACTCACATCTGGCTGCAGGGGCCTACTCTAGGTACTGTGCGGCTTCCCTACCAACTTTGGCTTGCTTACATTTATTCTAAGTCAAACTGCTTAACCACCCTGTATTTAATAATATTATCTGCCCAAAGGCAGTCATAGTTATAAATGACAGGATTTCAGTTTTTTAAATCTCGATTCTGATACTGCAAACTTGTTATCTGATATTCCTCTGTTAGAATTTGTTTGCATTATTATTTAAAGTCATGTTGCCTGTGTCAGCATAAATGCTTTTCTTTCAGTCTTGATGCTTCAGAATACCAGGGAGAATCCAGCATCAGGGAAATGATAACGTGAATACTCTGCTCTGCAGATAAACTCTTTAAAGCTACAGGGGTCTATATTTACATATCTACAATTCCCAAAGCTTCATAAGAAAGGCCAAAGTGATGACACTGTGTGTTGATTCAGATCCCATAGATGCACTCTTACTCAAAGCAATTGAGATTGAGCATAAGAGAAAATTTTTGAGATAACTTATAGAAAATGGCATTAGATTATTGGGGGTTATTTCAACAGGGATTAGGAAGTGTTCTTTAATTACCTCAATGAAGAACAGGTCAAATCTTACAAAAAAAAAAAGGAGTGCAGAATCAATGGTTGTTTTAAAGAGCATCACTAAAATGAGACATTGGTACTAAAAAGGCAATCCGCCTAGTCTAATTAATAGGACTTACACAAATCTAATGTCAGAATCACACCAGTATAGTATTATACATTTGCACCTATTGCTCCTGAGGAGATCAATACTCTTAAAAGATTATTAAAATCCACCCATTACCCTAACTCTGATCCTGAGATCTACCCTGGCTATAAACCCAACTCGAGCTTCACCCCAGTGGGACTGAACACAGCCACAAACCAAAGCAATCAATGGCAAAGAAAAGATGGTCTGTGGTTTTCTGTGAATAAATGGAAGGGAGAAAAAGAGCAAGTGATAAAAGCAAGGTATGAATTTAGTTATCAGGCCAAGAAAACCTGAAAGAGAACATTTTAAAAAAGAAATGGCCAGAAAAGTTCTGGAAAATAAGATGTCTAGAAGGAGGGCCAGTTCCTAAGAGAACAGGAGACCTGAGATCCCCAAGGAGGGGTCCACACCAACACCCAAAACAGGATTTAAAAAAAAATAATGCAAAGAAAAGCCACATAAGTGCAAAAATATATGAGAGTTCAACTTAGCAAAATTTATCAAGGTCATTCTTGTACAAAGGATACAGTGAACAAAAGGTAGTAAAAAGACATAGATTCCACCCTCGTGGGGTTCACAGCAAATTTAATATAAGGGTATGATTATAAAATACATTTTTAAAAATCAAATTGGATCCCCAGCACCACAAAAATAAATAAATATATACAGATAAATAGATAGATAAATAATAAAAAAATAAAAAGCAGTTTGTGACAGTGGTGAGAGATGGTGCTATGGGCCAGCAGCTGTACCATGTACTGTTGAGTAGTAGGAATATTCTAGAACAACCTCTATAATCCATAAACTAGATGAAGTACATAAGTATATAAACTCAAGAGGGGCATTTTTATCTGAAAGAAAATTATATCATACTGATCTTTGACCATTGACCTCATTGATCATGACCCATTTTTCCTTAATCCCTTATTTTCTTAAACATTTAAAAATTTAAAAAATTAGCAATTACCATATAATGAGCTGCGTTTTAAGTGCCTGACAATTTTGTGTAATTTCTTTATTTGATAAAATTGATAGAAAGCCTTTAGTAAAGAATAAAGCATTCTGCTAATGCATAATAATTGCTATCATTATTCTTATCATACTTAAGCTTTAATTCCTGGCACTTGGAAATTGTGAACCTACCCCTGAGCATGGGGTTACCATAAAAATAATCTCCTACTTTAAAAGCCACAATCAGAAGAATATCAGCACTCAGAAAGATGGTCCTCCATGCATGAATTGTGGCTCGGGTAATTCGTGGACCTGCTATTTTTCATCAGGGTGGTCAGAGTTGTGTTATGTTGCTTTATTGACTATATGGAATGGACAGCATACATTTTTATCTACCTAAATGGGAAGTGAGTGCATTGGTATAATTTTCTGAATTTTGGAACTTTGATGCCTCATAAATATTTAAGAGGTAAATATATTAGTAATCTGAATATAGATGTGTACTGATAATGTTTGAGCCCTTGGCAACTTAATTAACTTCTGGGCACTGGATTTTGAATGAAGGGGCTATTATCCATTGGCAGTTATGTAACCACTCTAATGAGAAAGCACTTGCCAACCTTTTAATTACTTGTCCTATGAAGCATGCTCTGGTGGATAAAGGATAACGTGCTCATTTTACCTGTTAGTACATCAGGAAAATGAAAGGTGAAATGATTGATCTGCAACAAGATCCACAACCATTCTAAGGATTCAGAAGCTAGGACTTTTTCCACCTGCTAATTCTTTATATTACTCATTCATGTTAGAAAAATTCATTATCTTTTAATTACTTTTCTATTCTGATAGTCCAAGAACTTAGCTTGTGAAATAATGGATGAATCTTATGATATATTCCACATCTTATGATCTATTCCAAATAAAATGTTCAGATTTTATAACATCAAAGAAGCTATAGCATCTAGACTTTTCCCAATGACAGTGAAAGTGGAAGGATTATGTATTTTTGCTACATTTGCATCATAATGTTATTTTCTGTAGAAAGGGTAATAAATTACTTTTTATCATAGTTCCCTATAATAAGAATATCACAAATTCCCCATGATATCTGGACATCTTATCCAAAAATAATGACACCCTTTTCAACATACTTACTTCTTCTGAGTGAGAGCTAATATTTATTCATAGTATTTGAATTTGTGCCTTGGGGGAAAAAGGTAGGATGTCACTTACCTGTCTATCAATGACTATGCAGAGTCCTCAAAGGTGAAAGCATAGTTTATTAATCAGATGTTGTTCTCATTTTTTATCTGAAAGTTCTCTTATGCTCACCTTGGCTGGAATCCAAAGTTCTGTGACACATTCATGTACATTCTTATCTTTGCAATTCTGTGCAGAATTCACATGAACCTGGCTCTGTTCACATGATTCTGTGAAGCACAGCATTACAGTGAAACCTGCAGGGCCTAACATGGTCATTCTGCAGCCTGCTACTATAAAAGTGTTTCAGACAGATGCAGAAATGAACCATGTTGTATTCACTTTTATGCTTGAGCAAAATTTTTTGTATGCATATTTATCTGAATTGTTATTTTACTGGATTTACAGTTACCTTAAACACAGAAATAATTAGTGAACTTATTAATCAGGGTCCTGCTTAATGTATTTTTGGAAAAATAATTATTTGACAACTTGAGACATCATTTAGACCAGCAACTATATGAAAGTGTAGAGAGAACAGAGAACCTAGATTTCAAAAAGAGCGATGACTGAAAATTTACATTTTCAAACTTTTAAACATCTTTCAGGAATAGATGTTTATACTAAAAGATGATTTTTAAAGGAATAAATAGCATAAGAAGATAAAATAAAAGGAACTTAATTAAATCATTAGCTACTTATTTGCTTCTGAGTCTATTTGCTACTAAATAATCATACTACCAAAAACTTTATTCAGCAGAGATGGATAATTATCAATAGGTGATAATTACTCAAGACAAGAGTGATGCCTTTCATATGACTCTATGCTTTAATTAAAATATTAGTCAAATGTCCACAAGGTATTTCCACAGTTAACTTGTGAAATTAGAATAGCTTCAATTAAAAAAAAAACTAATTAAATACAGAATGTGATTCAATAAAAGTCACTGATGGTTAATTAAGGGAAGAATTAACAGACTTGAATGAAAATATATAATATATATAATCCTAATTAGCGAATATGCTATTTGCATCCCCTCCCATTACTAGGCATTTACCAACCAAGGCTTTAACCTTGAGAGGAATCAAAGACACTTTCCTGAGCACGTAGAATTTCCTCTAGACAGAGATAGGCAATTTAGGGTTCTTAAGACAGTACAAAGATAAAAATATCTGTCAGCACTTCCTTTCAACAGAATTAAGGAAAAAGGTGTTAGTTACTATTAGTGAAAACACTGATAGGAGAGACAAGATTCACCTTAAACAAAATGTCTAAGTGCTTACCCATCCTCCTGGACTACTTCCCAATATTTTATTCTCCTCCCTTTTTGATATGAATGAGGTTATTAAACCAAGGATTATTTTCTAATTTAATATTTGTTAAAATTGAAATCTTCAAAGTAATACATTGGGTGGTTACTATTAGACATTTTAAAGTGTTTGTCCTATATGTCATTCAGTATCTTTACACCCCTCTTTAATACATTAAGAATATTTACCAAACCAAATAGGAAATTTTATGAAAAGAAAACTACAGATCAATATTTGTAATGAATACAGGCACATGAAAAAAATTATTCAAAAATGAAATCCAACACTATTTATAGAGAAACAACACATTATTACTAAATGGAATTTATCTGAGAAAAGTAAAATTTATTCAATATATTTTTAAAAATCAATGAATGAAAGTCATCACATGTGATTTATCTTAATAGAATTAAAAAAGATTTCACTAAATTCCACTTTTATTAGTGATACAACTCAACCCTCAAATTGGAGGATTTATAAAAACCTACCTCAAATTGGTAAAGATCATCTATAAAAATGATCATGTATAAAAAATGATCATCTATAAAAAAAGATATTATTTAAAGATAAACAACAGAGTATTTCCCATTTATTTATTTATTTCCTAGAAAGTGTATCTATTTTCACACCTCTTTTTATTGTTACACTGAAGAGTCTAGCCAGTGAAATAATAAAAGAATAAATAGAAGCATAAATACCATGAAAAAAGAGGTTGGGGTGCAGTTCAGCGGTGATGTACTTGCTTGGCATGTGTAAGGACCTGTGTTCAATCCCCAGTACTGCAGAAAAAGAAAAAGAAAGATCTTGAAAAAAAAATGTAAATCTGTCTGTGTTCATAGATGACATAACAATTCATTTAGTAAATACTAATTTATTTTGAAATTAAACTTTTAAAAGTGATAATACATACAGCAAGGTATCAAGATATAATATTAATACAAAAAGTCAATTCCATATTCTAGCATCAAACATTGGACAATGTAATTTATAAAATTAACACAATTTAAAATAGCATCAAAGGCTTAAAATACAAAGAGCTAAACATAAACAAAAATTATGCTCATATTCTTCAAAATAAATTAAAAATGTTTCTTTAAGAACTCAAAAATCTCTAAACAGAGTGATGCACCTTGCTTATCAATTGGGAGACATTGTTAGTTTGACCATTCTCTTCAAATTGATCCATGCCTGCAGCACATTTCTTGTTAGATTTCTAGTACACTCTTTAAAAATTATTTAGTATGATTTAAAATTTACTTCCATTGAAGAAGCCCTATAGTATACAAAATAATTTTGAAAAATATTTTTTAAAGAATCTCAGAAAGTACTAGAAAGCTGTCATACAATGGTGTAACTAAACACAGAGCAAATAGATGGAGAGTACAAAACTAAGCTCCTAGAAGGCTCACAAAGCCACCACATGACTGAATGGGAAATGACAGTCTGAAGGTGATACAGGTCCAGGAAAAGTGAATGTTACCACCCTCTCACACACTACACCAAAATTAATCACACAATTAAACGTAGGCACTAATATTTTTGAACTTGAAGAAGACTACATAGCAGAACATGTTCACAGTCTTGTAACAGCCAACCATTTGTTGGACAGAACACAGAAAGAAGTAGGGATAAAAGAAAAATTGATAAAATTATGATGCATAAAAATTAAAATCTGCTCTTCTACAGAACACTATTAAGAAAAAAATGAAAAGACCAACCACAGACTGTAAAAATATATTCACAATGCATAAATCCAGCAAGGACCCTGTGCCCAGATACACAATGGCACATTTCTCCTGAACCATCTCACAAGTAATATCGCTATTCAGAGGACCCCAACTAACACATTGCTCTTGTACTTCTTGTATGTAAGTCTTAGAAAATCCACAATTCCTGTCACACTGAGGTGTTTCTGAGTGTAATAAGAGAACTTTTTACCTACTGAATTTAGTGTGAAGCTCTGTATAATTCCCATGGTTTCCCCTGGTCATCTCCCATCTGTCTTGTTTTACTTCCTTAGTGATGAAAGATCAGAATGATTTCAAGGGATGTATCTCATTAGCCAGGAAAGTCCAAGATGAAACTAAAATCTTCAATAGGAAGTAGAGAGTCCCAATCTTCAATGTTAGGTGATTCTATGTATATCTTTGTAATTGCATATTTTTCATTGTTTTCCAAAATAATATTCCTTTCACATTTTTACATTTTTACTGTGTAATACACCTCAGAAAATTTGATGTTTGAAAAAAACATGAAGGAAAATATTCTTAGTTTAATACCTGCCAATAGCAAAGCAAGTACTAATTAACATAATCATCCATACTGGTATTTTGTACCCCAAACAAAAGCAAAGTATCAATTAGATTAACATTCCCACAGTTAGTAAAAATAAACAAGATAAAAATCAACAACATAAAAATGAAAAAAAAAAGGTATTGCGATATTGTGAATCTGTGATGGAAATCGGGTCATTAGTTCACAAATATCAATGCTATATAAAGCATTTTCCTAGTGAATCAAGAGGCAGCTGGAATCTCATGTAGGAGTCACTAGGCAGAACTATATACTCAAATAGTTCACTTACAGCCTTTATCACCATGTAACTTTTGGAATTATAGTTTTAAGAAATCTATGTACTTTTTGAATGAGGTGTTCATTAGCATTCAGGAAGCATTATGTATACTAAGCAGAGCTGGAAACCATTGTCTTTCAGTGATAGGTTCGTAAATAAATAAATTATAGTATAGCTGTATGAGGAAAAACAATGCAACTGGTAAAAATAAACAAGATACATATGTATACCATAGTAGAATCATAACCTAGACATAGTCTAAACTAGAAAAAGTTGTATATCGTGTGTAATACATGATGTAATTTTATGATCAAAATTATTCTTAAAAGTGTGTATAAAATCTAGAAGTGACAAAAACTCTTCACAGTCAGGAAATGAATTTAGAGAGGACTCCAGATTTCAATATTAAATTACATTATGTCTTTAAATTTAAGTGTGAGTTTATTTTATACCCAGAAATGTATATTGTTAATGCCTGTGTAGAAAGAAGCTTCTAATTCCTCACTCAAACTGACATACAGGTGTATAATTAAGTAGTTTGCAATAAATCATAACTTTAAGTTTCTACTTTTCTAAGAGTTTGAAAAAACTGCATTTTGAGATTGTGTCAATAAAAGGAGTCATAATTTATGATAGCCATAATAGAATTTTATTTAAATGCCAATCATTTTAATATTATTCTCTCACTACACTACTGCCCTTGAAAATTCTAACCTTCGAAAACATTATTAATAAAATATGAGCTTCTAAATTCATACTAGGTGCTCACGTATTTGGTAAAAAACAGATACAGAAACAACTATATGTAATCAATGACAGAAAAAAAGACCACAGAAAATCTAATTTTCACACATTGTCACCTTCTATATTATCTTGATAAAATATATGACTGTATAAACTCATTCATTTTAGAGATTTGAATGTTAAATGGATTATAAAAATTTCCCAGTGGGACACATGTACTAGCAGGATAATTCATGTAATGCATTGATTTAAACAACTTTTGACTGAGGACATCAAATATATTTAAGAGAGATTCCTAGATGCCTTTAATTCATACCGATTTTGTTCATTCATATTACCTGAGAAATAGTCACTTGAGCTTAGTCATAAACTATGGCATGCAGAGAATAAAGGTAAATACTGTATTTGGGGCTCAGTAAAAAGTTTTGTTTTGAGGTAAGAATTTGAGCATTTTCTGAGAAGTACTTTCTTATTGTCTTTTTCTGGGTTGTCTGTTTCTAGGATAACCCTTTAACTTACCATATCCCTATACTTGCAATGTGTTTTCAATAAGGTAGTAATAAAATATGAACCTGTTTTTACTTTTTGATTTATTATTTCAAAAAAAGTGATCCTTAATTATTGATGGTAATCTCTTTGCATGGAAAAACTATAGAAATGATAGGATGTGGGGATTTTGTTTTTGTTTTGCTTTTGCACTAGGTATTGACCACGGAACCAGGAGTGCTATGCTCCTGAGCAATATTCACAGACCTTTCTCCTGTATTTATTTATTTATTTTTAATTTGGAGAAAGGGTCTTGCTAAGTTGCTGAGGATGGCCTCAGCTTTGAGATCCTTCTGCCTTATTCTCTTTACTCAATGGGAATATAGGCCTACACCAAGGCATTCTTCAAGCATGTGTTTCTTTTAATGTGGCTTATAGGCATAAAGAAGTTTAAACAGCATAAGACTGTAACTCTTCTACTTTGCAGCTTGATTTACAACATGTTTCTATTCTCCAAAGAATGTTTTTTTTTCTAATTATGTTTTGTTCTACATAATATTAAAGTTCATTGACATTTCCACAATACCCGATAAGATGCCTACATAAAAATTGCCCAGACGCAAAGTTGGCCACTGATGGGTGCAGGCAGCTTATGTTAAAAAGTAACTGTCATGGTTTTATCAATAGAAAAAGAAAAAGTTAATTACATTAGTACTTATCTTTTCCTATTTGTTACTAGTTAAATTATTGTATTTGTTTTTTAATAAATTGAATTCTGCATTGGAAAGTATGTCATCCACCTGTTTGCTAACTGAAATCACAAGGAAAAAAAGGTAACTATATATAGACTCCAACTATATATAGACTCCCCCAAAAGTAAATTTACTAAAACTATGTTTAAAGCATAATTATTTTTCTGGCTAAAATGGTAAGTTTGAAGCATTGAAACTCGGTGACAAAATCCAGGCTTTGACTCTACTTCCACATAAGTCAACCCAGTGTTTTGTGCTTACTGTTGTGTCTTCATGAGAAATATTCTAGAGGGCAGTAGGTTTCAGGCAACTTAATTATAAGTGTCAGCCCAAAAACCTACAAAGACACTGTCAGTTATTGAGTTTCTTATCAAGCCAGTAATGTGGTATGGCTGTTGTACTAATAATGAAGTTTTAATTAGCTCTCAAAAATACTGAGAGCTTATTTAAGACCTCCAAATTGGATAGTGCATGCTTAGCTGGAAGGCATGAATGCATCTCAAACATGCCAGAATTACTGTCAAATATGGTGTATGCACATCAGGAGATAATAGCTAGAAGGCTTAACATCTATCTTAGAAGAACTGTGTGCATAAAATATTTGGGGAGTTCTTTTGCAAACTCAAATGACTTTTTAAAGAATGCTGTCTCTTATTTTTAGCGAATAGCCTTGCAAATGTCTGAGAATATCTGTTTATTTGAAGAGCATTTTGCAGGAGAAAGCACATTTTAACTGGAGTTTGAGTTATCATTATTCCAAATAGAAGCAATCTCTTTTCATAGTTATTCTGACACATTTTTACCTATATGTACTTATTTCTTGTTCCTAATGCTTAATTTATGAGAAATTATGCCAGGGTACTCATTTCTGAATCTTTGTGTAGCTCATATATACTAACACTTAAGAAGGTGTTGACTGAGACTCCTACCATTGGAGAATTCTTGATGTTTTAATGTGGCAGGCAGATTCACATCACCGCTTTCTTCTCTGTCTGTTGATGCTACACATGATGTTTGGTCCATGCTAATATTAGTTGAAATAACCCCCCCACACACACACATGCACGCATGCATTAAGAATTTGAGTCAGGCCACAGATATTAATGCATAGAAAGGAGGACTCAGGCTGAGTTGGTACAGGAAAAAAAAAAAAAACTGCTGTGCAGTTATTTATACTGATCATTTTAATTTCTTTTCACATCACTTATTTTCTGCAAGTTGGCCAGCTCTTTTATTATTTCAAGAACGCTCTGTATTTTGCTGTTGCTGCTCTGGGCGTTTATTATTTCAGTGTATTAATTAGTTGTTCCCCATGTACCAGGGACTTCTTAGGTGCAGGGGGTGAAACTGTGGGGTGGGAGCCAGGAGTTGGAGGCATACACAATTCTGAGGTGCACAGTGACTCTCTGTGGGGAGGAAAAGACTCCTATAGGACTGGGGTCATGTGAGTCAGGTGTGAATGTCCCCTGTTTCTGTCAGTTGAGGATAGGCACAAAAAGGACCATGATTCTCTTCAGAGAGGGCGATGTTTATGAAATTCAGAGGGCCTGGGGCATACGTGTTTATCCGTGTTTCTCCTCAGATATTGAAACCCAGGTTTCTTTTTATTTATTTATTTATTTATTTATGACAGCAGAATGTATTACAATTCTTATTACACATAGAAAGCACAGTTTTTCATATCTCTGGTTGTATACACAGTATATTCACACCAATTCGTGTCTTCATACATGTACTTCAGATAATAATTATCATCACATTCCACCATCATTAATTACCACATGCCCCACCCTTCTGCTTCAATCCCTCTGCTCTATCTAGAGTTTATCTATTCCTCCCACACTCCTGCTCCCTATCCCACTATGAATCAGCCTCCTTAAATCAAAGAAAACATTTGATATTTGGTGAAACCCGGGTTTCTAATGATGGCTAGAAAGCCTCCTATAAGAAACAACAATACTTACTTTATTCAGATGATTTTATTTTGAAATGCTGATCAGGCAATCACTAATGCTTGTCAATTTTTTCTTGGTGAGAGTTGGTCTGGCTGCTTGCATGTGGTTCTAACTGTTCTACCTCAATGTCTTCAACTTTAGACAGACCTTCTTGGTGAAATTCACAATTCATTATAAATTCCATTGACATTGGGTTTCTGTTGTAAGCAGTGGAAAACTAACTAGTAATGAATGTTGTTGTGAAAGGCAGAAATAACTTTTAATATAACATGACAGAAAAGAATGAATGGAGTCTGAGGTTGTCAATGGTATTTTATACACACTTTCATGAGAAGCTAAATTTTGATATTTGCACAAACAACTAAGGGGACTCAGATAAACTGTCCTCCTCTGTACAGCACTTCTGCCATAAGCCAGATTATATTTCAAGACCTGAAGAAGAGGGCCTTCTACTTTCCACAGCTGCACTGAACTTCACAGACTTAGGTACTCCAAGACCTGCCCATTCTTTTCTTAGAGCATTTAATTGAGAAATATAGTAATTAGAAATCCTTTCTCCAGGCCCTTTGAGATATAAATCTTTTTAAAAGCCTCTTGCCAATTTTAAAACAGAAAGTCTCTCTTAATGGATTTAGAAGCTACTGCTTTGAAATGTAAATGGCAGAGAGCACCCTGCATCCCAGCATCTGGGGAGCAAAGAGCCTCACCTCACCCTCCTCCAAGGTGTGGACCTAGGCCTGTCATCAGGTGAGAGGCAATTGCTACTCCCTTAGGAAAGCCACTTAGCAAACACAAGAGGCCTAAGTTACAGGTCCCTTCCTCCTGAACCCCAACATTGAAATGCTATCCAGCCCATTGGTTGGTTTGTTGGTCTGTTTCTTTGGGGTACAATTCAGTTCAGTCTTCTGACTTCTCATCCTCATTACATTAGTCTTTCTGTTCTGTTCTGTTTTGTTGTTGTTGTTTTTCTGATTCTATTTGCTTTTTAAACTGATAATTTTTTTTTAAATTTTTTTATACACATATGAAAATTCTCCAGTCACTCAAGACTGAGAGCACTTAGATCCAGTTTGGCTCTTAGGGACTTTGTGAGATTATCACTAAATCCACACTAGTATCACCTGGGTCTCTTCAGGTTGAAGATCAGAGCAGGCTCTCATGGTTAGGTTCTTTCTGCTGGTTAATCTATTGTAGGTAAATCCCACAGAGAAGGTTCTTGGCCATTATGTATATAAGGTGAGATTTCATAAACCATTTTGTGATTTTTAAATTTTTTCCTATTAAAATATCTCCCTTATAAAGAAAGCACAATTTTAATATTCTTATAATTATACATATATATTTTTCTTATAATTATATTCTGGGCCACATCTCCAGCCCTTTTTTATATTTTATTAGAGACAGAGTCTTGATGAGTTGATTAAAGCCTTGCAAAGTTGCTGAGGCTGGCTTTGAACTCAAGATCCACCTGCCTTAGCCTGGGATTACAGGCGTGTGCCAACACACCTGGCTTCCACTTTGTTTCAAAAAGCATACGATTCACATTGTATAAAGCAAAGGAATTAAGACTCTATAATATAATACATTTCCTTATCCTAGGAGAATATTTGGCTTGCCTAAAACTTTAGAAGATTTCTAGAAAAAGTGCAACACTAGGTTGCCTTAAAATACTGCTCTGATCCTTTACCTTTCATTATTCATCCATCCAACCCCAATATGTTGTACATTACAGTTGTACCAGGACCTTGAGGGTATGTAGAATTCAGACCATGTGTTCTTCAACTGCAGAAATACCTTCTAGATCATCTCTATGTAATGTTGATGCAATACACTGTTGATGCAAATACTCGGAACAATTCAGAACAGAACATGGAAGAAATGCAATTTCTTAGTACAAAAATTCTTTGTTTTCATATTTCATTGTTTGTATATTGGCATACTTGTAACTTTAGCCACAATTTTGATAAATTCTCATTGATGACATCACACATATGCAATGATCTTAACTCATACTCATTGTGACCAATGAGGTCAGAATCTTGTGTGTTTTGTGTAAGAAGAGACATGAATATCAAACAGGCATGAATAAAAGCTTGCTTTCATAAATGGGGAGACTCAGTTAATAAAAATAAGTAAAGAATAATCTCTTCTGACTATTAAGATTATAGGTGAGGAATTCAAAGATTTCAGCAACTCTCAGCCTCCAGTGCCATCTGGATATTTGCATAGCATAAGACAAGATGGTGTGGGGACTGGTCAGTGTCACCTTCTGTGATAACCTTCCACAGAAGAGATTCTCTGCTCATTACCTCAACAGGATGAAAACTGAAACCCATTTGCTTTATGTGCATTAAGTCACATTATCTGTCTCCATGTACAGATTCCATTAATTATTCCCTTTTAGCATATAGTTTTATGAAGGATATTATGCCATTTTGGCCCTTATTTATACATTTTGAGGTAATTCATAATAAAATGTTTAATAAAATACATTTTAAAGAATTCATAACTTGTACTCTTAACATTTTAAAATGTCTCCTGTGGACCCAGTTTAGTTTTTTATCTTGAGATTTGTAGTAAATGTTTAAGGGCTGACAGCCCCAAATGATTAGAGCTCTGACTCTATACCTGTCAATACGAAGTCTCCATCTTTTGCTGAGTGGTAGATATCTTTTGTTTATTCTCCCAGATCCACACTCTCCCATTTTTCACCTTCGTATCTGGCTGGCTGCTCAGTCTATAGATTACATTAATTGAATCTTTTGTCCTCAAGCTTTTTCTTAAATTTGGTGGGTGACAAATTTAAGAAACTGGAGGGAAGAAGAAAAGTGATGCTGTATTTTTTTTTTTTTTTGTACAATGCTAAACTCACTTTGCTGGTCATCTAGAAAGAATATGTATGTAAATTCCTAAGACTGTTCATGATTCCCTCCTTCCCAGTGCCATCACTGGTTTTGTTAATAAGATTACAGGAGCCCTAAGATCTGTTAGGAGAAGATGTTTTGAGTAGGTGTTGGGAAACAGCAATCTTTTCATAAAAAACATTCATCAGACGCTGCCATTTCTATTTTGTAAAGAAATATTTTTAACAGTTCAACTTCATCTTCAGAATAAATCCTCTTTTTTATTGTCACAGGCCCTTCCTAAATTGGCAGGTGCCTGCCCCCCTGACCCTACTTCCTCTGCCTTCCCCACTTCTCACTCCACTAGAAGTGCATTTGCTTTCTTGCTCTTTCTCAAAGCATAGGAGTGTTCTCTGGCCTCATGACCTCTGCACTAGGCTGCTCTCCCTGCTGATCTTCAGAAGCTTCCCTCCACCCCACCAACTCCTGTTCAAATCTCACCACCTCAAAGCCCCTCTGGCCACTTCAAAGTACCCCTGGCCTCTCTCTAACTATTTTACTTAGCTTTATGACACTTTCCTTGTGCAAACTTCTTATTTGTTCATTTATTTAAATATGTTTCTTCTCCAAAATTATATTAGCTCTGTGGTAGAAAAGACTTTGGCTACAAGCACATTTTCAAACCAAGAATCAAGCCAGGCTTAGTAACTGCTCAGTATTTGTACAATGAAATGCAATGATAGGTAAGTGTATTCATAGATTTGTAGAGCTCATGTCTGTAGCCACCTTCTCCTTCTCCTCCTAGAGTTGGCATCACTTGTCAATCATGAATACTGAATCGATTTAATTCTCTCACCATTAATTCTGGGCACTGTTATCAAAAGATCTTGGCTTAGAAGATGAGCTATGCTTCCATTCTTTTCTCCATTTAAAACCATTTTAGGTTTTAAAAATCAGAATTAAGTGTATGAATTACTATTTAATATTACCAACTGTGATGTTAGTGAACATTTTAAGTTATTTTAATATTATATTTAATAAGCTGTCAAAAGAGAATGTTGAGCCAATTTTACATTGTTCTTTTTTAATGAATCCTCCTCCACTTTCCACGAAGATCCTAATAGTAATAATGAAAACATACAATATTGATTGAGCATTGCCATGTTAGAGATACCCATATAAGTGTGTTCTAGGGATTAGCTGATTTAATATTCATTACTCTCTAAGAAGTCAGACCTCCCCTTTCCAAGTGATGGGAATAGATCTTTTTTTTTAAATAACTTGCCTGAGCATTGCCAAGTCATCAGGCAGGAAGTGGCTGAAGAGTACCCTGTCCAGAGCATCCTTCAGAAGAGGGAAAATCCTGTGGGCCTCTTTTCCTGGGGTGGGTTACTTTTCTTTATTCCTATGTCCCACTGAGCCACTTTCCAATGTAACTTTTGAATACAATATGTCCATTTCCATTAAAATCAAAGGCAACACCTTCATAAATTCCTAGAACTCAACTCCCTGTTTCAAATGCAGCTAGGCATGAGCTAAGGCTCCAAGCCTTTGGTTTTCTCATATCACCTCTTTTTTTCCAGCCATGCCCTTGGCCAGAAGGAAGTGAGTCCTCCTTAACCCTAGCAGCCACTTGAATAGCTCCAGCCCTCAATTCTACCCTTCTCTGCTAGGACAGACTTTCCTCTTCCTCTTCAGTCCATGAACTAACTTACCCCTCAACAGCAGATTCTAGAGCCACCTTCTCTTTTAACCATACTTACCTGTCTTTACCTGGCAAATTTATTTCCTCCAGGTTTCTGCTCAAACACCATTGCCTTTAATAAGGCTTTTCTCAACCCTCTGAGCTCTAATGACTCCTTGCCATGTCTCTGCCAAATTCATATGTTGGATCCCTAGAACCTATTGCTGTGGCATTTGGAGAGGGAACCTGCGAGAAGTAATCATACCATGAGAATCGGCTCCTCATGATAAAATCAGTGCCATTATAAGAAAGGACAAAATGGAACACCACCACCCCGCTTTCTGTCTCTCTCTCCCCTAGGGGGACAGTCACAAGGAATCATCAGTAAACTAGGAAGAGAGCCCTCGCCAGGAATCAAACCCTGCTAGCACCTTGCCTGTCTTTCTAATTCCAGCTTTCCAAATTGTGAGAAATAAATGTTTGTTATTTAAACTCAAAATAAGTAGATAAAAAGATAGATAGATAGATAGATAGATAGATGATAGAGAGAGAGAGAAACTTGTCTGAGTTAGACATCTCCATGACAGTGGAGTTGGGATTTGAACTCGGGCTCAGCCATTGTTTTCTCTCATTATCATCCTTACCAAGGAATTTTAGGAACATATTTTCCACTTCCTCCTGACAATTATGTGCATAAGTTTTTACTTACATCAGAACATATTTGCCATTCTTAGTTAATTAATAAATTAGTAGAAGAAGAAAAACATTTTTGTCATTTTTTGAAAACTATACTCATAGGGCTGGGAATTTGGTGAATTGTGCATTAATCTGATGTCTCCAAAAGCTCAAAGGTTAGAATTTGTTATCCTCCCTAGATTCACAAGACCTTCCTACCTCCAGAAACCTCTTCAGAGATGTGTTTGCAGAATTGGGGCATTATATTTGCATTAAAAAATCCTGTAGCATCTTAATGACTTGCCTATATCTGCTGAAAATACATGAACAATATTCACTTTTGAGACTTGCTTATGAGAAATTATCTTGACTACAAGTAATTATTAAAATTGACTAGAGTCTTGGGAACTCTTTTAAAGTTCTTCCAGAATTTTGATCCCAATGTACTTTCCTTAAACTGTTTATATCTACCAATATGACACCATTTCTTAGCAACCCAACATACAAAGTAGGTCCTTGGTGTAGGAAAACCCAGGGAGACAGTATAGTTTTTATCAAAAAAATAAATAATCTCAAATATGTAAGTTTACTTCTTTACTTACATGATATAGTTAGAATATCTTTAATTTTTCTTAGAGTTCCAAGATTTTGAGATTTACTTAAACATGGAAATATTTCTGTTAAATACAATGTCCAGTGGAAATCCAGATACCACAATGTAGAGAAGTTCTGTTTATAAAATTGTCCAGAGGTCCTGCCTAATTTTCACCCCGTTTTTAATAATTCATCCACCTGCTATTAATTTCCCTTGAGTGAGGCAGGGATCAAGATTTTGAACTGGGATTAAAGACCAAATGCCTTCATCGATTATTCTTTAGCTTGTCAGTTAATATTTTTGAAATCACAAACTTTGATTTCCCCAATAATACAGCAGAAAGATCATGATCCCAGACACATACTTATTCATACAGATTCCCCTTACTCATGTAACAGGGAAGAAAATTTCCTAATGAAATTAAAGAAAAACAACCTGCTTCTGTTAAATAAAGATGCAATTAAAATGAAAAGAACAGTCTAATAGGAAGGGAATTTCTAAACAGAAAAAAATGTGAACTAAACTCATTAGAACTAAGATGCATATAATAGAGAGTATATGTACTTGGAAGAGGAACATTGTAAGAATCAAATGAATGATACTAAGTTCCACATTATAAGACCACCAGTAATGCAAAGGGTAATGACAGAGAAATAAAATGATGAAAAAAATACAAGGAAGAGCAAATGGATATTTAAATATGTCATCAGATACAGAAGTAGAGTAGAAATGTTAATCAAAGATACATATGAATCAATAAAATATCTAGGTCTACTCTGTGGCTGGCATCAAGCTGGCAAGCTGGGCCATGGTGAAACAAAGATGAGCAAGACCCAATCTCTAGAAAATTTATGCTTTGGAAAAAATTTTCTGGGGAAAAGAAAAAACAGATGTAAAAGTGTTTTTACTAAAAGGTTTCTGTGTTTTAACAGAAAAGTAATGAGAACTAAACACATAAAGTCAAATTAAAAGACAAAACATCATATTTGTGAATTTTTAAAAATAAATGTAGCTAAATAAAAATCTTTAAGGTGGATGATATAAATTCCCAATAACCATAAAAGTATTGAATAAAATCACAAAAAATTCTCCACCTTATTAAATTACAAAGTAAAATGAAGAATAGCTATAGAATTTTGAGAAGAAACATTGACTATTCAATAATTCCAGGGGCATGGCAATCTGTATTTCCAACAGTGAAAATAATAGAAATATTTTATATATTCCATGTCTTTCTAAAACAACAACAAAAAAACAGCTCTATAAAACTTAATCTCACAAGAAGATGCATAAAAATGAACAAATGGGAATCAGTAAATATTGCTAAGAATTACTTGCTTTGGAAATTGAATTCAGATGTTGGCTTAAGTCTTGACATTTTGGTATATTTTGGAAATTGTGCATGGGCTAAATACAAATGAAAGTTTTCAAGAATAGAAATCTTCAGACTAAAAAGATAAGAATATACAAATAACCATTTAAATATGTAATTCTAGCACACTGAAACTGAAAGATAGATTTGCTAGGTATGTTTGGGGGGGAAATAAAAAATGAAAATGTCATCAACAATGTCCAGGATAGCTCAGAAGAGGATTGATTTTTATTGCCATTGATATTTATGGAAATTCTTAGTCTGTACATGCTCCTAACAAGCAGTAGAAACAAATATTCTTAAACCTTCCACTTAATATTTGTGATTAAAAGCAAACGACTTACTATCTATATTTCACAAAACAGGAAACAGTGACAAACACAACATCACATATTTACATGAATGCAGCAGGGATTACAAATAACTTAAATATAAGTGATTTAATTTTTTCTTAAATGGAATACCATAATATGTATAAAATTAAATTGTATAGGTCTATCTAAACACACACACACACACACACAAAAACAGTGTTAGATTTATTAAAATAACAGAACAGTATGTCATGCAAACACACTAACAATTCAACAATAAGATTGCAAATAAAATCAGACAAGACGACAAGACGGAAGTAAATTGGAAATTCCATGACTTCAAGAGTGGTCTTCCCCCCTGCCAATATTCTCTGGAATTTTCTTCACCTCAAACAAAAAATTTAATATTTAAAATATGAAATTAAGCTATTCTTAATTACCTTCAACATTTTAAGTCATAAAAATAACAAATCAGATATTGTGTGGGTCATGTATTTGTACCTCAACAATAGGTATGATATAGAAATAAAAATAAAATTTGAAAATATACATATTGCCCAACATAACCCTTTCCCCTCAAAAAAAAAAAAAAAACCTAGGCATTTAAAAGCAGGTCTCCAATGCATCATTGAAGGAGAAAAAAAACTAAAAAATGTGAACAATCATTTAAATATCTACAAATCCTGGAGTGCTATATAGAAACTTATGAATTATGCAAAAAACTCTTTTGTGGGGGGGTCAATGCTTGGCTTTAAATGTTTTGTTTAAAAAATAAATTGAGTGTTCACTCAAAAACTTAAAAATATAAAAAATTAGAAGATGGTAACTCATAAAGAATTAAAATATTTACTGTTAAAAGACAAAATATCACAAACACATAAGGGAAGATGAGAGGAATAGAGAAAGAGATCAAGAAGGATGGTGGAAGGAAGAGAAAGGGGAGGAAAGGAATTTAACAAGATCATGTCTTATAAATGTACCATATGGAATTTCACCTTTATGTATAGGTTGAAATACCAAACTTAAATAAATATATAGAAGAGTGGGAAAGGAAGATCAGTAGAGGAAGAAGAATAGGGGGAAGGAGGACAAGGAAAGGTAGGAGAATGATGATTGAAAACCAATTCCATGCATGTATTATTTTTTCAAAATAAACCCAACTACTATGTCTAACGATAATGTGCTAACAAAAAATAAATAAGATTAAAAATAATGCTTTAGTTAGAAGTGGCGATTTTCTTACAAATTAGTTGATAAAAATTGAAAGCATTAATAAAATTACCAAATAATGAAGATAAAATATTTAGTAATGCATTTAAGTATTTAGATTAAGACATTTCTCTGAAAAAAAGCACAAGGTAATATAACCTTGACACAATAAATACATAATATGATTAGTCACTCAGGGAAAACAATCAGAAAAAAATGTATGTGTATATATATGGTTTTTGCCTCTAAATGTCTTGACAGCTGCCACTTGAGCATGGTGAACTGTATTTCTGTATTTTTTGACTATATGGTATATTGAATGTTTTCTACAACATCCAAGTTGTTTTATATGAATTGCTAAACAACTATAGGACTTGAAGAATTCACCCATGCATATGTACTGTGTAGTCAGTTTTTGCATCTCTGTGACCAAAAGACTCGAAACAACAACTTAGGGGAAGAGGGTTGATTTGGGCTCATGGTTTCAGATTTTTAGTTCAGGGTCAACTGACTCTGTATCTCTGCCCTGGGGTTAGGCAGAACATCATGGTGGAAGGACATCGTGAAGGAAACCAGTTCAGAAGGTGGCAAAGAGGAAGCAGTGAGAGTTCTGCTCACCAGGGAAAAAATGTAAACCCCAAAGCAGGCCCCCAGTGACCCTACCTACCTACTTTCTGTAATTACCACCAGTTAATCCATGTTGGTGAATCAATCCACTGATTAAGTCACATTTCTCCTAGCTAATCATTTTACATCTTAGCAGTCCTTCATTGTCTTCCACACGAGCCTTTGCAGGGTCACCTCATGTCTGAACCACAACATGTAATTCGTGGATTGTCTTTTTTCAAAACGTTTATTGCAAAGCTAGAATAAAGCATGTTATTCTTTCCAATGATATTTCATAATAATCCCTTCATAAGTGTTTCCAGTTATTTTCAGAGGTAATTTTAAAATAATATTTAAGCATAATTTTTAATAATTACCTTGCCACTCTTTTTTTTTTAACTGTTTGTAGTACTTCTCAGGTAATCAAACATTTTTCTCTGTGTCCAAGTTGTAGTTATTAATTTTCCAGGGAAGATGTTCCTGCAATGCTTTTACTCTCATTATTATTTCTCAGGAGATCCAGATAAAATTTAATTTAAAAATTAATGGAATAGAAGATAAGATTTGGTGGGAGCTCAGAAGTGGTTGGTGTTCCTGTTACTGTCTTTTTCCACCCACCCAAATCTGTGGCCACAGATCAGACACATTTTTGCTTGTGAAATTTATCCTCTTATGTCATTGTAATTTCACTAGAGAGTTAAAACCATCAAGGCCAAATGCTTAAAGAGATAAGAAATCAAAAAATTTTAAAAATTTTAATATAAAAATTATTTCCCATAATTTCTTCAATATCATCTAGTAAATAATTTAGAATATTTCGAGCTACACCTTTTAACATGAATTAAAAAGAATGTTAATGTAAATTGTCTGGTTTCTCTAATATAAAAAATAAATTCATCTATGTTTGATATACCACTTATTATTTTAAGTAGTTCTTTAAATGTTACAGATTCTTTGTTTATGGCCTGTTTTTTATTACCATGAGTTGAACCCACAGATACTTTACTACTGAGTCACATCCTGAGGTGGTTTTTTTGTGTGTGGTTGTTTGTTTGTTTGTTTGTTTTTTGAGACAGAGTCTAACTTGCTTAGTGTCTCACTAAGTTGCTAAGGCTGGCCTCCAAGTTGCAATACTCTTGCCTCAGCTCTGGGATTATAGGCTCATGCCACTAAGCCCAACTGACCTATCATGATTAATATTAATGTTCAGTGACTTTAATCTTATAAATAGAGAAATTTCCATTGAAAACTTTGCATCTTCACTATATTCAATAAACTTGAAGTAATAGTAGGCAATCAGTTCTTTATGGAAATTAAAACTATATTAGAGATTTTCAAAAGATTGACAGAAGATATGTCCCTTTTAACATCCTTCTTATATCCTACAAACAGAATAGTAGAAATTCTATTAGAATCAATAGTTCTTTTCCTGCACCTTTCAATGTCCAATTTAGGGTAGTCTCCAAATAGTCGCATACCTCAAGATGTATTAATTCGCTTGTGATGTCCAGAGATAGCATATCTTATGACCTATGTTTTTGTTTGTTTTTAATTATAAAAATTAAACCTTAATTGCAAAAGAGAGAGCTGAGTCCATGCTTTATGGACTGATTCATCTGCCAAAGAATGCTTTGTTTTCATGAAGATAATTCAGTTATTATGATAACGTGTTAGAATTCTTTTTGCATGGATCTCAGTACCTATGAGTTCCTGCACAGGGCCATGTGCATGGTCAGGCAGTGGATATTAAATCCCTTCCACATGCCTGGAACATGGACATCTCTCTAACTTGTCTGTTCTTTCTTAGAATTGTAGATATCCATATAACCTGGAACTGTAATGTACAGCCTTACATTTTCTTATCTGATTCCCCAACAACCTCTTTCATTTCTAGCCTTGCTGTACACAATACCAACTTTTAATAAACTGAAATTTGATATAGGAATAGAAATAAAAGAATACAATTTTTCAAAACTAGGGTAAGCACAATGAGAGATCTGTAGTAAATAAGGTCTGTGTGAACATTCACATCTTTTTTAAATGTTAGGGATGATCCTTCATTACTCCATATTATAACATCTTAAATATCACCAGTTTTGTGGAGACCTAGCTGAATTTAATAGCATGGAGATGGGATTGTGGCTCCAAAGAGGAAAGGTTTAGTGGACATATGGATTTTGATGGAAAGACACAACCATGGATCTACTGAATGATTCAGTCCATAAAGTAATGGTTTTGGACCGATTCATCTGCCAAATAATGCTTCGTTTTCACAAAGATAATTCAGTTATTATAAATAAATTGTTTTCTCAAAGTGCACATGCTTACATTTTCAAGTATTGTAAGCATGTACACTTTGAGAAATCAATTTATTTACTCTATTTGAATTTTAAGATGACACTAGTAATATTTATTGATAAATCTCCCTTTAGAAGGCTTTAAAATTCAGCCTTTCAGGCTTTAGAATAGGTAATGCATGCAGGCAAAGGGTAATGAGTGTCAGTGAATCAAATTGATCAAAGTTATGAAGAGGGATTCTATACTATGTTAAAAGAAATGACATCAGATTTTTAAAAGAATTTTTATATTAGATTAAGGTAAGTGCCAGGACTTTCTCTAGGGACTAGAAACACATTACATTTATGAGAGAAAGTAGTAATATATCTATTAGAGAGAGTTGATTTGGAGTCAAGTTTTCCAGTTAGTGCAGCTGCTATATTACATATGCATAAACATACTTATACACCTATATCACACTGACAATGGCTCTGTGAATAGGAAAGATTCACAGAGCCATTGTCAAAGTTAGATTCTTTCAAGTGAAGTTATTGGTAATGAATCAAGGGCAAATGATCTGGTCATTCACTTGGTACCTGTGTGTTTTGCACTGACTCACTTCATAAATATTCCCGATGAGTTAGAGGTGGTGAGCATTGCGTGGACAGAGCGGGGGTCACAAGACACAGAGCACTCACCAAGACAGGAAGGGTTTGCTTGCAAAGCTTACGTTTAAGTGGGCATAATAAAATGAATGGCAGCCACGATTTAAAATATCCATTTACAGGGTGTTATGTGAAGAAAATAAAAGTGTGATGCAAACAAGAATGGCCGGGAGACCAAACTTAGAAGGAAGGATCAGGAAACTGTTCCTTGATAAGGGGAAATCTGGTTTATGTCCAATATGTGGAAGTGAGCCAGCTTTGCCAAGAGAAGATAAAAGCAATTTCCAAAGGTGGTAACAGGAGAGTAGACTCTGGTGTTGAGGGAGGTTTAGTGTTTAGAGACCGGGAAAAGAGCAATGTCCCTATAGAGTCAAGAGGGAAGAAGAGAGCAGCATAGCAATGAGATCACAAAGACTTCATTAAGCTAGAAATAGTAGTTTGGTGTAATTTGACCACAATTGGGAAACTTTTGGAGAATTATAAACAAAGAAGTAATAACTGTGTTTTTAAAAGAGCTCCCTACCTTCTGTGTGAAAAAAAGGATGAGCCAGTGTAGCAAGTAGAAGAGGGAAACCAATCAAAAATAATTCCTTCATGCAGTAAAGATCTACTGGGAATCTACTAGGCTTGCAACCCTGCTTAGATTTTGGAGGTTTCATGATATCTCCAGCAGGTTTATAAAGGTCAGTCAGAACACAAACAGTGGAAACTTTTCATTCTCTTTTTGCAATACATGTACACATTGAACCAGAAAAAAAAAAAAAAAAAAAAAAATTGGAGCTGTATTGCAGCTAAAACAGAAGGAAGAGGGAGACCAACAGGTGGCAATAGAATAGTGAATAAAAAAATGTTACGTATTGGCTGGGTGCTATCATTCGGATTATCTCCTAGGGCATCTGTGAGCCTCACAGTGCTGTCTTGAGAATTAAGTGTGACATTTCAGCTCAGTGCTTATTGGCAACGGCTTGAGCGCTGTTCTAAGTACAGAGAGTCCACTGTCTCTGGAGAGAGCCTAGGTCCCATGCATGTTCAGGGATGAACACAGACATTGTGATGCAGAGTTGGGGAAGGAGATGGCCCACTGGAGCACAAGAAGTGTTACCCAAGACTTCCAGTGAATTGATGATCACATGGGGAACAAAGCTATGAGAGGAGTCCGCAGGCAGCAGCAGCAGAGAGGCAGTGGGCAGAGTGCTTTTTAAGTTAGAGACTATGCTGGAAGTAAAATGTGTCATGATGTTATCATTCCAAAATCTAATTTGTTTTCGTAAACTTTATAAAAAAAATTAAGGATATCCTGTGTACCCTTGGGAAGGAAAGCACCTACATTTTTAATCACTGTATCTGGTAAACTCTGAAGGGTGCTTAGGATGGATGGATGCCGAGCGAAATTTTTTGAATATCTGTTTATTGTCACAGTCACGGACCCCAAAAAAAGTTCTTTGTGGAAAAAAATGTGCAAAACATTTTAAATGAGTTATGTTGATGACCCATTTTTTATACTAAGTAGTTTTGTGGTTACTGGGAAAAGCAAGATTTGCAGAAGACATAGAACTAATTTAAATAAAATGGAATTATAATTTGCTTCCTCAGTGTTAGTATTAACATCTTAGCATGTTTGTTTTATTAGTCCTTCCAACAAAAAAATCTTCAGATTGTATCATTTAAAGCTTGTGTTTATATGTTAAATGGATTCTTAAGTTGGTGGAAAGAAACAAGAATACCAGGGATCCAGTAGTGTGACATGAATAATTCTTTAGAGAAAGTTTATATGGGAAGATTAAATTTGAGGCATCTCCTGGAGCTCAAGAATTTGGCAAAACAAACCGTTATTTCTCTGATTTAAAAAAAAATGTACACATGCTGCTATTGTTTATATAAAGCCATGTCCTCTAACTCTCCAGCGAGAAAGCAGGGGTGATAAATGATTACTCTAGATAATATAAATGGGTAACTTTAATTATTTAAGATTTGAATTTTCCTTGAAAATTTCAGCAATTACTTTCATTGCCTCTGAATTTCCTTTTGCAATGAAAACAGTATAATCCAGTAAGGGTAGGAAGGAGCCAAAGAGAAGACTGAGAGATTCCATTGGTCATTTTTTAATCACCATATAATCCTGGACCATGCTTTGGTAGTGTTTTAACAACTGGCTTTTCACTTGAATTCAAAGATTCTTTTCAACATCAATTGTAAAGAAAGAGTGTTGGTGATACTTGTGTGTCTATTGTATAGGAAAGGATTTCCATGCTTTGTTATATTCTTTGACTCTGAATATAATTAATTGTGTGTGTGCTTATTCCCGTTTGTTTGCTAGACTTCAAGAATAGATGAATTCTAGAGCAATTGACTCAAGGTTTTGTGGAGTTACCTCAATTGTTCCTTAGCTGTTTTTTTTTTTAAATGGAAGGATTATATTATAAATTATTATTCAACCCTGAAATCAAAATCAATTTTAG
The DNA here is from genome assembly GCF_047511675.1 of Marmota flaviventris. NCBI lineage: Eukaryota > Metazoa > Chordata > Mammalia > Rodentia > Sciuridae > Marmota > Marmota flaviventris. Next base: position 9,431,457 of record NC_092498.1, on the reverse strand, counting down.
GCAAGTATAAAGTCCAAAACCAGAGGAAGGTTGCTTGCATCATGATTTCTTTAACACTACTTTGCTAACTTTTCAGGATTTTTAAGACTTTAAGATTCCCCTTTCTATTATTTACTCTTATCCAAAATAAATTAGAAATATTTCTTATACCTAAACATCACCAGCCTCATATTGCAAGCTGCTAAAAACTCTGCTAATTTTTCTATAGTTTTAATGTTTAATTCTAGATAGATTAAAAAATATTGCAATGTATAGTTCTTTTTTTGGTAGATATTAACACTGATTTGCACATGTGGTCCCATAAGTAAAGTGGGGCTATTAATCCTCACTCCATAGCTACATGGTGAGAATTTGGGAGAATATTGGGAATACCTGGACCATATATATTTGTTTTGCATTTTTAGTGCAGTATTCTATCAGTCCCTAATTTCTCATTTTTAATGTGAATTGATGCACTCAAATCTTTTTATAGATTTTAAATTTTGTACAAATAATTTTCAGTATGCTTGATTTGATCACGTAGGAATCCATTTAAAATCAATAGAAAATTTTCATGCAAATATTTTTTTTTGGTACCAAAATTGTACAATTGTCACAATCAGTAATTTATGTAGTCCAGACTTCCATGTCACGAGTGAATTCTTTGTATGGCTGCATATCAAATGGGTGTCTCATTGTTGCCTGAGTAAAAAACTGTTATAAACTCACCATTTTGGGGCAACTCTTCCTGCTAAATAAACCTTGTGTTATATTAGGATAGTGGGCTATGAGTAATGTCTGCATGGGTGCTTAATGGGTCATACAGAACATTTACTCCTCAACCATGGAAGGAGTCTTCAGCTCCTTAGAGGTGTGCTTATCTCTTTCCCCTTTTTGCTCCACACTTCCTCTTGCCTCAGAGACTCTCCTCTGCATTAGGCTGAATAGTCAAAGAATCTTTATTTTTTCTATCTTAGATTTATGTTGGTTTATATTTATCTCACTTGAATATAGTCATTTTGCCTGAATATCCTGTAGCCTGACCTTCATTATTAATCAGTACACCATAAGTAAAGCCATTGAATCAGATTTTCTATTTTTTTCTTTCTTTTGTCCAAAAGGTCAGAATGAGAAAATTTATTGAAGTCAAGTCATGTTTATAATATTTTCCTCTATTTTCTCTATCTAATTGCCTTATCAAAACAAGCAAAAGGAAAGAAATAAGTTTCATCTGATCCTAATAATTGCATGCAGGCTTCTTGATATGCATTTTTTCTAAGGCTATTACAGGAATTTAGTGCTTCCTTACAGGTAGGATCATAGTCATAAATGTGCATTTTGTAGTTCATTTCTCTACTGCAGGTCTTGTTGGACTTGGTCAAACACGAATGAAATCACATCAGAACTTGAACACAAATTCTACCCCATGTTAAGATATCCATTTTTAGTCTTAAAGATATAAAATAAGTTAGGATTGTTCTGTGTATTTTTATATTGTCTTTTATCACTTTTAAACTTAGATGCATCTTCTAAGAATTTTATCTTGATATAAATTTTCCTGGAAAAAATAGACCATGAATTAACATATAAGGTCTCTTAACATCACACCTTTAAGTTCTAGGATTAGACTTTTATGTTTTTTTTTCCCTTTTTTCTTAATCAAAATATAAGTTCCAAAATCTGTGAAAATTTTCTAATTTATGTTTTCACATTGTTATTTTCAATATGGTACATTTTACTTAATCAAATGACTCTTTTAAAAAAAATTGTCAGGACCCAATGGGATCAGAATAACAGAAATCACATTGAAATTTTCTCAATTTTATAACTTTTTTTTTGCTTCTCACTTGGATATTTTATAGATATATTGCTAACTATTTGATTTAATCTATCTTCTATCACTATTAGTTAGCTTCTATTTTATATACATATATTCTCATCAAAAAGTTTAAATCATACTATATTCCAGCGCTTTCCTTTTCAGTTTTCTTTAAGTTGAAGTGGTGAGGTCACATTCTTCATGACCCTTGTCACATCTCCTTTGCCTGCCAGCATTTCTTCCACTGGTAAGGACAGGGTCCATGGCGTGGTCCAGGAGAATATCATTCAGCCTGAGAGATGAAGGAAGTGCTGTCACTGAGATGACACCTGTGTGTCTAGGGAACATCAAAGCCAGTGAAACAAGCCAGACCAGAAACACAAATATTGTGCCATCTCAGTCGTACCTGGGATTTAAAGTCATATGACTCACAGAAGCAGATGGTGGAGGGTGGGTGTCAGGCTGTAGGGAAGGAGCAGTGGGGGTGATGCTGAAAGGGGCAGAGTTTCAGTTACTCACAGTGAAGTTCTGGGGTCCAGTACAGACCACGGAGCTAGCATGCTTAAGAGAGAGATCTTATTTGAATTCTTACCTCAAAAATCCTAATACTACTATTATTTGTAAAGGGAAAGGAGGAAACCTGGGGAGCTGATGGACATGTTTATTGCCTTGATGATGATAATATTTTCATGGGTACACTTATCCCCAAGTTCACTGAATTGTTGATATAAAAATTGTACAACTTCTATGGTATTTCAAGAAGTGGTTCGGAAAGTTTTACTTTTTCTAGTTTTTAAGAAATCTTACTATGAGCGAGATAAATTTCTTTCTACTCACTTAGATCCTTCCTCTATGGGTCATTAAGTCTGAACCATGTGTCTATCTTCTTTGACACAGAGAAACTCCATAAAGGTGGTAGAATAGAGCAATAGAACTTAGAGAAGATGCTAAGTATAAATTGAAACATGACTCTTTATTATATTTGTTATCTTGGGTGAATCTCCTTAACTCCAGGCTCAAGTTATTCATCTGTAAACAATGAGAATGATTGAAGTATCTCCCCATATATGAATACATATAGAGATAAGACTTAAAATTCTACATAAAAAGCACTTGTAATTGATTGTTTCACTCTGAATGATCTTATTTTAAAAAGAAATGTGCTTTTCTACTGTCATGTTCTCATTGAATCTGAATCATTGAGTCCTGATTGTATCAACAATTTTATGTTTGCAACCTTTTTTAAAAAAAATCAGAATACTTTGTTCTTCAGCACACATCCTTAGTATACAGAGACCAAGAAGTCTCTCTGAAGCCCTTTCTTGTTATATTATCATATAAATTACTGAGCATGTCTATCTTGATTGTACTTTCTTCATCATTTGCCATATCTTTCTTGGTATCTGGCTTGAAAATTTTATCTGGGACATTTTCCTCTCTCTCCAATTATCATTTAGGTTTAAGACCTACTGATGAGATTGGAAAGTCTCCAGACAGACCCTTTCTTCCTGAGCTCATTAGAAGCTTTCTGGTGTCCTAGCCAAGTGGCCATCACTCTGGGTTAATTTGTAGAATAGAAAGCCAAATCACACAAGTGCTGCCAGCCACCAATTTAGCCAGATAGTTAAACCCCACAGCATCTTTTATCTTACAAAGTTCCCACTTTCACTGGGAGCAAAAATGAAAATGCCACCTGGGTCCTGAGGCTCTTCAGATCCCCCCAAAAGAGATATGGCCAAGATGGCTCCTATTTTGTCTTCTATCACTGTCCATACATAGAAAGGCTTCAGATCTCTAAACTACTTTTGTAGGTCATTTTATTTCATCTTCTTAAAAATAGTGAGTAAAGGCTGATGTTATTGATCTGATATCAAATGAGAAAAATATGTTCAATGGTGAAATGATTTGCCCAAAGCCCCACCGAGTTAAAGATAGACCAGATGTAGAATCCAGGTCAGGTTCTGCCCTTCATTTCCAGACACCATCTTTTCAATATAGAAATGTCACCATTATTTTTTCATTTTCACTCCTGCATGATATTGTGAATTTCACTCAGATACCATGTTCTGAACATTCATATATCAAACCAGCCTCATTTATTAATTTATGATTGATTTATAATAATTATTTCCTACTTCTGCTAATCAAGCATGTATAATTTCCAATCAGAATTTCTGATGATCATGAATGGGGGAAAAAAAAAAAAAACAAGGTTGTTAAAATAAGTTAAATAAATGCAATCAAAAGTAATTAATCTTGATATTTACATTAGTCATTATATAATTAAATGTAAAATTTTAATAGGGTTTTAAACATTTTGAAAATGACAATAACTCTATTTCTCATCTAGGGTCTTAATTCATATAATGCTGGCTTTAACATAGCATCTTTAACTATGATTATACATCACCAAGTACAGTAGTGCACAGTGTTTTACCTAGTATGTTAGCTAAAACGTTTATAATACACTAGGTGGGATTTTAAAAAAACCCACTATGATAGATTTCACAGAACTCCCAGGCCTAGTACCTACTCTACATTGTAATTTGGGACATTCAAATTCCTGAATGATAATTGTATCTTTTCTTACTTTTCTGGTGAGTTCTTTTTACTTCTCCAGTAAGTTATTTTTTAGAGTGAAGTGGTGTATGGAGCATCTCCTAACTTGATGTAACTACATCCCAAATGAGCAAATCTCTAAAGGTTTTACAAATATGTAGTGCTAACCAATCAGAGGCAGCTTTCCTACCAAAACCAGCTGGAGGCCTACTCCGTCAACACTGAAATCGGGAAGCCCTAGTTTTATCTATGAGGGTGGCATGAGAACTGGTATCTTTTTAAATAATACCCTTTCATTGCTACTTTGTACTCCTGACAATATTTGTGATATAATTTTACATACAAAATTGATCAAATTATATTGTTATATCTCTTAATATATTACATACAAACATGTTACAAACCCACTATTATATAGAATCATAATGTATCCATAAAATATATAAAAGGTATTTTAAAAAATAATTTTACATAAACTTCATATACATTCTAATCCTCATTGCTACTTCTTTCTATTAATATTCTGGCAAACATAAGATTTCCAGTTATTCATTGCTCTATAATAAACTACCCTGAAACTTAGTAGGTTCCCACAACCACAATACTCATTTTGCTCATGAACTTACAAGTTGGGCACAGTTGGTGGCAACATCTCATTTCTGCTTCATGTGGCGTTGGGCTGAGTGGCTGGCTTCAGACAACAGGAACACCAAGATGGTTCCCTCCCAGAGCCGTCAAGTCTGTGCTGCCCTCATTGGCCACTCTGCTGGGGCCTCGGGTCCTTTCCACATGGGCTTCTCCACAGGTTCCTGGGACTCTGACACTGGTGTCTGGTTCCAGTTTTCAATTTTCCATGATTCAGGAAGTTAATGCTATCAGGTTTTGAAACCTGGAACCAAGAAATGAGTTCAGTATTACTTCCCTGTGAGTCTAGTGATCAAATCAGTCACAGAGCCCACCTGGTCTAAAGAGCCAGCAAGGTAGACTCCTCTTCTCAATGGGAAGAATGGCAAAGCATTTGTGGATATCTTTAATCCATCATGATAATGTTATTATCTCAAGTTAAGGGAAAAGAGATGAGAACAGATAACTAGGTAAAGTGACTGCCTATCTAGTCTCCAAATGTTCAACAATTGTTTATCAGACTCCTTGTCAAACAAAAAGCTTGGAATTAAAGTCTTAGATTCCTTTAGTGATTTAATTTTTAAAAATATTTAAACTACAAAACTTCAACCAATAAAGTGAATATTTACAAAAATATTTCAAGTATAAACTTCTGAATGTAATCTTCTTGAGAATTCCAACTTGACATTTAACTCTATATACTGAAAGAAAAGTAAGGTTTTGAGAAATACCACATATACGAACATTATAGGAAAACTTAAGGTAGCTCACAGAAACAGAAATTGATAGGAAAATGTATACTGTTTATAAAATGTTCTATACACAGGACACTGAGTATTTTGTAGCATGTATATTTTTATGGATAACATAAATGCATTTTTTTATATTTCCTGCATCATTAATTACTTCTTCTACGCTAAAAGATACAAATAATATTTTCCTTCCTCAGTTCCTTCTATGAAGACTGGTATATAATGAACATGCTTTTTAAAATAATTAAAATCAAGACTTTTTTTAATTCACTTAATTTGGAGTTTTGGATTTTATAGATTTGATTGACAAATCCCTTCTAGAAAAACTAAATAATGTAATGCTGAAGAAGGAGAATCAGAAAATGTAGTCATTAAATGTTTGTTTCTCGGGGGAAAATGCATTCTCTGTCCTGGAGCAGAAGCATGTACAGGTTAAGGGAAGGGCCATTCCAGGCGGGCAGAGTAGATGACCACTGTTGTGCCAAGTGTCTTGTCTGAGAAGTCTGGTGAATGATGGCTGAGTATCCAAAGGCTGGATGAGCAGCAATCACAGGCATACTGCATCTCCTTACTGTGTCTTTCTAGGAATAATAATTTGGGTACCTTTCCTACCACCTTGCATTTCTACCTTCAGAGGTCATTTGTACTCCAAGTGCTGGGGATTACTACACCAAGTTCTATCAGCTAACAACCAGCTGATTTTATAGAAAGAAGCTCTAGGGCAAGAAGTAGGAAGATCTCCAAGGTAACACCTCACTTTTGAGGAACTGAGCTTGTGGACACTTAGGAGAGTAATATTCTGGCTATCCTTTAAAACTAGGTTCTTGAAATATTTGTTGATTATGTATCAACAAAGACAATGACTAGTGTCTCCAGAAACTGGAAGGCACCCAAGCATCATTGAATCCCCATCTTCCCACAACCTTTGCTGTTCCTAGGAATATGTGCGGCCTCAACAAAATGTCTGTCTTCTAAGTTTTCAGCGAATCACACTAATGACTTTGGGTTATTTCAGTGCTCGAGATGGCTCTTCCTTAACATGGATATAACAGCTCAGGAATTCAAGAAAGACCTGGATGGCCAGTTTGCAGCCTTCAGAAATGGAATTATTTTCTCTGATTTAAGGTGATTTATTGGGATAAATCATTACCTAAAATGCCAACTTTAGGTCTGAGAAACGAAATAAGATCCAGAGTAGGAGAAAAGGGTGCAGAATTATACGAGAATCTGGAGTAATTGGTTTGCATAGCCAGTGTAAATAACTTCCTCCCTCTCAGGTTTTCTCTAAATATGACAATCAATGCAGGGACACTGCTGTCATCCCATCTGCCCTCATGGGCAGTGCTGCTCCCTGCTCTTGATACCCATCCTTATTATCTCCTCTAGGGCCCCCCCACCTTCTCCTACACTCTAATCACATGATTTTCTTTATTGTCCATAATGCCCTGTGAACAGCTATCTTGACACGTAATGCTGAGCATAATAACCATATCTGATATACTTCTCAGTCACAATACTCTGAGCCCTTGAAGGCTTCACTGTGTCTTTATGCAATACAATCAATGCAATTTTTGATGGATTGACAAACCAAGCAACCTGAGGTAGAATAAAATTAAACCCCAGCAAAGTGTAATTTTAAAAACCAATCTCAAACAACTCTGATAAATGAGTTAATTGACTTAATTTATTTTCCTCTGTTATAGTATAATTTTAATAAGGTAACATTATGACTTCCAGGCAAATATAAAATAAACATTAGTCAAGATTTTATTTAACTTTCTGATGATGGAAATGTTAACGTAAGATAGTAAGATTGGACTAAATTGCATTTAAGGAGGTAGGTAAATAGAAAGCATTTAATAAATGAATGTCAGGATAATGTTTTTGAGTTAGATACAACTGGGTAATGTCTGACATAGAAATAAGTCAGGAATGTTCTGGATATGTATTCCTCTGAATAGAAATTAATTCCATATTCAATGTAAATAACCTCATTTTACAAGAATATCTTTACTACACAAAAGTCTAAAAGTCACTCTATACCCCCTACTAGGTAAAAAATAACGTAGATGGTAGATAATCAAGACCAGCATTATACAGATAATAAACCGGAACCTATTTTATATATTTTCAAATTTCACATAAATTTCTGACACTTCTTAATATGTAAGTTGAGGGTCTCAAATTCCAACACACGTCACAAGAGAGTTGATGAAACCCACGAGATGGGCCATGTTGTGAATTTAGAACTGAGCACAGTTACCAAATATTGTCGTGTTTTAGGAGAATACCAATTTTAGTGTGAAGAGCTATAATTTTATAATGCTGTCATTAATTAAAAATGTTTTAAAACTCTGTGCCAAACAAATCTGTTTGTGGGTTATGGGGCTCCAGAGCCACCAGCTGAGTATTTCGGTGTCAGAGTCCAACAATCCAGATAGCTTGTCTACAAAAACTGAATTTCATACGTTGATTTTTTGCTCTGTACACAGTTGTTTGTTCTTGGTCTGTAGGAAATGCCTCTGCTCTGGAAATCTTTTGAGAGCCAGACTTTTCCTTTAAAACTTTACCTCTGCTTCTAGTTCATGCCGGTGATGACATTTTCTACTAGATTCTCACCTTCAGGGATCCCAGCCTCACGTTACTGTCATGAACAACCTCAGACTAGACCCTTTAACCTGTCCCTACTCTAGACTGAACACTGAGATACAGACTATCCAGTAGCTTACTCCAGGTATCTAGAGCATCCTCAACACCTTTCTCTCTTGCTGTTCCCTGCATGGAACCCCAAATCTGTGACTCCTGTTTTCAATTTGTTCGTGGAGTTTCACTCTAAGATTTTGGTTTATTTTTACCTAAGCACCTCTGATAAAATACCGTGCGTTGTGGAGAGAATGCACACACAGTAGGTCATACCCGAGTCCAGCTCTCCACCCCTAACTACCTGGAGCCTCAACCCAGCTCCAGATGGAAAGGTTGACAGAAGAGAAAACAGGCCAGGAAACCTAACGGGTAGGGCAGGTCCATAAGTGACAGTTTTCCCTGCCTTAGTCCTGTCTCAGTAGTAGGCACCCAGTGAGGTGGGGAGGACCCAGTTAGCTTAGGAGTGGACTGTAACAGGGAACGCTGGTCAGAATCAAGCACCTGCAGCAGGTTCTCAGCACCCAGCTCCGTGAGGCAGTACATCATGAGGAGAGCAGGCGCCTCTTGTCCCGCTTTGGGATAGTAACCAGAATTGAATCCTTTGAAGCTACTTGTGCCTACCAAAGGGGCAAGGGTAGGAGGTTAAAGAAACAGAATAGTTTGAATTTATTTTAAATTTTCTCTCAACCCATTAAAAATCAATTATATCCATATTCACTTAGTCATTTTCTACTAATACATAATTGATTCAAGCTGTCATTTCAGTACCACTAGTTTAATAAGGCTTGAATGGCTTTTCAAAACTAAGAAAGGAGGTTTACGAACTGTGCTGTCATGAGCTTGATAATCGGTATGTTTTCCAGTATTGCTGCATAACACATTCAGTCACCAAAATCGGTCAACTCTGTCATCATAACACGGTAGATCTAATGTTCTTTATCGTTCTGTTTCACTTTGAGCCCTGCTATGGCCTAACTCAAATTAGTTGAATAATTTCCTAGTTTTCCTGTTTTGAGTCCTGACCATTAACAAGTGAGGGTATCTTTAGAAAGCTTTCCAAAGCGGAAATCCATTTCTGTAATCGTCCCCTATTCTTTATCTGCATCATACCCACCAATCACCTCAGAACCTGCAGTCCTCTCTAGGACATAATCTAAGTTTCTTTGATGATCTGATACTCATCCAATCAAGCTCCAGCCTGTCTTTCCAATCTCATCTCCTGTTCCTTTCCCTCCATCCACACTTCGCAGATGGCTACAAGGCAGAGCTATCAGCTTTCTCTAGACCAGTAGGAACTTGCAGAATGCTCTGTGCAGACTGCGAGCCCTGCACATCCCACTCACCCATTTTCATTCCCTCATATGATCTCCTAGCTGTGTTAAGTCTCTTGGGAATCTGTACCGTCTGATTCTTCCAGTGCTGACCATGATTCCCATTCCTAATAGACATGTAGTAAATGTTAGTTTATTATTCAATGAGCAAGTTCATCCTCTATCCTTATAATAAAGTGCTTTATTTTATATTTTTATATTTCAGAGAACATAAAAATCAATAAATGCTATTTGATTAATAATGTGGTAATAATAACATTATTAAAGTTTCTTTATCATTGGACCTAGGATGTCAACACATTGGTAGAACAAGAAACTATCTAAAAAAAGATCAGTCTAAAGGGTTGGAAAATTTATATGGTGCAAACAGCAGCTATTTATCAAAATATAAGCAGAGCAATAATACAGAGAAAATAATTCTCCATTGTGCGTAATTCATTTAAGCCTTAGTAATCACTACTGAGTAAAATCCATATGCACACGAGGTTTTATATTTCCATAGAAAACAATAAAATTCTTTCCAGATGTTTACTAAGAATAAACTATACATACTCATAATCTCCTCTCAAAAAAAGAAAAAAACAGCAAAAGCAATTAAAAGTAGCTTTATGCATAATTTCTTAGATATTCTTAATACATGGATGAGTACACAGGGAGAAAATTGAATAGCATTACCGTTTATCAGTATTGTGGAAAATAGAACATGCAATATATGTACTAGAAAATGAAATCTGACTTAAAACGGCAAAATAAAATAAAAGCCAAAGGAAATGAAAGAAACAAAAGCACTTTTTAAAATTGTATCTCTGTTATAAATCCTCTATGGAATTCATAATAGGAAAATTTTAAAGTAAATATTCAATAAGTGTATTACAATTCAAAGTAAAATGTCAGAGCTTCCCGGGATTGGATATTGAAAACTAAGTTGTCAGGCAGGCCATTGCCTTAGATGTTGAGGAAACATCAGGGTTCTGAAAACAGTTGTTTTGGAAACATTTAATTATTTATTCTACTACTTTTAATTATGTGAACTCTGGGGGAATATATTTGTTGCTCCTTGAGGCTTTTAAAGTTTTTCCTACATAAATTTTCTACTTTTCACTTCTTTTTCCTCCAGAATCCATTTGTATTCCAGATAAATCTATAATTTGATTGAATTAATAACCTCAAAAATATTTTCTCCCACACATGTGGATCTTCTTAGTCGAATATTTTCTAACCATTTCCCCTTTCTTCAACACTTTATACTGTGGTATGTATCATGTCAGCCAACATTTGCTAAATTATATACATCTATGTATAAATATATGTAAATATGTAATTTGGCGTATATATTTGAATATATTCTGGGGCTCAAAATATGCTACTTTACATAAGAAAATGAAGGTTATGAATCATATTTACCTAATTACATACTAAAAATCATATAATTAAGAGGAAAATATATTTGTTTAAAATATTTATTGAATCCTACTAATCCCCACTTGAATTCTAATCTCTGGGGATGGATGCATCAAGACACAAACTTGCGAAAGAACAAAATCCCTGCCTTCTGGAGTTGGTACTCCCTAGAGGAGACATATAACAAAGTAAAAAGAAGGACATGTAAATCCACAGACATATCAACTCTACTGATTTTAAATGTTTTAAGTTGACTATGGCCAAGGTTGTTACCGTAGTGGAATGTAAAATATATCTGTTAGAGAACAGCCTGTGATAGTCTGAATAAAATTCTGCCATAGGAGGGAAGAAAAGATGGAGGAATAGGTGGCAATCCTTGCTAAGAGAAAAGTCAAGAGCTACTCTGTAAGGTTGAGAAGAGTGCAGGTCTAAGTAGCTATTCAAGGTTATTAAAGGTAACCACAAGAAGAAATATAATTATGAAGCACTGGGAATAGGAGAAAGAAATTAAAAGTGTGGTTTATGTGGCTAAATTCCCACTTCGTATATGAAAGTGTCAGTAGGTAGATAAATTGAAAGCTAAGGAAATGCAGATATATTCACATTAGCTGAATTATGCTGCTGACTGCCAGGAATTTTAGATGCCAAGGCAGATAAAAAGCTGCCTCCTGAGCATGGGGCTGGTGGGGGGAGGCAGGCCATGGGGACTAAGCTTTCATCATACACTTTCCTGAAATGCTTCAGTAGCCGGATCTTTCTAGTTTATAATTTCTAATTTATCTTCTGAATCTCAAGAGGATGGTGCTTTTGAAATATACTTTGTTTCTTCTTCCATGTTTCAAAGAAGCCATATTACAGTAAAATATATGTCTATTGGTACTTAAAAAACTAGAACTTATATGCCACATGGGACAAAATCAATTGGTACAGAGTTCTGCTATAATAAGAAAATAGGCAGGGCAACTCGCTGCCGTATTTTAACCTTCGATGTTGAAATAGTAGAAGGAGCACACAGTGAGAGTAAGGAGTGGAAATCCACAGGCTATGGCCACCTGTGCAATGTGGACCTCTGAGTTTCTTCACTTTTTCTTCATCTGGGCTCATCTCTAATTCCCACTAAGAGCAGAGATGATTTAAGCTGAACAGTGAGAGTTAACCTGGTCTCCGCTGGTTTATAACTGTATCATTTAAGTTCACTCCTACTCAACGGGTGCTTCTCAGTCTGTTCCCTTCACCAATAAGGTGGCTGGGACAGCCATCAACCTCAATGCCATGAAGGAGGTCCCTGCCTCTCCCGGGGGATCCTCCATGATGACGATGTTTCCCCTGCCTGTCATGACGCAGTGAAGCCCTGTGCACCAGGAGAGGTGTCACTGTCCCTTCTTGAACTGCACTGACTCCTTAACTTAGTGCTATTCAAAATGGCACTTAGACGCCTTTTGGATAATCCTCTGATTTCCACCCAAATACCGTGAGATAACCCATGATACTGGAATTAAAAGTTCAGAAACATTTTTTTTTTCTCAGTATCACATGGTAGCAACAGCAAAGACCATGACCCCATAGTCTTGTGCCATCAAAAAGAAGTGTAATACAGCTTGGGTGAGGCCAATCTCAATGATATAGATTGCACTTTGGCCATATGCAGTGTGGTCAAATACTGGCCCATCAGATTGAATAAACTCCTGTGTTTTCACCACAAGTAATTTGAGAATCAATGCCCTAGATGGTATCACACATTTAACAGGTATAAAAACCATCACTGTGTTGAAAACAAATTTATAACTCCCGCCTAGATCTCTCCCCTGAACTCCAGATGCACTTAGCTAATAATTCTATTTGGATATAATAAGGTTATCAAAATTAATATGTTGAAAATCAAATTCTTGGCCCCCCAATCAAACAACAGACATCTGAAACCTGCTCCTTCCCAGTCTGCCCTGTGTTAGTCAATGACAACTCTGTTCCTTTATTTATGCAAAATTACTGAATTCATTCAAATTCTGTTCTACCACCACCCTGGTCCAGTTACATCTTCTGCCATCCTCCTGAACATCAGGTAAAGGAGTCATTTAAATTAGTTCATGCCACTTGAGTGCTAAGAACTCTTCACTACTTCCCCTGGGGCTTACTACATCAATCCCAGTCCTTACAATAGCCCACAGTTTCCTCATGATTTCTCTTGTGGCCACCCTCCCTCTAATTTACTCTACTCCATTCACTAACTTTTCTTCAATCAAAGAAAGCGTGCTTCTCTGCTCAGGAAGTCTATACCTTGTTTGCTCTCTGTGGACCTCTACTCATGTCACCTGTTCAGACAGAAGATTCATGAAGACACTCTATGAAATAGCAAGGCATCTTATACTCTATCTCGGTGATTTTACCCAATTGTGCCAGTTTTTTTTTTTTTTTTTTTTTTTAAACGGGGGTCAGGAGAGATACCAGGGATTGAACTCAGGGGCACTTGACCAATGATCCACATCCCTAGTCCTATTTTGTATTTTATTTAAAGACAGGGTCTCACTGTTGCCTTATTTTTGCTGAAACTGGTTTTGAACTGGGGATACTCCTGCCTCAGCCTCCCAACTGCTGGGATTACAGTCATGCACCACCATGCCACCTGAGTCAGGTTTATATATTACACCCTCATGGATAGGTAATGTCAGGTATTTATTGAGTACACACACAAACTGTCAAGGGCCTCAACTCTTGATGACCTTGGACTTCATTACACTAATCAGAAATTTGGAAGCACACCCAAATTTGGAAACTCTGTACATATGAGCAGACAGAAGGAAACCGAGGAAAAATCTTGAGCTCATCTATTTAGAAAATATCCTTTGCCACAAACCCTACGGCCCCATGCTAGATTTGACAATGAAGCAGGACACCAGCCTAGATTAGTGTCACTCAACTTTGGCACTTCTGGCACTTGGGCACAACAGTGGAGGATTGTCCTCTCCAACTTGGTGGCTAAGTAGCATCCCTGACTTATATTTATTGGATGCCAGATAACTAGGGAAGCCCCCTCATGCACATGTGTACATGTGACAAACAAAAACATCTCCTGCAAAGTCTTCCCTGGAAGGGAGAGAAAGGCATCACTCCTGGTAGAGAGAGAGATTTCTCCCAGAACTTTGTGATTCCGCCTTCTCCTCCCACCACTTCCTGAAGAGCAGGCAGTTGTGGAATCCGCCTCCTAGGGACTGAGGATCCTTCCACATTCACATCTCTATCTCCATTTGCTCTTGATATGGTTTTCTTCCTACTTTCTCTTCCTATTTGAAAGAATTTTCTCTTTCATCCGGTCCTGAGTTTGTTATAGCAAAGGTTTAGAATAAAATTCTTTGATCACAGATGGCCATGTCTAGCTCTTGATTTTTAAAGGGAGACTGTGGAACTGAGAAACTATTTTTAACTTTCATAAAGACTGGCTTTCCAGGCCTTTTTTATGCAGGGGCTCACAGAAATCTGATGTGGCCTATAAAGGACTTTCCTTTTTACTTGTCATTTGTCCTCTGTCCGACGCCTGGGACCCCACGGGCGATGCAGGATGAATGCATGGGTGTTGCTATTTTAGGGGAATAAAACCTTTTACCATTTACTAAAAACAATAAAATTTGGTTTACAATCTTCAAGAGCATAATAACTATTACACATGTGATATATGGTAATTTTCAAGTATCTTAAACCACATTGAATTTCATAGAGAGGAATGAATTATTGTGCTGAAATACGTGACATAATGATTTCTTTCCTTCAATTAAGAGGCATTTTTATAGTGATCATCATTATTAAATGAGATAAATATTTGCATATGATACAGTATACAATCCTTTCATTAAGGAATGATGTTATTTTAAAAATATGTATTGGGTCCTGAATCATGATGTTTTTAAATGTTTGATTTTAATGAGTCATTGAATATGTATTAGATTTTATGAGATGCACATATTTGGGATATGGCTATATTTGTCAGCATAAAGATGATTTAAATTTTCTTAAAATAGACTATTAGGATGCAGATGTTCTTGCTGACAGGTGCTTCAAAAGCATTAAAAATAGACGAAACTCTAATACTTTTTGAAAATATAATTCTATTGCCTCTACTTCTGTTAAGTTAAACAAGTTTTGATCTTTTTTTTCCTCAAGCACACATACTAATAATGTCCTATGTCATTTGTGTGTCACATATCTACTAATTGGCAATTATGGGCAAGGAATTATATTACCTGCCATGTGGTTGACCTCCCCCTGGGCCCTCCTTCTCGTCTCCTCTCCTAACCTCTAGTAACTCACAGTTTCTATGAGATCGACATTTATGTATTCCACCCAAGAGTGCCATGTCCATAATAAGCAAAACCAGAAGTTAATATAATAATTTTTGTTGAAATGCTGTGTTAGTGCTGAAGTAATAAAAGTTTATCAGGGTCTCGTGTTGATATTTTGCTTTGAATTCATGTTATGGGACTATCCCATAGGTAACATCCCACAGGTAACATCAAATTAAAATAAAATTACTTTAGTGATCAGACCATGTTTGATTTTTTTTTTGTATCTTCACATTCAACTTCAAAGAACAATACTAGTTCTATATTTGCAACCTTAATTTATTTATTAATTAAAATATAAAAGTTGCACCTATTAATGTGGTATCACCCTTACACCTTTTTTGAATGTATAAATCAGATTAAATATGTTTATCTCCTCAAACATTTATCATTTCTTTATGGTTACAGTTTTCAAAATCCTTTCTGCTATCCTTTTGAAACATACAGTACAATTAGATTTATCTGCAGTCACCCTACTGCACAGTAGCATGGCAGAAACTCTTCATCCTGACTGTAACTTAGCACCCATTGTTCAATTCCCCCACCCTTCTTCTCACTCCAGCTGCTTCTAACCACTATTCTCAATTTCTATGAGATCAGCTTTTATATGTTTCACCTACGAATGGCATCAAGTAATACTTATTTTTCTGTGCTTATTTCATTTAACATGCCCCATCCATGTTGTTGCAAGTGAAAGGATTTAATTCTTTTTCATGGTTGAGTAGTATTCTACTATGTAGATGTACCCAAATTTCTTTAGTTTCTTCGACTTCTTGGCTATCATGAATAGTGCTGCAATGAACAGAGGAGTCCAGGTGTCTCTTTTGCATACTGCTTTCATTTTCTTTGATGTAGTTGGGTTCTTGTATCATTTGATAGTTGCATTTTAAATAATTTAGGGAACCCCTATTGTTTTCTATAATAGCATAACTTTTATTGCCACCAAACTTGTGCAAGTGTTCGCTTGTCTCCACACCCTCACTAACACTTGTCATTTTTTGTCTTTCAGATAATAGCCATTCTAACAGCTATGAAGTGTTATGTCATTATGGATTTTAATTTACATTTTACTCATTTGTAACTAATATTTTTTCACATACCTGTTGGCCATTTATATATCTTCTTCTTTTGAGATAGAAAAGAGCAATCTCCAGAATAGAATAGATTCAGGGCCCTTGCTCATTTTTTAATCAAGTAATTTATTTTCTTACCATTGAGTTCCTTAAATATTTTTGGATATTACTACGTTATCTGATATATATTTTGCAAATACCTTTTCCCATTTACAGGTGGTCTTGTCACTCTATTGTTGATTGTATACTTTGTTGTGCAACAGTTCTGTAGTTTGATATAATCCCATTTGTCTATTTTTGCTTCTTTTTGGTCCAAGCTTTTGGGACCATAAACAAAAAATCATTTCCCAAGCTAAGTCATAGATGTTTTCCCCTGTTTTCTTAAATAAGAGTCTAATTTCATTCTGCCACATGTAGATATGGTTAGTGTACTGTAAAGATGGTCCTTTTCCCATTGTGTTTTTGGCACATTTGTAAAAATACAGTTGACTATGGATTATTTCTGGACCTTGGATCTGTTCCATTGGTCTGTCTGTTTTTATATCATTTGGTTTTCCTTATGATAACTTTTAGTATATTTTTAAGTAAATTTGGCTTTAATTAAATTTACCATTTATATTAAAATCTACTTATTGGTGATATGTCATATGGTGTTCTACTTCCTTTATAACATATTCAGCTATCCATATTTAAATCAATATCACAATGGCATTAATTCAAAATTGAAATATATATCATAGTTTGTAAATATGTATTGTATTCCATTCATCTGTATTTGTAAATATTTCTCTCTGCTTGCTCATGTATGGCAATCTGCTTTTCACAAAAGCACTGATATGGTGAAACATAATTTTAATTTTTCTTTATTTTGAACTATTGGTAATTTATATTCTATAAAACTAAACATTCATAAAAATGAATTTACAAATAGTGTATAACTAACCTGTGCACCTTCTTTTGCATTGATTTCTTGAACTTTAAATATAAAATGCCTGTCTTTAAATTGACTCATTGACTGTCAAGCTTTCTTTCCACTTGGTGAATTGAAGACTTCCATTAATCTTTCATCTTCAAAATGTCTTTGTAGACTCACTTTTCTTTACATACCTGAATTGCGAGTTAAACTGAAAAGTTTCTAATTTGCACAAATATATCATATATTGTAGTTGTTGCAGCTTAGAGTAAAGAAAATAATCACCAACACACGAGCCTGAAGTGATACTTTTGGAGAAGAGTAAATGAAGTGGCAAATGCTAGAGACTAAACTGCAGGTCAACAGCTATATAAGTAGCAAAATATATTTGTACATTGTATACAAAAGTATATAAGTAGCAAAAGAAGACATTCAATTAGAACTCAAAAGGCCATACATTCTGTGATTCCTTGTATATTACAATCTAAAAATGGAAAAAATATAAGGGCAGAAAACAGATTATCAGTGCCCTGGGACATAAAGTGGGAGATGAGTTTGACAACAGAGAGATCCAAGAAACTTCAGAGGGTAATAGAACTGTTCTCTATTTTCATGTCATGGCCACATAACTTCATGCATTTCTCAAAGCTCACAGGACTGCACATGGAATGGTATAAATTATAAATTAGTATAAATTATAACTAATAAACAAATGAAAAGGATTGTTCTGGAACAGGACACATAAGCAGAGATCTAAATGAGGAGTCCTAGACTAAAAGATCTTTAAAAGGAGGTTTCAGGAACATGTTGCCTTGTTTGAGGAAGGAGAGGCAAGGATGACTCGAGCCTCTTGCCCAGGGCAAGAGTGGGAGCAATAGGCTCCAGTGCAATGGGAACTCGACATTCAGACATGTACTGAGCCTGGCAAGGCCTTTAGTGTTTCCTGCTATCCTATAAAAGGTCATTCTAGGGTCACCCTAAACTCTAAAGGAAGAAACTGATCACAATATTTTAGACAATTCATTGAATATATGTCCTTCCTTAATGATATTTCCATCCATAATAGAAAATTTCATTTCATTTTACCCATTCAGATGATAGATGTGATATCTGACCCATCCAGTAATAATGATCATGTTCTCTGTTTATTTATGATTAATCATTCTTGATTTATAAACACATTTACTTGCTAACATTGATGCATTTGTCTAAATATCTAGACTTGGTTTGTATATATTAAATGCATACTTACCCCCCACAATTCCTTCACATGTTTTATGCTACATTCCAAGAAGATATTTAATAAAGGAAAAGCAAAATGCTTATCACTTTCTGACTTTTTGGTTTTTCTTTTGGAACCACATTGATTTTTATTTTATTGACATTAATTTTGCCAGATCCATATACTAAATATTACGAATTTTCAGTTGATTGACCCTTATATCAAAACCACAAAATTGCCCCCTCTCCTAAATTTGGTGGCCAGTCAAGTTCCAATACAGCATTTGAGTGGCTACCTGTACTCCTGGATCAATGCATATGGTTCCTTTGGAGGTAAATCAATCATGTTTCCTTACATAGAAACCTAAAGGAGAAAGCACATAATATGTATTTCAAAGAAAGATTGTTTATAAGCAAGTCAAAATGGAAGAAAGCAAATATGAAATAGTGGTGTTTTGTGAGAATTGTAAAATTATTAAAAATGGCTCAAATTCCAGATTTGCTACTTATTAGCTCTGTGACTGTAAAACTGTAACTTAATTTCTCCAACTCTAATTTATCATTTATAAAGTGGTAATAAAAATAATGTGTATAGGGTTTCTCCTTGAAAATAAAATGAGGTACCAGATTTAACACCTTGCCGAAAACACACTATTTGTTCTTATTATTACTTAGAACACCATATTGGGATAGCTCATTAAAACGTAAGTGATATTTGTCTTCTGTGGCAAGTGGTTGAAAAAACTGAATGAGAAATATAAAAATATTAATTTATTAAATGCATTCCCAGAGTGAAGATCACAGGAACACATGCTTGACAAAATAAGGAAAAACATCTTCCATCACTTCTAAGGCACCATAACTTATGTTAAGAGGACTTTGAAATTATATAGATCAAGGCTCAAATTCCAGCTTTGACACTTTCTGGCTGCAAATCTGGGACAAGTTGCTGTATCTCACAAAGCTCAGGGTCCTTTTGTTATAATTGGAATTATAAAATTAGTTCCTTTATGTGGTGGTTGTGAGAATAAAAACAGGATGCTTAGCAGAGGATCTGGTGCCTTGTTCAGGGTTTAGAAAATACAGGGATCAGCCGATTATGTTTCCAGTGCTGTGAAGGTACTTTTGCTCAGCATGTGTGTACTGAGTGCTCACTATGCACAGGACCCTTTGATGAAGGCTGTCAGGAATGCCACAAAGCATAAGGCATTATTTTGGCCATGGTCAAATTTTCTCTTTTCATAATTGACTGATATCCATGGGGAGAGAGATGGAGTTCTATTCTATGCGTTCTCTTTGCCTGGCATAGTCCCTAGAATACATGTGCTCAAAAACATTTTTTTTTTTTTGGTTAAGTAACTATAATGATAATTGCACATACCTCCTTTCTAGTTTAGAAATTATTTGGGAAAATAAGAATATAGTGAGTTCCAAGAAAGAGAGAAATTTCATTTTTTTTTTCTTTTTTTTTGTGACTGCTTTTCTTGCTATTGGTAGGATGCTAGTGGGGCTGCTTTTCACTGTTACCGGTAGAATTTGTTCTAATAAATATTTCTTTGGTTCCTATCACTACTTTCTATCAAACCATGAAATGGTTCCTTCAATTTGAGGAGGATATCTCTCCATCTTCCAGCACCAAACCCACTCATTTATTATATTGATTTTCAAAATTCAGTGCCCACAGCAACAGCAACAGCATCACCTAGAACTTGCTAGAAATGAGCATTCTCAGCCCCTCCCAGATCTACTGCAATGGAAACTCTGGGAGTGGGGAACACAACCTTTTTTGACAACCTCTCCAGGTGATTCTAAAAATCCATAAAGGGGGCACAAATCTTTGAGAACTTCCAACCTGCTATCTATGTCCTAAATTTTATGTTTGCTTCTACTAAGTTTCTTGGATCAAATCATAGAAGCTGAGCTGGATGAGTTCTCATAACTGAGCAACGACAACCTCACTGTGTTCTTTCCATAATGGGATCCACAAAAGTACAAGGCTGAGGTGTTTGTGCCTAGTCAGCTCTCTTCTCCAGACATATCCTAAGGGAAGACCCTTAGATGAGTTTGAAGGGACTAAGTGGATAACTTTTTAGGTTATTTCAAAAGGTCAAATTTTAAAAATCCTCCTCTTTCTGTATGAGAGGTCTGATGCTAATCTGAAGAGGACCTCTGACTGGAGGCAGAGGGGCCTGTTTAGTGGGCTCTGTTCGGTTGCCCCACTCACTGAGAGGGCACAGAGTCCCCAGAGCCTCTATTTCTATACCCAGAAACCACAAAATATACAGGAACAGTGATACAGTTGCAATGTCTATAATAATTAGTCAATGTGAGACTTCAGCAGATAGAGTTTACTTACATCTGGAGGTCATTAAAGGCAGCTTGGAGATTTTTTTCATACTCTTCTCCAAAAAGCTTTCAGTTCCAGCAGCTGTTATTGAAGATGGAAATGTAAAGTGAGAAACAGGATTGTGAAACAAATGCAGGTAGGAAGCCAGGTTTTCCTACCAGAATATTTGACCTGTCACAATTATTTTAAAGCCAGTTCTTCTACTCTTATTCAAAGATTTCTTTTAAACATCTGGAGATGTTCTTCTTTGTTCATTTGGGTTTATATATGTATGTGTTTGAACAGAATTAAACCTTATCAGTATGAATTATTTTATAACATTTTTATATATAAGCATTTCAACTTTAAACACTGAAGATCAATATTGGCACGCAACAATTTAGATTGCGTGCAGGAGTAGACTGGCATGCTAAAAGAATAACTTTTTAAAAAAAAATAAGCATGCTTTCTGGTTAATAATCCACATTTTACTTGTTTCTCTGAATCTTCATATAACTTTAAGAATTATAGTGGATAAGTCTCACATAACACTCTGTGGATAGTTATAAGTTCAAGAACATGGGACTGCCTATTTTAAAACTTGTCTGTTTTACACAGAGAATGTAATATCATAAGCACCTATTGTATTTCTTAGGCTTTTTTTCTGCAAATAATGAGTATATCTACTGCTGAAATAAATGGAAAGAATAATCACCTCCAATTTCACTTCATGTATATAAATAGAACCTTTATTTCCTCCATTCCGAGAAGCTGTCAAAATGAACTCTGCATGGGAAGTTGAAAATGAAGAGAATGTTCTGTCAAGCCCCCCAACAGTTGAAAACCCTTTCACATCTGGGTTTAAAAGTTCTTCATTGTCTGAGATTCTTAGTTGCACACAACAGAAACCATTTCAGGTATTGTAGGGGGAAAGTCGTTGGTCAAGGTATGTAACTATCCCACTGATGGAACTGCAGAAAAAGGCTACAAAGGGACCTTTAAATATTGTCTCCCCCCACTACACAGCAGACCTGGATCATGAGGGGAACTACAGCTTCCTCGGTGGTCAGTAAGCTGTTGCCCTAGTTGCTGAATCCGACGCTTACCACCCTGGCCAAGATCTTCAAGACAAGAAGGAGGCCAGGCCCTCCTCCAACCATGTAACAGAGCCCTGAATCACTGACTTGGATTGGCGCAGTGTAAAACACATCTGTAATGACATCTGTCATTTTTGTCTTGCCACTTCTGCCTTAGGAGGACCCTTAGATGAGTTTGAGGGGACTAAGTGGATAACTAAAGCACACTGCATCAGCCACACTGTGGTATTCTCTAAAGCAACCAGTAACCATCTGCTTGTCGACAAGCGAGGACGCTGCTTGGCTTTCTTTCTGGATGGTTTTCTTTTTCCCTCCACATCCACTGTCTACCCTTTCTAGGGGACATGGACAGGTTCTTTGCCCTCTGTCTTTGAGCTGGTTTGGGCTCACAGGATCAGCAGAGCACAGCAGAAGAGAAAGCAAAGCCAGTGTGGGTGTCGACCCCTGGTGCCCTCCCTGCAGGACGGCTGCAGGAAGGAAGTCTTCCAACCAAGATGACCTGAGCATGTCTGTCAGGTGGTCTTCTTCCTGCAGCCCCCTCTCTGCAGATGCTGCTGGACTGAAGGAACCAAATCCATGGAGTACATTTTACCCTACATGGTCCTCTCACACCCTTATAAAGAGTCCCTTTCTTAAACTGCCCGCAACTAATTTAATCTCAGTTTGCTAATTCCTACCAGGTTACTGTCAGATTCCTTGCTATAAAATAATCAAAAAATAACTTTCTATGCTTAAGGCATAAATCATTTTCTATGATATTAGAAGCTACTTATAGACAAGGAAGCTGCCTAAATTAGAGCATAATTAATAAGCCTCCATATTATAAGTTACAAGGCAGTAAAATTATCGTTTGGTAATAAATGTAGATTCTCTACAGAAACCACCATAATTCCAAGGGCTGATGCTCAATTATATCCATTTGAAAATCATCAGAAATTTGCCATCATTTTTAAACCCCAAATGTTAGAAAATTATTAAACTTCTGGGTCCAAAATAAATTTCCTTTTTTAACCTCCTTTATAATTTACAGAAATAATAGTGTGTTTTATAAAAATGTTATAAATGATTACCTTTTAAAAATACCCTATAATATATTAAAAGTTAAAAAATAACTCTAATCAGTGTTTCTAAGAGACCTAGATTCCATTTGACAAATTAATAATTTAAGTAGCTTAAGAAGTCAAATTTTATTAATTATTCACCCAATCTACTTTCTTCTACATGTGGAGAGAAAAATAGTACTAGTCAAACCAATCATAAAGGCATTAATAATAAAATAATTGCTTGACTGACTCTTTTGTATTTCCTTCAATTTATACACACCAGGTGAAAGGAAGGTACATTTTGAATATTTTGAATGTAGTTCCTCTCTCTCTCTCTCTCTCTCTCTCTAGGTCTCCTTCTCCTCCCAACCTCCCTCCCTCCCTCTAACAAGGGCAGGTTTCTCAATCTTTCATTATAGATGTTGTTGCTGTTGACAATTTAAGTGGAGAGTACAAATCATACTTGTAGGCAGAGAAGAAGAAAACAATCAAGGGCAGAAAATTGGAAGTCTGGAGAGAGACCTCAGAACTCACAGCCTAAGTCCCAGGAGATCTGGGGCTGCAAATGTTTGAGTGTAAGACAGGCTTAGGAAAGCAGGTGAGAGACAGGGCAGGAAAGAGGTCAGTGCCTAACGGCCCCTCCTGTGGGAAGCAGAACTTCAGTGCTAAGTAGAAGCACAGGCCATTCGCCATCCAGATGAAAATGTCAGGCTCAAGCAGGGCTGGATTCTTGGATAGAAAAGAGAAAATGTGTGACTGACACAGTGAAGAATTCAAGGGAGATGGACTAGCACCCCAAGGTGCAGCCCAGGGGAGCCAAGGTCAGTCGGGCTTGCTCTCTCCCTAGGGAACAAAGGAAGCTGGAGACTTTGAGGAGAAAGGAATGGTCCCATCCTGTGGAGAGGGCATGACATCCTACACCAGCATTCACCTCTTTCTCATCCCACTGTCTTCTGTGAAGGCCTGCTATGGATGGAGTGCCTACCTTTTTCTGTCTGAGGAAACCAAGTGAACCTACTTCATCCCGGGAAGAGTCACTCCTGAGATCTCTCTCAGGCCAACTATATGCCATTAGATTCCACCGACATGACCCCAGGAAGGCTGTTCACGTTACTCATTGATGTCCATAACTTGACTGTAGGGAGGAGAGGGGATGAGTTTGCATTCCAAGGCTCAGGGTATTATGGGAGAGGAGAGACTCCTGCTCCTGAAAACTTGCTGTTGAGGAAATGTGTTGGACTGGCTCAATGGGACACGAAGTTTGCTACCAAGAAAAAACATCATATGTCCCAAAGAGAAATGCACAAGAAAGACAGATCCTACTATGTGCTAGTGACTGGAACACTATTGTTGGGTGACTTCATCTGGAATCTCCTCTGGGGTCAGCAGTCTTGGATCTGGGCTAAGCTCTGGAAATAGCTATTGAGCATAAATATGAAACCAGGCAAAGAAGCCAGAAATTCAGTGCATAAGTGTGCCATATTGTGGTATTCAGTCCAGCAAGCACATTCCTAACAAGAACAAGCTGTGGTCCTCACAAAACAAGCACAAATGCAAGCTTTTAAAGATACCCATATGTTTAAAAAGTATCTTTCATTTATGAAGAATATCTTTATAATTGATATCATTGTAGGTATTACATATAAGTGTGTTAATACATTATTATTCAGAAAAACACTAGAAACTATGATAACCCAAAATCACTTCTAAAGAGTCTCACTTTCCAGATCAAGATATAGAAAATCTTCAAGATCGTTTTCTAAAGAAAAAAGAATTATTCTTTCCCTGTCAAGAGATTTTTGTTATCATGGCTCATATTACACTTTGAAGAGTGGTAACAGAATTCATTGACCTCTGGAGAATGATCAGACCAAAGATTTTTTAAAGTCATAATCTTTATATTTAAACCCATAAATACATAATCAAACTTAAACATGAGAATGAATTGACTTTCATTAAAAATCAGTGTGGCACATCATTAAGTAGAGCAAGGTGAGAAATGTAATGGAAACATCCACATAGTGAAATGGTGTGTTGTTATGGATGTCCCTATGTTAATCTGGTCATCTGTAATGAAAGTTCATAAAGAGGAGGCGTCATGGCAGATGTGGTGACACATACTTGTAATCATAGTTGTTCAGGAGGCTGAGGCAGTAGGATTGCAAGTACAAAGCCAGTCTCAGCAATTTATTAAGGCCTTAAGCAACTCAGCAAGATCCTGTTTCTAAATAAAATATTTTTAAAAGGGCTCTGAATGTGGATCAGTAGTTAAGCAACCCTGGGTTGGTTCAATCTCCAGTACCCAAAAAAAAAAAAAGAAAAAGAAAAAAAAAAGTGTATGCATCACTGAGATAAGGGGTTCCAACAGTCAAACAAAGTGAAGGCCGTAGTTTTCTTCCATAGCTATCTGTCCCAAAGAAAATTTGTCTCACGCCAAATAATAAAAGCAGGCACAATATGTGTCATGCAGCTCTCTAAATTTGACTAAATTCCAGTTCATTCTCTTTGGGATGCTCTGACGACACCTTGAATATTCATTATAGACATATTGTAAAACCCCAGTGGCAGAATCCAATTGGCCCTCTGCACAGTTGGGCTGCTAGCAAGCTTCAGACCAAACAGCCACTTTAGACCTCAAGGCCAGGTGACAGTCCAAAGGGTTATAGGTTGACTTTTGAGGTCCCCAGGTTCCTACCCCCTGTTTCTATGGGGAAGGAGGTACTAGCATTTCTATCTAGTCAAGGCCGTTCACCACTGCATTTGAATGAATCCTTAGGCTGTTTGCTCAGCCTCTGGCATTGCTTACAGACCAACGTATACAAAGTATCTCTATGATTGGCTCTGGTATTTTTTTAAATAGAAATTTTTAGCTTCTAAGGAAGCAATGATTATGAATATTTTATTGTTAAATAATCATGGACTTTGATATTTTTTTATTTAGAACATTTCATATTTTTATTAAACTAATCTGTGGAGTATATGTGTGTGTTTGATAGACAATATTACAAATATATGTAGATATATTTTCTGAGATGGGGAACTCACTGCATTGCCCAGGCTGGCCTCAAACTGTGGGCTCAAGTGATCCTCCTGCTTCAAAGTCTCTCAAGTACTTGGGGCCACACTGTGTCCAGCTTAACAAAAATTTTAATTTCCTACTCTCTCTCATAGTATCTTCCCTAGTCCATTCTTAGCTATCAGAACTTTGTGCAGAAAAAATTTACTCTCTGCTATTTTTCATTTGTAATTTCAACTGAGTTCATCTCAGAAATTGAGCTTTTGTAAGACTTATTCCATCTGGGCTCTGGATATCCTGTTTAGAAAACTGATGTGCCTCATATGGAGTGCTCCACACTTACAGACCCTCAGTGAAGATCTGTGGAAGGAGTAAATATGCAGGTGAATGGATGTCCTCCTACAATTTCTACTCCTGCTCAGTATATTAGCCAGGCCTGTACTCTTTCTATTTCTGTAGCTTTCAGATTTTATCTAACCAAAACAATTTTAAAACAGCAAACCATTTCAATTGCTTTTGTTATGATAGGAATGATATAAAACTTATGAAGTAAATATAACATTTTTCATAGCTACAAATGAACTCTTCCTAAAACAAAACCCCAAACAATATCTGCATAAAATCATAAAATATGTGTCAGTTTATTGTTAAAGAATACATACATTTTCATGGGCTGGGGTTGTGGCTCAGTGGCAGAGTGCTTGCCCAGCATGTGTGAGTCAGTGGATTCGATTCTCAGCATCATATATCAATAAATAAAAAATAAGAGTCCATTGACAACTAAAAAAATTAAATAAAAAATACATATATTTTCAAAAGGATATGATACAATGAAGAGGTTCTGTTGCTCAATAGATATGAAAATAGACATCACCAATAACTTCAATTCAGCCTTGAAAATTATTCTTGAGCCACAGGTTTCAATCAACATGCAGATATTCTTGAAACTTTGACACAAAGAATTTCTGTTGACAGGAGAGCTTTGAGATAGTCCTTAGTCTTTGCTTACGGAGATCAAAGCAATCCTGGAAGATGATTTACTGTACAATTTCAATAGAACCTTACTCTTTTATGTCATCAGAAGTATAATTTTCTCAATCTGCTTATTGGATAGGGCAAAAAGTTCTCTTGTAAGACTTAGACGTGTATTTTAATAGTTACAAGGATGGCTGGTTTATAACCTTGAGACTTGAAAGATTTCACATGTGCTATTAGAAAAGCATTTTTTATTTCTTCAACGTTGAAAACTGAATTTGCCAAAAAAGACAGATTTTGCTTATCATCATGTGGCAATTAATCACTGACTGTAACCCAATGATCTAGAAATGAATTAATAAATCCAATTAAAGGATTCCAAGGTTTCTCTAGAATTAAGAATGTATATAGAAAGTTACTCTCCTTGCAAAAGTTATTTTGCAAGTAAAATCTGTCTAACAAGTTAACTTTAAAACATACTGTAAAAATCTTATTTGTATAAAGATATGTGATACTATTCACAATATAAAATAATATGCATGCACTTTTGTTTTATCAAGCTGTTAGCCAGTTTTCCAGCACTGAGAAAAAAAAAATACCTAAGAAAATCAACTTATAAGGAGGAGAGATTTGCTTTGGCTTATGACTGGTTTCTATCCATGGCTGCTCAGCCCCATCACATTCAGCCAAAGGCAAGGTAGAAAATCATGGCAAGGAGCACAGGGTGGATCCAAGTTTCTTACTTAATGTCAGCAAGGAAGCAAAGAGAGAGGAGTAAGAGCTGAGGTCCCCAAATCAACTTCCAGGGCACACCCACAGTGACCTCACTCCCTTCCACTTGGCTCCACCTCCTAAAAGCTGAACCACCTCCAAAGAGTTCCACAGGTTTCAACCAAGCTTTGGTCATGGCCTTTGGGGACCATTTAAGATCTAGATCCTATATTAACATATGTTATGGTTTTACAAGACAAATTCTGTTAAAAGATCTGCAACTAAAACACTGTGGTCCTCCCTCAGTCAAGCCCATGATTTCCATTCTCCGGGGGCAATTCTGCTGTTTTTTAAAATTATTCATGTTATTGTTTCTATTCTTAAAGGTATGGGTTATATTTATGCACAATTGAGTGTATTATCTTAATTTTTAAGTTTAAAATGTTTTCCATTGGCATTTTTTATACTACCTTTCTATAAAACATCTAAATATGTAAAACTTTTGGTACATTAAAATGACTTTTTTTTACATTTGAGCCACCGAGTATATGAAATTATTAAATTTCCTTCTTAAAAATCTAATATTTATAGTATTTTTAAAATTTCATTAGTTTTCTGTTGCCAGATATGTTTTTCCGAACTCACCAACAAAGTTTTAACTCTCTTTCCAGTATAATCAAATTTTTAAAGTCATAAGCTTCCTCATATATATTAGCTTAATTGATTTATTTTTCTAAAATAGCCTTCCTATGACTTTCCATCCTCCTGCTCCTGTCTGGACTGTTTACTACCTGAACTTGTCAGTACAAAGACTTCTCTTGCCATAGTCCTTAGTATTCCCTTCACATTTGTGAAATTCTCCGAAACATTTTAGACTCCATATTTTCCAAATTCCACATCATTCTGTTTTGTTTATTCTTTTTTTCCTTTTTGTTATGTATATTCCCTAGTACTTTGGAAAAGGGAAGTGAAAGGAGCATTTTTTTTTTTTGTTCCACCTTTTATATTCACAGGTCTCCGTCTTTCAGTCCAATCCGTCGCCTATTTTTTGGAATCCTGGATACAGCACTCTGCATTTTGGGTGGGGCAACTGGAAGAAGACATGGGGAACTTTCAGTTGCCCCTGGATTTCCTAAGCAGAGATTTTCCTCCAGCCTCTCTGGAAAGCAAGCCCCCAGCCTTCTACCATGAGGAAGGGATAGCTCTCTGGCTGTGCAGGATGTGAAGGGAACTTGGACTCTAAAACTTTTTATACAGACTCTTAGCCTTTTTCCCCAGCCCTACCTTGGCCTCGACTTTCAGAGGTTCCTCTTGTTTTGAGTTCCTGCAGTTTTCAGATTTAGCAGATTGTGCAGGGCAAACAGACTCCATTCTTTGCCCTTTACAACCCACTCCTCCAACTCAAAGCAGACCTTTAGAGTTAAGCTTTACCAATGCACTCGTAAACCAAATTAACCGTCTGTTTTTCAGGACCTATTGTGTGTACTTCATCCTCTCCTCCTGTCTTCTACACTTTTGGTATGTTAGCCCTTTTACCTTTAAAAGAAAAAAAAAAAAAACCCACTTTACTGTCTTATTTGTTGAATTTCACAAGACTCCATACCTCCTTTTAATATCTAAATTAGGTGATACCATTTACAAGTAAGTTTATGCTTCTGCTGGATAAATAATACTCACTGGTATTGTTATGCCATAATTTTGTAACAAACCCATATTGTTACATCTAAGTTGTTCTTTTTTTTTTTTACTGATAATACATTACAAACTAGCCTTGTATAAAATCATTTTATTATTTTCAAGCACTATTAATATAGGTATACTTCCATACCAAAATTTTTAACAGTGATGGCTCTGGGTGATGGGTCATAGGATTTTTGAATTCAGCACTTAATTATTGCATACTTTCCAAATGTCAGCATTAGACTTATATTTACATTTGTGATCTTAAGGAGAATAAAAGGAACTTTGCTAAATTTTTAAATTAATTTGAGTTCCAACAGGGAAAACATTTTTTACACCAATTCCTATCACATTGAGTTCAGTGCTAGAAAGAAATGGATGGCAATATGTAATTATTAATTTCTAGGCTCTGCCTCTTACTGCATATGAAGCAGGATTCTGACATCAGAGTTGACAGAGCTTTGACTGAACAGATAGTTCTCAGCAGCGACCATGAACCTTCATGATCACTAGTTGTTATTATGGCACCAAGGATGGATGCCATTAAGAAAGTTCAATATGAAAGGTGTTCATGAAAAAATGAATACCAGGTTATTTATGGCAGTTTTGGAAGATCAAGAATAACTACATTTAATTCTTTTGAAGATGATGTTAAGGAACATCTCAAAAATTATTCTTATATCAAGAGATTTAAAAAGTGAAGGTCAACCGTTGAAATTTATGCACTTATGAGAATGATGAAGCTTTTGAAGTTTAAATTGTTTCATAAAGTTTGGCTCCAGAGTTTCTTTATTTCTATTTATAAGAAACAATCTGGTTTGGTCTATCAATTTCCTCAGAGTTGTACTTTCTTGGACTTAACTGGTTTATTTTGAATCATGAGAAGTGGCTAAGGCAGGGGTTTAAAAGTAAATACAAACACAAAAGATATGATATTGAAAATGTTAGAATACTTAAGTAGGTACAGTTACAACACTTTAATATGTGAGATATCATTTGATTCTGTATATTACATTCTATTTCCAAGAATAGCCTGACCTCATCCAGAATGAAAGCAAGTCCTCCCATTCCACCTCTGTGTTAACAATAATCCTTTCCCACTAAGGCTGGCTAGTTTGTTAATTTAAAGGTTAGGCTCTATGTCCTTCACAGTATTACGTTTTCTTTTTAATTTGATTTTCCATGTGAAATTATTTTGTTAATCTTCTAAATCCTTTTGAAACTTGTTGTGCTGGTTTTATTTTGCATATTCCTCATTAGCCCAACCAGTTTCTTGAGGGCCAGAAACATATGCAATTATTTTCTATCCTCTATGCTCATCTATTGTCTCATTCACCAATCAACAGATATTTACTGAGCTTCTTTACACAAACCCGGGTGTTAGACATCAGTGATCTCAGAAATATGACAATTCTGATGAATGAAGTGATTGCTGAAGGTAAATTTACATACTCATCATTGTTCTGCCTAGGATTAAGTACAGAAAATTAGCAGTGCAGGCTAGCCCTGAGTACAGCACAAATGGAGACTTAGCATTTACAAGAAAAGTATAACTTTGAAATGGATCTGAATCGTTAACTATTCAGCATAAACAGCACAGGAAAGAATAGAAATTTTAAAAACCACTAGATATTGACCCTGGAAGAAGCCCATCATTGCCTATGAATTTATCCCCAAATGAGAAAAAGTACATTTCTCTTTCTTCCGCATAGAACAGCATTAGTTGATCTAAGCAAACCCTAGTAATACAATTTTGCTTCTTACTTTACATGATAGTTCAGAATTTCACAGTAGGAGTTCCATTTGAATTCTTCGGTGTGGCTCATTTTCTACTTGGGGAATCTGTTCCTCACCCATTTGCCATCACTATACCTAGCAGATTCGGAATTCAATATAGCAAACCTGTCTACTGCAAATTCAGGATCGTCTCTCATCCATTTGTGAGAAACACATAACAAAGGGGACATTTAGAAGTTTGTTCTTTTTTTACTTCTTTCTCTGAAATCTCTCTTCCAGTGAAAGAAGTAGTCTAAAGTGATTTTCTATTCAATAGCACTGCAGAAGTTTTGGGAAAGCGACTGCCATTTACCTCCCAGAATTTCAGTATTCCCATGAGAAAGAGAATCAGTTGTTTTTTTTTTTTATTTCTTGACACTTTTTTCTTTGTGATACTTTATTCTTAACCCCTCAGTTGTTTTTTTTTTTTAATATGCCTATAGATAAAGAAACTGAGTGTCTTAAGAATGTGCCAATTTGACAGTTAAAGAAAACGACTTAGTAGGCAAAATGTTTCCTTTGGAGAAAGGACTCAGTAGTTTCAGCACCTAGAGGAAAATCTAAAGCAATTCAAGAAAGATGGAAAGCCAAAGGAAGCCAAAACGCTCTAAAAATTATATTTTTTCAGTACTTGAAATTCTTCCTTAACGTACTATAAATGAGATTTTTGTTTTCGGTTTTTGACATTTTGTTTTCAGTAAACTGACATTTTGTTTTGAACACTGTTGGCTTACTCAAGTCCCACAGGACTAATGCTTGCAGCAGAGTTTGAAGTGTTGCCAAAGTAACCCTGAAATCTGGTTTACAAATGGGAAATGTTTCAGCATAATGGCCAATTTATACCTTCAGAAAAGAGTGGCAGGGCTCACCAGTGCTCTCTAGATTTTTCTCCATGTATATATTTTAATTTAATATTTTATTAATGTCATGAAAAACGTGTACATGCCTCATATTTTTGTCCTCCCCTTTACAAAAACAGAATGTAGGGGTCTTAATAAATGTTGTGTGTGCCCGTGTTACAGTATTATAACTGTGATGACAGGGATCCATTTTTGTGGACCATGTTGGCCAAACCATGGGTTGAAATTAAATTTAAACTCCATAGAGATTGTGAAAGTTTACTTTTCCTTTGACTTTTTATATTCCTTTCTGGGAACTAGGCATTTGCTAGTGGGAAATCATGATTTGGTTTCGTTACTCTGTATGCTTGTTCACCTCATGATACCAGTTTTATGCACCCAAGATAAGAAAGAAATCTTTGCAAATGTGATTTGTAAATCACTCTCCACTCAAAATTTGCAGGCCTACCATTCCTATGTCAAATAAAAGTGCTTACCGAGGCTTCATATTTTTTCTCTTGGCTTTAGAAAGGCAGTTCATCATATTATTAAAGATTTTTGTCTATAGTTAAAGTGGTAAAATGGAAATACCCATGTTTAACTATCATGCCTCAGTGAAATGCTGGATGCTTCCCTGGTATTATGTCATTGGTTGACTTCATCTGATTTTCCTGCACATGTTAGTTCAAAACAGAACACAAGACAAGGAGAAAAAACCATGTATGTCGTTCTTCCCCACTTATGAGCTCATTTTCAATTACTCTTTTTTTCAAGAGTCAAAATTTTACATTTCTCCCATTAGATAATATTTTATATACAATTGATGACATTTCCAAATCATTGCGAGATTTGAAATATAAACCCATTTTTCTATTTCCACAAAAGGAAATATTAAAACACTACCTCCATCTTGGTACAAATATAAATAATAAAAATGTCTCTGATGCTCATTCTCACATTTTATCACCTTAATTTTGGCAGTTATTATGTGTACCTTCTAATGGACTAGTAGATGTAGCAAAGCCAGAAATAGAACTTTGTGACACAAAATTAGATTATCTCCTGAAAAATTAGTTTTCAAAATCCCATTTATATATCTTCCCTACAAAATTTCCCCCCAGTGCCTTTTGAATGGCATATTTGCCAAGTTGTTGCTGTACTTGCATAGATCGATCAATTGTCATTGATCTACCAAGTAGACCTCCCCATAAAGGTGATAATTGAAAGCAGTGAATTGATGGCACCTTGAGGCAGGAGGAGTTGTTAGGGTGGGAGTCTGGTGTGGCCATCAAGCCAAAAGAGCTGGAAATGGAGTAAAGCTGGAATGAAGTTTTCGAAGATCACATCTGAGAGGTGGAATTTGGAGACCATATAAGGCTTTACAGGCCTTGGTCAGAATTTCATATCTTATTTTGTACACAATCAAAAGTCATTCGATATTTACTTTATCATTTACATATTTGTTGATAATTGAGAAATATTTAATCTGATGTATGATCAAAAATCTAGTTTGAATACTGCCTTAGCCAGGTTTTTCACTGCTATGACCAAAAGACCTGACAAAAACAATTTTAGAGGAGAAGAATCTATTTGACACTCAAGGTTTTACAGGTCTCACTCCCTAGACTGCTAACTCCTTTGCTGTAGGTCAGAAATGCAGCAGATCATCATGGTGAAAGTACTTGGGGGAGGATAGTAGTTCAGGGCAAGACAATCAGGAAGCAGAGAGAGTGCTCCATTCACCCTAAAGTCACACCTGAGCAACCCACCTCCTGCAGCCACACCCTACCTGCCCACAGTTACCATCTAGTGAATCCATTCAAGTGGATTAATGCACTGATTAAATTAGAACTCTCATAATCTAATCTTTAAGGTTCACCCCTTACACTGTCTCTCACATGAGCTTTTAGTAGATACCTCATATCTACACCACAATAGGTCAGTGTGAAAAATATATTACAGAACAGCTAGAAAGGAGGATGTTTTAGTAGTCAGTAGATGATGTTTGCCGCCCTAAGGTGGTAAAAAGCACTCAGATTCTGGCTCAACAATAAGGACAAATGAGATAAATACAAGTACCAACTTTAACAAATCACTTTCATTATAGAGATATTTCCCCTCTTTGGTTAAAATTTATTTCCTACGTGTTTTTGTTTTCATATTGTAGCTGGTTGTAAATTGAATTTTTTAATCTTGATTTCATTTTCAGAAGCTTATTGTTTAGTGTACAGATGCTACTAATTTTTATATGTTGATTTTTTGTCTCTCACAATTTTACTGGATGCATGTATTCATTTGAACAGTTTTTTTGTGGGGAGAATCCTTAAGGTTTACTATACATAAGGTCATGTTACCTGTAAATAGAAGCAATTTAGCTTCTTTAACAATTTGGATACTTCTTCTTTCTTTTTCTCCACTAAATGTTCTGACTAAAATATCTGTTAATATTTGAGTAGAAATGCTAAGAGTGGTATCCTGCCTTTGTCTGGATCCAGGAAAACTTTTCAGCCTTTCCCCACTGTAAGACGTTGACTGTGGGTTTGTCATACACAGCCTTTATTACACAGAGAAATGCAATAGTGGTAGATTCCTTGCATGCCTAACATATTGAGAGTTTTTAATTGTAAAAAAGATTTTGAATTTTGTCAAATGCTTTTTCTGCACCTGTTAAAACAATCAAGTGGGTTTTGCCTCGTTCTGTTCATGGGATGTATCACATTTACTGATTTGCCTTTGTTGACCAGCCTTGCTTTCAGGGATAAATCCCACTTGATCATGGTGAATGATCGTTCTTCAATGTCAATGTTTAACATTTAATGCTAATGAATTTAGTTCGCTAGCTGAGAATTTTTCACCTGTGTTCATCTGTGGTTTTCTTTTTGAAGTACCTTCATCTGACTTTGGGTTCAGGGTAATTCTGGCCTCAAAAATGAATTTGGAAGTATGCTCTCCTATGAGAGTTTTGGAAAAGCTTCAGAAGAATTGGAAGAAATGAAATTAGTTCTTAAAATGTTTGTTAGAATTCAAGAGTAAAACCATGAGGTTCTAGGCTTTTCTTGGATGGGAGACATTTCATTACTAATTGCATTACTTCACTTATTAATTGATCTGTTGAGATTTTTTTGATCTCTTCATAATTCCATCTTGGAAGATTATTTGCATTGGGACTTTATTAATTCCTTACAGTGTATCTAATTTCTTGGTGTAGAATTGTTCATATTAGTCTCTTGTGATCTTTTGTATTTCTGTTGTGTCAGTTGCATTGTTTCCTTTTAAAATTCTGATTCATTTGTTTGTTTATTCTTCAGTGTCTGATTGGCCCAAGGCACATACCCCCTGCAAGTGTTCTGCCACTAAGCTATGTCCCTATTAATGTTTGCTTTATATATTTAGGTGCTGCACTGTTGGGAGCACATGCATTTATAATTGTTATATCTTCTTGATGCATTTTCCACCTTTATCATTATTTAATATTTGTCTTCTCAGTCTTTTTGCAATTTTCTTACTTAAAGTCTATTGTCTCTGACATAAATATCACTACTCGTGGTTTCTTTCAATCCCTTCACATTCAGTTCACATATCCTTGCCTATCTGGCAGGTAGAGTAGAGTTGAGTCTTTTTCTTTTTATCCATTTAGCTACTCTGTATATCATTTTACCTCCAACATAATTATGCATTAGATCAGGACTGACTATTGCTATTTTGTTCATTGATTTCTGATTCTTTTGTAGAATTCTTTGTTCCTTTCTTCCTCTGTTGCCATTTTCTTTTGTGGCTAAATGATTTTCTATAGTGATATGTCATAACATCTTGCTTGTATTTCATGTGTATATATTATAGACTTATCCTTTTTGGTTCCATTGAAGCTTCCAAAAATGTCTTCCAGCCATAGTTTATTTTAAGATAATGACTTTGGGGCTGGGGTCGTAGCTCAGTGGTAGACCACTTGCCTAGCATATGTGAAGCACAGGGTTCAATTCTCAGCACCACATATAAATAAATAAAAAGATCCATTGACAGCTAATTTTTTTTTAAAAGATGATTTGATAACAACAGCATCAAAAAAATTCCACTTTTACTTCCCCACCTTGTTCTCAATTTTATATCACATTTAATATTATTTTATATTGCACATTCATTAACAAATTTTTGTAGCTATTTTTATTTTTAAGTTTTGTCTTTTAGCCTTCATCCTAAAGATAAAAGTAATTTACATATCACTATTACAGTATTAGAGTATTCTGAATTTGACTGCATACTCACTTTTACCAGTGAGACTTATATTTCCAAATGAATATTTTGTAATTAATTACTGTCCTTCCTGTCAACTTTAAAGAATTCTCTGTAGCATATCTTATAAACAGTCCTTGAGTGGGGTACAGTGGTGCATGTTTGTAATCCCAGAAGCTTGGGAGCCTGTGAAGGAGGATCACATGTTTGAGGCCAGCCTCAGCAACTTACCAAGACCTTAAGCTACTTAGTGAGAGCCTATATTGACAAATAAAAAGGGATAGGATGTAGCTCAGTGCTAAAGAACCTCTGGGTTTAATCTCCAGGAATCCCCACCACCTCACCCACTAAAAAAACAGGGATGGTGATCATGAACTCCTTGTTTTTATTTGGGATAATCTTTATCTCTTTTTCATTTTTAAATGACATGTTTGCTGGGAAATTCCCCCATTAATATTTTGAACATACAATTTCACACTCTCCTGGGCTGTAAGATTTGTGCTGATAAATCTAGTAGTCATATTGGAACACCTTATGTTATTCATTTCTTTTCCTGCTTTCAAAATCTCCTCTTTTTATTTGATCATTGATAATTTGATATTAAAATTATTGGAATAGTCTTATTTAGATTAAATCTTATTGGAAACCTCTGACATTTCTGTATCTGAATGTTGGGGATTTTTTCTAGGTTTGGAAAGTTTTCTGTTATTATTTTCTTAAATAAGCTTTCTTCTTCTATATCTTTGTCTTTACCCAGTTTTATCACAAATGTCTCAAATATTTGCTCTTTTGATGCTTTTCCTTAATTCCTGTAAGCTATCTTCATTCCTTTGCTTTCTTTTTCCTTTTCAAAAAAAAAACCTCTCCTCAAGTTATATATATATATATTCCTTCTTCTGTTTGATCAAAAATGCTGTTGATGCTTTCTATTAGATTTTTATTTTTTTCATTATATTTTTCAGCTGCAGGATTCTGATTTTTAGTTTAAAATTTCAACCTATTAAATTTCTCATTTCCGTGCTTAGTTTTCCTCATTTTACAGAATTACTTCTCTATTTTTCTTGAAATTCACTGAGCTCTCTTAAAAAGAAAGTTGTTTTGAGTTCTTTATCAAAGGATTCATGTCTACGTTTTTTCTATGATGGTTGCTCACACCTTATTTTGTCTGTTTGATGATGTCATGTTTCCCTGAATGTTCTTTACCCTTGTGGTCATGTGTCAATGTGTCATTTGAAGAAGTAGGGACATATTCCAGTCTCCTCAGAAAGGTTTTACTGAGGGATTGGGTTGGGTGGGGGAAGATGGCGGCGAGCTGAGTGCATTGCCCCCGTGGGCTGCTTCACTGTGTGGGAGTATGACAAGTCAGGATAGCTAAAGGCTATCTTGTTAGGAATTTCTAGCAATAGTGGGGTGCTCCGGAACCTGGAGGAAGGATTTCCATCGCACGAGGATCGGCTACGGGGACTCAAACGCGAGAGGTTTGTCGCACGGAGGGTAACACTGCTTATTCAGCAAATCGCCCCGCGGCTAGAGTCTACATCGCGTGCTGGGAAACGAGGAGATAGCGACGCAGGGATACAGCGCTGCAGTTTCTGCCAGCCGTGCAAGCACCGTACTCAGGGCTGAATTCTGGGTTTGAGACGGGGGAAGGAAGCGGTCCATCTCGGTTCTCCACACCGGTCAGACCACAGAGGAGGCCAGCAGCCACCATGTTGGAAAGCTGACGTCACCATCCCTGTTTTCGACTGACCGCAGCTCATTCAGCCATAGAACAGGTAATTTCAGGCTGCCATTCGCCTGTGGCTTGCAGACAGATTGCTAGGGTTCAGTGCCTGGGGGCTTCTTAGAACCTGATCTTATCAGAGCGAACACCGAGCGCGGGGCGGCTGAGTTCCGGCTCCCGGAACCGCCCTGGCCCAGGGCTGGGGAGCCTGCGGAGGCTGCTTCTTGGACCCTGCTCCTATCAGAGCATACACCAAGCACTAAGCGGCCGAATTCCGGCTCCTGAAACTGAGCCCGCGGGGACTGCTTCTTGGAGCCTACTCTTATCGGAGCTTACACCGAGCACGAAGCGGCCGAGTTCCGGCTCCCGGAACTGCCTTGGCCCAGGGCTAGGAGCCCACGGAAACTGCTTCTCTGTCCGGGTCCTGCTGAGGGCCGGTCAGGACTCACCCGTTGCTTTGGTTGCCCGGCAAGGGGAACGAAATGCTGCCATTCGCATAGGATGCCAACATGGCAGAGATCTGATGTCATCAGAAAGCGGCGGAGGAGAGAATTTCATCAATACCAGCGGCAACAGAAACAGTTGGTCTCCTGGTAGGGGGGGTGAGGCACAGACACCCGAGTCTCCTCAATTTGTCGTCGAGCCAGAGGGGAGGAGGCGGGCCGCCGCCAGAGCCCGGAGCAGACCCAGCGGCTCTCCAGCGTGGTGACCGCGTGACCCCAATTGGAGAGGGGGCGGAGCGGAGCCGCCACCCGCACCCGCAAGGTGGGCAGACCCGCGACCCAGTGGTACATGGGCATGGTAGGAGGGGCAGGGCAGAGCCGCCGCCCGTGCTTGCAAGGTAAACAGACCTGTCACAGACTGGCGGGTCAGGCCCAGTGGCCTGCCAGTGTGGTACACACGTCACCCCAACTGGAGTAGGGGCAGAGCAGATCCTTCTCCCACGCCAGGATCAGGCCCTGCCGGTATGGTGGCCATGTGACCCCAATTGGAGTGGGGGCGGAGCGGAACCGCCACCCGTGCCCGCAGGGTGAGCAGACCTGTGACCAACCTGCAGATCAGGCCCAGGGGTCCGCAGGCGTGGTAGGAGGGGCAGGGCAGATCCGCTGCCTGCGCCTCCAAGGTAGGCAGACCTGCGACAGACCGGCGGATCAGGCCCAGGAGCCTGCCGGCGTGGTACACACACCACCCTAATTGGAGTAGGGGCAGAGCAGAGTCCCCGCCCGTGCCAGGAACAGGCCCAGCGACCTGCAGGCGGGGTAGTCACGACACCCCAATTGGAGTAGGGGCAGAGCAGAGCCGCCACCCGTGCCCGAAAGGTGGGCAGATCTGCGACCGACCAGCGGGACAGGCCCAGTGGCCTGCCGGTACGACAGACACGTCACCCCATTTGGAGTAGGGGCAGAGTAGAGCCGCTGCCCGCGCCTGCAGGGTAGGCAAACCTGCAACCGACCGGCGGATCAGGCCCGGTGGCCTGCCGGCGTGGTACACTCGTCACCCCAAGTGGAGTAGGGGCAGAACAGAGCCACCGCCAGCGCCCAGAACAGGCCCAGTGACCTGCCGGTGTGGTAGCCACGACACCCCAATTGGAATAAGGAGAGAGCAGAGCCGCCGCCCGCACCTGCAGGAAAGATACGCAAGCAGTATGAAAAGACAAGGAAAGAAAGGACCACAAGCAATGCAGGTCAATGCAACTTTAGAAGAGGTAACAGCTGCAGCAGATGGAATGTCAGATAAAGAATTCAGGATATACATGCTTCAGATGATCTGGAGTATCAAGGAAGACATTAGACAGCAAAATCAGACAATGAAACATCACTTCGACAATGAATTACGCAAACAAATCCAGGAATCAAAGGAT
The DNA here is from genome assembly GCF_047511675.1 of Marmota flaviventris. NCBI lineage: Eukaryota > Metazoa > Chordata > Mammalia > Rodentia > Sciuridae > Marmota > Marmota flaviventris. Next base: position 9,391,534 of record NC_092498.1, on the reverse strand, counting down.
CAACTATACAGGGAGATAGAGGTTATAAAAAACAAACAAACAGAAATCCTAGAAATGCAGGAAGCAATAAACCAACTTAAAAACTCAATGGAGAATACTACCAGCAGAGTAGAACACTTAGAAGATAGAACATCAGACAATGAAGACAAAGTATTTCAACTGGAAAAGAACATAGACAGCTCAGCAAGACTGTTAAGAAACCATGAGCAGAACATCCAAGAAATATGGGATAACATTAAGAGACCAAACTTAAGAGTCATTGGGATACAGGAAGGGACAGAGCTCCAAACCAAAGGAATGAGCAGTCTATTCAATGAAATAATACGAGAAAACTTCCCAGACTTGAAGAATGAGACAGAATCCCAAATCCTAGAAGCCTACAGGACGCCGAATGTGCAAAATCATAAGATATCCACACCTAGACACATTATAATGAAGATGCCCAACATACAGAATAAGGAGAGAATTTTAAAAGCTACAAGAGAAAGGAAGCAGATTACATTTAGGGGTAAGCCAATCAGGATAACAGCTGATCGTTCAACACAGACTCTGAAAGCTAGAAGATCCTGGAATAACATATTTCAAACACTGAAAAAAAATGGGTTCCAACCAAGAATTGTGTATCCAGCGAAATTAAGCTTCAGGATGGAAGATGAAATTAAAACCTTCCACGATAAACAAAAGTTTAAAGAATTCGCAGCTAGAAAACCATCTCTTCAAAACATCCTCGGCAAAACATTACAGGAAGAGGAAATGGAAAATAACAATGAAAACCAACAGTGGGAGGTAGGACAGTAAAGAGGGGGAAAATAATCAAAGAGGAAAACAAACCATATTTAGTAACAGAAATAAACAAATATGGCTGGAAGAACAACCCATATCTCAATAATAACCCTAAATGTTAATGGCTTAAACTCACCAGTTAAGAGACACAGGCTAGTAGAATGGATCACAAAACAAGACCCAACAATATGCTGCCTACAGGAGACGCATTTGATAGGAAAAGACATACATAGGCTGAAGGTGAAAGGTTGGGAAAAATCATATCACTCATATGGACTTCGGAAACAAGCAGGAGTGTCCATACTCATATCAAATAAAATAGATTTCAAGCCAAAGTTAATCAAAAGGGATAAAGAGGGACACTACATACTCCTTAAGGGAACCATACACCAACAAGACATAACAATCATAAATATTTATGCACCAAACAATGGTGCAGCTATGTTCGTCAAACAAACTCTTCTCAAGTTCAAGAGTCTAATAGACCACCATACCATAATCATGGGAGACTTCAACACACCTCTCTCGCCACTGGACAGATCTTCCAAACAAAAGTTGAATAAGGAAACTATAGAACTCAATAACACTATTAATAACCTAGACCTAATTGACATATATAGAATATACCACCCAACATCAAGCAGTTACACTTTTTTCTCAGCAGCACATGGATCCTTCTCAAAAATAGATCATATATTATGTCACAGGGCAACTCTTAGACAATATAAAGGAGTAGAGATAATACCATGCATCTTATCTGATCATAATGGAATGAAACTGAAAATCAACGATAAAAGAAGGAAGGAAAAAGCATACATCACTTGGAGAATGAACAATAGGTTACTGAATGATCAATGGGTTATAGAAGACATCAAGGAGGAAATTAAAAAATTCTTAGAGATAAATGAAAACACAGACACAACGTATCAGAATCTATGGGACACATTGAAAGCAGTTCTAAGAGGAAAATTCATTGCTTGGAGTTCATTCCTTAAAAAAAAAAAAAAAAAAAAAACCAACAAATAAATGATCTCATACTTCATCTCAAAATCCTAGAAAAAGAAGAGCAAAACAACAGCAAAAGAAGTAGAAGGCAAGAAATAATTAAAATCAGAGCTGAAATTAATGAAATCGAAACAAAAGAAACAATTGAAAAAATTGACAAAACTAAAAGTTGGTTCTTTGAAAAAATAAACAAAATCGACAGACCCTTAGCGATGCTAGCGAAGAGAAGAAGAGAGAGAACTCAAATTACTAGCATACGGGATGAAAAAGGCAATATCACAACAGACACTTCAGAAATACAGAAGATAATCAAAAACTATTTTGAATCCTTATACTCCAATAAATTAGAAGATAGTGAAGGCATAAATAAATTTCTTAAGTCATATGATCTGCCCAGATTGAGTCAGAAGGATATAGACAACCTAAACAGACCAATATCAATTGAGGAAATAGAAGAAACCATAAAAAGACTACCAACTAAGAAAAGCCCAGGACCGGATGGGTATACAGCAGAGTTTTACAAAACCTTTAAAAAGGAACTAATACCAATACTTTTCAAGCTACTTCAGGAAATAGAAAAAGAGGGAGAACTTCCAAATTCATTCTACGAGGCCAACATCACCCTGATACCTAAACCAGACAAAGACACTTCAAAGAAAGAAAACTACAGACCAATATCTCTAATGAACCTAGATGCAAAAATCCTCAATAAAATTCTGGCAAATCGGATACAAAAACGTATCAAAAAAATTGTGCACCATGATCAAGTAGGATTCATCCCTGGGATGCAAGGCTGGTTCAATATACGGAAATCAATAAATGTTATTCACCACATCAATAGACTTAAAAATAAGAACCATATGATCATCTTGATAGATGCGGAAAAAGCATTCGACAAAGTACAGCATCCCTTTATGTTCAAAACTCTATAAAAACTAGGGATAACAGGAACATACCTCAATATTGTAAAAGCAATCTATGCTAAGCCTCAGGCTAGCATCATTCTGAATGAAGAAAAACTGAAGGCATTCCCTCTAAAATCTGGAACAAGACAGGGATGCCCTCTCTCTCCACTTCTGTTCAACATAGTTCTCAAAACACTGGCCAGAGCAATTAGACAGACGAAAGAAATTAAAGGCATAAAAATAGGAAAAGAAGAACTTAAATTATCACTATTTGCAGATGATATGATTCTATACCTAGCAGACCCAAAAGACTCTACAAAGAAACTATTAGAGCTAATAAATGAATTCAGCAAAGTGGCAGGATATAAAATCAACACGCATAAATCAAAGGCATTCCTGTATATCAGCGACAAATCCTCTGAAATGGAAATGAGGACAACCACTCCATTCACAATATCTTCAAAAAAAATAAAATACTTGGGAATCAACCTAACAAAAGAGGTGAAAGACTTATACAATGAAAACTACAGAACCCTAAAGAGAGAAATAGAAGAAGCTCTTAGAAGATGGAAAAATATACCCTGTTCATGGATAAGCAGAACTAACATCATCAAAATGGCGATATTACCAAAAGTTCTCTATAGGTTTAATGCAATGCCAATCAAAATCCCAATGGCATTTCTTGTAGAAATAGAGAAAGCAATCATGAAATTCATATGGAAAAATAAAAGACCCAGAATAGCAAAAACAGTGCTAAGCAGGAAGTATGAATCAGGCGGTATAGCGATACCAGACTTCAAACTATACTACAGAGCAATAGTAACAAAAACAGCTTGGTACTGGTACCAAAACAGGCGGGTGGACCAATGGTACAGAATAGAGGACACAGAAACCAATCCACAAAACTACAACTATCATATATTTGATAAAGGGGCTAAAAGCATGCAATGGAGGAAGGATAGCATCTTCAACAAATGGTGCTGGGAAAACTGGAAATACATATGCAACAAAATGAAACTGAATCCCTTTCTCTTGCCATGCACAAAAGTGAATTCAAAATGGATCAAGGAGCTTGATATCAAATCAGAGACACGCCGTCTGATAGAAGAAAAAGTTGGCTACGATCTACATTCGGTGGGGTCGGGCTCCAAATTCCTCAATAGGACACCCATAGCACAAAAGTTAATAACTAGAATCAACAAATGGGACTTACTCAAACTAAAAAGTTTTTTCTCAGCAAAAGAAACAATAAGAGAGGTAAATAGGGAGCCTACACCCTGGGAACAAATCTTTACTCCTCACACTTCAGATAGAGCCCTAATATCCAGAGTATACAAAGAACTCAAAAAATTAGACAATAAGAGAACAAACAACCCAATCAACAAATGGGCCAAGGACCTGAACAGACACTTCTCAGAGGAGGACATACAGTCAATCAACAAGTACATGAAAAAATGCTCACCATCTCTAGCTGTCAGAGAAATGCAAATCAAAACCACCCTAAGATACCATCTCACTCCAGTAAGATTGGCAGCCATTATGAAGTCAAACAACAACAAGTGCTGGCGAGGATGTGGGGAAAAGGGTACACTTGTACATTGCTGGTGGGACTGCAGATTGGTGCAGCCAATTTGGAAAGCAGTATGGAGATTTCTTGGAAAGCTGGGAATGGAACCACCATTTGACCCAGCTATTCCCCTTCTTGGTCTATTCCCTAAAGACCTAAAAAGAGCATGCTACAGGGACACTGCTACATCGATGTTCATAGCAGCACAATTCACAATAGCAAGACTGTGGAACCAACCTAGATGCCCTTCAATAGACGAATGGATAAAAAAAAATGTGGCATTTATACACAATGGAGTATTACTCTGCATTAAAAAATGACAAAATCATAGAATTTGCAGGGAAATGGATGGCATTAGAGCAGATTATGCTAAGTGAAGCTAGCCAATCCCTAAAAAACAAATGCCAAATGTCTTCTTTGATATAAGGAGAGTAACTAAGATCAGAGTAGGGACGAAGAGCATGAGAAGAAGATTAACATTTAACAGGGATGAGAGGTGGGAGGGAAAGGGAGAGAGAAGGGAAATTGCATGGAAATGGAAGGAGACCCTCAGGGTTATACAGTGGAGGGGGTAGAGAGAGAGGAGGGGAGGGGAGGGGAGAGGTGGGGAGGGGGGAGGGGGGAGGATGGGAAAGGCAGCAGAGCACAACAGACACTAGTATGGCAATATGTAAATCAATGGATGTGTAACTGATGTGATTCTGCAATCTTTGTATGGGGTGAAGGTGGGAGTTCATAACCCACTTGAATCAAAGTGTGGAATATGATATGTCAAGAAATTTGTAATGTTTTGAACAACCAACAATAAAAAATTAAAAAAAAAAGAAAGGTTTTACTGAGAAGTACCTATGTCATGCATGGAATTGGGCAGCAAAAGCCCATGGTAGCTAATGCTGGTGCGGTTTTGCCATAGGTCTGGAGCCCATGGTATCCGGCACAACACTAAGACATCCCAGCACAGATGCAACTGGCAACTGCAGAAGCCAGAAGCTGCTGATGCCTGCCTGTTACCAAGGGCTGTGCAGAATCTGGGGCTGCTGATGTTGACTCACAAGTGGTGTAGGCCTCCTGAGTACCTACAAATACAAGAACAACTGTGTCCAGTTGTGCACCTTCCTTGAAAGCATGTGCATCACTATTTGGCATTAACATCTATAGCAGGACTTCACCCAATTTTATGTCATCATGTAACTTTGTGTGATTTAAATATGGCGAAACAGGAGTGGCTGGTGTTTTAGGCTTCATATATGTAAGATGTTCTGGCATAGATTTTTCTGACTCAACCCAGTAATATTTCTGTTTCTGCACTAGGATGAATTAGTTACAATACTGAGGTTCAAGTATCTGTAGTTCATCAAATTTTGGATGAGGTTTATAACAGAAAAAGGAAAATGAAAATAAGAAAAGAAGTAACAACATTTAGTATGATGGATTGGGACACACCATTAATTGAGAACTCTTGTTTTATGCCCAGCTTGGTGAGTGAGTCAATCATACAATCATCAATCCCTCTTAACTTAAAATTAGAATCATATCTTTCATACATCACTAGAATCAAACTCATTCTGACCAGTTCTGGTCTGTGTAGTCTTTCCACAATGAACTACAATCAACCTTAGGCTATTAATGATGGTGTTCTTCTTCTTAGAAATCATGTTGGAAATGTTAGGAAATGTGTATAGATCACTTTCTTTAATCCTTCATTTTACATATAAGAAAATAGATCAGACCAGGTACAAGAGTCTATTTTCTTTACACTTTATATTTGAACAGTCTCCACAACAGGAAAGCTATTTGGCTATTGGGCTGTCTCTCCTGAAACACTATCACTCCCCTTCATCTTCTTTTGAGGACAAGGAATGTTGGATTCAAAGGCAGAAAGTTGGAGACTTTACTACTGGTAAAACTGAAAAATTACTATTCATAATGCTCACCCTTCCTTCTTTCCTTCCTTCCAACTTCAAAATGCCCTGTAGAATCAAAAACACATCTGACCCCTCAGAGATGAATCTACCAGACCAAGGAAAACTCAGAAAAACTGTTCTGTGCCCTTCTCCCTCTCTGTAGTTTTCAAAAACATATAAATATCAAGTTTATTGTTTTGGTTATGATTATTTTTCTGAACATAATTTCATTTCATTTCATAACAAATAGACTTTAGACACTTAGGTTTCCAGTATTGATGGAATAGATGTCATACAAGCATTTTAAATTTGACCCACCTGCTTAAAAGCATGCTCCACAGACTACCATGTAGCTCTGTACACTCCAAACCTTTTTTTCTTTACAAAACATAGAGTCCTGTGCCAAGTCTTATAGGATATGTTCCTGTCTGTCACATCCTGGGGATCCAATTCACATTGAAATCCTTTGCAGATTGGCACAGCACACAGAAGGAATAATTCTAACAGTACCAAGACTAAGGAGACTTATGATTCAGTGGAAACCTGAATAAAATAATGGTTATAGCGAATATGCTTAAAATATAATACTTTTGCAAATTAAAAAAACAATCCATAGCAGAATCCACTACAAGGGCCCTCCTTAGGGCCTTCCATAGTCCATGTAAATGATAGACTTAAGCTTCAATTGATCCATACATCCAAAAGATGGATGCATCTTTGAATTTAAGGTACAGAAGGAAGGGTAGACCAATTTTGATGGTCAGTCAAAGAATACAAAGCCTAGGTTTGCAGATATTTCTATAAGTCATAAAGATATTCTCAGGATATGTACAGCTCCCCTCAGAACACTTTCCCTACACAGAAGCAGCCAGAGGATGACATTCCTACCAAGGCTTATTCCTTCCTCATCTCTGAACTTCAAGGATGCTGTGGATTCTGTTTATCCGGTCCTCAGCTTTGCCTCCAGTGTGATTTGTCCACATTGATTAATGAATCTAGGTGGTCCCAAACTTTGGACTTGATCTCAGCTGTTCCTTCCACTAGCTTGCATTCCCATCTCCATACTTTTGAAATCTGTCAGTTTAGACACACCCTCTAGGCTTCTGGTAGAAGCACAGCTTAAAAAAGTTTCTTGCAGTGTTCAGTGGTAACCATTTCTTACAAATAATTTAATTTCTTGTTTTGTTCTATCAGTCAAATCACAATTAAGTTTCTGTGTTAAAACTGGATGAATTTCAGAGATTTGGTCACTACTCCTCATATTCCCTTTTCTCTTTATTGAGGGGTGTGCAGATCTGAACCACAGCTCCTAAAACATCTCCCTGATCAAGGTCCACCCTGTGGATGGAGCTGGGCGAAGGCAGCAAGATAAACAGCCCCAGAAAAGTTGAAGGATATGAGCATAAAGCTTTGGTTATTCATTTATTTATTGCCTTTTTAAAATGTAAATTGGTTCTTGTTAGCAAGTTGAGGAAAACAATAACACCGTGATAGTAATATGTGTGAAGGATTTGGCAGAAATTATTGTCTATCAGTGAGGAAATCATTAATATAACCCCAAGGACAAAATGTGGTTTACCTGACAAGAGAAGCAGTTACAATGTGATCCTGCCTTTGGTACCAGAGGCCCTAGGCAGGAGATTTTCTGATTTCTTTAGAAAATTCTTCCTGCATATGGAATTAGGCACCCCCAACAATTGTCTGGAATAATTATATTATTTGAGAACATACATTTGTACAGCCTGGTTTTCTTTAAAAATGCTGACAAAAGATTCAAGATACATGATTAACAACATTCTATCCCAGGTAATCCTAATTTTTGCATTTTTATCCAAGAAATTCCTTTTGTTGCCATTTCTAAAGGAAACTCATAGATCACAGAAGCTGAAGATCTTCAGTAAATTCATTTATTATCCCTTTAACACACATTTTTCTTATGCAGAGCCTCCAGAATTTCTGAGCTTACCAATATTTAGCTTCACATTCACTTTTAAAAGGAAATGCAAGCACATGTGTTATTAATTATAGCAGAGTGCTCTGAGATGATAGTTAATGTTTGCTGATAGTTTAAGATTATATTCCATGGGATATAAAATTACATCTATTGACTTTCTTGGAACTAAATGAATAGACCACAGAATCTGTCAGGTGTTAAGGTTGGATTCAATGAAGACAGTTATGGGTAGAACTGGACCATATGGATACTCGTGCTATTTTAGATCTGAGTGATCAGCAGCAGGCACAAAGAAAAATGTGATAAGAGGTTGCATAAGAATTGTTGTTCAAGAAGTACTGATACCTTTTATAGTTATAATCATCATAATGCTTTAGGGGTTGCATATACTCTGGACTCAAACATGTCACTGGCTGTCAACTTGAATTAGTTTAAATTAGTTGCCTCATTTCATGAGATGATAAGAATACTATCTCAGAGGATTGTGGAATGAATAAACACAACTAGACACACAAAGTTCGGTTTCAAATCCTGGCACTTGGTATTCATTCAGTAAACCTTAGCATTGTTTTTCCCTCATCTGGACTAATAACTTGGGTACAGATTTATAATGAAGATTACAAACTGCACCGTTTGTAATGAGCATAAAACCATGCCCTGTACTTATGTGGTTAAATATTAGAATCCCTTCTGAGTAGAAGCTTTTTTTTTATTAATTTTAGTCGCTGCTCCTCAAAGTGGTTGTCGACTTGAGAATGGAGACGGTACATTCATCTTTGTATTTTCCAAAGCTAGTACAACACTTGAAACAAAGCTAGCAAATACGGAATAAAAGAGCAATCCTGGGGCTATTATTAAAATCACCACATCACCGAAAAATGGACGTTGAAAAAGTTAACTTTGAGGTATGAAATAAAAATGGTAAAGGTGCTGCAGTGAATATCAATCAGATCCAAAGCTTCGAAATCTTAAATGAAAATGTCTACATAGATATGACTGACCAACCATGTGTTTGGGCTTTAAGTTAAACAGAAACCTGTTCAGAGGCAGTCATGAGAGCTGAAACAATCTCTTTTTTATTTTTAAAATGATAAAGCCCCACATTTCTAACCTTTAAAATGATTGGAAACCATAAGAATTACACTGTCATCTTGAACAGAAGGGTTTGTTACTAAAAATAGTAAATGAATTATCTGTTTTTTTTTTTTTTGCATGGTGTTATAGATATTGAATATAAATTTAAGGGCAGCAGGGTACACCAGTATATTGTTTCCAGTTTTTGCTGATAGCTGTATATAATCAACTATTATTGCCATGACAGTGCCATATCACCTGTGGTATGAGATTTCCAGATAAAACCAACTTTTATTAATTTGTTTTCCTTAAATGGCTGTATAGATAGGAAGAGGCTTTGCCATCTTATTTCTTGCTTTAAATTTTATTCCTTTCCATTCTATGCCTTAGCAACAAAATTGCATTAACTTATAATCTAACACATAATGGGTTTCTTCTAGTGTTTAATAAAATAGCATTAAAGGTAACTGCTACTTTTTTTCCCCTAAAATTAGGATGTTACATTGAATGGACACACAGTGGGCACATTTTATATTTCGGAATGTGTGCTTTGCTCAAGCAGAATGAATGTGATCAGTGTAATGGAAATGCCACACTAATGGCTCATTAAGCCTGGAAAGTACAGAATAGGAAAAAAAAAAAATCTTTGCATGTGTTTTCGAGTGACTGAAAGCATCAAAACCTATATGCAGATAAGAGGGAAGGCATACTTCTTTACAAAAATAAAAAAAAATCTTACTTCTGGAAGAGAACTGTTTAATCAGTGAGAAGCTTGACAGTGAAATTCTGTAAGAGAAGATGGCTTTGTGATGTAATTGATGGATCTGGTGGGCTCTTCAATAGTTCTTCCTTAATCTGTATCTTTAATTTTCATGTTTTTTCTGTATCATTTTACTAGTTTTTTTTTCATGTAAAATTCTTTAATTTCCATGGATCAATATTTTCTTTTAGAATGTGTGTTCTATTGTTTACAAGAAAAATACTTCTCTATTCAATCGACCAAGGTACTCATATTTTCTTCTAAAATTTTAGAATATCACTTATGCAACTTTAATTCACTCCAAATTATTTCAGTATATGATGCAAAATACAAATCCAGCTTTACTTTTTCATATATATATATATATATACCATTATCCCAGAAACATTTATTGAGTAGCCTATTACTCCTTCATTGATTTTTAATGCCACTTTTGCCTCAAATCATACAAATCTCCCCAGTGTCAGTCTGAAGATCAGGCAGACAGCTGCCATTTTTCACAGAAAGAAACACAGTGGAGATTTAAAAACTCTAGTTGCTTAATCTGTACTGAGAATTTTCCCATCTTTGTGAGTGGATCCACCCTGTCCTTTGACATGTTATATGACTCTCTTTGGCATCCAAACAGTATAAGTGATCCTTTGCCCTGGGAAAACATACATGGGGTTCATGTGTTTCATTGATATTGTTGTCCTTGACTCCACTGTGTTCTCTTTACTCCTCTGGGACCCATTTAACTCTGGGCTATTTGGCAAGGTCACCTAGAGTTATTGACCTTTAGTGTTTCTAAATATTTACCTCCTTTTGCCAAATCTTATCTATATCCAAGAAAACTTAATAGTATTTACCCACATAATTGGAAGACATTTTCTTCAAAAACTGTTTATAATTTTCTGGGCATAAAGAATGTGCCACACAACAATCTGAAAAAGTCACTCAGTACACTGTTAATAAGGAGTAAAGACAGACAACAGGGATATAAACTACTCTTGTTTTCTAACCAGAAATTTATTTAGCATACATTCAGATACTTGGACCACAACCACTATAGCTTGTCAAAACAGTACTGTTGTATTATTCGAAAATGTTAGAAAAATCATAATAAGATGTATGTCAAGGATATTTTAGAAGCACATGTTTTTGGATAATCCTAGAAAGAATACTTTCAAAGTCTATTATGATTAATGTTTTAAAATGCATTATTTCTCTGATATAAGGAGGTTGATTCATAGAGGGGTTGGGAAGGGGAACATGGGAAGATCAGATGAACTCTAGATAGGGCAAAAGTGTGAGAGGGGAAGGGAGACAGCATAGGGGTAAAAAAGATGGTGGAATGAAATGGACATCATTACCCTAAGTACATGTATGAAGACACAAATGGTGTGAATATAATTTATGTGCAAGCACAGATATGACAATTGTGCTTGATGTGTGTAATGTGAATTGTAGTGTATTCTGCTGTCAAATGTAACAAATTAGAATAAAAATAAATTTTAAAAAATTGTGCAGTATAGAAATACAGAGATAGACCTATCAAAGATCCTCAACCACATGCCTTATGGCAGGTAACATTACCATCCACCATTGAACATGTTTTTCTTCTCAGTAAGTCCTCAGAAGGTCAAAAAGTTGATAAATCACATTCAATAGAACCATAACTGATGGACTCATATCTCCTCTTATAAAGTATAGATTTCATTGATATTGACTCCCATTTAAATTAATTAAACTAATCAGTCCTAAAAATTACATTGAAAGTAAGATAAATGCAAGATATTATTAATTGTTAGTTTTTTGATGTTGTTTTATGTGTGGACTTATTATTAAAAAATGAAGTTGAAGACAGTAAATTCAGTTAGGAAAACCATAGAAATGTTCTGCATTGCCCTTCATTAGAATCTACCGCATGCACAACCATGGCTGTACATGGTTATAAAACCATCAACAAGGCCCTTTCAGAAAATATCTAATTGTTCCTCTCCACCTGGAAATGTCTTTGCTACTCTTGATTACTCACTACCCCACCTGAGCCCCCCTTGAATCTGAGGATTCAAGGTCTACACTGGAAGAATGAAGAAGCTCTTCCTTCCACTAGGTTTAGTGAGGCTTACAACTCTTTATGCATTGTACTTCATAATCATCTCTCTTTCCCACCTATGCTGGCAAAGACAAGAGCAAATTTAAAATGTACTAGCCAATTAAAAGTGTGTGGAATGATAAAATATCCAATATTATAAATACTTAATAAATTCAATTTACCTTCTACTCAGGACAATTTCTAGTACAACCCTTTGTACATAGGCTACTACGTAGTAGTATCTCTTTGAAGAATAAAGAAATACAAATCTCCTTTCTTGTAACAAACTGAGTGGTTGATATTTGGGATGAGTTTGTGTAAATAAAACTAGATCACAGGGTAAATGAATTGGAAAAGAGGTGAAGCAAGAGTAGCATAGGGGAATATCTCATATGAACATTAAACTCAAGTGAAGTTAGCTATTTGCCTACTAAGAGAAGGCAGAAAGAAAATATCAGTAGAGATCACCTCACCTGCATCCTCCCTACTCTGGGAGAGGATGCAACTAAATCTAGAAAGCTAATTACAAGAATACCCAAAAGTGTGAAATAAATGTACTTCAAAGTTTTCCAGGGCATTTCTTTCTAGGTGAGAAGTCAAAGTTGACTGCTTAGGTAGCCAGGGAAGAGAATGGCATTCTTGGAATAGACAATAAAAGATTGAGAGCTATAGAAAATCAATAAAGAATAAAACAATTAAAAAGAGCAATTTAAGAATGATGGATTTGTATGTGTGCAAATGAAGTTACATGTATACTATTTTACCTTATATGTGTTTTAATAAAATCATCAAGAAGGATTGGATGTACACCATTCTTACTTAGGCATGGCCATAAGAACCTAACAGAATTAAAGGTACAACTTCATCATATGAATATATTCCTGAAATTGTCCATTCATTTGACTCCTGCTGCATGATCTGTGAGAGAAGAATTAGGGAGGACCTAGAAACTAGTAGTTACAGGCATCTAACATGTGCCAAAGTTTGCACAGCAAACTCATTAAGGTGAAGCCCAGTTGATCATACAGAGAAGGAAACAGTTGAGTAAGAATGTGCCATTATATCTTTCTCTAGAGATACAAGTAGAAGTCATGAAGTTAGATGAAGGGAGTAAAGACAAAATGTTTGTTGACATTCTTTTGATTTCCAACATCTAAAAGTTTTTAAAAATTATATACTGATGCTTTTTCCTTCATAGCATATTTCCATATTTATTTCCATAGTTATTTCTCTCATACACACACACACACACACACACACACACACACACACACTCAGTAATTATCTTGTTGCCTGGCACTTAGTAGGTAGCCAATTAAAATTAATTGAATGAATGACTGAAACAAAAATTCTTTGCTTCATTAGTCGTCTTAAGCTTAGATTTAGGAATCTTCTCCTCATTATTTTTCTTGGTTTAACTCAACACTAAGAAGATTACTTTTTCCATCATATCTTGTGTCTTTCCCTATGATTTCCATAGCTCTTTGAATCAGGACCATAACTATTATAACCTAAAAAAGAGAAAAAGACTCAGATCTTTCTCTTGCTTCTGTGACTATGCTCAAAGTCAGATACACAACCTAGAGTCAAGATAACAATTCAAACCTACATTAAAAACAGGAAAAAGTACAAACAGAATTGGACTCCAGGCTGGGTGTGAAACTGGTGTTATCATAAATGAGGTGAAGCCGAGCTTCAGGAAAGGTGGGTCATGTGCACAGAACATGATCTGCTTGCTGTAGCGCTGGGAAGAGGCTGGAGTGATGGACAGGGTCTAGGGATTCCACCCTTAGGGCCCTGAAGGCTGCAGTGAGACAGAGCCTGGGGTGCAGCTGAGGCTGTCACCAGAGACATTCCCCTGGCCCCTGTCACAGGTTGTCCTCCCTCTGCGTGTCTTACCCTCCTGATGCTCATTTTGAAACATGGCTCTGAGAGTGGGTCTCTCAAGAATTCAGGGACTGCATGTCCTCTGGCCCCACCAGGCTTGCCCGCTGCACACAGATCCTGTCACACCTGCTTCCCTGTGCTCCCCTTCCCAACTTACACAGCCCTCCCTAGGGATCTAAGCCTTTGTCTTTCCCTAATGTATACATATAGCATGTAATAATTGCATTCAGGTCCAAACTATACATCCTTCTCTTTGAAAATAGTAACCATGCTTTTCTGAAGCATCCTATCCTTTATTCTATTTATATTTTCTCAGATTTGGCCTGTTTGGGGTTCTGGGCAGCATAACTCTAAGAGAAACGCCAGTCAGAGACCAAAAAATCCCTGGTAGGCACTCCTGGGCCCTCTGCACCCCTATGTGCAGTACATACTGATTAAGCTAGGACCTGTGGTCATTTCCACAGAGCTCAGAGTGGTCATTTGAAATATCGTACCTGGTTTAGAAAGATTAATTTTTCTATTGTAGATTCTGTGACTTTATTTTCTTAAAAAGCTTCAGAAATTATGTCATTCAGTGGTTGATATTTCAAAAGTTTATCAACAACTTGAACCCACAGGTGAAAGATTTATTGAAAAGGATAGTTGTTTTTATATTACCACAAATAATATTCAAACACTTACCAGTAGGAAAATGTGCAATTGTTCTTTCAAACTCTTAATAGACCTCTCAGTATAATATTGAATTTCAGCTAATCCTAGGCTACTTTTCTCCCATTCTGTTTGCCTTCTAAAACTCCTAATGTATTTCACCCCCCCCACACACACACAAGCACGATGGGCTATAGATTGCCCCCTATTTTGACCTCTAGCTGTGATCACTGCATGCTAGAGGGCACCCTTCCCTCTTCTTTAGGGATTTTTCTCCTTTAGCATAGGCTGTTTAACTCCCTCATTCTCTGTGCTTTTCATGCAGAATGATTGGTTTTCCCCACTATTATTGTAGACAATTACATTTATCATGAGAAATTAATCCTTGAGGGATCAGTGATGCATGTTTTTCTTGGGCTCACAGGAACAAAACCATTATTCATCGTCCACTTGATGAAAAGTGACCTGTGAACCCATCCCCATTCTCATTCCCTTGCTGGCCATAGCCCTGAAGCTGATTGTCAGTTCTCAGCCACGAGCAACCTCTGCAGGCCCAGCCCACTGAGTCCCACGGAGCAGTGCTCCTGTGCATGCCCTAAGTGCCAGTAATGAGCGTGACCACTGGCATAGCTGTAGGAGCCTAAGCTGATGGGTCTAGCTACGGGTGGCTCACAGTAACAACCTGTGACCTATATTTGGGTGAGAAAGATAAAATTAGAAGTGAAGAGAACTGTGAGACATTTGTCCTTGGAACTCTTTCATTTTCCCTTTAAAGGTCCCTTTAAGGGACCTTTCTTTTTAACATTTTCTATCCTGAAAGCTGCCTTCAGTCCGTGGTTGCTGCCCCACGACCCATTCCAGTGTATTAAATGATATGCCACGTGACTGCTCTCCCCAGAGAATTTAATGAGAAATGAGAACACAAATGATGTTCAAGTGGTGGAATGACAGGTGACTGATTTTGTAGAGCGAGGCAATGCTTATAATGCTGAGCACAGGCAGGGGTCCTGGGAATAGAGAGATGCAAGACACAGAACACAGTCTTTGATGTGCTCATGGGTATTAGGAAGTTGCAGCATGATCTCACCATCTGAAAATAGAAAGTGAGTCATTCTCTGGGGAATGGGCTAAATTTGAGTCCTGAGATCACCAAGGTGCCTGGCACCACAGTATCTGAATCTGCTAGAGACTTGGAGTAACTAATGAGCCATTTGAGGTCACACAGAAATTTAGGCAAGCAACGACAATTCTCATTGTCTTTGTCAGAAGTTAAATGAGATTATACTCAGTTCTGAAGTGATTACTTATGTAGCCTTTTTGAATATATCTAAACACTACATTGCTCTTTCTTTAGATTTTATAAAGTTGTTATCTCAGTACTATTTATGTGTTAACATAAAGTTGTTCCTTACTATTGTGAGATTCTTAAAGGCAGGGACATTGTACCTTATTTCTTCTCTGTATTGACAGTGCTTCACTCAGGGGCTCTGTAGATGCTTAATGAATAAAATGATTGCTAACAAGTGAAAGGATGGTCACAGTGAAGCTGTGTTTTGTGGAACCGTGTTTTGCGGGTATTCCTTTGGGCACATCCTCTGTCATTGCTGACTATCCTGCTGTCACAAATCCTCAAATGTCAACCTGAGCTCAAATCTGAGTCCATAAACCTCCTCTGATTGAGCAAGGAGTGCTTGAGGTGATGTGGACTTGGAGGTTTTAAAGGTCATCAATAATGTTGTCTGCAAGCAACTGCTTTTAGGAGAAATGAAGATGAGCTAAGAGACAAGGGATTACAGAGAAATGAATGTTCACATTATGGAATTTTTAGTTAAGCACATCTTAAAGATAATTGAGTTTGACATGGCAGACTCACTCCCAATGTCTCTTCCCAGGTCAGGAGCTATTGAATATTTTGGAGGATGACAGGTATATTCCTTAAGTCAAGAAGATGAGCATGGAAATTGGGTTTAATAGTGACTTCCAGGAGAAAGAGAGTTATTATGCCTATGCAGGGAGATCATTGTGAGAAGCGGCCCAGGTCAGTTAAAAATACCTGATTCTTCACCACTGTGGAATTGATGAAAACTTTCTGCACAGGGATTTGGCTACCACAAAATCCAAGTCAACTTTTAAAAAGAGAATTCAAATGAAACAAAAGCTAAGGGATGAAAGTTGACTAGAAGGTTTTCTAAAATGTACCTATTCTTAGCTTTTTATTTGATAACTATCTACATTACCATGAATCCTGCGTTCACTTTTCCTTTCCTCTGTTCTAAAAGTAATTCTTTTTATCTCCAATGGCATGTGTTCTGCTCTTGATGAAAGCAGTGAAATTTAGCCAGCTTCAGAAAATCTTTGAAGGAGGAAAGAAAAATGTCCACATTAACTTTCTAGTTCTCAAGATGAGTTCTTATATTCTGCTTCAAGTACCATGGTGTAGTTTTTTTCCTGTATATGCACGTATATATAATTTAATAGATTAGGATTGTATTCCCTTTTAGCTTACTTATGTCAGAGAATAGCATGAAGTATCTTAAGCAGTAATACAATTAAATGAAAAATTTCACCAGCACAATATATAGTGCCTATAGATATTCAGTCACATTTAAATAGGACAGGTACGATATTACTATCAAAAGAGATGTCATATTGTTGAAAAATTAATTTGGACTTTAAAGTTTATTTTTAAAAAACGGTTTCCTGTTGTCCTGATGCACCACTAAGCGATTTGATCATCGCTACCTGAGCAGTGGATTTTGCCCAGTTTATGAAATCTGAATAGCTCAACACAGCTGGAGTCTGATTTGCAAGAAACAATCCAAAAGCTCATCTTCACAGGCAGGGAGACACTGGTTTATTTATTTCACCATATTAGGCGAGACAGGATGATTTTTTATGTTGAGTGGTTGCCTGTTGGAAGATTAGAAAATTCTGAGCAAGAAGGCTCTGAACAACAAGCCGTCCTATTTACTGATCACCAGCAGTGGAGGCAGTAAATGAGAAAATCCATGAGCTTGATCTTGATTCATTAAGGTCCCGTTTGAGATCCAAATCAGAGCTGGAATCTTTCTCCACAGCTTCAGCCCACTATTCTTGAATTAAAATAACTTGTTAGTGGTTTTATTTTGAATAGTGTCATTTCAATCAAGGACCAAACTTCAGCGAACATTTGCCGAACAATGGAACTTACTGCAAAATGTTACTAAAACATGCAAAATTTCTCATCATTGTCACTTAACTAAATGAAGTATCTGTTTCTGCAGATGAATAGCCTGCAATTAAGCTTTCTTTTGGGTTGTCTTTAAAATTTCATTGTTTTAATTTAAATTCCCAGATGTCTTAAAAGAAGACAGTAAAATCCTAAAACAAAGGTGTGTGCCCTGTTTCATTCTTTGTTGGTCATGCTGAATGTACTTCCACTGGAAACTGACCACAGGACACAGAGTTGACCAGGGGATGTCCCTTTAGTGTTAATGAACCTCAACCCTAGAACTTGACTCTGTGAAGGTTTGTTTTTTTGTGATTGTGAAAATAGTGTGTACAGTTTTACATTTTGAACAAGTATTTACTGAACCTCCTTTTCATGTATAGCTGAGATCCATAAATTCTTTCTGTAAAGGCCAGGTATAAATATTGTAGGTTTGATCTCAGTCAGCCCAGTAATCAGATGCTGTCTGTGTAGTTCACTCTTCCATCATAGCATGAAAGCAGCCAGGACAATGCCAACATAGGTAGGCTTGCATGGCTGTGGTCCAACAAAATGTTATTTATGAAAGCAGGTGACAGACTGGATTAGATCTGGGGCCAGAACTTACCAACCCCTAATGTACAGCATTGTGCTAAGAGTTATTTAGATGACATTAAGAAAAATACTGCTACTTTCCTAAAGGAATTTGTAAAATGTTATAGTCTAAAAAAAGACACAGTGGCAAAGGCCTTTAATCCCAGTAGCTTGGGAGGCTGAGGCTGAGGCAGGAGGATCAAGCATTCAAAGCCAGCCTCAGCAAAAGTAAGGTGCTAAGCAACTCAGTGAGACCCTGTCTCTAAATAAAATACAAAATAGGGCTGAGGATATGTCTCAGTGGTCGAGTCGAGTGCCTCTGGGTTCAATCCCTGATTCCCCTCTCCTCCAAAAAAAAAAAAATAACCCTACATAATAAACTATGAAGACATACCACAGAAGATGGCATGTGGAAAAAGTCAGATAAGAGTGGCAAAAGGGCAATTTCTGTGTACTATATGCCCTTGAAATTTCTCTGGATGGAGGGAGACCAAGTATGGAGAAGAGGACATAATGGAACCACCATCCCACTCATGTCATCCTATCTGAGCTATTTGGTCCTTCTCTAATTACAGAGCATATTTGTATCCCAATCTTACAAAGGAAGATGTTGAGGCTCTGAGTTGCACAAAGTAACAGACTCAAGTACAAGTTTTTCTTATTTCAAATCCCTGAGGATTCTGTACGATCCCATGCTGCTATGAACTCAGACCATGTGTATTCCATTGCATTTTAATGGTGTACACTCCACCTTACCTAAACCTAGTTATTTTGTTGTGATAACTATCAACAAAAGCTGAATTGTTGAATGCAAGCCATGTTGAAAAGTCTGGAATACAAGGATGTTTGAAATTAGCCAGAAAGCAGAAAAGGATCCTAAAAAGTTTTTGCATATAGAATAAGATGATTCAAATGATGATTTAGGGAGATGAATCTGCTGAAGTGTTAAAGCTACAGAGAATTATTAGGTATCACTTATTCAAGTTTGGTTTAGAGAGAGAGTGAGGTATCTCCCTCAAAATGTTGTCATGGCTGTTTGGAGGTAAATCCATTCTGACTCTCACATGCCACCTCTTTTAGTGAAGTAGAAGTACGCGTTACTTTTGTGGCTGGACTGCACAGATTCTGCTCACCAGAGAGCCTCACTAAAGTGCCTCCTTGGCCCTGTGTTGTGGCTACTGATGGAGACAGCAGTTTCTTGGAACTGTTATGAACTCTGTGCAGAACTTCTATCCCAGGCCTTGTCAACTCATTCTTCTCTTTCTGGTCTAGTGCAGCTTGTATGGAAGTGAACAGAAAGAAGCATGTGAAGCCCTGAAAGGGAAAAATGTCCAGTCTTCTGTTTGCTTAGTCAGGAGTCTTCTGTGGCCACAGGGTTTTACCCCTGCCTGTACAGAATTTTCCACTCAGACACACACACTTGCATGCAAATTTATATACAATATGAATATAAATATGTCTCCGGTCAAGGAGAAATTATCACACTCAAGTGGTGAGGGTGGCCAGAACCAGCTGAGGTCCCTTGAACCCCTCTGGCTTTAGACCTGAGGTTGAGTGCAGTTCCTCATTTCAATCGCTTTTAATAACTTCTGCAATCTGGCCTCCAATTGGGGGTCATTCAGTCCAGCAGATAAGTATTTATACTTTGAGTCACCATGAAGGTTACAGTCATACCCATTTTTTTCTGCAGAGGAATGATTTTTAGGTCTCTGTGCAAAACAAAACAGTACAAGCAAACACGCATGCACAATGGTGAGTGCAGACAAAAGCCGGATTCTCCATTGCAAGTACATTCAGGAAGAGCTGACGCCCCATTGCACATCAGCAGGCTTTGAGCCCCCGATCCCTCAGAACCCAAATGGGAAGAAACAGAAACTCCTGTTCTAGACTCTTGCTTTAGTAATATCTGAACTCAATGCTAGTTTCCGTCTAAATGTCTCATGCGCTAAATAGGGTAAAAGAGTATTTTATGAACAATAAAACATTCTAAGTAACTCAGATTTAGACAAAACCCCTGTCACATAAAACATGGTGGACAAAAACCAATAGCAATATAGAGATGGGGCACCGACATCCCGGAGAAAGCCCAACAGGCATAGCATGTATGTGAATGTCATGCCCCAGGCCAGAGACCCACAGCAGCAGACATGGCTGAGTGGAGGAGACGGGCAGATCATCCCATCACCATGTGGAATTGAAGTTTAAAGATCATGAATTTGTGTTCAATGCCTTGCTGAGTGTTTTTACCTTGAGCCTCATTTAGCTTAATCCTAATTATAATCCTATGTGTAACAAATTATTTTATAGCTAAAAAGAAAGATTTATGCAGAAATAGGTTATAATATTAGCTACTGTGTATTGGTAGCTTCTCCATGCCAAGCTGTGTTTGGCAGTCATCATTCATTAAAAGCAATTAAGAGTCTTACCTCTTTAACATCATTGTTTCCATTTTACTGATGAAGACATTAAAGAGTCCCCAAACAAGTGAAGGGTAGCACCAAGGTGAAAATGTAGCCCTAGTTCCCTTACCTCCTCGCTCTTCTGTGGTTTGGAATGACAGTTATCCCCCTAGCTTGGCAGCTGTAGGCTGGCCTTGTGGCCCTGAGAAGGCTCTCAGTACATGTTGTTTGGATGACAAAGAACTTTGCCCAAAGCTGTATTTACTCAAAAATATTTAGTAAATTCCATTGAGTACTTAAAATGGGAAAGGTCTTGCCAGTAGGAGAGGGAAACACTCTTCTTGTTCTCAAACCCTGGAGATGTGGTTGATATTTAGAAATAGCTGAGGAAGATGCATAGTAAACACACATGCATAGTAAAAGCATGTTTTCATCCACTTGGGCTACTCAAACACAGTGCCTTACAGGGGGTGGGTTATGAACACCAGGAATGGATTTCTCACAGATGCAGAGGCTGCAAGTTGAATACCAGGTGACATTTGGTCTTGTGCCTGTGTGAACCCACTTCTGGTGAGGATCCTGGTGCAGACTGCCAACTTTTTGTTGCATCTTCACATGGGGGAAGGGGCAAGTGTCCTGCCTGAGCCAATTTTATAAGGACACTAGTCTCATTCATGAGGTCTCAGGTGTCAGGATTTAATTGTGATTGCTATATATTAATTTAGGGGACATAATCATTCAGAACATCAGGAGAGGTACATTGACTATTTCTTTCATACACTATTTTAGTGCCAAAAGATTCAAATCATGCATTTGCTTTGATGTTATAACAAGAAGTTTTTCATTTCGAACCTCATGCCATTTCCACTATATGCTATTTTAACTCCATGTGTACTTGATTTCTCCCAATGTATTGGTTAGTATGTACACTTGTTAAAAGTGTATATACCTTGAAGTTTGAATAATAAATAATCTAACACTAAAGATCACTATAATGTTAAGGTGGCAAAGAATCTTAAAAAAGGATAAGAGAATTTCCTCCCTTCTAATGAATTAGCACATAGCATATATAAACTTCTAATGAATTAGCACAAAGCATATATAAATATGATTTTATTTATTTGTTTAATAATTTGGACAATTTTTATTGCTGTAGAATTTTATTAGTAATGTTATATACTAAGAAGATGTGCAAGTTATCCGGTACATTTCATTTCAAAGAGATTGTATTTTGGAATTAAAATCAATATGGAAAAATGCTTATCTCCCTAAAATATTATTGTAGCATGAAATAATAACTCAAATCACAAAATTAAATATTGACCTTATATTTTAATTAGCATTTACATTTCCAAGGCTGTCACATTTATAGAACTAAAAACACAACACCAATGAATCATTATTACTTACATATGAACCTAAACAGCATTAATGACATTGAAGAAAGTAATATGAGCTCTTAATTTGCAAAAAAAAAAAAAGATAAAATAACTGAGTTTTATGTATATACAATGAAAATTTTGCTCTTGACCTTGCAAGATCTTAATGCCACAGAACATTTCTCAAATGCTGCCTTGAATATTGTAGCTTAGTTATATAGAGAGGTAAAATGCGTGGCTGTATTATGCAGCATTCAAAAGACTTCCTTGAAAGGAATTTAATTTTTGAAAACCTTTTATTAATGCACTTGAAATAGTCATTTGGATCAGGATATAAGAGAAAAGCTGACTTACTCAATTTTCCTGGCTCATGGGTTTGGGGGTTATTGTAACTCATATGCCTCAGTCAAATGTACTAATGGATTAAACATGCATTGGTCAATGCTGTGCTCTCCAATACAGTGGCAGCTCATCACATATGGTTATTTAAATTTAAATTAAAAATTAAACTAAAAATTCAATTTCTCTTTCACACTGGTCATATTTCAAGTGCTCAATTCCACATGTGGTTAGTGGCAACCAGTGGACAGTTTAAATACGGATAGCACATTTCCTTTGTCACTGAAAGTTCTGTTGGCCAATGCTATTGTTAAGTGTAAAGTAACTTCTCCTTTGCATTTATATTTAGTCAAAAGGTAGTAGGTGCAAGGTAAAGCCATTCTAGAAGAATTTAAGATACTTTTTAAAAATACCCGGATGTTTAAATATGCTAAGGTTTTCCCAGTTTGCTCAATACCATCATAAAAAAATGTTCTAAATATTGACTGTGAGAGGCTTTGTGGAAACTCTCACTCTATTTAAGTGGCATGACCCCTGGACGTGGTGTGCATCTCCTGTCGTCCCAGCTGCCAGAGAAGCTGAGGTAGGAGGACTGCGTATGCTCAGGAATTTGAGGTCAGGTTGGGTAACCTCAAAAAGAAGTACAATATATGAACACTCCTAGCTTAGTAGACATTAAGGTTGGCATTTGTGGCAGTCTGAATGGTAGACATCGTGAGTCGGTTCCCTGGCATCCTTCCTATGTTCTCCCCAGTTGGCATGATGCAGTTTCTACATGATAAATTCCAACTCGAAGAGCGTTTCCCTTTCCTCCTGGCAAAACCCTTCCCATTTTGAGCATACAATGGCATTTAATAAATATTTTTGAATGAATACATCTTTTTGAAAAATTCTTTGTCATTCAATCAACATGTACTGAGAGCCTTCTCAGGGCCACTAGGCCAGCCTAGAGCTGCCAAACTAGGGGATAAGTTTCATGCCAGGGCCACGCCCACTTCTGTAAAAGCCGACGTCACAGTCCCATCCTCCTTGCCACAGAGATGGACCCAAGTCTAACCCTGACTTCTGTTCCTCCAATTCTGGAAGGTGATTCTTGAGTGGGCAAGGACCTAATTAGATTTAAGGAAAGTAAAGTTCAGTAAAACTTGTTTTATAATTGTGGATGATCTGTTTTTACTTCCTCTGGAAGCCTTGATTCTTGAACTCTCTTGAGGCTCAGAATTACTATAGTCATTTTGCTCCCATGAAGAATACCAACCTGAGGATGCACATATTAGAGGCAGGATAGGGGATGAAAGTATCATAGAAAATGTGAACTAGGTTTTTATAAAGCCACACACAAAGCTCACAGCACCACTGAACTTCTTACTTTAATTGTACAAGTTGTAATTTGAGCAGATTTTTTGGTGATATAAAGCCAAAATCGTTCTGATGCTCTTAGATATTTGAGGGCTTACTGGCAAAAATAATCTCTTTGTAAGTTGGCGACTGTTAACATTATTTGAGCAGTCTTAAAATTAAGTGTAGTAAAACTAGATTGATTTTGCTGCTTTTAAACACTGAACTGCAAATTTTGTATGAAGTAGACTTTCTTTAAAAACCTAGCATAGACAGTTATTCATCTCTTAACTTCTCTTGGTTCTTTCGAGTTTCTGGTTTAGAATAGAACTAGAAATTCTGTGTGATCTCTGGAGGATGAACTTGGATAGAATCACAAGAAGAGATATCCAGGGTGATCAGGCAACGGGTGAGAATGTGCACATTTCATCTGCAACACAGCTCTGTGTTCTCAGAGGCAGCAGGAAGCAGGCAGTGAGCCTAGGATTCTAATCAGGGTCTTTAACTACAGGATGCAAATGAGGCAGAAATTAAGACGCCTCACTTCCTCTAACCACAAGCACAGGGAAATAGGAACAAGAGTTGATAGATTTCAAGATGATACCAGAAGTGACACATCCATCAAAATTTAGAAGCCTTTACTTTAAGCTACCAGAGCATAGAGGAATCCAAAGCCTTCTTGGGTAGACTTTTTCATGTTTTTTTAGAGAGCATATGTATTAAGAAGCAGAAGTTCAAAACTACAATTTAAAGATATAACAAATTATTTTTTATCACAAAAACTCAAAATGGTGGGGGAATTTCACAGGGTGATGGTGTGAGATAAATTTCTTACCTTTCATATCAGAGCCAACCATTTAAGTCCTAATAGGGATAAATTAAGAAATCTCTATGTAATTATTTAGGCAGCATTACAGACTGAACAACAACAACAACAAAAAAAAAACAGGAACCCTTAAAATGTTATTTAAAATATGGTGCCAACTTCATTGGAAGTTTGTCAATTTGGGTGGTAAATGGACCTAGAAAGAAAGCCAGGAGAGAAGGAACTATTGTTTAAGACTTACTGAGAACTTGCATGTAGAGATGAGTAACCAGGTGTTCATTACACACCCCCACAACCCAGGAGAGCTTAGCAGGAGGAAGGAGACATCAAGATGTGGTAGGTCAGTGTTCTTAGATGCACTTCCCCAAAGAATGAATAGAAAGGGAGGAATAAAACCTGAGAGATGCACAGTGAAGCATTCAGGGGAGAACAGGAAGATGGAACCACACACTGACTGTGCAGGAGCTGGTTTCAGAAGAGTCTCCAGAAGAGTTTGCTATCTCTGCTGAGCTGTCAATCTTTTGAGCCACACATGAACAGTTGTGCCACTGTGAATGAGAATGATATGGAGTGTTGAGGACACAGCTAAGACTGGGGAGGAGGTCGTCACATGGCAGACAAAGTCCCTTCGTCTTACTAGATTTTTTTTTTTAAATAAGCTCTTAATAGTGTACATTGCAGAATTGATAGTTTGAGTGAAATAAATGTCCTCATAGACACTGAAGTTTACATTTTTAAATTTTTCAGTGTATTCACACATTTATTTTGTTAAGAAAGGGAAACCTGCCTTTGTCAGTGTTTTCAAGGGACAGAATTTTTTTTTTTTTTTCTGGTCAGAGTTTTAGATCTTGTAAAGATCAGATGAGTGATCCTGTCAAATTGTGTGGGTTGATGTGAAAGAGAGATAAGTAAATAAGACTCCATTATAAAGATTTGTGTGGCACCACACATACTGGTTTTTTTTTTTTTAAAGAGATTGAACACTGTGCAAAGAAATTGAGTTTTTTTTAAAAAGATAAGATAGGAGTAAGTATAGAAAAGGTTGTAAATGACTTAAGGCACTGAAGCAAAGAGTCCATTTCCTCTGCAGTTTCCCCTGCAGAACGACATCTCCGACCTGGCTGTTGACCATACAGGAGGCTTTTCCAACTCACCAAACTGTTACTTTGTATTTTACTGCTTTCAGCGAAGGGGTTTAGAATCTTCTTTAGATATCTGAAGAATTGGAAACTTTAAATATTCAGTTATCTTTGCTGCATCAAAGCAGGTCTGTTGTGTGAGTGGTTTCTCATCTCAGCCCCACTGAAAGTGATGAGCTGGTCCATTGCTCAAGCAAATGTGAGCACATAGAGGTGACGACCAGGGAACCTGACCTGCAACCCAGCACATGGCACATGAGGGCCCAAGCCAAGAGTCACAGCCAAAGAACACGTTCAGGTGTCACCAGGAAAGCCTGACCCGTTGCCAGACACAGGTTTCCAAAGCTGGGAAGAAGGGGGCGGGGCAGAGATTTTTATAGACAAATAAACAATTCCACACTTCATCATCTTCAGAGTTTCTTCTAAGTAAGATATAAAGCAATGTGATTCTAACTTTGCCATTGGGAACAAACTCATAAAAAGAGGGAGAGGAGATTTTGAGTCTTCTGTGTGTATATATCTATTTATACATATATGTGCATATGTGCATATAGTATGTCTATAGTATGTCTATACACATATATCTGTATATTCAACTCAAAAGTTGCTGACTTGTTAAATATATATTGATTAAATATTGCATGTTAATACTTGAAGACTCCAAAATAAGCAAGAGAAAACTATCCAACTTTTCAAGTAGTTCTATTTGGGAAAATAATGAAGGAAAAAATATATTACTAAAGCAAGAATGTGAATACAACTATTAAAATAAAAATGGAATGCTCACCCTAAATTCTTTTATTTGACTACCAAGTTAATTTATATTTTTGATATGACCCCTGTGAAAGTTCTGAAGGTTTAGTTAACTTTCTAGTTATTTTCTAGATGCAGACAAAACATGATGCCCATTCATTCCAACCAACATATTTTTCAAAATATAGTGACTTTCCCAAGTTATCCTTGTTCACTATGGTAAAGACATGAAGATCTCCCTAACTCTCCTGTTCTCCCATTTGTCTTCCTTCTGAAGGCTGGTCAGTATATTTAGAATATTTGACTTTTAATTCCCTGCCCATAGCCAGCCCCCATTCTGTTTCTCTGGCCTCTTCTTGTACTAGTGACCCCAGCCATCTTGGTGGTGTTCCACTCTTTCATACTGTGGCCATTGTCTCTTGCTCTTGGCTTTCCCTCTTCCTGGAGTACTTTGCAGATGTTTTAGGGCTACCTCCTCCTCGTCGTTTTAGGTTGTGTCCTCAGTGGGCACTACACTGATCAGCAAACTGAAGAGCAGCCACCTTGCCTCATGAGCACAGTTCATCTGTGTATCCCCATGATTATAAGTTTTGGTTTTCACAGCCTTTGTCACAGCCTGAAATTATTTTTGGTGTTTATCATCTGTTTCCCATTTCTTGAAATAAGCTTCCTGAAAGCAAGATTCTTATGGCTGATTTTTCACACTGTATCTCTGTGCAGTGTCAACCCATGAAAAATTCCCAATAATTTTTTGCTGGAGTAGTAAATAATTCTGATTCCCCTACCTTACACGTAAGGTAAAGTAAAATCTACCTAGGTATTGTAATTTCCACACACCAAGAAAGATATATTTGTAAAAGGAAGAGAAAATGCCCATGAATGTAGAAATCCTAATTTACTGGCTCCTTATGGTTAAGACTGTAAAAGAGAATAACAAAATATAAATCATATTGGGAAATGTAACATTTTCATGTTTCCCACATTCAAAATAGTGCTTGACCCAAGTCGTACATTATCACTGTTCCACAGGTGAAGGTCCTAGAAAGTAATGTTTCTTCCAGGAGGTTTAAAGTAGTTGCTATTTGCCAGGGAAAGAAGAGGGTCCTGGACAGAGTTTTGGGAGAATATAAACTCTGAAAAGAATTGTCGAAGAAAGAAGAAAATGACAAACCAGGAGGATTGGTTGGGAGCTTGAGGGACTTGGGGATATGGTAGGGTTGGCAGGGGCTGCATAGTGTGGTCTTCCTGAAGAATGCAAAGGCAAAGATAATAGGAATTTCAAAAGAGAAAGATTGATCAACACTAGGGTTGCTATGCAAAAATTAATAGAGCTGTGTGCACCCTTTATATATATCAACACGGTAGAGTTGGCAATTGTTCTTCACTGTAACTCAATCTGTTTTAACAAATCCTTGAGTGACAGCGGTTCTCACAATGGAAGTTTGCTTCTTACTCCCAGAACTGTCCAAAGCAGGTGTTCTTGGTTGGCAGGTAGCTTCCTTGTTGTAATTCAGGAACTGGGCTCTTTACTTTGTTTGGACCCATCTATCCTAGGACCTCAGAATTCCTCGTCTTTAGCTAGTATCGAAAAGAAAACCAAAGGCATGGCTATTTTTTAAGCCCCTTAACCTAAAAATCACATGTATGACTTCTGCCCATATTTCCTTGGAAGAGTGTTATTGTCAAGGCCTCAAGCCTGCAAAAGTTCAAAAAAAAAATGTCATTGATGAATAGAAGACTTAGGTTTCCTGGAAATAGGTCTGTGTTACAGAAGAAGAAGATTGAAGTAACCCATGGAAATTATAGGATGATGGAGATGGAGAATTTTGTACCATGAGGTCATTTTCATTTCATAAATATTGACAAATCACCTAGAAATACAGAGCTACATCATACATTGTACATGTTTGGATAGTTATAATGTCTAAGATAAAACATAAGTAATATTAAAGCTATTTCTGACATATTTATATAAATTTGTGATAGAAAAATAGTTGAAATCAATGGAAAATGAATCCCTGAATCTGGCTACACTAGGAAAAATTGAGACTTCTTTCACTGGTGGATCTTGTCTTACCATTTTTGGGTGGGAAGCAATTGCATAATCACCCCGTTTCCAGGTCAAAGTCTGCTGCAGTTTGAATTATATATGAATATATCTTTTGTTGTGGTTTAGATATAAGGTCTCCCCCAAAATCTCATGTGGAAAACAGCGTAAGAAAGTTAGAGGTGAAATGATTGGCTTATGAGAGCCTTAACCTCATCACTGCTTTAATCCACTGAAATGGATTAGCTGGGTGGTAACTATAGGCAGGTAGGGTGTGGCTGGAGGACTTAGTTCACGGGGGGGGGGGGGGGGGGGGGGGGGGGGGGGGTGGAACTCTCCATCTCCTTCCTGATTGTCATGTTCTGAGGTGCTTTCCTCTGTCACACCCTTCCACCATGATGTCCTGCCTATCCTTGGGCCCAGAGCCATGGAATTGGCTGGACTGAACCTCTGAAACTATGAGCTTAAATAAACTTTTCCTCCTTTAAAATTGTTCTTATCAGGTTTTTTTGGTCACAGCAGTGAAAAAGCTGACTAAAGCATCTTGTTATGAGACCTAGGACTTTTAAAAAATGTAGAGTGGTTTATGTAATTAAAATCCTATATTACTCATTTGTATTGTTTACTACTTGTTTTTGAAATCTAGAAAGCATATTTCAGTTTCATTACTGGATAAACAATGTGCACTCTGGTTTAGAGTGCTCTATAATAAAATTTATTATCTCCCAAGAAGTTGCAGGTGGAGGACAAGCCAGGGAAGAGTTACATATTCATAAATTATTAAGAATAAACTTGGAGCAGAGTGCAGTGGCACACACATCTGTAATCCCAGCTACTTGGGAGGCTGTATGGCAGGAGAATCACAAGTTCAAGGCTAACCTAGGTAACTTAGAGAGACCCTGCCTCAGAATAAAAAGTGAAAATGGCTGGGGGGGGATGTATCTCAGTGGCAGAGCACCCCTGGGTTCAGTCTTCAATACTAGGGAGAAAAAAATCACACATAAGATAACATGTCTGGAAAAGGCTTGAGATAAAAGTACTAGACTCAACTTGACTGTTTCTACTTCAGTTGAAGTAGACGACCATGCGGCTAAGTCCTAAGTTAACAAATGTTTCATTGAAAAGGGCCAGACAGTAAATATTTTAGGGTTTGCAGGATATATATGATCTCTGTCACAAGTGCTCAGTTCTGCCTTTGCATCATGAGAGCAGCCATGGATATAAACAGACAGAAGCTGAAACCAGTAGTCTGACTGCTGCAATAGAACTTTCTGAATTGACCCTGGGATTTGAATACATGGAACTCGAATTGCATGTCATTTTTACACACTACACATCATTCTTCTTTGGATTTCTTCTTACCATTTTTAAAAACATAAATGGACAATTCAAAATTAGATAGAGGAGTGGATTTGACCCACAGGCTTGTAATTCACTTACTCCTTATATAGAGAAATACACACACACACACACACACACACACACACGTATATTTATCTATCTCTCTATATATAGATATATGTATATATACCTATATATCCACTGCAATAGACACAAAATTCAGTACTATAGTCTTCACACTCATTTAGGATAGAAACTACTAAATTGTATTTTAAATGTGTGAAATGTAGGATAGTATCATGTACTATAAAATTTTAATGTAGACATTGACACTCCCTTTTTATCTGTTTATGTGGGATTTTTTCATTATTTACACTAATAAAATTTTAGGAAATTATCCTAGGTCAGTTCAAAGGGGGAGAATCGTTCAGTCCCACTCATGTCGAGCACTCTGTGAAGGCCTGAATGCTCAATTAGGCAATCATTAGGCACCGGAAGGAGAAGAACACCTCTTCTGTGTGTGTGTGTCCTTATGTGTATGTGTGGTTGCAGCTGTGAGAGATGGAGCTGTGTGTCAGACCTCTCTGTGTCCCTTTAAGATGCCACTAGCTCAATCACTGTGAGCAATGGACCATAAGATACTTATGTATCTTCTGCTTGGCTTCATGCTTGATGCCTCTGATCAGACACAGCATTTCATTTCCAATATCACAGATGACAGAGTAAAATGCAGAATGTGTTGCCACAGATGTCAAAAGGTCCAGAGAAAAAAGGCAGCTTTACCTCTGCATTTTGGTTAACAACAATTGAAAATAAAAGCCCATTTCCAATTCTTTGGTCTTGTTTAAACTGTGTATCTTTGATATCCATTGTTATTACCTATACTGATCAAGGGATTATTTACCTCGGCTGCAAAAAGGCAAATAAGTCAACAAATAAATAAAGCTACAGAAATTCTACTGCTAATGTTTTAGTTCAGCTTCATTGTGATACATGTACACTGTTAACATAATGCACATTAATAGTTTTATTTGATAATAACCCACTTGAAATAATAGGCTGATCAATTGTTAAAACACAAGAAGGCTTTCAACTATCTACATCAACCTTATAGTCCAAAGTATTAATTAAGCATTTTTGTGACAAAGTTCTTAGAATTGTCTTTTGAGTATTTGTTTTCTGTTGTAAGTTCATACTAAATTGAGGTAGGAGTCTGAAGCCTAGAAAAGAATATATTAATTCTATGTACTTGATTAACTCTGAAATGTTATTTATCCTCTTACTAAAGGAAGATGCCAGTGTATCTCTTTCCCTTCTGTGGAGAAGGTGTGCACATCTGCAATCTGTACATGTAAGAGAGTATAGAATTTTAGTAATCAGAGAAGGACAAAACAAAACAAGTTCTAGATATGAAGCTAAAATCGTTTGTGTGTTAATGAGTAGCTTCAGGATGCTCTCTTGCCCCCACTTCCACACACAGCTAACCCCAAAACTCCAAGCTCTCTCTGTCTCACCCTGAGTTGTCTTTTTCCAGAAAAAGCAGTGCATGCACAGGTGGAAGTGCATAGGATGGGGTCCCCTTTGGCAAGCTGACGAGTGCTTTGCTTTCTCCTCAGTCTGCCCTGAATGTCTTCATTGGAGCCGTTCTTTCAGAGCATACTTTTTAAGGTTGCTAGTGCAAATCTGTTCTTGACAGCAGAAGGGCTGGAAAAGAAATGTCCTCTTTCTGCCTAGTGCAGGAACAGGGTAACAGCTAAAAAGAATAAAGAGGATGTGTCCCTGAAATGTTAGCAGCAACCATGGTGAATAGGACCTACTTGGAAGTTGTTTTTTTTTTTTTTTTTTTTTTTTTTTTTTTGATATCCATTGTGTTACGAAATAAAACAAGAAAATCATGCCCAATTAGAAAAATCACATGTGCAAATAGTCTGCTTTGTTCTTTGCAGGTCTTATTTTTCTTTCTCGTTCTTCTCCCTCACTTTCACTGTATTTTTAAATTTCTCCACCTGCTTTTTCCTCCATGTATTTTGCCTTTTTTTTTTCTCACTCCCAGGTCTCTCTTATTATCTATTTCACTTCTCCATTCTGTTGCATCCTCTCCCCTTGCCCTTCTTCCCCTTCTACTCTCTGGTAGTGAAAAGTGGCTTCTGGTTCAGGCACGGCTGTATGAAGGTGAGTCTGTGACAGATCCTGCCACTAAAAAGACAAGATGATAATAGAAGAAAGGAACAGGTGCACTTCAGCTCCACGCCAGGATTTCTCCTTTCTCCCCACAGCGGGATTCATTTGAATAGTTCCACAGCCCCGTTCAGTTTATTCTTTGTAATATTTCCATCACTAGTATTTTTTTTTTCTTCATGAAAAGATCAAATTCTTTTGAGTCCCTCTGGTTCTCCCATTTTCCCCAACGTTGGCTGGCAATGCAAAATTCTATAAATCAGTATTACTTTCCGACAATTTTGCATGCCATCAGCTAAATGTAATGCTTTTGAAATGCAAGCACAATTCTTTTTAAGTAGGCATTTAATTTTAGTGGAATTTGCATTTGACAGTCCCAATTCATGTGTTCCAACATCTGAGTGAAATTGCCCTCTTTGAGTTCTAATGGAATGAATATAGTGAAATTAACCTTTTGCCACAAAAACATACTATTCTAGACAAAAAGCTTTCACACTGTTTTGAATCTGTTCTGTGTAGTCATAATAGGCTGAGTACTCCTAATTTAATTCACAGTGATGAAAGTGCTCATGAAAAGAGTATATAAACACGAGCCTTCCTTAATTATTCCGTGAAGTGTCATCCATGGATAAGCATGGGACAGTGACCTGGAACTCCAGCTCATTATTACTTTCTTTGAAAAATACATTAGTAGTGATATATCAAACGATCACCAGATACCTAAAAATAGGATCATGGTATGGAGAATGCTTGAAAAATTTTTCCATTATGATTATTCTTACCTTGTATTTTCTTTTTTTAAGCTAATTTGTTAATCACCTCAAACCATTATCTTCAGTGAGGTTAACCATCAGGAGAGTCAACAAGTTTTTCATACATATTTCCTTTTATTCTTTGAAATTAAGAAACCATGTGTAGGAAAAAGAGGTTTAGATTTTAAACATTTATTAATTCTTTGGGCAATATGCTGGGAGTATACACAAGCTGGTTCATTAAAATATATCTACATATATAATTTTTTCCAAAATAATAAAATATTTAGAGCCCACTAGACATTTTTGACTCATTTTTAAAAATGATGTCAATTTATAATAAATAATTTTTAAAACATTTTTTCTATCTCCATTACACCTTTGTTGGGACTGGCTTTATTAGCTGTTGGCAATGAGCAATTATGTTTTAGAAAGTTTTTATCACTTAAGAGACTGCAGAGATCCAAATTGAAGAAAAATTTCCTCAATATTTCTTTCTCTTTTTATTTTCATATGCAAGAAAAGGAAATAGTGTTTAAATTGTAAAAAGTGACATTTTATCACTATGATGCTCACCACTTTGGACAGATCAATCACCTGGAGATTGTTGCAGCACAATTCCGTGGGCTACACTCCCCCAAAGTCTTGATTTGATAGGTCTGAGGAGGCTGAAGATTTTTTTTTTCCCCTAGTGGTACCCACACTGCTGTGCGTCTGGTATCCATACTTCCCAAGTGAGTCCAATCAAACTTTCTAGTAATTCTTTCTTAAGGGGGTTGCAGTGTGTTATTGAGAGACATAAATAGCATTTTCCTAGAACTGCTTATTGAGAGCAAGGGCATCAAGGTTAAATGGCCCAGAGTTGTATATTTTCACTCACCCGCTATGGAATAGTGGCAAACTGCTACAAAGCTTTATGTTTAAGTATTTCACATAATAAATATAATGTTATTGCATATCAGAAAATTACTGTTGATAATGATATTAGATTATATTTCTTAAGCTCTTAGCAAGGAACTTAGCATAGAGAATAAGCTCAATAAATTCAGTAAATTACAACTGCGAGTGTGGGACCAAGTCAAACCAATGACTAGGGATATAAACACAAGGTAGGCATTTTAATGATAATATTAGATTTAATATGAATTTGTAAATACCCCCTCAACTGTTTGATATTTGATGAGAAATAAGACAAAGTGTACATTTGCTATTACTCATTTTATTTAAGAGAAGTTGCTGATGGTAATTTTTGAGTTATTTTTTTTAAAAAAAAACATTTATTATTGAGAAATAACATTAATACTAATTGCACCTTCTTTTATTCCTGAAGCATAAAAGAAACCTACATTTTTGTAGTAAAAGTTAAATATAAATAAATGAAAATGACAAAATTTGACTCCAGCTGTTTTGATATTCCTATTTATATTTTGCATACTCTAAAATTAAGCAGTTATAAAGTGAAGATAATTGCTATTGTGATTCAAAGTGGATTAATTTGAAAGGATTTCCAACTTATCTAAAGTGAAGACTTTTTTCTTATTTTTTTGCAGAGTTTTTTTTTTTTGGGGGGGGGGAGGGGAGGGTATTGGGCAATTGAACTCAGGAACAATTGACCACTGTGCCACACTCTCAGCCCTTTTTGTATTTTATTTAGAGACAGGGTATCACTGAGTTGCTTAGCACCTCAGTTTTGCTGAGGCTGGCTTTGAACTCACAATCTTCCTGCCTTAGCCCCCTGAGCTGCTGGGATCACAGGCATGCGCCACTGCACCGGGCTGTGGTTTAGTTTTTAGCTCAATTAATATTTGAGCAAATGAGTAAACTAATGAATTGACGAATCTTCTCCAGAATTCACTTTCTCAGGGTACACATTGTTAAGATCCTATATTAGGAAATGTCATTAAATGTGCAAGATTGAAATTCCTTGAAATTCATGTCAAGATTGAAATGAATAATACTATAATGTAGAATATAACATTTCTAAATTCTAGAATTTAGGTTACCAGAAGCGGGAGGAAACATTTACAAAAACTGGTTAAAATGGCTTTTGGAAAGTTCTCTGAATAAGAATCTGGGAATGACATTTACATATAGATTAGTATATGTTTTCTATCTTTTTTTCTGATCATAGTTAGCCACCATTTAGGTTCCATTCTCCATAGAGGCTGAAAAATATATTAAGTCACTCTCAATGATCCTGTTGGAGTCCTGATGGCCTGATAGCCTTTGAGATTCCTGAATTTTCTGGGCACTAAGATTCATGAGCTTGCTTCCCTGGGTTCTGTATTGTCCCTGGCTAAAATGACTTATTTGGGTAGGGGGTATTTCTTATCATGTTGAAGACTTTGCAAAGAAGCAGTTATTGTTATCTTTGAGCAGATGAAATGGTTTAACATTGCTGAAAACTTGTTCAAGATTTTGATCTAAATCTTCAGCTAGACCATTTGAACACATGACTCATACACAGACCAAAGAGAATTTAGTTTAAAAGAAATCTTATCAGGAATCATATAATAGATCTTAGGCTATTTGGATTTTCTCACAGAATAATAAAAGTCATGTTGGCAACAGCACTGCTCAAAACAGGAGCTGATCTACCTTTTCTGTGTGAATAACAACAGGTACCTTGATGGCTGTGAACTTGTCCTGAAATGTGGGCCGTCTTCTTCCTGCCGGCTGGACATTTCTCCCATGGCCCCACAATCAGCCCCATTCTCATTCTGAAATCCACTCTTTCTTTCTTCTTATCCACATTCTTCTCTCACACTCTATTCTTCTTGCCTGTCAGCTGTTGGTCCATGGAATCACATTGGTCTTTGACCATCTTGGATTTTGTGATTGGGTTGGACTGAGTTGAAGCTCAGCATGTTGGAGTTTTACTGAGGGTGCTCCTGAGACCCCTCTTTGTGGAAAAGGGGGGGAGGAAAGAAGGGAGGATAGGGAGAGAGGGAAGTGGTCTCCAGTGTTCTCTTACCAGCTGCCCTCAGCCTCAGCTGTCCCTTAGCATGGGCCTGAGTTGGGTCATGGGCCCAGGACCTTCCCTTCCACTCTGACCAGTCAGTGGATAAGATGCCCCAGGAGGAGAGAAGTGACTTTGGGGAAAGTGACTGTCCTTAGGTAAGGAAATGTCAGGGGAAGTAAGTCCTTAAGTCATGAAGGGATATTTGCAGACTGCTTCAACAACAAACAGGACAGGTGGGACTGGAGGAGTCCACTGGTCCCCATGGTGGCCATGTTGGAGCCAGGTGAGCCCAGGAAGGGAGAGTAGAATCAGAAGACCGTGAGATGTTGGAGTAGGAGGACTTATCTGGGTGATTTTAGGATGCTGGTTTCCCTGGAGGTATAATCATGCAAAGCAAAGAATCCAGGAAAGAATTGCCAGAGAAGGAATTAAAAATCCGATTTTATATGAAAGCACCCACCTTGAACCAGAAAGAAAACAAATCAACAGCAGCAGTAGAAGCAATTGAGCAACTTTGAACACAGAAATCCAAAACATCTCCTGCAAGTCAGTGTGAACGTTGGGAACAACCATGTAAAATATTATGTACAATAAAATCAAGTAAATAAACAACAACAATAAAATCCCTGATACATGTCATCAAGTCACTCTTTCTCCATGATTTTATATCTTCATGTCTAATGGTGCTACCTATTACCACCCTAGGAACATAACACTGCTGTCTTGCATACAGGTGATTACAGATAGGGGCTTTTTAAGATCTTGCTCTGACCTACCCAATATATCCCTAACCCACTACCTAGTTCAACTTCACACAATGCTTACAGGAGTCTGTAATGAGCCAGTTCAGTAACTCTCACCGGCCCTCCATTGACAAGAGTGAAATACAAACTTCTCAGCTTATAATTCAAGAGCACCCACAGTCTGAGCATGTAGCCTCATCTTCTTAACATGAGTCTGACTCTTCTGGTACCATTACTTACTATCATTCCCTCTTAAGAGCTCCATGGAAAAAACACTTTGTTTCTAAACCTGCTCTTCAGTTTTCCAATCTAAAATATGTGCACTTTGTTCACGTTGAAATCAGATGTCACACAGACATTTGACCATATTTACAGATTTTATATACAAGACATAATTAATGTATGATTTTAGAGAGGGGGAAAAAGCAGAGGTGGGAAATGTGAAGTCGGCCACATTTCTAGAGATCTGATGTACAATGCTATTTGTTTGAACTTCTGTGGGCTTATTTGTTCCTGTGAGTAAACTTAAATTTTTAATGCATGTTAGGTCAAAAGTTTAACATTATCCTGCTGTGTCTTAATTATTCAATTAATGTGTTGCCTAGCACACCAGGTTCAATTCACTATGGAGAATATACATGGACAATATGGTCTACAAAACTTGTTCCTACAGATTTGAAAATTACTGATGTATTCCAAACACAACTTGCCTGGCCACAGAGGTCTGGCGGGTGCCTACCTTTCAAAAACATGGGTTGCTACTTATATTCGAGTTCCTTTCACTTTCTTTTCTGATCTTATTATTTACAAATGTAAATGAAGTCTCAATTGTTTTTGTTTTAGGTTTGTGTAAGAGTGTACTCTCTTCCATGGCTGATATTGTCCTCTCAATTTCAATACCTTCTTTCCCCTAGAGTTGCAACTACTATTTCACCATGAAAATCTTTTGGTAATAGATATTTCTTCCCTCAGGTTTGGTTCCTGAGGGAAGCTGTACATTCAAAGGGGTGATGGGATGCGACCACTCTGCTATTCTTTTTAGAGGTTGCTGGGTTTTTAATCAAAAAGCATATTCTGTGGTCTGTGTATATAACACGGGATCATTTTAAAATATTAACAAGAAAACTAAATCATTGACTAAATCGAGTGGAAAGTGATCATTTCCAATCACCATACTCTTTTCAAAAGGGCCTCAGATAAGGCACGAACCATCAGAGGAGACTGGTCTAGCTGAGCATAGAGGAAACTCAAAGAAAGGGGCGCACCCTAGATTGCCCTCACCTGAGAAGTCCTGCCTTGTTTTTCCAGTTTTGCACTCTTTAAGCAAATGCCCCGTGCTCCTTGGGAAGTACAAGAAATGTTGATAAATATTTCTACCCCATGGAGTCACAGCCTAATGTTAGAGAAAAGAATACCACTCATAAATAAGGTCGATTTTTTTTAATGGGCTTAAAAAGGGACTAAATATATTCAGGAAAAGGAAAGAAAGAAATTATATCTAGTCAGATTTGAATCAAATAATAATTGTATTTGAAATATTGAAATTTAATCACAACATTTGCCAAAGTATATGCATATCAGTCATTTAATTTAGTACGTCATTAATTTTAAAGTATGTTGGGATTGAAAGTCTGTTGATAATATATAACAAGATAATTTAATTCAAATGTAAGAGGAAGGACACCTGATATGTAGTTAGCATTTCAATACCATTAAGTAGGGAGGTCAGAAGAAAGGCAGAGAAAGAGAGAAATGACTTCACCGGACCCACCAAAGCAGTAACACATTTAGGCAGGGCACCCCAATGTGATCAGAATATCACTACCACAGGAGGGAGCACCGTGAAATCTAATGAAATCCTTCAAGGTTGTTAAGGAAGAAAGAAGTTTGGAGCAGAACAGTTTTCATCAAATTCATGTTTTGTAATAATAAGTTTAAAACCTATAAGGGAGTAGATTCAGGAATTCTGGGGATACATAAACCTCTCTGGGGACTTGGCTAAGTTCTTTTAAAGAAGAAAGTACAACATAATGGCGGAAATTATTCAATTTTGCTCATAGGAACAATTGAGCACATATTGAATCAGGAAAAACGCTGAGATGGTTGAACAACAAAACTCAGAATGATCATATTTCTTCATTTTCCACGTTGTTATGGTGATTTGTGTATTCAGAGACTAACAATGTGGATAGCATGAAGAATAAGTGATTATGCACTGCTGAATGCCTTTATAAGAGTTCACTGGGAAGAAATTACTGCTTCAGAATAAATGTATTGTTGCTGCTTGAATGATGATAGCTGCGTGTTTGTCCCTTTTCTCTACTCAGCAAACACTATTCATTTCAAGGTTTGGGTGTTACATCAAGCAAAAGGCCCCGACTGAGAAGTGCTACTATTATGTGCACACACACTCCCTCGGAAGCGTTTCTGTTAGGAATCGATACCGTGGAATAACTATGCAACTTGCACAGCAGAGAGACCCTTTAGATAAGCATATTGGGAAACACAAATGCTTTGATGTGTATTATTATGTGTTCAAGCTAGAGAAGGTGGAAATCAGAGGGACTATTTTTTATTTAGTTTTTATTGTTCTTTTTTTAGTTACACATGACAACTGAATTTACTTTGACATGATTATATATGACACAGTTATAAATTATAAATGAAATATAATTTGTCCTAATTCAGTAGCCAGGGCTACCCATTCCCTTCCTCTCTGCCTCTTCCCTCTGTTCCCTTGCCTCTACTCCACTGGTTTTTCTGGTATTTACTTATAATTATTTTTGTTGTAAATTAGTGTCTTGTGGATGTACATGATGGTGAGATTCACTGTGGTATATTCATCTGTGCACACAGGACTGTTGGGTCAGATTTCTTTCACTGGCTTTCCCTATCCCATTCCTCCTACCTTCCCTTCATTCTTCTTTGTCTACTCCACTGATCTTTCTTCTATTCTTTTTTTAAACCCCTCACCTTATTTTGGATTAACTTCCATGTATCAGAGAAAACATTCAACCTTTAGCTTTTGGGGACTGGCTCATTTCACTTAGCATGATAGTCTCCAGTTCCATTTACCAGCAGATGCCACAATTTCATTTTTCTTTATGGCTGAGTAATGCTCCATTGTGTGTGTGTGTGTGTGTGTGTGTGTGTGTATCACATTTCCTTTATCCATTCATCTGCTGAAGGGTACCCAGGTTAGTTCTATAACTTAGCTATTATGAATTGTGCTGCTTTAAACATTGATGCGCTGTGTCACTGTATCAAACATTTGTAAAGACAATAAAGAATAACTTCATATTCTGGATTGTTCTATTGCCAGGCCAAATATCATAAAATGTAATATGTATGAAGAAGATGTGGTCATGCTAGGATTTTATGTGAGAATCAGCTACTATAATATAAGTGCAAATAGAAACAAAATTCACAAACACAATTATGGCATATATTTCTAAATAAATCCTTGCTGGGACTTTGCTCTCTCAAATTTTATCGGATATTTTAAAATAAATTATTATTTTACTTCCTACCTTGCCACAGTCCAGCTGCAGCAAAATAACCAGGGGGTGACGAGCAACTTGTGTACATTGATACAGCAGGAGTGGCAGCGGTTTATTCTAGGACAGGAGGGGTATATATACATTACACACAGCTTATCTTAATTAACATAAACTAGATACAGCAGTCAACCAATAAGGAATCTCCACACTTAATGGCTCGCTGGCATTACTTCACAAACCACTCCCTCTGGCATTTTGCCAGGTGCCATCTTGACTTGTTTACAGACCTTAACATTTCCCCCTTTTGTTTAATTCAAATAACGACCATAGTGGTTTTTACACAAACACCATAAATAATCTGCTACAAGCAGAAGGGGAGGATTCAAAATGCCACAATACCAAGCCAATTGATGGCTCCATGCAAGAAGCCCTTGGAAAAATTATACCAGCAATGACACCGTTATCAAAGATACTGAGTTACAATTTGTTGTAGATTACAGTTTGTTGTATCAGTCCAGGTAAAGCAGTGTCTCAATAGATTAACTCACAGTC
Source organism: Marmota flaviventris (assembly GCF_047511675.1). NCBI lineage: Eukaryota > Metazoa > Chordata > Mammalia > Rodentia > Sciuridae > Marmota > Marmota flaviventris. The sequence goes on along the minus strand of NC_092498.1, from coordinate 9,350,941 downwards.
CAGGTAAATCACAGTCCAGGTAAGTTCTGCAGGCAGCTAGCTTGATCCGAAGTTTCATCTGGTTCTCAGCAACACTAGAAATTCTTCCACCCTCGTCCTCACCGGCACTGGGATGAAGGCAGGAACTCCGGCAATGATGCTAAAGAAAATCCTGTAGTATTCCAGCAGGCACTAAGAAAACAACCTTCTGAACAATTTAGTACATTATCTCAAGGTTTTTTACATTTGAAATAAGCCTTAATAGTGCTCATTACTCATTAGCTTCCTGGTGTGGGAGAACCATTGTAGTTACTGGCCTTGGAAATGATCAAACTTCAGGTACATGGGCCATCTTCCGCCTGCAGCATCCAGGGTAGCTCCAGATGGCCCCGGGGAAAGTCCGGGGAGTGTTCTGACTCAAACTGCCACTGGGCACAGGGAGCAAGAGACTGCTAGACTGTGCCTCCGGGTCAGGTTTGGATTTGGGCTCTCGCAGTGGCGTCCCACTCCCCTGGCGGGGGCGGGGAAGAGCCAGCTGCCGCCGCCACTTGGAAAGTCCATGCTGTGCCATGACCAGCTCACGCACATGGCAGCCGCCTCGCTGATTCATGCACCCTCTGGTAACAAAAAGTATTCAGTAATAGCCTTTTGCTGCAACTTTTTTCCTGATAATCCTTCTTCTTCTGAACTTTCTTTTTCTTTCTGACTAGAGTTCCTGGGCTTCTATCAACACATGCCCTAACTATTCTTGGTTCCACTGGGGTGCCTTCTTCCCTTAGTAATTTACTTAACACCCCTTCCATATTTTCGTCACAATGACAATACAACATTTCAAGACAAAACAAGACACAAACATACTGTATCAATCTCCATTTTCTCAAAATGGCCATTTTTCCTCTCGCTCTATCTGTCTAGGGACGAGCAGATTTGCTCCCATCCTATCTAAGGATGGGCAGCTTTTTTTTTGTTTTTGTTTTTCATCACTTACCCCCGAGTGTCCCGGGGCTCCCCATACGGGCCACCATCTGCCGCAGTCCGGCTGCAGCAAAATAACCAGGGGGTGACGAGCAACTTGTGTACATTGATACAGCAGGAGTGGCAGCCGTTTATTGTAGGACAGGAGGGGTATATATACATTACACACAGCTTATCTTAATTAACATAAACTAGATACAGCAGTCAACCAATAAGGAATCTCCACACTTAATGGCTTGCTGGTGTTACTTCACAAACCATTCCCTCTGGCAAAATGGCAGGCAACATCTTGACTTGTTTATAGACCTTAACACTACCTAGGAATGGAGTCCTCACATTGTAGCAAAGCCCTTAAAGGGAATTACAAATGCTATTGATTGAATTTACATATTCTTTTCTCTGCCTTTGTATTTCCATGTGCAGTGCTACACCTATTCATATACCTGTAGTGATGGTTTTGTAGGTATAGACTTACCTGCAAATTCAACCATCTGTAAATATAAACATCTCTTATTTCATCAATCATGCCTCATTAATATGGTATAATAAATTCATGCTGCAATATGCTATTTTGTGTTAGTTACTGCTATAATGAAAATTACATTTTTGTTATTTTAAGTGAAAAAAAATCAGCAATTGGCAATTTCTGGAAATGTTTAATATTTTCCAGATTCAACTAATACCATTTTGACATGATTTATACCCTTATATATGAATCAGAATTGTCAGGCATCTGGTCTACTTTGTACCTTACTGTATATTACCATTACTTTAGATTGTGAAAAGCAGGCAATGCATGTTAGGTACAGTTCAGGGACACTCACATTTTCTGTAGAAGACTAACAACACATTAAAATAATAACAGATGAAAATTTTTAGTTTCTATCAGTCTATCTCCCATTGATATAACAAAATGCATGAAGCTGGGTACTTTTTTTTTTTTTTTTAAGAGATTTATTTAGCTCACAGTTTGGAAGTTGAGAATTCAAGATCAGGTGGCTCCATCAATTTGGGCTCTGGTGAGGGCCCAATGGCAAATACCATTTTAATGGAAACTATTGCAAAGTGATCTGATGGTGAGACAGGAAGTAGACCATGGAGGAGCCAGGCTTAGTCAATTACTATACATGAGGCTTCTCCTCGGAAAAGTGCCACCACTTCTCACATTGCCATGCTAAGAACCAAGCTCCCAGATTAATCCTCAGGGGCTGTAAACCACAGCATAGCTTAATCTGAAGGTGAAGGAACAAGTGATCAAAGGCATTGTGGGTAATTAGTAGAAAGCACTAAGGATTCTGGTTTTTAATTTTATTTTGATAACCAGTTTTTTTTAACACTTTCAGCATTTCTCTCAGGCTTCTGAATCTGATGATGTAATCATCTACTTCTGGAGGTTCTACTACTGCCCTGCATTTCCTCTTCCAAGAAAAGAATTTCGCAAATTGTTTTAAGCATAGCTCAGTGTTATTGTTCATATTCTGAGCATTAATGTTAAAGTTATATTAGAAAGCTCTCATTTCCTTTCAAATCGGTAATTTTAAAGATTTGATGAATTCTTGAGTATAATTTTGGGATAATTAGGAAAGCAATTTTTTCTAGTTGTACGCCATTTAAATTTTTTAGTGACAATCATATGAAAAATAGAAATACCATTTGCAGCAAATGTTGGGGATGATTTCTGCTAAATGAGGAACTCACATTACATGATTTTGGTTCCTTCTATTTTCCTGTCTTGCCATTACACCATGCAGCTGTTTTCTTCCATCCCAAAAATATCATTAGTGATTATTTAGCTTAGATTTGTTCAGGTACTCAATGGTAAATGTCAATTTTACATATATGGGGTTCTGTGAAACCTCACATTTGTATTAGTAGAAACTGTTTACTTCGTGGATAGTAAAATGATGTATTCATCTTTATGGATGATTTTACTTTTTTTTGGGGGGGGGATTTCTATTTGTAACAAACTTTTTCCATTAAGTACCTTTAAATGGAGCATTTAAAATTGGAAATAATATCTTAGTTATAAGCAAAAAAATTAAATGTAATTATTTTCAAGGTGACAAGTATTGATTTAAAGAAGCTGCCATAGATCAATAACATACAAAGTCCTTACCACCCCATAAGGAAAGTTATAGAGACTGAAATCCAGGTTTCTTGTCAGGGGTTTCAGGAAACCTTGTAGCATGGATGAAAAAATCAATAAACTAACCAACGACAACACACACACACATTCACACACACACACACACACACACACACACACACGAGAAAAACAAAAAGCTTGGAAAAAAAATAGAAATTACCTGGAGGGTGAGGGGGTGCAAAACTACTTAATAACCTAATCAGATTGACAAGAAAAAGTAATTTACTAACAATAATAAACTGCTATATCACATGGCATTTGGAGATATATATAGATATAGATATAGATATATAGATATATATATTCCTATAAGTTAAAAATATAATCACAGTAAATTTTTTTTTGGAAAACCTTGGTATGTTTTAAGAAATAAAGTTGAGGAAGAAAAGAATCCAGAAAGGAAAAAGAAAGAAACAGAAGACATAAAATTATATGAGATGGCCAATATTAAAATAATGGAAATTCAAAAAAGAGAAAGCAGAAGGCATGGATTTGTCTATAAAAATGTGTAGAACATTTTCCTTAACTGTGGGCTCTATGTTTTCAGAATGAGAGGAAAAACAGAATGTCCAGCCAAGTGAATGAAAATATACCCACATCAAAACACGTAATTATAAAACTTTAAAATAATCTGCACAAAATGGGGTTCCACGAGCCTGGGAAAAAACCAACCAACAGAAGCTCCACTGCATACAAAGATCGCATTATCAAACGGCTTTGGACTCCTTGGTGGCAGCACTGGAAGCAAGAAGATAATTGAAGAATGTCTTACAAAATTCCAAAAAATATTAATCTATAATTCTATAGTCACCATTTCTCTCATTTTTTTTAAGTTCTAAGTGATTCATACCAATTATACACATTTACAGGGTACCATGTTTGGGTGCATGTATATATTGCATAATGTTCACATCAGGGTAATCATGTCTGTCTGTCTCCTGAAACATCTATTTCTTCATAGTGAATGCATACAAAACCCTTTCTTCTAACTTTTTAAAACAACTGATGGTACATGGTCATTATCTATAGCTACCTTTCTGTGCAATGCAACCCCAGAACTTCTTTTAAAATAATTATAGCTATTAAACTTAGTGCTTTTAGTCTACCTTTCCCTCTCCCCTGTCCCAACTTTTCCTGGCCTCTAGTAACACGCCAGCCAATTGTGAATAAACGCAAGTATCCTCAGACGCAGTAAATGTAAAAAATATACCTCCTTTGCTTTCACGCCAGGGAGACCACTACGTGTCCATTTAGATTGCTGTAACAAAATACCACAAGCTGGATGGCTTAGAAACAACAGAAATTTACTTCCCACAGTTCTGGAGGTTGGGAAGCTGAAGATGAAGGAGCCAGCAGTTAGTTGTGTGGTGAGGGAATTCTTTCTGATCTGTAGGTGGCACCTTCTAGCTGCATCTTTACATGGTGGAAGAGGCCCTCTAGCTCTCTGGGTGTCTTTCTAAGGGCTCTGATCCCAATCATAAAGCCCTGCCCTATCACCTAAACACCCCCTGAAGGCCCCACCATCTAAGGCCAAAGTGTCAGGGGTGAGGATTTCAGCCTCAAAACTTGAGTGGAGCGCACACGTTGGAACATGGCAAATGTCCTCTTCCAATAACAGAGTAAACCTACAAGTCAAAGAAAAATTCAGAAAACCAGAGATTTGACAAAGAATCCCCAGCATGGGAGCAGAAGGAGGCCCCTGCGTGACCCCTAGGCATGAGTGAACGGCAGCTCTCAGTCAGGCTGAAACACCTTGAATGAGGAGCATGCGGACTCGTCTGTGATGGCATCACTTTTGCCATCTGGCGAAAATTCCAAAAGGTGCGTTTCTTTAAACAGAAACAAAGTAGTAAGGCAATGCAGCATAAATAAAAGGCACATGAAAATGATGAGGATGAGGACCAGTGACGCCCCAGGGCGACAGCTGTTGGGTGTTACTAGAGAGCTCTCCACGTAGCTGGGTCCTGAGCCCAGCTCTCCGGGAGGGACTCCCTGTTCTTTGGGGTTAGGGTGCAGTTGGATTGCACTATGTGATTTACCTTGTAGGTATTATGATGAGAGATTACTCACAGATGTGAGAATAGCTAAATATACCAAATAAAATCTCCAAAAAAATAAAAAAAAAAAAGAAAGAGAAGAAGAAGAAGAGGAAGATTGAAGAAAGTTTTTCAAATTTTTCAAAAAATATTTTTCATACTCTGTGCTAGACTTGATAAAATGCTCGGAAAGTTGTGATAATACAAATAATATTATTTATCAAAAAGGGAGTTTATCTAGTACTGACGATAAGAAATGGGGAGTATAGGAACTAGCACTAGGAGTTTAAACTTCATCTAAAATCATAAGAAGAGGGTGTGGGCTCTCACTCTGGTAGATCTCTTGCCCATCATGCATGAGGCTTTGAGTTTGACACCCACCTCCACAAAAATAAATAAATAATCAGCCAATAGTAAATATTTTAAAATAATGAACCAAAGAATAGATTTATATGCCTATTTTGTAGCTAAATAGAGATATACAAAAAGAGCATTACATCAATAATGGAGGATAATGGTGACAATTTTGAAAGATGAAGCAGAGAGTTCCTGACTTTCCATAGGACACTTTTATATTGTTAACTTAAAAACTTAAAACTTTGTGCTTGTTAATGAGATAAAAATAAAAGCATGCAATATATAAAATAAGCAGTTCTGGTGTCTTCTTGCTCAATAGGGTTCTAGAGATAATAAAAATGCCCTTCACAGTCAAGGAAGGGCTTTGAAGGTTTTCACCATAAAGAAATGAATTTGGAGAAAATAGATGCTTTTGATCTGATTTAACCATTACACAATGTACACATGAATGGAAACATCATATGGTATCCTATGACTATATATAATTTTATGTTTCTCATGTTTCAGTTAAAAATAAATTAAAATGGATATATACATAAGTATATATTTCATATCAGTCAGGAAAGAATTTCTTCAGTAAGCTATAAAATTAAAACTATTAAAGACTAAAACTTATGAACTCAACTACAGTATATTAAAGTTTAAAACTACAGTACAGTATACCACCACCAACAAAAACTACAAAAGCAAAATTGTCATGACATTGATGGAGAGAATATACTTAAAATTCACACAACAAGGACTGGGGATGTAACTCGGTGGTAGAGCACTTGCCTAGCACGTATCAGGCTCTGGGTTTGATCCCTAACACCACAAAAAATAAATAAATAAAAATCAAACAAAATTCATAAAACTAACACTAATTTTCAGAATATACAAAATCCTGAAAAAATTATGAAAAAGGAAAAATATGATCTGGTAAAAAAAAAAATAAGCAAAGGGTTTTTAACAGAGTGTTACCAGGTCCAGGTATGTCTACTTGTCACTCAAAATGCAATATTCAGAAGACAAGGGTTGGAAAAAGGAAAAATCAACTTTGTTTAAGGGCTGGCTCTGAGAAGATGCAGAGTGCCATCTTATCTTCCCCAAAGCACCATATTTGTTTCTTCAGCTACAACAGAACTTTTGTAAGGAAGAAAGGAGATACACCCTGGGAAAATGGGCAGAAAGCTATGTGCTGAGTGGGGTCTTTCTCAACAGGAGCATAAGTCTCTCTCATTTTTCCCTGTGCTCTGAATATTGCTATTGACCTTGACCACCTGGAGCTAGTTCCTCTATAGATCTTTAAAAAGACGTGTAACTTTTCTGCAAGTTAAACACCACAGCAATTTACATCTGTGTGTTAGTTGATTAACGAATTAGAATTAGAATTTTAGATTTAGAATAAGGAGGGGCATTACACATTCCGGTGTTATCTAAAGGTCAACAGATGGTTTGCATTCTGTAAATCTGAAGGAAGATCCCTTACCTGTTGACATCTTAAACATTTGGGTATGGAATTTCTTCATCATTTAGTACACCAGGCAAAAGGAGGGAAGCCAAAGTCCACTCCTGAAAGGTGAAAATCATTTCAAGATAAGAGCACTCAAATATCCAATAAACAGAGAAAAATTGGAAATGAAAACTAAATAAGAATATATTTCATTTTTTCTTAGACTGTGGAAAGATATGCTTCTACTATGCCAAGTGTCTACTAGTAGGTTGGGCAGAGAAACTGTTTCTCATAGACTACTGAATAGTTAGATTTGGTACAATCTGAGAAATGAGTTTGTCATTATGCTGCAGGGTAAAAACTGTTCATTTGCACAGAGCTAACAGTTCACCTCATAGGACAAATATATAGAAGCTTGCACTAAGATATAGAAGCTTGCACTGATAGACATTTTCTTTCTGTACACGTGGATCTATCCGTTGTAACCCACACCTTTTATTATTGTCTCCATTATATAGATGAAGAAATTGAAGCATAGAGAATTTAGTATCAATGATTTTATCAAAATGAATAGATTAGATCACAGCATGGACTGTAGTGTTGAGTGAAAAATTAAAACCGATGTGATTCTGCCATCTGTATTTGGGGTAAAAATGGGAGTTCATAACCCACTTGAATCTAATGTATGAAATATGATATGTCAAGAGCTTTGTAATGTTTTGAACAACTAATAAAAAAATAAAAATAGGAAAAAAAATTAAAACAAGTTATAGAGTGCCACATGATTAGTGGTAATGAGTTAGGGATTTGGTATGAAGTGAGAGATACTGCATCTCAGAGGAAGTGCCGTGAACCTTTCAAATGCAGAAAATACAAAATACACCCAGGAACCACTGAAAGAAAGATGCCCTTGCATGCCACAAGTAACCTGATGGCAGTGTATAGTCACTGGGAAATCTGTGGCAAAGTTGCTTGGTCCAACCTGGCTCCACCTCCAGCCTAGTTCCTAACTATAGTCTACCTTCTCCCTTGAATGTGCCCCTGTTTTTGTAAGTAAACCTGTCTATCACTCTGATTGGCACTTGTTGAAATACTTTTCTCTCAAGTATGCCCCAAACCCTGCTGGTCCTACTGTGAGGTCCTCTTCTGTGGGAATTTCTCAGATACTTCTTTGGAGACGCATCTCCTGTGACAGTCTCCATAAAAAAATTTAAAATCTTAAGTAATATTATGCGTGTATTTAAAAAATACACCAATTTGTAACAGATTGTTTTTAAAAAGATGGGAAAGACATGTACTGAGTTAAGAATAGGCTGATCTCTCTGGATGCAAGAACAAAATATCAGGAAGAGCTTCAAAGCTAGGCGGTGTTTAAATTTTTAAAATGATCTAAATATGTGGTGAAATCTGGGAGGTATGTCAGGGTTTTGTATTCTCCTCTCTCCTTATCTATATGATGGAATATTTCACAATTTTGAAAAGTCATGTGTCCATAACTCTTTATCTCATCTTTAATCTTACTCATTATTTTTTATGACATAAGCATCTGCTATTCTTAAGCCATATTTTCAATACATGACACAAAGTTATCCTAAGGGAGGAAAAATCACTTTCCCTTTACCCTCTGAATTCCTAACTGAAAAAGGACCCCTGTAACAAAAGACAAATTAAGAAGAAAAAATAAACAGGTCCTTGCTATGCCTACCTCACTTATACATGAAATGAGTGAGTCTCAGAAAGTTGGCTGAATGATCAGGCATGAATACCTTCCTCAACTGAAGCAAATCAGGGTGCTTGGGAGGCAGCCAGGGCAAGGAGTCCATAGAGAGCACAGCAAACAAGAGTCGGGTGTGTTCTGCTGATTTAATCAGGATCTTCTCCATGGAGAAGTCTCCAGTGATTCAGTCACACTTCTCAGACTATTGAGAGGGAGACACCCTATGCTTGGAGATTTCCTTCCTTTTTTTTCCTATTTTTTTTTCAGTTGTAGTTGGACACAATTCCTTTATTTTATTTATTTTTATGTGGTGCTGAGGATCAAATCCAGCGTCTCGCACATGCTAGGTGAGCACTCTACGGCTGAGCCCCAGCCCCAGCCCGAAGATTTCATTTATAAGTAGAAATTTCCTTTACAAAAGAGTAACTTCTGTATTTTGGGAGCTTACCCTATATCTCCAATTTCTCAAAACAATCAATTCAAAATAATCCTTGTGCCAAAAGACATGTTTGGAATTGCATATTCTGGTAGTGTTCAATACAACTAAGCAAATTAAGTGACCCAACATAAGTTCTATAAAACATGCTTTTGTCATGCAAGAAGAGGAAAACCCGAAGAAGGGTCTAAAGAGTTTCTGGAGGGACAGGGGAACTCAAATCAGGACTGAGGCTCTTGGCTCATGTACAAGAAAGAATTACAGCTCCCACCACTCAGAGGCATAGACTAGGGTTGAATTAGGAAAGTGGTACATATTCAAGGGTTGCCTTTGGGTAAGCAAGGAATACACATTCAAAGGAGAATGCCATCCATTTGGAGAGTGAGAGAGGTATGTGGGGGTTCCCAACTCTTCTTTTAAAGGAATCCTGGTGAGAGGTGAGTATGGAAAGGTATGTAGGAATGGTATCAGTCGAGTGATCTCAAAATGGGTTTGGATGGATCTGAGGATTCTCTGACTGATGTATTCTGCATTATCTGATCAATAAATAGTGTTGGAAAGTCTCCTAAATTATAGGTTTATCAAAATATCATACTCTCTGATTTTATTGTGTATGGAAGGGTTAGTTAACAGTACAAAGGTAGATTTATAGAATTCACAAGAGAGACTGGCCTAGGGAGTGACATACCTGGAAAATATGCAGGTCTTCTTGAATCTTTAAGATCTGTTTCTTTTTTCTTGTGCTTCCTATATGTCTCCTTTCTACCTATCTTTCTTCTATCCTACTTCAGTCCCTTTTAATATAGAGTCAATTTTTTTTTAATAAACTAAACCTTTATTGTATTTTGAATCTTGAAGTTTATGATAAGGTGGAAAATACCTGTGCATAAGATAACTTCACATACTCTTCTAATCATTTCCTTATAAGGAAGAAATAAAACATTGTTTCAAAAATATTTGACTTGGATAAAGGTGACTTGGAGTTGAATTTGTGATAATATTTAGACTGTTAGCATATGAGGCTTCTGTCATTTTATTGTTTCCTTGTATTGACTTTTGTTATGCAAATACATGTAACTATTTATCATGAAATATAAAAATATTAAGAAAATAAGAGGGCTGGAGTTGTGGCTCAGTGGTAGAGAATTTGCCTTGCAAGTGTGAGGCCCTGGGTTTGGTCTTCAGCACCACATAAAAATAAATAAACAAAATAAAGATATTGTGTCCATGTACAACTAAAAAAATATTTTAAAAAAGAAGAAAACTATCTTTTCTTTTGTTTTCTGAGTTTTCCCAGTAATAGAATGACTAAGTAATCTATAATAAATCTGATGTAATGAAATTCAATAATATAAACAATAATACAAATTTAACTGATAAATATTGGATATCTTAAAATATTTGAGCATATTTAGTTTCTAGTTTCTAGATTAACTCACAAATTATTCTTATCCATGCCAATAAAGGAAAAAAATTATGATCTACCTCTAGTGAGTAAATTTCAGAAAATACTTATTATCTTCAAAGGCTTTAGACATAATAAAATATGCAATAAATTAAATGTGCCTCTTTCCCCAATCATTAATTGAAAGAAAAGCTAAATTCCTAATGAGACAAAATAATTGCAGGTTCCTATTTGTGCTTTTTATTGAAATTAATGACTATGGCAAGTCCCTTTTATAAATTTTAATGGGTAGCAAGGTCAACCCAATAACATCTACTAAAGAAATACCTGATATTGGGTAGCCCCACTTTAAAATAGACCCAATTTTGCAGTCCCTTAACTTTGTATTATCCATTCTTATTTATGATCCATCAGAAAAGTATTCTAAACAATCATTCATATTTTAAAAAAAGGAAAGAATGGCATTTGTAATCCTGCTTACAAAGCAGATCAAATGATCCACTCAAGTAAGGAGCAGAAAATAATGAGAACCAATTGTTCTAATCTTCCATTATTTCTGATGCATAATGAGAGAATGAGCCATATTTTATTTTGTTTTGTTTTGGCCTTTATTTGAAAGTAATTGAAGAAGTGGTAGGCTACTATCATGATTCCTTTTAAGAATTTACTAAGCGTGGGGGTACAGCTCAGTGGTAAAGTGGTTGCTTAACATGCTTAACATCCTAGGAGTTTGATCCTCAGCCCTGCATGGGAAAAACAAACAAACAAACAAACAAAAGAGAAATACAGAAAATTTCTGAAGTGCATGTGATTTCAAGGTGTGAAATAAATTAATAATTTTGGTAAAATGTAACTTTTATTCTTTAGTTTACAAAGGCAAAGTTGTTTTCTTTCTCAAGGAATTATAGTACCTGTAGGGAGAAAAAAAGTGTTTTTCTTTTATTCATCTTAGGTTTGTCTTCTAGGGTCCTGATGAAAGGTAGATTAAGAGGGAAAAACAGAAGTTTGCAAACACATCCTAACACGTACATGTTATGCACGCGTGAGCTCTCTCTTGAGTAGCTGAGGAGTGGTGAGAATTTGGGCTTATGTAGCATCTTGGCAAAGAAAAACGACAAGACAAATGGAAAGAACTTCAAGCTTTTAGGAGCAGCAAACTGTGGAAGGACAAATATAAGGGGAAATGGATTTAGATGAGGGCTGGTTATTAAGGTTTGCTTGTAAGACTCTTTCTCAGTGTCTTCTTGTCTCTGGTAACAAACCTGTTATCTTTTCCTAGCATAGGGGTTGGGAGAGGGTGGGTAGAGAAGGACCTACCGAAGCTTCATGAAGAGAACTGCTGGTCTGTTTTCAGGTAGACAGGAAGAGGGGAGAGAGATCTCTCCTGTGTCTGCTTTTTTTCATTTCTCTTTAGCTCAAAATATTTTTTTATGCCTGAGTGGCATATTTGGGGGTTGCAATACTACTCTGCCTCTTAATAACAAATGGAAAAAATATTCAAATGTCATGGTTTAGATATGAGGCTTGTCCCTAAAGCTCATGTGAGACAATGTGAGAACATTCAGAGCTGAAATGTTAACTTAATCCATGGATTAATCCACTGATAGGGATTAACTGGGAGGTAACTGCAGGCAGGTGGGTTGTGGCTGGAGGACATACGTCACACGGGGCATGCCTTTGGGGTTTATATTTTATCCTTGTTGAGAAGAGCTTTCGCTCTGATTCCTGGGGCCATGTTCCTAGCTGCTTTTCTTCCTACACACCTTTCTGCCAGGATATTTTGCCTCACCACCTGCCCAGAGCAATGGAGTCAGCCATCTATGGACTGAGATCTTTGAAACCAAATATCCAAATAAACTTGTCCTCTTCTGTGTTGTTCTTGTCAGGTGTTTTGGTCACAGCTGCAAAAAAGTTGACGAAAACAAATGCATTGTAAAAGTCTAGGTAACATGTGTAGATAACCTGTACAGATACAAATATCCATCGATGTAGTACAAGTTTTCATGTCAGATGTAGCTGTGAGTGTTTTTTATAACAGTTCTTTCTTAGCATGTGCCTTGCAATTTAGTAATGGGAATAAAATGCAATAAGATATATGTACTGATAATCATCATATGATTTTTCTTATTCTTCTCATAAGATGCCACATTTTACAAAAAATCATGTCTGAGAAAAACACTGATTTTGAAAAAATTCAAGCCATGTAATTTCTAACCAAATTAGTGCTTATCATATGGCAGAATTTGGAAGGAGGACAGTTTTTCAGTGAGATTTAGTCCAAAATATGAGCTCACCTTGGTTGCAGAAAGGTGTATTTATTTCCCTTGGAGTTTTCCTGAATTAATAATTCCTCTTTGAAAGGGTATCATTTGTTGCCAGTGGACTTTTCAAGCTGTGTTTTTCTCAAATTTGCAATTCAATTGAACGGAAGAAAACACATTTAAATATGGATCACTTCAGATAAAAAATAAGGCTTTTGTTTTAATGGGAGAAAATACACTATAGAATAACTTAGCTCAATATCTAACAGAATATTTATCAATCTAGTTCTGAACATTAATGAGACCTTTAACTTAAGGCACATCCTCCAAGTCTCCCTCTCTCTAAGTTCAAGCAATCAGATAAGAAAGTCAACAGCTTGAATTTTATTATGTGACTTTCAGAGTCTTACTACAAAATCAATTCAGGTCTTTCTTTGGAAGCTACGTACTTCTCATAACTCTTTATGTCTCTCCATGATTATAGAACATACTGATGTAAATTTATGTGCAGCTCTCTCCAGTGGAAAGAACTAGAAGCAGAAATACTCCAGTAGCCTTGGGCAGACCAGGCACCTACATCTTGGTTCCTGGATACAATTATCCACTATTGGATTATGGTTTCCTGGAAAAATGATGGATTTCAGGGCTAAGAACAATAACAACAGCAACAATAAATTAAGTCTGAAAGACCTGTTTGTGCCAAAAAGTAAGGAAGTTCTAAAGAATGATGATAACAGGTCAAAAGTACATAGGAACTGGTCTGAAGGGGATGCCATGAGCCAAACCAGAACAAGTTAGGCATCAGAATAAATAATGATACTCCACATTGTAACTCACTGAATGATATAGGAATCTTTCAGCTTATGCTGTTATGAATGAAACCAGCAAATAGTGGAGAGAAGAGAAAGCTTTTCCTACAGAGAATAAGAATTAATCTATACAGAAGAAATGATGGTTCAGAAAAATCACAATGTGGCAACCATTTGTAGCAATAATCAAGTCCACTAAGAAATATGGATGCAAAAACTAGTGGGTAAAATCTTGAAGAGTTATGGCTTAGTTGCCTAATCTCAATGTAACTCCCCTTAAAATAATTGCTAAATGTGCAAGCAAAATATGGTAATTTCTAAGTAGAAAAGCTGGCAAGTAATCAAAGTTAGATTCCCAGAAATGGAACAGATTTATATCATGTACCATGTGATAAAAAGTTGCACCTTTGTGGTATACCTGCCCAAATGCTTATCCTAAACTTAATTCTAAGGAATCATAAAACAACCCCGTTTGATAGACAGTCTACAGAACCATATTGCTTTGGGCTATGAGCATTAAGGTCATGAGGTGATAGGAAATAATAACAATCATTCAAGTTTAAGAGAAGTATTAAAAATGGCAATATGATGTTATTCTGGACTAGTTCTTTTCACTGTAAAGAATGGTAGTGTCATAATTGGTAAAATATGAATACAATTAATATATTAGATGGTAGTTATTAATATATAATTTTCCTTATTTAGAGGGTTATAGGGGTTATACAGGATGATATCCTTGTTCATAGATATTGCATATTAACATACATGCAGATGATGGAAACCCAGCTAGCAACTTACTTTGAAGTAATACAAGAGGTGAAAAAATAAGTTCTTCATATTATTCTTGCATTTTTTTCTGTAAGTTTAAAATTATCTCAGAAATAATTAGGAAGATGAAAATAGCATTAGTATCAAAAAATAAAAGTTTAATTCAGAATTGAAGATGAATAATGGCTATAAATGTGGTTGAAGCTTGAAAGGAAATAAAATAATTCTAAAGAGTTTTAATTCTATGTAAAATTTAAGCATCAATCAGTTTTAAACTTGATAATAGTGTTTGAGGCTAATCAAGAGGAAATAGAACTGATATAGACTTTGAAAACTTCCTTGAGAGGTTTCCATGTCAAGGCTTTTGAAACATTATTTGTAACTAGGTTGAATGTCCTGATTTGTATATAAAAATAACCCAGAAGGAAAAAGAGACAGATGAAAGAGATTCCAAATCCTATGTAAAACTATGTAGATACAATTACTGGAACCTTCTGTGGTCTCTCAATATTGGAAAGAGGGTAAACATTTTCCTGCTTCTGCTTCTCCATCAGACCTTTCTAGATGTCTCTATCCATGTCCACTGCTTCCTCTGAATTCTCGCAGAACATGTCCTCAGCCGAGGTAATATTTCTGCTTGTAATATCATGGATGACTCTCTTCCTATTCAACTCCACCCACAGTTTCTAATTCAAAGTGAAGTTCTCAAAAGAGGAATTTTGGCTTATGTTTATTGGGCTTCTATGACTCAAATTCAGTGCTAAGAGCTGAGGACAGAAAATTAGTAATTCTTCTCCTCCTTTATGCTTTGTATTTCAGCAAGATTTTGAACACATTGGTGAGAGAGCTGAAACATATAAGTGCCTCTTAGTTAATTCATTATATTGTAGAAGCACAATGAATCATGAATAAAAAGAAATATTTGTGGCAGGATGGCAGAAGAGCAGTAATTGCTTTTAACCAGCAGAGCTTTGGTGTTGCTTTTGCAAACTAGCCCTTAGCATGGTATCTTGGCTTACTTTAAGGTCAGTGTGCTGTATTCCTACATATGTACATTTTCCCAACAGAAATTCAAACTTCAGAAGTAAAACATAACAAACCCTTTATCATATGAATTTCTAATAGGTTAATTTTTATTCTAATTAAAACATATATTGAGTTGTAGTGCATGTCCTTGTCTGCTAAAAGGGCACCCAGTAATTTATAATATATTGGCCCATTCTATCAGCACTGCCTTATGATGCTCTATTTCATATTTACTGATATAACATTTTATTATTAGTAACCATGGAAACTTTTACTGCACTCTCCAACAATAAATAAATAGGTTGGCTTTCCAGAAATGAATAAGGGCATCTTTATTTATTTAGCTCAGAATAGAAGACATAACACGGATAAAAGGAATTCACGTATGATTCCATAATGTAAATACCCAGGGTTTCCTCTTTGGTTATCCATTGTGCTTGTTCTGAAAGTCTGCCTCCTCCCCTGGAACCCTTCATTCCATAGCAGCCACCAGCTCAGGAGTCAAGTGGATTGATTGAACATACCTTGCATCCAGCTGCCCTCCCAGGCTTTGGTGGAGAAAGGGTTAATCAGTAGCGAAAGGACTAACTTCTTACCAAAAAGAAAGTAAAAAGAAAGAGACCTAAATAACACACACTCTTTTCTCATTACCCTGGAGATTTGTCAGCACTCCATACACAGCGCTGCGGAACACACACTCACTTGCTGTTCTTTTCTGTTGACTGCTCTAATTGAGATGCCTGACAAATTGATACATAATTTTAAGATTATTAATGCCAAATGGAAAAAAAATTACTTACTATGAAATGTCATATATAAGTTAACTGTAAACACTAAGGAATTAATTAAATCATTATAGTAAATCTGTTAACTTTATGCTCAATGAATGTTTATAGATGCTTTTTGAAAAGTGTTTTGTGATTTTTCCCCCCTCACAGAATTTGTGATTTAGACATTTTAGAAAACAAAGGACAAGGACGTGGTTAATGGAGTTCAATGTGCCCGATGTAGGCCAAGGGTCAAGTTTAAAGGAAGGAGGAATGGTTTATACTCAGAGCGTCTCTGGACACATAATGCTCTGGCTTCATTAATAAATTGGACATAAAAATGTTGCTAAAAGAACTGAGAAAGCCAAGTTCTCAGGACATTTCTAACACTCTTATTTTAAGTTATATTGTATTCTGTGGTCTCCAATTCCAACAGATGGTTATTTTTTAATTCTGCGGTCAAAATGTTGGCATCATCCAAAAAAACTCAGTCCTATTATTTTAAATAATCAACTTGAAAACATCATGCCCTTGTAACTTAAAAGACTCATTTTCTTTAGGGAGATATTAATAGTGATAATATGAATTTCCATAGCTGTGGTTCTTTGAAAGAGAAACTAGTGATGATATGTAATGAGCAGATTGCAAGAGCTCTTCTTTCTTTACTCCAACCCTGGTACTGGAGATTGAACCCAAGGAGCTCTACTACTGAGCTACATTTTAAAATTTTAAAACAGGGTCTCTTTGAGTTGCTTAGGGCCCCAATAAATTTGCTGAGGCTGGCCTCAAATGTGTGATCCTCCTGCCTCAGCCTCCTAAGGAGCTGGGATTACAGAATGAACCATGTGTCTGGCTTGCTCTACATTTTGGATGATAAAATGGATTTGAGTTATTGAATTACTCTTGTACCAATATACCCGTTTCATATGCCTATTTTTGACCACTGTGTCCTTTGGAATTTAAGAAAGGTAAGAATACCAACAATAAAGCAAATTGAAATTCCTGGAACCCTCATAAACCATCTTCTTTACATTTTGATGATAATCAATCTTGAATTCTAACTCACATGTTTGAATATTGTTCTGGCATATGGTTCTGTGGTAGGAGCTCAGAGGTGCTACACTGGCTCTTACCATCTTCCTTTCTAGGAAAGATGGGCAAAGCAACTGTCATTTCTGTCAAACAGGAATATATTCTACTACGAAGTACACCATGTTGTCAAGTCTCTGTTCTCAGGTGTGATTTTAAGAGCTTACCTTAATGGCATTGCATGATCACTATGCTCCCCACTTGGGTACATGGGGAATTTGATAATTTTCTATTGGGGTTCCAGGCAACTGGAAGGTGAGTGACTTTTCAAAAACCTTCTGACAGTGCTAACTTGAGCAGAATTTAGCTGGATCTCACAATTGGTGAAGACAGGGAAACCCAGTGAGCAATGACAGTCTTAATCTAGGTCTGATTGCTCATCTGAATGTCTCTGGTAAAGGATGAAAGTCCTTGTTCTCTGCTACATTCAAGCCAAATGAGCTTCTGTACTCAGCAGGGCCAGACATCTCAGCAGCTCAAGGAGGTCTCTGGAGGACGTGAGGAATCGGATCTTTCTATATTCAAATCTTGTCCATTACAGTCTGCTGAGATAATCTGTGTAAGGGCAGAACTTAAAACCACACAATAAGGTATATGATTTGGATTGTCATAAATCTATGCAGACTACTTTTTTCAGGATTTATTAATAAGTACATGTTCCATACAAACGGCAAATACCAAACTCTTTAAGATATATTGACAGGCAATTTCATCTTTTTAAAAATTTTCTTCTTGATTGCCAAAGTGTCTACAATTCAGTTTGCAGATTCCTTGTTTACTAAGGTATTTTGTGTCTGGGAGGCTTCCTTGGACTGCCCTGTGTTATTTTTTATAGAAATCTTAGATTAATAGAGCACAAGGCAGTCTTTCAGATTAGCTGGATGGACGGAGATGAAGAGGAGGTGTGGAAGGGACAGAACAGTTAGAGTTGGATCCTGTAGAGATAATTGGAAAAGGTCCGTTGCCTAGGACACTGCACATGAGGGCCAGCCTGCTCTCAAGGCACAGAGGAAAAAACAAGTGTCCAGCAAGGGCCAGGCGGGGGGCGGGGGACACTGGCTGATTTGAGGTGTTCAAGAAAATTCAGCCAGATTTATTCTTAGTAATATCTTGCTAATTTAAGATAGCAAAAGAAAATCAGCTTAAAGGATTTTCTGTCCTCTCTCCCCAGCGTAATTAGATTTAGATTGATGTATCTCAAAAGCACTCTTCTCCTTTTCCTCTAGTTCTTCCATTTCTCATTTCTCTCCCTGTATCTCTTTCCTCCACTCCTACCCCCACTTTCTTCCCCTCATGACTGTTTATTTCAGATTACAGCCTTCAACTTTATGCAAATATCAGTAAATGGGAAAATGTAGCAACTACAGCCATTTCTTAAAAGGTGACATTAACAGGATGTTTTGCTGTAGCATACCATTTTACAATACTGTATTTTTGTTTCTTTCTGTAGTAAGGTTTTTTGCCTTAGTTGTTGTAATTATTTTATAATCAAGATTTTTTTTTCCTATGGATGCTGTAACTGCCTACTCTGTATGTAAGCAAAAATTCTATTAAATGCTTTCTAAAAATATTTCAAGCAAAATTTGGTTTTGGCTCAAATTATTTTTAAAGTTTTTAACATCCTGAACTCAATTTTTACAAATTTTGATAGTGCCAAAGACTTAGGAAATAGCAAACTAAGAACAGTCAACCGATTTATTTTTACTGAACAACTTTTTTCACAATAAACTCTTAGTTACAAAATTCAAAATATACAAAAAAACACATATTATTTTACAAATAAATAGCATGTTTCAAAGATTGGTTTAAAACATTAATGAGTAAACCAGCAAGATACTAGAACTGATTCATAAAATAAAAAAATCTGAGAGAATATTGCATATGATCAATATGAGACAGAAGGTTTAAACAAAATTTCTAAGTTGGAGGCAAAATCGGCTAATGTTCTACAGGTAATAAATCTATAATTGAGCTATTAGTTTTTATTAGAGAGAAACCATTAATAACATTATCAAGGGAAAAAAACATAAGCAATGTCCTAGTTTTCTGTTTATTGATGTTGATTTTTACAAAAATGATTCAATTTAATAAACAGATAGTACAAAATGAATTTTCCAATCAGTGATTCATCAGGAAGATTATGACAATTCTTTGATATGATAGAATTGTAATCTGTATGACCTAATTTTAAATTTGGGATACTGTTCCTTGCTAATTCCTCTACACCACATAAAAGTCAGTAAATGTCTAGTCTCACTGGTTAGTACAGAATTTTCTAACACAATACAGACTTGAAAGACAAGACAGCTTTCTTTCTAGAAATTTCACTCTAGAGAAGTCAGATATTAACTGGACTCTTTTTGGACATCAGCCCCTCCCTAACTCCAGCACCCTGTGTGCCCTGAGCATGTAACACACACGTGTTGTTTAATTGCTTGATATTAATGTAATGGTTTTAAACCTGTGTTTCACAAATCTTTAGAATTTTAACTAGAGGACTGCTTTGAATGGGAAGAGAGATAAAAGATGGATGAGGAACAAATAAAAACCTTTTCTTCACCTATGCTTTATTCAGAAAAATATTTTTGACTGACAACTAAAAATGTATTCATATTTTCTTTTGAAAAACAAGATTTCTGTTACTTCAAAAATGTCTGTGAAAACCCTTGGACTTATAAAGTAAAGGTCATGTTCAATTTCAAAGATTACTTCTTATAATTGGCTGTCTGAACCAATTAAACTAATTGTAAAGTGTGTATGTGTAAAAGGCACGAAGGATAATGAACAAGGAGTAGAGGATAAACAAAGGCAGGAAAGTGGGTGAGAATTTACTAGTTCCCTACATCATGGGAATTCCTGCCTAAAAGGGATGTGAGCTCTTCTGGGAATCAATGTCAAGGGCAGAGTGGACATTAAGGAATCACAGAAAATTTGTATGATTATCCATTGAAGATCACTTCCCTTCTTTCTGAGTGACCCGATATCATGTAGATCTCCATGCTACAGATTAACTTGTAGTTGAATATTATCAAAATTATCTCTGAGAAAGGAATGCAAGATATAAAAATAAGTCACTTTAACCAAAAGATAAAAATAATAAAGTATGTGCAAATCTTTATTGTCATCATCACCCCTATATTCCTAAGTGGTACTGAGAATTGGTTGACCAGTTACAAATTTGCATTTTATATTCTTCAAAATTCTTTTTAAAAAGTTCTAGGAAGGAAGTAATTACATTCTGTCAAATGCAGCCAGTTTTGCTGAGTGTCAAAACGGATTTCTAAACGTTCGTGTTTTCCGGTCTGGGCTGTCTCCTTGTCTTAGATGCGATTTGACCTTCTCACACTCAGCAGTGGCTTATAATAGTTGACTGACTGTTAGAAAGGGAGGCTCTGTTCTCTAGACATCTCCCAAACTGAGAGAACCATTAAAATAATTCACAACTAAAGCAAAAACAAAGGTAAGTGAAGGACTGAGTAAAGGTCTCGTATTAGGAGCTGTATATTATTTTTGAAAGGTTTTCCTTCAAAATGTTAAATTTCAAATGTGTTTGGTATAATAGGTGAAGTTGTCAATATCAGAGTACTCATCATGATTTTGATACTAACTCATCATTTAAAAGTATATTATTAATTTATTGGACAACCATCTTACCTGTCATGTGTAAGGCAGAAGTCTAGATTGAAGGCATAAAGGTACATAGACAGTTGATCCTGAGTCTCCACGGTTCAAATATGAGAATAAAACAAGTGTAGACACTCTTACCATGAAAAGCAGAAAACAATAGGTGCAAAATGTTTTTTTTTTCAGGGCTAATTATTTCTAGTCAAAATAGAATTTAAAAGGAAGTAGTTGTCCATAGACATCTCTGCCATAAGAGATAGGATTTACCTAGGAAAAGATTTAAGTGGCCAGAGGTTCTGGTTATAGCAATCAGCATGAAAAAGGATTAAAGAACCTTAAACAATTAGGAATGAAAGAATGGAGTGAAGGGGTGGGTGAAGCTCAAGGCTGTAGGTGATGGGAGACCCCTGGAGGAATGTTCTCCTCACATGCCGTGGCTGACCCCGAATCCCAGGATGAGCTGCATCACACTTGACACCATCAGCACCAGGGAGGGCTTTTAGATATTTGTATCAACTGCTTTAGGACATTTTATGTGATCTCCTTTAGTGTGCTTTTCTGGCATTCTATAGGCTTCATTGAAACAGTGGATTCAATGCCTCATCAAGATGAATAGAATGAGACAATAGAAAGGTGACAAAGTTAAAAATGTCTGTCCAGAGATGATGGATGTGGGCAAGCCACGCTGTGACCTTGATAAGCAACTGTTTGGTTGGAGTGTGGTACATCTTGCAGAACCACTGGGCCGGGTTTCCTTGTCGTATGGAGCTCTCATTTATCTGAGTTGACCCACTTAGAGCTGTCATCTAGGGAAAATAATTGGCCCATGGCCTTGTGCCGCCTTCCCAGGCCCATGCTGATGTTTACCCACACACAGAGAGCCCTGGTGTGCTTGAAACCCACACACAGCTCAATCTACTTTCCTATCCATTCCTAGCTGCTCAGCATTCTGTGATTAAAATAAATGAGGCAGCTAGAGAGTCAGCTCCATACTTCAGATTCACAGATGCAAATGTTGGACAAAAATCCTGACTGATAACATACTTTTGTGAAGAGTCCCTGGTGTCCAGTGACCCTCAAAAGCCCTGGGACCTGGCCTGCCATGTAACGGACCACGGTATTCCTCTGTGTTATTACCTGTCAGTTATTTAACAGGTGCCACTGAAGTGTGGCCCTTTGTTAATGCTTATATAGTTGTTTTCTGCTTGCTTTTAGCCGTTCTTTGTGTGGCTTGGTTTTTTAGGGCACTATGGTCCTGACCAAGGTAAAATGCAATGGGGCCCTTATTTTCCTTGGCAGGAACGCTTTCCTTTTGCTAATTCATCATAAAGTCCAGGTATTGTTATCTAGTGTCTCACTTTACATTTGAACACCTGGTTGACAGAGGGAATTGGGATCAAGGAAGAGAATCCCAGGGCTTCCAAACCAGAGCCATTCCTAACACAAACCTCTCCCTCCTTGGATGCTCTCATTCAGTTTGTAATTTTAAATATACACCAGCTTATATTTGCCACACACGATCTTGTTAGATTTTGCCTCCTTGTAGTTTTCATTATTTTCAAATATTGCCTTGGCCATATAATATTTTGTTATCCTAGCCAGCTTCATATCCTTTGAAAGTCTGATGACAATTTGACTTCATCATACACATATGAATTGTTTTAAATTTTTTTTTAGTTGTCAGTGGACTTTATTTCTTTATAAACTGTGCTGAGAATCAAACCCAGTGCCTCAGGTGCTAGGAAGCGCTCTACCGCTGAGCCACAACCCCAGCCCCCACACGTGGATTTTTGACCTATAGAGGAAAGAACTCTCCAGCACCCCTTGAAGGACACCTAAGGGCTGAACACTGATGTATAAATACTTGTATTCTGGATAAGACTGTACACCCTGCTTTCTCTGATTTTCACGTTTTTAATTGAAATTAATATTTTTCAAAGTGCACTGATCTTATGGGAAGATGCTCTAATCTTTGGCCATTTAGGCTGCCCTCTAGGTTCTGTCTAGACCTCTAAGAGTTCTGTTATGTCTTTGTTGTCATTTGGTCATCGCAATTGCAGATGGTGCCCCAAACACTATCTTCTACCCGAAAGGGACAGAGCTTCCCCTCCCATTTCTTCCACTGGTCATTCTGTGAGATCTGTGAGGCACTGCCTGCCAGGAATAGTCTACAGTGACCACTAGATCTGCCCTCACCTGTGACAAGGCCACTATCCCAGAAATACAAGTTTGGATAGCCACCTCCACAATCTCTCAAGGAAGTTTTCCTAAACCAATCACGTGAAGTTCGCTCTTCTTTTCTCTATATCCATATTTTAAGGTAAAAAATTCCCCACTGGCCTGAATTTTTATAAAACATGCAGAAATGTTTAAGGTTGTCTAAAAAACATAGAGCAAAAATTTTGAGTGTATGTGTGTGTAAATAGACACACACTGATAGCATACTTCTGTGAGTAGTCCCTCAAGTCCAATGAACATCAGAAGCCCATAATATATATGATTATATGTACACACATTAATTATATATGCATATATAATTGATATTTTTTCATCATTAACATAAATATTAAATAAGATTTCTGGTGGTTTCTTTTGTTAACAAACTTCTAACAGTGAAAGAAATAATAAGCCCATTTATTATTCTATCCATAATAAAATATCTACATGAATATCATGAGTTCAATATCACTTTGGTGGAGATTTGTAAATACTTTTTTTTTTCTAATTGCAAAACAATCCGATTAAGAAATTACCTTGAACATATCTTATCCTCTCTAATCAAAGTACATTACTATGTTGAATTCATCAAATATAGTGACAGTCACATTACATGCTTCTTTATTCTGATTCTATCCTTTATAATAGAGTACATTAGTTTGTTATTCATGAAATGGAGATTGGGTAGTCACAATTCGCGTTGAGTTTAGAGAGATAATGTAAATAAACTTCTCATGTGCTTGGCTGCTCTAGTGCTTAGTGCTGGATTCCTTGTCCTGTGATTAACTTTTACATAGAGGGATGGACATTAGATTTTATTGTGTTGTTCGGCTTGAAGTGCATTGAAAGAGGTAACAGAAGAGATGAACAAGGGGAAGGCAGCTGCTATGTTCACCTTCTAAAATGGGAGTACACAATTTAATATTATTTCTCCTAAGTGTCAACATTTGTCTCAAAATTTTATATCATTGTGAGATAAAAAAATAAATTTCCTTTAAGATGCAGATTTTGATAGTGCAAGGAGCCATTTATGATGCTTAGCACATAATCTTTTTTAATTAAATTTTTACTGTGAGATAACTCTAGATTACCCAGTGTTTGCAAGAAATACTGCCGAAAGATACCATGTATTCTCACATTCAGATCACTCAGTGGCCTCTTGTAAAACTGGAGTGCTGTATCACAACCACGACATTGACATTGATGCAGTGGGGATAGGAAACAATTCCATCACCACAGAGAGCCTTTTCATAGCCACATCTGTTTCTCCTCTACCCTGCTCCTCATTAACCTTTGCCACCATGTACCTGTTCTATGCATGAGCCAGCGCATCCCTTCCTAAGTCTGTTCATCTGGGAGCTGCCACTCACCTGGTGCACATCTTAGATCTCAGTCATCCGCCGTGATTTTGCCCTCCTTGGGCACTGGTTTTCTGTGAGTTTCCTTCTGTGCACCCTGCAGACACCAGGAGACATGTAACCAATTCCTCTTGAAGCAAAGATCTTTGGTTTTCACATTAAAGTGATTAAACAAAACACAAAGATATCCTAACAAGGTCTCTTTGTCTCCTCTCACTTGGCTTCCTATGGAGTTGAGCTGGTGATAGCTCAGTGTCATACTCCCCTCTTACTTCCCCAAATCTCCTTTGCTAGTCCCAATTTAAACTCTGCTGGGAATACCTTGTCTTATTCACAACTTTATCCTAGTCTGTAGATAGTCTCTTTTGTTTTCTTGACATGTTTATTTAACACTTAGTGTACAGTATCTAATCCAATGACAGTTACAAATCACATCATCAGTGGCAAAAATAAAATCATGTACACAAGAGCGAGGACTAGATTCTTAAATGAAAACAAATAAAACTGAATTTTCTAACCATATCCTACTAATTTGGACTCCTAAGTTTAAAACTGAAGGGAATTACTTCTGGATGATATTATTCTATATCACAATTGTGATGATTACATAGAAATACAAGTAGTAAAACTGGTATACATATAAAAAAAAAAAAAAAAAAAAAAAAAAAAAACAGTGTACATAGAGCTACTTAAATCAGCGTAAGCTCTGCAGTTAATAATATTGTACCGATGTCATTTTCCTGACTTTGATGATTATACAAAATTGCATGAGATGTTATTATTTGAAGTTCCAGGGAAAAGGTACATTGGGAATTCTATATTATTTTTGCAACAACTTTTTGAGTAAAATTATTTCAAAACAAAATTTAAAGGCAAAAAAAAAAAAGGTCAGATTTGTGGATTGCCATGTGATTTAAAGCCCTATCCCCCCATTCTGATGTGTATATATTATATGTAAATTTCTCAGCTTTTGAGCGTAGTTTTTATGGCTTGAAAAACTTAAATGTATTTACATTGCTTAGAAATTCTTGATCAATTTAAAATTGAAGATGGGATCCTAAGATATACACGAAAGCATTATGATACATAAGTGTCTTTGTGAAATGTAGATAAATAGATCATTTTAGAGTAGAAAGAAATGACAGTAGAATACTAATCTCAAAACTATAAAAATAAGATGACATGAGTCCAATGTATGACTTCATGTTTGCTTATTACATTAATATAACTGAAATCAACTCTAGAAAACACATTATAAATGGTACATGTTTGTTCCAGTGATTTAATTTCTTGTTAAGTGTTATAAAATATCTTATAATTGTATTTATATAATTCAAGAAATATTTTTTCATATTTACAGTGGTAGTTTAATATAGAGATGAATACATAGCTTCAAATAATGTTTAGATTATTCTCTTAGTGTTTTTTCTGTTCTATTACAGGTTTATCTCATTTTATTTTTATTTTTCCTTCCCACCTAGATATTTCTATACAGGAACATTTTCCAAAAGCAAGTTAAACAAAATAGGTCGGAATAGCCCCATTTTGTTCATTTTGTTCTCAAAGTAACTGAAAAGCTAGTAAGGCTTGCATTTTTTTCCTCCTTTCTTCCTTTCTTTTTCTTTTATAATCATTCAAAAGGACAGGTTCAAAATAAGCTATTATTCCACAGAACCTCTGCTTGTGTGTAATTGCTTACAAAACTCATTGCTTATTAGCTTCATCTCAGTGCAAAAAAAAATTCCCTAAAATTATTGCAAACCTATATCATTTGTCACATCCGATTGCTCCCGGGATTAAAAAAAAAATAAGGAAAAGAAAAACTAAAACATTGGCCAGGATAACATTTTACGACTGTGTTTTTAAATCCGAGGACTAGCTCTTCTTCAATGTGCCCCGTATTCCATGTATCACCACCCTTTACCCCCTGCTTAGTGTAGAGGAATGTGGGTTCTGATATTAATGTGGTGGTCATCTATTTTGAAGTTTTAAATTATTCAATTCAGAAAGGAAATAAAATTTTCATGTGTATAAGACAATATCTCAGACCTCTTGAAACACCCATCACATTGCATAAGAAAACCTTTTATATTAAAGAAAGCATGAGAGATGAGGACAGTCCAGTCCGGGCTCCCTGTGAATCAGGAGCAGTAAGGCTACCTGGGTGTGTCAGGCTCTACCTCAAGTGAATCTGCCGTTGTGTGTGCATGACACCAGTAAAACAAATGTATTTGTTCTGCCAAGTCAATTGTGTTAATTTGTTGAAAAGAATCTGTTAAGTGCACCATTAAGCATCCTATAAACAAAACAAAGGGTGATAATTGTGTAAATTATTCTTTTCAACTTACTGAGCTGGCAACTTGTGAACAAAGGCAACCTTTGTCTATGCGTTGAGTGAAGTAATTGAATTCTCACAGATGGAGATTTGAATGTAGAGCCATTCCCCTTCAGGTAGTTAGTATAAAGAGTGCAATGAAGAAGAAAGAGACCAAATTGGGAGAATATTCAGAGAGCTGTCAGGGTACAAGGAGGATTAAACCAAGCACAGTGGCCACAGGCCTGGAAAGCCCACGCTGGAGAGGGAGCCTGGTGGGCCCTGGGACTATTGGGGTAAGAGGGGAGTCAGCCATGCAACAGAAGATGCCACTCTTGAGGACTAGGAGGATCAAGACATGAACACACAGTGTGGGAAGACAGGAAAAGGAGCAGGTTTTACCCATCAAAATGCAGAACAAGCTCAAGAGCCACAGGGCAAGGCGATGTGTGTAATGTGACCTCAAGGATTTGCTCCACAGATGGAGCATGATGATACCTAAGTGTCTTCATGAAATGTAGATAAATAGGTCATTTCAGAGTAGCGAAGTATCCTTGGCAGGACTTATGTCTGAATGTGAAAAAATGGGTGTTTTCACCTGTGAAGGAGTGAGGGGAACAACATGATCATTAGACCCACAGGACAGGTTAACAATTTAAATGAAGGTAACAGAAAAGGGATTAGGGATTGAGCAAGAGTGCACAAAATTGAAATGTCCTCAAATAAGACAGATTTAAAGAGAAAATGACTATTGGAGAGACCCAGGAAAAATCAAATAAATAAGGAAAAGATGATTGTATTATCTGATTTCTGTTTCAGAGGAAAGCAATCAGCATATTGATAGGCTAAAAGAAAACAAGGGGGAAGGAGAAAATACAGAGCAAAGCTTAATTGAGAAGTTATGCAGAAGGCATTAGAAAATCGGACCCAGTAAAGATGGAGAAGCTTTGTAAATAGCTGAGCTTTCCCTGCCCTGAAGGAGCAGATCCAAATTTATGGGAAGAAAATGAGCTTCTCTATACCCAGGAAATGTTATTTTGATTTTCTGCATCTCAAAGAAACATTGTCAGGTATCAATTCTGTGAAATAATATAAAAATGGAAGAAATAACAACTATATTAAAATGAGTAAGCAGTAATTATTAATGTTTAAATCATAATTCAGTGTTAGAATTATTAATATCTGGTAAAGCTATCCAAATGAATAATTTCATTTTTTGAAAAAACAAAATTTACTCAGGGTAATCTACTTAGGTCTAATTATACCCTACATAAAACTTGGTTTTTGATTTTGTGATCATGAAAGCATTTGGTTCTACACTTTGGAAGAGACTTACTAGATTCCTTTCAAGGAGTGTATTCTTATTCTTACCGGCATCTGTACTTACCAAATACTCAAGAAAAACAGTGTTTATGGAGGGCAATATGATAGCAAGGCAAACCATCCATTTCTCTACATTTATAAAAATATTGATGCAGAAAGTTAGTCAGAGGAGAGCCAAACACCTGCACTAAAAAATTTGGCTACCCCTGTAAAATAGTATTTGCGAAATTGAGTTTTGCTCTTTTCCATGGGACTTTGTTGAGAAAAACTAGAGGAAATCCCTATGGAATTTATTGCTGTGTTTTGTTTTGTTTTAAAGACGTTGTTGATTGCGGTCCTTGGTGTAGTATGATTTCTTTTATATGAGGATTTGAAAAATTTCTTTCTAGGCTCAACACCAGGAGTATTATGCTTGTTTGAACAACTAGTTGAGTTTTATTTTTTATACAAATGACAGAAATGATGAATTTTTGAATGATTGTGTCTCCGTGTAGTATTCCAGGAGTCTTAAATCCAAATTTTTAGACTCAAACACACACACACACACACACACAATGTTGTTTGGTTTAGTAATCTTATCAAATAGTTTATGGATAATTATTTTAAGTAAATAGTACAGAAATACTTTAGTTAAAAAGCAAAAGCTCTCGTTCCAATATTCCCCAATCCCCTGTTCCACTTTCCCTATATATCTATATAGCAATTTATTCACTTACCAACTTAGAAATTACTTATTAATGACTGACTTCATCATGGATCAATTAGTAGTTAGTTAACACACTACTCCCCACACCTGACCTAGTTTTAAATTCTCTATTGATTGTACAATAAAGTACTACACAGTAAAAAAAGAAAAAAAAAAGTAATATTGATATACACAACAGCCCGGGGGTATGTGAAGAATATTCTTCAGTGGTGAGTCTGGTGGTGTGAAGTTCAAGAAAAGGCAAAGTTAATCTGTGGTGAGAAGTGGTTGTATGGGGCAGAGAGCAGCGTCAGCTGAGCAGGTTATTTCCTAAGCAGATTGAAAGGGGAGTTCCCAGTGTAGTAGAATGTGCTATATATTGACAGGGTACGGGGAGGGCACCACTGAATGCATTCCTCAAAAGTTAAAAAAGTATTCATTTAAGATATTTGCAATTCCACTATATTACAATTATCATCAACTTTTAAAACAACAGTGTGTTCTCATGTTAGTCAGCTTTTTCATCACTGTGACCAAAACGCCCAACAAGAACAGTTTAGAGAAAGAAAAGTACATTTGGGACTCATGGTTTCAGGGGTCTGAGTCCGTAGATGGCCAACTCCATTGCTCTGGGCCCAACATGAGGGAAATGGCCTAGCAGAGGAAAGCCACTCAGCTCATGATGACATCAAGAAGCAGAGAGAGAGAGAGAAGGGGCAGGGCCACAGAGAAGATCCAATCTTCCAGGGCGTGCCCTAAGTGACCTACCTTCTCTAGCCACGCCCCACCTGCTTACCATCACTGTCTACTCATCCCATTCAAACCAGGATGGACTGGTTAGGTCACAGCTCTCACAATCCACGTATTTCACCTCTCAACACTCCTGTGTCAGCAGGAGATTTTGGAGGACATGCCATGTCCAGACACTTTTCTACACAATCTCTTTAGGAGACAAATTTTAAACATATATAATCTTACTCTTTCATATAATAAATCCTATAAACAAGCAAACACAGGATTTCAAAAATGGGTGAGCCTCATGCAACCCCACCATCCATTTGTCAAACCTGTTTTACTTTCTTTCATGCTACATCTCCCAGTCTCTTCGGCACAGGATCTGTGGAATGTGTGCAGATGGATTTCCTCTATATCTAAATCTCTCCACAAACCCTTCTTTACATTTCTCCAGGATTTCACTTCTATTTCGATAGTGCTTTGAGACCTGAACAAAGCCAGCCTGAGTCCCTGAATGGCTCTCTGCTCCTTCCTTATGGAACTGTGATGTGAGCAAGACACAATCATGAATTATATTAAACCACTGCAAAGGAAGGAGGAAGACAGACAGGGAAGAGGAGAGGAGGGTAGAACCAAGTTTCTTATGTCAGGACTTCATTTATTCCTTCTTAGATTGTAGAGGAGTAAACTGTGAGAGGCAAGGAGGCCATCAGAAACACTGACTCTGCCTGAGAGTCAGAGAGCAGAGGAGCTCAAAGGAGAAACTCATAGAAAATGACAAAGAACAAATGTTTCAGGGTTTTTGATTTTTTGAACTGAGGATTGAACTCAGGGGCACTCAACCACTGAGCCACATCCCCAGCCCTTTTTATATGTTATTTAGAGACAGGGTCTCACGAAGTTGCTTAGAGCCTTGCTAAGTTGCTGAGGCTGGTTTTGAACTTGTGATCCCAGCCTCCCGAGTGTCTGGGATTATGAGACTGGGATTATACATATATGCCTCCATGCCCCACTCAGATTTTTTTGCCCGATGATTTTTAATATCCAGTGTAGTTCTTGCAGCACATTCTTAATTATTAAATAATTCTGGTAAATCAACTTTAAAATACTTTCATAATGTTCACAAAATTAAAAAGAAAAGATATATTTAATTGGATCGAGAACAGTATTGTCTGAAGAGAGTTTTGCTTTCTGCTGCTCATAGAATAATTTGGCATTTGTCATGGTTTTGTGATTCAAACAGAGTATGTCTTTAGCTGACTTCAAGTGAATCACCCTGTGAACACTCTAAGCTTCTTGGGGGCAAGGCTTAGTTCTCACATGGGTCCTTGCATTCTCTGCGCCATCCTTTCCTTTTGCTCCCACAATCCCTGTGGTTTTCAGCCACTTTGCAAAGTCTGATGACATCCTCATTCCTCTAGGAAAGCTTCATTCCTTGCTCTCATGCTTGTTGAATCAAACTAACTTGTTTATTTTTTTCCTGTAGGATATTATCAAACATACAGTTCATGAAGTATAATTGATGGCTAGACTTGTTTTGCACATACAGAAATCACAAGAGCCAAGGGCATGTAAATGGCTGGGAATTTGAGAATGTCCATTTTTACTCCTTCATTCAATCATGACAGTAAAGAGTAACTGACCACTGACCACTGTGCTATAGGCTTGGGATACACAGCCTCCTTGGTACACAGCTGACTCGCACACTTCTGCTGTTGGGTAGATAATCGGAAACATGGTGAGGACATCGCTATGGAGGGTAGGGAATAAAAGCCCAGGAATCTCCCAAGCCCCCAACAGCACAGCTGGGGATCTAAGAGCGGGGCCCAAGGTGGGTCCCTAGTGTGAGGAAGTGCGGTCTGCACCGAGTCCTGCAGCATTTGTGTGTCCAGCCAGATGAACATGAGGAGCACAAACTCCAGGAGAAGAGGCCAACTGGAAACGTGGTTGAGGCAGGGGGCCACCAGGGGGAAACCAGGCCTCAAGAGATTCACGTCCAGCTAGAAAGTAGAAAGTCTGCTTCTAAAGTTGGACATAAATTGTTGGCACGGGGGAAAATGAAGTCTAAAATTCACCAAAAAAGTAAGATTTCACATAAAGTGATTACAGTGGTCATGGGTTCCTGGCATTAATGTAAAGGATGATTGATCTGTGTTTCTCTTCTAGTAGAGTTTCTGTTCCAGTAGAGATGTTTTATATTTTAGGCAAAATCTCTCACTTCTGGAAATAAGGATGTGTGGTGGTTGTTGCTGTTTTTCATCCCAGAATCTCCCTCACTGAGGCTGTCAGGGATGCTGAAAGGCCTTCCTAGGCACACTGACACAATTGCTAAGGGTTTGAAGCATATTTTTCAGTGAAGTAAAATCTTCACACCAAGACAGAGTCTCGTTCATTTGCTATGGGAAGTTGGGATTGTTGACATTAGTTCTCTTGAAAAATAAGGTTTTCGTGAGGACTAAAAACACTCATTCTCTTCATAAAATATATCATAAGTTATACTTCAGACCCCACAATGGTAAATCTGAGGGGAAATGTTAGATCATGCGTCACGCACAGCACATTTCTAAATCCCTGTATGCCCCCTCCAGTCTGATAAGTTGTGTGCTTCGAGAGCTTATAAAATGCTTTTGCAAAGTTTACGGGCTTTTAAATGCCAAATGGGTAGAAAGTCTTCTGAGGAGTTCAGACTTAAGTATTTTATCAGAATTGAGAGGAAGGTTTACCAATTTTGAAGATTCTCTTAGGAAGACTGAGTATGTGGCCAGTGGTACACTCCTGCCTAGCACAGAGTTCCATCCCCAGCCCTGGAAATAAAAGAAGAAAGGAAAGGAGGGAGGGACGACAGAGTTAGGGGGTGGGGAGGGAAGGAGTTCCGGGTGAGGAGGAAGGTTGATTGATTTTCAAAACAGGGACTAGCAAGCTAGAGCAGC
This sequence comes from Marmota flaviventris, assembly GCF_047511675.1. Classification (NCBI taxonomy): domain Eukaryota; kingdom Metazoa; phylum Chordata; class Mammalia; order Rodentia; family Sciuridae; genus Marmota; species Marmota flaviventris. The sequence goes on along the minus strand of NC_092498.1, from coordinate 9,318,552 downwards.
AACCCATGAGCCAACTCTGGTTTATGCTTAGAAAAGGTTTGCTTCCACTCTTGGACCATCTGAACTATTATTTGACACAAAAAGAAAAAAAAAAACTTGGTACACATAATTGAATTTTTTCACTTATCAAAACTTTACTGATATTTAGATTGTTCTAAAGGTAACGTTGTGAGTGACTTACAATACATTGAAGAAATCTTTTCTCTGTTTGCATAATTTATGGGATGGTAACTCTAAAAGTAACGCCTTAAGTTTATGATCAACATTTCATTGTATTGCTGTTAACTTAACTGAACAGAAAGCTTTATGAGTTATATAAGTGCCATGTTAACCAAAATAATAATAGCAAAAAATACCCTATCCTAAACATGCATACAAATCACAGCAAGCATGGGAGGTTTAACAGCGGGAACATGTAATTCACAAGTTGCTGTAAATGCAGTTTTTAGTCCTGCAGTGAGAAATTTGACTATTGTTTTCATGTCTCTGAAAAGCATTTACTTTTCTTTGATACTTGTTTAAATGAAGTTGAATTCTAAATGGTATTGTTCTACATACGAAGGATTCAAATTTATTTATTTATTTTTTGTTTTTCAGTATTTGTTGCACATTTGGTAAAAATAAGTCATACTTCTTCCACTTTTACACTTCCCCACTTTTACACTTAGGGGAAAAACTTGGAGTGCTCAGAAAAGGGTCAAATTATGTGAAAAAAAAAATGTTCCTTTTCAAGTGTCATTGCCACTAAAGCAATGTGCACTTTAATGACCGATCTTTCTTTCCTCCTGGTAGACTGTCATTCATTCAAACTTTTAAATTACCTGAATCTAACCTGCAGAGGAGCTATTGGTGCTAATGACCACAGTAGGAACATGGCTGGGTAAAATGTGTAAGAAAATAAAATACTGACTTTGTCATTTTTTTTAGAAATAAAAATAGAGAAATAAAATATGGAGACAAAATGTAATAAATAGGCTAGAAATAAATTGCATGACCAGGGGTATAATGAAAATTATCAGATTTTTACTTTAATATCCATGCATGCAATATCAAATATCAAATATCTAATGCATTGTGCCTACATGGGAAGATCTTTATTTCCAGCTGAAGATTTGATTTTTGAGTACAGGGAGTGGGAGAGTTTGTTATCTTGGTCTCAGTATACCTTACTACTAGTACCTGTGCACTTACCATTACCCCATCATCCAGTTTTTTTGCATACAAATGTCCTCACTTGAAAACATAACATCCTTACCAAATTTTAAGTGTTCTATGGGGCACACACATATGTATACATTATTATTAGAACCCTTTTAATAATAATGTATACATATTCAATGTTTTATTAAATACAAAGCTGCACCTTCTGGTTTTTTTTTAATTTTCCAAATATTATTGCATCAAAGAAGACAGTTTTACATTTATTTACAACTTTGTATTCAAGACAAGGAGCAGAAACACACCATTCTATGGCATGTTTAAAACTTCAACTAGGATAATGTCTTAAATCTCAAAATATACTTCATTATGAAAAGCAGTGCAAAAAGAACCAGCAATTGATGCTGTGAATCCTGAAGAAAATGTCATATTTAAGTACATTTGTTCATAACTAGTAAATGTGCCCTTTCTGAGTAGCTAAAACAAAGATAAAACACTGTTATACTAAACATCACAAATTCTCTGTCATCTTTCATCTGATTGTGAAATCTCAAATGCAATATGTTATCATCACTAGTCACCTTTGCCTTAAAATATCCTTCTGCTAGTCAATACCTATTATGATTAGGATATGAGGTATCTCCCCAAAACTCTTGTATTAATGCAGGAATGTGGAATGTTTGGAATATGATGCACTAACTGGGTGGTAACTCTAGGCAGGTGGGGAATGGCTAGAAATAGTGGGTCACTGGGCATGTCCCCTAGAAGGTGCATCTTCCCCGTGGCCCCTTCCCATTTCCCTTTCTCCTTCTGATTCCTGCCTGCCATGAGCTGAGCATCTTTCCTCCACCATGATGTTCTGCCTCACCTGGGGCCCAGAGCAATGTAGCAGGTCAACCATGAACTGAACCAAATAAATTTTCCTCCTCTAGATTATTCTTGTCAGATGTTTTGTTCACAGCAATGCAAACCCTGACTAAAACAAAACCCTTGCAGTTGCTTAAACAAGAAAATAAGGAAACTGATCAAATAGTCAAAAAGCCCGGAAGTGCATGCACTTCAGCAAACTCTGTATATAGGAGCTCAAGTGCTGTCATCACAGATGTACCAACTTTATCTTTCTCTGACTTCTACCCTTTTGGGATGACCATGGCCGACTGAGCTTAGTGGGACGAGAGTCTCCTTCCTGACAGTTTTCCTCTGCAAACCTGAACTTTGGGGATCCCAGGATGTGGTGGCTTCTTGATGCCCTCCCTTCGCTCTCACTTCCATACACAGCATTGTTGCTCTCACCTCCCCACCTTATCCCACTCTTCTGAAGCTTTCGGTAACAGATTCTTCCATCAGCTCTTATTCTACCTATTATGACATCCTCTCCAACTATTCCCCTGGGAACTTCCCTTCACTAGGGGAGTGGAATTTTAGTACTTTCAATCTTGAAAATTTTAAGATGTGTAATTTCCTTGCTTAAAACTCTCTAGTGGATTTCCGTCCAGCATGCTTAAAATGAAATCTGCAATGTTGGCATGGTCCGTAGGTCCTCCTCGCGCTGGCTGTCACCTCTGCATCTCCCCACCTTTTCCCTCCTTCTCTCGGCTCCAGCAACAGTATTTTCTTGCTACCTCCTAAAAACATGCCCAGAATGCTCAGGGTCTTTCCCTTTCTAGTCTTTGCATATACTACATAATACACACACACACACGCACACACACACACACTATATGGTTAGGATATGAGATGTCTCCCAGAAGCTCTTGTATTAATGCAGGAATGTGGAATGTTTGGAATGTGAGAACTGTAACATCATCAGTCCATGTTATGTCAGTAATAGATGTATAGTAAATAAATAACAATAAATCCACACCACACAATGTATAATATTTACATAAATATGTTATCATTATGTATTATATAATTATATATATATATATATATATGTGTGTGTGTGTGTGTGTGTGTGTGTGTGTGTTTATATACACACATATATCTGTATATATATGGGAACTCGGCTTATATTTTTCATGATGGTATCCCCAGTGATTTGACCAGTATCTGGACACAGTGGGCACTTACATATCTCCTGATTGAGTGAGGGAATAAGTGAATGGGTAAATAAATGAAGGAATCATTTAAGCTGAAGTGCTACAATTGAGTCTCAGCAAATTAGGTGCCTACCCTTGTGCTAGGGAGTCATGGCCACTGCTTCAGACTCACATGGATTTAGAGTAAAATATCAAGAGTGAAATTTTAAAAGAAAATCCTGGTGCTACTCAAAGTAAAAGAAGCTGGAGGCATTCACCATGTTACTCTCACTTCCCTTTCTCTGTCATGAATGCCTGTATACGAGTACCTTGGAATACTTTGTTCTTCTCTCCTACTAGTATCTTGCTATTGATTCTAATACCATATCAATTTTTTTTTTATTTTCCTTTTTGCCCATACTATCACATTCACATTGGCCTACAATTCCTTTTGGGGAGTTCTCTTGTCCCCATTATGATCTCCCAACACCCACAATCTCAGAAATGAATTTTATTGTCATGTATTTGAAAAAGTAAAAAAAAAAAAAAAAATGCATGGCAAATTATGTTCTCCCTATTTAGAGAGATGTGATTTTCCAGCATGGGTGCCTGTTGAGTCAGCTACATGTTCTCTTATTGCCAACTCCCAAGGACTCTTTGGTTCATGCTTTCAGAGAGTTCACAATCAGTTCTAAAACGGATTTTACAAATAAGCTCATTGAGTCTTTGGGGAAGACTATATGGGAGATTAGATCTATATGTGAAGAAAGATAAAGCGTTTTAAGGCTTAGAGAATTTACCCGCACAGAGCAAAATTTCAGCACAACTGGAACTAGACTCTGTGTCTTCAATCTGTGATTTGAGTTGCCTCTTCCTGATTTACCTGTTCACTACATCCCACTTGATCCCTCAAGCTCTACTCTGCATCCCCATGCAGCTGAGCTTCAACTCTCTGTAGAGTCGGCCTGATTACACAGCCAACACAGAACTCCAAATGTTAGTGAAGTCACTAGTTACATCATGCACATCTGTAGTTCCTTTTAACACTGACTTTTGCAAGATCTTTCATATTTTATTTTAGGCCTCAGACAATTACATGTCTCAGGAACAGAATCCCAAAGGAGTATGCTGTTGTTTTTAATGTTACTAGTAAATTTAGTAATATGCTAAGCATATCATGCATTTTCAACTTAAATTGATAACTTTTGTTAAATATTATTTAGAATGATAAGTTTTAAATTAATCTATATGCAATCATGAATTGAACTCAGATGATTTTGGTTAGTGATTCTTGTTCTTGCCTTTGAAGTCAGCACACTCAATAGAGATTAAAATATGGATATGGATGATTCAATTTGAGGAATCTTTGTAAGCTGGAAGTTTGTTAGGAAAAAACATAGAAAAAAAGAAAAAAATATTTTATAAAATGTGGGCTATTTTAGGACTAATTTTGTCAGCAAAATGCCAAGGGGTTTCTCTCTTAAGTGTCAAAATTCAAGACCTACTGTTCAAATAGTTCTGTCTGGGGAAGGACTGAAGAAAGGCTTGGCTATTTCTAAGATGTGGAAGTAACATGCAACATGTCAGAAAAAAAAGAAGGTGTCTATAGGAGTCTTCATGGAAAAGCACCCTTATCTTTAACATAACTGCCATGCCATAGACTAAACAGTGCCCATTTTGTAGACTATTGGAAGCATATAAAGGTTATACAAAATCATTTCAGCCTTGAGGAATATTTCAGTGCACTCCTTATAATTACTAGGCCTATGCCATACACAAGTATGACTGGCAAGTGCTGCAAATTGGGAAGTAAATCTCACATGAAAAATTTGCTTTTCTGTTTTTTGTCTTGCAATCCAGAGCATTCAAGTTCAAAGTTGTTCTGGAATTTTATCAAAGAATCTCTAGTTATTTCTTATTCATATTTTATCTTTAAAAATATTATAAAGGATAAATTTTTAAAAGGTAAAACTGGTTTTCTATACAAGAAAACTCAGTTCCAGGGGTTGAGAGTACAACAGACGAGCATTGTAATGTATAATGTGATGTACATAGCATCACCCACGTAAAATCTTGTTATTTTAAATCTTTATTCCTATGTTTAAGAGATAATTTAAAGAAAAAATAAGTGACAATCCCATGCTGAAGCCAGCATTAACCAACTGAAGTCATCCATTATAGGGGAAGCTAGGATGCATCTATGGAGTTAAAACAGTTGGTTAGCATGAGTTTTCATTTATTTGACTTGAGTCTTGTGAACTATAATGGCCACTTGCCTTAAATCTTCCTTGGTTTATGATTTAATACTGTGATTTTCATGTTATTAGACTGTAATCTTTGTGAGGGTAGATTATAAGGTTCCACACATCCCTGTGTGCCGCGTATGATCTTGCTCCATATGGATTAGGTACTAGATGTCTTACCAATGCTTGTGGAAAGGATGCTATCTATGCTCCCAAGGGAACCCATTTATCCCCTGCTGGGGAAAGAAAAGCTCATATGAACTTTCCACATCAGATAAGATCCACGGAACATTACTATTTTGACAGAATCTACTATAATGAGAAAAATGAAATAAACATGGTTCTGACTCACTGAACAAATCCTATAAATATGTCTATTCCAATAAAAGTTAGAAAACCCAGACCTCTTCACATGTTCAACTGTCCTTCTCCTACCTTATGTTAAAATGATGTCATCTTCAGATTTCTAGGATGGGCATAGGAAGGTCATGTGGAAAAGGTTTTTTTAAAGGAACAAACAAGGTTGAATAGATTCTATTTAAAAATATTGTGTAATTTAAAAGCAAAATATTGAAACTCAATTTAAATATTTATTGATGATACCTACCGGAGGACCACAGAGTGTTTTATTCTACAGGAATATATTTGTATATATAAAAGGACCCAGGGAAGCCTTGGCCCATTTCTCATTTAAAACAGCTTGTTTTCTAATAAGAGAAGAGCTTTCTTAAAAAAATCTAATTGTTTATGATGTAAGATTAAGACCCTGTGTGGCTGGATATGGGAATTTGAGCTTCTTTTAGCACATTGAGGATGGGTGTTTCTAAAGTATTTCCACACATTTCTAAATCCTAATTCCTTTCCTAGGCATTTCCTGGAAACACCAACTCTGACAGCGTGGTCCGACATGACCTGCAGCATCCTGTTGTCGCCCGCTACGTGCGCATGGTGCCACTGGACTGGAACGGAGAGGGCCGCATCGGGCTCCGCGTCGAGGTGTATGGCTGCGCCTACTGTGAGTCCCTATGCCCACGGGCGGGGTTGCTCCTCTACCCCGAGAGTGCCATCTGGCTCTCATTAACTGCTTATTATTGCGTTCTCTGAAAATAAACTAAAAATGCTCGTTTTTCACTGTAGTAATAAACCGATTGCACACACATGTAAGAATACCATTATGTAAAGGACTTAGAAAGTGACTTGTGTTCCGCAGTCCAAAACAACAAAGCTTATTAATTGTCTATAGTCTTATGAAATATTTAAAAGGAGAAAACCTCTGCTCGTACCCACCTTTGTAGCTCTTAGAGAAGAGTTTTGGATCCATTCTGAAGAATTTTCTTACATTCCACCAAATCTGAGCTGTGGCCCTTCCAATTTTTATGTCAATTAGTTTATTTCCCTTTTTTCAAATCTATATTTTTTCACCCCCCCCCCCAAAGAGTTTGTTTTCACTTAATCTTGTTTTAACTCTCTCCTACTTCTAATAAATTTCTTTTAACATTTTAAATTTCTTAATACTTTATACCTGTTCCCAATGATGTCAATATATGGATTTGGGGTATTGTGATTCTGCTATATGTTGTCTCTGATTATTTTTGTTCGTAGTGTAGCCATCACCCTTTTTCCAGGGGTATGTAGCAAGACCTTCTGTGGATACCTGAAGCCATGGGTGGTAATGAACCCCAACCATATAGACAGATTTTTCCTATACATACCTACTTATGGTAAAAGTTTAATTTATTAATTAAACATAGAGATTCATGACAATAAATATTAAGGAAATACAATGATAACAATATACTGTAAAAAAGTTACTCAAACTTATGAATCCGTTGTTTCTGGAATTTAATATTTAATATTTTCAGACCTCAATTGAACTTGGGTTGTTGAAACTACAAAAAAAGCACTCAACAAATGAGGGAGAGGCTACTGTATTTGATTTCCTCTTCCTCGTTTATGTCCTTCCTCTTCTCTCTTTCCCACTCTTTTTCCCACTCTCTTTTTCCCACTCCTCTCCTTCTTTCTTACCCTCTCTTCTTCCTTTTATCCTCCAATTTATTCCTGTCCACAGTCTTCTGCTTATCTATCTTGACTGACCTCAAGTTTGTCAAAACTCTAGCTGAGGAACTTCTTTAAGAACAAAACTGGTGGTAGATTCTTCTAGGGAGGAGTTTTTCTTTGCTTATTTTCTTCCTGTGAAGGCAATACCAACCCCAACTTAAAAATTGCTTACATTTCTTGAAGCCACTAAAAAATACAAAGTCAGTCTGTAAACACATTACTTGCAAACACTGGCTTCATATTATGAATTTTCCAGTAAAATATTTTCTTCTGCTCCCAGGAAATATCTTTTTCCCTCTTCTGCTGATCAGCCAGGGAAGGAAGAATATTGGGTAGGAGCAGGGCAGGGAATTGGGATATCAGGATTTTTGCAAGGATTTTCTTATTAGATTTTTTACTACCAGTTCTTACAGACCCATAAACACAGAAGTTCACTATAACCAGAAAATGGAAAACTCTTCTATTTCACAAGGTTTTTAAAACTAAGGGAACACAACATTCTATATAAATAATACATAAATCCGTAATGTCTATGAGAATTTAGTTACAGAGATTGGCAAAATAATGGTACTGAATAATCTTTTGTTAATTCATAGGCAAAATGATGATGTGCAAACTTAGCAGATTATAATAAAAGGATCATGGGTATTATCTAAAAATTCCATAGGTGTTCATTTTATAATGAACATTATCATAGCAGATATAACACATAGAGGGACAGATTTATTTCTTCAGAAGAATGTGGCTTTTCAAGAGGAAGTTTTAGGTCTTTGGGAAAAAACCCCAAAAGAGCCCTGGCAATAGATGAGGATCCTCACTGCCATGGGGCTGGGTGCTCATGGACACAGAGCACTATCTCTCTGCATATTCTGGCTCTCAGCATCATGGGGTGGCCAGGGTGAGACATGGTGTTTTATTGGCATGACACCTGTCCTAAGAAACATGTTCAGCTTTCAAGTCATGAAAAAGATGTAATATTCTTCGTGGAAACCATGACATATGGGACTGTGTATTAAGAATTAATTATTGGGTACGTTTCAAGTGTCATGAAATATGCTAAATATCAGTAACAGCACAGGGAATAAGAAAACCTTGGTCTTTGGGAGACAAATTTATACAGTTAATCTAGTGGTATTAATTATGATAAAACAGTGACAGTTAAAATTTGCCCATGGGCACAGAGCCTGGTGATGGGACCAAAAGGAAAGCCAGGTGGTCGGGGACAGTGCTACAGCTCACTGTTTCTGTTCCCAAGCCCTAAATCCAACAAATGGGGTACCCACGTAACCATCCCCAGGGCAACTACAGGCTCACACAGCTGCCGGGGTCTCCCATCAGGCCCAGTTCCTACTATTTCTTGAAGATAAAACTTCATGATTATTATGAATTATCTTTTATTTCTCTTATTTCACACAGATGGAATGATAAAATATGCATTATTTTGTATCTTATTTCTTTTCTACAAATATTTATGAGACATATCCATGTTGTTGTATAAAAAATATTAGTTTAGAGGCTGGGGATGTGGCTCAAGCGGTGGCGCGCTCGCCTAGTGCTGGGAGCCATTAGCCAAGTAGGTATGACAATTTCCTTGCCAGCGTACCCCATGTTGCAGTGACATTGAATGTAGGTGACCTTGTTCAAGGACCAAGGCGGATTAGGGCGTTCCGGGTTTAGGTTCCAGGTTTAAGGTTTAAGATTATTCCTGCTGGGAATAGGGCGTATCCTGCTGCCTGAGTTCCCCTTGAGTTCTCACGGGATTCAGACAGTATATTTTGGAGATAGAAGCCCAGTGGAGGTGGATTTTGGGCAGAGAACGTGGATTTCCCCAGAACGTGATTGTAGACGGCTGGTGTGAGTTCGGGAATAAAGAGTTGCTGTTTGAATCTACAAGCTGTGTGGTGGCTCGTGATTTTGTGCCCAGCCAGACTGCGGCAGCCTAGCATGCGTGCGGCCTGGGTTCGTTCGATCCTCAGCACCACATACAAACAAAGATGTTGTATCTGCCGAAAACTAAAAAAATAAATATTAAAAAAATTCTCTCTCTCTCTCTCTCTCTCAAAAAAAAAAAATTAAAAAAATATATATTAGTTTATTTTCATTAATATTATCCCTTTGGGTAAATATTTTGCCATAATTTGTTCATTTCATATTGATGAACATTAGAGTTCTTTTCAGTTTGAGGGTATTTCTATAGAATTACTATGAATTTTTCTATAGAATTGTTACAAATGTTAGAAAAGGTATTTAGCAAATAGCATATATATTATATATATATATATATATATATAAAATTTTTCTATAGAATTGTTACAAGTGTTAGAAAAGATATTTAGCCAATAGCATATATGTATATTTTTTTCAACCTTTGCCACGAATGACACATTTTTATAAAGTGGTTGTATTGATTCAGATTCTCACAATGCATAAGAATTCCTGTTGCTCCAAGGATTCAGGCATTTGGTATTGTTTTAAAGTTTACCCATTGTAGTGGGAGACTTGAAATATGACAGTGTGCTCTATAATCACTGCAAGTGGTTTTGTAAAATGAAGAGTGAATGCTATTATGGGTTTTTCCCATCAAGACTAAGTTTTGAAAGTCCCCAGATTGGAAGGGTAAATAACTGAAATAAAATAGGAAGCCAGATATTTCTAGTGTATAAATCTTTCTGGAGGAAAAAAATCATACAGATTTGGAAAACTGTATTAATATTTGTACCAGTAGATACCAGTGGAGTACATGATAAATTGACATCCTAAAATAAAAAAGAAATTGAAAGATAACATTGTAGTAGGCTATACAGTGTCTCCTAAGACATTAGGACCTAATTCTTGTATAACAGAGTGTATAAGTGTGACTAAGAGTCTCACCATGGCTTGAACAACCTGTGTTTTCCAGGGGGGCTTAAAATTCCATTACTTATATCCTGATAAGAAATAGGCATGAAAGGAGGAGGCTGTGACTTCAAGGCAGAGACTGGGGTGAAATGGCTACAAACCAAGGGATGTGGGCAGCCACCAGGAGCAGGAAGAGAAAGGAGCAGAGTCTGCCTTGAACCCCCCCCAGAGGGAGCGTAGACCTGATTTGGGATTTCTGTCCCCAGAACTGTGAGAAAACATTTCTGTTGTTTCCAGCCACCAGTTCTTGGTAGTTTGTTATAGCAGCAATAGGAAGTGAATACAGCATCAACATCATGATAGAAAATAAAATTTTCTATCACATTAGAAGATGTCCACATCGATGTTCTCCAATATAACCTTCTAAAAAGATGCAAGTGTTCTCCACCTGCTCTAGCCACTGGCCACAAGTGGATACTGGGGTTTGATGAATAGCTTAAACAACAGATGAACTGCATTTTTATTTAACTTTAATTTATCTAAATCTGAATTTAAATATTGTAACTACTGGGTACCATATTGGAGTGCAGTTAGAAAAAAAAACATATACTTCTTCATATTTTTCTTCCATATCCCTTTGTAATCTAAATAAACTATAACATTTTTTCTCCAATGGCAGTCTTTAATTTTTTTTCCTTAGTTTGGAAAATAATTTAATCACGCTAGAAACTGTCTTTATAGTCAATAACGTAAAGCCCAGGCATTTATCTAACCACACAAAATTTACAGATTGGTTTCTTTTTTTTGTTTTGTTTTTAAAAAATGCAAATTGCATTTATCTCTTTTTCAAAAATCATATGTTTACAAAAAGAAAAAGATGTGTTAAATGTATTTATTATGTGCAACTTTTAAAAATTCACTACAATTTAAATTTATCTCTGATGGAATTCATACTAGAGGGGATGCTTAGGTGACCCTCAATTTTTCTCCAACTGAATAAACTGTTGTCTCAAGGGCTGTCTCTGATGTTTCCTGAGAAAAGTAGCCGCGTTTCATTGAGAGAGGAAATGTGGGTCAGGTCTGCCCTTCCATTTGCCCTATTCATAAGTAGCAGTGCTGTGTCACTAAGGTCTCAGCAAGGAGAAATGTGGCTTTGATTATTCGGTGGGAGGAGAGATGCATTCCCTCATCTTCCTAGGAGCCCCGTGGAGGTTTATCTGGGATCTATCTAAAACCTTAAGACTAGACAGGGACTGGTACTTCTTTTCCTTCAATGTTTGCCAGAAGCACTGGGGAGACCGGGTTGGGGGAGCAGGACATGCCTCCCAAGTGAGCCCCATTCTATTTGTGTGCCTCTTGGATGTCACCTTGTGTTTTCTTTTTTTATGCATTTCTTCCAAGAGCATTTTGTCATTTAAGAAATTAGGTGCTTTTCAAGGTTAAAAATAAGAGATTCCCTCTGTCCCACATGGAGAACTTTTGTTCCAGGCCACCGTTTTGAAGTCTTCAGGGTTTCTACTGTTCCTGTTTCCTGACTTGTCTTGAATATAATATGCTTTCCAATTTCAAAGAATCTAAACTCATTTTAAATTATTCTGCTCCCTCTGCACTTGGTTTTCCCTCAAGTTTAGTTGAAACAAGTGCATGCTGTTATTTTTAAAACTTAGTGAGACATCCCACATCTTTGGACTCAGTAAGCCTTCTCCCACAGCTCTGATGCTAATCTTCTTACTCCATCCTGGAAGACTACGGGGAACAAAAAATCTCCATTTAATATTTTGTTTAAAAAGTCACTTATGGCTGCATTACCCAAACATTCATTTCACAAAAGCTAAACATAGTGTATTGATTAAAGCAGTAATTATTTTGCAATGGCAAATACAAAATTAGTTTTTAACCAGAGTCTTCCTGAGAGTCAGGCTGTTACCTTGGGAAGCCAGGATATAAACAATTTAAGTAATTTTTATATAGGCCTTCAATTCGGGTGAACAGTTAAGAAGGCCTACATAGGGTTACCTACTACAGATCATGGTGGAAAATCAATGGCTGACCAAGTAAAAGAGCATATCAAAAAAGCCAAATATAGTATAGACACACGGCTGTGTTGGATCCTTTCATACTGTGCCCAACACATCCACTTCTCCCATGAAACTGTCCTCTTTTAGGTAACACACTGTTATGGTTTGGATGTGAGGTACCCCCCCAAAACTCATGGTACACATGCAGGAATGTTCGAAGGTGAAGTGATTTAGATGATAAGAGCTGTAACCTCATCAATGGATTAATCCATTTGATGGACTAATAACTTTAAAGGATCACTGTTCTGAGTCATAACTGTAGGCAGCTGGGGCAGGGCTAGAAGAAGTAGGTAACTGCGGGCATGCCATTGGGATTGTATGCCCTGTACCTGTCTCTTCTCTCACTCTCTCTGCTTCCGAGCTGCCATGAGCTGAAGGAGCTGAGAGGTTTCCTGTGCAGTGCCCTCCCACCATGATGTCCTGCCTCAACTCAAGCCCAGAGTAATGGAGTCAGTCAACTATGGAGTCACTTCTGAAACTATGACCCCAAACTTTTCTTCCTCTAAGTTGTTCTTGTCAACTACAAAAGCTGACTAACACAACAAATCCTTCCGCTAGCTCTCATTGTGCCAGGGCAAGAGACCCTAACTTGAGTATATGGATTATTTTCCCAGGGCTTTGGTAAGAAATTTCCACAAACAATGTGGCCTGAAACATCAGAAATGTATTCTCTCACAGAGAGAATTGGTTCCTTCTGGAAACCCAGAGAGAAAACCTGTTCCATGCCTTTCCCTCATCTGAAGGGCGCAGGCTTCAACCCTTGGCTTGTAGCTTCACCATTCCTACCGCTGTCTCTGGCTTCACATGGTCTTCTTCCCACTGCATGAGTCTGTACTCTGTGTCTCCATGTGAATTTTCTATAAGGATACAGTCTTCGGATTTAGGGCCCACCCTGACCCAGTATGACGTCACTCTAATTATAACTGTCGAAACTCAATTTCCAAGGAAGCCCGTATCATGAGGTTCTATATAAATATGTGGAAAATAGTATACAGTGCTATACATATTTATTAAATTTGGAAAAAAAAAATCTATGTTTAGATTAGTTTAGTTGGGCAGAGAAATAAATAATTGTGTCACTCAAACCCTGTTCTCTTGTTTAAATTAGATGTTAAATTGTGTAAGATACAGAAGAATTCTTGATACTTGTACTTTGTGTTCAGAACTTGTTGAATTTATTCAGTGAACATTTACTTGTAATCTACTGTATTAAGGCATTTTGAGACAACTTAAAGCATTGTCCCTGCCCTCTAGCAAATTAAATTTGGGAAGAAGAGATGGACAAGTAAATGGTGTAATACTCTGTAAAAAATGTGATTATCCAGGGGCAGGAAACATTTCCACTGTTGGTAGGTGGGTCAGGTATCACCCGTCTTAAAAATGATAAAAATTAGTGCAAAGGAGAATTCCATATGGGAGTAGCTTTTTCAATATCAGAATCTGAAAGGTGACATTATAATTTATTCTTATAATTGGAGTTTGTTTTTCATATATGTGTGTATAGTTAAAGTGAGTGTTTTAATATTGCTTGGAGGACTAATATATTTGTGACATAGATTCATCAATTTGATCAGGATTAGTTGAATTCTACTATTTGTAAAGCATTTTGATAATTCAACTCAAAATGAAAATCTGACCACAACATACCTGTGTTTAAAACACTTTCATGATGTTACATTGATTAGAAAGTCCAGGCTGTTGGTTTGAAATATAATTTTCCCCAGGTCAACAGCTACCTCTGTAGTTCTGTCTTTTCCATGCTACATTCTATGCCCCACTAATATGAACTATTTATATCTCCAAATGCATGAACGGCCTGCTCCTTGAATATATATCCATTTAAGATTATATATCTGACTGGAATTCCTTCTCCTTTGTACTCTACCTATTCAGTTTTTCTATCTTCCAAGATTCAGTTCAGATGAAATCTTGTAAGACTTCTCTGAAGTTCTGGAATAAACCATTTCTTTTCTTTACTCTGATTATATCATATGATCATTTCCAATGAATCATTTATTTATCAAGATATTTCAAAACTAAAGTAGACTGTGGGATATTGGGTAGAGGAGGCAGATACAGCCACCTCATTCATCATCCACATTTCATTATTTAGCAGATGCTCTGTACACACACAAAAAAATGTTTTTGGAAGTGAATTAATATTAGGTGTAAGTGGTACAGATGCTGTTTATTCCCTTGGTGAAAACTGCCTACTGTTTGAGGCTGCATTCATTCTTCTAATGGTTGATCAGGATATAATTCTATAATGCTATATTGAATGGTGATCCAAGGGCCTACAAACTGCTGGAACAATTGTCAAACCAAGTACATTAATTGGTATTCTGAAAGAGCTCTATCAAGGAAGTAACTCAGTGTTCCTTTCTCTAAATATTTCTAGGTCTGTGTTATTTCTAAGTAAGGTTATTTTAAACTATAATCTCATGAAACTCCTTAATGGGTTTTATATATAAATTGTTCATCATCAGAGGAAAAAAATATATTATTCATTCATTAATCTGGGCATGATATCTAGGTTTATATGAAAATAAAAATAACTCAAAGTAAAAATGGGTTTAATAGCTACCAATGTCAAGATATCAATATAAAAAAGTAATTAAAATTGTCACACTAATATATTATGTATGCAGGACATGCTGTATTATTTTCAAGTAATTAGATAAAAAATAAATTCTGTGTGTTATAAATGGAACATTGCAAAAAGAAAAAAGAGAAATGGAACTTGTTGGTAAAAAAAATGGACTTTAGATTCAAGAACATGTAGTGTTCTCTGTTTTTTTTTGTTTTGTTTTGTTTTTTGTTTTTTGTTTAAAAGTACCATGGCTCATGCCTATAATCCCAGCAATTTGGGAGACTGAGACAGGAGGATTGCAAGTTTGAGGCCAGCCCAGCCTCACCAACTTAGAAACTTAGCAACCATAAGCAACTTAGTGAGGCCCTGTCTCAAAATAAAAATTTAAAAGGGCTGGGGATATAGCTCAGTAGTTAAGCACCCCCTGGGTTCAATCCCCAGTACCAAAAAAAAAAAAAAAAACAAAGTAGGTTGCATTTAACACTAGAATTGGAAATCTTTGTAATACAACGGATGTTGTATCTGTATCTATCCATGAATTTATGTATCTACACACATATGTATACATACATATATGTGTATAGATATGTATAGATACATATATGTACATATATATACTTATTGGTGGCTTTCCTTGGTAGTATCCATATAGCAATTGACAGATCATTCTTTTTTTTTCTTATCTTTATTTAATTTATTTATTTTTAAAATTATTTATTTATTTTAATTAGGTATATATGACAGAAGAATGCATTTTGATTCATTGTACACAATTGCAACACAACTGTACATTTCTATGGTTGTACTTGATGTAGCGTCACACCCATATGTGCGGTCATACACGTACCTAGGGCAATGATATCCATCTCATTCCACCATCTTTCCTACCCCCCCCCCCAGCCATCCCTCCCCTTTGCTCAATCAAAGTTCCTCCATTTTTCCCCTGCCTCCCCCATCCCTGTATGGATCAGCATCCACTTATCAGAGAGCACATTCAGCCTTTGTTTTTGGGGGATTGGCTTAGTTCACTTAGCATAATAGTCTCCAACTCCATCCATTTACCTGCAAATGCCATAATTTTATTCTCTTTTAATGCTGAGTAATATTCTATTGTGTATATATACCACAGTTTCTTTATCCATTCATCTAGTGAAGGGCATCTGTCATTTGACCCAGCTATCCCACTGCTTGGTCTATACCCAAAGGACTTAAAATTATACTACATTAATACAGCCACATCAATGTTCGTAGCAGCTTAATTCAAAAGAGTTAAACTGTGGAGAGATCATTCTTATAGCCTTCTGATATCTTTGAGATGTTGAAAAACATACCAGATCATTTGTGTCATAGTCTTTAGTTACTTTAGCAAAGTCAATTTAAAAGTATAGATATTAAAAATAGTAAGATATTACCCCGTGTTAAGCTATGGAAAACATTAGATCCTCAGTGGGTCTCATTCCTGAAACAATGTTTAAAGGTGACTTTGAATTGAAAATAAATTTTAAGGAGGAAAAAATAGTACATTATCATTTGTAATGTCTGTGGAGATATCTGTTACCAACAATTAATTTTTAAGCACCAATTTGTTTACTTGTAAATTAACTAGTATTGAGTGTGTTCAATAAGATAATGTAGTGGACATGTAGATACAAGATATTAACAGATGTCAGTTCGTATTTTGCAGGACCATTTAGGATGACTCTGATTTGTAGGTAGATTCACATTGTATTACTTACTTACTGCGTGAATTTTAAAATTTACTCTCAAGAACTTTAAAAGTTATGTTGACACTTAAAACCAACAGTTTGGGGTTAAAAGCAACTTAAAATTACTGATAAAGACTAACATGCAATTAAATCCATGTTTGCTGTTCTGAATTACGAATAACAATGTATTTGTATTGTAGGATTTACAGAGCATTTGGTTTTCATTGTACAGAGTAGTCCAAAGTTCTTCCCATGAAATAATTTTCCAAGAAAATTAAAGATTGAAACCAAAGTATACCCACATGTTACCATAGCTGGTTGAAGATAAGAATAATGAAAAGAAACTATGTTGTGGCATGTTTTATAAATGAGATGTTTTGATTAATACAGAAGGGCCATTTGTGCGTTCTACAAGAACATTAAAGCTGAAAATTTCCCCAAAGACCTTCCAGCCCCATCCCTTCTTTTACTAAGGAGGAGACCAAAATCCACAGGGTCGTGTGGCTTACACAAATGAGCTAATTGCAGACTTGGAAATCCAGGTGCAGCAATCTCTAGCATTGCTTTCTTCCTGACAGTCTCTCACCTCTCCTCTCCTTGATTCTTCTTGTCTTCTTCTCCACCGCCAAGGCTTTTTGCAGTCTCAGTGATAGATAGCCCACACAAAATTATTTTGTAGACTCTAATGAATATAAATATCATCCGGCCCATCAATTATCAATGCAAGAACATATAGGTGGAGATATTCAGCAAGAAAAATACCTCCATAATATCACACATTCCACATTTCTAAAAGGAAATTGAAATGACTGATCTTCTTTCTAACACACTCATTTAAGACCAGCTTGCAAATAAACACGACTCAAGCTTGCATGGCATTTTGGTGCAGAAAGTTTATCAATCTCAGTCAGCACATTTCCTGAGGTAATCCTACCTCCCGAGATGTTTTAACTACCTTTTACACATAAGGTAATCCTTATTTATGTTAGGTGATTACAAAGAGTATTAAAGTCTCAGTTACAGTGATACAGTTCATCAACATTTCACCTAAAACCCCTGTTTAATGTGAGGGAAGAAATAAAATTTAAAACACTGCAAATATATATAAGAGATTCTTTTATTAGCTTTTATTCTTGAGTTGTTAGTCTTAATTATCACCTACTTAAATTAGCTTAGCTATGGAGAGAAGAGCAAATATTTAAGATAGCAGTTATCACCTTCATGAATTAAAAGTAACAATACAATAAAATGATTATTTAGTATGCTGACTTTTAAAATTTCAATCTAAATCACTTGAATCAGCAATCAGTCATTTTGAAACTTTATTTTACTCTTACTAGAATAATATCATATCTTTTATATTTAAGGTTGACAACAGTTACCACGCTTTTTAAATTTACTTTTTGTATTTCTAGGGGAAATGTATATGTAATAATTTCTTAGGCTCAAAATATTGTCATGTTAGTCTTTCTTGTTTGGTGGACTGGAATGAGTTAAAGAAGGTGTCTAATGTTCCATTTCACTTTCCATGAATGGGGGACAATCTTCAAAAAGAGAAGGCAACACTTTTTAGACCTTCTGAACACTTTGCCCCCAAGCACCCCCATAGGATCCTCCCAAGGAGGAAATTCCTTGCATGTGGAATGGGGTGATCTGATGTCACGGTTTTAAGTTGCTTATACAGACACAGACTTAGCGTCTCTGGATTTGTTCATGGCTTCTTAGAAAATAACTTGTGAGCTAGGGAACCCTTGAGGTGTTAACTGAGATACTTCACAATGCAAAGATTCCCGTGTGAGGTCATCAGCTGCAGGGTCATCAGAGACCTTCCTATCACTCCAGGCCAGAGAGCGAATGTCTGACGCTGGAGAAAACAGTTCAAGGGAAAGGGCACAGTGTGCACCAGATCCCCTTTCACTGTGCTTGCCCCTCAGCTCTAATGGCGTCCTCTTCAGCCTGTTGGCGAGGGAGCAATTCCTGTCCTAGGATTGTGGGGACTTGAACAGGTGGCACTATACAGATGAGATCAGCAGCAGTTTATGAGAGATGTACGCCAACAGCCCTGGCA
Organism: Marmota flaviventris; assembly: GCF_047511675.1. Classification (NCBI taxonomy): domain Eukaryota; kingdom Metazoa; phylum Chordata; class Mammalia; order Rodentia; family Sciuridae; genus Marmota; species Marmota flaviventris. Next base: position 9,299,792 of record NC_092498.1, on the reverse strand, counting down.
GGAATCGCCTCATGACTGGCAGGCCCAGCTAGGATTGCCCTTGGGAACAGAATGAACTGCCAGGACTGGGAGGCAGCTTTGAGGTGGCAGGAGGGTGTTCTGTCCCTGCCTCCACAGAGGATGCAACAGGCTGGTTTGAATAAATCTGCTCCATTGGGAGGCAGGGAAGGGGCACCCACCACTGAGGGATAAGCAGGAGCTGTCTCCTCCCTGACAGGAGGGGTACCCAATTAGGTTGCCTCACCCACGTGAGCAGGGTTGGAGGGGAGCTTGCAGCTGGGCCACCTGAGACTCTCCTGGCTTCTCCTGGTGTCAAGGCTCACATGACATCGGGCCTTACTTTAGGCGCTGCACCATCACCTCTTGTTTTCTTATTTCCCCCAATTTTTGGTAATGTTGTACTCTAAATGAGATACCTGACTTGTGTGAATCTAATCTGACCATCGGACCCTAATACCAGGACTTTACTACTAAAGTAACTAGGGTTCCTTTATGAGTGTTAGCTACATCCACAGCCTGTGTGGTCCCATGCAATGTGTCCCTCCCTGTTGTCACCTGATATTGTTTATTTATTGGTTTTTGCTATTTTAAACTTGTGAAAGTAGCCACATTCGTGTACCATAGGAAATTAATTGAGAATGGAATGGGCAAGTGGCTCCTTAAACTTACTTGGAAATATCAATTTTTTTTTTTTTTTTTTTACTGGTGGGAAGCCCCTTTCCCATCATTGCATTTATATAGAAAAGATGATCATTTCCCCCAAATATTTCACAAGCTTTTTGTGTTTTGCAAAGGACAGTGTGAACACATGGCTGAGTTCACTGTCGTCTGGGTTTGACTCTGAGAACAATGGAATTTAGAGTACAGAGCACCTCTGGTTCATGCTTACTCCAAATTTTATTGTTTCCTCCATCTATCAGCGGGAGGGCGTATATTGACACAAAATAAGGCATGTTTCCTAATGTAAACTCAACAAGGAGAAGCAAAAAGCAAGTTTCATAACTATGGCAATATTTATCTGAATGAGCAACTGAGAACCATACCTGACCTTCCTCCACCACTGTGGAACATCTAGTTTTCCTCTTTTAAAAATAGTAATTTATGTCACTCATTTTTTTTTAATTCATTTATTCTCATAGCTTCTTTATAAAATGCTTTAAAACAAACCATACTTCATGCTTTGGTCAAGGCAAATGTCAACATAGATTGAGGTTTGTCAACCTGGATACTGCCTAAGTTTTTGGCAGCTAATCCTTTGTTGTAGGGGAGGAAGGGGCCACTTTGTGTGAGGCAGAATCTTTGGCCACATCCCTGGCCCCTGCCCATTGAATGGTCACAGAACTTCAGGCCTTCCGGGTTCTGACAACCAATCCTGACTCCAGATACTGACTAGTGTCTCCAGGGGACAAAACTGCAAGAATTCTGGCATAGGTCTGCCAAGTGCCACCTGGTAATTGATTCACTATATTGTTAGGCACTGTGACAGGAAGAAAATGGACACATTATAAAAATTGAATCAAAGTTCATTTTATATACAGATTAGTGGCCTGTTATGTGCAGAAAGCACATCCTGCAGATGGACAGTTCCTTAGACTTTATATTGATTAGGACAATAGTGATGGTATTAAAGTAGACCTACAGATGTCGATTGCTTGTGTGTATACTGCATATGGAATAAGTAGTATATCATCTTGTCAGCCTACACATTACCAAAATAAAGGTAACCCCCTTAAATCCTCATACCTTCTACCTGTGATTTACAGAGAATCATGCAAAATTTAGAAAGTTGAATATAAGCTGAATTATTTTAACTACCATCTCCTGCCTTTGGGGGTCATAAGCTATCTTTTTAAGCTATCTTTTCAATTTGTATCTATACTTTTTTGGGTTAATTGTACAGTTCCCTATTGTGAGCATAGGTTTGAGGTCAAAATAGGATTGACTGGCTCTTTTTACCTGGTTTAGGGTGAAGATTATTTATCTGGTTGTCCCCTTGCATCTCACATTTACAACAGACGGCTAAACCCACAGGAAAAATCATAGAATACACCTTGCTAATACACTACAAATTTACATTGTTTTCATACACTCCACTCACATTTGAGCATTCATTCATGATACAGACCATGGTTGATTTTCTCAAAAATAGAGTAAATAAATAAATAAAATAGCTCTGCCCTACTTTGCTTCCGATTCAGAAACTCTTTTGCTGATTAAAGAAAAGAAGGCCCATTAGGGTCCTGGTAAGAAATGGAATTATGCCAGTGGGTTCTCTGAGATTTTGAGGATGAAGTCATTTTATTAATCCTGTTTATTCAAAAATGAACATAGGGGAGCACCCTATGTAGACAGGATAAAATCTGTGCTATATATGGACTGGGATTGTGGCTTGGTAGTAGAGCACTTGCCTAGCACTTCTGAGGCCCTGAGTTCAGTTCTCAGCATGCATAAATAAATAAATAGATAGATAAATAAATAAATAAAGGTGTTGTGCCATCCATCCACAACGAAAGTATTAAAATATATATATGCATCTAACGTTCAAACAGTTGTTTCAGTGGCTGACTTAACTTTGTTTGACTGATCTTTCTATTGCTTTTAAATTGAACTGACCACATCAAAGAGCTATATGGATAATTCCAACATCCTCAATCCTCAATATGGTTCAAATGATCCAGTCACTTAGCATTTTGACCATAAAATTGGAGGTGGGGTTTATTTGGAAATTTGGGGTTCTCTCTCTCTCTCTCTCTCTCTCTCTCTCTCTCTCTCTCTCTCTCTCTCCCTGTGTGTCTGTTTGGGGTAGATAAGGAAAATAAATGCTCTTAATGATGTTTTATTTCCAGTTATATAGTGGGTCCAAACTTCAAAGTTAAGCATGTTATTAGTCCATGCTTGATTTTTAGTTAAGGAAAGAAAGGATGATTTGGTTAACTAAGTTAACGTTTGTTAGATGAATTCTCACTAGTTTGAATTAGACATATATCTAGTAGGAAAGATTAAAATTAGAAAATAAGTAACAACTAGCATTTATTAAGTATTTCTGGCTTACATGTATTATGTGCTTTCAAAAATGCTGCAAAATAGGTTGTTAAATTCCCATTTTGCAATGTGCATACCAAAATTGAAGAAATAAAATAGCTTACACCTCACATTGAATAACGTCAGTTTAACTTGCTCTTTCACCAAAGCATGTTGGCTCTTGCAGGCCACCTAAAATCAGAGCATAACAGATTCATGATAAGAACCACTGTAATAATAATAATTATTGCTATGATTATAGTAGCCAGCATATATCGAGCATTGATTATGTGTCAGATGTTGGGCTAAGTACCTTATTTATAACTCATAATACTGCAGCAGCTTAGTAATTATTATTTCCATTTTGTCAATGAGAAAACTACAGATTAAATAAATTTTTGTCCATTCATCCAGCCAAGGAATGTAAAATCCGGCATGATGATGAATTTGTCTGCTTATTGGTTGCTTATTCTAGAATGCTTCCAAAAGAACAATGGAAAAAGTTTCTCTGTGCCTGACTAGAGCACAATAGAGATAAATTAAAATTTTCCTTAAGAATAGCTATTTGAAAATTATCACAAAAAGGGAAGTGATTGAATAAATTATGTTGACAACCATTGCAAACTATTTGAAGAATTTTCGATGATAACAAAAAATGGCTACTTATTCAGTAGAGAAAAGCAGTATATAAAATTTCTGTTGCAGAGCGATATCTCTTCACCTATCAGTTTGGTGAAAGAGAAAAGGGTGCAAAAATACATCAAAATTCTAACCATATTTATTTCTTAGCTGTGACATTATGAATCATCTAGATTTCCCCCCTACTTTTCTTACCACTAATATTCTGGAACTGTATCACTAACATTAGAAAATCATTATAACTGGGTGGGTGATACATGCCTGTAATCCCAGTGGCTCAGGAGGTTGATATATGAGGATCAAAGCTAGCCTCAGCAAAAGGGAGGTACTAAGCAACTCAGTGAGACTCTGTCTCTAAATAAAATACAAAATAGGGCTGGGGAAGTGGCTCAGTGGCCTAGTGCCCCTGAGATATCCAGTACCCCTTCCCAAAATAAATCATTATGATCACAGAAACAGAAATATCACCTGATCCCACTAACATGAGGTACCTAAAAGTAGTCAAGGTCAAAGGCATAGAATCAGAGTGGGATGGTGACTGCTAGGGTCTGGAGAGAAGGGAAGAGAAAATACTCACCAATGGGCATAAAGTTCCAGTTAAACAAGATCAACAAGCTCTAGAAAATTTCCATGCAAAACTATACTTCTAGATAAAATAATGTATTGACACTTAAAAATTTGTTAAGGAGTTTGATTTCATGTTGCCTTCTTCTCACAATTTTTTAAGTCTTATTAGCTGAAGCATGAAAAACTAAATTATAAATAATTTTCTAAACGAACACACTTTTCAAATATATGCAAGATCTGAATCTCAACTTACAAATTCAGATGTACATGGAAGTTCTTACACCTTTTTTTTATCAGCAATGTTAATTTAAAGTGCCCATCCAGCTGTTATTTTGGGAAACTTAAATCTAAATCCGTCTTGGTGTCAATCCATTTTGAAGTCTGATTGTGACACTGTGTATTGACAGGTTACTCTCCAGAAGAATTCGATCTAATACTTACAGTACCACTATCCACTGCCCTCCTCTCCCACGCCCAGTGGGTATACAGCATCTCTGGCAGACTTGGGCACTTGAACCAACTGGGAACCTATTAATAGTCCACATAGATTAATCATCCCAAATAGCAACCAGTTTCTTTATTCAAAAGAAAATGTAAATTGTGGTGAATAGTTTACTTAATGTGCAAGTGCTAACAATATTATTTAAAAAATTCTTCCTCAATATATGTATAAAAGTAATACTATCAAAGTACCCCAAAATCTATATTTGAAATGTCATATGAAAAAAATCTCTATAACCTTTATATGTTGTGATTAATTTGTCACAATTTGTTTGAATACTATGTAGAATGCTCAAAATCGTAATAATTTAAAGACTGTAATGTTCATAATGAAAAGACAATATAAAAGCACATTCTGTAGGTCAAAAGGAGAGAAAGTACACAGAAGTACAATGACAGTTTTTTCCTATTGTATTATCAATTTTCAAAATAAGTAATTGTGCTTTTTATTGATCTCGAATACAGTCATGTATGGTTTTCTATGTCATAGACATACATAGACTCCATCTGCAAACATTTGCCTGACAATGTCAATTTTTAGTTTCGAACAGAATATGTATGCACAGGGATTATTTGAGTTAACCGTACTTTGAAGTGGAACATTATCCTTTATGATAAGTGATACGATATAATGAAAAGAGATGGTTCTTAGGGTTTAGATGCAAAGTAAATGCTACGCTTATTTAATGGGTGATTTGAGATGGTTACTTAAGCTTTGCAAATCCACTTTTCTGATACCTCACAATGGGAGCAATACTGCTTACTCCATAGATTTGTCATGGGGATTAAATGAGATACTAAGGGTAATGTGCTTAGTACAATGGTTGACTTAAGGTAAACACTTACAAATATTGGCTACTATTGTTATAGCTGCTGCTATTCACATTCCCTAGTTCCTCCATTTGGTTACACATAGAATTATTAAGAAACTATTTGTTTACTATGGTATCAACTCCAAGATGCATTTTATTACCCAGCATCTGTTATTAATCTCACAAGAAAATATATCTTAAGCATTAATTAGACATCAAAAATGAGGTCTCAATGCTTGCCTGGAGGAAAAATGTTTTCTAGAAGGAGTTCTAGTTTATATTTCTAGAAAAATATAATTTTCCTGCTCTCATAGGTAAGGTTCTCTGCAGTAACTGACTTCAAAGAATAGCAGCAGACAAAGGCACAGAGCCAGAAAAGGTTGAACGGCGATGGGCCTCTTGGATATCACCTCATCCAGCACTTAAGGTTATAGATAAACAAGGAGAGTTTCCTGAAAGAGGGAAAGTAGCTGCCCATGAAATCACCCATTAGAACAAGTAGAATGACCCTATTGAAACTGGTGTAGGACTCACCTAGTCCTCTTCCTCTGTGTTGCATCAAAAGTAACCTGCTTGTGATCATTTCCTTATTAAAACTCTACTTTGTTATTTAAATGGACAGATGGAATGGTGTGTATTTATCGTGTACAGCACAATGTTTTGCAGAGTAAATGCATTGTGAAATGGTCAGACCTCAGTGACAAACGCACACCCTCACAGCCATCACTGTTGGTGCGGACACTCCACAGCCACTCTGCATTTTCTACAGTACCATGTTCTGTCATTTTCTGGAGACATCATGTGGACAGCAGTTCTTGTGAACCTATTCTATCCCCCACCTTATGTCTCCTTTGGCCAAAGTGTAACCCGTCACTGCTCTCCCCTATGCAATGTAGCCTCTGGAAGCTACTGTTCAACCCTCTACCTCTGTAGCTTCTTTTTCCAATTCCCCATGTATGTGAAAACATGCAACATCTGTCTTTCTTTGTCTGGCTCATTTCCCTTGACATAGTGTCCTCGAGGCTCACCCATGTTGTCATGAGTGATAGGGTGTCATTCTTTTTGTGGCTGAATATTACTACACACACACCAACACTTTTCTTTGTCCTTCTAGAATCCCATCAGTAGGTAGTTTTGGAGCCCAAACATTCTACCTTTCATGTAGTAAATCTCTTGAAATATTTTGGAAAGAGTGAATCTTTATTTTATCTATCAGAAATATAAAATGATTTTGTGGTAATGAGTAATTAATGTTTCAGAAAGTTACATTAGAATTGAATTCTTCAGTCACAGGTGTGGGGTGCAGTGGGACTCCTTCACTCTTGGAAATGATACTGATCCATAGTTATGGGTGAAGAGATGAAGAAAAACTCAAGTGTTTCTGAGAAGTGAAAAGAATTATGGCAAACTCAGCGGATCTATGAAAGGGTTTATTGAGTCTAGCGAAGTAGAGAATGTTCAAGTTTTTTAAGTGATATTTAAATAATAAGTTAATTCATATGAAAATCAGGAACAGAAGGCAGGAATATTTAATAATTAACGTACTTTTGGACATAAGGAATTAACATATGTATTTGCTAAGAAAACCTGAGGCTCAGCTTATCAATGCTACCAAAATCATTATGCAAATCACTCTTATCAAGTCACAGTTTTGATTTCTCCAAATTATATGATCATTTTAGCATCATAAGTGAACAAGGATAAATAAGGTAGTCAATAGTTACAGCACCTTTTGAGAAAGAGATACAAAGGGAAAGGGAGATGGAAAGAAATAGAGAAGGCTAGCTCATTAAAATGCATACAAAGTGAATGTTTGGTAACAGCACTATTTTCAATCTTTAACAAATGTCCTTTAGTGATTCCTACCTTTTAAAATGACATGTTCAAATTGCAGTAGGTATAAATATAATATTCTTTATGCTAAAATTCTGACTTACCATTAATATGCTATTTGATATATTCTTTTGACTTTTAATTTTGTTTTTTTTTAGAAATGCTATTTTGAGCACTGATGAGAGATTATTAAAATTCCAATGTCAATGAAACTGATAAATTAGAATTATCCTGACAAATAGCTCATAAAATTGTTCCACATAGTAAGAAAAGAAAAAATAACATTTTGCACTCCCAAATTCCTTCCTCTGATCCACAGTTCTTATTCTACTATGAAAACTTTTCTGCTGTATAATGAGTACAGACTACTTGATAAAAAGGTAGCGTCTCATCTGCTAGCTGATGTGGAAGAACTCCCCACCCCACTCTGTAGATTTGACATTATTTTCTCTCTGCTCTTTGCAGAAGGCAAGTGTTGCTTTAATTCTCTTGAATGCACACATGCTTCTCTCCCCTCCCTACCTCTCTTCCACATCTCCAGCCAACAGTGCTTAGATTATATTTTTCCATAAATAATTACGAAATATTTGTTTAGTCAGAGAGGAGCTTATTAATGTTAATATGTCTTAAATAAAGGAAAATGAAGAAGGATCTCTAGTGAACAAAAATGATGCTTCCCATCTCCAACAGCCATGTATCTAACAGATATCCTCTTCAAGGGTGTTAAGAAGTTCATTGACATCATTTCACACTAGAAAGCCAATTTTTAATAACTAAAACTCTGTAAATCCTTCATCCATTTTGCAAAATTTCCAGAACTCAAATTTCCTATAAAATACACCATTGAAAGCATTTGATCTGCCTAAATGAAACCCACTATCATCTACAGCCTTGTCCAAACCCCAGCTCCTTCTTAATTAGCCATGACTTTATACAAGTTACTGGCCCTTTCTAAATTCAATTTCCTATTTGCAATGTACATATAGAAGTTGCTGTTTTTCATATTGTAAAACTGAGTAGGTTAACAGAAAACGGTAATCACAGAGTAATTATAAAATAAATGTCAACCATTTGAATCTTCTCTAGGAGACTATTATTACCTGTTCTAAGTCAAATAAGAATGAAATAAAATTGTAGACAAAATCCATTCCTAATTAATAATCCAGTTTTGAATCCATAAAATATACTGTATTTTTCAGAATTATTTATCATGTGGTTATCCTATGGTTATTTATGCATTTCCTAACTTCATTTGCAAAACAACTTAAAGCAATTCCAAAGATAGTTTTCTTTAGGCCCCTTTTAAATTTTCTTCAGATTTATACTTGTATTTGTATACTCTGTTTTCTTAAGCTTTGCTAAGAGAATAACTTGAATAAAAACACAAAACTTTACAATGTAAAAAAAAAAAAAAGAATAAGACTGCTCAAATGATTCAAGAAGTTGAAGGAGTATTATTCTCCTATGCAATTTAAGATGATCTCTTCTAATTCTTATATTTAAACACCAGGTAAGAGAAATCCAGAGTGACTTGATTGCAAGTCACTGTTTAGTGGCAAACGGTCTAGAATCCACATATCTCTGCTCTGGATCGTTTTCCTCCTCATTTCCCATTTCTTTTATGTTCAGTTTGACCTATATGTTAAGATGTCATTTAGGAGTTAATGTTTATCAGTATGTTCTTCAGTCCATTATCAACTTCTTGAATGTGTGAATTGTCTTCGACACAGCATTCCTATCTTCCTGAGCATTCCCAAATGTAAAGTGCACAAAGCAGGAACTCATTTTTAAGTGGACAGGGTTAAAAGTCAGGACAAGATCTCATTTTTTTTAATGGACATGGTTAAAAGTCTCTTTGTGATTTCACTTCAATTCCAGTGGATATTGGAGTCAGGAGTCTGCAAGGAAATAGAGAAAGTGGTACCTCTTGTAATCTTGGTTCATCTTTTTCGTATCTATCTACTTTCCAAATGCTAGGGTATAAGAAGTATGGAGGCAGTTTTACAGAGGAGCAGAGAGCATGTTAATTCAGAGGTCTAAGAGCAAAAACCCGACACCTGCAGCTGGAGCTTGATGTACAAATGCTGGAAGGCAGTAAAGGTCATACTGACCTGTTATTTAAGTAGGAGAGAGAAAAAAGTCCTCTCAGTGATCCATAACGGTCCTTCAAACTGGACTAATGATGTCAGTAGAGTGAAACTCCTAGCAGCTCATTGCCAGTCCTAAGGTTATTTCATTCAACTCTTTTACTCTACAGCCAACATATCAGAGGAGTTAGAGTCTCACCTCTGTTTGCCAAAAATGAGGGTGAGAAAACAGTAGTCAGACCTCAGATTGCCATCTCCCTGTGCTTTAGTCAGCCAGCCAAAGTCTCTAGGGATGCCTTACTTAAAAACTCAACAGCATAACATGCTGAAAACTGTTTTTTTCTTGATAGATATATCTGGTAGAAATTTCTGAGGAATTGGATTTTTGTAAATTTTATTTAAATTTACAGGATATTTTCAGTTTCCTCAAATTGTTGATATGTTCAATTTAAATTATAGACTAATAATCGCTTGTGTTTACACAGAGGATAACTAGTTGTTCTGAGAAGTTGAATCTGAGCACAGTGCACAGACTCACAACAGTGGCAGAGTAGTGAAGATGAAAAATGTTGGCATAAATCATTACACAGGTTCTCTTTCCCTAATATCAACCACAGTGGATATTTATTTCCTTTGTTATTTAGAAGATCATATGTTAAATTCTTTCTTAGATGATTTGAAATACTATAACAGAGTGCCACGGACTGTTGACTTATAAAGAACAGAAATCAATGCATTTCTCACACAGTTCTGGATTCTGGTAGTTTGAGAACAGAGCCAGAACCCAGTAGGTTCTGGTGAGGGCAATCCAGGTGGCAGACTTCCAACTCCTCCTGTATCCACATGGGGTGGGAAGACAGTGGGATGGCTTTCCTGGCCTCTTTTTATAAGAGAACCAGTCCCACTCACCAGAGCTCCACCCCCATGATGTAATCACCTGACCCAGGTCCCACAAATACTCACATTTGGGATTAGATTTCAATACATGAATTTGAGGAGGGACAAACATGCTGTCCATAGCAAACTAGAGCACCAATGGTACTATCTCAAAGAATAATATTTTAACGTGATTCTTTTTAATGACAGTGCCACAATATTTACGGCAGTGACTAATCCCACAACTCCTCTGTTCTACATACTTCATGTGTCCATGAGAAGAGATAATCTGAACTGTCTCTGCAGTGTAAAATTCTGGATCCAATAGGCTCCTACTTTGGGAAAATTAATTTTTGAACGTTGTATTCTTTGTCATTGAAAATGAAAAAGAAAAAAAATGATGTTTGATTGATAAAAAGTATAATCACCATGACTAATATTTGAAAGAACTGATGAAGTCTCCTTAGCTCAATGCCAAGTTAACCCAGTGCCCTCAATAAGCAATTACCAAAAACTTACAGCTTCAAGTTGACATTTATTACTTCTGTTTCCAGGCATCAGGTGCCAGGAGTGGTTTGGGCAGGGCCTTCTGCTCAGAGTCTCACAATGCTGCCCACATGGTTCAATCCAGGCTCTGGTCTCATCTGAGGCTGGGGCTTCCAGAGCCCCTCCAGCCGTGTAGCTGTAGCTCTCATGGTGCTTGCGTCTTCAGAAACATCAGGAAAGCATCTGTTGCTTTTAATCACGAATCTCTACATCCTTTTGAAGAGTCCACCTGCTTGAATCAGTACAGGAACCTGGAAGGGTCATGTTTATGGGACCACTGGGCAGGGCTGTAATCTCCAGTTCATCAAACCTGCATCAAGGTGTTGCTCTCAGAGTATTTCGTAGGTGAAATTGGTCTCCTTAGTTAATTAACTTTAAGAAAGTTTCCATGATAGTCCAGATAGTCCTCATCCAATCAGTTAAAAATCCTTAAGAGAAGAGATGAGAAAAATCCTTAAGAGAAGAATTCTGTTTCCCTGAAGAAAACAGAATTCTGCCCACGGGCAGGGCTTCTGTCCAAGCATGGCCATCTACCCTTCCAAACAACCTGTCCTGTGGGTTGCAAAGCCAGCTCTTACAATGCATAAGCAATTCCTCGAAAGAAATCCTGATATAAGTTTGTCTTCCTGGTTGTTTCTCTACTGGATTCCAACTGACCCAGGGCCTCACCTGCATCTGCAGCATCCTCTCCCTTGGCCAAAGCACATAACCATGATCAGAGTGCACCTGCCCTATGCACAGATTCTGCCACACGCAAGGGCGGGGAGTACAGGCTTAGGACTTTGGTAACTATCTCAGAATTCTGCCTTTCATATATTTTAATACTTTTTTGCTTTTTTTTTTTTTCATTTCCAAAAATTTCTATTAAATGGGAAACAGAAAGTAGGATTTTCTGGGACAGGAAAGTAAGAAAATAGGTGGGAGAGAAGGGAAGGAAGGGATCACATGTAGCATGGGGTTTAAGTAAAGATACAAAAAGTGGATCCATATTGACAATTGTAGATCCAGTTCCCCAAAATGCTTCCGTCCCTAATCTCAAAGTTGTTTGCTATGTGCAATATTTCTTCCCCTGAATTCAGAGCAGGGATGTCTAGTAGAAATGTTTGTGGTGAAGAAAATATTCTATATCTGCAGTGTTCAAGACAGTAGCCACTAGCCATATGCAGCTACTGAGCATTGAGATGTGGCTACTATGATTTAGAAATTTATTTTTTAATTTTATTAATTTTAACTAATTGAAGTTTAAATAACCACATATTTGGCTGGTGACTGCAGTGTTGGGCAGCACAGCACTGGAGGAATAATGGACCTGTCACAGATGGACTTTTATAGGAACCTCAACAACCTTGGCCATAAATAAGACCTATGAAATGTCCACAGTCTCAGCATTTGTTTTATTAATGTGAACTTGATAAACAATTTACCTGAAAATCTACTTTTAACCTGAAACGAAATGGAGCAGTCCAGTACTATTCTGTTTGCATACTACAATTTTATATGCTTTGTTTCACCTTAAAGAAAATATGTTTAGCTTATCTAGAACTACAGAAAGAAATTAAGTATAGGATATAGTTTCTTTTTGCATGGAAAGTATAATCTTTTCAAGGGGACTAGATGTACCTGAAACAATCCAATGAAAATGTAAGCAGGCATCATGGAGAAACAGAAAAAGTATTTGTGTGTCAGGGGCAAATGACCTATTCATTTTTTCTGGATCCTAAAACATGGATGGACAGTCCATTTTCAAGGTTTAATACTCTCAGATATGTCACTGTGTTACCGTACTTTCAATAAATTGCTGTTGGGAAATTCTGAACTTCAGTTCCCAGCTGAGTGTCTATCCAGAAGCTGGATCCTAGAGAAATCAGAGGGACACTGGCACAGCTGATCCCTGCAGGGCCCACCCAGTGCTCAGATTCCTAGCCTACCTGTGGTTCTACCAGAATGTTGGACTTCAGGGAACTTTGGATTCACATTTGTCACTAAACTGGAGAGTCACAAAGTCTTTCCAGGAGTAGAGAGGACAGAGATGCAAGGACTGAGAAGGATGTTCAGAGCTGTGGGCTTCATGGGGCATAGAGCCTGGATTTCATGTCTGGCCACTTCAGCCTGCAGAGATTGCTCTTAACTCTACTAATATGGGGGCTGAGGAATAATGGGGAAAGAATCTCATTTAGAGTGGGTTTATATCAGAACACCACAACCATTTGAAGCTTAGATATATCTGTTTTCAAAAGAAGCATTAAGCAAAGGAAAGGGACCCCTGGCTGCCTTTGTGTGCATGTATATCTGTTTTTCCTCGGGCCCAGGCTTTGGGTGAGTGGCTCAGCTTCTCTTTTATCCCAACGCCTCATTATATCTCCCTCCACGTCTCCATCTGACTGGAGCTCTTGCTGGTGCTCCTCCAGCTGTTCCACCCCAGCCTCATTCTTCCATTTTTCTGTGTAAAGCAATTCAACGCAGCCTTTGTCCCTGGTGCTCTGGGGCCCATCATTTCATCTGCAAATGTCCCTTCAAAGAGTGGAGTTAAATTTCCTCCATAAGAGAAAGTCTTCAGCCATGTTTTCAGATAGTGGATTTTTCTTCTTTCCAATAAGAAATGAGATGAAATGGTCCAAGTTACATAGCTAATGAAGAGAGAGAAGATGACACTGAAAAGGGGTTACATGCATCCTGCCACACTGTCGTCACAGCAGCAGGGCCCCCTGTGCCTCACCCCCCATTGAACCATTCATATTGTGCTTTAATTATCTCCCTACATGACCGCAGTCCCCAAACATGAAATGAGTTCCTCATGGCAGAGAAAGTCTCATATCAATTTTTGTAACCCCAGGCCCCAGCATGCTGCCTGGCACCTAATTATAGCAATCAATAAATGCTTAATAGGGTCATCATTCATTTAACAAATATTCCCTGCCCGGATGAGAAAGCAATGTTTAAGCTGAGATCTACAAAACGAGTCAGAATAAGACTAGTTAAAAACAATGCAAGGATAAGGGCTGAGGGAGTAGCATGGAGTGAGTGAACTAATAAGATGAAGAAGGAAGGAAAAGGTGGCTTATTCCATAGTACTAGACAGGGGTGGGGATATTTGGTTTCAGGTCATTCTTGAGAGTTCTGGATATCTATATTAACAACTCTTTGAGGCCATAATATTCATTTATTCAACTAAAATTACTGACTACCAACTATGTACAAGGGGCTTGGATATGCCCATGTTGAAGAAATCTCTGTGTCTTCATGGGGAGACCAACATTAAGATCTGACCTTTGTGCTCTCCTTGGAGAGTGTTGATACTCTGAGGTTAATAGGTCCATCGTAATATGGAGCTAGGGGAAAACTCCCTAGGGGAGGTGATGGTTGGGATGAGCTTTGGAGGTACGTGAAGGTGGGAGAAAGGGTCATGCTCCACATAGATGAAAGGGCATCTACAAAGCTCCAAGAACACGAAGGCGAGACTGGTGTGGCTGCAGCACAGAGGAAAGTGTGGTTTGGTGTGACATAACGGTCGAGAGTGGAGAGATCCTGCCAATACGTGTCGCTGATTTCTAGTTTGATTCTGTGAAATGCTATTGAAGTATTGTAAGCAACAAGTTCATGTGTGTTGGAGGTAATGGCCCTGGGGGAACTCTCACATGGTCATATATGTTTTGTGTATAGGACAAACCTGATGGTAGCAAGAGAGGGCTCAGCATGCCAGTCAGTGGGAGGAAACTGTGGTCCAGGTGACAGGTGACAGCTTGTCTTGCATTGGCGGTATGAGAGTGGGACTAAGTAGAAGAATTTAAGGAATATAAGAAGGTAAAATACCCAGGGCTGGTGCTGGACTTATTAAGGGCTATTGTGGGAAGAAGTGATGGAGATGCCTGCCAAATGACTTTCTGTCCTCACCAGCTCTTGAGCAATGCCATGTGCAAAACAATAGAGAGACGGATGGTAGGTTCAAAGAAAGGTTCAAAATTTATTCTTTTAAATGTTCAATATTTAGTGCTTTTATGGCATCCACAAAGTATCTAGAGACAACTCCATGAAAGAGTCAAGAACTCAGTGTAGAGGTTTAGTGATGCTTGTGACTTTAGCCATGAACAGGGTGGGTGCTGGCAGCCACATGTGGCTGAGATCACCTAAGGAGAAAATGTTGGGTGAGAAGAGCAGAAACTAAGAATAATCTAGAGACTGGATGAAAGAACATAAGCTTCATAGGAAACGGGGTAGAAGCAGGTAGGGGAACAGAAACCCAGGATGGAGGGCTTTGTGGTCAGTGTTTATTGAATTAAGAATGTGTGAAGGTTAAGGAGGCTGATCCTGAAAGTGTGGAGTGGCACCTCTAAGTGGAACAATGATGTAAAATAGAGTAAGCTCCAGGCAGTGGATTTGTTCATGTAGATGAGTTTGCTTTTGGAATCCAAGAGTTGATCAAATTAACCTTTTATCATTTCTTAACGCATGATACTTGAAGAGCTGTTCCATTCCGTAGAACCTAACCCTGGATGAAGAACTTGAGATGACAGCCAATGTTTTCAGTAGCATCCCTCGAAAACCAGCCTGTTTCACTGAAAATAATTCGGCTCCCCTTCTTTTGTTGTTTCTGGAAATCTCCATCTGCCTTTCCATGTATCATCTGCCTGACATTCTTGGATGCTGTACTTGGTTGGCCTAAACTTTAGGATTAAATAGGCGAGTAGCAGCTTTCCCTTTCCCCTCTTTCCCGATGATATGCATCATTTGGATGCAAAAAGACATTTGCTCATTTTCTCCTTCTGCAGATGGCGCAGCCACAGACCCACCTTCTCATCTCTGTTAGATGCACCCCCCACCTTTTCTATTTCTATGATTGGCTAATTGACACATAAAAAATATATCAATAGCAGCTTCATGCATGGACAGCATTTCTTTTTTGTTTGTGATTTAAAAGTCCTGTCACATGTAGAAATTTTGTTTTTGTTGACCTTCCTTCGTTCCAAATACCTTGCAGGGAAACTTTCATTACAATAAATAGAACTGTGTCAGTGAAACAGGATAAGTCAAAATACAAATCAAATTAAAAATAAAACTATTCTTTTTATGATGTTCTTAGGTTCCTTGAAATAAATTTACACCATAGATGAGGAGTTTGTGTTTTTTCTTATTTCAGTGTGAATAGTTTTCTACTGAACTACATTCAAGAATGCTCAAAACCTGCAGGTGTGAGATTTCAAAGCCTGAACTATTCTAATAGCTGTGCTTGGCACATCCAAAGATATTTTCCTCCTTCTGAAGCATTTTTTAAATCTTTGTGTCAGAAGACACTTCATTTATAACCCAGCTGTTCAGGGACACACAATGTAGATGTGCATTAAATTGAGATAAAGATAAAGAAGGCTGGTCCATTTTAGGAAGTTGTCAGATGCCATCAATGTACAAAGAAGCATTATTCACTGATTGTTAAATATAGGCAGTTTTTAAAATGGTCCTTTACAATCATGAAATTTCTGAGTTTCTCATAGCAGGATGAGTAATACATGGGATTGTAAAGACACTCATAAATCTTCTTTTAAATATGAATGTTTCACTCGTGTCAATTGGTATGTATTTTTTGTGGGTAAACAATATCTGTTTGTACATTTGGCTGAAGTCACGGGTGAGAGTATTTCCATCTTTCTCCTGCACCACATGTTGGATAGACACAGGCCTAAGTTCTCTTGTCTGCCTCTGCTTTCAACGCCTTTGCTTTTACATGCTCTTTGGTCTAAAACTAAAAAAACTCCATTGGCAGGTGGTAAGATGAACTGCAATAACACTGTAGTACATTTCCCACCCCAGTTCCACCCAGCAAAATGGCTTTATCTTTAAACTTGTAGACTTTCTTGCATATTTTGAGTAATATTTTGAGAATTATAAAGATCACATCCACAAGGCATTCCAGATTAAGAATAATAATGGTATGTGAATATGTGAAATGCCATATAGTTTTTTTTATTTATATATGACAGCGGAATGTGTCATATATAAATAAATTCTTATGATACATATAGAGCACAATTTTTCATATCTCTGGTTGTATACATAGTATATTCACACCAATTCATGTCTTCATACCTGTACTTTGGATAGTAATGATCATCACATTCTACCATGATTAATAACCCCATACCCCTCCCTTCCCCTATAACCCCTCTGCCCTATCTAGAGTTCATCTATTTCTCCCATGCTCCCTCTCCCTATCCCACTATGAATCAGCCTCCTATAAGTATCAAAGAAAACATTCGGCATTTGTTTTTTTTGGGGATTGGCTAACTTCACTTAGCATTATCTTTTCTAACTCCATCCATTTACCTGCAAATGCCATAATTTTATTCTCTTTTATTGCTAAAAATATTCCATTGTGTATATATATATATATATATATATATATATATATATATATATATGCCACGTTATTTTATCTATTCATCTATTGAAGGGCATCTAGGTTGGTTCCACAGTTTAGCTATTGTGAATTGTGCTGCTATAAACATTGATGTGGCTGTGTTCCTGTAGTATGCTCTTTTTAAGTCCTTTGGGTATATAGTTGGGTTAAATGGTGGTTCTATTCCCAATTTTCTAAGAAATCTCCATACTCATACTGCTTTCCATATTGGCTGCACCAATTTACAGTCCCATCAGCAGTGTATGAGTGTAGCCAGAATGGCAGCTATTATGCATACAAACAACACTAAGAAGTGAAATGCCATAGTTTTAAATATGATCTTTTTAATTGAATAAATTTATAGGTAAAATAAATTCTAACTTCCAAAGCAATTTTCAATCTGCTGCGTTTTTACTGGTGAAAGCTCTATGTCATGTTTAACCATGAAAAACATTTAAAAACTCAACCAAAGACTTCTGGATATTGTTTCTTGTTACTTCTACCCATAAATATAACGTTCGCTGATGCTGTAGATGAAGACATTGAATAACAGACAATATTTAGGCTGCTTGTATTTTCCCCCTTAAAAGAAACCCTGGATTTAATACTGAAAAGAATGCAAGATTTACAATTCAGAAAACAAGGTGAAGAAGAAAAACAGCACTGTCAAGCTCAAAGTCACTATTTCCATTTTAAAATAGTAGCTCTTTTCTAATGGCAGATACTACAAACGTACAGCAATCACCCATCAGCTGCTAAGTGAAGAACGTTGTATTAGTTTCTTGAGTTTCTTTAAAAGACAACTGCTTGGTTTCCTCCTGAGGATACCATGGCAGTAGATGTTTTAATTGAATTACTTAGAAAATATTTGCTCATTCAGATTTTTAAAATAACAAAACTAATTTCCATCTGAGAAAATAGAGTATTTTACTTAAATATTTTTTCATTGTTTTGTCTCTTAGCCCTATTGTTTCTGCACCTCAGATTTCAATTTTCTCTTTAAAAAATGGAACAAATTAATTATTTTAAAGATGATTTTGTTCTCCTTTGTTTTCTTATAAAGGTCAGCTACATGTGTAAATTTTTTTGTATAATTCTGCTGGCCTTCATTCTCTTCCTGTGTCTTGTGATATGAGGCTGGAATTGTAGCTCACTAAAGGAACACAGCCTTAGCGTGCCTGAGGCCCTAGGTTCAATCACAGTGCCAAAAACAAAAGACAAAATCCAAAACTAACTAAATAAATTAACTAATGAACTTGTGATTAACTCCACATGCATTTTTATTTGTACATTTTATTCAGTGAATATAGTGGATAAACATGATTTTTCCTATTTTTAATTATTATTAGAGTTTATAGTTTATACATAGCAGTTGGGTTCACCCTGAAAAACTCACATATGCATGGAAATTAAAAAAAAAATTCACTCCCACTTTATAAAAGGGAAGACTCAAAGCGATAGTAGCAACTGACCATTCCATATTCTTTGGCTGAAATAAAATCCCCATATTTCCTAATACATAATCTAATAGCAAGTTGTCACTGTTGTCAAGCCATCCCTAGCAAAGGCCCATGTATCTGTAGGTTCCATTTGGGGCTGCTGTCAAGATAGGGAGCCCAGGGAGGTGGTTGGATACAAGAGTACTCTGAAGATAGACTACTTTAAAATCCTAGTCCTGATGTTTCTAGCTGTCTGGAATAAGCTTCTTAACCTCACTGTGCCGGGTTCTCTTGAAACAAGAGGTGATGGTACTATAGCATAGGGGTGTTATAGAGATTAGATGAATTAATATTTATAAAGGTCCTGAACACACAGTGAGTGCTATATAAATAAAAAATGTGTAATTAAAATACAGCTACAAGATATACAGATTGGAGGAGAGAAGTAGAGCCCGACAGAAGCATATCACTTTATTTACTCCTCATTATTATCTCCTATATTCTCAGCCTTCTTGTCCTCACTAACAGGAGATGGGATCATTTCTCTAGCCCATGACATCTGGTTTACCTTTCTTCCCTTGTTCAAGGAGTGTTAAGCATTTTAAATGATGCTTATATTCTTCTCCAGTGTATGCTACATAATTAAGTAAATTGACACATATTTTTCATCAGTGCCGAGTGAATAGATCTCAATGCATGTAAGATTTTACCTCTGCCACAAAATATTCTCTAAAAGAATTATATAAAAGAAAATATCACCAACAATGACAGTTTTTGTGCCAAAAAAAAAAAAAGTCAAATCCCTGGCAGTCGACTTTCTGTGAAAGAGTTAAGTATGTTGTTGTATCAAATATTCAGTTACTCATTAATTAAAGTAGAACAAATTCAATATTTTTTATTCAGCAGATTAACCAAAACCCACCATGTTCACAATTTATATTCATCCTGTAAACTGCATATGCATTAAACATTTCCATCTGGAGCCCCAATGATTGTTTTTCTCCCATCTCATGCTTGATAAGCTGTTACTGATTAGACAGGGAATTCTGAAGCTGTTAAAAGCACAGATTTTTTGAAAGCTCTCTCACCTTGGTGTTCTTTCCTTCTTATCAGATCTTTGCTTGATGTCTGCAGGTTCCGTTTTGGCTGCGATGCAGATGGAAGCTGGAGGTCCCTTGGCCCTGAGAGTTTAATGCCCACAACCTCATTCACTGCCCTCCTCCCCCCTCCACAGACATGCTAGTTTTCCTTCATTTAAAAAATGCTCCACTGTCTAGTCTAATTTATAATATTTTATTTTCTTCTTCACTTATCTCAGGTAGTTCGATGCCAGACCTTAATTTACTGTTACTCCATTCTGTAATAAATCATAACCAGCATACTTCGATGCATATTTTCTAATCATAGTTCTCAGATTTTATATATTTTGATTGATTTTTTTCTTATTAACCATACTGTTTGATAGATGTCATTATTAGTCCCATTTATTAGTTGAGGAAATTGAGGCCACAGGGAGGCTGAGGAATGTCCTCAAGGAAGCATCCCAGTTCAGCTGTGACACAGACCCTCTAGGACCTTGCAGTACCAATGACCCTCACCCCTCAGGTGCTGGGATGTGGACTACAGGATGTAGCTCCAGTGACAAACTTGTGTGCAAAGAGCCACAGCCAAATCGTTGCACACCTGTCTCTGTGGGTTACCTAATAGGAATCATTGAACAGGTAAAAAATGGAGCAGAGTCTCTGTGACATTAATAATAAAACAACAACTGCATCTAGAATAACAATTATAGAGCTGCTTTTTGAGAAGCACGGTGTGTATTCTTGTCACTGTGCCTGTCACCCCTCAGGGTTACCTTTATGTGTCTTCAGTACTATATTATTTTATACAACTTTTTTTCAAACTGGACACAGCAGAGTCATATTTCTTATAAAAGTCTATACAGTTAGAATCAGAAGGGAATGAAAATGGATTTAAACTGAAGTCCATTTTTTTTTGCATAGCTAAAATTTGCCTTTTTATTAATTGGCTATTTAGAACACAATGGCCTAAAATCTAATGAACATGAGATTCACCCAGTGAGCTATCAAATGTCCCCCATCAGGAGGGGACTGATACAACCAGATCTCTCTCTGGTCTCCCCTTGTTTGGTGTGAACCTGAAGCTTGGGATTTGTATGTGCTTCAAAAATCACCCTAGAGATAGCTAGAAATAGAAGAAAGACCATTTCAAGGTAAGCTCCCATTACGGAAACAGGAATCATTATTTAAGGCAAACAGATTTATTGTCCAAGATAATGCAGATTTCTTACTTGCACTTTAGATCTGGGTTATGCAGTCTACACATCTGTAGTTCCAGTGTTTAGCCTGAATATTGGAGGAATTTAAAAATATAGTTTAAGCAGATAAATTAAATAATTGATTAATAAATCATCTAACATGTAGGAAAAAAAAAGAAAAAAAAAATCACTATGTTTCCAGTAGGTTTTCTAGTCAGCAAATAGGATTAAAAGGGATATAATGTCTACAAAGGTGACCTGGGCTTCTCAACTAAAACTCTACATTACTGAAGTTGAGTACCACTGAGTGATGCACCTTGGTGACATTTCACTTTCACTTTCATTATTAATAATGAAATCCTTTGTTATGCAGTAACTGAGAGTAGTTTGGATACATACAAATACAAGATCAAGTGTACTTATTTCTCAGAGTTAAGGAAGTATTATTTTTAAGTAAACAAACTTCATGATTCCATGGGTGTCCTCTGATTTGAGAGAAATAAGCAATTTGCTTAAGAAAAATGTACTGAAAATAGCATCAGTAAATACTGCTACCCATCTCCTCACATTGTTACCTTGTCTACTCTTGTCTGGGCTGGAAAGCAATCCTACAGGTGATATCTCTCCTACAACTATACCCTTATTACAATTGTGGGGAGGGGGGGCACACGCGCATGCAAGGGATTGAACCCAGGGTGGCTTAACCACTGAGCCACATTCCCAGCCCCTTTTTATTTTTTATTTAGAGACAGGGTCTTTCTCAGTTGGTCAGGGCCTCCCTAATTGCCGAGGCTGGCTTTGAACTTGTGATCCTCCTGCCTCAGCCTCTCGAGCTATTGGGAATACTGGTTAGCCCCACCATGCCTGGCCTACACTCATTGCTTTTAAGAGCTAAGATACATAGCCTCTTTCTACACATGTAAGCATTTCACAGGCTATCATCTGGCCAGCTTACCACTGTATATTTTTAAATTCTCTTTTTGTCTAATTGTTTCCTTGGTGTGTTGCTTCCCATTATGTAATTCATAAATTCTTTTCTGAGTCAAACTCTGATCTAGTGATCTGGAGATATAAATGATTAATAGCAGTGAGCAACTCATTTGCATCTACAACCCAAAGGTCCTGTTTCTGTAGAAATTATAGAGTTGAGACACAAAAACAAAAGCTCTGTACATCAAACAGGGCATCATGTTTCTCAGGCAAATTTGCCTTTAGACCCTAGAGCCTCATTATAGCCCAGATTGAAATGGCGGAGGAGCCAGTGAGGCCCGTCACCAAGAGCAGTTTTCTACCGGAAGGCCTCAGAAAAATTCATTGAAGTGTTTTCAGCTTTAATACTAATCAGTGGTTTAAATTCTAAGAAAATTTTAATAGGAATGTTATTAAAGGGGTATTTTAATGAGAATATCATGAAAATCACATTTTAAAAAAAAAAGAAAGGGAGCTGTGTTTGCGCTTGATGAGTTTTGAAAGAGGAGGATTTAAGAGAATAAGAGCTTAAAGAGAATGAGCAAGAGTAAGGAACAAAGAAAAAAATAGATTCATTCAGGGAAGCAAAAGAGTGAAACTGATAAGAGAACAAACAAAGCGATTTAATGTTTGTCTACGCTGTTTGGAATCCAATCAGACTCACTCCCTCATGCACCATGCAGGGTTTTCTCTCACTCCACCAACAACATTGGTCTGAGAAACAGCTGGGCGTATATTCAGTGGGATAAAACAGCTGGGAGAGCCAAGCAAGGCCAAGCACAGGACATTTGGTACAGAGAGAGCATCAGAGGTAAAGAGAAGGTGAGGTCAGCCTCGGTCGTCCTCTCGTCCTGCAGGAAGTTTTGTTCTGGCCTGCTCTGTTGTGACTGCCAGAGTCCTGGTTTGGAGGAACATGTGACGTTAGCCAGTGTAATTGTGCCCATAGTTTCATGCATGTTTCCTCGTTGCTAGCTGCGAGGTGGAACTTCAGGACATGAGGGGATCTTCCTGCAGCCAACGTGTCCCTCATTAACTGTTTCTGGGGCTTGTGGCCTCCTCTGTAGCCCTTCTCTCCTTTCAGTTAAGTACCACTCTCATAGTGTCTTAAAAGCTTTAGGAATCACTGGAGTATTTACGACTTACTGTGAATTCTTCTGTGAGATTCCAGGTGATGTGTTATCTGAGGGCATGTTGAATGGGCAAGGGCGGGTAGATGGTCGCTGACACCAAGAAGGAATACGCATTTGCTTTCCTCCCCCATTGACTTATGCTTAGCCTCAGCACAAATGTGTTTAAGTGGCATAAGAACAGTTTGTTGCACACCTCCATGCACGTGTATTTGTATGATGGGAGAGCCGGGAATGTATATATGTTATGTATTTATAAGTCACTGGATCTCACACGGCAAGTTGACCCTGTAAGTATTGGTTCTGGTCTAACAACATGGCTGATTTCATTTTTAATGAAAATTGTCATGAAGTGCATATCACAGAACAGCATTTTATTTTCATGCCTGATGGAACTGTTTGAGCACAACACGTGGCAGCTCCTCACAATGGCCATTCGTGCTTAATTTATTAGGAAAAGCCATCAAAAGGCCATGCTCTTCCTTTCATTCTAGTGCAACAGATTTTTTTTTTTCAGAGTGGGTGTATCATCCTTGAAGGAAAGGAGGGCAGTAAAATGCCATGTCCCTGAAACTCCCCTTTCCATTTTCAAGAACCTAGCCAAGTTGAAGGAACCATGAGAGCAGACCAGCCTGGGATGTCCAGATGAGTATTACCTTGAAGGACAGGGACTCTCATGCGTGCTGGAAATGGTAGCAAGCGAGTGTTGCCTGTATCCAGTGGATATCCACCAATGACACGGTTTCTTAGAATGCTGGTCATACAAGGGGACAAAGGAAGCTGAGGATGCCCCTGTTTACACAGCCTGATCTATAAAACACTCTCCCCGTACTAACTGGTGACAACAGAGCTACCTGCTTAATCTCAGAAGCTAAGCTGCTTCTCCCAGCCTGTTGTCGGGGCCCAGGCTGCTCAGTGGAGGTGGCTAGATGTGTGGCTGGAGTGGAGTTTGGTCTATTCCAGCCTCACACGGGTATCACCCTAACCCCGCTGTGGCTCCAGCCGATGAGTCCTCTGCAGGCTAATGTTACAGCTCCATTTCAACTTCTCGGTTGGCCCAGGGATTCCCACCTCTTCCACCTCTTGTAGCAGCTCCCTCTGCACTGTCTTTTGAAGTGATCAGATCCTGCATGTCCCTCTTTAGTGTCTCCACATTCCTACTCTTTGAATTCACTGTGTTGGCCAATGTCTATGAACACCCTTTAGAAGCCTTCCCATGCACTGTCTGAACTCTTACAAACCATGCCCACAGACACTTCCAGAGAGCCACTGGAAAAATCATTTTCATGTCTTTTCCCACATATGTCTGAAAGTTTACACTGTTGTTTTAAAAAATTCTCACTTGATTTAGCTAATATATGCCTAGCCAAAACATTGCAATTTAGTGATTGAGATATTTTCTTAATCTTGAACTCCTCAGAATCTCCAGATTCGGTCATAAAATACAAGAATTGGAAGCCCATCTGTAATGAATCTACGCATTGAGTTGGACTTAGCTAAATTTGGTAATTTAAAGTTATAAAAATATAGGTAATATTGAATACATAAACTCAACAAGATGTTAGGATAGCAAATTTCTACATTCAATGAATATTCGTTGTTTTCTGCATAGCAAATCATAAGTTATAAAGAAATAAAGGCTTATGTTATGCTGTTGTGGATGAAATTACAGATGAGGGACATGAATTCAAGTGCC
Organism: Marmota flaviventris; assembly: GCF_047511675.1. Classification (NCBI taxonomy): domain Eukaryota; kingdom Metazoa; phylum Chordata; class Mammalia; order Rodentia; family Sciuridae; genus Marmota; species Marmota flaviventris. Next base: position 9,275,013 of record NC_092498.1, on the reverse strand, counting down.
CATTTGAATCTTTCTTGAAGATGGTTGGGCAGGCTCTACAACTCATCCTGCACCAGGTCTCAGAGTATATATATATATATATATATATATATATATATATATATATATATATATAGAGAGAGAGAGAGAGAGAGAGAGAGAGAGAGAGGGAGAGAGAGAAAGCTATGCCAGGAGACCTTCAAAGTACCTGTGTCCCTGAGAGGTTGTCCATCACTGAGAATAGAGTAGAGTAGACTGAATCATGCAATTTTCTTTTTCACTTCACTTCTCTGTGTTTTGTTTTCTTGTTTGGAAAAAAATAAAAATTATTCTGGAAAGTCAGCAAAAATATGGAACAATAAGCAGGGAGGGGCACATGGTCACCTGGATTGTCAGGCCAGTTGGCCCTAAGTCCATCAGGACCATGACTGAAACATGGCCCTGGGCTCCTCCCAGGCCTGAGCTAGTGTGGCAAATGCCTGAGTTAGAATACTCAGTTTTTCAAATCAGTTAAATAAAGATGCAATGCATGAGAACAGTAACAGCTAATGTTTGGGAACAGCTTATAGTGTACTGGGTACTGTTTTAAGTACTCCACATTTACCAACCCACTTAGTCTCTAAATACTAATATTTGCATAGTTTTGTCACATAGCTACCAGGTAGCAAAGCAGAATTAAATCCTGATAGCTTGTTTGTTTGGTTTTTTGTTTTTGTTTTTGCTGTGTGTGTGTGTGTGTGTGTGTATGTGTGTGTATGTGAGAGAGAGAGAGAGCTGGGGATTGAACCTAAGGGCACTTTACCCTTGAGCCATATTCCCAGCCCTGTGTATATATTTTGTTGTTTTTGTTGTTGAAGACACAGAGTTTCAGTTGCTGAGTCTCACTCAGTTGCTGAAGCTAACCTTGAACATGTGATCCTCTTGCCTCTGCCTCCTAAGTTGGTGGGATAACAGGATAACAGGTGTGTACTGCCACACCTGGCTTTGAACCCTGGTAGTTTTTATTAAATCTCTCCAGCTACTGTGAATGAGGGCCAGTAGCAAAAAAAGTACAAATCTGCCTCTCTTTGATGTAATCTTGATTTTTTTTAAAGAAGATAGAATTTATATATATATATATATATATATATATATATATATATATATATATATGAATATAATATATATATATGAATATAATAGATATATATAAATAGATAGATACACTCACACACACACACACACACAAACTATTAAAATTCTCTGATATTGTAAGAGCTGTCCTGTTGTGTTAGGCTAAGTATGTAAAAAGGGAGAGAAACTTGACATGTTTTAGTTGAATAAGATTAGATATTTCATTTTGTACTTGTTCAAGGTCATGCATTCATTTTCCCTGGACCCAGGTAATTGCATCCATGGGTATTTTCCTTAATTGACTCAAAGAATTTTTCCTATGTTCTAGGATAAAAATAATTCAAACTTACTAATTTTGTAGCTTTTTCAACATTAATGAGATTTTTAAGAGTATAAGTAAACTGTTTGTTCATCATAATAAATCCTTATGTTTAATTTCACTTATAAAAGTGAAATAAAAGATCAACCTTTTTTTTTCCTTTTTTAAGATTAACAATCATATATGCTATTTAGAATGTAATAATCTTACACCATTTTCAAGTTTTGGCATTTTTGTACATGTTGTATTGTTGTCCAAAGTAGTCATTCACAAAAGAGTTTCAGTGTGTGATTTTTTTTTGTTTTAAAATTGACTTTGAGAAAATCTTATTGGTAATGTGTGAAAATAATCAGGAAATGGGAATATGCACTGAAATTCTAAATTTATCCATCTTTAGAATCCTGTCCAAGAGCAAAAATAAATGATCAGTATTTTTTTTGTGTGTGAATATGCATTTTTTATTTAATGTATATCCATTACTTGCATACATATTTGTGTATATATATGTGCATTATAGTTATACAAAATAGTGGGATTAATTGTGACATATTTATGAATGCATTTAATATAGTTTTTTCCATTTTAATCTGCAGTACACTCGCTTTCCCTTTCCTCTTCTCTTCCCCAAACTCTTTCATCAACTCTATTGTTCTTCTTCCTACTTACTGTTTTACTTTAGTTGATGCATTAGAATTGAATATAAATATCGTGGTGTATTCATACATGGACCTAACAATTTGAACGATTTCATTCCCCATGCCTTCTCCTTTTCCTCTCCTTCTCCCTCTCACTTGATCCCCTACTTCTGCTCTAATGACCTCCATTCTAGTTTCATGGCATACCCTTTTTTATTGCTTTTTTCTCTGTAGCTTCCATAAATGAGAGAAAACATTCAACCCTTGACTTTCTGAGCCTCGCTTATTTTACTTAGCATCATGTTCTCCAGTTCCATCCATTTACCAGTGAATGGTGGAATTTCATTCTTCTTTATGACTGAGTAAAACTTCATTGTGTGTGGTTGTCTCTCTCTCTCTCTCTCTCTCTCTCTTTCTCTCTCTGTATGTGTGTGCATGTGTTTCACATCTTCTTTATCTAGTTTTCTATTGATGGGTTCCATAACTTGGCTATTGTGGATTGTGCTGCTATAAACATGGGCATGCATGTATCACTAAAGTATGCTGATTTCAGTTTTTATGGATAAATACTGAGGAGTGAGATATCTGAGTCCAGTCATGTAGTGATTTCAATCCTTGAGTTTTGAGAAATCTTCATAAAGCTTTCCAAAGTGGTTGTATTAATTTAATATCCCACCAACTATGTATAATAACTTTTCCCCCACATCCTTACCAGAAATTATCGTTATTTGTATTCTTGACAATTGTCATTCTAACTGGGGTAAGAGATCTCTGTAATTTTGATTCCCATCACCCTGATTGTAGGATGTTGAAAATTTTTTTCATATCTTTTCTGGCCATATATATTTCTTCTTTTGAGAAATGGCTGTTTAGATCTTCTGCCCATTTATTTACTGGATTATTAGTTTTTTTGTGTATGCTACGTTTTTTGAGTTCTTTATATATTCTGGTTATTAATTTGCTGATGGAAGAGTAACTAGCAAAGATTTTATCTCATTCTGTGGCTCTCTCCTTACACTCTTTGTTTCCTTTGCTGTGCAGAAAATTTTAATTGAATGATTTCCCACCTACTAGTTGTTGGTTTTATTTCGTGAGCTTTAGGAGTCTTACTACGGAAGTCAGTGCCTATGTCCATCAGTTGGAGTGTTGCTCCTATGTTTTTGTTTTCCTAGTAGTTTCCCTCTTTCTCTTCCAATTCCTAGGTCTTTGATCCACTTGAGTTGGTTCTGGCGCAGGGTGAGTGATAGTGTTCTACCTTCTGTTTCAGTCAGCTTTTGGTGACTGTGACCAAAAGATCCGACAGGAACAATTAGAGGAGAAGGTTCACTTGGTGCTCGTGGTTTGAGAGGTCTCAGTCCATAGATGGCTGACTCCAACACTGCGGGCCCCGATTCAGGCAGAACATCAGGATAGAAGAATACAGAGAAGGAAAGTAGCACAGGACATGGTCATCAGCAGGCAGACAGTGCTCAGCTCACCAGGAACAAAACATAAATCCCCCAGACAGGGCCACACTGATCTACCTTCTCCGACTATCCTCTACCTCTCAGTTATCAGGGGTTAATGCACTGATTAGGTAAGGGTCCCACAACCCAATTATCCCACCTCTGAACTTTCTTATGTTATCTCACACCTAAGCTTTTGGGGAACACCACACTTCTAAGCCTTAACACTTCATTTTTGTACATATAAGCATCCAGTGTTCCTAACACTATTTGTTAAAAATGCTGTCTCTCTCATTTATTATTATTATTTTTTAATGTATGCTTTTGGCAACTTTGTCAAAGATCAGATGACTGTTTCTATGTGGATTCATCTCTATGTATTCTAATCTATTCTATTGGTCTGTATTTCTGTTTTTATACCAATGTCATGCTGGTTTTGTTACTATACCTCTGTAGTATAATGTGAGATCAGGTATTGTGAAACCTCACTCTTGTTGAATATTGCTTTGGTTATTCTGGATCTTTTATTCTTCCATTAAAATTTTAGGACTGTATTTTTCTAATTCTGTGAAGAATATCATTGGCATTTTGATGGGAGTTGCACTGAATATGTATATCATTTGGGGAAATATGGCCCTTTAGATATTAATTCTACCTCTTCATCAACATTGTAGGTCTTTCTATCTTCTAAGATTTTTTTTCAATTTCTTTCTTCAATGTTTTATAATTTTCACTATAGCAATATTTTACCTCCTTAGATTTGTTCCTAAATATTTTATTTTTTTAAGGTTATTGTGACTGGAGCAGTATTCTTGATTTCTTTCTTTCTTTTTTGGAAAATTCATTATCAGACTATAAGAAAGCTGTTGATTTTCTTTTATGTTGAACTTGTATTCTGGAATTTTGTTGAATTTGCTTATCTGGTCTAGAAGTCTTCTGGCGGGGTCTTTTGTGTCCTTTAATTATACTTACCTTTTTGTAAGTTTCAGAAAATCCCCCAGAATAAGAGATGATTAATTTCGGAGCAGAAAAGAATATAGCAGATTATCTGTTCCTTTATTTTACAGGCCCAGAAATTGAAATGATTTCCTCAAAGGCCAATTGGCTAGGGCTGGGCATTAGTCTCTGTGCTCCAAGAAGCACTGTCCGATTGCCTGATGGGGAGGATGTGATGCTGTTGACTCAGCTACCTGCTTCTGGGTCATGAGAAAGCAAGCATCACTTTAATTCTTTGACAAATTTTCTGCCTCAGCATGCCACTTATCTCAAAAAATGAAGACATCTCTGTGATTCTAGGTCTACATTAAAAAAAAAAAGTTGACCATTGACTTGTTAAGGACTTACTGACCTACTAAAAATAAAATTTCTATAGTATCACATCTGTCATGCCTTGGGAAGTGCATAAGTTGTTAGGATTGATCTAAGCTGTAAAAATGCCAAAATCAGGAAGTTGAAAATAAGCTGTGTGGGCATTATATCAAAATGTGTCCTATTTCCAAATTCAGTTTCTTTCCTAATAGCCCTAAAAATTCTTTTCTAAAATTAATGTGGATTTATGGTGTTTGTATGACTTTATATTTTTTGAATCCACAATGATCCATTTCTTGGAGCTATGGAATGATTCAAATACTCAATAAGGTTCTAATATCTCCATTAGGTCAGACCCTTATTCAAAAGAAAATGTCAGGTCTCCTTAATAGAAACACTTGATTTTCGTTAGGAAGAGAAATTCAAAGTATAAATTATACAAAATAATACCTATAACTTTAATAGATATTTAATAACATCTATAATACAATCAAATTCAAGTACCTATATGTTCTTAAAGTAACTTAAGGTTCAGAGAGAATATAGATCAATGTTCTAATTATAGTAGACTCAATAAAATATATTTTTATGTTGCAATGTTTTTTGATAGCAGGGATTGAACCCAAGGGGGCTTCAACACTGAACCACATCCCCAGCCCTTTTTTTTTATATTTTACTTAGAGATAAGGTCTCATGGAGTTACTCATGGCCTTGCTAAGTTGCTGAAGCTGGCTTTGAACTCACAATCCTCCTACCTCAGCCTCCCAAACTGCTTGGATTATAGTCATGCACCACCAAGCCCAGCTTATGTTGCAAATTTAAAGCAGAATATTTCCTATAAATTCAGAAAAGGTAAGCAATAATCAAATGGCTAAATAAAAATGAAGATTCTTAGCCCTACCGCTCAGGAAATAGAAATTGGAAGATATGATTTAGATTCTGTGATTCTCTGAGAATCTGAGATTTTATATATCCCTGTATTGCTAATGCTGAAATTGCTGTTTATAAAGTACTTGGTTAATCATAATAATGAAACATGTGAACCACAAAGTTGAGTGCAGTAACATGTGAGGAATGAATCTGTGTTTGCATGCTCTCCTTGTGGCCACATATACTGAAAGTCACATCATTACAGCAAGAAGCAGTATTTTTTTAGAGTGTACCAATGGAGCATTGCACACATCTATGAAGAGAGTTACTGTTGGTTGATCATTTTCCTCAAGGTTCATTTAAGAATTTCTTACATTTTCATTGACGTATGTACTATTGGAAATTGTTCTCTGCTTTCCCATTTAAACATAAATAAATGCAATGTAAATATAGTAAATCCTCATTTTTAAGAGTAGTTGCATGATATAGTTTCCACAAATACTGAATTAGCAAATACTGAACAAGCTCCTAGAGGATATATGCAGTTAGGTTCCTGTGAGCTTCTGGTCACTTCTTTTTGTCAATCAGTCAATCTATAATGTTGACTGATATGTGTTTCTATTTAAGGAGACCTAATCATATTCACTGCTATTTCATTTGCCCTGGACTCACGGTAACCAGCACTGTCACTCAGGCCTGAAGAAAGCTGATCTAACACAGGTATTTTCCCTATAGAGTACATCAGAGCCTTCTGGTTCGGAGAAACACCAAGCAGTACTTCAGCACTACATTTGGGAGGAAGGCACTTGCAACAGGAAAATCCATCCACAAAAAGCACAAAAATGTGAAAAATAAAAAATAAAAAAAAATTTAAAAAAAATAAAAATAAAAAAATAAAAAATAAAAACAGATAATGAAAAAAGACATATTTTCAATAGTATGAAAGCTGAAGCAATAAGGGCAAGCATGGCCTACTGGACATCTACTGTGAATGTATATCTGGGGATCCAAATGTTCTGAAACACTGCATCTATGCCCATATGATGGCCAAGTGTCATGAGTGTGGCTTTTGGGGTTGCAAATAGGCAGATTTGCAATTATGAATGATTATGTATTAGTTGGTATCTTATTTGGGGCTGCTTTAAATAACAGAATGGCATAAACTAGAGCCCTTTATTAAAAGAAAGAAAGGCAGCATGTATATCTAACAGTTCTGGAACCCAGGAAGTCCAAGATCAAGATCATGGCAGATTTGCATAATAGCGAGAGCTTCCTGATTCATGGAAGTCACCGTCTTGCTCTGGTATCACACAATGGAAGTGATAGCTAGCTCTCTGGGGCTTCTTTATACCAGCACTAATCCCAATTATGAGGGTCTGTCCTTATGACCTAATCACCTGTCAAAGGCCCCACCTCCTAAGGTAAGCACACTGGTGGTTAGGTTTCTACATGTATATTCTGGAAGGACACAAACATTCAGAACAGAGCATTCTGTCCTAGACACCTAAAGTCCATGCACGTCTCACTTGCAAAATACATTCATTCCAACCCAATAGCTGCCAAAGTCTTAAATCATTCAGAATCAACTTTAACTTTTAAATTCAAAATCTGAACCAAATACCATACAAATCAGAGATGGGTGAGACTCAAAGTATGATTCATCTTGAGGCAAATTGTTCTAGAGCTGTGAAGTTGTAAGATCAAACAAGTTATGTACTTTCAAAATATGAGGAGGAATAGGCAAAAGACTATATGTCTATTCTAAAAAGGAAATAAAGGGCAACATGTGCTAAAGCTTGAAAACAATCTTCTTTAGGTAGTTACTGTGTCTCCTCGGCCCACTGGGGTGGAGGACCCAACTTCAGGGCCTACTGGAGTGGTCTCCCAACCCCTACAACCTAGAGGTCCTGCCCCCTTGATAGTTCTCAGCAGTGACCCCAGCTCTGTGGCATCTCTGAACCTGGGTCATCAGACTGCAGCCATTCTGTGTTGCGATCACTTATGGTGGCTTCTACTGGTCTGGAATCCTAGGGGTCAACCCTACCCAATGGCACCACTACACACTGACCTAGAAAGGGCTTTCTGTGGGGACCCAATGCCCACAGTGGTTATTCTTTTCTGGGTTGTGAAACTCTCTGGATCACTCTGAAACCCAGTGGAGACAACTGCACCCCCCCAACTTTACTGGGTACACCTCATGCTGGACCCACGTCTGGGGCAGCAGATTGACAATGGACTGCAGGGAGCAGAGCATGAGCCAGTGCTGGACAGTGCAGGCCCAGGTCCTGCAGATGTCCATGGCTTCTCCTTTGAAATTGTTCTGTTATCCCAGCTTTGGCTCTCTGGGGCTATGTTGGGAAGGACAGCTCATCCCTCATGATCTCTGAAATGCCTTCCAAGTAACCCTTCCATCAGTTTCGACTATGGGTCCTGGTTTCCCCTGACATGGCCAATCCATATTCATCTTCATATAAAATAGCTTCTTGGCGCATTTTTGTTCTTTCCAAACACCCTTGCATTATTTTTTTTTCCTTAATGGAGATAGAAGGAAAGTTTTCCACACTTTCAAGTTCTGTTTTCCTTTTAATTATCCCATCTTTAAATCACATCCCTCTCATACATTTTTATTATAAACATTCAAGAGATGCCAAGCCACACGTTTAACACTGCCAAATTCCCCTAGCTAAATCTCCAATTTTATCACTTCAAGCTTTACCTTCCAGAAAATACAATGATTTAAACACAACTCACCCATGTTCTTTGCTGCTTTATCTCAAGACTTGCTCTTCCTTCAGGTTCCAGTAACATGCTCCTCCTTTCTGAGACCTCCCTCCCTTGTCCTTCCTCTCTTTTCCTTCCTTCTTGAGAATCGGACATAATTACAAAATTAATACCAAAAAATATGTTTTGTACCTTGCCCAGCTACAAAATATAAGAAAATGAATAAAGGCCCATTTCATTTTATAGAATCTTCTCCAAATACGCTTCTGGTTTACTTAGTTGACATTAACAACATTTAGTGATCTCTTATTAATTGAACAGTTAAATCTCTTCTATGTTAAGGATATTCTTGCCCCTGGGAAGTTGACTCTACCTTTTAGCAACAGCAGCACAGCATACAGCTTCCCCTTCCTGTAAGTCATGACCCCAGGCCTCTTAGGAGAAACAAACCCTCTCTTATTTGTATTTAAATTGATTTTTCTTAATCATCAATTCTATTTATTTAGAATCATCTACCTTGCTTTCTATAGAATTTGCCTTTAGAAATTAAAATCTTTGCTGATACACACTGCAGTTTTTTTTTTACAGGTAAATTATGGAATATGAGTAACAAGTTTTTTTTTCAGAACTGTTATGACCCATGTGGGTCAGCAGCCAGGAGCCTCTGCTTAACTCAATCTCACTTCTCAACATTTAAAAGCAGGGAGACTTCATTAAATATGTGGGTTTCTGGCCTTTTATACAGAACGAACGTTTGAATAACACTCATAATGCCACATAGCAACTGTTACCTACAGGTGGATAGAGACCCCCTCAAGCATCCCCCCGCCCCCCCGATTATTCTCGACTATCATGGCCAAGCCGTGAAGCAGGGTCTTTTTCCTGGTGAGTTCTATCAGGAAGAATATATCTCTGTTCCCATATCTCCATCCAATCTGAGAAGGTGAAGGGCAATGATGGGGCTCCCTGATTATTACAACAATCCAGTGTCCCTCGTTTGTTTGTATGGAATGACTATCCCCCTTGAGCACTAAAGTTGTGACTTCCAATATCAGGAGTTTCAAATCATTTTACCCTTGTCAGGGCTGGTTCTCAGCATAAACGCTGTGAGCATTGTTCATGTATAGAATAAATTAATTCAGCCTGTTCACCGGAGCCCGGAAGTGCAGATGTCATGGAGTAACCAATGGCCCCAAGGTCACAGTGAATCAGACTCCCTCCAGGGCTGAGGCACTGAGGTGTGTGGATGACCAGGCCACAGAGCAGCATTTATCATTCTACCTGACAGGACCCAACTGCTCTAGTGAAGAAGAGAGAGCATATTATTTCCCAACATGTGTACACTAGGAGCTTTATTAATCCTACTTTATGGTTGAGGGAAGTTTCACCCAAAGGTATATGAAATAAACCAACAATAAAGCCCAGCTGTAATGTTCTACTCCATAGGAATAAACCTAGAATACACTGAGCATCCCAACCTCTTGCAAATAGGCACAAATCATTTGTACTAATACATTTAACTTTCAGGAAAGCACACAAAATAAAGGAAATAGAAATTGCTTTCATGCTGGGTGTGGTGGCACATGCCTATAATCCCAGCAGCTTGGGAGCGTGAAACAAGAGGATTGCAAGTTCCAGGCCAGACTCAGCAATTTAGCAAGGTCCTAAGCAACTATTTCAAAATAAAAAATAGTGTTTTGGCATCCCTAGGTTAACTCACCAGTATATATATATGACTTTCTTTACTAGTCACCTGTTATATACTAGTACTTGTCCATGAATCTTTGCAGGAGTTGTTGGTGAAGTGTGCATAGTTTGGAAAAGTATCAATCATATATTTTTAAAGGGATGGCTTGGCTCCTTTTATAAGTGTGAATTTGAAAAGGATAGAGCATAGAATTGTGGGAAACTAAAGAAGTGAAACATTTCTGATATTCTGTCAAAAAATTAAGATGGTGAATGAAGATAAGGGAAATCAAAGAGGAATTTTTGACATTTTTAAGGGTAGATTACATTCCATCAAAAGTCTTGATGCTTTTGTGATGTTGAATTTTTCATGCTATTGGACACAACTCTGACTATAACTATTCAATATTCATCTGTAATTCTTCTTTCACTAGAAAAGCTGGAACTAATTTGAGATCTTTGGTAGCCACAATGTATCATCAGAAAGCCCTGAATTCTTTAATGGCAGAGGCGTCTCTTGAATCCTGGATTTGTTTAGGCTTTGGCTATTCTATTAGACTATGTCTTCAGGTGTGTCTTTGCTCCCTCTGCCTCTCTACCCGTCTTCCATTCTAAGTCTTGCATACATGTGTAGAGATAACTTTCCAAGATGTAAACCTGAGCACACGCCTTCTGCTTAGAATGCCATCATGGCACCCACAGGCACATCTTCCAGAGGCTGGGGTCTCCCTTTTCCAGGTGTAACCCTGCCCATGACCTGCAAGCCATACACATTAAATTCACAAGGAATCAAGCTCCTTAAAACAATCAAACATTCTATTCCCCTATCCATCTGGATTTATTTCGCTCAATCTTTATTCTCTTTTCATAGAATGTCTCATCTATGAATGCCTTCTTAAAACTCAACCCTTTACCTCAATAATTCCAGAGTCTTTCCAAGTCTCCAGATGTGGAAGATATCTCAGTGAATGCTGGTGGCTATCAGTAATGGTTCCTAAAATTTACTTGAAAAGAGCTTTCTGCAGATCTATGAAATAAATTGTAAGCAATTGCAAGATTGTTTTTCTTATTTGACCCAACCTTTTACAGCAAGAGATTTTTCTGTATATGGTATTTTAAAATGTATTAGTAGAAAATTTGAAACATATGTCCAACATATGAGGAACACCTGCCATTTGAAAAGATAGATTATCATTAATTATCTGAAAGGATTATTGTTCCATAGTTCCCAAGAGGAACAGCTAGGCCATGCCACAGGATGGGCTCAGAGGGCTCACGAAGGGAATTCCCAGGGTCTGTCAGGCGGCAAAGGGAGTGAGGGGCCATGACCAGGAGATTTTTTTTTTTTTTGTGGGTTTCTACAGGGAGAAGTGGATGAGGCAGGCTTATATGTAATAACTTGAATAATTTCAGTGGGCTTTGGGGTATTAGAGCTATCCTAAATCATGCAGCATTGGACTCTTGGGTGGTATTTAGGGCAGGAGGATCCTGGCTCGTAAGAGGAGAGTTTCATAAAGAAGGTGGTTGGATGGTGGACTCTGGGTTGGATGGTTTTCTTTGGAAAGTGTGCTTGCAGGCCAGTTGTTTACTATCTAGGAATTAGCTGACCCAGGAAAGGGCGATCCCTGCAGGGTTAGCATGGTGCCAGACGTCAGGATATCACAGCACAGAAAACAAAAGACAAGCTTAAAACATGGGGGAACATGGAAGTAAGCCACAGCAGTTTCAAAAAATGACCAGGTTGGTGATCCCTGACCCACTACCAGTCCATTTACCTTATCCCTGCTTCAGATACAGAGCATTGATCCTTTCCTGATGTTAATATAAATTACTGTTGAAACAGTATCTGAAAGCAAATGCCCCAGCACCCTTTCCAACCAAATTGCCATCCGTTAGCCCACACAGCATAGAAATTCAGACACCAGAACTGACAATGATGTTTTAAGTGGAACCAGAGATTTTTAAGAACCTGAAAGATATGCTGGGAATAATTTAAGTCAGAAGACATCCTGAGGAGTTTCTTAATATCAGGTTCATTTCCTCATCTTTGTAGCCTGTACTTGGGATTTACAATTCTAAATAGACTTTTCCCAAGCGAAAAATAGATTTTCTATGGTCAAAACTGTAGAGCTATTTTCAGTAAACAGCAATATTATCACAGAGAAGGCAAGTCTAATTTGTTTGACTTTTTGATTTACAAAAATAAATAAAAATAGCTTCCACATGGATTTCCTGCAAATAGATTTTATGCTAATTTTCAGAAATTGCTTATTATCTATGTATTATCAGCTATATTAGAACTATAACCCAGTTCAGAAGTGGATTGCTCTGGTTTTCTAAGATCTTATGAGTTGTGAGCAGATAGGAGGGGGACCAGAACATGTGCACACGTGTGTGTGTGTGTGTGTGTGTGTGTGTATGTGTTATTAATGAAAATTTCATGAGGCAGAGGGTACTTCAATGTTGTCTTTTGATATTCAATAATATAATTTTTAACAATATAATTTTTAAAAATTACTAACACTTTCCTATTTCTGAGTTTGATTCAAGTGAGCCAACCATATAATTAGACATCCGTGAATCATCATGTATTATAGTTTTCTTTATGAAGTAATTCAATAATAAAAAATACAGAAATCAATCCATCTTTCTTCTAAACTTCAATAAATATTAATCTTGGGATGATATACATAACTATTAAAATAATATTCAATACTTAGTACTTTAATCTTAAAATAGGAAAGTTTCTCTTAAAGTGATATATATATATATATATATATACACACACACACACACACATATATATATATATATACACACGTACATATCTATAGTACATATATATTGCATTTAAACTCATGTAGCTGGTAAATTTTCTAGCTTTTGAGTTATAAACAAATAGCTCTACAATGAGCATATTAATAGCATTTCATGTTTTAACTATTTCTTCATATCAGATAACCACAATTACAATAGTTAGATAAGTACATATCATTAAATAATGTATAAGTCTGTGCCCTTAGTAAATTTTCTGGCACCAGGTATGATATTGCAGGGAAATAAGAACTTCTCCTTTTCGCCTTGTTATTTCAAATACCCATCGTGTTTAGATCAATTGAAGAAGGATTTGTTGTGCCAAGAAGGCAAAGTAGAACAATCCAAAGTCTGTACCTTAGAAGAACTTAAAGTCCACAGAGAAAATGAGGCCCCTAAAGGGTAATGTCACTAGAGCCTGGGGAGTGGGGTGACAAGGTACCAGGGTGCCATGGGACAGGAGGCAAGGCAGCTTTGCCCAGGGAAGCTTGCGGGTGGGGGAAGCTTCCCCGGGGCTTTGAAGACGCCTGGAATTTAACCAGGTGATACCATTGAAGGTGTTGTAGGCTACCTGGCAGAGCTGGGATTGTGTCTTCTCGCCAAAGAGTTTATTTCAGAAAGCTGTTCTCTGGAGAGAACAGATGGAGGGAAATCAGCATGGAGGATGGGAATCATTCATTTAAGTTTGTTAGAACAATGGGCCACATGAGAGGTGACGGCAACCAGGTGGTAGGACACATAAAAGTGAGTTCAAAAAAATGTGGCAGGGCTAAAGTCTCTAGGACTTGGAGGTGCTGAGTGTAGGTGGGCGAGAGAAAGAGGAGCTCAAGAAAGTGGCCAAACTCTGGCTTGAGTGACTAAATTTTGGATAAGAGGACAAGAGAAACAAGGCCCAGAGAAACAATTAAGAATTGGGCTAGGAGATAAATACACCAATGGAATATCCATGGGTATCAGTGTCTCGGGCTTGGGTGGGAGTCGAAAGGTTATGGAGAGAGGCAGTCAGAGTCCTCTGATACTGCTGCTGTACCATGAGATACCAAGCACTTAGTGGCAAAGGAGCACATTTTCAGGAAAGAGACTGTAGAAAATGTTAGATGTTGGTCTTCGCAAAAAAAAAAAAAAAAAAAAAAATCTTTGAGGATTTTGTTTAGTTTCTTCTTTGCCAAAGTAAACATGATGTTTTAGTCTATCTCTAGGCCATTTTTCAAAGGATGTAGTTAAGTGATCTATTTTAACTTTTTATTTAGGTTTAAACCACAGACAAGTCAAAAGAAAAGTCAATAAATTACAAGGAAGAAATGAGATCCAGTTACATACAGAAAGAACAAGAAGGACTCTATCCTTGTGTATGTCTGTCTAGGACAGAATCAGTTAAAAATGATGGAATGATTTTTTGCCCCAAACCACAAACCCAAAAACATTATCTGATAATACCATTGTTTTCCTGACTGTGGAAACATTGGGCATATGTGTAATTGTGGCACCAAGGAAAATCAGAGTGATTCTAAAAATTTCTTCCAATCTAGTGCCAAATGTTTAATGAAAATATGTGATAGTGTTTATTATAACTTCATCCAGTTTATTACAATATGAAAGATAGCATTCTATCCTTCAACAAATATTCAATGAACATTGTTTGAAGCATCATTTTAGGTAGTGGGCTTCAAGATGAGCTAAATAAAGTGTCCAATGCATTCATTCTTAGAGGGGATTTGTGGTGAACTCATAAACGTGCCAGTATATCAGGTGGAGTTCAGTGCTGTGTGAAGGAAGAGAGCTGACTGAGGAGGGAGAGAATGGAGATAGCAGTCACACTGTATCATAAACAATGGTCAATGTATCTAAAATATTGACATATGGCTTAAAAGTAATACGTGGATTCACATTCATGTAAAGTTTGAAAAACTAGGCAAATTCTACCTTCTGTTTTTACACATTAGTTTCAGAGATGCATTTCAAACTTTTGAGGTGACTTTATATTTACTTGCCCAAATTATGTTAAATATGTATCTTTAGACATTTATATATAAAATATAAACTCATATATACACATATGTATATATGTGCTTATACACAATAATATAATATGCATGTGATATAATCATTGTATATCTGAATGTATACAAAATTATATATATATATATATATGTGTATATATATATATATATATATATATATATATATATATATATATATTATTCTGTACTTCACATAGATGGATAGATTGATAGGTAAAATGTACAGAATGTAGGCTACACAAAACCTATTACTCATTAACATTGGTGATCTCTTGTGGATCTAATTCCCTATTTTCAACACTTTTATATTATTTGATTTCTTTATAAAATAAACATATTAAGTTTTGGACAACCTTTAAACAATGGTAATACAGATAATATTTTTGGGTTTGTGGATTGAGGCAAGAATTCATTCCATCATTTTTAACTGATTCAGTCTTAGACAAACATACAAATATAAAAAAGTTATTTTTAAAATTTTTACATCCTTACATGCTGCTCACATCTTTAAAATATCTTATCCAAACTGAGACTATAAAGATTAACATGAATTATTTTAAAAGCCCTCCTCTACCAAGACAATTTGATGAATTAGGCCCATTTCCAGTTCTCTAAGATATTGTTAGAAGCAAAAATTGTGGAAACACTATGATTTTGCATTCAAGTTTTGACTAGCCATTATTGTTCCTCCGATTGCTTAAACAGTTCAACCACACATGTTTAATCACTGTATAGAAAACTTAATTCTAGGGAGCGAGAAGTAATCAGGATAATAGGGGGGGAAAGTGGCTTGTCCTAAAGTAAGCACAACATACTATTAGATGTCAAATGAAATTTTAATGTATTTTTGTAGAAAACACAACTAAACTCTGATGTTATTTCCACTAATTCACACTATCTCTGTCTCTTTTTAAAGTGTATGGTATGGGTCTAAGTGTAAATTATACAATATAGATTATCTCAAGGAATTTTATCATTTTTGAGCTAGCTCTGAGTCACACATGCAAGCAAACATGCTGATATTTTGGAAGCATTTAACCCATTCATAGAAAAACTCTGATTAGCAATGTGTGAAATGTGACTTGCAAAGCATCTGATCTGTTTCCTAGCATGCACTGAGGACTACTTGGCATTGATGAAATGAGACTTCGTCTTCACAGATAGCTTTTCTTCATAATTTTATTAAATAATATTAGGAATGTCGGAAAAAATTAACCATACTCATTCTTTCTGTCACATTTTCTCATTTCACTAAAAGTGAGGTAGAAAGGCATCATTATTTGCATAAATATTGATGTACCTGGAACTGAATGCTTTCTTCTAAACTCTAGCAACATTTACTTCCTGAGAGTTGAAAGAGAATATTTTATGTCAATTAATATATATTGAAAGTGTATAGAACAATGATGTGCTTATTACTCGGCTGTCAATGATATGAAGTTGACCGCAAAATTACTTTCTAGAGATCAGAATTGACTCCCTTCTGAATTTTGTTTATTCATTTTTCAAAACAAAAAGAATTTTCTCCCAACTGCTGGATTATAAATTCACCCTAGGATATGAAAATCAGATTCCATTCCTTCTCTCCTTTATCTCTCATCACAGAAGATAAAGATATTGCCATTAGAATTCAGCTATGACAGTCTAGATGATTAAGAGAAAGTCTAATTGGCTTTGCAGTGTTAGCAGAAGCCAAATTTAATGGTTGACTCCCCCTCCCCCTATTAAAATAAACTTCTGTGATTCATAGTCTCAGAGAACAGAAGACTGTTTTCCTCAATGGAAAGCGAGGATGCCTGTGTTCACTGGAGTGGAACCGCGCCCCAAACTCTTGATTCCAAATGCAAGGATCTAATAAGGAATTCCAGAAAGGATGCCCAACAGCAAATGTTAAGAAGCTTTCTAAAATTCAATTAATTAAAAACTCTGAATACTACAAATTCACTACGAATGTGGTGAAACACAAAAACCATGAGAAAACCTGAGTTGACCATCCAACCCTATCCATTCTCATGTCCAAAAAGTGGAACAAAGTCTAGTAGAACATGTATTTATAAATCATGAAAAATTATTGTCCCTGAGGAATGAACCATGAAATCTCCTAATCTCTTAGAGACAAAAACAAAACAAGAAAAAAAAAAAAAGCACTTTGTTGGACAAAACTCTACATCCCCAAGTTAACTTTTGAAGTTTATAACCCATTATGAGTTTTCATGATCAATATCATAACTGAAGTGGCTTTTCTGATCATTCTGTATGCACTCTCCCAATGGAATCCACGTTGGAACACACAGTAGATCACAAGAGTGACCACAGGCCTTGCCCAGGACCCCAGCCCCTCAGCAAAGACGCCCCAGGCCGCCCCCCTGACGCTGATTCTGCCCACAGCCACACTAACGTGCTCTTTTTCCTTCTCCTAGGGGCTGATGTCATCAACTTCGATGGCCACGTCGTGTTACCATACAGATTCAGAAACAAGAAGATGAAAACGCTGAAGGACGTCATCGCCTTGAAGTTTAAAACCTCTGAAAGTGAAGGGGTCATCCTGCACGGAGAAGGACAGCAAGGGGACTACATCACTTTGGAACTGAAGAAAGCCAAGCTGGTCCTCAGTTTAAACCTAGGTTGGTTTTGATGCCTGGTACCATTATTTCTGTGCATTAAAACTCCCACGAGCAGCGGTTGCTTACTTGACCCTTTAAAATGTAAATTGTAATAGAGTCCCCACTATGTCATTAATTCATTCTTGATCCATAGTGGTTGGTGTATATGGATAGATGTATTACATTAAAAAATATTTATTATGCATTTCTACTATACAAAGGATACAGCCAACTGCATGCATTGCAATGGAGACACAAGGTCCTTAAGCTTATGAAGTTTATGACCCATACAGGAATTAAATAATATATTACATATTATTGCTTTTATTATAAAACATACAAAAATAAATGTAAGTATTTATTGCTGTACATACAGTATGGATAGATAGTTGCTTTTCTAACTCAGTGTGGGAGAAGATGCTAGTGTTCCTCGGAGTCAAAAACATGGGCCCCATATCAAATAAGCATTATAAAATCAGTTAAAGAGGTGAATATGATAAGGGCGGAGACTTACATGCCCTTTCTGAAGCAACGGGGCCTTCAATGGAATGTGTAATAAGGAAATTTCTCTCTTAGGAGAAAATGTAATACTCAAACTCAGAGCTGAGCGATGGAAATGAAGAACTAATCATAAAGACTTCAAGGGGAAAAGGACTTCATAGGAAGGGATCCTTGTAGGCAAAGAGCTTCATGATCAAGGAACAGGAAGGAGGCCAGTGTAGACGAATGTTGTGAGTTATTGAGATAGGAGATGAAGGGATGGGAACTGTTCAAGTCCTGTGGGATGCTTCAGGGCATGGTGGAGGCTCTAGATATTATTATTATTTTGAGGGGTGGAGGTACTGGGATTGAATTTAGGACACTCAACCACTGAGCCACATTCCCAGTCCTAATTTGTATTTTATCTAGAGACAGAGTCTCAGTGAGTTGCTTACTGCCTTGCTTTTGCTGAGCCTGGCTTTGAACTTGAAATCCTCCTGCTTTAGCCTCCTGAGCTGCTGGGATTTCAGACGTGTGCCACCGTACCTGTCTGGATATTATTTTTAAAATCGATATCTATTGGGAGTCCTCAAACTCTATGGCATTATAATCATAATTTCAAAAGTGCACTGGGACTTCTGTGAAATATTTGCTTATGCTGGCATGAGAGTCAAAGTAAAACTTCTGCATAGTTCAGGGGAAAGACAGCATCAACTTGCATGAGTTAGTTATCAGTGGAGATGCAGGGAAATGTGTGTTAGGAAAACCAGGATATAGATCAATTCAAGGGTCATTGTGATGAGATGGGTATTACATAAGAAGAAAAGAGCAGAGAGTAAGAGCAATTCCTGGGATTTGGACTAGAGCACCAAATAGATGTCAGTGTCACTTTTCAAAACAGGAAAACTATTTAGGAGAAACTCTAAAGTCCTTTTGAACCTGGTGCATTTGAGTAGCCTCTCACATATACAGGGGTTTCTATTATAGAACTGCATGCATGGCACTGAGAAGGCAGGTACTATAATCCAGAACAAGTAGACACTGAGGGCAGGAAATAAAGAATGCATTGTTATCACAGAGACCAAGGAAGGAAAGGAAGTGACCCATGATGGCGAATTCTCACATTAAGATCAAGACTGAGAAATGAATATTAGTTTTGACAGCATGGAGATTATAGTCAATTTACTCTCAGAGGAACAGAAAGGATGGTTTTATTGACTGATTTTGTAGGTAAAAAACATGAAATAAGTAAAAATAAATATTTTGAATATAGTAAAATTGTTCAAATTGGATTCTAGTTAAACTACAGAAATAATTTGTTTGGAGGGAAAGGTAACTCAAGTGAGTTTCTGTTTGTTTAGAGTTTCTATTGCTTGTAAATGGATGATACCACCAGTGCGTGTTTGTGTGTTGGTAATGTGGCTAGGTTTTACTTAAAGCTAAAGAAGAATTCCACCATGTTGGTCCTGGCATGGAAATTACAACTCATAAAAAGCAATGGTACCTTTTTTGCTTGGCTAAAATCTGCAGGTTGTATGAAAGGGTGTTTTCAAGGTACCATGCATTCCCCTGAAGTTTTCTCTTGTAATGCTATAAAAATTCTAGAAAGATTTTATACCTTAAAATACATAAATAACTAAAGATTACATGTTGAACGAATCACAGTGGAAAGCTACAACACTGAAGATTAGAATACCCAAAGAGACGCTGCCTATTTGACTTTCTTACCAATTATCAACTGAGTGTTCCAACATTCCTGAATATGGCTTGCAAGCTGTGTACTAACTTATATTACTTTGAAAATCAGAATTATACTAAAAGCTAGAAAAATAATTCACCATGTTGGCAATCAACTTTAGTTTTTAATGTAGGTAATGATACATTATCTTAAACATTTATTATTTATTATAGAACTTTTCACATTCAAAATCTGATCTTATCAAAATAATAGTTTCTATAAGAAAAGGAAGATAGGAAAAATTCACAAAAGAACTTTATTACCTAATTATAAAATGTTACTTTACATTAGTAATCAAAATGTCAAGTGCATGTGAAATTTAGGAAAATGCAGGTATTAAATATAGAAATTTAATGTCATTCATTAAATAATAAATCATTAAACAAAAAAATCATCATTCCTAAATAATACCAAGATGTTAGAAGAAAGGTAGGCACAGGATATTAAAGTCAACTCATTAAAAAAGAATGTAAACCACCTATAAACACCAAATTCTCAACCACACACTAGCTATAAAAAATGCACCGTAAAATAACAAGTTACTAATTTTTTCCAAGTCTTGAAATGATGAAATAAGTGCTGTTGAATATGTAAGAAAATATACTTTTTTATCATTCTTTAATTAAGATGATGTTCTTGGGAAAATGACTAAGCAGTGTATCTGCAGATATTTAAAATAGCTTGTGTATGTTTTCCAATAATCCTAAGGGAAAATTGAGAAATGCTTACAGAGAATTTAAGTCCAAAGATGAACTTTTTAAATATTAATTACAATGTAAAAAATTGAAAATTGTTACATGAGTAGAAGAAATATGTTGGTAACATCTAACAAGTTAATTTTTAATTTAATTTGCTAATTTTTAATTGTATGGGGAAATACTACATAATGATCCATAGCATGTAAATAACATGGGTGTCAATGTTTTGCCTTAAATGTGCATATATAAACCTAAATATTTATATGTATGAATTTCATATACATAAACACATACATACAAACACACATATATGCATATATGTATATAATGAGAAGGATGTATTCATATAAAAATCTGGAAGGAAATACACCAAACCATTTTTAGTGGTGGAATATATAATCTTTTCTTAGTTTATTTGTTGATTTTTCTTAGTATTGTCTGCTTGTGGTAATGAACAGGTATTCATTTTCTGTGTTACCTGAGTAAAACAGCCTGAGGTCATCTTTAAAACAGGACTCTGTAGAAGGAAGGAGGGAGGGATTGAGGGAAGCCGTGAACATGTGCACACCCAGGCAGCAGAGGATTATATCTAAACACCCAGGCAAACACCTGGAGTGGCCTTTCAAAGCCCACTATGGTGTGTGGAGGTGTGACCTCACCTTTCTGAAACCAGGAAATGGTTATACCACCCCTGCCCCCAACACACACAAAGTTCATTGCTTTTTCACCGGGAAGCAGTTTACTTAGAGTTTTTGTGACTGAACAGACTTTATGACAGTCTTAGAAATATTGCCACTCAAACATCTCATGTCCCCTTTAATGCCGTTCGGTCAACATCAGGCAGGGCTTCCTGTGGCTCAGCTTCCAGTGTGTTCAAAGCAGGAAAACTCAAGGGAGCCTGGCCACTCACATGTGTGCTCCTTTCCTCCTCCCCTCCTTCCAGCCCGGCCCCACTGCCTGTCTCTCCTCATCTTTCTCTCTTACACACACACACACACACACACACACACACTCACTCACTCACCATCATGCCTCAACATTTGATTTACTCTTCATGAATGAAGAAATGATGAGGATTCTTCCCCCTATTTCACACCTGAGGAAGCAGACTCCCAAGACCTGGCTCAGGCATCAAGCTCATGTAGAGGCAGCATCAGACCCCAGACCCTGTGGCTCCAGAACCCCCTGTGATACTTACTTCCTAAGGAATCTACCAAAAATTAGCAGAAATTATGGCACTATAAAAAAATACTAATTTTTAAGGGAAAAGAAAGAATTTCATCTTGATAACCTTCATGTATTTGGTACTGGGGAGTAAACTCAGAGATGCTAATCTATACCCCTGGCCCTTTGTAAATTTTTATTTAGAGACAGGGTATTTTCAAGTAGAGGCTGGCCTCCAACTTGAGCATCTCCTGCTTCAGCCTCCCAACTCACTGGGATCTTTCCTGTACTTTGTAAGAGTCTTTTTAGCTCCAGTTACCTACTAGTTCTCCTGGTCTGCCTCTAATGGAGGCAGCTCTGACGATCCTCAGCCTGGCTGGGTGTTGGAAAGGAAAGACCCACCCGACCCCGAGTGGGCCCTGCAGCCACCTATTGTTTCTTTTTCTCCTGGTGACTCAGGAAGCAACCAGCTGGGCCCCATCTATGGCCACACATCTGTGATGACGGGAACCCTGTTGGATGATCACCACTGGCACTCTGTGGTCATCGAGCGCCAGGGACGGAGCATCAACCTCACGCTGGACAGGAGTGTGCAGCACTTCCGCACCAACGGGGAGTTCGACTATCTGGACTTGGACTACGAGGTATGCAAGTGACGTGAGTGAACACTGGCGACTGCGAGTGAGCCTCGGTCACCACTGCACTGTTGTACTAGTGTCACTCACATGCCTATACATGGTTTTCATTTTCTTCTCCAAAAAACAAAAAGGAAATTTCATGTTTAAAACATAAATTAAACATATATTTCATTTTGTGTAATTCTAAATGTCCAATCCTGAGAATTTGAAATATTTTAAAAATTTTAATAACAAAGTAATAATTTAAAGAGAAGGGCCATGCCATTAGGGCCATATGGTAAGTTCAGATTACACTTGTAATCTTTCTACTGGTGTATTAGTCTGCTTTGCGTTACTATAACAAAGGACCTGAGGCATCGATGTTCTTAGAAAAGGTTTATTTAGTTCATAGTTTTGGAGTTTTTAAGTCCAAGATCAAGTGGGCAATGTTGGTTTGGCCTCTGGTGATGGTGGCAAATAGTAGCACATCATGGAAGGAGAATATGTAGGAACAGTCAAATCTTGAACCAAAGCAGAGAAAGAAAGAACTAGAGTCCTACAATCCTCTCTGAGGACACACCTCCAAGAACTAAGTAGCTCCTGCAGGCCCGGCCTCTTAAAGGTCCACACTACTTTCTGATACTGCCACTGTGCGGACCAAGCTTCCTTCTACCAGGTCCTCTCAATATTCAAATGACCATAATTGGTAATTAGTTATGCATCGACTCCTCTTGAGAATGTGCTGTGCATTATATATAAAGCACTATCTAATATATTTTGTAAAATACTGGATAAGAAATTCTCCTTTCTGTGTAATATTTATAAATATTTATAAATTTATAAATTTAAATATTTATAAATTTATAAGGATAGAAAGGTCTTTTGATAAGTTCTATTTTCTCAAATATAGTTACCATAAAATAATTGAAATAAAATATAGAATATTTTAAAGACCTTGTCTACAAACAAAAAGACATATTTTACCTTCTAATAACTAAAAAGCACTTAGTGAGCTGGAGTTATAGCTCAATGGTAGAGCACTTCCCTTGTACGCATGAAACACTGGATTGGATCACATAAAAATAAATTCAATAAATAAAGTAAAGATATTGTGTATTAAACATTAATCAGTACTGATATGATATATCTATATCTATATCTATATCTATATATATATATATCCTCATAATATTTTAGTAGGCGTAGCAGGTTTTTTAATAAATTATTTGGAGAGCAATTTCAACCTTAGAATATTCACCAAAACTGTTAATAATGCATAGGGATAAAAATTCTTTAAGAAGATACTCATCATAATTTTATATGTAATAGGAAAAACTGATTAACACTTAATATCAAAAAGCAACATAGTAGTAATATTAAAAGAATGAAATACTCTTCATCCCAGTGGTTTCCAATCATTCTTAATTCCTGGAGCTGTTAGTATCTTAGTAAGTTTTCCATAGAAGCCCTAGGCTATCAGGCACCCATTTGCAAAACTCTAAATATATTTTATTTCAATCTTAGATAACAGTAATCACTAATTAATGGGATGAGTGAATTCACCCTGGGACATCTCAGACTTTGGGATGAAATTTGACATTTCCATCCTCTTTTTCTAGTTCATTTTTTTTCTTTATATAATATCTTTTTCTGAGACGAATGACCATAAACCCAACTCCACAAAGACAGGAGGTCCCCATAAGGAGGTCACCATGGTCAGATCCTGGAGAGGCAGCCTCTGAACTGGTGCTTATCACCAGGTCCTAGAGAGTTCCACTGTTCTTGTTCCTGTAAAATTGTAAAGTATGCCAATACTGATCGGCTTTGAGTTCTTGGCCCTAGCTTTGGGATCACAGATATATACATCTGTGCGTATTATATACATCTACATATAAATTTCTAAGAATGTGGAATATGCTCAATATAAAACGACGTGAAAAAGTTAAAATTTATGATGGATTTTTACTTATATGTTCAGTTTCTAAATTCTGTGTCATATGAATATATTTAAATATTAATATATTTAATATATTAATATATTTGATAAAATATATATTCATTCCTAAATAGAAATTTAGACTAGAATATACTACATAAAACCTGATGGATACTATGTTAACATTAAATAAATTTAAGGTCATTGGTAAATAATTATCTTACTGTCCCCCCAAAATGTCTTCAAAGCAAGATGATTAATGGAAGGAAGATAATGTGAAAATCCCAGAAATTTTTATATTCTTTAAATTGCTTTAAAGTTTGGCTCCTTGTAACTTGTCTCCCAAGGTGTGAGAGAACTTGGAGATGAATTATTCATCCTCCATTAATAAACTTTGAAGAACTTCAGAGAAGGTGGGAAATCCTAGAATATTTGCAATGGGCAAACATAACTCCAATTTTCAAAAAACAGAATTAAAAATTGGGGGTTATTGACCTTATTGAGTTTGTGATGAAGTCAATGAATATTTATACACACACAACACCTTCTATGCAGGGTCAACAATTTCATGGGTGCTTTGAATTCCGTCTATGCACCGTACCACGTTTGGAAACCTCAGCCATGGTTAACGATCTCTGGAATGTATTCATTAGGAAGAGACAGTAGGGAGAAATTTACATTTACCGAGAAAAAGTTAGGATAGACCAACATTTGTCTCTTTGTAAAGCTACTGCCTGGTAACTTTCCTCTTAGACACTGCTGTTATTGGCATTCTCTGTAGTAAAAGTAGTTGAACTTACCTTTTTATTTATATACATTTATCTTAATATGAAGAGACTCATTTTGCTTATTTGTTTAGGAGAGTCTAGGTACTACGCTGAAGTCAATCTCCCTGTATTGTCACACACATCTCCTGGATGCATCCACATAGAAACCAGTCTCATGTCTACATAGGCCGCATGAAAATTAGCTGCAAACCTAAACTAGTATGAATCCTATAACGCTTCTCCTGAAGTATTTGAAGTCTAGCCTAAAGGATCAGAAACCTGATCTTATCTTCACAAAACCTGGAAATGTCCTGCTTCCCTGAAATTCCATAGTTTCAGTTCTTCCATAAGAAGGCTAAGGACCTTCTTGGCCAAAGGTCTGAGGCCAAGGGCATTGAGGCTTAAAGATGAGGGTGCACTGGTAAACACCTCACAACAGGCTCCCTCTAGGGAGGAAGGAGAAGAATGCACTGGTTTGGGGGTTTTTTGGAATTTCCTGATTTTTATAGGGGATATACCCCGTCGTCATTGATATCATGTTAGCAACTTGATAGCACGGAACAGGGAGTTGGAAAGAGGTTCCCATTAGCACACTCTTATACAATATTTGCATCATATAGGTAAATAAGCATACGTAATCTCAAAAACGTACATGACTGTAAAATGTAGACATGAATTCTGAGGAGACATTAATTTTCTATTTATGTAATCTCTTTGGTTTAACTTTACATAATTCAACTCTAATGATGACTCTGTTTGAAATCAGTTCTCCTGAACCACTCTGAGGAGGATCCATGTCAGGGGTAGAATGTACATCACCTGTCACCATCACCAGAGGGGCACATCCTTAAACAGGCATAATGTGCCTCTTTGCACCTCACGTGACTCAGTGAGGAAGAGGTCTTGTGGAAGAGCATCTGAATTCCCCTCCTTCCTCCCTGTCTGCTGCTGTATTGTATCCTGAAGTGGGTCAGGTGCCGTTTGCTTACAAGCTACTGGCAACATGGTGGCCTGGGGTGGGTATGGAGCTGTGGGTATGGAGCTATGGAAATGTGCTTTGTGCCATTTTTCCTCCTCTGAGCCAGTGAAACCAAAGGGTGGGATGGTAAACTGGAGTTTGGCCTGGACTTTGTCTGCTTTTCAGTTGAACACCAGGACATGCCCACCGTGGATATTAAATCTTTGTCCTTTGCAATGTAGTTGTGCTTGGAAGGAGGGAAGAGATGGCTACTGTCCACTGAAGAATGGCTAACTAACTGGATAGGATTATAGAGAAAATCAATGACATAGGCTCACATAGGACCAGAAGCCTGGGCTCAATCCCTCTCTGATCTCACTGGTCTGTGATGGTGTAACTCACATTCCCCTACCATAAGATGAATATAATAGCATATGTCTCCTAGGGTTAACTGAGGAGGCAACAGAAAATTATAGAAAGAAATACGTTTGTGTATGTATGCTTCAAATCTTCGAACAGGTTGATAAGTGTTGTCTGTTGACTTGGAAGCAACGTACCCAACTGAAAATCATTATTTTCCCTAAAGACAGTGGGACAAAACATACTTAGATGTATCTAGTAGTCTGTACTATACTTTATACTTTGTAGCTAATAAAATTGTAAATGCAGTAATATCTTTAGAAGCAAGGTTATTGGATGGTGATCTCATTCATAAGACTACTATAAGAGACAGAAAAACATGATTGTTATTCTGACAAACACCACAATTTTTTACTATCAGAATAATTAGAATGCATGGAAGTACTCTGTGGTCCAGTTGCAAAAATACATAACTAGAAATAATGACAACCTAATGTTACATTATTATTACATAAGGAATTGGGATTAGAACCTACTCAATTTTAGGAATCTGTTAACTTGAGGCAGTGATACTTCAGCTGGTGCCTTCCTTGGGGTAGGGCATGTGCCTATGGTTGTTGAAAGCAGAAAAACCATAAGGAACTTTGAATCATTATCCCTAAGGCAAAAAGATGCCTTTGAGTAAAGAAACCATGTATACCGAGGAGTAAAACAATAATTTAAACCAGTATTTAGTAATATTATTAAAACACGAAGCTATGTGTCATCAAACACAGATTTTAAAACTGCCCATTCTGGAAGAATCGATAGAACAAGTTGCAGACAGGAAATATAGCACTCCATTTTAGTATCTGCAGTTATTACCATTGATGTCATGTACAAGTTCATAGGACCTAATAGGGTCCTTTTGGTGCACCTGGAAAGTATCTTCCCAATAATTTTACCACTTTAGATTACTTTGTGTTTCTCTTTTTATAGTTTCCTTACTCTTTTCTATATGTTTTCACTTTTGCTCAGCTTTCTCCTTCTCATCCTACCTAAGGATTCTGGGGCAAATGACCCAAAGTCAACTAACAATAATTAATAATTTTAAGTGAGGTTTTTCTGAACACTGCTTCAGAAACTATCATTAATTTGATTTTTTCCTTAAAACTAATTAAGTGTTCAAAATGCCAAGACACCAAATTGGACTTACTACAACTCTTCTAGAACACAAAAGACATTTTGCCTTACGTTTCAGATATGAAATCTTGACTTTAAAAATGTCTCTACTGTTGTTTTTACTTATAGAAATGACAGAAAAAAATGATAATGATAACACTGATAAAAATAATTATAAGATAAATTACCATCTGGATTATGTGTCTTGATAATACAACTATGATTAGTACTGGGATTTATTTCCTAATACACTATTAATAGTATATGTCCTTCCTGGCAGTACAGATATTAAGTCTAACTTTGTATTGCATGTATTTAATGCTGTAAATAGACCAAATATACATGAAAATTACACATCTCCTTCTATAAGCAATAATAGTGCCCAAAGGAACATATTAAGAGGTATTGGCCTTATTCCTTAGAATTTTGAAGATTTTATGAATTTGGAATATCTTTATGCCTATACAGTTCAACTTACAGCCCCCAAATTCCAAGTCCCTAGTAAATATACTAATGATATTTGTAGAACTCTGATCTATACTCAAGATATGTCCAATGAACTTATGACTCTTTCCATCATTAGACTACAGTAAATCTACAGAGAGTAAATACAATATTCCTTCCTTTGGGCTGCAGTTTTATCAGCTTATTATGTTAGTGTTAGTTATCTCAAGATGACTAGAAGCATTTATTGACAATATGTCTTTGAATGATAAACATGAAAAATATATTTTTAATATTACTTGATAAAAGAAGTTAGGTAGATAAAATCTTTTGAAACAATGCTAGGAAACTTTATAAAATGCCTTTGGGGGTTACAAAAATGCAAGATGTTGTTGCTACTTTATTTTCCAAGTTATAATCTAATTATCAGAATTAACGAATTCCATTATGCACTTCAATAACAACATAATGTAATAAGCAAAAGATTTGGTAGGAAAACATTTCAATGCTTGTATGTTTTGATTGAGATAAAGATACCTGACTTTGTACTCATAATTTTTCTGGTTTATTGCAATATGGTAAAAATATTTACATTTAATTTTTTTTTTCTTAAAGATAACTTTTGGAGGCATTCCTTTCTCTGGAAAGCCAAGTTCCAGTAGTAGAAAGAATTTTAAAGGCTGCATGGAAAGCATTAACTACAATGGCATCAACATTACTGATCTTGCCAGAAGGAAGAAATTAGAGCCATCAAACGTGGTAAGCATTTGCACCCCCCAAAATACTGGTCCCTAAAAAGAGAACATTTTTTAGTGAAGTACTGAACAGCCAACACCAACTCATAGTATTTTTTTATCAAGTTTGTGTTGGGTTCAACAGTATCAAAAATATTAAAGTTAGCTGAAATTGTGTAGGCACTTGCCATACTCAGAATAGATAATGGCTTTTGGTTTAAACTAATCTGAACTATAGGTAGCATTTGTTCAGTGGGAGCAGAGAACAGCAGGGATGGTGCTTTTGGATCCATGGCAGGAGAGCAAAAGTCCTTCAGCAGGAGTGTTCTCCTGACAGGTCAGCAGCCCTTGATTGGCAGCACTGTGTTCTTAGATGTCTGGGTATAAAGGGCCTTGTTTCTCCCATAGGGTTTCATTCAACATTTTAATGGCCTTAAACCAGGAACTTTAATATATTAAGTTTTGTACTTTTGAAGGTTTGTTCAAATAGGTAAATAAATACCCTTCTTGTCAATGCTGTAACCATAATAAATGTCATGCAATTAAAGTTCCATTACCCTTGGATAACAAAAGCTGGGCCACAGGAGCAGATTAGCAGCTTTCTTCTGGCTCATGAGTGAGTTGGTTCCAGGTTTCACTAGATTCTAGGAAGAAGAACAAAAATCAGACACCATCTCAGCATACCTGCCTGTCTATGGCCCTGCTGAAGATCCCTGAAAGATGTTAGCTTAAACATTGAGTATGGGGGGTTAGCCCTGGTTCTGCAATGCCAGGATCTACTTCAACACAGAACTGTCATATGGGAAGCCTAGAAGCTAGACACCCCCCACATTTGAGAGCCATGGAAAGAGATGATATCATGAGTGTTTACACTGTGCCCTGAAAGAACTCTGAGGGCCTTGTCACCCACCATGGGAGGTTATGGTGCCCACAGTGATTGAACAAATGAATATCCCTAGTTGCTGGGATTGCAGACATGTTCCACTGTTCCTGGCCATACATGCTATTTTAAGTTTTGAATAAAACAGCACCAGAGTCTTTTTGTTTCTGTAGGAAGCATTGGTCAAACTGGAAAGGTGTAAAATCCAAATCATCAGCATGCTGTTTTCGTTATTTGTACCTTTAAGAAGAGTCAAATGTTATTTCTGTCCAAACCTCTTTGGTATTTGGGTGTTCCCATTCAGTACCCAAACTACAGAGAATTGTTCCACAGAGTCTCATTCCAAAATTAACTTTAACAGTGAAATATGTTGCAATTATAAATTTTCTTTCAAGCCAGAATAGCACAAATATTTTATAAAATACAAACAATCTACAAATATATTCTATTTTAACAAAAAATTGCATGAACGGACATAGAATAAACATTCAGATCAAAATATATATGCATATTGAAAATTTTAGGTAGGGTGGAGACAAATAGCACATTTTCAATGAACCCTACAAAGGCAAATATTTATATGAGAAATTGTTTGCAATGATGTCAGGTGCTGATATTTCAATGAAATTGACTCAGCACTCATTCAACTTCCTCTCTCAACACACCGGTTTCCTCATTGTATACCAAGCCCAGAGTCAGCACTGTTAGGAAGGATCTTTACATTTCCTGAGAGGCAATCCCCACAGCATAGGTGTGTGGGCAATTATAACATCTCATTTGTTATGCATAGGCAAAGTGAAAAATGCTTGCATAGAAAAGCAAGCATTTAAAAACAATCATTTTTGAAGGTACAGAGCAAATTTAATTTGAATATTAATTCAGAAAGACAACCGACCTTAGATTTAGTGGTTAATGTGCTAAAATGTAATGACCAGGCATCTGGGGTATATATGTGGTATTGAGAGGAAGACAGAGAGAGAGAGAGAGAGAGAGAGCTGATGAAAATGTTATCAAATTACTTTCCTTAAAATAATATGGTAGTATAACAAAATCAGAACCATATGTGTATTTCCAGACTTTTAAATAAAAGGTACTCGGCACTGGAATATAAAATTCTGTGCATCTAAATGGTAAATTAATTGTCTTTTATACCGAAGTACATTTATACAATAGTTCTATAAAGAATGCATTGTGATATAAACACACATCATGTGAATTTAAGTGGACTTTTTGAATTGGTAACAAAATAATCATAACTATACAGATGTTAAACAATTAATACTAATTCATATATGTAGATAAAACCTGAGGATATTTGCCTGCAAATATCAAATTAATATATAGCAAACAAATAAGCATAGTTCCCATAGAGACCAGACTAAGTTGTCTATTAATGACCATTGATATTGACCATAAAGAAGATGGCAGGCACATTCTGATGATCTCTGTTGTATCAGCAGTATTGCTGTCTTTGGAAGGTCCAGTGTCCACAATGAAGTCCATGACCCAGGTATACACACTGCATCCTGAGGTCAGCCCATCACATCAGGCTGTCAGTCTCATCATAGGCGATGCTTATCGCTGCCTCTACCATAGAGCCAATGGCCACTTGCTACTGAATGCTAGGTCTTATGCTCAGGGAGATTTAGAAGGGTGCATCCAGCCATGCTCCTTGTTCAGGTTGGCTCAGATTCAGACTATAGGGTTTGTAGAACTATGCCTTTGCCAAGTCTTACATGGATTTTTATTGTATTACGCATTTGCCCAGTAACATGCCTTTCTGTTTTATAGGGAAATTTGAGTTTCTCTTGTGTGGAGCCCTATACGGTACCCGTCTTTTTCAATGCTACAAGTTACCTGGAGGTACCTGGACGCCTTGACCAGGACCTGTTTTCAGTCAGTTTCCAGTTCAGGACCTGGAACCCCAATGGTCTCCTGCTCTTCAGTCACTTTGCCGATAATTTGGGCAACGTGGAAATCGACCTCACAGAGAGCAAAGTGGCCGTCCACATCAATGTCACGCAGACCAAGATGAGTCAGATTGACATTTCCTCAGGTCAGTGAGATCCCTTTGGCATTTGCTTCTGAAACTGCTCCAGTGGTTCTCAACACTAAAGCTGTGGGAACCATGCTCATGTTCTGTTTTAAATTGGGGGGTTCCATGTTCATAATTACACTTTAATTCAGATGCTTGAGATCGTTGCTCGCTGGCCTGAGTGCTGATTGAACAAGGGAAATTGAAAATGGCAAAAAGGGTGAGGTGGGGGCAGGAAGGAAGTTGGTGGAGATGGACTTGAGTATGGACTTCCTCTAATCCTCACAAATGCTAGTTCACAGTTAATACAGGGATCACTAGTCCCCTGAGGGAATATTTTATGTTTAAAAACAGAGAAGGTGTGTACCACCATGAACAGTTTCTGGTATCTTTTGACTTTATGGACATTCGAGTACCTTTTTCTAATAGTGACAAGATTATGTTGATATTTAATTAGAAGTTTAAAGGACTATTCAGCTTCCTAAATCAAAACTCCCAAGTGATCCTGCTAAATCTATAGAAATTGGCCAGAAAAGAATTGAACTAGAGGTGAACACAAAGTGGAATGAGAAAACGTGGACCAACTGCAGGAAGACTGACTGGCTTAACTATATAGGATGATTTTTAAACTTTGTGGTATAGTGATATGATAAACTGAGGCTCAGGTCGTTCATAAGACTTATCAGTCTTGGAACATTTTCTGATATGGTATAAGGAAAGCTGATATTTCCAAATTTGAGAAAACAAAGAAAACTTAAGCACATTGTAGAGTTCATAAATAATATTTTACCAATTTCTTTACATATTTCTTGCAATATATGTGTTTATTTTGTGAAGAACATATTAGAGATAGGAGACAGAGAGAAAGCTAGCATTTACTGAGCACCCGGTACAGATACGGCAAGTAGTGAGAAAGGGATTTGGGACAGAGACTCAAGCGCACCCCAGGTTTTGATTTCTCCATGAGCCCCATTCAGTCCTGAGGTGCTGGGCACACACCTGAGCAGTTTTTGACACACTATGTGACTGTAGCCGCCAGAGTTCCTCCTAGGCTATAAGCACTGGAGTGGACAGGCCCAGCTTCTCTCTCTTTAGCTCTTGACACAGTACCTGAAGAGGTGCCCAAGAGCATTTGTCAAGTTCAGTACTTCAGCCCTTTGAACTGGGGCTCAGTCACAGAATATCTCCTGCCCAAGAACCAGTGTTTTCTTGTAAAGTGGGCTGTGTGCTTCTTCTGGCTTGGCTATGTGGACTCTAACGGGGAAGGATTCAAAGAGGATGCCCAAACTGCCCCTTCAGAGATGCCTCAGGAGTACTGACATCTAAGGCTGTTGTAAAGTACCTAGGTATTCACTTTCTCTATATTTGCTGTAAGTTTTCCCTTTTCCCTGAATGTGCATTCAAAATGACTGATCAACCATATTTGATCATTTCTTCCCTGTGTAAGCTCGTCTGGGGAGATTTAAAGCAAATAGAAAATATCTGGAGAGACTAAAATAAGACAAAACAAATACACATAAATGTTTACTAGAGTTGAAAAACACCCCACTGTTAGGATTAAAGATTCTTTTCTAACAACTAAACACATAGAAATATTAGTGTGATATCTTGCCTCCTGGCATTCTTTGAGCAAACCCAACTTGCTGCTGGGTTTCCAGGTGGCAGGAACCATTGGATTTGAAATAATGCAACCTTAAATATAGTGATTTACAAACATGTATTAACTTGATTTGGTCTAATTTAAGACTCCAAGATGGTCCTACATAATTGAAGCTATGTTTGAAAAATAGAAAGAATGAACAAAGGAATCCAATTTGTGACAGCTAACTTACCGCAATAGGTTTACTTAAAGATGATAAAATAGGTTTTAGAATGTTGGTCAGTTTAACTAAGAATTTGGGGAAATTAAAGGAAACTGATCTAAAATCTGAATATTTCTGGAGCCTTAGTTCAATGATTATACCATAGTGTTTCTCATATTTCCTTTTTATGCATATACACATAGAGGAGATAAGGACTTATTAGATATATTAGTGTGAAAAAATAGAACAAATCTACCAAAAAAAATTGTGTCTTACACTCATTCTTTCTAAAAGTACATATGGAGTTCATAGAAGAAAATTTCATCTGAATTTTACCAAATTCAATTAAATGTATAAATCACTTAGTATAAGAAATAACACTGAGAAAACCATCTAAGAAACAGTCATTTGCATTAATTAACAAAGGAAGGATATATACATTTCACTTCTACCTCACTCTTACCAGCATGAACACTGAAGAATGTCAAACCATTTTATTTCCTTTTGGAAATACCTTCTTTGCAAAATTTCTGAAAATGTAGAAGATCTAGCAGAGAGATATACCACTATTTGAATTTTGTTGTATACACTGAATACAGTAGTGTATCGAGAGGTCAGTATAGAGACACTCAGGAATGGTTTGTGTCCACTTGTGACTTGGTTTGGATTTTTAGTTAATATGTTCTGTGTTCCAGGATGAAGGTCACTCGGTGAACTCAAAACCCTCTATTTTTTATTCTGTCTGGATAATGTTGTCCTTGGGGATTAATATAAAATAAATCTCATAAGTAAGAGAATATTCCATAGATTGCTCACACTTTCCTTGTGTCTTCCCCTCCAGGTTGTATTTTCTTGTCAATATAAATTGGGTATTTTCTTTTCTCTGATTTTTCTACTAAAAACATTGACATTGCCCACTGCAATGATTGCATGCTCTAAAACTGGTTTGGCAAACATTGGCCCACAAATTTGCCTTCTCATTGGAACAGTTGGAATTTTTACGAGTTCTATTTTCCTGTGGTTATTTAGTGCATAATCCATTTGGAAAACTAAATTAAGCTTCCATGAACAATATTGTAATTTAATTAGAGTTGCAAAAAAAGTATTAATATCTGATATGTAACCCAAAACAAAAATAAAAACACATACCCACTATTTGAAATAAGGTTGTTAATGCAAAATGTCTCAATTACAAACAAATATTTAGAAGAATACACAGTCTTGGTGTTTCTATATTAATAAGGTCATAAAATGTGATTTAACATGTAAAGAGTGGAAAGAAGATGATTGTAACTATTGACCCCTTTCATTTATGTCTAAACAAAGACTTTCAGAAGAGCTGGTCTGAACATGCCCTGCTCCTAAATCCACTGTGTGGCTGAGCTTGAGTGTTCGAATCCCCTTGTTCTGATTATGTAGAAGTTGGTGCCATTTTACTGCTGATGCTTTAGAAACATGTACACAGCAAAGATCATCTTTGTTTGAATTTCTATCTCCACTGAAAATCTTCTGCATTTCATTTTATTTAGGTTGTGCCTTAGTGAAATTTTCTTTATAAACTGTGAGTGTGATTTGGGTGATATAGGAAGAGGCCATGCTGTCTGGGTCTGGTATGACTAGGGACATGGTGGCAAGTGCTGGAAGCTTCCAGTTTGATCTGGGCACTACCCGTGATACTATCTTAAGCAAGAGGGTACCTCTTCTCTGTAGACAGCACATTAGTAGTTCCTTAAAGGATGAATTCATGCTAGTTTCCAAAGTTCAGTAATAACTTGCATTGTGAGGAATTTTGTTCATCATATAAATTTTTTTTTAATGATACAAGTTTGTATGTTTTAATTGTTTACCAGGAAATGATTTCCAGCTCTATGATTTCGACCTGCTGATATTAATATTTCTTAAATAAATTTTCATAACCCAAAAGTTAAATAATGTATACAGAGGCATCACTTCACATATTTCAAGTGATTTATTTTAGAATGTTTCATAAAGCAAATTCATTGGAAGATTGTTTTAGTAACACATAGAATCTTCTTTAAGTTTAAACCATAAATTATGAGAAGCTTTGAAAATGTTAATCCCCTTTGACCTATTGAATTTGAATCATTCTGAGTGAGGTAACAGAGAGTTATCTCAGCATGTATACAATAAGAAAAATAACTTGAAATGGACTAGTGATGTTACAGAGTGTATACTTAGGTGAAATTCTACCATGTCAGTATAAATAATGTTCCTCAAGTCAAATTTAATACCCTGGGAAAACATAATACTAAGAATAAAAATGTTTATAAAAAATATAAGTAGAATATGGCCCAAACTTTATTTATTTATTTGTTTGTTTATTTAGGTACTAGGGATTGAAGTCAGGGGTATTCCATCACTGAGCTACTTCTCCAGCCCTATTTTGTAATTCATTTAGAGACAGGGTCTCACTGAGTTGCTTAGCACCTCACTTTTGCTGAGGCTGGCTTTAAACTGGGGGTCCTCCTGCCTCAGCCTCCTGAGCTGCTGGGATTAAAGGCATGCACCACCATACCCAGCCCAAACAATATTTTTATAAATAAATAGATAGCTTGAAGGTAAGAATAAAATCAGATCTGAATAATTATTGATGATTACCCATAATTGGTGAGTTATCAGTTATTTTATTAACTTGTTAACATAACTTCCTAATATTTGTATTTTACAGTTATCAATTAGTATTTAAAAATAAGCATATTATAAAATAATAGGGAAAATGCTATTTCTGAAAAGTATAATGCTTAACAATATTACAAGTGGAAAATTCCCTAGAGTAAGTTATATCAATTTAACAATTATAGTTTCCCTGCTTACTTAGAAGCATATTTTTAAGAAGACGATTTTGAAGAATTTTGTCCCTAAATAATAAGCTCCAACTTAATTCCTTAATGGTGTTTATGCAACAAATAGAGCATTTGTATTCAGATACCAAAAATCAGAAGATTTGGTCTATGATCATTTTTTCTAAAATATACATAACAGATTTTGAACAAATGCCCCATCTTTCATGTAGTCTTAAAATTATTTTATGCATAGATAGAAAAATACATACACATATGCACAAGACTTTTTCCTTAAAACCATAGCCAACAATCAAGGAGCAGTGTAGTGTACTTATGTCTTAATGATGAGTCAGTATATCGAATCTCTTTATTTCCAAGTAATCTACATGATTTGCATCTACGCATGAGTGACCTAAAATTCATCTTTCGATTGTCTTTCTTTTTGATGAGCTCATACTTCTCTTAGAACTTCCAGCAAAACCCAGATCCATCATTTTGAGACACTGGAGACAAAACCAGCTCTGGGGTCTCCATGGGAACACAGAGCCTAGGGAAGTCCCATTCATGGGGCAGGGTTCCTGGGGTATCTAGACCTCTAGATGTAAATACAGATGTCCGTGGACATATCCTCAGCACATTTTGCTGATTGATTCCCCCCGATTCACAAGTAGACTTGCTGTGAGCACCGCATGGTGTCAAGTCACACACTGTGGAGTGAATGGCATGTTGTTCCGGGGTGTTTCCACTGCGACGACTTTCTATTACATTTTGATTCCCACCAGGCTGTACCATCACCATGCAAGCTGAGTGGAAATTCACTTTTAATTATACTTCAGCGCAGGCTGGTGCACTTTTCACAATAGATGCATTGTATTCCAAGATGAAAGAAAAAGAAAAAGGCTGGGGGTAGTTTGTGGTATTAGTATTGACTTATTCTTTAGAAAGCACAGGGGACACATTAATTTATAATCACACTCCAGGATGCCTATCCATTCTAGTTTCTGCAGGGTTTGGGGGCCTTTAGCAATGCTCTTTGCCTTTTTTTAAAGGGAGGATGAATAAAACATGATGATATGTGAGTGTTGTATATGAGTGAAAGAGAGAATGAGAGAGCATTTTTTTAAATTGAAAAGACATGATCAATTTTACTCAACTTGATGGGTGAAATGTAGGTAAAATGTGCCAATGGGGTCAGATACTGTTTTTCAAGCTTCAGTTTATTTTACAAATAACTGATCAGGGAGGGGAAATAATATCAGATATCACTAGTAAAAACTATGAGAATAAAAAAATGATGAAAGATCACTGAAGAACATAGCTCAGAAACCCCATAGGTAATGTGCATACATGTGTTGTTGGAGATACTTTCAGAACAAGGATACAGAGGGGCACAGAACAAATGAGCTTTGTCAAAGAGGCTGCCTTCCCTACCATTCCATTAATGTGCAGGGGTTGGAACTGTGCAGAGGAGCTGAAATGTTGGCTAGTGATAATTAATGACTGTTAGACTTCATCAATCTAGAGTTATATAATAGGAAGATATCTAAGTCAACTTTGGATAATTTGGTCACTGAGTATTTTTTTTGGAGGTAACACAACAGTTTGGATATGATGCAATCAGGATTATTGACCTCCATAATCATAATAATTAAGAAAAAATAAGTCAATAGCTTTGGATTGGACTCTTCCCCTTCAATCCTCCCCTTCCCTCATTAACCTCAGGATGGGAAGTATCCTAGGGTAATCAGCTTGACTAAGAGATTCACATTGTCAGATAGCAGCATCTGTGATCACTTACATTTTTTTCATAAGTTTCACATGATCTGTGAAAAATGTAGCCTGACTGGGTTATCTGTTGCTTGGGCATGATTGCTAATGGAGATGAGATTTGTGTGGGAAGAGATCCCACAGTCTCTGGTGAGACTAGGTTGGGAACCTCTGCAAGGAATGATATAAGTTGACCAAATGAGTCCTCTGGCTACCAATGTGGTGTTTAGCCCCCTATCTTTCTTAGTCTCTATTTATAAAAGCTCTTTGCAAGAAAATTTGCAGGGATTCACACAGTACTGCTTAGAAAGTAGCTGCCTTTGGCAAACATTTGCATGAAGAAATAATTATGTATCTTGTCCCATCTTTAATCATGACTCATTTTCATGATTTATTTTATTCCACTTCACTTCCCTTGAGACTTCTCTAACCTGAGCACAGACCATATTTCTGGCACCTGCAGTTTTGCTCTACTTCTGAGTTCTTTTTCTCTCTTCCAGCAACTGCTTTTGCCCACTCACTCTCCATAGTACAATTTTTACAATTAAAATTCTGCCTAGATCTTTGCTATAGCATTTATTAACAAATGATGTTACCTAAAAGATGCAGATGATCTTCCTTTTACATCTGCTCTTCCATAAGCTCTGTCAGTCTTTCTTTTAGCACATTGAGATGTGGAGAATACTCTCAGAGCCTGGATCCCTAGGATGGAACCCCTGTGCAGAGGCGGAGATCTTGCTCACCCTGGACATATCACCATGCTGCAGCTCTCTGCCTGGACATTTGAAATATTGCTTCCCTCTGATTTCCCTGTATTCTTCCTCTCTCACATTCCGATTCCCTGCCATTTTGTTTTTAACCCTCACATTACTGACTTGAGTCTAAGCGGGAATCTTCTATTGTTCATGAGTATTGCTTATTTCTTTGGGCATGAATTTTAGCTACTTCCCAACCTAAAATGCATCTGTCAATCCCTGTGCCAATTCTCAGTCTCCCCGATTTTCTCTGTCATCTAATTCCCATTTTTCTTG
Source organism: Marmota flaviventris (assembly GCF_047511675.1). Lineage (NCBI taxonomy): Eukaryota > Metazoa > Chordata > Mammalia > Rodentia > Sciuridae > Marmota > Marmota flaviventris. Next base: position 9,236,123 of record NC_092498.1, on the reverse strand, counting down.
GTGTGTATGTGTGTGTGTGTGTGTGTGTGTGAGAGAGAGAGAGAGAGAGAGAGAGAGGTAGAGAGAGATAGAGAGAGAGAAGTAGGTTGTTAGTTCGTTGGAGGAAATATTGGAATCAGGGTAACAGTGAAGTGTGCACAATCCCCCAGCTCTTAGTTTTGGTTGAACAGGCCCCTGGTCAGCTGATCCCATGTCCAGGAGTCCAGCAGTGAAGAGCTCACCCCTGTAATGTTCTACATAATTATAGGGTTGGGACTCCCCAGAGCCCAGCAGCTGACATCAGCCACCTCTTCCATTGTGCTTCCTTAGACCTGCTGAGCCAGTTCTCTACTGGGCTGCTACAGGAGGACATGAGGCCCCAGGGCCATCCAGACATGCCTCTCCTGCGATGAAGGATGGTGACTGTGATAATGGCTAATGCTTTTGAAGGACTGTGCCCATCACTGTGCTAAATCAATTATATTAATTATCTAGTTTAAGGCCCATAGACCTCCAAAGTTAGGTGCTATTGAGAAACCTTCCTTGTAACTCCCTGATATTGGTGGTGAAATCATTCTTCTAATGACCCAAGTTCAAAACCTAGAGAAAAACTGAATTTTGTCCTCCATCTCTGCCTGGCACATGGAATGACTCAACAGTCCCCAGCAGTTCTGTTGAAGAGCTCACCCATCCATCATCTCCTCACCTTAGTCAAAAATACATCGCCAGTAAAGATAATCAAGGTCACCTGAACTGTCAGAGCCAACGCGTCTTCCGTCACTGATCTATTTACTATGGCACAGGCGTTATGAGCTTGGGCTCTGGGGCCAGACTGTCCACTGGGTGATACTAATTTCACTCTTGCCCTGCTCCAGTTCACTGTTTAAACAAACATAATGCATCAAGTCACTTAATTCTCTCAGCAACTCCTCCAGAGAGAGTCCACGATCATCTGTCTGCATTCTACAGATGAAGGAACAGAGGCACAGAAATGAGCAACACCCCAGCCTTCTCAAGCTGGTTAATTCCAGAGTTTGAGGAGGATTCCAGGAAATTCCAGCCTAAGGTCAGACTCTTGGGCACTCGGTGGTACAGTGCTCACGTGCTTTCGACGCTTTGGTTCTTGTTCATGTGGGATCAGGTGCGGTGACGGTGCCTCCAAAACACCTGTGGGATTCAGCCCCAGCAGTAGTGGTGCTCTTCTCCTGGCTCATCGGTCTGTGCTAAAACGTGCTAAAATCATCTCCCTTGTTTCTATCCTCCCCCACACTATTCCAGTTTATATTTCTAAAATGCAAAGGGACTATTTTATTATTTCCCATTACCTAAAGGATAAATTTTAGTTTCATATCATGCCACACAAGAGCATGTACAAACGGAACCCAACTAGAGTATGTGGCCTCAATTTTTCTGCTAAACACATTGTATTCTGACTATTTTCCATGATATGCGAGGAATCCCTCCCTCTGTGCAGCCTCTTGACAAACTCCTGGTGACCTTTCAAGGCCCATTTTTTGGTGTCTTTTCCATTTCTCAACCCCAGGGAACAATTACCCATCCTTTACTTCACATCTTGAATAATAATGATTTTTCTTTGTTCCATTCTAAATCACAAACCTCAACTGCCATATCTCACTCATATCTGTATTCCTAACACTTATTACAACACTTGTCAGAAAATAGATGATCAATACTTTCATCTTTGCTTTTTTATTTAGTTGAATTTACACTTGAACCATCACAGTTTCCTTGTGCTTCTCTCTGTTCCTGCCACTCGAAGAAAGACCATTCCACACATCCCCACCTGATTAAAATTCCAAAATACCTGCTTTGCTGGTTCATGTCCTTACCTGAAAATTTTTCCAAGAATCCCTAAATTTTCAAAACTGAGTCTCATGTGTCCTCCATAGACATCCTGAATGTCCCCCCATGAACTCAACCCTTCTATAATTTTAAATTGCTCTTATTGTTTTCAGTTGATTGATTCTTTTTTTTTAATTTTTATTGTTGGTTGTTCAAAACATTACATAGTTCTTGATATATCATATTTCACACTTTGATTCAAGTGGGTTATGATTCTTAATTCTTTTCCCTTGTTTGATTTATTACATAGTTCAGACATTTGACTACTCTTAAAATGCTCAGTCTCCTAAAGCTTTAAGGACAATAAACCCACCCTTCCTTCCTCCCCACCTCAAGCTTAGCATGATCTTACATGTGGCATGTTTCCAAAGAGCCTGTTGATTGACTTATTCTAATGAGCTATCTCCAAGTTGGTTTAAACTGTAACTTCATTATTCTGTTGTCTTTATCAATTTATAGGAACCAAATTCCTTGTGAAAGAAATGTGCTAGTATCTCAGAGGAAATAATTGCTTGACTGTGGGAGGCTAATGTGTGTGAAATTGATCAGGACCTGAATTTTGATTAGAGACTTTTATAGTAAGAAGAATTTTTTTAAGGAGATATTGAAGCCTAGAGCTGTGCTGGGTAAACTATTTTATGAATAAAATTAAAGCCTATATACGTTTTCCAACAAATGTATTCTCAAAAGCACAACTTGAAGTCAAACCTTGAAATTACTCATATTCCCTTTGTATTTATTTTTTTTCCACACAGAATACAAAAAAAGAAATGTGCATGATTAAAATTAATTTAGCTTTCTTCTCTTCAGGCTTGGGGATGCATTCTATGTGATAACTCCAGGGATTAAAAGGGGATCAGAGATTTTTCTGCCTTCTCTGTGAGCCTTGCTTTCAAGTCAGTTGTACACTGGGTTAAGGCAGAGGCTGTCCACTTGCAAGAGCCTGGTGCGATTTGTCCAGGACGTCGTCGTTTCTGGATGATCCAATCTTGTTGTCTCTGAGTTCCTTTACCTGGGCGGTCCAGCCAGTCATGTTATTGAGAGGTAAATAGTAAAGCAAATTTCAGAGTAACTTCATAGTCACTCCATGTCATGTGGAGTCGTAGCTCTCACGCTCACTGTTCTTCCCTTCCAACCCCAGCACATGTGGGGTTCACATGAGACCAGGCAGTGTTTGTCTACTCGATACATGTCTGTCATATGTCCACGGCACCTATAGTGAACATGTTTTAGTGATGGTGGGAAAAAACAGTTAATACGTGTTCTGCTTTTCTCCATCATCTTTGTAATACAATGTTATGTAGGAAAATGGAAATATCTGGATCATGTTGGAATATTCAGTGGCAGGTAAGTGTCCAACATTCCCTATCCCCAGAGTTACTAGACCCTGTTTCTTGCAGGATAATCCGAGCCAAAGGCATACATGGCAAATGATTTGTTCGTAAACAAACAAGGGGCTCCATAGTCTCTAGGAGAAATATTTCCCAACTGAAAGAAAAAGCAGGTGCACTATATACAGTACTTTACTGCCCACAGCAGTTTGGGTACACACAGTGCAATTGACTACAGAGAATAGCCAGTAGCATCGTTGTTGAAAAAACAGAGGATTGTGAACTCTGTTCCTATGGATGAGGGAATGCTGAGCAGTGTCAAGTTGCTGGAGGTATTGTGCAAGTGTGTGTGCATGTGGGTGTGTGTGCACATTTGAGAAGAATTTTTAATCTTCAATGAAGTAAAAGCCTTAAACTTCAATAATTGTTTCTAATGGAAGGTTATCATGTTTCTATTTGCCATGTTTGAATGAATAGAATAGAGAAGACCGAGACAGGAAAATGTGATATTCAGGAAGCCAGAATCGTAGCTCATCTAGATCTTGTATAAAGCGTAGGTTTCCTTCATTCCCTATTCTCAAACATTTAAGCATTTACTATTAAGCAACAAAAATGATCATTTCTAACTTTTCTAATTTCCCTTTATTAACTATTAATTCAGTCATAACAAGTAATATGGATAATTGGGGAGAAGAAATCTTGAGGGGCAGGTCTGCTAAAGCAATGGGTCTCCAAGGGTTGATGTTGAACCCTGAGGCTTGTTTGGTAACATCTGAAGACATCTTTCATTGTCACAGCTGGGGGTGGAGGAGAGGGCACTGCTGGCACCTATGGGTAGAGGCCAAGTAACCTGCTAAGTATCCCAGAAAAAAACAGTCAGTAATTCAACCCACCCATCTAACAATCAACAAAGACTTATTTTGCACCCAATATCCATAGTGCTGAGGCTGAGAACTCTGATCTGAGGGACTCCCCTATTTTACTACAAAAGCTGAGCATGTTGTAAGGAGAAGGTAACTTACCCACCAAGCTAAACAACTAGAGAACAGATTTAACCAAGCTGTTTCTTGAGGTCTCATTTAGGTCCATTGAGAGATTTGATTGCTTTATCACTTGCTCTATGTTGTTATAGTTTCTTCTTTTCCCTCCCAACATTTATGCTTTGGAAAAATCCCAGAGTTTTCTCTTATGTTTTTATTGTAGAATCTTCACCCTTCAAAACGACAAAAAGACTTTGTGGATTCTTCTCTCATGTAATCACAACTAACCATACTGAGAGCAAGTTCTCACAGTAAAACATGTATGCATTATTCCAAATCATAGATGTTGGTTTTTTCACAAACTCTGAGCTCTATTTTTTCTAAATACAGACTTCTTCTAGACCTCACTTCACCACGACTTGAGCCTTTTATTTTCATCAGCAATAGGCACAACAAATGTCTGTGTGTGCCCTTGGCACAATAGTCACCAAAACAGCCCTAATGTTTTATTATCATTTTGCTATGTATGACTCCTGAGGTGGCATTCCTTTTCTGTAGATGCCCAATAGAGGCCTTCTACTACCTTTGCTTCCCTCTACTACTCTGTTGGGAGAATCATAGGACAGATGGAGAAAAATCATCCTTCATGGCCATCCTCCCACCTAGCTGATGTGTGATTCCAGGGCAGAGTGTAGACCACCGCACATCACAGATAGACATTCACCCACACTCCTTCCTTTCCTCCGTCATCTTTGTAACATGATGAGTACCAAATATGTCAAGCATTAAGGACTGCACCCTCATTGTACTACATAAGTATATAAATATATGTAGATTACAATAAAAACCTTAAAGGCTTTTATTAACAATATATGTCTCAAAGGTATTGTGTGAGTGTGTGCAAGTGTATGATATGTGTATTACCACATGTCATTCAAACGTGGTAAATGGAGATATGATAGCCCTCAATTAGAAACAAAATTATTGAATTTCATTGGTTTTACTTCATTAAAGATTAAAGGTTCTTTTCACGTATGCACACAAACACACCCACACTCTCACACAATACCTATTAGACATGGGGTAACTGTGTGGCAAACAGCAGAGAACATGAACTATAAGCTTGGACACTAAATATGAGTAAAGGTCAAGCTCTAAGAGGACAAGCCTAATAGAGGCCTTATAACTTGAAAGCATTGGACTGTTCAAGGTGTGTAAAAATGGACAAGAATGAAGAAATTAGTTTGTAGAGGTAGATGGAAACCAGAAGGTGTAATAAACTATGGTAAGAATTTAGAATTGGAAACCATTGAAGAATTTCTTCTCAAGCAAGTGACGTGTAATTTTTCAGTGATCTCTCTGCTTTTTATGTAGATAATAGAACAGATGGACGGACGGACGGACGGATGGATGGATGGATGGATGGATGGATGGATGCATAATGGATGGACACTTGGTTGAACAGATACACAGATGGATAGATTGACATGGATGGATGGGCAGGTGGATAGACAGGTAGATGAATGGATACATGGATATATATATATGGGTGTATAGATAGACGATAGAATAGAAAACAGATTATAAAACGGGATTAGAGAGAAAAGAATGGGGGAAAGATGCTGAGGCAGAGAATACCTGCATGGCTCACATACATGTAATGATAATTTTAACTACAATGATAACTCTGGAGATGGAAAAAAAGATACAATCTTTGAAAAAACAACATTTAAAATGTAGAACCCCCAGCACCTGGCAATAGCTAATGTGTGAAGTGTGAAATAAAAGTGAGAATCGGGACCGACATGCAGATTCCTCACATCATTAGCTGAGTAGAGAGCAAGCCACATTTGATGTGGAAACAAATGAGAAGTATTTTTTTGAAAAGAGTCAATTTCAGTTTTGGACAGGTTACATTTTAGACACCTGCTTTATATTTACATGGTCAGGTTTCAGTCAGGGATGTAGTCTAGAGCTCAGAAGAGGCAGGGCCAGAGGAACTCCAGTGTTACCAGCATATGTATGGGATTAAATCACTAAGTAACCGCAGAGAGACGGAGACAAACCAAGCCTGTAGGAACTTCTTCTTTCAAAATTTGGAAAGAGAAAGAAAGCCAACAAGGGTATAGAGTGACAATTAGGCAAGAAGAGAATGTGCTATCCTGGAAGTCGAGGAGGATGGTTCCTCAAGAACAGTAGTTCAACTATTATTAAAAAGAAAAGCGTGGCCTGGGGATATAGCTCACTTGGTAGGGTGCTCATATCACATGCACAAGGCCCTGGGTTCAATCCTCAGCACCATACATAAAAAAAGCGTAATAAACCTAAGTGTTCAGCTCCATGATGAGCATGCACAATCTAGACCTCGTCCAGCTCAAGGTGGATGTGTATGTAGCGCGAGAATTAGACCCCAGCATCAACTTGATGATTTTGTGGAAGGCTCAGAAAAGACAGGTGCCATTTCCACTGAATAGAGAAGGCCTACACTATTGCTGTTTAAAAACTAAAGTATTGCCATATATTTATAGTTGTCGATGTTGATTCCTTGTCTACTCTTTACTCCATCCACACTCCCTGAGGGGTGTCACAATCAGTATGCTCAAAGGGTGAAACTCAGAAATAAGAAAAAGTAGGTAAGCAAACAGAGAGATGGTATCCTAAGGAAATGAATAGGAAATATTTGGAATGATGACTGATGGGAAATGAGAGGGGAAAATGGAACCTTCCAGAACCCAGAAGGAACTGCAAAGAAATGGAGCATTAACCCAGATAGGTTTTTTATTGTCCATGAAATCCAACAAATAGAAAATATAGAACATGTAACAAGAGGCACTCTGTGAGACATATTAGGTGCTTGATATATTTTACCTCATATAATTGTCAAAACAGATGCTGAATGTGAACATTCATGCTTTTGTAGAGAGGAACCTAAAGCTTATAAAGCCACAAAATTCTTTAAGTTCTGCAGTGGCAGAGGGAGTACTTGAGATAACACTGGCTCTATTCCTCAATCCATGCTAGAGAAAAACAATGAAGATATACCAAATGTTCCAAAAGCTAGGGAAAAAAAATAGGATATCAAGTAAAACCAAGGATAAGTAAGAGAATTGCTGTATGAGTATAGGTAGGTTCTCCTTTATGAGGTGAGACACTGAGAAATAGAAATAGAGAAAATGATATTAAAGTGACATACACCTAGTGCACAAGGTGTTGAATAATAAATGCTCAAATAGAACCAAATATAAGCTAAACTTTTTCCAGCCAGTCCTTTGAAATAACTTCTCTAGTAGATGACAACTCAAATATTTACATCTTGTCTGTTTATTGCAGGCCAAATCTCATCTAGTGGCCTGAGCTTAGTACTACATTCTTCACTTCATTTTCATTTGGGCGAGCATCTCTATTTTGTTTCTTTGCCAACAATTTTATGGGAAGAATTTTTTGAAAGGGCAAAAATAAAACAAACAAACACAAAACCTGCACACACAAAACACAACTTTGATGCAGCCTGCATTTGGCACTCTGTCTTGTTTAGCAATCCAAGAGATGATGATTCCTGTTAGGGAGTGTTTTAGCAGCTCGCCCCTGTGTTTCCGCAGCTGTTGAACACACTCCACCAGTGCACAGCGACGCCAGGGCAGCTGGGTCCAATCCTTGGCCCTCAGGCACCAACTGGGAAAGGAGCTGTCTTTGAAAACCTTCCTTGTTTGTTTCTAGCTCTGGGTGTACTCAATGCACCCCTACTCCTTGTCCCTGATGCAGCAGTGGGAAAGCTGAGCTGCACTGGCCTATGCCAATGGGAAATGGCAGGAACTGGCATATCTTGTGGCCCCAAATCTGTGTCTTGCATTTACGATCAGTGACAATGTGTGGTACCCAGCATAAGCACTTAGCAGCAAAGATGTCTACATGTACACAGAAGATAAACTCTGCTTCAGGAAGCTACGTATTAATCTAGGCACATTGAAACTGCTTTAAAACAGAAAAAGAAAACCTAAGTATTAACTTTTTTTTTTTTTTTTTGCTTCTGCCTTCCACTCACTTAAATAATGGAAATACATTGCACAGTTAAAAGAGAAGGAATAGCGTGTCCTGCCTAAAAATGGGTTCATGAGTACAGTTGCTCCTTTGTGAAGTTAGGCAGTAAAAACGTGAGAGATAAGCAGATAAAATGATAATAAAGTCACCTGTATTTATTGTAAAAATACAACCAAATTGAGTGTGAATCCTAAATGTGTGTGCTCAAATCTACCTTACATTTAAATTTACCTGTCAACTACTCACTCACCGTCAAATGGGATGATGGTGATTCTGCCTCTTGGACTCCCCATGAGAACTGAGTGTGGGATGATTACAAGGGTAAATGGCTACTGGAAATATCAGGTTGTCCCGTGGCTATTAATATGTTACTTTACTGATCTTGGCAATATGGGAAACAAAAGAACAGAGTCAGTAACTTAAGAAATTTACAATATGGATGAAGAGATAAATGAGTGAACATTGAACTTATCATGAGTTTTGAAAACATGATTACATTGAATAGTTAAATAACAGATTTGTAATCATTTTTTATTTGTTCTTTCTATATATGCATGGCAGTAGAGTATATTTTGACATACATACATGGAGTACAACTTCTCAACTTGTGGTTGTACATATGTGGAGATGCACTATTCGTGTATTCATATATAAGCATAGGAAATTATGTCTGATTCATTCTGCTGTCTTTCCTATTCCTATGCCCCTATATTCCCTTCCCTTGTCTAATCCAGTGAATTTCTAGGCTTCCCTCCCCCTTTATTATCATGTGTTAGCATCTGCATATCAGAGGGAACATTCAGCCTTTGGGTTTTGGGGGGATTGCCTTATTTCACTGAGCATGATAGTCTCCCCTTCCATCCTTTTTGGGGAAAATGCCATTATTTCATTTTTATGACTGAGTAATATTTCAGTAATATTACTTTGTGTATATATACCACAGTTTCTTTATCCATTCATCTATTGAAGAACACTAGGTTGGTTCCATAGTTTAGCGATTGTGAATTGAGCTGCTATAAACATTGGCATGGCTGCCTCACTGTAGTATGCTGATTTTAAGTCCTTTGGGTATAAACCAAGGAGTAAGATAACTGGGTCATATGGTGGTTCCATTCCGAGTTTTCTGAGAAATCTCCATACTGCTTTCCATATTGGTTGTACCAATTTGCAGTCCCACCAGCAGTGTATGAGTGTACCTATTTCCATACATCCTCACCAACATTTATTGTTGCTTGTATTTTTGATGACTGCCATTCTGACTGGAATGAGATGAGATCTTAGTGTAGTTTTAATTTGAATTTCTCTAATTGCTAGAGATGTTGAACATTTTTTTCATATATTTTGTGGATAGATCATATTTCTTCTTTTGTGAAGTGTCTGTTCAGTTCCTTTGCCCATGTATTGATTGGGTTATTTTTTTTCATGGTGTTAAGTTTTTTGAATTCTTTATATATCCTCGAGATTAATGCTCTATGTGATGTGCAGGTGGCAATGAATTTGGTCCATTCTGTAGGCTCTCTCTTCCTGTCCTTGAATGTTTCCTTGGCTATGAAGAAACTTTTTAGTTTGATTATCCCATTTATTTATTCTTGATTTTACTTCTTGCACTTTAGGTGTCTTGTTGAGGAATTGTTTCCTAAGCCAACATGATGGAGATTTAGATCTACTCTTTCCTCTAGTAGATGCAGGTTCTTTGGTCTAATGCCTAGGTCCTTGATACACTTAGAGTTGATATTTCTGAAGGGTGAGAGATAGGGAACTAATTTCATTTTGCAACATATGGATTTCCAGTTTTCCCAGCACCATTTATTAAAGAGGCTTTCTTTTCTCTAATGTATGTTTATGGTGCCTTTATCTTATATGAAATAACTATATTTAGGTGGGTTTGTCTCTGTGTCTGCTATTCTGCATTATTGGTCTTCATGTCTATTTTAATGCCAATACCATGCCACTTTTGTAACTGTAGCTCTATACTATAATTTAAGGTCTAGTATTTTGATGTCTCCTACTTCACATTGCTCATTAAGGATTTCTTTGGCTATTCTGAGCCTCTTATTTTTTCAATGAACTTCATGACTGCTTTTTCTATTTCCATGAAGAATGTCATTGGATCCTTAATAGGAATTGTATTAAATCTGTATAGTTCTTTGGGTAGTATGGCCATTTTGACAATACTAATTCTGCCTATCCAAGAACAAGGGAGATCTTTCCATTTTCTAGGGTCTTCTTCTGTTTCTTTCTTTAGGGTTCCATAATGTTCACTGTAGAGGTCTTTCACCTCTTCTGTTAGATTGATTCCCAAATATTTTATTTTTTGAGGCTATTGTGAATGAATAGTTTTCCTAATTTCTCTTTAAGTTGATTCATCATTGATGTATTGGAACATAATTGATTCATGGGTGCTAATTTTATATCCTGATTTTTTGCTGGATTAATATATGAGTTGTAGAAGTTTTCTGGTGGGTTTTTTTTTTTTTTGATCTTCTAAATATAGAATCATGTCATCAAAACACAGGGATAGTTTGAGTTCTTCTTTTCCTATTTGTATTCCTATAATTTCTTTCTTCTGAATAATTGCTGTGGCTAGAATTTCAAGGACTATGTGGAATAAAATGATAAAAGGGCATATCTGTCTTGTTTCAGTTTTTAGAGGGCATGCTTTCATTTTTCTCCATTTAGATATTGGCTTTGGGTTTAACATATAAAGCTTTTATAATTTTGAGGTATATTCCTAGTATCCCAAGCATTTCTAGTGTTTTGAACATGAATTGGTGCTGTATTTTGTCAAATACTTTTTCTGCATCTATTCAGATAATCATGTGATTCTTGTCTTTAAATCTATTGTGTGATGAACTATGTTTATTGATTTATTTTATTTAACCTTGAATCCCTGAGATGAACCACTCCCTTAATCAAGGTGCACTATTTTGTTAATATGTTTTTGTGTGCAATTTGCCAGTATTTTATAAAGAATTTGCTCATCTATATTCATCATGGATATAGGTCTGAAGTTTTCTTTCCTTGCCTTGATGTGTCCTTGTCTGGTTTTGGTATCAGGGTGATCTAGCTTCATAAAATGAGTCTTGAAGTGTTCCTTCCAATTTTATTTCATGGAATAATTCGAGAAGCATTGGTGTTAGGTCTTCTTTGAAAGTCTGATAGAACTCAACTGAGAAAACATCTAGTCCTGGGCATTTGGGTTGTTAGGCTTTTAATAGCGTCTTCAATTTCATTGCTTGAAATTGATCTGTTTAAATTTTTTATGTCCTCCTTATTCAATTTGGGCAAATCATTTGTCTCTAGAAGTTTGTCCTTGCCTTCAAGATTTTCTATTTTATTATAGTACACATCTTCACAGTAGTTTCTGATTTTCATTTGTATTTCAGTAATGTCTGTCATGATAATGCCTTTTTCATCACAAATTTTATTAATTTGAGTTATCTCTTTCCCTTCATTAGCTTGCCTAAGCTTTTGACAATTTCATTTATTTTTTCAAAGAATCAAATTTTTGCTAAATTGAATTTTTGAGGGTTTTTGTTGTTGTTGTTTCAACTTTATTGATTTCAGCTCTGATTTTAATTATTTCCTGTCTTCCACTGCTTTTGTTGTTGATTTGTTCTTCCTTTTCTAGGGCTTTGAAATGTAATGTTATATTATTTATTTGTTGACTTTTCCTTCTTCCAATGAAAGGGCTCAAGGCAATGAACTTTCCTCTTAGAACTGCCTTTATAAAGTCCCAAAGATTTTGATGTGTTGTGTCACTATTCTCATTTACCTATAAGTATTATTTTCTATTTCATCCCTGCTTTCTTCTGGTATCCATTGATCACTCAGTAGCATATTATTTAACCTCCAGGTGTTAGAGTAGCTTCTATATTTTTTATTTAATTGTTGATTTCTAATTTCATTCCATTATGATCTGATAGAATGCAATGTATCATCTCTATTGTTTTTATATTTGCTGAAAGTTGCATTGTGCCCTAATATATTGTCCATTTTAGAGAAGGATCCATGTGCTGCTAAGTAGAAATGTATTCAGTCATTGATAGATGAAATATTATATATACTCACACACACATATATATTAAGTCTAAATGATTAATTGTATTTTTTAGTTCTGTAGTTTCTTTATTTACTTTTTGTCTAAAGGAGCTATCTAGTGGTGAGGAACATGTGTTAAAGTCATCCAGTAATATTATGTTGTGGTCTATTTAATTCATGAAACTGAGAAGTGTTTGTTCGAAGTATGTAGTTGCTTCATTGTTTAGGGCATAAATATTTATGATGATTATGTCTTAATGATGTGTAATAATTCCCAAAAGCAGTATGAAATATCCTTCTTTGTCCCTTCTGATTAACTTTGATTTAAAGTCCACTTTATCTGATATGAGAATAGAAACCCCTGCTTGTGTACAAGATACATGTTAATGATGTTTTTCCCATCCTTTTACCTTCAGTCTGTGGGTGTCTTTGCTTATAAGGTGAGGTTCTTGAAGACAACATATTTTTGAGTCTTGTTTTTATTCCAATCTGCCAGTCTATGCCTTTTGATTGATGTATTTAGGCCATTTAGATTTAATGTGTTATTGAGAAATGCTTTTTAATCCCTGTCATTTTGATTTATTTCTAGTTTATAATTTGCATCACTTTTTCCTTTGATTGACTAGTCTTCTAGTGTAGTTCCTTTCTTTGCTGGTTTTATTTTTTTTATTTCTTCTTGAAATATTGTATTAAGTATGTTTTGTAGTGCAGGATTTCTAGTTGTGATATTTTTACCTTTTATTTATCATGGTATTTTAAAATTTCATCTTCAAATCTGAAGCTTAATTTTTCAGGGTATATTATTCTTGGCTGGCATGCATTTTCTTTCAGAGCTTCATATGTATTATTCCACAACCTCCTAGCTTTGAGAGTCTGGGCTGAGCAATCAGCCAAGATCCAGATTGGTTTCCTTATAAATGTGACCTGTCATTTTCTCTGGTAGCCTTTAAAATTCTATTCTTATTCTGGAGGTTAGACATTTTTATAATATTGTGCCTTGGTGTGGGTCTGTTGTAATTTTGCATATATGAGGTCCTGTAAGCCTCCTGTGTTTGATTTTCTATTTCATTATTTAGGTTTTGGAAATTTTTTTATATTACTTCATTAAAAAGAAATACATTTCTTTGGTTTGTATCTTCAAGCCCTCATCTATCCTGATAAATCTTAAATTTGGTCTTTTTAAGTTATCACACATTTCTTGGAAGTTCTGAGCTTGGTCTCTTAACATCTTTTTTCCATGGTCAACTTTATTTTCAAGATTATATATTTTGTCTTCATTGCCTGAATCCCTGTTTTACAAGTGGTCTAGTCTGTTGGTAATGAGTTCCATTGAATTTTTAACTTGGCTTATTGGTTCCTTCATTTTGAGATTTTTTTTTTTGCTTGATTTTTTTTTCAGAATTCCTATCTCTTTATTGAAGTGATCTTTCACTTCCTGTATTTTCTCTCTGATTTCACTCCTTACATTGTCCTTTACCTCACAGATCATTTTAACTATGTACATTCTTAACTCCCTCTCTGACATTTCTTCTACTGTGGTGTCTATTGATTCCGTTATTGGAGTATCTTGCTTTGTTAGGGGCAATTTTTTCCCTTGCTTTTTTTTTGTGTTGTGTGTCTAAACATCTAACAGTATAGATCTGAAGCAGTTGAGTTTCTATTCTGTGGTCTCAGAGTGTCTCTAAAGGTTTCCAGTACCTCACTGTTTAGGGGGCAACAAATAATAACAACAACTAATGTAAACAATATATAGCATTAAACCAAATAGTTCCTGCTATGATGCCTACAATGTTAATTGTCACAATAAACAGAAATGATTTGATCAGTTATTGCCTACAATAAAAACAGTAAGTTTGCAAAGGGTTTACAATTTAGAATGGCAGACAGGGAGAGAACAGAAGTGATGTAGAATGTGATGATTATGAGGGAGGAAGAGAGAGGATAGAAGTAAAAAATTAAAGAAATTGGCTGTACGTGGAAGAAAACAGAGAAAAAGGGAAACAAATAAGAGAATAAAATACATAAAAAGTAGAAATCTAAAAAAATTAAAGTAAAAATTATTACAGAATTCAAAACAAAACTGAAATACACTAATCAAATATTCTAGTTCTGCAAATACTGATCCATGAAAGATAACTGACTTCAAAAATGCTAGAAATGAGGAAAAATATGAATGTATATAAATGTCCATAAACCATTAAGTTCACAATTAAAGAAAAGAAAGGAAAAAAAAAAGAAGGAAAGAAAGGTCTCTACCAAAAGTTAAAGAATTGTTTCTCTTGGAGTTCAAAAGATTCTTACCTTCTCTTCTCAGCAGTGTTAGGTGGGGTCATCTGGAGTGTGATGCTTGCCCCACCCTCAGGGTGGGTTTGCTAAAGAGTGAGAGGTAATCCCATGGGCGGAACTCCTGGAGGTGGGGATTAGGTTTAGGTGGGTTCCAGGCTGTTTTCTGAATGCTAGTTGGTCTGCAGATTTTAAATCAGTGCACCTTGAGGGCCCAGAAATTGCTGGTCCACATTGTAAAACTGCACCCCTGATATCTCCCCTGGGTTCCACTCGTGAGGTGGAACCACCAACTCTTAGTCCACTCTGTCACTGGAAGCTCATACATTTTCTGGTCTCAGGTTCAGTCTCCAAACTCAATCTCTCCCACCCCCATTCTTTTGTGTTCCCAAAAAGGTGTATGTCTCCCAGCTGTTCATGCAAGCAACCAGATTTGCAATGGAGGGGGTAAGCTGAGTGGGTTTCACAACTGCTTGTTCACTATGTAAACTTCTCTCCATGTTTGAATTTTTTTTTCTGGTCTCTTAGGTACATTCTATGTTGTGCAGTGTGGGTCGGCCAGGCCTGTAATTCAGACCAAACTCAAGTTTGCAAGAACCAGCTCCCCTATGCAGGGTCTCTAAAATGGTGCCTTCCTCTGTCCTCTGCACATAGCCAGGAGACATTTGGCTTCTTTCCCACAGAAGGATATTGATCAGTATGCCTTTTAGTTTAGTCAGGCAGTGTCTTTGATCTTAAAACTCTCTGTACCCAGACATACCTAAGGCCTCCTAAAATGCAGGTTCCTTTAATCCTCTGATTCCTCCATTTTGCTCATGGAGAGACTGCTTTGGTTGGTGCCTCCAGCCATGGCAGCAGCTTTGACACTGGAGATTTCTTCCTTATTCTATCATATCCAACCTCCTGTGTCCCTGATCTTCTTTGAATGTCCAGTATTAAATTCCAGTAAAGACTCCCCATCCCCATTGTTTTCAACCCACCTTGCTAAGAAGATACCTGTCTTCTTTCTTGGTTTCATGCCACATAGCAGCCAGGAAAGGGAACTTCCCTATTCCGCCATCTTGAAACTGCCAGATTTGTAATCTTGATCTCGATAAATATATACCTGAACAGGGTGCTCACATTCTACTTGAGGTTACACAGAATTAAAATCAAAAGAAACATTACAAATCTAATTACTTCATTGTTACATTAAAAATGAGAACAATGAGGCTCCTATACTAAGAGATCAGCCCAGTGATACACAGCAATGTACCCATATTATCCAGAGCAGAGTAGGGCATCTGATGTTCATTCTCAGGCTCTTTCCATTAGTCCAGGCTGGCTTTCCAAGTCGAGTACAAATAGTTTGTTTCAAAAAAATCAGAGAAAAGCATATCCAACATGTAAGATTAGACTGGAGCACTGGAATACTTTACAATTCAGCTAGGTGAAGGAAGGGAAGATTTTTAGGAAGTAAAAGCATGTCTGTTTCACAGAAGACTGAGAATCTATTGAGGGAAACAGAATTTTTCAGAGAGCACCAGGTGGCTACATGAGTTTCTATAATCATTTAACAAAAGTTATTGAACATTTATTCTGTAATTAGTGTATTAGTCCATTTTCCAGTTCTATAACAAAATACTTGATGATTGGTGCTTTATAAGAGGAAAGGTTTATTTCACTTACAGTTTCAGGTCTCATTTGTTCAGCCTCTGGTGAGGGTATCATGGTGGTTTACCTCATGGTGGGACTGCATTGAAGAGGGAGGTACTGCATGGAAAGATAGGAAGCCAGAGAGATGGGGAGGGTGCAGCTCTTCTATAACAATGTCTCTTATGGGAATAAACTGGGGTCCCATGGGAGCTCCACTAATCTCTTCTGATGGAATATCCAGTAGGCCCCACCTTCCAAAATTCCCACCTCTGTTTATTCCTACCACACTGGGGACAAAGCTTCCCACATGTGAACCTTGGGGGAAAAATTAGGTCTGAACCTTAGCACCAGACCTAGTGTTTTCTGTGCACCGAATAGGACAACACAGAGGCCTGACCTATGGAGCTTACGTTTCAGTAGTAGAAGACAAATACCAGCCGATAATGTCTAAGTGAAGTATATAGAAATTACATAGCAAGCTAGAAGATGATAAGTAAAGAGTGCTAAGGCAAAGTAAGGCAAAGGGCAAGGGAGAGTTAGCACTTCTGGGTGTAAAATACATCAGCGTAGGTCTCAGAACAATGGTGAGGATTCCAAACATGGGAGGGAGTTCGCCAAGTGCAGTCTGAGGACAAAGCACCTAGGCCTGGGGAAAAGCCAAAGCGAAGACCCAAGGTAGGAGCATGTCTTGAACAGAGCACAGCACAGTCAGGCTTTCTAGGAAAAGGTCAAAGACAGGAGAAGAAAGGTCGAGTCCTGGCGACCAGCACAGGGGAAGCCAGAGCTCCCCTCCTTCTCCGCCCTTCCCTCTGAGTGAAACGGGAAGCACATAGAGGGTTTTGAGCAGTGAGCGACATCATCTGCTTCACATTTTAAAGGTCATTCTGGCTGCTGCGTTGAAAGTAGATTTTAAGTATAGAAATTGAGAAAATGATTAAATGGAGGTGAGATCTGATTGTGTGGTAGTAGGCGTGTTCAAGTGCTGAGAAGTAGTTGGGTTCTGGGTCTGTTTTGAAGTCAATTTCCTGAAGGACTGGATTGCTGAGGGAAAGAGAGAGTACAAGGATGCTCTTTGGAGGAAGTGGGTGCTCAAGAAGTAAATCGTATCCAGGAGAAGGGGTGATATGGCCGAGAGGCCACAAGAGACAGGACTGAGAAGCCATCATGTTGTGACAGCACTCACAGGGACCTGCTCAGAGAAGGCCATTCCTGCAGCCTGGCAGAGGTGACACCTGGATGAAAAGGTTTTAACTGGAAAAGAGGAAAAGCAGGTCCAGAGGAATTGGAGTTGGGAGTAGGACCATCCCACATGAGAAATTTTTCATCAAGGAAAATTCTAGCTGGAAGGGTCATTTGGGAGGAGAGAACTTTTGTTCCTCTCAGTTAAAAGAATGTTTGCTGGGGCAGACTTGCATGCCTATAATCCCAGCAACTTAGAAGACTGAGGCAGGAGGATCTCCAGTTTAAGGCCAGCCTCAGGAATCCAGTGAGACCCCGTCTCGAAATAAATAATAATAATAATAATAAAAAGGTCTGGTGATATGGCTCAGTGGTAGAGAACCCAGTTCAGTCCTTAATACCAAGAATGAAAAAGAATATTTGTTTAATGAAGAAATCATTAGTAGGTTGAACAAAATTATGGACTTCTTTCAACCTTTTTGGGGATTGGTTTAAAATAAATCTATTTAAGAAAAGTGTTCGTTTTCAACTATAATTCAAACACATTTTAACTTAGTTGTATTGACTTATTTTATCAAAAGCCATTGTAGGTGCCTACCATACCAATAAAAGTGTCGACTTTAAAATTATCTCCCAGCTTACATTTGAATTATTGGTGCATTTCAGTCCTAAGAAAGTATCTATACTTTCTTATTTCTCATCATTGCTTCTGGTAAATTGAAATGAAATGTATCAAAACCACCAGTCTCTGAAATCGCCCTCGTTTCTGGAAAGTTTTTAAATTACTGATTAATGAATGTTTCAACTATTTTAAGTTTACATGTCTATGGTGTGGTGATCTGTGGAAAAGGAAACAAAGACATTTAGCTAGATGATATCACAGGTTTATTGTACACTGTTATAAACAGTCAGGGTCCCAACAGGAAACCAGAAATGGTCCCGCTTATTTCAACAGAGAGTAATCAATAGAGAGAAATGGTAAATAGATAATGGCCAATTAAAAGGCTAAGGAGGAACTTGGAGGTTACTTCAGGGCCGTGGTCTGAAGACATTTTGAGACCCTCACACAGCAGGTGAGTCAGAGATGGAGCCTTGGGGAAGTAATAAGTTTTAAGAGCAGAGCCCTTGGGGATGGGATCAGTGCCCTTGTGGAGGAGAACAGAGAGGGATCCCCCACCCCTTCTGTGGTGTGGGGACACAGCAAGAGGCAGGAAGTAGGCCCGCATCAGGAATGGAGCCTGGTGGCACCTGAACCTTGTATTTTACAGCCTCTGTAACTATGAGGACTATATTTCTGTTGTTTATAAGCCACCTGGTTTATAGCAGCCTGGATGGACAAAAACAAGAGGTAGAGTGATTACTAGAGATCAAAAGGGAAAAGTTAAGTAATTAGAAGAGAAAAATGTGGAGGCAAGACCCCACAAAACAAGAATTCAGACTTCTCCACAGGTAATATGAATGCTGATAAGGATTCAAGTAATAGAATACACTATTCACAATTAAAGTTTTAATGGCTTGTATAAATGTGAGAAAAAAAACATTTGGTACAAAAAAATATTCATGGAGACAATGATTTTGGGTACAGTGAAGCATAATATGTGATATGTTATAGCTTGAATATGAGATGTCTCCCCAAAATTCCTGTGTTAATGAATGATGTGAACTGACCTGATGGTGAGAGCTGTGACCTAATCATTGGATTAATCCATTTGATAGATTAACAATAGAATGGACTGGTGGAGACTATAGGCACATGAGGCATGGCTGGAGGAATTTGGGTCACTGGGTGTGTAGCCTTTGGGGTTTTCCCTTGTACCTCACTCACTCTTTTCTTCCAAGAGCTCAGCGACTTTCCTTCTCCATGACCTTCTGTCATCGTTCTCCACCTCACCTTAGATCCAGAGCGCTAGAGTCATCCCGCCATGGGCTGAATCTCTGAAACTGTGAGCCCAAAATAATCTTTTCCTACTCTAAGTTGTTCTGTTCAGATATTTGGGTCATAGTGTCAAAAATCTGACTAACACAATATGTATCATGCTATTAAGAATAACGTGCATATTTTGCTAGAGTCTTTTATGGTCTATGAGTATGGTAATACGGAACATGGACTATGTAACTTTAGAAATATATAGCTAAGGGGGTCATGTTTCCCAACTTGTGGTGATACCTAAAGAGATCAGAAGAGAGAACCTGAGTAGCTGGGATTAACCCTGCTCAGAGCCCAGTTGCCACCACATGTGTTATTGTATCCCAGAGCATAGGAAAATTTGGAAATGCTACCACTACAAATGCTACCAGTACCAGCTGCAGGTACATGGATTAAAGGGCTTTTTTTTTTTTTTTTTTTTTTTTTTTTTTTTTTTTTGGTAACAGTGAAGATAGGAAACTAGATGGGAAAGAGTGAGTCTGTCCTTTTTCCTCGTGCCTTACAGTCTTCTAGTTCTCGTATTGTAGAGTCTGACCTAGAGACAGCTGGGAAAGGAGAAATGGAATTTCCAAAGCCTTATACCAAACATCACAATGTACAGAAGGATGGGTTTTTACTATTTTGCTAAAACTGTCTTGTTGTGCTCTGGTCATTGATCTTTAAATCTCACATGGAGTTGCCATGTCTGCATTACTACTTGATGAGCCCGGGACCACTTATGCAAATTCATTATCACCTTCAGGATGTGGGGATCCCACTGATCAAACTCAGAACTAAATGCCTTGCTCTCATCTCTGACATTTAATCGAGCTTCCGAGCTGCTTCCCTTTCTTCACCACAGAAAAATCAATGCAAAATTCTCAAACACGTTTGAAATAGCCCTTGCCCTTCTCTTAGGAATTCTCACCTGACTTCTCTTGTGTTGCTCCACGTGTATGTGCACATGGTGGGCTTCCAACCCTACAAACTGCCTTCACGGATGTCATCTCACCTGAGTCTGGGAAGGATGTTGAGGGGCAAGGAGAAAAGTTACAGGTCTTATCAGGAGGGAGTACAAGGGTGTGTCAGGGATTGTCAAGGGCATATTAGAAAAGAGCTCTCTTCTTGGGCCAGGTGGCGTTTACAGTCCTCCCACTCTGCAGCTGCATTAGCTGGACTGGCCATGCCTGTGGTCCCGCTCTCCATGTACTACTGAGTGGTATTTGTATTTAAAAGGGTATCTGATTGTGGTCTCCTCCTAGAGGGTACTCTTATTTTACTTTCACAATAGCAAAGTTGTAACCATGTGTCACTTTTGTCACTACAAGAACTGGTGCCCTGTATGGAGATCACAGAAAAAGGGAGAAAAAAATGATGTTTTGTTTTTTCTTTTCTTAATCTGCATTCTTCCTTTCCATTGAACTCAGAAAGACTCCATCATAGAGACATCTGCTTCAACCTCCATCTGTTTCCAGGAAAAGCTTTTTAATATCTTGCTCAAGAAAACAAAATGTTCTCAAGAAATTGCTAATACACTGCCCTTTGCTGATGGCCCATTGGTGCCACATCTAGCTGACCGAGGCAGGCCCTCCCGCTGCATTCTCCAGGCTCCCAGGGGGCGCTGACCACAGGATGCCCCCAACAGGGGCATCAGGAGCCCTTTGCATTGTGATGGATCTGGGTTTTTTGTCCTCTATTATACATGAATATCTCTGGAGGAAATTTCATGTGTTCTTCTCCGGAGACCCAGTTTTGACGTAAATATTGAACAGAAAAAGAGGATGTGGAGGAAGAGGCTCCTAGAAAAGGAGGAGACGGCCTGACTCTGAACAGATCCTGCTGCTGGATAGAGGGAGGCTGGTGCCTTCCCACAATGCCCTTCTTAGAGGCTGCCCCTCTCTTCCCAGCGCCAGCCTGAGTGTGCTCTTTCATTCAAGGCTGACCTCCATCCTCTTACTGCACATTGTCAATAGTTAATAACATCTACTTCTCTAATGTGTATTTGCTCTTTGTCTATCTTTACCACTTGTATAAGCTCTTGGAGAAGCAGATCCCACATCCCTAGTTCCTCATTGTTTCTGAAAGCCAAGCCCAGTGCCTGGTACAGATGTCAAGGCCCAATGCATTTGTGTAGGTGGGTGAACAACTCAATGTGTAGTACAAGTGAGATTTGTATGCTTTAATTCTACCAAGACGGAAATGTATTATACATGTCAGGAAAGGCCTGATAAATTATTAAACTGTAATTCAATATTTTACATTTCATATCGATGTTTTCATTATCATAATTCAATTAGTGGCAAATAGTGGGATTTTATGTTGATTTTTTTTCAAAGTGCCCTAATAATTTCCCATTAAATCAGCAATAACAAAAATGTTTATATGCCTTTTCTGATCTAAAGAAGCAATAAAAACACTGCAGCTAAATGACAATTTAATAATGTGAAGTTTCATTTGCAAATCTTTCATTTCTTTGTGTTCCCAGTGACACTGTCTTCTCATTTTCCCCAGTGATTTCTCATCTTTAGCTTTAAAATGGAAAAGTGATTAAACATGTCAAGACAAATAACTCTCCATTTTAGTTTTTCAAATAAATTAGAATTTCATGGACCTTTTGAAAACAGTCATGTGGACATGTTTAATAATAACCACATCAGCATCTAATGGAGCAAGTTTCCACCAAGCTTCAAAGACCTCTGATACTTTTATAAATCCATTTTGAATGATAGCTGAAAAAATTAAGTTCAGCTCATCACTAGCGTGCCACTGATGATAACAGTTGTTCAGTGACTCCATTCCCCACCACAGATTATGTGCACAACAGGGACCTGTCCTAAGTGTATGGATGAAAAGAAAATAGTTTTCACATTGCTAAGTTCAATCACATCTTGTTCTGCTGGCCTGAGGTTCAGCACAATTAACCTGTTCGTTAGCTGTAAATAAGATGGGACATAAAGTGCTGGTTTAATGCAGGAATTAGTGCATTTGAAAAGAAAACGTAGATGTGTGTGTGTGTCTCAAGTGATTTTTCTTCAATATTAGAAAGCATTGGCAGTGCCTAAACCCACGGTAGGAGCTGAATGACGGAGTTTTCTGTCTCTCTCACTCTCCCTTCCTTTATGTGCCAGAATGAATTATGTCCTGTTGAGCAGCTCCTGGGGGCCATGCACCAAGGAATGCACTTAGAAGATACAGAGGGGTATAAAACAGGCTCCCTAAGCAGAAAGAGTTTATTCTGTAAAGAAGGAAACAGATCGCAACAAAAAATTACAACTCAATGTAATAAATTCCATAAAAATGATATAAAAGTTGTTTTATGTATAAAGAAAAGAGCAACTTGCTTCCCAGAAGGTTCAGTGGTGGTTTGATGGAGAAACTAACATTTGATCTGACACATAAAGGAAAGGTCAGGAGTCTGGATTTGAGCAAGGGGTTGAGATTCTAGCTTGGCACAAAGAACTGCTTCTCCCAGGTGCAAAACGGGCCCTGCCTTGGGCTACTTTAGGGGCTCCTGGAGCAAGTAAGTTACAGGGAAGAGAAGCAGGAGCTACTTAAACTAATTCAGGCTGGGAAGGCATGTGTCTTAGGGAATTTAGATTTTACTCTATGGGTAGTGGCTAGAAGTGTTTAGGTAATAGAATCATACCATCAACTTTGCATTTCAGAAATGTGATTTTTCTTGCAGTGTTTAACTCATGTCTTCAGTTTTTAAAAATATCTGCATTTGAAATTAAGGTTGAAATAAAATAAAAGTAGGTAAATCAAGCATTTAGAATGTCAGCTACACATTTATCCCCAGTACTTAGATATTGCTTGTTTGGGGTAAAGTATTCTCAGAAATAACCTTTTATTTTTAGACACGCAATGAACTCTATTCACTTTTCAATTTAGTTTGAACTTATCAGTTTTCCTATTAATATTTAAAAACATAGAGAACATGGTAAAGTAATTTCCATGAATGGCCCATCTGTATTTCTTTTCAGTCATAACTACATTTTCTGAAGGCCAGAATCAGTGTCTGACCTATATGTAGTTGTTTTCACACCTACAAATTTATGTGTGCAATATGACTGACCCAGGTATCTAAACAAACCACAATTAATCGTGCATCAAATAAATTGACCCTTTTGAGTAACGCTATAGTCCTGCTTCACGACTCAGAACATGTGATGAGGGAATACTACCACCACGTAAATGGACATCCAAGCACATAAGGAGCAGAACTTTACTGAAGAAATCAGTATACCTATTACCCATCTATGAGTCATACTTCTTTAGAGACATGATTCAAAATTTCTTTTTTCTTTCTTTTTTTTTTTGTCTTTTTGGTGCATAACCTACAAAACAGAAGTGACACAAAATTTCCAAAGGTGTTAGTTACCTGGCATTGAGTAGTTCAGAAAGTGTAATTTGTAAGATTCTGAAAACATAAAAGTTTTGCTTGGATGAGTTTAATATTACTTTCAGCTATCCGGCCACTGAACCACTGTGACTGACAAATTGTTCTGTCAATATCACAAGTAACTGCAAGCAAATATAGCTGTTTCCTTAAATACTAGCACAAAAGTAGAAATGGTTTCCAGGATACTTTCAGTTGATGTAAAAATAAATATTTACTATACAGACCCTTAATATAAATAATGTTGAATAGTCAATATAGTGACCTTTGATATAAGTAATGTTAAAGAATGTTTATCAATTATTATATCCAGCTCATCTCTTTCATTTATATTCATTTTCATGTACTTAGAAACCAAATATTATTATTAAATTAGGGAAATATGGAATAAAATGACCCAGTTGACCTCTGGCTCAGAGGAGAAAAAGATTGCTAGGGGCTTATAATCACAGAAGTTCCATCCAAGATACGGATCACATTGTGGAAGCCTTCTGTTGCTGTCAAGATTTTATTTTTGATTAGTAATACTATATTTTAGTGACAACCAACTACCTTTATTAGTTAACTATATTTTTTAACATCAACAGCTTTGTTGCACACAATGAGCTCATCAAAGGAAACTTAGAGATTTTAAACCCTGAAAGACTTCCAAATTTAACAAACAAGATAAAAAATTTCACTCTAACTACTATAATATGTGTATGTATTTAAAATGTGTAAGCTGTTTCATTTTTTTTTGTTGTTGTGGAGGAAGCCACATGTAAAGTAAAAGTGTTTGGAGGTAGCAGACTGGGATTCAGGAAGGGTAGTGACATCACAGGGAACAGAATGCTCAGTTGCACAGAGATGATGCCATGCTCAGGAGCCAGAGGACAGGAAGAAGCAATGAATCTGTTGGTCAGTAGAGAGCAGAGCATGAAGAATTTTGCATGACAAATAAAGAAAGCACTGGAAAAGTACTGAAGGATTTACATTCTTGGAGTCAAGTTGAGTGGCTGTGTAGTAGGAACTCAGTGTCAACATGATGACTGTATTTTAAGATCCACCCAGCATTTTTCCCCAAGATAGAGTTTTCTGAGTATCTTGGCACAAGTTTTGCTCCAAGCCTAGTTTAAAAGAAAAAGAGCTGACTCTGCCATCCACGTGTTCTCTCACAGCTACGCTGGCACTTTTCACTGAAGTACCTGCCAATGTCTTTACTAGGACCCACTGATCTTCCCTTATAGAGGTGTTTTTGCTTCATTCAAAACTGAAATATTTTCCTGAGAGTCATCCATTCTAGAATGCTCTTACTTATGCATGACAGTGCAGATTTTACCCCAGTGAAATCTCATGAGGTTTACTTGATGAGTCTTGGTTCCTTTTTCTTCAAGAGAAACGCTAATGCTCTCTTTTGCACGAATTATCTGTTTTGATTTTCTCTCCACTCCAGAACAAAGAAGGAAAACACAGGAAGTGTGTGTATTTTATGATCATATTCATCAGGGACTTGAATTGGACCTTGATTTGCTACTAGAGGATACACTATGAATGGAATCGTTATCCTTAAACAAATCAATAACAAAGAACAAAACCATTGTCTTGTACCTATACAGTAAAAGTATCTTTAGTAATCCTGTGCCTGCCTTTTAGAAACTGACAAATGCTCGCTCTCTCTCTCTCTCTCTCTCTCTCTCTCTCTCTCTCTCTCTCAGTAGTAAAGGTTTATCAATATTCTCCTCTGGGGTGGGTGAAAACACCCATTTATAGCTAGTCCATGAATGACCCATCTGTATTCTTATGTGGCTTAGTGTTTATGTGACTCCATACATCACTGACTTACACTTCATCTTTAGATTATCCGCAGAGCTCATTTAGCAACAGAAAAAAGTAATTTGTCTTTTAACTATTATTATGAATAATGTTGTGTAGTGCAAAATAAGAAAAGAAAAAAATTCTTTTCATAAGCTAATAGATGTCCTTGCATCTGATCTGTTAATAATTAGTCAATTCATCATCAATGGCAGAAGTATCTGCATGGTTTGCACATGAGTATAGACAGGTACACACTTAAAAATGGTTAAGTGTTTTCTAGGAGTGGACCTACGCTGGGTGTCTTTGGTTATAATTGTCCTTTTATACAGAATCAACTGGCTCTTTCCTTTTCTCTGTTTCCACCCATCAGTCAGATCACAGCATGTGGGCTGAATAACATGTCAAATTCGGGAGATGTTGTAATAGTTAACCACCACCCCCAAATAATTACTGGGTTTTAGCACGACTAAATGCACAAGTGTCTGTAATTTGGGCTAATGTGTGTCAGCTGGACCAAGCAAGCATGAAAACACGCCTGACTTCTAGGAAAAGAAGAGCCACCCACTCTCTGGCACAAGCAGATATATTTAAAATGTTTCCCCAAAATACGTGTCATACATAAGAAGTGGCCTTGAGCAAGGGAAACTTGATTTTCTCACTCAGGGGCCTTCACATCAGTGGAATTAGGTTCCGGACTGCTCCAGGCAAGTCTCATCTGGGCACCAGTGGCTTCCCCAGGTCAGCCCTTCTAAGAGTAACATCGGAAGCAAGAAGCTAAATCATTCAATGATAGACCTTTGTCAGGGAAACTAGACTCAGGCTAGGAAAGCATCCCTCCCCCGGGCACAACATTTGTACAGACCAAGAGCCTCTAAGGAGCTCATGGTGACAGGAGCTGGGAGGGAAGGGGCCATGAGTCTCGGGTCATACAAGTCGGAAAGGAGTTTGACCAGGCTCAGCAAGAATGGAAGCAAACCTACAATATCTTAAGTTGTCTCCTTAGCATGTCTGAGAAAAAATTTTGTGCAAACTGGTAAAAATGATAATACAGCATCCATCATTAATAACTTAAAATATGTGACATCTTTTTTAATATGCTATTTTTATTATTTTAGTGAATTTATAATATTTATAAGTACTTTAAAATACCTTATTACTATATTTTGAATTACTTAACCAATTTCTCCTTTGAAATATTCTTTAACTTCCTGTCTTCTATGGTTAGGGAGAAACTACTACCTTACAAAAGTACCTTTGATTGTTCTGGCATACAATTGTTAACTTCTCATCTTGCTGGGGAATTTTTTACGTGATTATCTCATTATTCCAAAAAAGTTGTAACTTTCTCTAGGGCAGGCAGTGTGGTGTCTAGGACAAAGCTTTGTAGTTAGGCATTGGAGACACTTCTGAAAATAAATACATCCAATATCAATGAAATGAGTGAGCTTCTGGGATTTCTAAATTGGACATCTCCCCTGGCAGAACACAGTAAGCACCTTGTACCTACCTCCCTTTTCCCATTTTCTATTCTTCAACAAAGTTGTTTTCACTTTTTCTCAGAGTCAGGCCTTCGATTGTACAAGGTTGAATTTACGAATACTCAGTTGCATTCTGAAACTCAAGATAAAGCCAAACGCAAGGAGAAAATGAAAATCTGTTCTACTGTAAATCCCTCCACAACGAGAGAGATACATATTGACTTTTTTTTTGGTAGCAGAGGCAGACGTGACAGGTGTTTATGCCTGAAATGTTCCACAAATAAATGGGAGGCTTTATTCTCAAGTGACCCTGGCGTGCTCATGTGGAAAGAGCAAAAGCATAATTGAAAAACAGTTATTTGGTTGCCATATTTTAGTGAGTAAAGACTCCAAGGGGGACAGTTTGCAACTATTTCTCTATTTTTTTGTATTTTAAAAGCCAGGTATGAGAGCTGTCCTTGTTTGCTAGGACGGAGTTTCCAGCGCAGGCTGGTGACTCACCATGGGGCAAGCCAGTAGCTACCCACGAGTGGACTGACTTGGTTCACTGCGGATGAATGCAATTGTGCAACTCCCGCAAACGCCTGGATCAAAAAGGCTTTTGTGGAATTCTGTTGATTGCTTCTTCTATTTCATCTATTGTTATTGGTCTGTTTAAGTTGTGAGTATCCTCCTGACTCAGTCTGGGTAAATCGTATGACTTAAGGAATTTATCGATGTCTTCACTATCTTCTATTTTATTGGAATATAGGTTTTCAAAATAATTTCTAATTGTCTTCTGTATTTCTGTAGTGTCTGTTGTGATATTGCCTTTTCCATCCCGTATGTTAGTGATTTGAGTTCTCTCTCTTCTTCTCTTCGTTAGCATGGCTAAAGGTCTGTCGATCCAGATGCCCTTCAATAGATGAATGGATAAAAAAAATGTGGCATTTATACACCATGGAGTATTACGCAGCACTAAAAAATGACAAAATCATAGAATTTGCAGGGAAATGGATGGCACTAGAGCAGATTATGCTTAGTGAAGCTAGCCAATCCCTAAAAAACAAATACCAAATGTCTTCTTTGATATAATGAGAGCAACTAAGAACAGAGCAGGGAGGAAGAGCAGGAAGAAAAGATTAACATTAAACAGATAGATGAGGTGGGATGGAAAGGGAGAGAAAAGGGAAATTGCATGGTAATGGAGGGAGACCCTCATTGTTATACAAAACTACATATAAGAGGTTGTGAGGGGAATGGGAAAATAAACAAGTAGAGAAATGAATTACAGTAGATGGGGTAGAGGGAGAAGATGGGAGGGGAGGGGAGGGGGGATAGTAGAGGATAGGAAAGGTAGCAGAATACAACAGTTACTAATATGGCATTATGTAAAAATGTGGATGTGTAACGGATGTGACTCTGCAATCTGTATTTGGGGTAAAATTGGGAGTTCATAACCAACTTGAATCTAATGTATGAAATATGATATGTCAAGAGCTTTATAATGTTTTTAACAACCAATAAAAAAAAAATAAAATAAAAAAAAAAAAAAAAAAAAAAGGCTTTTGTGAAGCATATGGTTCCCATTCAAGTGTGCTTTTATTTTAGTTTTTAAAACTACCTACCAACATAGCAGTTAAATTTATTCTTAACAGTAAAAAGTAATTACATGGAGAGAGGAATACCATTTAAAGAAACATAACATTTTGGTCTAACAGATCTTTAGAAATGGAAACGAATATTAAGGGTACTTAGTTAGCACTCTTGGTTTTGAATATTAGCAGGTTGAAGTCCAGGGAGACTGGGGCTGTGGCTCAGTGGTAGAGAGCTTGCCTCATACATGCGAGGCACTGGGTTCCATCCTCAGCACCACATACAAATAAAGATATTGTGTCAATCTACAACTAAAAAATAAATTTAAAAAAAAGAAAGTTGAAATCTAGGAGAATTAAGAGATGAGGGTTTTGGTTTTTTTTTCAGTTTATACTTTATTCCCTTCGCCATGTTGTAGATTCTCACTTTAACAGTGTGTAGTGGGCTGAGCAGATACCTGGGACTAGGGTACAATGGGCCTTCCCCTAGTTTTGCTGTTTGGTGCTTTTCAATGGCTCCTTACTGCTGCTTTAGGGACTTCACATTTATCCTAAGACTTGATAAGAAGATTTAGTATTTTAAGAATCATTTTAATTTCCTTGGATGAGAAAGTAATTTTCTTAAACTCCTAATCTCATTACCTGAGAACTTGCAAGAGAAAAAGTGAATCTTGCTAGACAGTAACTTGTAGCTGTTCCAAGCAGACCAATTAAGTTGGCATCTCAACCTATGCATTACTGCAGGCTCCTCAAGGGATTTTGATTGAGACTCCTGTTTATAAACCCCCGATCAACTCCAGCATTGTATTTCAAATCTGAGGGAATTTGATGGTAAAATAATTTGTCAAGTTTTTAAGCAAACCCAGTAGTGGTTTTGTAACCCTATCTAGAATTCCCACAACTGTAAGACTGCTTTTTTCATTTCATTTTCTTTCTTTCACTTTTTCTCTCGGGCAAAACCTAAGTGCAATCTGACATTTCCTTTTCTCAAATATTTTCTTCCATACAACTTTGACCTTAACATTAATGCTCAATATCCTTAACTCTTGTTAGCCCCATATCTCTTAAATCTTCATGTGCAAGAAAGACTCTTCATTTTCTTGGTCAAAATTCCCAGAAAGATGACATAATGCTCCACCTCCAATATCAAATGCCAAATTTTTGATGATGAAGTTGATTTTTCTCTATCATTTATAATCATGATTACTTTCCTGATTAGATGACACAATTATAAAACGGACTACAAACCCAAACTGTATGTGTAATACTAGATTTTAAAATATTTCAAGTAACACCTGCATATAATGTCAAAGGTAGACATTAAAAATCATACACAGGAGTTATTGATGTTATTTTAATATCTCTGATAACAGTTTCAAATGGAAGTAGTTGCTATGATAAATATGGAGTTTTTCCCTAATTAATTCAGACATGAGGAAAGTTACTAATTGCCTAATTTTTCCTTAAATTCCCTTTGGCATATACGTATTTATAACCTTCATAATATTCCCAGATGGTAAAGGTTATGTTTGATTTAAGTTCATTTCTAAAATGTCTGAGCAGTTTATACTCTACTGAAAAAGAACAAAGTACATGTGAAGACTTGGAAGATTTAAATATCATAGATGTTTAGAGCTACATTTCCATTATATTGGAGTTATTTTTTTCATTGCTAAAATTGGAAAAAATGAAAGCTTTACATGTTCTAAATTGAAAGATATGTTCTGGAAATGAGTATATTTTCCCTGTTACCGAGAAAATAATTTTAATGCATTTGACATTTTTTTTCAACAGACTATTACAAATAAGTTATAAGATTGAAATTTAGTTCATTCCCTTTCTTAAAGCTCTTGTATAAATATTGACTCCAGCAAGAAAGAGTATTCAGGATTGTAGTCAGCATTCTGTATCAGATAGGATGCAATGGTACCTGGTTAGATGAACAACAAAGAAAATTAGTGCCTTTGCAAAATCAAATCAGTGTATCAGTCAGGGGAGATTATTCTCACTCTTTCAAATGGCTACACCCAGTGTGCCTTGATGTCAAATGGTAGTAAAAGGAAAATACATGCATTGCTCTGCTGTGTAGATGTGTAAATTGGGGTTCTGATCACTGTGTTTCTGCTTCTTTATACAACTCTAATGAAACCATCTTGGCTTACGAAGATGAACAGATAGAAGGTGGCTAAGTCTATTTTTTTTTTAAATCACAGCCTTTGCATGAATTTGAAGCTCTACTTAACAAGAAAGTAAACTAATGAAAACATGATGAACACAACCGCCTGCAAAGGAAATCAAACAGAGCACTTGAGTCAGGCAGCTTCAGCTGCACAGATGACCAATAAAACCGGGCTACCTGTGTTAAGGGGACTGCTTGCTAGCCGAATGCTACTGACATTAGTTTCTCTTCTCCTAACTAGTAGATTCAATGAGTAAGTAAATGGGTCTTTGAGGCTTGAATCATGTAGTTGACTTAGTTTGGTTGTAATCCATGGAACAGTTCCATTCCTGCCTCCTCCAGCTGCGTGTGTGGTATGTTCCATGTAAACTGTCTTCTCTATTTCAGAAGCCAAATGAGAGGTTGGAGCTTAGAGAAATGGTCACATGGGCTAACCAGTTTCTGATTAAAATGGAATCAAGAAACTGAGTCAAGCATCATTTATCCGATTTGCCAATTTCTTACACATTGGGTATTATATTATGATCATAAACTTGCCAGTGAAATACATTCCTTGGCAGAAATGGGAATACCTGCAATTAAATAACTCAAAAGGCCAATCATTCAAGATACCATTATTAAGTTCCCGGAATTTTCAAGACATTAGGCCAGACACTGTAGGGAATCCAGAGGTGATTAACATGATATCTCTGCATATGATCTTTACTAATATTAGTTCATTTTAATTTCTGTTTTTATTGCTTTTCTTAATGATGCTATTCTCAATTGATAATTTTGAAGATAAGCATATTTTTCCACTAATGTGTACCAATAACAGCTTTATTTTTTTTTACATCTGAGTAAAGAGACAAAGGTTTATTCTTTCCTTGACATTTATAGCATCCAATGTTCCTATGCTCCATAAAAGGTTACCTAAATCAAATTTATTCCAAATGGGCAATATTTAACTTTAAAAATGTCAAAGAAAGGGGAAAAATCTCTGTAGGGCATCATTGAGTTGATTGACTGAATGATAACTAGAGAATAATGAATTATGCATGCCCTTCCCCTTTAAAATATTGGTTAATAAATATATTGATTCTGAAACTCATTCTGTCCTTTACGATAATCATTGCCATATATTTACTTACCTTTTGATTTCAATGTTAATGTTTAATCGGACCAAATATTTTTTAGTCATTTGTATTTCTAGTGTTACAATCTCTCCATTTGTGTCATCATAAGCATCATGAGATATGTGATTGTTCAGGTGATTATGCATAGTCACAAAGATAGTTATAACGTTTTAAAAAATCAAGTTTCCAGCTGAGAAATTCTGACAGAAAAAAAAAATAGGACTATTGAGATGTCTTGAAGCCAAGATCTAAAATAAAAATGAGTTCAGGACATATTTTGTCCTTTAATATTGAACTCAAATGCAAGAGCTCCTTCCTGGAGCTCCTTCCATCCCTGTGCCTGAAAGGGCAGACCCAATAACACCTGTATTGTCACTGTGGCTTCCTCATGACATGTCATTAATTATGACAGATATCTTCATAAACTGCTGATCTGTAGCAAAAAAATTGGACTGTCATTCACCTGTGGATTTTTTGAGGTAGGGTTATTTCTTTCATATTTATAGATAAACAAATGAGGGAAAGTAAAGTGGGGGTGGGCATGCATGTGACAGGTGGGACACTGCATCCCAGGAAGTGAGAGGACCAACCCCCTGCTGGTGACTGCAGCAGGAGCTGGGGGAGTTCTGTAGCTGTAAACCCCCGGCAGTTACCATTTCTTAGGGGCTCCATCACTTCATAGAGAACTGGGCAGTATACATGGAAAAGATGTGTTTTTAAGTACAGTTTGATAACCAGGAAATAACACAGAATTATGTAAAGTACTCTATACTTCCAGGGAATCCATCGCAGGCTTGGGAACTAATGGTGTTTAAAACAGGGGAGGGTCCTTTGTCCTCCAGCCTCTGACCATCTTCTCGCGGGTGCTCCTGCGGCACAGCAAACGCGACAAACACGGCGTCCCCTAACCTCCTGTCCATACTTCAGGCAGCACCTTATTGCAGGAGTGCTGTCTCGAAAGGTTTTTTCCTTTTATTTTTTTAATTTGTATTTCTTCCCGATATCTGGTTACTTGCCTTCTCCTTCACTTATTCCCTCACACACACATCTGTCTTTCCATGGCCGCCATATCCAAACTCATATGATCTCTTAGTGAATGAGTTAGCTTCCCAAACACAATTTTGGGTCCAGATATCTACCCATTGCTTTTAATCCATCCCAAAGATGGCAAAACACAGGCTGACCACACTGTCCCTCCTTCTGTTCCATAGCCCTTCACTGCACATACGGAGGAGGCCAAAGCTGATAGTCAGACAAGGCCTAACCTGTACTTTCTGTCTCTTGATTCTTCTGTTTCAGGACAGAAACAATAAGAGAAAAAGAAACTGTGATTTAAGAACTCTATAACATGGTGAGAACCAAAAATCCACACACATTTTATATTCATATAAATTTACAAGTACCACACACATAGTGATATCATGTACTAACCAGAATTTCAGACTTTATTCCATTTTGGCAAATTAAAGAACTTCTACATTTTTTAAGCCATAAAAAAAAACCAGATTCTATTCTGTGACTCATCAAGAAAGTATTAGATGATATTTTAATTCATGACAAAACAATTTCTGTAAACAAACACCATGGATGCTATAAACTTTCGAACTATGCCTGTACAGTACTGGGAACATACTAAAAGTGGGGTTTTCTATAGATTACTCTATAAGAAGCAATACTGATGTGATAATGGTGGTCCTCTGAGATATGAGTTAAGATTCTATTCACATCAGCATGGCTGACGGCATGACAAGGAGGAAACGATTCAGATCATTCAGTGGCGCGAAATGTGCTGTCCAGAGAGAAAGGACCGAGAAGGGCTTGTGGAAACCCAGTCTGCACTTGAGAAGAAGGCCTGCTGCCAGTCAGAACTGTGAGTGACGGGTAGATTAACTGATGAAGCTTTCTAGCCATTCAAAGAGAAGTTAAATATGAGCTCTAGGAGCTGTCTTAAAGCACCCAGGATTAGTCTTTCCAAGATCAAAGATTTTGTCTAATCAGTTTCACCTAATTGAAACTGGTGTTTCTGCTTTTTTTTAATTTTAACCTCCATCTCTCACCCATCCTTCAAATTATTTTTATTTTAAATTGTTCAGTAGTTTAAATCATTCCAGTTTCTACTCCAGCCTAAAATATTTCTTAACAGTCTTTAGACTTTGGCTTAAAGATTTGTTTGGTGATGGACAGTGAATCTTATGTTAGATGCTACTACTCAATTTTTGTTTTAAACTATTTGTACATTTCTTATGATTCTTTTTCACAATTTATCAATCAGTCTCACTTTCAATGCACAGAATCGAACCCTCCGCTCAATGAAACCACCAAAAATCAGGTGAAAGAGAGAGGAGGGGCACAGAGAGTGGAATAAGATCACACATATAACTGGAGAGGCCAACCCCAGGCCTTGAGGAGTGAGTCCAGAGAGACGATGCAGAAGCAGCACCCCTTAGCTCACCCCAATGGCCTCCTGAGCTTCTGTGGAGAGGCACCACGCAATACAGTTGTTTGACTTTCCTTCTATGTTCATCATAGTTCTCAGGACGCAATACCATGTGAGAGCATCCTCCAATTAGGTTTGAAAGAAGGAGCTCTCTGTCTCTACTCAACAGAGAGGTTCTGCAAAACTCCCCTGACCTTGCTACCCACCTCACCAACCACTCAGATCACAAACTGCACATCTGGCCTAATGACTGGTCAAACACACCCTGATATCAGATACTGGAGATTGATTACCTGGAGTGGAGGAGACCATGCTTATGCCCCCCACTGTAGACCAGATCCTAAAGCTTTTCAAATGACCATTTTGGGTATTCAGTAGAAATTTTGTGCTCACCCTGATAGCTAGATCTGAGAGAGGCCCCTCCTCCCAGGGTAATGATTCAGTCTGATGAGGAACTTCTGTAGACACTTGACTCCACAATCAGAAAGCTCATCCTGGATTAGCCTCAACACATAACTGGGCAGGAATTCAAGATCCGTTTACTCCATGGCTTAGAAAATAAGCAGTTGCTCAAAATAAAGGAGGATTAAATTCATTTCCTTGGGTGCTATAGCAGAATACTACACAAAGCTATAAACTTTCAGTTAAGGCACTTTTCAAATACTTGCCTGTCATTGGTCTTTGTGATTAAATTAAGCACTAAACAAACATTTACAAAGAACTCTTGATAGTTCAGGACTTGTGCTAAATGAGTAGCCAATAATTTGTGAAGGAACACCTGTGGAGGAATACCTGGGTGGGGAGACCTGTGAAGAGGCACACAAGGAACAGACACAGACACACAAAGGGCAGGCAGGCAGACAGGATGGAGCGGGCAGAGTGAAGTGGGGAAGAAGAAGTGCACAAGAAGAAGTGCTCCTCCCTGCCTGGGAGTTTATTCACTCAAGAACTCATCCCTCCTTGGGACCATGACTGTATTCTAATTAGTATTCCTTTAACCCCGGTGCTAAGGAGCTGAGATAAGGTCCAGGTTAGAATAAACATGGGGCTCCTATCCTCCAAGGGCATTTCCATGGAGACCAGACAGTGTCTTATTACCTTAGAGGGAAGAGGCTGGGTGTTCCAGGTCTGGGAAGCAGGGTACACCTGTGAGGGACATGCTATGGCAGCCAGGCATCTGTGCCTTTGCACAGGAGTTTCCCAGTCACCAGGTATCTCCTAGCAGCCAGGCATCTGTGTCTTTGCACAGAAACTTCCTTGTCACCAAGCATGTCACAATCATGAAGTTTGTAGACCCCAATCCCAAACACAGAAACTCCCACAGTAATTACTTTTTTTTTTTCTTAAAGTATTTGGAAAAACAGAAAACTTATAATATGTGCTGCATGTCATAATCTTTCTTCCTCCTTTTCTCCATCTGCCTTTTACGGGTTGTGTGAAATGAATAAAGTAGACCATCTGTCATATAGATCAATATATACGCATGAACATATACACACACATATAAATACACAAACTGGTCTTGGAATCATACTCTTTCACATTTTCATCTCAATCAGTTTTTCTTCTATCATTTCATTCCTTTATAAAAACTGAATCTTCTTTCATCCTGCTGGGAGGGTATAAGCCATTTATAATAAGGACTTCTAGTTTCTAAATTCAGTGCTTTCTGGAAGTAGCTTCCTCTTCTAAAACTTTTCACAATAACATTCTCCTCCTCTTGTGAAAATAAATCATACACCTGAACTTTCTCCCCCGCCCCTTAACCCCAAACATGCAGGGAAGGACACAGACTTGGTATTTGTGGGTGGGTGGCTCACTTTCTACTGCTGAGATATTAAGTGCATTTGGAGACAGGGAAATCTAGGTGAGGTTCAGGGTAGATATAGGCACATAGTTCTTGTTTTAGCTTCCAATATCTGAAAGCAATCATATCTGGAGCAATTGAGATGGGATATTTGGGTTTTTCTCTCATTGCCTCCATATGTGCAAGAAATTGAAAATATGTGTAAAATAAGAAGTTTGAGTTTTATTACACATTCAATGAAAGACCACGAAGTCTTCTAAAAAGAGAGAAATGTATTAAGAAACTTGCATTGTGGTTAAAAACAGACACTTGGAGTGCTTCATGGAGAATAACTTGCGAGAGGATAACCAGAATGGGAGGGAATTTAGGGAGCTAGTTCCACAGAGAAAGAAAGTCTTGATTTGGTGTAAGATTTAGTGCACACAAAAATGAGTAGTTTGGAAATAGGGCTTAGAAGTAGATCAAACAAGTTGCTAATACGTAAATTTAGAGACTTAGAGTAAGGAGACATCGAGGACAACTTCCTTGTCTCAAACTAGGGTACATAGTTATAATGCACTAGGAGAGGAGCAAAAACACTGGGGAGAACTAACCAGGTTTGGAGGAAAAAGAGAATGGAGAGATCCTCTTTGTGCCCATAGTCAAGGATGGCGTTCAAGATGTCTAGAAGTTGGTATGACATGACTCATCTGATCACCATAGTTGCTACCAGAGGTCATCCTCTAGCTGTGCCTGGGACCATCCATGTGCTGTTAGAACTTGATAAGTTTCTGAAAGTCCCAGTGAGATTCCAGGAAGTTCATAAAAGCCCAAAGATGAGAAGCAGCAGTGGAATCTCAAGAGGCTTGAGCAGTCATCTCCTGCTGAACACCGGCCTAGCTAGCAACGTCAGGGAGGCAGGAGAGCACACAGATCTGGACCTCAGAGCAGTTGTGCAGGGTGGGGATGTGAGGAGGGTAGTCCATGGCTGTGTGAGTGGATGAAGCAGCTACACAGAGAACAGAACAGCCAGGACGGATTCTCCAATAAACAGAAAGTAGCTACTGGATCAGGAGCCGGCAAAAGAAACTGGGAGGGTATGACTAGTAGCAAAGGAGAAAAACAAGGATGTATGATTTGGGACAAGAGAAAAAATATGCAACAGTCCTTTTGGAAAGTAGAACAGAACAACCTGATATAGCAGTGTTCAGTGGCTGAAGTTCATGGTTCACACTCAAAGTGAAACACAAATACAGAGGGTAGATAATTGCCTTCAGCAATGGGCATTTTGTCCATCAGAGTAACAGGTGGAAGAATGGGCAAAGAAGATAAGAATGATAAGCTGGGTGAGAAAGGAGGCAAAATCAGGAGAGCACTGACCTCCTGGAGGGGAGAGGGGATGGATTCACTTAAATAAAACCTCTATTGAGTTCTAACAATGATGGGACTGGGGCTGCAGGCATAATTTATCTGAAGGATAGCACAATCTGTGACAAAGGAATGTTTGCAGTCAAGACACCGGTGAGCTGCTTTCTGGTTATGACAAAGGCACATTGTCTCCATTTGAATGTGGTGAGGGGATGGATTAGAGAATGTGGTTGTTGAGGGGAGGGTGTCAGGACCTGTGACGTCAGAGTCTGTGATGGGCCCTCCTCCATGTGTCAGCCTATTAGAGACTGTCTAGTCACAGGTCAGGAGAAGGCCACTGGCCACGCGGGTGGCCAGGACCCAGACAGTCTCTAGGTTTTAGCCCAAGTACCACCAGGGTTCATTTCTTCAAGGAAAAAATAGAATTCTTTCAGTTTCCCACCAATTTGTAGTTTGAGACATTCTCACTCTATTTCTAGACATAAAACCCTAGAGATTTTTACCATCTGGTAATCAGACCCCTTTTGAATCAACTCATCAAAAAGTATGTGACAATATGAACATTGTGTTTTCTTGGAAATTACTTTTGCTATTTGAATGCACTTTGGAGTACATCTCAACTGTGACTGAGTACACATTCAGTTTCGCTGTTGGTCACTGGGTAGTCCTCTGAGTCCCTATTACAGTCCCTCTGCTCCCTGCCTCCAACTTCCCTTCTAGAAGCACACGTTGTAGATATTGGCTCCTGTGATATTTGTTAGAATTGATGGCATGAACGTTCCAAAACAATTTCTACAACTTCAGTTGAAGCTATATTTTTAGTTTGCCTTATACTTAATTATGGCAACCAATTATTTTTAAACATAAATATCAAATATTGAGTTAAATATTAATTCCATTAGAAATATTTCATTTTGTCTTTAATAATTACCAAATATTGCTGGATACTCAGGGAGTGCTGTATAAATTAACATTTTAATTTATAATAGAAATAAATTACATAGTCTTTTTTATGGCCCAATGGGATTTTTAAAAATCCATTAATTAATTTTAAAAGAAACTTATTTGTATTATAAAATATGCTTTTATAATTTTTCTTCTTTGGCGGTTAAAGATGTGTTCCCACAGTGACTTTTAGAACGAAGTCTTACTATTTCAGTGCTATTGATCTGTGCTATTTTGACACAATTGGTTGCAAGATTGTCAACAGGTTTTGACCTGCCTGGGTCTAGGTTTTCACTGCTGTTAAATATACATCAGACACTATCAAAGTGAAATGAGGAGGGTAAAAGGAGATGATGAAAATAATACTACTTTGTAGAATTATAAAAATTTCTAAAGCACAGAGCACTCTCGTCTGTGCTGCTGTGGCTTCTAGGTTTTTACATGCCATCTGTGAGTGAGGTCCGACAGCTTTTCTGTTTCTGTACCTGCTTCCCTTAACAAGATTCTCTTCAAGTTTATCCACATTGTCATAAATGGCAGGATTTCCATCTCCTTTTAGAGCTGGGTTGTGTTCCACTGTGTATATGCCATGTTTTCTTCGTCCATTCACTCACTGTGGATGCCTGGCTTGGTTGCGCATCTTGGCTGCTATGAACAGTGCCGCAATGCCCATGGGTGTTCTGTTCACTTTGGATATAAGCTCAGTGGTGAGGTTGCTGGATCATAAGATAGATTTTTTTTTTCTTGTTAGAAGATGAATCTTAACATGTAGTAATCAATCCCATGTATGAGTGGTGGTTAATACATAAATTCTTCTTGGTCCCCATTTTGCATAAGACATCAAGGTGATACTGGCCCGGCCTTGACTCTGAGTGAACTCAGTCATTTAAATTAATGGAAAAGAACACATTGTGATAGGCAATTATTAAGGCATAATAAAATAATCATTGACAAGTATTTTTAAAGAGTTCATTAAAGTATGTATGGTTTTAGGTGTTTGTGTTAAAGGAATCATTTCTGGTAAGTTCTGAGATTCATTATCTGATTTTGACTCAGTTGATGCTGAACTCATCTGAAAGGGATACCATTTCCCAAGAAGCCTTTTTCTAATCTGTCTATCCTTACTCTCTTTTTTATTTAACTTTCTTCATTTTTATATAAGTAAAATTTTCTAATTTATCAAAGGGCACTTAATTTATCAAGGAGCACTTCTAATCAGTTGAAACAAACTTTTATAACTGTATTTGAAACTTTAAACCTTCTCTCAAGCCCTGCTTATTTTTTACAGGGTCCCATTTGGAAAACTATGTGAACTGGAAATTATATTGCTCTTACTTTTGTTTTTATTTTATAATTCAGAAATTTCCAAACGTATTTCCAATGTAATGGAATTTCTTAGAAACACTGTCAAATGCGTATATATATGAGAGAGGAGTTACGAATAATCTGTAATCTGTTTATCTTTGTTTATTTGTATTCCTGAGCCCTGACAATGAACAGAAATTCTAAAATTTCTTGGGGAAGGGGGTCTCAGCAGTATTTCAAGCATTAGAATTCATGTAGATGTATTATATTTACTGAAAAACATTATTTTCTCATGCTTTAACCTTTTAAAAGCAAAATTACTTAAACCCTGTATCAAGTTCAGAGAATGTAAATCTCCATATATCTTTTTAAGCACTAAATATTACATGTTTGAGGAAATTAAAGAAAATATTTGTTCAAAGTTCATCATTATGCATTACTGCAGGGAAGCATGCTCAAGACTAACTTCCATGTTGTGGAGAAGAGACTGGAGGAAGGTCAGTGAACCAGCTCTGCACAGCTGGGTAGTCTACACCCATTAATTAATAATGAAAGAAAAAAAAATATCATTTCCTTCTTTTTTTTCCTTGGAAAATACTTTCTTGAAGTCCTCATGCTAATTTATTGTATTTTGAAATTTTTGTTTTAATATATTGCATCAGTGAAGCTAGAGTATTTATATTACTGAGTTATAAGGTATAGTCATACAGCACATTGTTTTCAAGAGAAGAATGAGGGGCTGGGATTGTAGCTCAGGGGTAGAGTGCTCGCCTAGCATGGGCAGGACCTGGTTCGATTCTCAGCACCACATAAAAATAAAGGCATTGTGTTGTGTCCATCTACACCTAAAAAGAGAGAGAGAGAGAGAGAGAGAGAGAGAATGATATTTGTAACTTTATCAACCCTCTATTTAGCTCATTGGTTTTCTTAAAATTTTTATTTGATTTGTAGATCTTTCCCGGTATTAAAGTTTCGATAATCACTTTCCTTTTATAGTAAACTACACTAATTGTCTGAGATTGAAAATTAATTACAAATTAGGTTTGTTACTCCTGAACCTTGGATTTTTAAGTCATATTTTTTTCTGCTGTAAACTTTATAATTGGTTATTTGTCAGTTTGTAATCTTGTTACCATTTTTACTTGGGTTCAGCACTCCATGTCACATAATTGAAATAATTTTAGTGTTCATGAAAGCATCATGCATTCAGTAAAGGATGGACATAATTTAATTACCTTCATGTTTATTGTTGGAGATGTTTTATTATTCAGAAACTGTGATGCATTCTTCTCCTAAAGATATTCTAAAATTAAATGTGATAACAGATATAAAGGTATTTTGAAAGTCACAAATTGTTTATTTTAATCTAATTTTCTCCAGGAATTTCCCGAAAGGTGCAAGAGTTTGTGCTAGTGTGTTAACTACCCACAGTAACCCTAACCAACTAGCAGCTGAGAAAAAAGCATGAAGACATTGAAACTGAAACAGTGGACAAGAACAAATAAAGGCATGCTTCACTGTCTCATGTCTAAATTAAAACAGAAAGGCATCCACAGAATCTATTTTTAATTTAGGTCAAAATTTCACCCTAGATATTTTAATTCCAGTCATCATTAATGTTTTGCAAACCTCCCAGAAGCAGGCACTAGCTAGCAGATAGAGAGGGATTAATCATAAATCAGTATTATCTTCAAGCAGCTCCCAGTCTAGTAAAGCCTAATTAAGATTTATAATTAGAAAGTTAAATCATACAGCCAATCTCAGACTTGGACGGGCCCTTTATGTCATCCAGTCCAACCACTCCGCGATGCAGATGGCCAGTCTGGACCTCGTTTTCCATTACGTGTCTTTCCAGCGTGCCAGAGCTGTTCCTTGGTGTAGTCAGCCAACTTGTTCAACGAGATTTTTTTTTCTTTTTTGAGACAAATTTACTAAGTGTTAAAACTATTAGATATCAAAGAAGGCAGTAGGGCACTCTTCTCCCACCCCCTGGTTTTCTTAGCCAGAGGCCTTGTGCGGAGCTATCAGTGGGGTCAGTGCTCCCGAGCCACAGGTCAATTCCATGGACAGACCTGAGTGAATGAAGACCCACCTGATCTGTGAACAGGGGTGGTGACCTCTGCCTCACAGAATTGCTGCTGCCTCCCACGGGGCAGGAATGTGGTAGCCAGTGAGGTAGTGGTGACTGCTTAATTTTTATTCCCACATGAAGGCAATCAGAAAATAAATAACCAACATTAATTAATAGTGTGTTCTATCTTCTATACAGTAACAAGGATCTGTGGACCTTTCTCTAAAAAACCATCCCAGGAATGGCACCTATTGCAAGAGATGAAAATAAGATATTTTATCACCCACTAAATGATAATTGGTAATTGAATTTTGGGAGTCAGTATTGTGAAGCCTGAGTCCCTAAAGAACAGGCCGAGGGGTTCCTTCTGCCTTCATAGCTCCTACATTCTTCACCTCAAAGACTAATTTGGGCTGTTCAAAGATGCTTAGGAATTGCCTCTCTGCCTCTTTCTCACTGAAGTGAGGGGGAAAGTGTGTTTGAGAGACTGGATCCTCCTAATATGCATTAAATGTACAACAGCAGGAAGCAGTAAACCAGCTCATGTGCACGTGCTACAGCTGTATTGGGGAAGGAAAGACGGGCCATTTAGGGATAGTTACTTCCAGGTGTAGGTGAAGGAGATGGTCAGTCAGTGCTGACAGCTGAAGTCTAAGTGGCGTGCGCTCTCCAGGGTGACGGAGGCTGTGCTGTGTGACCTGCTCTGACATGGTCTTGTTTTGTGTATCAAATATCGTACTTTATAATATTTCTAAAGACACAGATCTTTTGTGTTCTATGTCTTGTACAGATTATCTCCTTTGCAGCAAACTATTGAGGTGCTGTTCCCTTTTTAAAGATGAAGAAACTGAGGCTTTGAGAGGCCAAGAAAGGGCTTGAGGGTGACACAGGTAGGGTCCCCAAAGCCCCTTCCTTTAATGCATCCCCCTGTTTCTCCCTATCCTGACCCTTTATAGAGTGAAGAGCCAAGTGCAGGCCCCTGTTCTAATTGGAATGGAAACTGCAGAGAGAGCTGCGTAAAGGGGAGCTGAGGGGAAAATCTCAGATACGCTCACTGATGTTTTAACAGAGTCTCCAAAGACCATAGAGGATGGCAGTGACCTTTCACCCTCTGGGAATTGTCTGTGTAGCAACATGGAGAGAAAGAAACAAGGAGGCTGTGAGACCCAGGGGCAGTTTGGTAGGGCTGAAGCGGGGGGAGTGAGGCTGCTGTGGTTGGAGACCTAGGTTTGGTTCAGGGAGGGCAGGCACTGGCTCTTACTCTCCTGGGAATGGCCTGTGGGTCTGAAACTTGAGCATAATTCGAATCACTTGGCTGATATGTTGAACTACAGAATGCTGTGCCCAGCCTCAATTTCTGATTCAGTAGGATTGAGTGGGTCCTAGAATGTGCATTTCTCACCCATGCCCAGATGGAAATCATACTTTAAAATCTGGTGCTCTAGGGGCAAGAAATGAAGAGAACTGCCTCCCGGCGGGCGGTCAGTGCTGGTGGGGCTTTGC
The DNA here is from genome assembly GCF_047511675.1 of Marmota flaviventris. Classification (NCBI taxonomy): domain Eukaryota; kingdom Metazoa; phylum Chordata; class Mammalia; order Rodentia; family Sciuridae; genus Marmota; species Marmota flaviventris. The sequence goes on along the minus strand of NC_092498.1, from coordinate 9,192,934 downwards.
AGGGTGAACTGGGGAGGAAGAGCGGACTGGGAGGGTGCAAGTCAGCTGCCCAGGAGCCCAGGTGGGTCTGAAATGAGGAATTGGAGAAAGAATGCTGTACCTGAAAAGGGCGTCCGAAGTCTAGTGACAGAAATTAAAAGACACAACTGTTATCCCAGGGACTCTGGAGGGTGAGGCAGGAAGATCCCAAATTCAAGGCCAGCCTCAGCAACTTAGCAAGACCCTGTCTCAAAATAAAAAGGGCTGGGACACAGCACAGTTATAGAGCATCCCTGGGTTTAATCCCCAATACAGGGGGAAAAAAATAAAGGAAGAGTAAAAGAAAGGGAGAGAAAGAAAAACCACACCCATTGGAGACACAAGGGTAGAGAGGAGCCCAGGAGTGAAGGGTGGAACTAGAGGAGAAGCAAACATTCATTCCTTTTACAGGGAACAAGGCAGTGGAGAGAGGATACAAAAAAAAAAAATCACTTTTAGAGGAGATTCATAGAACGTGAGCATTTCTCTCCTTTAAAGCAACAGAGTTTAGCAAAACAACATGAGTTTTCAAATAACACAGCCGTGATACATAGTGCTCTGTTGGCCCTCTAGGTAACTGTATTCATCTGTGAAAGAGCTGATTTCCTACTTCTTAATGAGAAGCCTCTTCCCAGAGGTTCAGGCTCCCTAAGCATGGAGACTGTGTGAGGGACTTCATCATTGCCTCCAGGCCTCCAAAGACCTGGTGGAGAATGAAAAGGGGAGACCTGGGAAAGAAGTCCAGGTGAGTTAGACTTTCTCAACACTCCATGTCAAACTGACTGGCTGGTGATGATGAAAAGGTGAAGATGGAATCTTTCGGGAGGTCTGAGGGTTCCCTACATATTGTGAGCGCCCAAGAAGACTGGTCACAGAGACCAGAGCTACATCCTTCTGCCACTGAGGTGTCGCTCTTTCCTTCCTGTGCAGCCATAGCAATTGAGTGGTATCTATACTGCAGAGCTAATAAGGATCCACGAAGGAAATATCCATAGTCGACTTGCATCTAGTACTTCCTAAATAGAATATAAGTATTATTTTCTTTTCCTACCCATCTTGTGTTGAAAAAGAACTGAAGAAGTAAAATATAAGTTAAAATCATTTATTTTGGGAAATCTTGATGTCATTCTTCAAATTCAGTCTTCAAAAAGATAATTGATGGATGTTCACAAAAAAATAGGGTTGTGATGATACACAGATGCTATACTGAAGGGTAAACTAGAGGTGGAACAGGATTGGTGGTGAGGACTCTGGACCCAGCTGAGGTGGGCTGAGGGCAGTTTGTAACGGAATCACTTGTCATGTTGACCTCCCCTCCCCGCCCCCAGAACTGGTTGGCATTCCTGGTGTAAAAGTAGAGAAAGTATGGAATGGATGAGGACCTTTTCTCAGGCCCAGCATGTGCAGTAGAAGGTCTAAGGGACAAGGGGACCTGGAGACCTGGTGAGTGCTTAATTCCCGTGTATACCATGTTGCGTTGGCTGGGTCGGGAGAGATCAACGGGAGGACCAGGAAGGGTTGAGGGAGCACAGTGCACAGGATGCCAAAATGTTGTGGTGGAAGACATCCCCAAGGGGAAGCTCCAACTTCAGAAGTGTTTCTGTCTTGATGTTACTTTTGGCTTTTTGTTTTTTTTCCTAAATGAGAAGGTTTGAGGCGGGGCCATATAAACAGGCTCCCGATCAAAGAATAAGCAAAGGTCTTTGGGAATTGAAACAAGCAAGGAAAGTATTGATCTGAAGAGGTCGCATCAGTGTCAAGGAGGCCTAACCCTTTTGGCCTGGGCTCACAGCAGAGTTGATAAGGGTGTGGGAAGAAAGGCCTGGTTTCGTTTAGATAGGACAAAGCCAAATTTCCCCAGGAAATGCTGGGATTGTGAAGGAGTTGGACCTTAGGACAGGCCCCATGAGGCAAGAACTCAGGGGTTTGCAGAGGCGTGCTAGCAGGGCAGGGCCAAGGACAGGATCGGTGACAGACTGTGGCAGAAGTCAACAGAGCAGTAGCTGGATGAGAAGGTTGCAGTTCGACAAGGAAGATATTTTTCTACAATTTACAAGGTACTTCACATACATACGTTATTTTTTTATGGTAGGAAATGAGAAGGACATAATATTGATAGAAGAGGGAGAGCTATGAAATTGACTAGCCCCAAGTTGGCAACAAGAATGATGGGGTGAATTATCCTTCCTTATCCCAGAGACAATACACTGGATCAGGCTTCTGTGAGTGTGACATACAGGATAGCAGAGAGCCTGAGACAGGTGTGAGTTCTCATTTTGTTTTCAATTGTTCCTGAGAGTAGAAAGCAAAGAGGAAGAAGTAGTAGTTCAGGGTGCACAGGTATTGTCACAGGGGCGGGCGTCCATGGAACTGACATGAGGTTAGGTAGTCCCCAGGAGAGCAAAACCCACCTGCGGTGTGTTCTAGCGTTGGCCAGCAGAGTGGAGAAGACACTTTTGATATGATCCATGCGAGGTAAGGAGAAAGACGAATCTTAATTTCAGAGATCATTCATTTTGAAATTTAAATATAAACTTTTTTAGGGGATAGCTTCACAAAAATTACCTGAAGCTTTGTTTCACTATGAAAGCAGTCCAAATAACCCCACAATGATTAATTACCACGCTGTAACCCTCAAGTGACCTCATTTGTGCAGTATTCACCACACGTGTGGGAGAAACAAAAGAATACTTGACAACCCGCAAGGCACTTATGTTCTTTTTCATTTTACTATCATATTGAATATGTCATTTTCTACAGATGCTGTAGGTGAAATTTTTCTCCAAGCAAAGCAAAGAAATAAATAAAAATCGAAAAGCCTAAAGAAAAAAATTTTATACTTGACATTCTTAGAAAATGATACCTGATATTTTGATTTTCTGCACAAGTGGGAATAATCATATAACAAACCCAAATGTGTTTTGACTTGTTTTCATATTTATAGCTAGGGCAGAGAACATAGTAGTCCTCACTGTTTACTGATATGTGTAAATAGCACAGAAAATTACATGAGTAACACATGCAAAATTGTGTGCATTAAACCTGTAACACTGATCAAACAAAGGTAACACTGCATCTTTCAAAAGTCTGCAGAGTTTAAGTACAACAGAATTGGACACTGCTAGACAACTAACTGTTGAAAATTTACACTGACACTAACATAATGTTTAAAATTAAAACATAACTATGCACCTAGCAAAAGAGAAACGTGTGCGCATCTGTATGTATACATATATTAACAGCAGCTGACAGTTTCATAAAAGGTTGATAAATCACTTTGAGAAATACTTTAAAAAACTAAAATAATAATAATAATAATAATAATAATAATAATAATAATAATGTCTGACTACTCCAGTGGAATGTTTGCTCACATTCCACCACATCTGAAAGGTATTTATGTGCCCAGAGTGTGTTCAGAGCATTGTCAGACATGTCAATTATCATACAGAGCTATGCAGGGTTCTTCCAATGACCTAGAAATAAGAACCTTTTCATTACAATCATTCACTGTTTCCAAAAACAAAAACAGAAGATAGTTCTCCTAGTCCTCATGGTGTAAAACAAAGGAATCAGTATTTATGCAATTTACTGCTTTTCATGTAAGTGGTCTGAGTAAGTTCTTGGGAAGCTTGTGTGACTTTATCAAGATGTGCTTACTTGAACTGATAAAACAGGTATGTCTTCAAAGTTGTGTTTAATCCTGTGGTACTGGAACCAAGCTGCAAGATGAGGTTCTCTCTGGGCATAGGGTATATGGCGATATTCTAACTATGAGAATGTCAGAGTAGCAGTATTTTTTCAATTGTCCTTTGGGTCATTATCACACATCATCTGCATATAATTTCCACAGCAGTGAGCAGGAAATGTGACATTAGCATCGTGCTTGTTTTGGCTTGAGGGCTGGAGATGCCAATATGCATGCCAGTCATGACAATTCCTAAAGAAAAAAATTAATTATAATCATTTTGCATAAATCACCATAAGCAATGAGGTACTCAACACCTTGTCAGTCGGTCTGTAGCTTTCAGTTGGCTGACAAACTGGAGAGTTGATGAAGCATTAAACTCTGTCACTGTTAGCCAGATGAAACTCCCTGTAACATGATATTTACACAAAGTGTTTTGTGAAGGAGAGATGAAAAATGTTAACTGAACCCATCTCAGAAGACACAAAAATGATTGTGATATAACACTTGGGCTGAATTTTCTCAGTTTCCTGATTTAAGCCCATTATCGTTTTGAAAGGACTAAATTCAACGGATAAGATAAAGAAGCAGGGTTCCAACTTGGAAGGTTTAAGTTACACATCTCAGGTGAATTGTTGTTGTTTTGTGTGTGTGTGGTTCTGGGGATTGAACCCAGGGCACTGTGCACCTAGGCAAGTACTCTTCCAGTTGAGCTATGTCCCCAACCCAGATGAAATGTTTTAAATGGGAAAGAGAATAGGATGTAGAACGACTCACTCTGAACATTCTGCACTGGAGAGCCAGGGTGGAAGGGGCCCAAGGAGAACGGCCAGGTCTCAGGAGTTCTTCTACTGGTGTCTTTCATTCCTTGGCTTTTAGGAACAGAAAACTAAAGTCTGGAGAAGGTCTAGCCTGAGACCACACCGTAATAAGCGACAAACCCCTAAAAGAGTGCATTTCCATTACTGTACACATTAATTTTAATTCAGGGAGTAAATTAAAGACTGATTTCCATAAAATTTGCATAAAAATTAAATACCACCTTTATTAGGAAATCAAGACTAAATCCTGAAGTCAAAGTAAACAGCCAGTAGAAAGGCAGAGTTTGTGAACTTGACAGGCATGGCTCAGCCTGGTGACCTCTGCATGGAGAGGACGGGCCGGGAGCTCAGGGGCCATGTTCCTAGAAGCCAAGGCTGTATTGCAAAGAGGCAGTCATGTCTCAGGTCTCCAGAAGTCCTGCTGTGGATTTGATACCCTGCAAGTTGCTCTACCAAAGACATTTATAGATAAGAGAGTGAGAAATACTGTATTTCTGGAGGGGAAAGAACAATCTAGTTAACTCTAGGTTTTCTATCTCTTCTTTATTTCATTTCATGTTTTTGCCTTTAGATTTCTGGGCAACTCAAAAAGACCTCCATGTCTCCAAATCCTTTTAGGAAATTAAAGTTTTCTATACCATACCAATTTCTTAACTCCACCTAAACACAAATACAGACTAATTTTTTTTTTTTAAAGTGTGAACACAATAACAAGACATGGCCAATCCTGTATTCAAACAAAAGAAAGCTGAGTTTAACTTCACAAGATATTATTCTTTCCTGTTGGAAAATTAGGTTGAAACAAAGGTGTACCACAGCAGGGGAGAGGGGGTATTTTGTTTGAGTTACAAAAAATGATTATAATACAAAGAAACAATAATTTACAAGTGACTCACAATTTCTAAGAGGTCATTCAAGTAAACAAATATTTAATTAGAAGAAAATTGAAGTAAATAGTACTTGATGTCAACAACTTCTCAACAATGGCCAAAGCACAAAATGTCAGCCTCACTCTCTGCCCAGTAATTGCTTTTCTAACTGCCCAGAAGCATTCTGCTGTCGACCTTCTGGTAAAACCCCAGCTCAGCTTCCTTTTTCCCACTGGTCTGTTTCAGTCTCCCAGGAAGAGATGGCCCTTACTCTTTTGTCAATATTACTCCCTCTCTTTGTGTCTTTTATCCCTAAGGTCATTGAAATCTTACTTAACATTTATATCTTCTTTCTCCCAAAAGTTTTACTTCCCTTGTCTTAGTCCATTTTTTTGTTGCTATAACAAAATACCTGAGGTTGGATACTTTGTAAAGAAGAATCCTATTTGACTCACAGTTTTTGAAGTCTACAAGTTCAGGATTGGGTGACCCCATTATTGCAGCCTCTTATGAGGACCCATTGGCTGCATCACAACATGGCAGGTGGCATGGGGGAAGCCTGGACAAGAGGGATATCACATGGCAAGACAGGGATCCAGAGATGTAGGGGCCAGGCCTGCTCTTTTATAGCAATTCACTCTCATGGGAAGTACACCAGTCTGCTGAGATTGGCATAAACGTCTTCTGAAGTCGAGGTCTCCATGGCCTAGTTACCTTCCAGTAGGCCCCGTGGCTTACAGGCAATGCCTCATCATCACCGCTGTTTGGGGGACCATGTCTCCATCACATGGGCTCTGTAGGGACCCACCACATCCTGCACTAGCGTCCCTTCTACCTGTCCTCTGATTCCGTGGTGCTCAGTATTTTCCCCTCCACAGCAGCATCAACATCACCTGGGAACTTGTTGGAAACACAGTCTCTGCCCACTGCACATCCTACATCAGAAACTCTAGGCGAGGTCCAGGGGTCGTGTGTTAACCAGCCCTCCTGGAGACCTGTGGCTCCCGACTTCTTTCCCCTACTTTGCCCTTTCCCTGAGGTATAAAGTTCCTCTGAATATTTGTTCTCCTTCCCTTCTCTAATTACATTTATTTCTCAACCCACTGGTTATAATCAGTACCATTTTACATTTTGAGCAATTACACATTTGGCTTGATCTTAGTGCTGCAGATAATTACAAGGCTATCTGAAGTTGGGAATGTCGTGGTGATTTATGGCTTGTTAGATTCTTCCCTCTATCTCTGTTTGGCTGTAGTGGACTCAACCTACTGGTTAGACTCGGGACTCATCCAGGGAAGGATACAAAAACACGGTTGTATTTTTTCAACCTGCCAACTCTTCCATCAGGCATCTTAGAACAGTACTAACGGTTGGCAGCAGCTAGACTGCCCAGATTGTGGTCTTGGCTCCTTTAATGTGGGACTATGGTAATAAAAATAATAATTCTTGTTGTTTTGATTCTTGCAATATTCAAGGTTATTCGTGTATGTTTTTTTTTCTCTAAAAATCTTACAGAAATCCAGTGAAGTGTTGTCAATACCCACTTTTAGATAAGAAAATGGGATTTTAGAGCAAATGAGAAACTTGTCCAAATTTATGTGACTAAAAGTTGGCAGTGGGTGGGGTTTCCAGCCCCTGGCTGTCGGAGCCTGTGGGGCAGCATACTCATGCTACCTGCAGGAAAGAGTTGTTCTGTGCGTCCATCTCTCTGTGTACTTTTTAGTTCTTTCAAAAACATTTGTTAAGCCCCTGCACTCTCGGGTACATGGGTATAAACTTTGGGAATACAGAGAAGGTGGCGTCTGCAAGGACTCACATTCTGGTAGGCTGACAAAAAATGAAACCATATCTAGTATTTTTATAAGGTACTTGATTTAGAAATCCCCTGAGTGCTGAGACATCACGAGATTGTACTGGATACTTCTCCTGTGTTGGAAGCCCATGGAAGCCTTTCCCAGGGGCACTGACTTTGAAGCGTGGTAGAGAAACAGGAGTCATCTAGGAGACGGATTAAATGAAGGGACATGGGAAAGGTCATGCCAGGCAAGAAGAACAGCTGTGTAAGAGGGGAGGTGGATGAAGAAGTAGGCAGAGGCAGGATCCCACACCCTGCTAAGAAACAGAGACTATCTAGTAAGTAGGGCACGGGGAAGGAGACTGGGAACGATACTAAGAAAAAGATCATGACCCTACGTGTGGAGAATGGAGCTCAGAAGCAGAAGGAATGAATGCTCAGAGCCACACTGAATTCTGTAGTTTTTAAAAGAGACAACTATTGGGATTCTAAATGTCATAAACTACATGGTGTCCTTCCTCCCCAAATTCATACAGAGAGGTGGTAGAATATGTCAACCCCAATACCTCGGAATGTGACTGCATTTGAAATTAGATTTTTTAAATAAGTGATTCCAATTAAAACAAAGTCCTATGAATGAGCACTAATCCAGTACAACTCTAGTCCTTATGTAAAGAGAATAGGATCCTATAGCTCTTACCATTTCTTGTTCAATTTCTTTAGCTTTTGCATATGAAATAAAACATTCAACCTTTGATGTTTTGCAGTCTCATTTCATACCATATGATGTTCTACAGTTCCACCCGTATACCAGCAAATGCCATACTTTCATTCTTTTTTAATGGCTGAGTAATATTCCATTGGTTTATATACCACATTTTCTTTATCCATTCATCTGTTGATGAGCACCTGGGATAGTTCCTTAATTTGGCTTTTGTGAATTACAATAAATGAATTTGATGTGCGCATATCACTATAGTATGAATTTTTCATGGAAATAGGAGGGTGAACTGTGGAGTAGAAGAAAGGGATTAAGGGATAGGAGGAGGGAATGGGAAAAGTGAAAAACTGTGGAATGAAATTAACCAGATTATGCCATGTACATACATGAATATACCACAGTGAATTTCACCCATTTGTATAAAGCACCAAGTTAAAAAAAAAAAAAAAAAAAAAAAAAAAAAAAACTATAAATAAATAGAAGGAAGACCAGTAGAATAGCAGTAGGGGAAGGGGATGAGGAGAGGTAGCAGTGGAAACTGAGAGAGAGCAAATCACATTCCATGCATGTATGAGTGCATCCAAACAAATCCAAAGTTATATACACTAATGAGAACATTTTACAAATGAGATTAGGATGCAGACCCACACAGAGGGAAGACCTGTGAAGATACAGGAAGACCCACAGAGAACTGAGAGAAAACAACACCTGATTCCTTAATCTCAGACTTCTCACCTCAAGAACAGAAGATAAACTCTTGGTTAAGCCACCCAGGTATAGGACTTTGGGTGCAGCAGCCCAGCAAACTAGCATACTGATGATAAGTCTCTCATATTTCAAATGATGGCTACCAACTCAAATTTAAATGACTATTTTCTGTGCTGTGGAACTTGTTTTGTAGATGGTACTAGGCTTGTGTAGCCACTGTGTAATGAATTTCTGAAAGTAAGATGTCAGGAATGGTAATTCAGGATGTTTTTTTTGTTTTGTTTTGTTTTTTCTTTGGGGTACTATATTAAGAGTAATAAAAAAGCAAAACAAAACACAAAAAAAAAGACATCTCACCTTTGCACAGACTTGCCTGGAGGGAGAATTAGTATGATCTAAAGCATCGGAGGCTTTAGGATACAGGAATGCTGCATTGAATTCAACATAATCTTCAGTTTACATCTCTTGTTGAGTGAGGACAAATATGCACCCTACCAGAACACAAAAGAATCAAAGTCCTTGTCAGCAATCCTGACAGTCTTTCATGCCCACTTGAGAATCAGTCATCTGGAACCAGCCATCCCTCCAGCTACCAGCAAATACAACTTCCTCTGTCACTTTCCTGTGGCATCACAAATTACAAAAGGGAACAAGCTCGAAAGAGCAAATACTGAGAGACCTGAAGAATATCCAGTTGAAAATAGGCTGGAAAATGCCCCGTGAGGCCCCGGGGGTGGAGGAGCCCCAAACACAATGCTGACCTCCTATCCTGTGGTTGCAGGAGACATCCTCGGTGATATTCTTACTACTTGTGGGTAGGAGACACAGGAGTGATCAGATGAGTTATTAATATCAACAACAGGGAGATTCTGCCCTCTGGAGACAAAGAGGGGAGAAATGGCCAAGGAAGTGTGCATTTACCCTCATCTCGGCTGCTGTTTGTGAACCAAAGGAAAGGTGTCCTCAGAAGAGTCACAACATCCAATCATTATAAGGAGTAGAATTTCTGAATTTTGATCAACTGTTTCAAAAAGCATTATGTTTAAGGCAATAAAACATTTCAATATTGCCATGCTTACTTCTAAACTAGCTTTGTTAAAATACTTTTCTCAAGTTGAAGTAATTCAGTATTTTTTTCAGTTACTTTGATTTTCTGTAAGATTGTCAAAGATTGAGCTCTAAACTTTAAAATTTTGCTGAGTTTTCTTATTTTAAAAGATTAAGCAAAAGCTATGTCAGAAACTGAGTAACTGTTTTAATATAACAATATAAATAAAATAAATATAAATATAAATAATATAAACTATTTTTTGGAGTTTTTTTAATATTTTTTTTTTAGTTGTAGGTGGAAACAATACCTTTGTTTCACTTATTTTTTTCTTATCTGGTGCTGAGGATCGAACCCAGGGTCTTGCACGTGCGAGGCGAGCACTCTACTGCTGAGCCATAACCCCAGCCCCAATAAACTAATTTTTAAAAATATTTCTTTAAAAATTTACAATGACTACTTAAAACAAATGGAGAACTTCGTTATTTTAAAACCTATTTTAAAATGCATTTTATAATTAATCTTATAGTGCCATCTATTTTATAATTAATCTTATAGTACCATCTATTTATAATACCATCTACACATAAAATAGTTAATAATGTGTTTACATCAAAGAAATGCTACTTGGCTAACCAGGAATAACAGCACAATAGAATTATAGAATCTTTTATTAAACTAACTCTTATAAACAATTTTGGTGACAAAGATAAATTGTAATTCGCCATTGCTGCTGGTGGATTATTTACTAGCAAACTTGAAGTTCATATTCTGGGACCCGAGTCAGAGTCTACCCAGCTCTACACTTTATACATTTATCTATACAATTGTAGATAAATTTGTGGTATATATATTTAGATGAAGAATAGACTCCTAAAATTTTGTTGCAATGGCTTTATCAGAAAAAGAAACCACCATAACATATTTTTAAAAGACATAGAAGTTTAAGTGAAGAAACAAACAGGTAAATCTGGATAACCAGAATGAAACAGAATTTAACCAGAGAGATCAATGGCCTGGAATATTGTATACTGGCTACCTAATCAGGTTTAGCATCATGGCATGAGAGAAGGGCAAGTACAGCTTTCCCTCCCAGGTAAGGACTATTAATCTCTATAATTAAGAGTATTAAAATCCCACAGCACAAAGTCCCATGAAAATAAATTCAAGTCAAGAGTAGACATTAAGAAATGTGAAACTTTCATTTTGAGGTAATACATTATGAATGCTAATAGTATACTATGTTTCCAACTCATTTAGTAATTATTCTAACACATAACAATCTCCTGCTGACTTCTAAATGGATTATTTTTATATTATGTGCATTTTCCTCAATTAGGGCCTTTCCTAAGTTTTTATTGAATTTTTTTTTTCAAGATAGAGAGCATGTGTGTTTGTGTGTTTCACTGCTAGCTAAATGGGTGCCTCATTGCCCATGGATGGATATTAAGATTCTTTAGAGAAATGAAGTTTGTCACAATCACTTGGGCACACTTCCTTGAGCAAAGCAGAGGAGTAGAAAGAAATGTCTAGGAAAGCCTGAGCACTCTGGAGAAGGGAGACAATCAGTACCAAATTCCCTTGGTTTTTGTTGTTGTTGTTATTGTTGTTGATTTTGTTGTTGATGATGGTGGTTGTTTGTTTTTTTACGCCAAGTTTCGTCATCTAAAGAAATGTGGGTCTACAGATGGCTGTCTAATTTTTATTTCGCAGGAAGGGATTAGTATTAGAATTAATATAAACAAATGCCAACAGGCTAGAGGATGACTGAGTGGGTCAGTCATCCTCCACCCTCACTCAGAGGTACAGACACAGGAGGATTGAGACCAGACGCAGGACTGGTCCCAGGAAGAATTGGAGAATTGTTGGTTTTTAGAGCCACCAGACTCTTCCTTTTCTCTACCATCTCAGTTGTTGCTGTGCCCTATTTTCCCTGCTACCACGCTGTTCCCTACCTACCTGCCTCAGTTCCCTTCAGTGACCACCAGTTCTCAAGAAGAGAAAATGAAACAAGACTTCTTAAAACTCTGAGTTAGCAGAGCAGTATCAGAAACTGTGCAGGGCAGAAGTTTACACGGTGCAGGTCAGCCCCCCAGGCTCCATGGACGCTGGCAGAAGACAAGTATTCTGGGTCAGAGACAAAAGAGAGTTTATTGCTCCCAGCAACTGCGGCAGATAGTGTCAGCCTCTGCACAGTTCCCTGAGCCCTGGTTTCCACAGAGTTGTTACACACAGAAGGGTACAGTCCAGTAGAGAAGCCACAGGCTTATTTTTTAAAAATATTTTATGCCCAGCCTCAAAAACACCAATCTTCTATAAATTTCTACTACCAAATCTGGCCATCATATGCGCCAGAGAGGACTTTATCTCTGTGGTTGTGAGTGGCAAATACACCTTTCCTCCACATGGTCAGATGCCATGATTTCTGTCTTCCAAGGCTGTACAAAATGCAAACATCCTTGAAAGCAAATCCAAAGTGGTCCTTATGTCCACTCACATGACAGGCAGAAAAGCAGCTGGCTCTTGGAGAATTCTCTCGCAGCAGGCGTATGATTCCTAAGTGCCACATTAAAATTGGACGTACTTATTAAAATGATAGAATTTCACATTTGTGTGGGGGGCATAAAATCTTTGTTGTGTGGTTTTTTTGGGGGGTGGAATAGAATATAAAACATGAAGCTCAAAAAAGGTGGACGGTTGAGATGTGTACATAATTGGAGTATTCTCAGGTATATAGTGTTTTCATATTTACGTATTTCAGGAAAGTGAAGATGAACTTAAAAGGTAGAAGCACAGTGGCTGAAATCCTCATTTTAAGGGGATGTTTACCCTCAGGGAAGGCTAAAGCCCCATGAGGCTGGCATGGTTTGGGGAATCAGCCTGAGTGTGGACCAGGATGCTGAGGGCCCGAGGCCTTTCCACAGAAATGATGCTGAAAAAGTGGGGCTCACTGGACACCTCAAACCTCTCCTGATAATGAGCATAGTGATGGGTTTGCTCACTTGTCTCCTGGGAGATACTAGATGGTCTCTTTGGATTCCTTGAGGGGCCTTTAATCTTTATTATGCTCATTCTTATAGAATAGAGATAAAAGTAACCCCATATCAGATGCCATTTCTGTTTCTGATATTCGGAGGCATAAAAGTCTTATTGCACAACACAATGAGGATGATGGTAAGAAAAACTCTAACTCTCACATGACCATCGTTCCTATTCTCATGGTCAGGCACCATCTTCAGGAATAGCTTACCCCAGGTTCTGCCGTCACGCTGACTTAAGGATGCGAATGACACTTCCTCCTATGCAGAGCATGGCTAGAGGAAGTCTCCCCAACGCACAGGAACACGCCAGGAGAATCAGGCTGCGGCACCTCTTGGTACCCTCAACAGCATGTCACTGGGAATAGATTAGAAGATGAATCAGAACATCACCAACCCTGATGGGGACAGGAATGGGGGCGGGGAGTCAGTGTAGAGCAAACATGGATTCTGTCTTCAGTGTTCAAATGATACAAATATGGCCTTGTTTTTGTCTTATCTGCTTTTCAGTGTTGAGAGAGAGGGTGAAATCCAAACACTGTATATCAAAGCAATGTATTAAAAAGGAAGAAAATCCAATAAAATATTTTCTTGTTCTAAAACCAGGAAAACGTAGTATCTGAATAGTGAGAAACAATAAACTTACACAATAAAACAATAACTTACGCATAAAACTTTCACAATAAAACAAATGAGCACTGTATATGGAGTGCTACCATTTTTTTCACTTATAATCTAATTTATAACTATGAATATTTGTCTCATTAAAAGAAGATGAAAATGGGTATTTTATAATATGGGGCAGGAAAATCCACATGATACTAAGTGAGAGAAATAGTTAAAATAAAGGCCAAAATCAATGGATTAAAAGAAATACAAAATAGTACTCATAAAAAGGAATCTCATAAAATATAAAATAGTCCAACATCTAGCTATTCTGATTTGCGATAAATAGGTAAAGATCATGTAATCTGAAACAGTATAAGAAAGAGACATCAGTGTGTGTGGTCCTAAAAAAAAGAACCTGAAGGTAATGAAATGAATTACTTGAAGGGACATGGCAGAGTCAGAACAGAATAAAGATGAATAAGGTTGCAGCTATAAAGAAATTGGGATATAAGCCTAAATATTGGTGGGGTCTCAGATCGAAGGGCTCGACTGTAAATGAAACAAGTCATAGAAGGAGCAAATGAACACAACATCAATTTTAAAAAAAAATACTTAAATTCTTTTAAAAAGCTACGAGTCAGTGTTTTTCAATTTGTATGCCCCCAGTGTTGATGACTCAGAGCCATGATTTTACAGATGAAGTCCTATCTATTGGCTCATTAATTGGAACAAATGCACCATCCTACTGTAAAATGTTAATGACCAGGGGGCAATGGATGCAAAGTATGTGTAAATCTTCAATTATTCTAAAGTCAAGGATTTACCTGTAAAAAATGGAAAATGTGAGGACTGAGAAATTTAAAAAAAAAATCATTTACAATTGATAGAAACCACCAAAGTGAGAAAATATTCCTCTCTCCACTGTGAAACCCATGCAGGGGTGAGTTGCCATGTTTGAACATATTAACTGAACAAAGCTTTTCAACAGCATGGGACAGAGACACTGATGAAGGGGAGGACGTTTCATGTGTGGTGTAGTGATCATGAAGCTACCACACATTTTTTGGCAAGAGACTTCCAGAAAATTACCTATGCCTTTTATTGTGTCAAAGATTCATACATTTTACCCAGTCATTTTTGCAGTATATCCTATAAAACAATCATTCGAACAAGCAGAGGTCAGAATAGGTAGCTTTGCTTATGACTAATTTACTTGGGATTCAACAGAAGGACTGGGAACCCCTCTAGGTTTTCCAAATTGAGTGAAATACAGTACAGAGAATCAGCTCACAAAGTCATTGGAACCTGTGGGGAAGAAAGATAAGGGGAATTTTTTGCTCATTTCAGTAAAGTGGAAATAGGGAATTGGAGAAAACGTCTGTTGGGTAACCTCTACCTGCAGGGAGGCAGTGGGCAGGCACCTCTGCCCTGGGCAGCCCAGTTCCACGGCTTGATGATCCCTCACACAGAGTATTGGACTGAAGTGTGCCATGGATTTCAGATTTTTTCCAACTTTAGGTGTTTTTGATTTCAGAATGTGTTCATGTATGTAATGAAGTATTTAGGGGCAGAGACACACATCAAACCAGGAAATTCTATGCTTTATGTATATGTCTTATGCACATAGTCTGAAAGTAATTTTTACAATATTTTGAATGATTTTGTATGTGAAGCAGAGTTTCAGGTTGTAGAATTTTCCACTTGTGGAAGATGCCAGTACCTCACAGTGGGGAACCATGTGCTACATTATAGTATTCGGAGGATGGGATTACATGTAGCCAATAAATATATTTTAATACATTAGAAATCATGCATCATCACATTTCAAGGAAATAAGCAAATATTCATTGCATTAGTTAAGTGAAAAAATGCAGAATATAAAAATAGTAGATAGAGTCCCAATGTATCATATAGCATGGTTCTGTACATGTCTAACTTAATGGTGGAGCTAAAGTTTTTCTAATAGAAATCGGCAGAAATAGGTACTGAAAACAGAGTCCTGAAATGTCATTTTCACAACAAGGCTAAAAAATGAGGCTCTGTTAAGGTAATATGTGGAAAACCTGGAAAATAACAGCTCTATAAGATTTCTTTGCTTAATATCACATCAGGAATTTAAAATAATACATCATCCAGAAATATTATCCTATATTCTAGTTGTAGTTATTTTTTAAATAAATACTTAGTTTAAAAAGCAAACAAAAAATTTATGACTGGGTTTTTGGATAACCAAGTAACTAAAGATCCCATTAATTTTATTAAAACCTATAAAAATCAAAAATGTTTTCTTACTATCCATAACAACAGAAGAATACAGTTGCTTTTAACTAAACAGTTCTTTAAAAGTCTGTCCCTCAGAACCACCATCTGTTGCCCGGTCCTTCCTGGAGGTGAATGCCACCGGCTATCTGGTAGAACACACTTTTTGCAAGCAGTCAATGATTAAAGCCAACAACCACACAAAGAGTATTTGAGCATATTACTCTCTTCTGCAGAGTGATTAAGTTGTGTCCTTAGTTGATACCTGGTAAAGGATTTTATTGGAGTGGACTTGTTTGCCCCAGGGACCCACTCTGGGGTCCTCAAAGGGAGAGACATCTTTGGAAGGGATCTTCCAGGTCTCTGTCCCTGGGAACATTTCTTAATTATTCTATGTTCCTTTAGTACTGCTTTACCTAAACTATCTTTAATTGTCCTTATTTTATTTCAATTTCCTATTTAGATAGAATTCTTTTCTTTATTTTCATAGTAGTTTTTGTTCAAAATAAATTTGAAGAGAGATTTTTCTCTGATTTCAGCTTCAAAAAGACAGTTTAATGTTCAAAAAAGAATGTAAGCAGAGAAGTTTGAGGGAATAGAAAATCTCCAAAGCAAAGCTAAAACGTCTAGTAGGGAAGATCGAGTAGAAATTATTGGAATTGTTTCATTTGCAGTCCCCTGGGAGTGTCACAAAGGCCTAGATTAATGAAGATTGAATAAAGGGTCAAACAATGAAAGGCTGCTATGGTTTGACTGTAGCCCCCTCAGTTGATGTGTTGCAAGCCCTATCCCCAGGGCAACAGGGACGACAGAGGAGGGCCTTGAAGAGGTGATCAGGTTGCAAACAGATTGAGGCAGTTATTGCAAGAGTGGGTTTGCTGTGAAATTTGTTTGGCTTCCTCTTGTGTGCTTGCACCCCTACACACACACACACACACACACACAAACACACCACACACACAGAGCCACATACTTGCCCTTTGTCTTCTTCCATGAGATGACTTGGCAAGAAGGCCCTCACCAGGGACAGCTCCTTGATCTTGACTCTTCCAGCCTCCAGACTGTCAGAAATAAATGTCCCTTTCTTATAAATTATCCTATCTCCGATATTCTCTTATAGCTGTACAAGATGGATTAGGACAAAGGTCATATAAACACTGGGCTTGGGCTTAAAAACCACAAATCTGTCTATCTTACAATTGTGTGTGTGTGTATATGTGTGTGTGTGTGGTCTATCTTATAATAGATACACACACAAATACACATATATACATATTTCAGAAATGTTTCTGATATATGTAAATATGTGGATAATGAAGATATAATGAATATTATTCTACAACAGAATATGCATAGTCCTATTGTAAAAAATATTAGGAGGATTTGAAAAATAATGGCCTATTCATGCTAATAAATATTTCAAATTAGTCACATTAAGAAAAACAATGAACTATTTAACCTATCAAACTAGTATTTCAAAAGTGTCACTCAATGGATTAATCTCATACCAAATTGCATAGTACTATCCAAAGAATGGTAAGTTCATCACTGAATTAAAAATTTCCCCTTTATGTACAAGTCATGTATATAATCCATCTCTTGAGTGATGTGGTAAATTCTAAGAAGGGCATGTGTGAAGTAAATACAAGTTATTTGATTTTACTTGTGTTTAAAATCCTCACATTGCATTAAAAACAAATATAATGAATTTAAAAGATTGCATAGTTTAAATATTAGCAGATCTAAATAGACAAATGGAATGTGAACCCTAAAACAAGCTGCAGAGTAAGCTGGCTTATCATTGTCCAGGTGTGTTTTTAGATGAAGCTTCTCTGACATCAGGTTGTTAAATAAACTCCCGACGATATTTAGAATTTTATAAAATATTACATTTATGCAGAAAAGCAGAATGAAGAGGATTGATACAAATATATACACATATACATTGTATAATATGTATATATTATATGTGTGTGAATATAAATATCTATGTGCACATGTGTGTATATGTATGAACACACGTATGTGTATGTTCATGTACACACATGTGTATAGATCCACCCATGGAGGTTTATTATAAGAATAGGCTCATCCCACAACTTACTCTCCACAGGCGGGAAAGCCAGGAAACCCCTGATGTAATTCAGTCCAAGTCTGAAGGCCTGAGCACCAGAGGAGCTGCTATGTACTATCTGGGGGGAAGAGAAGGTGGATGTCCCAGCTCAGACAGAAGCAAATCCAGGCTGTTATCTTTGTACTCTGCTCAGGTCTGTAATGGCCTGGATGTTGGCTGCCCCCATTGGTAAGGGCTGAGCCTCTTTATTCTGTCTATTCAAATGCTGATCTCTTCAGAGAAACTCCCAGAAATAATGTCTTACCGGCTTTCTGGGTACCCCTAACACAGACACATACACACTCCTTGCTGTCTCTCTCACAGGGATCAGTGATATTCTCTACAATTAAACGTTAATTATTCCCATTCTCTATTGACTACCATAGTTTCTTGGTACTATTGTTGCTGCTGTTTTGGTGAAGACGGCTCTATTGTTTGAAACTCTTGTCCAGCTCTCCACTGCCATTCTCAGTGAACCATTCTGAATGCAGAGACAGCCCTATTTATCTTACACACTTTTAAACTCTCCCATCGCTGCCTAGTATCTGGCAAGCACAGGGTAGACCACTTGATAGAGATTTATTGACTTGAATTGAATTACTTGGAGTTAAGTAAAACATCTCCAACAATGAGCCCTCAATAATCTTGGCTGTGTTTATTACGTCCTAAGGCCTTTCAAGTAGAAGCCACAATTTAAAAGTTCTAAAATAATTACAGAAATAAATATGGTGCCCCTTGCTCATCGTAAAGTAGAGCTGTCAATTACAAATTCAATTATCGGTGGCTACTTGTGGATCTGGAGAACGTGAAAAACATACTATTTTGTAACTGATGTGGCAACCTATTTCTGGATTGCCTTTGTTATTTTCTCTAGTTTTCATATACAAGAAATGAACATATTACCTAGTGAAGATGACTTTTGCCACTGGGATTTTTTATTACCCCACCTTGATAATTTAACTCTTGTTTTTAGTTATGTTTAAAGTGCCCTCTACAGTTTGACCTCCTCTTTCTGGAATGATCCATTTTCCATGCTGTTTTATCATACTGCTCTTTGACATCATCTAAAATGTTTTAAGAACATACTAAATTGGCTTTAAGTTTATGTCAAGCTCTAAAAGGAAACAGAATTAGGATATTGTGCCTTGGTTCATCTCTATATCCCTTGGTGTTCCAGGATTGGAGACTAGAATTCCGTTTACCCTGAAACTCCTTAAGTGGAGAGGGAAAAAGGGAAATTATGAATAATTTTTTATACAACAGAAGGGACCTGCATGCATTCTAAGAGGGATCTGTGCCCTAATAGGTTTTAGCCTCCCAGTATCTCTGAGTAAGTTAATTGTCACAGCCCCAAAGGCCACATCTGATATGGTATTACTATCCCTCCTTTTCAATGTTCCTGTTAAGATTAGAAATAATAGATATAACACAATTGTGCCAAGAAGCCATCAATAAACACTGGCTATTGTTGCTCTTGTAATCTGATCAAGGTCTTTATTGACCTGGTGAAAACCTTCTGCTTCTTGCTCTAAGAGATCATTTCCTTCCTCCTAATAAGTCTTCAGTAAAATAAAGTGATTTGTTGGAGAGCCTAGCAATAGTCACCCACATCAAGATTGGTCTTAAAATTGGAACTCAGCTGTGGCTTCGGCCCGTGGCTCGGAGGTGAATCATGGACACGCAACCCTGAACTGTACCGGGAATTCTGTGAGATTGATGAGGAGAGTTCGGAGCTCAGAAAAACAAAAGCAGATTTTTAAAAATCACCAAAGAGACCTTTCCTTCTCTTGCTCATGGTCATTTTGAAGTCAGTATATCTTGGCAGGTATTAATAAGGCCAAGGAGAACCTTGAAGACAACTGTATTACAGTCTCCAACCTCCTTTCGTGACCCAAGCCACCACATAGCCTTGCAAATTGCCTCTAGAAAGTTCCCCAAGATTACCCTCTTCACCCAGCACACCCATAACTTTGACTTCTCCTGCCCTTTGGCTAGCCTACCTCTTTTCAGGCTACATCCAGGATTTTGTTCAAGGTTAGCTAGTAATTGACAAACATTTACTCAGCGCCTATCCCTATTCTAGCCGTTGCATATGCCACGGAAAACCAAACTCATACAACTGTCTGCCCCCCTTGCCTTTTACTTTAGTAGGAGGGCACAGACAGATAAATGAAGAAACAGAAGGGATTAGCTGTGTGACAGAAAGGCAAGGAAAGAGTCCAAAGGAGATCGTGAAACAGCTGCGATTCTAAAGAGTGGGCAGGAACAGCTTCACTGGGAAGGTGACGCACGGAGTGCACATCAGGTGGACATACAGGGGAAAGCCATGCAGGCAAAGGAGTTACAGGTGTAAAGCCCAGAGGTAGAAGACAGCCCTGCATGGTCTGAAGACTGAGAGGCCATCATGGTTGCCAGATGACCAGGTGTGGGTTGGAAACAAATGGAAAATATCTAGATTCTTGTACCTACTAAAAATAATCTGTTATACAACAGATTATTGTTGTATAACAGAGTATTATACATGTTAGTGTATAATAATGGTGGAGCATGCCTGCAATCCCAGCAGCTGGAGAGCCTGAGGCAGGAGGATTGCAAGTTGGAGGCCAGCCTCAGCAACTTTGTGAGGCCCTGAGCAACTTAGTGAGACCCTGTCTCTGCATTAAACAACAAAAAAACGGGATCTGGAGACTTAGCTAAAGAGTCTCTGAGTTCATTCCCCAGTAATAACAAATAAATAAATAGTAATAATAATAACAATAATACTATTGGTGTTTACTCTAGGTGGTGTGGGGAATATTTAAGGTTTTGGGGGGTGCATTATAATTATACATAATAGTGGGATTCATTGTTACACATTTATACATGCACGTAACACAATTTGGTCCATTTCATTCCCCAGTACCTCTCCTTTCCTCCCCTCCTCCCTCCCTTGATCCCCTTCCTGTACTCTACTGGTCTATTTTGGTGAGATTCTTGAATGGGGAAGTGACGTGATCTGACTTGTGACTTTAAAACGCTTATTCTAATTCCTGTGTTAGAAATGGGATGCAGGGAAGTCAGGCAGAGGCAAGTTCAGAGTCAACTGCAAACACTGGTTGATGTCATGGGTGAGGAGAGGTTGGATTCTGAACCCGAGAGGGTGACACGGGGATCACAGGGGCAAAGAAGGAGAGGTTCCTGGGTGGCACAAAGGTGTTTGGCCAGAGTACTGGGAAGTTCAGAGTCGGCCTGAATCCGGACAGACAAGATGGCAGCACAGCTCTTTGGGGGGTCAGTATGAAGAGTGCTATTTCTACGTGTTGCATTTGAGCTGATCCTCCCAGAGATGATGTTGAATGGACCTCGTGTTGGAGGTCCTTTGGGAGATTGAGGAGATTGCTAATGGAGTGAATGTGGAAGAAAAAGGCTTGGCGGGGGAGGTCCAAGGACTGGCTTCACCTGCACTTTGATATTGACCAGTTAGATGAGGAAGAAGCAGAAAGTGAGGCTAAATGGAGTGGCTGAGAGATGGCATCTGGAGACATCTAGATGAACTCACTTAGAGGAACAGCGGAAGATAGAGTAGGACAACAGGGCGAGGACGGAGCCCCAGCCACCACAGTCAGCAACAAGAGGTCCCTGGTGAACGTGGGAAATGTTCTGGTGAGCCTGTTTGGAGCAGCCTCCATTATATATTATATATTTGTAATGAGTTGAACTGCAAAGTGGGGAGCAGAAAAATGGGGTGAGAGAGAGAAAAGCATGTTAGGATGCTTTTTAAATGCAAGAAACATATTTATGGTAATGGAAATGGACCAACAGAGGAGGAATAGTTGATAAAGCAGGAGAAAAGGAAGAAACTTCCAGAAAAAATTCATGGAGCAGGTGGGGATCCAGTACCCAAACACGGCCCTCATTAAAAGCAAGGACAGTTGACCCTGTTAACAGCGGGGGAGGCTGAGTACCAGCAGGTGGAGAGATGCCAAGCCTTAGCCTTCCCAGGAAAATCCACATTTAAATATAAGGTGCTATTTAACTAAATAAACCCGTAATCATGCCATTTTAGTAAATTCAAAATGAAGGATTTTCTATGAGGATTTGGAAGGTTATTTTTTCTGAGACACAGAAGAGACTAATTAGAGCCTCTTAAATCCTACCACGCAAATCAAACCCTGGGAAAAAACATTAGTGTGGCTGAATGTGGCCCCTTTAGGAGGCACAGAATTTATTCTTTCCCTCACGCTTGATGGGGCCTCCAGCAACTCCAGTTTGCAAATGAGCTCATTCATTTGTGAACTGGGATCCATAGAGATGCTCAAGAACAAGAAACAGCTTGAATTAAACTCTCTTTAAAATTGCTATTAGAATTAAATTCATTTTAGTCAAACTTTTTACTCCACTGTTTTAAAACTCCTCTGGTTTTGAATCAATAAAAGCATTTGAAGATGTGGCAATTGAGCAGATGGGTGGTCCAATTGGAAAAGCTTTGTTATCTCTGTGGGAGTCACAGCACACACTCTGACCTGACAGGAAGAGAGTGTTTACACAAGTCAAAACAAAACCTCCAGCCTATAACTTACAGAGTGTTTCAGTGGGTATCTTCAAGTATTCCTGCAAACACAGTGACAGGCTTTCAAATGAACTTGGTGGAAAAGGCCATTCATATTTTATCATGTTGGGTTAATGGAATTACAGTTGTGGGCAATGTTTTACTCAGGCTGAGCAGAAACTCCTGGGTAGTAATCAATACTTTCACACTCACCGTTGCATCAGAAATTTGTTCTTGTCTATGTAGACAAAGGTGTCAAATTGAACTGTGAAGGTAGATTTTTTTAAAAAATTCTTTTCTGCTGATATGATAAACACAGGTTAGAAATCACACTGCGATATGATTAAGTAAATATAAATGCTATTCTGGTTTGAAAGAACACCTTGGACTATATTCCTTGACCTTTTAAACATTTTACGTTTCATAACTTAAAAACATCTTCTAAATGTTAAATATAAATCCTGCTAAAAAATGAGGGATTGGTACATACATCAAATTACATTGTAGGTCCTTATTTAAATCTACAGCTATTACTGTGTTAAAAAGATTAAATGTTTTCTGATAATGACATGGCATTAAATTGTTGACCTAATTGCTTCATACATTGACCACATGGCAAATAAAAAGCGGGCTTTAAAAGAAATCTGATGGTTTTTAGACCCTCACTAAGTGAGTTCATTGTGTATCTAAGATCTCTAAAGGACTAAAGCTTTCATCTTTTTTTCTCAAAACCTAAACTTTTATTTTTTAAAAGTATACAACACACTATTTGATATAAACATAATTATCACAATCAGATTAATTGAGGTAACTTAGCTCCCCAGAACTTGTTCATCTTATGGCTGGAAGGTTTTGCCCTGGACCAACACCTCCATTTCCCTGCCCCCCAACACCTGGCAAACACTCCTCTATTGTTTCATGTAGGATTCTTTTAGATTCCACCTATAAGGGAGATCATGCAGAGTTGGTCTCTCTGTGCCTGGTCTATTTCACTTGGCACACACAATGTCCTCCAGGTTCACTGTGTTGGCAC
This sequence comes from Marmota flaviventris, assembly GCF_047511675.1. Classification (NCBI taxonomy): domain Eukaryota; kingdom Metazoa; phylum Chordata; class Mammalia; order Rodentia; family Sciuridae; genus Marmota; species Marmota flaviventris. Next base: position 9,169,686 of record NC_092498.1, on the reverse strand, counting down.
ACATGGCAGGCAGGGTTTCCTCCTCCTGTATGGCTGAATATCATTTCAGTGTGCATTGACATCACATTTTGTTAATCGTCACACATGGACATGTGGGCTGTTTCCATACCTTACCTTTCAGTCTTGCTGCAATGAAGTTAGAGGTCAGATATCTGGTCACCACACTGATTTTCATTTCCTTTGAATATATACCCAGAGGTAGGATTGCTGGGGATGTAGCAGTTCTGTTTTTAACTTTCTGGAGAGTCTCCATACTGTTTTTCACCCTGCTATACCAATTTATATTCCCACCAACAGCAAATGAATGTCCACTTTCTTCATACCCTCACAAATCCACATTATCTCTTGTCTTTTTGATAATTGTCATTCTATCAGGTGTGAGATGATGTCTCCTTGTGGTCTTCGTTGGTGTCTCTCTTGATTTGTGATGTTGTGCATATTTTCACCTTCATGTTGGCCATTTGTATATCTTCTTGGGAAAAGTGATGATTCAGATCCTTTGCCCATTTTAAAAATCAGGTTATTAGTGTTTTGTTTTATGGGGTTTTTGTTTTTGTTTTTTTGAATTTTTATTTTTTTGCTATTGAGTTGTATGAGTTCCTTCAATATGTTGCATATTAACCCCTTACAAGGGGTTAATAATTGTTCATAAATATTTTTGTCCTATTGCACTGAAATTATAATAATAGCTTACTATATTATCAAATAATTGCATTGCATCTTATGATTTTTTTTAGATCACTTTTTATTTCCATGAAGCTCAACTGTTGTAGCCTCCATTCCTATGTGATTTGTAACTAGCAGGCAAACCAAAGAGAAGCGAAGATGACTGTGGTTACTATAATTCAATCATCATTAAATTCAGAAAGGAAATTTAGCTTGTTTCCATTTTAAGACAAATCAGACAAGCCCTGCCCTCCCCCAAGCAGCGGCTGGAGGTTGACCTTTGGATAGTTGACCTGACTAAGCAGGGCCCCAGAAAGAGCAGGTTCCGCTTCCGTCAGAAGTCAGTGTGGGTCTGTGGGCAGTGGGCAGTGAACAGAAAGGAGGGGGACGAAGGCCCCCAGGGAAATATCTCTGATGGCCTTTCTGGCAGAATAAACCAACCTTCCTGTTCTCCCCATGAAGCAAGCTGCCTGTGCCTCTGTCCACCCCAACAAGGCATCATTGACAGGCTGCTCCCTAGTGTCCTTTGTAAAGCTGGGGCAGTTTTGCCACCTGAACTGCTGGCTCCCCTAGAGTCTGCAACATCCATTCTCTCCTATCAAGCATAAGCCATGTGATGTGGTATTCCAGTCCACAGTGTAATGGATTCTGACATAAGCTCGTAAAATGGGACATACACACCAAATGAACATATTCCATGAAAAAACATTTTAATGATGTGTTAACACGCCAAAGAATTATTAAAAGTTCTATATCAAAGTATTGTGGTGAGATGTTGACCCAAACCAAATTAAAACAAAGTATGGCAGGAGGTATAGCTCAATGGTAGAGCTCACATTTAGCCTTCACTAGGACCTGGGTTGGATCCCAGCACACACCCACAAGAGAAGAAAGGAAATTATATATGTGAAATTAAATATATGCTTTATAGATTTATATATAATATATTTATACATAAACAGACAATGATATATGAATATTTATTAAATATACATATATGAGGTATATGTTATCTATATTTTTATATGTAATATATATGACAAAAAATAGAGAAAACTGGTGATTGTCTATTCCACTCTAAAGAATTTATTTATAATATATATAGATTTTATTTTTACGAATTTTGCAGATATACAATTTGATTATTCCAAAAAGAAAATAAAAAATAAAAAAGTCATGTAAAAAATTAATGAAAAAACATTTTTTAAAATAACGAAAATTAATATCTATATAATATTTAATAAGTTCTTTCTTTGCTCAAGTTTTTTGATTATTAATCCTGATCATATTTACTATTTGCATAATAGTAGTAACTTGCTATATTTACTCATAATTAAGTATTTTGTTATATTTCCTTATTATTTTTAATGAATATGTCTACCTTTAAGTACATCCCAGGAGATGCTGTGTATAAAAAGATCTATAGGAAATATTGCTCATCATATTTGTCTTAGAAATTCTAAATGTAAATCAACCTGTTAAAGACTAGGAGATACCCAGTGTAAAAAACAAAATGTAATAATAAGCCAACACAAAATATAATTAATGTTTTTATCAATTTTGTTAAATTATCAATCTCAAGCTTATAGAAAAGCTATAAAAACCGGACAATGAGCTTTTTTCTCCTGAGTCGTTACAGTTAGAGGATCACCTTCTTACCACCTATCATCCTCCAATACTTAGTGTTTATTTTACACAAACAAGGGTCCTCTCCTCCCTTCTTACATCAGAACTGTCAAAATCAGGAAATTAATTCCCTTCACTACTTTTTCTATCCTCAGATTGCTTTCCAAATTCACCACTTGCACCAGAAATATCTTCGGAAGCAAAGTGAGGTCCTTCAGGGTCGCACATTGCATTTAGTTCCATTGATCCTAAGTTTCATTCAGCCAAAAGATTTTTCAGTCTTTCCTTGGCACTCGGTACTTTGACACTGTAAAGATGGTGGTCATTTCCTCTGTCAACTCTCCCCTCATTGGAGTTTGTGCTGTGGTTAGGTCCCTGGCTGGGGAGCCACAAGAGTGATCTGTCTTTCTCATTACTGCACATTTGGTGATGCACACTTGCTGATTGTCCCATTTGTGTTGATCACTGGATGCAGACAGTGTTATGGCTAATTTCATGTGTCAGGTGGACTAGGACACACAGTGCCCAGACCCAGACATTCTGGGTGCCTGAGGTATTCCTGGAAAAGTGTGACATTGAGTTAAAGTGAGGAAAGCCATGGCCCTGTTTGATATGGGCAGCTGTGTCCAGTCTGTCCAAGGCCCAAACACAATGAACCACTGACCCTTTCCTGATGAGGAAGAATTCTCCCTGAATGAGCCCTAAGTTCAGCTCTGCTGTCCACCTTCCACACTGTTGAAGAGTGAACCAAGAGCAAACTTGACCTTGGTTGCCATGCCCAAAATTCTTTAAATTCTTTAAAGTAAAAGCTTTACCTGTTGAATTTGACAAAAGAATGATAATTTGTCCATTCTTGCCTGATTCTCCAACCTCATATCATGTGACTCCCCCAGGCCTTTCTCTCTGGAGTTGTATTCTCACAGTCACTGACTGAGATTTCCACATGTGCCGCCATTTCTGTGCACGTGCCGAGAGTACTTTCTCTTCTCTACTTCAAGTGCAGGCTCCCAAAGAGTCTCTTATCCACAACTCCATTGCAGCTCATTTTACCTTGTGCTGTAAATGTTTATTTGAATGATTATCTTTTCAACGAAGGGCGGGTTTCTTAAGGTCAGGAGTCACATCCACTCACTTGTGCATTTCCTGTTCCTATTCAAACTGGCAAAGACTAGAATTTCAGTGAACAGTGGTGGAGTTCAGTGTGGATTTGCAATAAGAAACCACTGCAGGCATTTGTAGAACTAAATAAAGGTGGAAATATCATCACATATATGTCCTTATAGTCTGTTACTAAAGAAAAAGCATTATGGAACACATTTTTAAAAAGTATAAGATCTATGGTTATCCATGTTCATTAAAATGGTCTGCCCGAACACTTTTTGTCAGGTTGTAAACCTTCACTTTAAAAATCAATAGAAAGCTAATAGAAGGTCTAGAGATCCAGCCTCCATGGGAGAGTGCTGATGACAACATGCTAGAGGACACTAAATTTGGATTGTCATGAGAGGTAGAGATCAAAGTTTCATTTGTGTGTGTGTGTGTGTGCTCGCATGCACATACTCACACACACATACACACACAGGGCCTCCGGCCTCCTTCATGGATCTTCCTCAGTTGCTTTAATTCTTTCTGAACAGTTTTCTTAATCTTGATGATGGAGGAAGCAACTTCAGTGATGGTTTGAATGGAAATCCACCAAAAATTTTCATTTTGCTTTTCTTCTCAAAATCAACAAACATTATCAAACTCCTTAGCTTAATTATCCCATTGAGATTACATTTTATCTCTGTCTGTGCCCAGTGGTGTACCCTGTTCCTAAGACTATACTGGATGCTTGAAATCTTTTTTGAACTACTAGTTTTCCATTTGGATTTATTTCTCAATGATTGTAAGTTTGAATTCCCAGATGTCTCCTATTATTAGTCATTTATTCTCTCTTTCTCTGTCCCCCCATACAAATTCAACTCTTAGTATACAATTAATAAAAATGGCTGCAAAAGTATCATTCTGTGCACTACGCTGCTATGCTTTGGAGAAGGGAAACTTCCAAGCCTTGCTCTTCTTATTTACTGTTTCAATATTCCCTGTTAAGTCTTGCCTCGGGGTGGACCACGGGAGATTTAGTGCAAATATCCTTAAGCCGGTTATAATTCAGTGCACTTTAATATACAAGGAAATGGATAATCCATTCATCATCCAACTCTAAAAGAAGAAGAAAATAAAATGCAGGTAATTTTACAGGTAGGAAATCTTCAATCAAAGAACCTATCTTTAAACAGATCGAATGTAAAGCTCCACACTGATGAAAATATCACACACAAAAAAATGTTTTTGTATGTCTTGAATTTTCATCTCAAAGTTTGGCTACCTTATGGGTATACATTCATGATTGTCTGTACAAACTTAAAGTCTATACCCACGGAATGTAATGGACATAGAAATGGCCTTCAAGAAATGATTAGGATGGGCAGATATAGCTCAGTTTAATGCTATTGCTTGATGTTTAAAGTTTGTAGTGCTGTTTCTAGACGTTAGCCAAACAGAACAAAAGTAGCTGTAAGCTGCACATTATAAAGCAACTTTATTTCCTATGAAACTACCACCACGCCACACCCTTTTACAGATGCCGGGACTCTTTCCAGTAACTGAACACGTTTCCTGCAGTAACACAGAGAGTGACTGGGCAGGTGCAGGCTTCAAGTCCTGGTGCTTCTCTGTGTCCTCTGCCACCAGGAGCCAAGCGATTTGGAAAAAGCCACATAAAGTCTTTTATGCCTCCATTTATTAAATGTACAAAATAAGGACAAAATAGTACTCATTTTATAGAATCGTGGAAAGGAGCAAATAAAGGTGAATGAGTCACAAAGTAAAATCTCCACAAATAAGGCCTTTAGTTCACAACACATCTACATGAAGAAAATATGTCTCTCTTCCTCCCACTCCCCAGGAGTTTTGCCTCCTGATTCTGGAGCAAACAGTTCAGTTAATTACTTACAGCGCGGTGACATTACCTGCGCTTTGCCTCAGCCCTGCGCCCCCGCCCCCTCGGCCTCTGCTTGCTGGAGCCAGCTCAGCAGGGTCCCTCTCTCTGTGTCTGATGCATTTTCACTGCGGGGGATTCTGTGCAATTACCAGACCTGCAGCATTGCAAAGGTCCTAGCTAATGTTCAGTTTGGATGACAGCAAAGTATCGCCATCGTGTTGACTGTCCCAATATCCCTTTTGACTTACATAGTCGTAGAGGCAAATACTGAAGTATGTAGGTGTTTAAAATTCTGTGTGGAAGGGCATTATGTCTATATGGTGGCTCATCTCATCTAAGCACATGGATTTCTGGGTATGAAAAGAAAATCTATTTGAGCCACGTCTCTTTGTTTTTCAGGAGACTTATTTCGGTGTCATCTGATTTCTTAATTGTGCAAAACTAAAGTCTCTCATGGTCGTTTTTATGGTGGAATAAACCTGGTCATGCAGGTGCAGTACCCGTCCCTTCCAACAAGGCTGCCTCAGGGCCTGCAGGTCATCAAACATGTTTTGAGCTGTTGAGATTTCACTGAATAGTTGGGACCAGAAGATGCATTAAGGTACAAGGATGAATCAAGTTGGCTATTAGGCAGAATTCACCTTGGTCTCAGAAGCACATTTCTCCATCTTTCAGGGCTACGGCAACACAACTCTCTTTGTTGGCATTTTGGGTTTTTCTGCACCGAGCCCTTTATGTCAAAGCGGTGGGATTTCCCTCCATGCCTGGGTACAGGCTCCATTTATGGCTCAGAAACTCGTTTTCATGTTTTTCTTATTCCTAGGCTTCTCAACTGTTTTTGTTGACCTGCTTTTGCAACTTTTCTTTCCAATGTGAAAACAACCCTGAGATGTGAGATCTCGGTGAAGATGATTTAGAATTCCCAAATAAAATACAGGATTCTCCGTTAAATTTGAATTTCAAATAAACCATAAATAATGTTTTAGTATAAATATGCCCTATGCAATTCAAATTTGACTTGGTGTCTTGTGTTTTTATTTGCTAAATCTGGCAAGCCTAATCTCATCTCTAATTATTCAAACATCTCAATAAAGCAAAACAGACTTGTATAAATACTTAGTTCCCATGTGTTTACTTTTATTTCTTCTTACCACGCAAAACTGCCAAACATCCTTTTTTTGATTCCAGTTATTATTTTTCTTGTTTTAATTGCTTCATGACTGTTTGCTTTCATTCACTGTCTGCTCCCTGCAATCAACTTTATCAACGCACTACATCTTTTCTCCTACCTAAAGTCTTTATTTCCACCATTCATTCTTCCTTGTGAAAAAGAATAGTTCTAAAATGTGTATTACCACTGTATAGTTTATTAAAGAATGCTCAGATCTTTAGGAACAAGTTCATCATTCTACTGGCACCCATTCCTGTCCACACGTCTAGTCCACCTTGAGGAAAATATTATTTCTCTATTCTAAGTGCCCCAAATTCTGAAGTAAATACTGCACCTCGTTTTTCTTTGCGTGCATCAAGTTCTATAAGTTCCATTATGGATTTCTTGTGTTGATCATTATTCTCGTGTTTGTTCCTCAAGGTCTGTGGTACCATGACAGGAAGTCAGATCTCCATTTGGTGAATATATTTCAGCTCTTCTTCTTTCCAAATCATTTTGTACTCTATTGCCAATTTTGTGAAGACTAACATTTTGATCATTATGCTTCCTAATACCCCACAGTTTCTTTAGCCCCTTTTGGGTCAAATCCAGTCTTTAGATCCTTCCATGTATTAATTCTTAATCCATACTTACTATCCTCCATCTTCATCTCACCAGAATTACCTAAGGCCAGGAACACCTGATGAGGAGTTCTCTCTGCTCACGAATCTGACCATCCCATTCCGTCTGTGCCACCTTTCCTCAGAGCACAAAGTGACCACAGATCTTCCTTCACCTTCCTGCTCCTTTGTGTAGTTATTTATCCATTGCTCTCACTGATCTACCCATTCATCTTTCAAACTCCCATTTCTGCAACTCCCGTCTTGACACTCCTGGTTAATATAATCAGAATGCAAGAACAGAGACTCTATCTGAGCGAAGCCAGAGCTGCTTAACTTTTCATGGGTTGAATTAGTTTTCTAACTACCATGTTTCTCTTCTTTCAAATAAAGATAATAACCCTCATTCAATAGGCTCAGAGAGGATTAAACCTAACATCTACAGGCAACCAATCCACTGAGTGGTCTGTGCAGGCACTCGGCGAGTGGCCATCTTTTCCCATATAGTTATTTTCTAATCTGAAAAGTCTAGAGCAAACACTCTTAAGAAAAGGGGCTACTCATGATATTAGCATAGACCCCTAGATGTGATGGGATACAGACATTACAGTAATTATTCATGTGGCTTTACCAAAGAATAAAATGCCTAGATAACTGATAGAGATAACTGATATATATATATATATATATATATATATATATATATATATATATAGTGCATGTGTGTATATATAGGGGCTCGGGATATAGCTCAGTTGGTAGAGAGCTTGCCTCAGATGCACAAGGCACAGGGTTCAATCCCCAGCATCACAAAGAAAAAAAAAAATAGATAGACAGACGTAGGTAGGTCTTATTGCTAAAGACACAGGTGGTTTTATTTCTGTGAACCTCTCTCCTGTGCATACGCAGTCCTATATTTATCATTCGTTCCTTCTTGGGGTGGGGGCAAGGACTTTATTTTTTATTTGATGAATCTGAATTTCTTAGCCACCATCCTCTCCCCAGTCCTTATTCCCAACTTTCTCTCCTGCTGTTAATATTGGTGACACATATTCTCAACTAAATTCACTGCGTCTTTCCACTCTTGCTCTTTTTTGTATTCATCCTGGGTCTGCCAGGACCTGATCAAAATCTGTAAGAACTGTAGCAATGCACACGGGAACCCAATCCAGTCCCCGCGGGATCAGGAAGAGAAAGAGGAAAAAACATGGGCCCTTTTCAACTTTTCGGTTCCCACTAGGAGATCAGAGTTCAAATATTACATTAGTACAAGACAAAATAAGTAAGTAAATAAAGAGAGAGAAAATATCCATTTGCAATGAGTAAACGCCAACACAGATGAATCATAAATGCCACCTTTTGTCTCCAACAGTCTTGCCAGTCTCAGCTGTCCTAATTGTTTTTCTTAGTTGGTTAGTAGCTACTCTGATGTTTTTTAAATAAGTGTCCCACAGAGGCCCATGTCCTGGAGTCTTGTTCCCTAGCCCCTGACCTTTTTTGGAGGTGGTGGGACCTTTAAGAGGTGGGGTCTAGAGGAAGGAAGTATTGGAGGCATGACCCTCAAGGGATATTGAGGGCCTGCCCTCTTCCGGTGTCTGACAGTTTCCCAGCTAACATGAGGTGAGCATCTTGCTCTAGTATAGGCTCCCTACCATGATGTACTGCCTCTCCCCAGGCCCAAATGCAACAGAGTTAACCAGACATGGACTGAAACCTCTGAAACTTGAGCCAGAATAAACCTTTCCTCCTTATAATTTTCCTGTCTCAGGTATTTTGTCATAGTTACAGAAAGCTGACTGGCACAATTACAGTACCAAAGAGTCTATTCAACTATTTATTGGATGAATATTCCTTTCATGTAATTTCCAGAACTATTCTAAGTCTTGATGACATACCAACAAACAAGAAAAATGAAGTGTTGGTCCACCATAAATTTACAGTTTAAAGAGAAAAGTAACATACTTAATGAACAGGTATCTGATATGGTGATCAGAACAAGCTTCTAAGAACTAAGACATAAACGAAGAAAGGTTTGCATTTCATGGTATCAGAGTGATCAACTCAAGGAATCGTTTCCTACTTCTCATATTGTTTTACAGTTGTTGTTGTTGTTTTTAAATAACTCAAAGAGGTAGTTAGTTCTTAAGCTTTCTCTTATTGGAGATACTTCCTTCTAAAATTCTTGGTGATGTTCATTTTAATGAGCTACATGCATCTGACCAAAGGAAATTACACTGGAAAATTAGGCTGGACAAACAGCGCCATGAGGAAAACCCTTACATGGCCACAAAAGGCCTTACCAATGAAAGTATCAGAAGAATTTAAGGGGAAAAAAGGGAAATGTTTTCTACCTCTAGAGGTTTAATTTTGCAATTTCCTAAAACACCTAAGAAGCTTCAAATATATTTTTGTTGTTGTTGTTTAAAATGTTGACTTACTTTGCTCTTCTTTCCCCTTGCTGGCCCTCAAAAGATTTTTAATTCTCATTTTTGAAATAAAATTACATTAATACCAGCATTAAATGAGTAGAAGTTTTCTATTTTCTGGAAAAAATAAAATAAAACCCTCAGTGTGAATCTTAATTCCCTGGAGAATACATTGTGTAAAATGACTTTCCTCAGTGTCTCACTGGGAGGGCAATGAGAGAGTCGCCTCTCGGTGGGAAGGCAAATAAGCAGCCCTGTGACCCTCTCTGTGCCCCTTGCCCATGACAGTGTCACTCAAGCCCCTCCCTGGCCTCAGCAGACTTCTTATGCAGGGCCTGGCCAGGCAGCATCACCAGTCACCTGGAGGTGGCATGGGAGAGGAACCCCTTGGTGTTCTCTGACCTAGATCTCTAACAGAATTTCATGTTAGAACAAAATACAGCTAGTTCAGCTTTTATCTTCACATGTTTGTCATTGCATTAATCAGAATCTCCCAGAATCACAGAACCAACAGGGTGGGTGTGTATGACATCTATGTAGATTAGGTGTATTTTAGGAAATCGGCTCATGTGATCATGAAGGACGCGCATTCAAAACTTGCAGGGTGGGTTCCTGTCAGAGACCCAGGGAAAAAGTGTTGCTGCCCATCGGATATGCAGGAGACCTGGTGACGAGTGAGTTTTCTCTTGCTCAGTGAGTTTGGTCTTCTGCTCTATTTAGGCCTCAGCTGATTGGATGAGCTCCCTCCAGGTCCCTGCCGCATTATGCAGGGTTCTGAGTTAGATCAGCTAGAGCGAACAAGAGAAATTAGTCCTTCATAGTACTGGAGGATGGGAGGTTCAAATTCAAGGCATCAGCAGATTCTGGGTCCTGCTTGGGCCTGCTTCCTGCTTGATCAACAGGAAGGCTTCCTCTTGTCTTTTTGTTTTAATGCACATGACAAAAGAGAGGAGGCAGCTCGGTGGGGCACTGTTGCCATTCACAGTGGTTTACCCTCTCCACCTCACCTCAGAAAGCCCCACCTCTGATGTCCTCACTTTGGGGATTAAGAATCAGCATGTGAACTTCAGGGGTATACCACATTGAGCCCAGAGTAGAGGGCAGTGGGCTTCAGTCCAAGTTCTGCAACTTAAACATCAATATCATCCCAAAACATTCTCACAGAACCATCCAGAATAATTGAGCACATATCTGAGCACTGTGATCCAGCCAACAGGTTAACACATAAAATTAACATTCACAACGTCTCCATAGAAATACAGTGATACTAGAAATGCTCACTAAAATGCATGAGAAAAAAAAAAAGTTAAATTGTTTTGGAAAGTGATAGCAAAGAAGAGAATCTAACCCCATTCAAGAGTTTGAAATAATCACTAAATAGCAATGGAAAAAAAACTTACCTCACTTCATTTTAGCAGATTTAATAAGACTCTGTTTCAGTCCCTACTGTGTGCCTAGGATTATATGAAGTTAACATCATAACTTATAAATATTTAGAGTATAACAATCCAGTTGGGGCATAAATTTGAGGTATAGTTGTTCAATATTTTTATATTAAAAATATTTTCTTATTTGGATTTTTTCTCCTCTGTCCTCAGGGTTCCTAGTAGTTTAAATGAAAAAAATTGTTTTCAGTAGGACACCAGATACATTTTATTATTTACAGGATTAATGCTTAGCAATAGAATCTAGTTGTCTCCTTGGCACCAGACCAACATTAACTACACTGGCATCTAAACAGGCAGAAGCATGGATCTGTGGCATTGTGGAATAATGGCCTCATTCCCTACTCTATTTCAACCCTTTAGCCCTGCTCAGATATTTCTCAACTTTCATGTGTATAAGACTCTTTGGTGTATAGAAACACATTCTAGGCATATCTCTTCATTCAATAAGTTCATGCATGTGTTCATTCAAATATATTTACTAAGAATCTACTATAGAACCTGCATTTGTGAATAATATTCAAAGGCTGAGGATAAAGATTAATTACTAGGACGCACAGAAATATTGTTTTATAACAATATCTTTAAGCATTTTTAAGTTTTTTTTAAGATAGATGGATAGAGAAAGAGAGAGAGAGAGAATTTTAATATTTATTTTTTAATTTTCCGTGGACACAACATCTTTGTTTGTATGTGGTGCTGAGGATCGAACCCGGGCCGCAAGCATGCCAGGCGAGAGTACTACCGCTTGAGCCACATCCCCAGCCCTTAGTTTTTTGTTTTTTTTTAATTTATCATCATTTGCAAATGTTTTGGGAGTGTTGAAGTTTCTCCTTTTAATGATATCACAGAGATATTAAATATTCTAAACTAACACAGTAGTTTGGTCTGTTTTATTCTCATTGCCTAGGAGATGAAAATATGCATTCTCAAAAACATCTGTTGAGGGCACACTTTGGAGATTTAAAAAAAAAAAAGTGAGAGAAGAAGGGAGAAAGGAGGAAAATAAAGAAGATGGGTAGAAAAAACAAGAGATGTAGTTTTTCTTCTTTCAGTTTCTTCCTATTACACTGTTGTTCTTTAAGCTTAGAGAGCACATTCCAAGAGCCTAATGAGTGCTGAAGCCTTGGATAGTAGTGAGCCCTATGTACCCTGTGTTTTCTCCTATGATAAAATTTAACTTATAAGTTAATCACTGTGTAATAGATTAGCAACAGCTGATGATAAACAATTATAACGATATACTCTAGTCATAGTTATTTACACCCTAACAAGTTGCTTATTTCTTCCATTTTTCCTGTATTATTTTGGACCAAGGTTGATCATGGAAACAAGACCTCAGGTTAGGGGTGGTGACTCACCACCTCTGTGTGGGCCTGAGAGGGATCCACTTCACAGGGAGACAGAAAAGAGAAATGCAGGTGACAGGGGCAATTGGTGGTAAGCTGGAGAGAGGTGGGGCCCAGACTTCTTCTGGAACATGTATAGGGTTTATTTATTTATTGCTAGAGACAAAACTAAGTCTGAGACACAATTTTCAAAAGCAATTTATTCATAAAAGTGGGAATCTATCTGCTTTTACTTTTGTGCCAGCAGGGTTCAAAGATATCAGCAAGGAAAATCAGTTCTATAAGGAGAGAAAGCAAGTGGAGATGCTCAGAGACTGATTGGAAATCACTCTCTCATGGTGGGGATTCTTCTGAAACTGGGGTCCCCCTGATTGGACCACATTTGGCAGTCTTGGGTTGACCTCATTGGGATAAGCAGGCAGTTTAGGGACAAAGGCAGTGCTGTAGGTTAGGGGCAGGGGTGTTTCTGAGCTTGGCCATCTCCTGCAACAAGCAGGGTGGATGACAGTCTGTGGACAGACTGTCATGGTGGTCCTAGGGTTGGTGGCTGCCATAGCAGACGGTCTTCATCCCAGACACTCCAGCTTGGAAGATGCATGCATGAAGTCATGAGTTGTGACCAGCCAGAAAGTGCTCTTGCCACCCTCTCTGATGAGGGATTATGAGGAATGAAACTTGGGCTGCCAGGAGATGAACTTTGATTGGCATTTGTATTTGATGGCAGGGAACTTAATATTTATAAAATTTGGAAAACAGGCACAAAGAGAAAACTAGACTGCAATTGTTTTTTGTTTTTAATATCTATTTTTAGTTTTAGATGGACACAATATCTTTATGTGGTGCTGAGGATTGAACCCAGGGCCTCACGCGTGCTAGGTGAGCGCTCTACCACTTGAGCCACAACCCCAGCCCCAAGACTGCGAATGTTGTAGGAGAGGTTTGTTAACATGAAGACGCCAAGTGGCTTTTAAGAATCATAAATAAGCCCAGGGATTTTACCTTGAAAATAATTCTGGCCTTTTTTGTCACCTGTTCTCTGTGGGAAAGAAAAAAAAAATACTTACTTACTTGTTGGAGGAAAACACACAGACACATTTCTGAATACCAGAGATGGAGGGGAGGTTTTACCCCACCGAAAGAGTTGAAAATACAAAGTGAACTCCATGGATAAAGAGCTTGTACAGGATTAAGAAAACCACATAAGCATTATGTCCTCACTGTAGGACTCCATTCCTAGTACCTTTCCAGGGACTCTGAGTCAACTAGTTAAATGAGACCAAAAAATAGCTATAAAAAGAAAGAGCTGCTTCTTAGATGCTAACAATGCATTTCAAGTTTGCATTTTGTTTACCAGGGAAGAGCACAAGCCGTCAGATAACCATCCATGCATCCTGTTCTCCTCCAGCAGACACCCACCACAGCTCTCTGAGGGTACACCGTCTTCTGTGGTGTGCATTGACCCTCCTCTGGATAGGCGCCCAGAGCCGATGCCTCGGAGCTTCCCACCAACTCCCTCTGGATTATAAAGAAGCCACAACTTGGAGTGGTTAGTTTTTGAGTCCCATAAGCTGTCTCCCTTAAGAAGGGCAGACACTGGAACCAAGAGAACTTCCAGGCATCCAGTTTCAATACCCCCCTCACCCCACTGCAGATTCAGAGTGGGAGTTGGAAATACCGCCAACTTGGGTGAACTGAGATTTTCATCTTCCACTAGTCCAAAGATCAGAATTGATTGATGCTACTAATGACTTTGGGCAGCACTTTAGTAAGAACGAATGCTTCCTGCCGGAATACCCTGGTGTTTGATGGCAGCTACTGTTCTGGAGAGTTCTCCGATCTCCAGTGCTATTTCTCTTTCTTTCTCTGCACGAAGAGCCCTCCTGCCATTTCATGCTGCCTCAATCAGCCTGTGGTTTAGATATTTGTTCATTATCCAAATTAAAAGAGAGCTCAGTCTTACAGAGATGAAATTGGCTATGTGATTAAACTTTTCTTTTTTCTTTTGATCCTTGGGGTGTACATCATAATCACCTAGGGACTTTAAAAATCTGTCTTCAGACCACAGGCTTCCGGTTTTGATGGTGGGGTTTGGGGTGGACTTGTGGCCCTGTTAGACTTCAGCCTCCCAAACACCTGTGTTTTTAAGGCTTGGTCACCAACCCATGGCACTATGAAGAGGCGGAAACTTCAGGAGGTTGGTCCTCGTTAAAGTTGGTTTTCTCAGGTGTTTTGTCACACGGAAGAGAGGCCAGCTAACCCAGGGGAGGACCAGGTGAGCCTTGCAGTCCCTCTGTTTATTTTTCCAACCCTTTCTTCTGTCAGACAAGCCCTGCAGACAGGTGAAGGGAGTTCTGAATGTCAGGGAGGGCCGACCAAGGACAACTGGGGCCCGAGCATGGATCTCTGTCCTCACCCTTTCCCCGTGGGGACATTTTGCTGAAGCTCAGAGAGAATATCTTACCTTTCTGAAAAGGGTCTTGAACAATGTTCAACCACTTTTTTTTTTTTCCCAATTTAAATTGATACAATCCAGTACAGTAAAGTACTGGATGATGGAGACACAGAAGTCGCTTCTCAGGGCAGAGACCAATTTTTACCTGGAAATTTCCTCTGAAATACTTTGGGATGCTCCCATCCTGGGCTTTTAGCCTCTTATCCATTTGGTACTTCCTTCTGCCATCTACAGCTTCATGCCCCCACCCCAGGGCTGGGCTATCAGTCTCCCTTAGTCCACCCCTCTCCCCAGAGTTTGGAGGAAGGGGGACAAGATGTGTCTGGACTGAAGGTGATGGTCTAAAAAGAATTTCCTATTGAGGAAATTTATCTCCTGGGTTCTCTGGGGTGCCCTGACTGACACCATCGGCATGGCCTGGAGTCATGGTGAAGATGCAGACCCTTGGCCTCACCTTGGACTTAGAGAATTGGAGACTAAGAGGTGGTGTCCAGCAGGCTTTGTTTTAGCAAGCCCACCAAGGGTCTCTGGTGGCTTCTGGCACAGACCAAGCTTTGAGAAGCACTCACTGTCTAATGTTCTGCCTTGAGCAGCTCTTTCAACCTTGGGTGGCTTTGCTGTATGTTTTCTTTTAAAGCCTTTGTCATGACTTTTCCAGGAGTGAGGGTGGAGAGAGGCAACAAATAAACAAATATATGCATAAGAAAACTGAACCAGCTGCAAACAGAAAAACCCGTCCACTGGAATGATAAGAAATGGCTTATTGCAAATACTTATGTTCAGTTCAGAATTTTCTTTAAATCTCCATATCTGCAACTTGAAAGATGCAAATGTTTTAAATCAAGAGAGTTGGAGTCATGTCCCTCATATCCCTTCCAATTTTATTTCAATGGCTCTGAGTTTTTTGGATTATTAAGAAAATGGCAGGAGTAAGACTCTTGGGAAATATGGGAAGGATGAATATATTAAGTTGGGAAATATGTACAGATTAAGGACGTCTTTGATAGAAAGCTTATGGGCCCATACATTTTTTTCAAAGATGCTGTTGGATGAGCGGTTTCTGAATAATCAAACTCAAAGATGCCCACCTCTGCACTTCTGTAGAAAGTTTTAGGGTGCATGTGTGTGCGCCTGCGTGCATGTGTTGTGGGGAATTATACATTAAAAAAAAAAAAAGAGCAGCAAAAGATCATTAGGAAGTCACCAGGTGGATGAAAGATGTAGGCAAGTTCTAAACTGATGGTCAGCTGAGCATATCTTCCCCCCCAAAAAATCTTTAAAATATCATGAAGATCTATCAGAACTTGGCTCAAATGTTTCCATATGAACTCTAATTACTTTTAGGGATAGGCTCTGAATTGTATCTGGTCAAAAGTTCAGTCCCACAACAGTTTTGAGGACATTTTTTTTTTCTCAGCTTCTAGTCTCTTCTCACTATTTCCTTTTTTATTTTTCTTCTGTTCACTTTTACTGGGTTTTAGCTTGCTTGATCTCAATTGCTTCATCTACAAAGTAGGGAGGATAATTTCTTATCCAACGAAAGATACCTTGATGGTTTTTAGAATAATGCCATTGGCTCAAGGCTTGGAAGGAAGGAAGGGAGGGAGAGAGGGAGGAAGGGAAAGAAGAGGGAGGGAGGGAGGAAGGAAAGAAGGAAGGAATCACTTGTCTAGCAGTTTGATGATGGAAAAGTCCAGGTTGGGGACAGGAAACCAGAGATCTTAAAAGTTGAAAGTGACAAAAGGATAATGATAAGGTGTAAATAATAATGACTCTCAAGTATAAGACTGCCGCCCACAAAACTGTTAAAGTCTTAGAGTTTGAGAGCCTCCAAAAAGACCACCTGCTCTTAGGTACCCATAACAATGGAAGAGCCCCGATTCCCAGTACTCTGACATCACAGGACTCTGAGCACTTCACGTCCACGATCCAGGGCAGTCCTCAGCATCAAGCTTGACAGGTGGTCTCTCCTGCGACTTCATACTTGAGAGTGTTGTTTTCTGAGCGTCTTCTGTGCTGATATAGCATCTTACCACCAGGTCTTAACTTCAGCTACCTTAAGTATTCATTCTGTTTCCATGATGTGCTCCTATATTTAAAGTAACCTGTTCCAGTCACACAGTTGGGAGAGAGATGGGATTCATTCCATTCTCTCTGACTCCAATGCGGTGGTTGATCTTATGACCTCATGTCTCTGAATTCTTCTGCCACCAGGGGTATTTTATTGCTTTCTTGTGTCCATAATGTGTTCTTCCCCTGCAGAGGGGCCACTGTAGGAATGGGAGCTATTCATCAGGGTATAGGGCAGGCTTGTCCTCACGGGGACCCAGCAGAGACTTCCTTGCTCTGAAAAGTTCAGAGGCTACTACTGCTGGTCTTTTGCTCTAATGTGAGGGTCTGTAAATTTTTCTACAGTGCAACTTTCAATAATGCAGTATTCACAAGAACATGAGAGCAACCGAACAGCCCTGACACCTCCAAAGTACTGCTGGAGTAGACAGGGAAAGGGAGCAGCTAAGTTCAAGTGCAAAATGAAATTCTCCAAAAATTCTACACTGAAACTAATAATTTTGGATCTGCTATTTCGAAATGCAGGAGAGTTCTTTATTCTTCCTTTCAAAGAACATAACTAACTTTTTTTTTTTTTTTTTTTTTTACTTTTCATTCCTTCTGTAAAGGGCAAGTCGATGGAGAAATGTTTTAAGGTTTTATTTAAAGGTGTGTTGTGTTTAATATTAAAGCCATGTGATTTTTTCCTATTTTTGATTATAGAAAATAACAGTTGATTCACTTGAATAACTTTATAGCTTACAAGGATTGTGTGTATGCTGAATATACTTAAGCTCATTCAAAATATGCAGTTGACATCTTAGAATCTGAGGTATTGACCTTAGACAACAGTTAAGCCAATTCTTTAATTCTCATTGGAAGCACTGAATTGAAACGCTGTAATCTTCTCTAGAACTATCTTCTATTTCATGTTTCAGCAAAGACTTAATTGTTCTTTGAAGAATTTCTGACTCTAAAAATGGTGGCAATTTATATTCCAAAGAAACATAATTATCTTGCTCAGAAAAGGGGAGAAACAGAATTGCCTTTATTTTTAAATTATAATTGCAATCATGTATTGGCAGCACGTGAACAATTTAGACATAAAATTATGATGGAAAAAACCTGCTACAGAGGGAAATATGTGTCTCAACCCTCTATCAAGTATAGTGGATTCTGTTCATCTAGGTTTGTGTGTGTTTTTGTGAAATCAGGTTCCAGAGCAGCAATGTGAATTTTTGGTGGTTTGTCTTTTTCAATATACCTGTTTGCTTGAAGTGTTGACTATTGTCTTTATTTTCGTTTGAGTACTATATATTTTTAAATTAAAGTTAATTTGGATAAATTTTAGGCTTGTTCTCTAGTTTTATAACTCTTTTTTTTAAAGATAGATAGATAGATAGAGAGAGAGAGAGAGAGAGAGAGAGAATTTTAATATTTATTTTTAGTTTTCAGTGGACACAACATCTTCGTTTGTATGTGGTGCTGAGGATCGAACCTGGGCCGCACGCATGCCAGGCAAGCGCGCTACCGCTTGAGCCACATCCCCAGCCCGTTTTATAACTCTTAAAGTAATGACACCATGCCATATCAAAAAAAATAGGAATAGTGATTAAAGTCATGATATAGGATATGGTTAAAAATATTTGTTTGTGTGTAAATGATGGATAGACACGTCTGGAGAAGTTTTAATCGGGAAAAGACTACGTGGCACAGGGCTTTGAAATAAGAGCATATCATCAGTATTGAACACATAAGATTTGGCTGTGTATATAGATACACTGGTGTGAGGGAGGAGGAGGATGCTCACTGGCCAGTGGCCAAGTAAGCAACCCATCACATTTCCGTTACATGCTAAAACTATATCCCATTTACCAGGCAGGAGACTGAGGCCATAGAATCCCAAGTTCAAAGCCAGCTTCAGCAACTTAGAGAGACCCTATCCCAAGAGGACTGGGGATGTGGCCCTGTGGTTAAGTGCCCTGAGTTCAGTCCCCAACCCCAACAACAACAACAACTACAGGCCCTGTGGTCAGAAAAGAAGAAAAATGTTGTGTCCTCCAGGGAGGAAATGAGGCCCTCTTATTTTTAGTATGAGAGAGAAGGGTGGGTCTTATTGGCTTGAGGTTGCAAAACTCCAAAGGTGATTTGCATGGATATTGATCGCTACATTGGAAAGGGGTCTTGCCTTTGCCCGAGGATGTCAAACAGTGCAGTTCTCTTTGTCCTGTTAGGGTGGATCACGGAACGTAAGAACAGATGGATGAGTGGTTTGGGGATGATGATGTACAGCAGTGCTCAGGATGTCAAAAGGCACTATGGCTGAGACAGGGGGCTGGGTGACAGAGCCTGACCTGGTGACCTGGACTAAGTGTCATAGTGAGGATGAAGATGAAGAGAGAAGAGAGATGTCAAAGGGAAAATGGGTGTACCCACGACATGACATTCAGAGGAGGAGGGAGGGATATGGGAAAGGAGTCCCTTGTATGACAACTGCTAACTGTCATCTGAGTGACACCAGAGGGACACTCCAGAGAGATGGAGATGTCCTCGCCTGCTTGAGGGGAGTGGCAGGGAGGGGGACCGTTCATGACTTGTGGAGCACTGGGTCACCTGTGTGAGTTGGTGAAACTATACAGTGGCAGAAGGTTTAGAGGTTGTAGGTTTCTAGTTTGCAAATTCATATAAAATCTATTTGGGGAGACCTAAGGAAATATACCCCATTATTGTAGGAGAAGACTTTAGAGGTATTCATTCCCTGGTGTGATTAAGGCAGGGAATTAATAAATGTGGGCACCCTAATAGTTTTTCTGTTTCAAGTCTCCAAGACTTGCTGGAAGAAAGGTGGCAGATCTCAGCCATAAAATCTAATACATGACATTATGATGAAAACTCAAAAATATTCTGTCTTCCACAGTTGGAAAATAATATTAAGCACTCATTACAACTTAGAGTGAGAAAAAATCTGAAAATATTCCAGTGAGCATGAGATGATAACTGGAAACTACATGTGTACCTTCTTAATTTACTACATTTATTGTGTTTCAGAGCATTGATACATAACGGCAAGGGGTATTGTAGACTGTGTCTGATTTTATTGTATCCCGTGGTTTTGGAGGGAACATAGGATTCAGTGGGAAGACAGGTGCAAGTGCCTTGGGTTGATGGTCCCTTAATCATTTAGTTGGGAGGTGTGCAGCACATGGCCCCACCTGCATGACAGAATATTTTTGTCTTTCTACTGATGTGGAAGCTCAATGGCCCTGCTTTTCCAAGTGTGGACGAGCAACATTAGCTTTGCCTTAGAACTTGCAAAACAATGTAAATTATTGGGTTCCAACCCGACCTACTTAATCAGAAACTCTGCACAAGGGTTGAGCAATCTGTAGTGCAGTGAATCTTCAATCTCACAATGAAGCTAACGTGTCAGCCTCAGACTGTGGCAAAGTCTATGCCCATGTTCAACAGTCTCTGGTAATTCATACTACACCCTTGTTTAACAACCATGGGATATTCAGACTTGAGCCTCCTGTTAAAAGTTTTAGCATTCAAATAATTTATTTCAAAAATTTTCTAACTAGTAATCCCCTTCTAATTCTGCATCACAGTGTCCTTTCTCCTTCAGGAGTGGGTCACCTGAGAAGTTTGCAAACCTTGCTACCCAGGCCCTGGATGAAACCCAGGCAGCATGTTGAAGCCTCCCCAGACAATTCCTTTGTGCAGCTACATTTAGGGACAATTTCTTAGGCAAAGTTCTGAGCTCTGACTGTGCATAACAGGTAACTACTTGACTCCTGAAACATGCTCTCTACCCCAAGAGGTTCTGATTCCTAAAGTCTAAGAGTTTCTAATTTAGGCTTCCGTGTAATCTTCATGGAAGCCAGGGGCGGGCACCAATGTTTGGAAGGTCTAGAGAGGTAGTATCTTTGTCAGCTCTTGTCAAGTGGTCAGGGCATAGGGAAAGAACCCTCCTGTCACCCAGAAAAATTCCACTCACTGCATTTTTCATTCTGTAGATCAGAAAAGTAACCTTTTAGCACAAAGGATTTTCAAGTGATAATTTAAAGTTACTTTCACTGGAAAAAAACAGGAAATTAATCCACAAGGGTTCAGTGATGCAAAATGATTATCAGACCCTAAAACTGCAGAGTCTGAGAACTAACTGCTGGACCTTCAAGCTTGGGAATCTGGTCACTCAGAATTTTATAATGCTGGACAGGGAGTGTGAAAGTTTTGCCGAGTCATTAGAGATGGGCATCTGCTCACACAGAAATGAGGGGTTATGTGCTGGCAAAGCAGGAGACGGCTTGAGGGTCTTGATTCCCCACCTGCAGACCTCGGTCAGACGTGAACACTTACCAGTGTAACGGGGTAATACGAGAACATCTCTCCTTACAAGCATCCAAAGACTCACTCACTCACCATGAGACAAATGCTTGTTAGGAGCTGTGCAAAAGTTACAAAAAAAGGATAATTCTTTCTTTAGGAACAAGTATCAGTTCTCAGGATATAATACCAAAGGAATGTGCAAGATCCGAGCAGAGTTCAGAGGAAGCACTGAAGGTGGGCGGGGGGAATATCCAAGGGTCTCACGAGACAGTCTGAAATGTTTAAAAGCCTGCAGTGATTCCACCTGGAGAGAAGACTGGGAAATGACGGAAGGCCAACCTTTAAAGGTCAAAAAGAAACTAAATACGCCGTGTGATATGTGTCCTCATCAACTCGATGCTGATCTCAGAAGGTGGCCATATTGGGAGACAGGGCTTTACCAGGAGTAAGTTAAACTAGGGATGCTGGGTTGACCTGATGGGAAAAGGGCACGGATATTCAGACACCACATGAGGACACTGGGGGCAGTGGCCATCTGCAGGCCAAGCAAGGGGCCTCAGGGCAACCAAAGCTGCCTTGGAGCCTCCAGAGGGGAGCCCCACCCCTGGGTCTGGGGTAGGCCATTATGACACCCACCTACCATCACAGATCAACCCTCCTGTCGACCATGCTCACAGTGGACCTGTAGCCAGCAATGAGCACTAGGGAATAAATGGAACATCAGGAAGCCTTGCTTAAACCGTGGCGTGGCTCTGGCTGTGGGGGGTATTTGAGCAGAGGTGATGGTCTAAGTAAAAAGTGACCTATTTTAAAGCCCTGGTACAGGTAAATATTGTTCTTCTAATAACGAGCCACACTCCAGGAATACCTCAGCATTCTACTCTAATTGATCTCTCTTTGGACCGGATCAAAGATTTTCCTGAAATACTTTTGAGTTCGACATAATGTTAAGTAATGTTAGTGTGAGGTGATGGTCTTTGTTTTCCACATCGTTTCATCTCTTACACGCTGTGGGTGCGGGACCCAGAAGCAGTAAATTAGGCCGAGGGACCACATGCTGTTACTGTGCAGGAATCATGGGTCGAGATCGATTCAGCTTCTGACTCATGCATATGGATACTTTGATATTTAAATATGACCTCTGCCTCAATTCCAACCCCCTCAATAATTAAAATTCAGCTTCACTCTTTGGGGAATCACTTTGAATGAAATGAGAAACACTTTGTAAAGTATGACGTGGAAGAGAGAGAGAGGGCCTGGTGCGCTCGAGTCTGTGGAGACTTGACGTCCAGCAGGAGGCCCAGGACTCCAGGGCTGCTGAGCCTCATCCCAGAGGCTAAAGATTCCCACCGAGGCAGCTCTGTGGATGGAAGCAGTGATTGCTTCATTTGGTTGCCATTTATACGATAGTGATCGATAAATGTAGAAATGTATAAAGCTACTGTGTTTGAGGGAGATCAGAAAAAGTTAAAGAAAACAGAAGTGAAGGAAGTAGAAACAAGGAAAATGATCACACAGGGGTGAAGGGCCTCCACCAGCCCAGGCCTCTCTGCTGTATGAAGAGGCTGAGAAGCTCAGCTAGGAGCCACCTATGACGCAGAAAGACCCCTCATTAGCCAGCTCACGCGGCCAGGAAGATTCCCAGAATGGAAAGATGGAGCCCTGCAGGCTGGAGCATCAGTGAGAACTTCAGAAGGCAACAGAGTCCATGATGCTCCCTGTTTATTCATGCCACTGTCCCAAGTGACTGGGAATATCCAAGATGGAGCTCAAAAGGTATCTGGAGATCGGGAAAAATGAACAAAAGCTACATTTTCCAGACAGGTTCAAATTCTGAATGGGAAGAGGGGAATTGGTGACTTATTAAGACTGCATAAAGTTCAAAAGACTTCTGAGGAGCCAAGTCTTGGTATGGGGGAAGGGCTCTTCTCCTAGGCATCTGAGACATAGGTCGCCCTTACAGTTGCACAGGATGTTCACTGCACAAGGACTCCCTAGCAAGAGATGAGTAAGAGTGGAATTCCAACCCCTGCCAAGCAGAGCTAAGAGCACATAGGGAGAAAAAAATCCCTACTTTTTAAGGTGCACAATGGTGTTTTAAACATGCCAAGCCATGGGGCCATCAAGATTATCTCTTGTGTTTAATTTGCAAAAGTTGCAACCTTGATTTAGTCATATCCTTCCATGGCATATTATCCTTGGGGACCTAAACGTGGACCAGCACTGGGCTATTTCCGAATGACTGCCTCCATAATTCAGGAGCTCCAAGGGTCTGCATATTCTAAGACTAATGCTACAAAAAGCAAAGTCCTGTTTTGCAGTCTAAGAGAAATTCTGAACATTCCATTCACTGAGAAATTTGTGTTTCCATAAAAATGATTTTAAAACCCTATCTATTATTACAGTGAATAAAATGGGATTTTGAGCCTATTGTTGGATTTAATCATCATTTTTATGGCAGAACTGGGGGTATGGGAGTAGTTATAACCACTTGTTTTTTAATCTCTTTTATTAAGTCATTTATCACAAGCAAAATTCTGTCTCTGACCTTGGTGCTTTATTTAAGTTTCTAACTTATCTGTTTCTTAGCATGTTGTGTATTTCCATTTTAAGTCTCTGAGGGTTATAAAAGAGTTATTTCATTTTCTCTAGCAAAAGCTATTTAGCACTCTAGGATAGCATTATGGTCAAATGGTAAAAATCAGAGATGATTTGAAATTAAAGCTACTTAACAGTGGGGAGGAACAGGGGTGTGGAGGGCCACGTATCAGACCCATCTAGGATCCAGCTTTATTTGAACAGAGGATTTTCCTCTGGCCTCCTGGCTTTCTTGCTCAGCTCCATCCGAGGTTTCTGATGATCAGGCCAAGAGGAGAGAAGACAAAGGATTAACACACCGAGTTGGGTAGACTATGACCCGCGTGGAACTCTTTTTACAGTGCGGAATCCATTCCTTTAAAGTCCTATTCCCTGGCTTCACACACCCACTGCATTGTGTGACCCTGTGATACTTTTAAAATTTGAGCAAAGAAATGGAAGCATAGAATTCAGAAATAACGTTAAAAGTAATAGAAAAGCTACTCACAGTGTCCCGTGGTTAAATATCCACATGTGATATTCAATGATGGAGAACAAAATAGGATTGCTTTGCTAATGTGGTTTTGGGAATGTCCCTCCCTATGATTCTTTTTTTTCAAACCTTTATTTTACTTATTTATTTTTATGTGGTGCTGAGGATCGAACCCAGTGTCTCATGCCCGAGAGGCAAACGCTCTACCCCTGAGCCCCAACCCCAGCCCCTTCCCTACAATTCTGTCTCTCATATTCACCATACATATCCTTCCTCTCCCCCAAGTTCTGTTTCAAGATGACCCTCTTTTATAAAATGTTTCTATCATGGCAACAGGATATTTCCGCCCCCCTGAATTCCTTTAGGAGTGTCACCGTCACTCAAGGTGGACGTGATGAGGATGGGATTGACGTGCTTTCCATTACATCCCAGCCTGCATCAGACAGTTCCCACCGAGTAGGGATTCACTTGCTTATTAAATGGATGAATGAATGAAAGCAGGTCATAAATTTGCATTTAAAGTTTTACATTATGCTACTAAAATTCATAGTTGTTTAGATTACAAACCTTCAGGTCTTTACTTCCCTACTCCCAGAATATTCCATTCTAATGAAGGAGGTTAACCTCAGGAAGAAGAGGCAGTTTGCCCAGGAAGCTGGGAGTCAGCCTGTGGTGTTGGAGTGGGGCTTGGGTCATGGTGAGAAGGGAGAAGGTACCTCCCCACCCTGTCCTTCCACTCTGCCCTGAAATTGGGCACTATTCATGCTGCCCCTTCACAGGAACACGGATGAAGTCTGCAAGCTCCTTAGCATCCTCTGCTGACCTTGACAAGAAAGGGAAACAGGCACATGACGGTCCACTTGGTGGAAAAGGATGGGCCGTTGTTCTAATATGAAAACCTGTGTTCTCAGCAGGTGTGGATCCAGGTTTTGTGAAAACTAAAGATTTATATAAATTGGAAATGGGGGGGGGGGTAAGGAACCTTTAAAACTACAAAATTATAAACAACAAATAGGTACCAAATAGAATCTTTATTTAGACTGAGAAACACCTTGCAACAAACTCCTAGAGCCTTGGAACTTAGTCCCTTACTTCCCGGGACCTGGCCTGTCTCCTCTGAGCTAGAAGGGAACCTCCCTGTGCACAGTCCTGAGGCTCCAAGTAGCCTCATGGTAAGTTTCCCTCGGTTGGTCCTTCAAAAAAAAAAAAATCTCTTTTGTGTATATGGAGAATTGAAAATATTGGAGCAACTTTTAGGTTAAAAAAAAAAAGTCATACAGAATTTTTTTTTTTTTTTTTTTTTTAAGGAAACAAAGAGACTATCAAGCCCGTGTGAGGAGAGTGAAAGGCTCAGCCGGGAGGAAGGGACTCTTTCATTCCCTCAAAGCTCCTGCTAAGTGCATTGCAATCCCAGGGCTCTGTTACACACACACTGAGCACCTTCCCTCCTGGAGAGGGAGTGAGTGGGGACCCCAGTCACAGCAGACGGGAGGCAGCCCCAGTGAGCACTGAGACACACAGTGCTTGTGGGTGACGGGGAAGGCCAGGATCTCCTTTACATGTTTGTTACACTAGGTTTAGGGCGGCATTGGTTAGGGCAATTGAGAAGGGTTTCCCTAAGATTGTTTGGTCTGGGAGTTTGCAAGGTAAAAGGAGTCCGAACCAGGGACCTGGAGCTCCGGGCCCTGGGGTCAAAACAGTCAAAGAGCCAAGGTGAACCCAGGAACCCAAACCGAGTCCCAAGTAGAGTGCGCAGCAGTGTAGAGCTCAGTCAGGACTGCTCTGGCCATAGCTGGGCTGCTGCCTGCTGCCTCTGGCCCACTGGAGATGTGGCTGCTCTGAACTGAGCCGTGCACTAGCACGAAAGAGACTGAAGATGGGCTAGGGGGTCTGGGAGGCAGGATGCCTCATTAGCAACGTTTCCCATTGGCCTCACGCTAAAAGGTAATTTTGAATGCGCAGGGTTAAAGACATTACTAAAATGAAGTTGCTGGCTACTTTATTCTTTTATCCAGTGTGGCTGCAAGAAAAATTTAAATTGCACTTGGGGCTTGTCTTTGTGCCTCTCATTATGTCCCTTCTGACCAGTGCCCTTCTGGCAGTCCATGGGCACCAGGCTGCACAACAGACCCCAGGCATTCGAATCCCTCAGGGTTCAGACTGAGCATCTGTAGTTAGAACAAAGACCCCGTTGGTTACAAATGATGTCACCAAGGTAGGCCACAGGCCACTCCTACGAATGGATGTCTTACGTAGTGCGAGTCTGATCCTATCAGCCTTGAGTCTCTGACACGCCGTGGTTTTTAATCTAGTCGGATTCCAGTAACTTTCATGCTAGGACAACCTCATGTGCCCAATCACTTGTGGTAAATGTTTGCCATTAGGACTCCTAATGTCATGGAAGCCCCAACTGAGAAAGGCCCATCTACCGAGGGATGATCCAGACAGGAACAAAACCCGCTGCCTGTGGGACCCGATTCTGGTCCTGTCTGCTGTGAAAGGAGCATAGGTCATGGGGTCAAGGCATGGTCATGTAGGGCTGACCCGCAGCGTGGACCAGGGGGAAGTCTGTTTAGAAGGGGCGAGTTGCAGGTGGCACAGTGACAGAACACGCCTCCTGGTACTTGCTTGCTTGCTTTCTCCGAAGGCATTCATTTCTAATTAATAAAACATCTGTAGCTGAGGTATCTCCTATATCTTAATGAAAGCATTCCCACAGTCATGGATGTTTATGGTTGTTTTCCTCACAGAAACTCTTTAAAGTGGCCCTTATTTCCAGGGCTATTAATAACAACAGGACCAGTCTTTTCAGAGCCTAAGAAAAGATTCTTTGTGTTCACCAGAAAGCCAAATGACAACTAAATATAAAGACAGACTTTTGCTCATAGGTCTGATAGAGGCTGAAATTGCTCTCTGAGTTCTTAGAGCAAAGAGACTGACCCCCAAAAGGGAGTGTGTGTGCTCAGGTCGACCAGTGGTGTGAGCCTCGGGGCTGTCCTTTCTGGCTACCCCACCGTGACAGGCACAGCAGCCTCCTTCTGGTTTCCTCCATGAAGCACAGGTAGGTTTTTTTGTTTTCTGTGGCTCTTCTCTTCCTCTTAGGGGCCCCTAGCAAAGGGGCAGCTAGAACTGCTCTCCATAGCTTGCTTTTCAGAAGTCAGCTCAGGATGGATCTGTTGAAGACCTCACGCCTCCGCCAGTTCGTGTGCATTTTGAGTAACAGTCTCGCGTGCAGAACTCCACTTTGACAATAGAAATTTAAGCAGCTTCATGAAAGAACAACTTGTTCAGATTGCGATAACACCTTGTTAAATTGAATAAATCCTTGTCTTAGCGGCTAAGTAAGTTAATGTTCCCTTAAAATATCATTCATTTGAGAAACAGCAGGAAGGAGTCTTCTTTTTTCCTCTCTGTTTAACTTCAGCTTCACGGAGATTATTGATTTCATTAAATAAATCCAAGTAACCTCTGAAAATTTCTCAGTTTCCCTAGCGTCATGCCCAGATGTCTTCATGCAGAGGGTCTCACCGTCCAGTCCAGGTGGGAGTCCAAGTGGGTTCCACCATCCCCTCTGTTCCAGGCATGCTGAGCTCCAGCCACATCACACCTTATGTCCAGCATGAGCTCCCCCTGCTCATGCCAGCGGTCACTGGAAACAGCCATCTCCTCATCTTGGAATCCCGTCACCCTTCTCCATGTGACAAATATGTAGTCATCTTCCCTGACACCAACAATCCCAGCAGCCTCAAAGGGAGTCATTGTACCTAACTCTCTTTTACACTGAATTCTAACTCCATGTCTTCGTTGGAATCAACTTATTCCTATCAGTGAGCACCAGAGGGCAGGGAGCAAGTTCAGCTCTTGTCTTCAACAGGTACACAGGTGCACAGATGCACAGGTACACAGGTACACAGGTGCACAGGTGCACAAGTACACAGGTGCATAGGTACACAGGTGCACAGGTACACAGGTGCACAGGTACACAGGTGCACAGAGCAGCTTCTTGAAGACAACCATCAGACTGCCAGCTTCTGGGCATACTTTTCTCTAGTCGAACACATTTCTTAAAGTTTCCTCTCTATGGTGCAACTCAGATCCATCCACCATCCAGGGACATGTCTTTTCTCTGATTCTGTTTAAAGAGGTCATCTGGGGTTAGAAGGGCAGTACATAAAATGGTGTGTGGTGTAGAGATGTCAAGGACATCCTTGTTTCCAACACCTGTGGCCCCTGGCTAGCTTTGGACTAGGAAGGGCATGGCAAGGGTTTTCGGTGGTGACAGTCACTGGCTGTGAAGCCCCATGTTCTGCTTCCTAGCCTACTCCCCCACCCCCGCCCACCACTGCAGGTAGGTGCCCTGCCAAACAGGACAACCAGAATGAAGGGCAGGGTGGGATCCTGTCTTCCCAGCAGTATCTCCCCAGGCATTGGTGGCCTGGGTTAGGTGCCTCTGGGTTTGGTTTGTGTTTTTTTAATTGTTGTCATTATTATTGTCTGAAAGTGAGCAATTGTGATAGAATGCTTTGATTTTGAAGGTTCGCATCCTATATATCTACAAGCAAACTTTTCTAAATGGAACTGTAACCCCAGTACACATCTCTACATGCAATGAAGACGAGTAGCATGTTTGCAAGTTGGATTAATCATTTATTCCTGGTCTTGTGTACATAGCCACTTGACTCAAGGACAGTAACCATTGCCTTGTTCTGCTAACAGACACCAGGCCTATAAAAACAAATGGACAAAGGAATTTGATGCCAAATTTGGAACTTGAAGCATAGTGGTCTTAATACAAACACAATTTCTTTCTGCATCCTGAAAAGATTAAAGCATTGTTTCCTGCTGCGACAGCCCAACATTTCATTTTAATGTAAATGCTTTCTGTAGCTTAGAAGCTGTTCTTGTGTTTTGGGAACAAATATGGGAATATTAGTGACTTCGTTTTTTTTATTGATACACTTTGATAGATGTATTTGTGTTTATAAGAAATTGTTTTTCAAATGCTTCATTCAATTGACCAAAAATAAAATGAAATAAAATTAAAAAGAACCGAATATGCAATGTAGTTTTGCCCTCTGGGCTTCCTGGAAAGAACCCTCTTCTACTTTGATGGGTAGGGGTTGTCAATAGTGACAATAATTCTGTTAGAAATGAAAACTAAGTTGTGCTCGCCAGTGTTTAACTGACAAACCGCAGCACCTTTAGGGATGAAATGCCAGTTCTGTGTTACAATTCATCTCATGACTTTTGTGGTTCAATAATTTATCTTCATAAAACACCGATGACAGCGAGTATTCTGTTGTTCCTGCAAGTGAAATATGATGTGCTTGCACTATGTTTAGAGGATTCACTAACTATGGCTATGTACCCGTAATTTGTAATCAACTTCATGCATGAGTAGCTGAAATAGAAACAGGAACATTTCAGACTGCCTGGAAGTCAGATTGAATTCTCCATTTACATAGTCATAGCAAGAGAGTTCAGGTGTTGGTAATAATGAGCTTTTGGTGAATGTTGGAGGAATGCTGAAAAGGAGCGAAACCTAAATGGAACCAAAAACAGAAGA
The DNA here is from genome assembly GCF_047511675.1 of Marmota flaviventris. NCBI lineage: Eukaryota > Metazoa > Chordata > Mammalia > Rodentia > Sciuridae > Marmota > Marmota flaviventris. The sequence goes on along the minus strand of NC_092498.1, from coordinate 9,139,955 downwards.
AGCATAACATTGAAAAGTAAAGATAAGGCTGGGTGAGCTTAATAATGTAGAAACAAATCACTGAGTGAAATAGCAAAGAAAGAATAAAAAGTTCCTAATTTAATGCTACTTAAACTTTTCAATTGATCCATTTCTCCTCTATTTTCGGTAGGGAATGGAAATAATTCATGTTTCAAAGCATAATATTGATTGTATATTTACCTTAAAAATTTGTTCCTACAGATGGACATGTTTATTTGTGAGGACATTAAAAACAAGGAGTTGGATGTTTTACTCATAGTTCACAGCAGTTAGACTAATCCTCTTAAGAAATCTCTAAGGATGCCACTTTTTAATTCCATAAACTTCCAACTGAATGAAGTTCACACTTCTAAACTTGAAATACAGCATCCTTTGTGATACAGTTCAGCCAGTACCCTTTGCTCTGCTTCCCTTTCCACACATGAGCCTGTGTGCACAGCTCTCTTGGTGAAGCTCAGGAAGTCCATTTGTTCCTTCAACACACACACATCGGGCATGTTCAACTCTGGGGATTCAAAGCTGAGAATATGCAGCTTACAAAAGCTCAGGTATCCAAGGAGGTAAGAGGTGGAAACCCTGCAAACAAACTAACTTCCTCAGTGTCCTTAGTCCTCAGCAATGCCCTTGTTGCAAGTAAGCCTTCCTGGCCATTTCCATAAAAGGGATCGTTCCCATGATTCCAGTCTTGCCTTCTCAAAATGGCGCACTGTCCTCCCATGCCCATGGTGACTTCTTTATTTTACATCTTGGAAATACCTACTTATTTCTCTACATTTGCTCCCCTATAAATCAGTGTGGATCTCTGAAGTCAAGCATATCTCAGATGGTTCCTTGTCCTCCCCTTCTCCTGAACTTGTTAAACATTCCAGATGACTTGAGTACAAAATCACCCTCAATTTCACCTTAGTTATTGACCTTCTTATCAGTTTAGGAAAGCACAGCTTTCATTTCTCCTTTCCATGACTACAATGGACACAAAATCAAATCAGTCAGTGGTTGAAATGAAAAAGCAACTTGCTTTCAAAAGATTCACAGCACATTTTTTTGTGCAATTGTATATTAAATAAAATTTTCATTTCCATTAGTGAAAATAAAATATTGCAATTAAAAATGAATAATAACATAATTTTCCCTATTATGTAGCTGTTAATTATTAATCTGATGACTTCTATTTCTTAAAATTATTTTGATCTTATTATAAAATGTTAAGCACTAAAATTTGTAATTAGTTTTTAGAAAAGACAAAATTATATACAAATAAAATTTATAATTTTACATCTATGATAAGATTTCATAACTTTGGACACAACAAAATGGAGCTTATAATTTCTGTTATAAAAAATGGAATAAATAAAAATTAATTTCTCTCCTGAATATAGATCAGAATACATAGCCTCCCAGATATATTGCAAAAATAATTACTTGGAATATGAATTATAATGATGATTAAATATCTAACTCCAAAAATAATCATTCTGAACCTTATCCTTATGATAATATACCAAACCTGTTAGTTGTGCTTATCTAAATTTTAATATGATACTATAATTTATGTAAATTTAATAGTGATTGATAGGCTTAAATTTCAGATAATACATTAAAAAGTTATACATAAGATGAATATTTTTTTAAAAATATGCCACTCTTATTTACAAATATTTCTCTCAAAAGGAAAAAGTAAGATATCATCATTTAATTTGGGGGCAGGTTTCTGATGAAACTATTTTGTTCCTAGATGTTTGATTCAGGCTGAAAAAGAATGTCTTTCTCAAAGTAGAGAGTCTGTATGCTAGCCACCTTTTCATCTCTGTGACCAAAATACCTGACCAGAACAGCTGAGAGGAGGAAAACTTCATTTTGAGCTCAAAGTTTCAGAGGTTCAGTTCATGGTTGACTGACGCCATTGTACTAGGCCTGAGTGAGGCAGGACACCAAGGCAAAAGAGCAGGACAGAGGACAATGGCTCACCTCCTGGTAGCAGGGAAGCAGAGGCAGGCAGGGGCTGGGGACAAGACATAGTACCTGAGAGCATGTCCCCCCGTGGCCCACCTCCTTCAGCTACACCCAATCTACCTGCAGTTACCACCCAGTATTCCATTCAAAATACTAATCCATCAAGTGGATCAATCCACTGATTAGTTATATAGCTCTCATAATCATTTCGCCTCTGAACATCCTTGCAGTCCTGAACTTCAGGGGGATGCCCCATAGTCAAGCCATAACACTCTGTAAATGGATAATGAAGCTGGGCAACAGATCTCCACGGTTCCATGGTCAGTACTCTTTGTTCCAATGGGACGTAACAGTCATAAAAAATACATGTTCATCTGGCATCTGACGTCTTTGCCTACCTTTCTCTGTATCATCTCACTGTATTGGCATATAAGAGGTAAATTACTATATTGATAATTAAGCACCTAGTTAAAAAAGAAAAACCATCCCAGGTGGACTCAGTGTTGGTAGATTGAGCTATCCCAAGAGGAGTCACCTACATACCATGCAGCAGCCACTGTCCCAAGCCTGGTCAACACTCCATGTTTCTCAAAATTGCAAGATTATCACTGGAAAAACCAACACAAATGCTAAATACTCTAAGAATAAAAATCACTTATGACTCCTTTTTGAGGTAATATTAAACCTCACCCATCAAAGTGGAAAAAGTTGAGATTTACAAGATGCTAGAAGAAGATCCAAGAGTTCTACTGCCATGTTTACAGCATGGTGGACAGAGATATGTCCTCAGATATGTGGACAGAACATCAGTAAAAGTTTGGAATTTGTTCTTGAAATCTGTATAGCAGAATGAACCAACTCAAATCCCCACGAATAGTTCTCTTACAGTGGATTCCTGTGGACTCATTCTCCTCCTATGTAATATGTGTAATATTGGATTGTTTTCCAAAGGTTTAGAAGCTAAATGTAAAGTATTTCCTTTGTAACCATGGGTTTTTCTGGAACCAAGGCACTGCCACAGTTGGAAAGCCTTTGTTTAAACAAACGAGAACATCAATAGTGAAAAGAGATACCTGGTGCCCAATATTTGTTTGCTTGAATTCCCACTGAAAGTTAGTTGGGAATATATAAAATAAATAACTGAAGTGCATCCAGAAAAACAATAACAGAAGCCCTTTTTCTGTCTGTGCATAGTTCAGAGACAAGAACAGGGATGGTATGCCCTCTAGCAAATCTACTTCATATTCAGGCATCTCATATAACAACCACAGAAATCTGGTAGAAGTCATGCTCAGTAAAATGTGAACTTGTCTACTGAAATGCCACCATTTTCATTGTGTTTTGATGACTTTCTCAGAGAATAACAATGTTCAGCTTAGATTGTTTTTTATTATTGTTCGCAATGCCCTTTGGAAACAACCATTTCTCTTTTAAAAGCCACAGAAAGTTTAACTTATGCAGCCTCATTATTCTCTATTTCATGAAGCTAACAAAAAAGACTAATGTATCGCTTAATGAAGCTATTCATTGCTTAATAAAAATAAGAATTAGTAACAAAAACTGTTCCATTCATGTTAGCTTTATTTCCATGCTTTGACATGTACATTGCTCTGATGCACCCCATTTTTATCATCATTTGCTTTAAAAATTCAAGCCCCTAGGAAATATGAATCCAATGATATGAAAAGTAAGATACTGCTTTCATTGTCATTTTAGGGATTTGAGTTAGTAATCAAGACTAAGCCTGACCACCATAATGTCAAGTTTTAGAATTCATGGTTGTAATACAAGTTGTTCCATAGGAGCTCAGGAGGGCAGGAAAAAAAAAACAAAAAAACTATGACTTGAATTTCACAAACCTGGATTTTACTACCAGGTTTGCAGCTTACTGGTTGACACTGGAAAGGTTCCCAACTCTGTGATTCTTGATAAAATATTTCTCCAGTGCAAGATTTTTATAATAGATCATTGGCATTTGATAGAAGCGGTCCCCAGCATCCTGCGTGATATTTCCCTTTAAATAGGGCTAACTTCTAAATTTAAAAAATTGATTTGTCAGATCCTTATTTAAATGATATTTTTCTTTAAAGACAATAGTGATACTAAGAATCTATTTTCTGTGCAGTCACTAACTTTGCTTTTGATACAGTGCTAGTTTCTAGTGTGTTGCCTGATACCTAGAATTGAATGATGAATGAATGAATTCACTGTATATATCCTCCTTCACTAAATTCCACAGGATGATTTAGTTCAGAACTATACTCCTCATGAACATGTTTTCATGAATAAATTCATTAAAAGGCTAATGCTGTGACCCTTAGCTTTTGATAAATTGAACAATGCTTAAAATACTACTAATACATTCACACTTATTGAATACATTTAAGAGAAATATATTCATGAATATATTCATAAGAAGAATACATTCATATTCATAGAATATATTCAAGAAGAACATTGCTTTACACAATTACCTGCTAAGTTGGTAAATTTGAATTTGGTGATTTCATCATTTATCAATTGATCTTTTTGATAATTACTTTGGGTCAGTTTACTTTTGAACTGGGTTTCCGTGAATAGACCTGGAGCCTTTTCCCTTGGCTGTGATGTGTGTTTGTGATTGGCAGGGGGGTACCGCCTGTTGGCGACCACCAGCTCAACCTCTTGAAGACTGACAGGACCTTCATCTTGCGAAGGGAGAGAGGTTAGAAGCCCAGGTCTGCCTCAGACCAAGAGCTACCGAGTCTGCCCATTCTGGCTCATTGTTTCACCTTCTCCCAAAATACAGTGCCTGCTTGGTCCTCCTGTTCACCTCAGGGAGGTTTGTCAGTGGGCATGAACCCCTGGTGCGCGTGTTAAAAGTCTGAAGGAGATACGAAAGGAGTGCTCTGGATTTAGCCCGCAGTCTGATGGTAGGATCTCTATGAGAGATGTGCATGGACTTAGCCACAGGAACGTGCTTTCTCAGGCACCATGTGTATTCAGACTCATGAAGAGGGCCAGCAAGGGCTTGACCTATCATGGGATGGTTAAAGGGCACTTTAACCATCTGGTTGGACCTGTTAGTCCTAGACATACACAGACGGTGAACTCAATAGGGAGGGGATCTGGAGTCTGTCTTGGTGGTAGAGCACCTGCCTAGCATGAGCAAGGCCCTGCACTGCAAATGGAACACACACACACACACACACACAGAAATATGGATTAAGAAAGCCTCAGAGAGAAAATTTCAATGAAGAAACTATGGTACATTCTATACAGGTTAAAGAGTGAAACAAAAACAAATACGCTGATTAATTTTATACTGGGAGGTTTTTTTCCCCCCCTTACAATTTAATGTAGTTTTCATTCCTTATATCTGTGAAGCATAAAAGAGCCTTGATCATGGTTGATAAGTTAATCAAAGAAAGGAAAACCCTTAAGTTTAGAAATGAAATTAGACATAATTGAAAAAATGACATCACTTCTTAAAGCCCTTGAAAGTGTCCTGAAGTCCCTCTCAGAATTTTTATGAAGCCTTTATCTGCCTCATCCTAGTCCACCAATATGTTCTCTTAGACACCACAATTCACGTCAAATTAATGGCATCAGTTTTGCTGAATTTCTTGGATTTTGATGTCCTATGTAAATGTGCATACTTAATAAGTTCTTGATGACTTCTGGACAGTTCTGCCTCATTACTCCCTAGATAACAATGACTCTGATAGTTTCTACATTTTAAAGATATTTTGTTAGATTTCACATTAATTATATTCTTTCCTTGCTTTATTGTTTCACTTTTGTTGAAAGACAACGTATATGCAGCAAATGAAATGTGCATATCACAATTGTATAACTCAATGAACTTTTTTATTATATTATTTTTTGGTACTGGGGACAGAACCCAGGAGTTCATCCCCAACCCTTTTTATATTTTTATTTTAAGACACTATCTCACTCAATTGCTTAGGGATTCACTAAATTGCTGAGGCTGGCCTTGAACTTGCAATCCTCCTGCCTCAGCCTCTTGAGTTGCTGGGATTACACACTGTGCCCAGCTTCAATGAACGTTTTTTTAAAAAACGTGAACACACCTATGTAATTAACACCATTGCCAACACCCTAGACGATTGGGTAAATTCAATAATGGATTTTTTACTAGAGGATTTCCCATTTAGCAAACAACTCTAAGCAATGTTCAATAAATAGTTACCAAAAAATCATATAAGTGTGCTGTAGAAGAAGCCAAATCAACATGTCAATCTAAATTTTATTATCTTTAGATAGAACATGTCTTATGAACAAGAAAATGAAAAAAACATTCATCTATATCTTAGAACTTGAACTCTGTAGCTGTCTCAGATTTCCTCAGCTACTTATGTAAATGGATTACTCTGGAAGATGGCATGACCATTAGTTAATATCCCAGAGAATTTCTACAATAAAGGACAAATGCTCTTGTTGGAAACCTTTTTTCTCCTGATTTGCCAGACCTCTGTGGGACTCCAGGCCTTGGGTAACATAACAGAAGGGGCGCGGAGTGCTCTGTCAGCCATAAACAAGTCAGGAGCAGAGTTCTTGCCATGGTGCTCATGGTCTCCCAAGTTCATCCGCTGTTTCTTTCAAGATTCCGTGAAGCTGCCAGAAGTCCCCATCTTGTCTCAACTAAGATACAAGATTCCTATGTATTTTCAGCATGGATTTTTCTCATCTTTAGTGAAATCTCTTTCTTATGTTTGGGTATTCTGTGATTGTTGTGTTTTATGCTTAGAATTATCCAGAAGGGCAAGCACATATTTATATCCCTCACTGTGCAACTTCAGTTACATAGATACCTGTTTTAATGTGCTCTGCATAACATTGTTTTCTCCAGTGGATACATTGTCCTTGGTCTTTCTATTCCCCCTCAACACAGGAATGTATTTCAGGTTAAGTGTGTAGCACTGGGGAGACATGTAATTCAGCTGGTATGGATCATTCCTTGTGTTGATGAGTATCTGTGCCAAAGAGGTAAAGGGATCTTTTCACATAATATTGTCATTTCTATTGTTCTAACCCAGCTCCATTCTAATAGTTCACCCTGATTTCCACCTCGTGTGTCCTCTCATGCACACCACATGTGTGTACACGTACATGCAGACACTCACACACCATTTATGTACCTGATGACAATCCGTCAGCCCATATTTAATAAATATGCTTTAAAATTAATAGTGTGAGGAAAATATTAACTTTTAGATATTTGTTTTCTCTTTTAACCATTATTCGGAAGCCAATGATGTTCAGGGTACAATTCACAAGAAGGTCTAGAAAGAAGAAATTAGTAACCTAAATATATGAAAAACTTCAGTCCCATAAGGGAGTTCTAAAGTGCTCATTTTTAGCATTTTCCCCCACTTTACCACTACAAGCAATAAAACCTACCAAAGGGCAGCTGATGCCCACACAGGATTGTGGTTGAGCTGAAGATTGTGAGGAGAGGTGGTTTGTGGCTACCTGGAGACGTGCCCTTCAGGGCTCAGTTCTCATTAGTGGCCCAGCTGGAAGGAGTGGAAGGAGCCGAGCTTCCCGCAGGCTGCTCTGCTGCTGGAGTTGCTGGAAGAACAAGGCCCACACAGTAGTAGATGTGCACAGGACACATCTACTCGTATAAAGGTAGGGACTGAATTTTTGCCAATATCTGCAGCCTACCAGCCCCATGTGGCATCACCATTGCCTTTGAGTAAAGGGTGAAAATTATTCAGCAGCAAGTGTAAAAACAGATAATTCTATTATAAGGGAGAATAATGCAGAATTATCTGAAATGAAAAATTATGGTTTTATTAGGTGTTTTATGATGTAATTTAAAAATCATGATTTCTATTCAAATCGTAAAGGATTGGACCTGAACATAATATTTTAAGATCTCTTTTCCATTCCAGGGCTCTGATCATAGTGATTCTCTTAACTTGGGAATTTCTGAGCCCCTGAGTGGTCAAATAACCTATGTAACTTAACACAATTCACTGGAGTGACCCAGCATACCATAGTAATAAAACACCTCTGCTTTAATGAAAGTCACTTAAATTCACAGTTCTACATGGTGATTATGAAACCAAGAGTTTGAAAAGTATTTAGAAGAGTAGAGGAAATTTCATGATAAATATGTAAATCTTTGACAATTGTTAATGTCAAGCTTGTAATTTATTATAAAATCTTAGAAAATCGAGAAAATGAATTTTAATATAGGCTAAATTGATTTTTTCACCTTCATTTATGGTGTATCTGTTTTTACTTCTCTAAGACATTCTTTTTCTATTATTTCTATAATACTAATGTAACAGAATGGGAAAGTCACTGACCAATAGCATTATGTAACTGTTTTCTCTTTAATGTGCCTTTGGGACATGGAGAAGCATTAAGGAAATCTGTACATCCACTTCCCTAACATGGTTTTGCGGCCTTGAAGACAGAAACTAACAGGGTTTCTCCTGCATATTTTATTACCATCGAGCTGTGGAAAATGAGGGAATGCCTAAATTTGGAAGAGCTTCTTGCCAAAGGTCCTCGGGTGGATACCAAAATCAGCCCAGCTACTCTGCCATCTCTATTTCTTCTTCCTGATCCATACAACTCCAAAGTATACAACATAGAGAAATGAGGACATTACAAAAAATATACATAATAATATTTAAATCTCACAAGGATGTGCACTCAGGCACATTTCTTATGGGCAGGTGTCATTGTGTTTACTTTTATAGGGCTTACAGTGTCTCATATAGGAATGTCCTAAGAAAGAGCTGGACAAATTGACCTGAGTGTCCTTGCTGTTTGAACAGTGTCTATTTCCTACAAAGGAGGATGATTCCGTGCCCTTAGAGAAAATGGTAAGATTTTTGCCTTTATGTAAGACACATGTAGAGAGAAGATAAAGGACTCAGAATAAGTGAGTCAATTTAGATCTAAGCAATAAATCATAATAGTAAGCGAATAAACACTTCTTCCTCAAAATGGCAGAATAACAATTTTACCACCACAAATTTGTTTTTATAAAACAAAAATGAAACATTGGCTCTAGACAATATGAAGAATTTAAGTTTAACATTAATTAAATGGCATTTACTTTTAAAAAATTAAGGAACGGAAAACATGAACTTTAAGGCTATATTCAACAAAACTGGAATACAAGGAAAGTAATCAGAAAAACACAACACAATGGCATTATTTGCAATGTAAAATCATGGGATGCAATTGTAGAGTGGTGGGTTGTATAAATCATGGTTCTAACCAGACACAAGACATAGCTACTGAAATTATAGACAAATTCAGAGTTTATATGAAAAACAAGTTTTCCTTTAGTGAGATCAATAGTGCCCATTAGATAAGCAATGCAGACCAGTACTCAAGTTCTGCATGGCTCAGCTACTCAGGGATCGTATCTTCTCCCTTTACCCCTCACCTACCATGTTCTCCTCCACATCACTCACCTCCATACTCTCCAGTCTCACATCTGCTTCTCATCCTTTCTTTACTTGAAATCTCAATTGCACTTCCAAGAGTTGATTAGTCCCTCCTTGAAACAATCTCTTTTTTAACATCATATTCTTCTGGATTCCTTCCTACCTTGCTAGCTATTCTTTCTCAGTGTTTTCCTGTGTTTATGTGTGTGTGTGTGTGTGTGTATTCAGTGACACTTGTTAAAACAAAGCAAGGAATGTTTTGTTCAGAACCATCATGATTTAAATGGAGACTTCTGTGGCAAGATTCTGTACCAGGGGAAAGAGGTGGGTCTCAGCTCTGAATTCATCATGGGATAATGGGAGTTTATAGCCAAGGAGTGGGGTGGGGGCCAGTGGAGAAAATCACTAGAAGGAAACATCAAGGAAATGATAGACTGTGGCTGCGGTGATCTAACAGAATCTTGCAGAAGACAGGCCAGGGTGATCAGACATCACCTGGAGGAAGGCGGAGAGTGAGGAACCGGAGCAGATATCCAGGTAAATGACATTAAGGATCCTGAAAAATTGACTTAAAAGGGTCTTTTTGCTAATTCTGGATGTTACAGGGAAGTACACAGGTGGACTTATTTTAGGCAGCAAATTAATGTTTAGACCAAAGAAGATCCTCATCACCTGATTCCTCATCTCTCTTCTACGTTCTAAAGTTTAGAGTGTCCCAAGGCTCAGCCTAAACTCTTCTCACTCAGTTCTCTCCCTAAGTAACCTTATCTATTCCCAAGATTTATACTCATGACAAAAGTTTTATCTCTAGGTCTTACTTCTTTCTTGAGCTCCAAATTCAAACATGTAACTGCCTGCCTGGTTTCTCTTCATGGAGATCTGGCCAACATGCCCAGCATTGATTCCCTTCCCAGTCTCCCTTTATTTCGTTACATGCTCTCAACTTCCACTCAGCTGCTTCTGTTTCAAACTGAGGATAGCTGGTCAGTGAGCAGGATCTGTCAGCAGTCCCTCCAAAACAGGACCAAGCTGACCCCTTTCCTCCAGCGCTGGTTTCAGGGGCCATCTGTTGTACCAGCACCTTAAGAGCTTTCTGATGGTCCCTGCTTTCACCATGGCCTCCTCCATCCACAGAACCTGGAGGAAGTTCTCAGTACAGAAGCAGCATTATGTCAATCTCTGCAGAAAGCAAAGGTCTGCTATCTCGATTGAAGTGCAAGAGTCTCCCTGCAGCTCACAGGGCCCTTCCTCCCCAGGCCTTGGCCAGTTCTCCTGTCATCCCTTCAGTCCCCCCACCTACTGTCTACACTTTACCCACCGTGGTCTTTCAGGGTCACCCTCCTCAGCCCATCCAACATGCTTCCATTCAGGATCTGGCAACAAATCATCATATGGCTGGCCTCTTCCGTCCCTTCAGTCCTTCAGTTTCAGATTCACTATCACCCCCTTGGGACATTATCCCCTTGTCAATCAATCTTATCTGATCTGATCTGTCTCTCCAACTGCTTTATTTTTTTTTTTTTATAGTAGCTATCACCACCTGAAATTGTACATACTAACCTGTGAGTTATTTGCCTATTATGGGGTTTTGTACATAAGAATATACACCCCATGAAAGCAGGGACCTTGTGACTTTTTCACTGTTGTACCTAAAATGCCACTCATGTGGGAGAAGATCAATAAATGAGTGAAAGAAGGAACATAGCTCTTTGAAGTGAAACTCTTAAGAGATGCTAAGTGTGTGGAGGTAGAGTCCACAATATTTCTTTAGATTCTGAAAAGTTAAGTTGAAAATGCGAGGCCAGGTCACCCCACTGGGAGAAATCAGTACATGAGAATTGCCTTTGGCTTCTTCCTTCTGTACTTTCTTTTAACCTTTCTTCAATAATTAATTATCTGGCTTGCAGATATTCATGGCAGAAGCTAGAATAATACAACAAATATCAAGTGTGAAGTCACTTTGTGATATGAATCCTTTCTCCAGGATCCTTTTTTGAGAATTTTCCAATTTTCTCCACTAAATATTGCTTCATGGATTTAAAAACAAGTGTTGTATTTTTTTAAAAGTTCTTCACTTATAAACAGAAACCCATCTCAAATGCTACTTCTCTGGAACATCTTTCTTTGCTCTATGACCTTGATCAATATAAACAAAATGATGCTTTCCATTTATAAAACCTCCAAAGTACCTTCTTGTTATACATGCTTGTTCTTTCTTTATAAATAGATGACAAAATCACAATGGTAAAATAAATCAGCTACTAGTTGATAGGATCAGGTGCCTCACATGCATCATGACTCATTCAGTACACCTTCCCATAATTGAGGAAACCAAGTTGCAGAGAGGTTTAATAATTTGCTCAAAGGAAAATAGCAGGATTTTCTAGAGCACAGACCATTAATGACTTGCTCTGCATCTTCACTGTTAACACAATGCTGAATACCTGTGGATATGCAGCATATATGTCTAAGAAAGAGAGGAGTATGATGGGCGTGGGACTCCTGCTGTGAGTGACACCAGAGTTCTTAACTGCCATGCCACATTGTATCTTAGGTCTTATCTATATGCATACATTAATTTATGAATTCAAACCCTCCTTGGAATCAGAAATAACTTTTTATTCAAGGCAAGTTGCATTACACTTTATATTCGAGAGAGGATAAAAACTATAAATAATAATAAGAGAGAGACAAAAGGAGAATGAGAGAGATGGGTGGAGAGAAAGAGAATCAATTTGATAAAATGATACATGAATTGGAGTCTTAGATTAATAACATTTATTGAAATGACTTTTCATAAACATATTTTTATCAAAATGATTTGATTTAGAAGATTATCTGAAAAGAAGAGATTAATCATTCGCACAATTGTTAAATTCTTAGAATAAGAGACTTCAAACTATAATGTTTGACTTTTGTCTGAGAATTAGTAATGGTTGAAACAATTATGAGATTGTTTTTCTGTGTAAATTTAATGTTGGGGAAGTTACTTAATGTTTTATAGCATCCCCAATATTGATCTCCATAAACTCAGTATAGTAATATAGTCTATTTGGGTTTCCTTTGTTTAATAGAAAATGATGTCTTGCTATATATTGGGCTTTTCAGGCTTGGCAACAATGTACCCTATGTTGGACTTCCTACAGTTTGATAATGCAGAAACAAAACATAAAATTGGCATCCAATAAAATCTTGTTGAATTTGAAAAAGAAAGGTCACAATGATGTGATTCCATTTAAAAATATTTACATAGTTTTGAGCTAAAATTTGCATATCATCTATTCTCAGCAGTCGATATAGAGTCAAGTTCTGTATAGTCACAGTGAGCATTGAATTAGCAAATATCAACCTTTTTCTCCCATGGGAAAGTCAAAGTCAGTTTCCTGTCAGCCTCTGCTCTCAATATTTGCATCAATGAGCCAGTCTGTAGCCCTGTTCCGCGTGTGTTTCTATTAAAGATTCCCACATTTAGCATGTGATTGAGTTATAAGCATGGGAATCGTGACCAACAATACTTTAATTTATGCCTGGAAGAAGTTTAGCTAACAAACATCTTCCCTATGCAAACCACATCGTGGGCCCCTTGCACCAAGCAGCACTTTAGCACTATATCTGGGGACCATTTTTTAACAGCACAGTCAACAAAAAGCTCAGAAGTGCACATAATGTGGCACTAACTGCATAATGGAAAGAACACTTGCTTCCAGGATACAAGCTAAAGTAAAAGGGCAGAGTATTGCCCCATCCCACCCCTGCTGGGAACTTGCTTATCAAGCCTTTTAAATTTTTCAGCACTCTGTACGTGTGTAAGTCTCTGAATGACCATGAACGCATCCCAGCTATAGATTTTTTGGCTACCAATAAATTTTCACAAGTAGGTGAATTCACCAACACTGACTCTGCAAATAATGAGGATCCAGTGTATGTGAGATATATAGGTCTTAAAAGAAAAAATTCAATATGTGTACTCAGGCAATCAAAACCCCATCAAGATATAGAATATTTTCATCACCTCAGAAAATTCCTTGTGCCAAGGTATAGTCCTTCTCCATTGTCCACCCAACCCACCATGGGCAACCACTCTTCTTATTTCTGTCACTCTAGGTGAGTTTTCCTGCTGTCAAAAGTCATATAAAAGGATTCATGTAGAATATTTCTGGAGATATGCATTTTTTGATGAAACATGATGCTTTTAAAATTCGTCTGTTCTGTTGCTTGTATTGCTACTTCCTTTTCTTGATTATTTTACTAAGTTTCCTTAAATATTTCCTTGTTTGGATATGCACTGCTATGAATACAGCTGTGCAAATGATCCTGTGTAAGTGTTTTTGTTTCAACATGTTAAGACTTAGGAGGGGAATTATTGAGTTGGAGCATCCAGAGATATTTAACTTGATCTAGAAACTGCCAGAGAGGGGCTGGTTTTGCATCTCAGTGATCTTAGTGGGAGATCCCTTGCCTAGCAAGCAGGAGGCTCCGGATTTGATCCTCAACACCAACAAAAGCAACACAAAACAAAGATTTTTATTAGAACATCATGGTGTATATGTAGCTCTTTATTCTGCTCTCAGCTGCGATTTGGAGCATCAGTGTGGAATGTTAAAAACTCACCCAAGGACTCTAATGTGAAGGCAAAATAAGAACCACTAACCTAGGTCCTTTCATTCTCAGCAGATTCTGGGTGTCTGAAAAAAGAACTCATCCCACTCCTAAGATTGTACATATTAAATAAGTGGCAGTGGTCATTTTCAGCAGCACACAAAAATATCATATCCATTGTCTCCCCAAGGTGCTCATCTTGTTTAAAGACTCCATACCTAAGTGGATCTTCTAGAACAAAGGTGTTTTCTAAAGTGAGTTTCTGTCCTCTACACAGGAAAGCATTTGGAAAGTGTCTTTAGCTTAAAAAATAAAAGCATCCGTGCCCAACCACATGCCTTATTATGACACATTGTACCCAACTGTAATAGACCATTTTTATAAGGTGCTTTGATTGGCATGTGAACATGAGGGAGCTTCTTATGACACAGACTCTTCTCATGGCATTTACATAGAAATGTGTATTCCCTCTTTTCCTTTTACTACACAAATAGACACTTGATAACTTACGAGATGTATCATTATCACCTCACAGAACTCTGTAACTGCCTAAAGATGGATTCATATTCCAGAAAATGTTTCTCTCAAGACTGACTATTAAGCAAAAGACTGAAAACCCTAGTCACTGTAATTTTATTTCAAACGCTTTACAACAGATGTTCCATCTTGGTTTGCTACTATATTTTAATACTGTCTTTCTTTCAATAGTCATTAAACTAGTATTTTCTTCTTGTCTCTAATAAGAGCAACATCTGTTTCTCCTTGTTCAATCAAAGCAACCACCTCAAGAGTCTTACTTTAAAAATAATACCATTACGGAGAGGCATGGGTAGAGTATGCTTCATTAACATTCTATATTTGCATAGGAAACAACTTTTTCTAACAATTATAAGTCAGTGAGATGTTAGGGAAAATATGATAAGCCAATTTAGTTATAAAACAACTAAAACCAGAAGCTGGAGTATGGCTTCAAAAACGTTGGTTTTAAGTTAAAACCCTCTTTGTAAAAACACTGCTTTCCTTTTATAATGCAGAGTTGAAGTTTTTTTTCACTATGAATTATTGAATAACTACAGATAGCTATTATACCAGAATCATCAAATAACCTTTAATTATAAAATTAAGTCAAAACTGTAGCAAGAGTATATTGATTTTTTCTTCTTTTTTTTTAACAAAACCAAAAATATTTGAAAGATATGTGTTCTAGTTTATCAGTCTCCTCAGAGTTAGTCACCACAAGGAGTCTTTCTTTGAAATTAGATTTCATTTTTGGAAGTATTTCACACATATTCAGAACCCTATCTACTGAATAATCTAGTTGAAAAAGCACACTTTGGGGAGGAGAAAGAAGATTAGTAACTATGGAAGAATAAGATTGATTTATTGCATAGCTCAAAATTCACTTTAAAAACTATTGACCTGGATATTAACAGAGATATATTTAGATATTTTCCTAAATCACCAAACTCCTTACCATTGCTCTCACATTATTATCTTTATATGAGGTAGGAGGATAGTTGTTCATAAAAGAAAGCCATTTTATCATTTCCTAATAGTTAATGTTTGCAGACTAAAAATATAACAACTTGGGGTGATACGCAGGGAATTAGGCCCCCACACTGGATGAAGAGCTGTAGTTACTAGTTACTGAGAGGTGACTATGTGCCAGGCACCATTATGAATGACAACATGAGATGCTTCTCAACTAAAGATGGGGTACACTCTGATGAACCCATTGCAAATTGGAAATATCCAAAGTCTGTGAATACACTTAATACAACTGAGCTCCTGAGCATAGCTTGGCCACACAGCACCGCATAGAGTGCCAGATCTCAGGACTGCCTGAGAGCTGTCCTCTGTGCCATAGCCGAGCAGATGGAAAGAATATGATACTATCGTCTTTAACCCAGGAAAAGATCAAAATTCAAAATTTAAACAGTTTCTACTGAACACAAATTACTTTTGTACCATCAGAAAGTTAAAAAAAATCATAAGTGGAACCCTCATAATTCAGAGACATTTGTACCTTTAGTCTTCCCAACAATTCTATTAGATATATTCAATATATTCTTAGTAAACTGAGGTTAACTTGCAGAAGGCCCAACTATTAGGTGAGTCTCTAGCCTTCACACCTTCAGTGGCCCTAGAATGGTGGGCAGAAGCACAATGTCCCTTCAACGGTGAATACAAGGGCTGATTTAACCCATTGGGTGATGTGTTCTTTGTTATATGTGACTTGAGAAATTTTTAATAAGTCTTAGAATGATTATACATTGTTTTCTCTCCCTGAATAAACCCATTAGTATGTATTATAAGTACACATGCATAGCACTGATCTAGTCAACTCCAGTACTCTCAGTGAATTTCATATGTTGACTTTCTTAAATTTCATGAGTGTTCCATTTCTTATGAATTAAAAAATAATAAACAGTATTGTTGGTTTTAAAAAAAAATCTTTAAAATGCTATTCCTTATGGCTCTTCTCAAGCAGAAATAATTCTGTATTGTTTGCTCCAAGTGACAGAAGGCCAGGAAAGCATGCAGACAACACACATTCTGGAACATGAGAGGTCAGGTCCTTGCTATTACAGTTTATGTTTCATCCAAAATGGTCCAGGTGTCCCCTGCAAGAGTAGGAGGGACACAGACCAAGGAGACATGGCTGGGTATGTGACACCCTCTCTTCTCTTGCCATGATGTTGGATGGCTGAGTTCTGAGAGGTGGGAAAACTACCTGTGGGGCGTCTCAAGGTCTGGATGAACATCTCAGCACTACCAGCCCACAAGAGAGCAGTCAAAGTCATTCTCTCCTTAAACATTAGGAGGAGAGGGCTGGGCCTGTGGCTTAGTGGTAGAGCACTTGCCTAGCACATGTGAGGCCCTGGGTTCAAAAAAAAAAAAAAAAAGGTGGTAGAGATGGGGGGAAATGAGCACACAAAGTTCTCTTAGATTTCCACAAAGTTTAGAGGTGGTTTACATGTCTATTCATGGGCTTATTTAAACGTGACTCAAGGGGGAAATACAAGAATTTGCTGGTCAAACTTATACTATAAAATTTCCGTTCTAAGTTTATTTGTGGTCTCGATGCCATGTGACACCAGGCTGTCCCTAGGAACTGAGCTCTTCTGCAGATGTGACAAGTGGAAGAGTGTATGTGCATAGTATGGTGTGGTGTGTAATGTGGTGTGTGTGTGCGTGTGATGCACAGGGGCTATATAACATGGTTTGTTGTTGTGTCCTATTTTGGTTTTGGTTTGCTTTTTGTAAGATCTGTCTCTGGAACTTTATTGGTGAATTCCAGTTCTGTTCTCTGCCATTCACCAACTACGGCATGCCTACATTTTGTTAGGCTCAGTCCCTCTAATATATGTTGGAGATAGATAGTATTTGAAAATGTTCTGTGAAGTATAAATGAATCAACTGTAAGTAGCATCCTTATCAGAGTGGCTAGCACATAGGGTTTCAAATCATATTTCTATAAATATTCACATATGTAGAAATCATAAAATTGGATTTTTCTCTGCAGAGAGCCTTGAGTGATTTAATGCAGAAGGGGTGACCAAATTGCTCACAAGAAAGTACGTTGTTTCTTTTATATATATATATATTTTTTTGTCCACGTTCAGTCATCCCTTCTGCATTAAGAGCAAGCTCATTGCATGTGGGAACCCATGCCTATCTTGGATTGCTGAGGCATACCTCTTGTGGATTAACATTAAATGTCCAAAAGAATAATTGGAATTAAATGACTAGGTATAACAGCTGAAGTGCATATACGGCATCGGCTGCTGTCAACAAGACCACTTTCATCTAGACTCCAATTTCTCTAGTAATTAAGTTCTTTGAAAAAATAAAATAACCTTTTAATTTTAATCTGATTAATATAATAGACCTTTTGCCATGAACAAAACAGATGATTATGTTCCATTTTTAAGTTAATTTTCTGATGAAGAAATTTTACAGGGACTTTTCTGAGGTATTTTTCTGGTCTATCTTTTAGAATAGCTGTAAACATTTTGTAAGTGATGCCCCCTGTAGTATGATTCTTTCAGATCATATTTTGTATTTGTGAATTGAACATCTATAATATTGATGTCATCGAGACCCATGTCCCAAAACTACACTTCATGGAAGGATTCATCATATTGTAAAGATAAAAATGAAAGCAAAAGCAAAATCAAAAACTCCTAGGGTTAGTCAACAATACATCCAGTTTTGTACTTTAAATGTTATGACAAAAATATGTTCTCTGATGCATCAATTCTGTGAGAGAACCCACAGGGACCTACTCCAGAAGGAAGTTTCTCAGTCTACACTATTGCTTATCTGACAGCTAACTGATTTTAATTTAAGAATAAGACTACATTTGCATAGTAATTTCACAGCAGACAGGATTTTACTTACGTTGTTCTTCATGCATATTTGAGAGGCAAGAAAGAATAAAGAATTATTTTCCCAATTTTTGTATAGACAGGAAAAAAATCTCTGCGATTAAATGACTTGGTAAAGATATTCTTCTTGTCACATAAAGAAATGGACTAAAACCAAGGATTCTTACTTTATAATAAGAAATCGTCTTTAAAAGTTACTTATACATACCAGAAACCAAATCCAAATATAGGAATTTAGGTGCATACATTTTATTTTACATTAATATAGTAAACATAGTATGGGGAGAAGGGAAATAAGACAGGGGAGGGCAGTAAGCCACAAAAAGGGTTGTATTCAAGGGCTTGCCACTGTGGGCAGCCAATTCAATCCCCCCAGAGACTTTCCAAGACTGTAGCGACCACTGACCCTGGGCAACACTCTCTAACATCACCGGAAGCCACTGAAATGTATAGGTTGTCTTCAGGTGATACCCAGGGAGATAGGAGAGAATATGCTCTATTGAATAACTCAGTACCTGAGAAGGACCACTGTGGATACGTTAGGGTGATACCAGTTTCTAAGAAGCTCTATTGACACTAAATTAAACTTAAGAAGAAGAAAATATGAGACACTGAATGTACGTCTTACCAATAGAGTTGATCACACTGTGCAATGTTTCCAGAATAGAAACTGCAGACAGCAATGCCAGTGCTGTTGTTCCTGCTGACTTGTGTCCCATCAACATCTCGGCTGTCTGTCTGCGACACTCAGAAGGCCAAGTTCCCACTCATGACCACCCCCAGGTTCATTTGCATATTTATTCACACCCACTAAGCGCCAGGCAAGCCTGGGCTGCCAGGAGTTTAATGGAGAATAAAACAGAGAAGGTCCCTGACCTCAAAGGGCAAATAATCAAGTGGTAGGAGACAGAAAACAAACTAGTAAATAAACATGTACTAAATTCAGTGATGAGACGTTCCATGAGGTAGAATAAACCTGATAAAGGGCAATGCTAGAGGGGAGGACCATGGCATTTCATCTGAAGAGCTCAGGAAAGCCTCTCTGACCAGGTGGTATTTTCAGTGGCCTGAAGGGAGGGAGCAGAGACTGGAGGCTGTTTGCAGCAGGTGTTCCAGAAGGACCATAGGACACCCCTCCCTTCAGCAGAGGCCTTAGGCTGGTGTTTTAATGAGCTGCAGAGCAACAGAAAGTTGTCATAAGGGAAATACTGAGATCCCAATTATACTTAGGGGGAAAAAAAAAAGATAGCATTACTATTATAGGAAAATAGACTGTAAGTGGAAAGAGCGTAAGCAAGGAATCCAGTTAGTGAGCTATTAAAGTGCTCCAGACAAGCATTCTGCTGCAGGTAGGAGGCTGTCCACACTGTTTTCAAACTGTTTTTATTAGTGCTCCATAGTTGTCCGTAACAGTGGGGTTCATTATAGAATAATCATATGCACAGAATATAATTTGCTCCACTCCCGTCCCCAGGGCATCCTCTGCCTTCCCCCCCACCACTCCCTGTTTCCCTTCCTTTACTCTGTTTCTCTTCCTCCTGTTGGTATTTTAATGGGTGCTTTATAGATATAAATAAATGTGGAGTTCACTGTGATAGGCTCATACATAAACAGCATGATTTTGTCAATTTTATTCTACAGTTCCTCCCTTTTCCCATCCCTCCTCCCTCCCTCCCTATTTCCTTTCTCTGCTCTGCTCACCTCCCCTTGATATTTTTTTGTTGTTATTATAGTATTTTTATACTTTCATTTTATTTATTTATATGTGGGGCTGAGGATCGAACCCAGTGCCTCATACATGCTAGGCAAGCGCTTTGCCGCTGAGCTACAACCCCAGCCCCCAGTCCTTGATTTGCGAGGAATTTGCCCCCCACTTTTCCCCTTGCTTTGCTCTAGCTTTCACATATGAGAGAAAGCATTCACCCCTTGACTTTATGAGACTTGCTTATTTCAACTTTTTCAGTGTTCTATAGTTCCATTCATTTACCAGCAAATGCCAAAATTTCATTCTCCCTTTTGGCTGAGTGAAACTTCCTTGTGCTATTATATGTACCATATTAGTTTATCTACTGGTCTGTTGATGGGCACCTGGGCTCATTCCATAACTTGGCTGTTGTGGACTGAACTGTTTAGAAACATGGAAATGATGTATCACTATGGTATGCTCATTTTAGTTCTATTGGGTAAATACCAAGGAGTGGGTTATTTGATGGTTCGTATTCTAGTCTTTTGAGGAATCTCCATACTGCTTTATAAAGTGTACTGATTTGCTCTTCAACCAATAATGTATGAATATACCTTTCCCTTCAAATTCTCACCAGCATTTATTATTATTTGTATTCTTGATTGTTGTCATTCTAACTGAAGATGAAATCTTAATGTAGTTTTGATTTGCATTTTCTTGTTTGTCAGTTGAACATTTTTTCATATATTTCTTGGCCATTTGTATTTCTTCTTTGAGAAATTTCTGGATTTTTTTTTAATCCTTCTTTTTCATTGGGTTATTTTTTTTGTATTTTGTTTGTTTTATGATATAAAATTCTTGAGATTTTTATATATCTGAGATTTTTATATATCTGAGATTTTTGAGATTTTATATATCCCCTGATGGAAAAGTAGCTTGAAAAGATTTCTCTCATTCTGTAGATTCTCTTTTCATGTTCTTAATCCTTTCCTTTGCTGTTCAGAATCTTTTTATTTGATTTCATCCCACGTATTGATTCTTGATTTTATTTCTTTAGCAATCTTGTTAAGAAAGCCAATGATTGCCAATATGTTTCCGTGTTGACCCTATGTTTTCTTCTAGCAGTTGGAAATTTTCGGATTTACTACTTAAGGCTTTGATCCACTTTGATTTTATTTTTGTGTAGGGTGAGAGAGAGGGATCTAGTTTCATTATTCCAAATATGGATATTCAGTATTTCTAGCATCATTTCTTAAAAAGGCTTTCTTATCTTATCTATATCTATATATCTATATAGAACTACATTAAGTAGGTGTAATGAGAGTGATATCCTGGTATTGTTTTTGATTTTAGAGGAAAATGTATATATATATTATATATATGGCACATTTCTAATGTATCAGATGACTCTAAGTATGTGGATTTGTCTCTATCTTCTATTCTATATCATTGGTCTTCATGTCTATTTTGATGCCAATATCATGCTGTTTTGTTACTGTAGCTCTGCTACAGTAATATTTGAGGTTGGGTATCGTCATGCCACCAATATCACTTATTCCTCATTATTGCTTTGGCTGTTCTAGGTCTTTCGTTCATCCAAATGAATGTCAGGGCTGGTTTATTTATTTATTTTTGGTTTGTTTTATTTTATTCGTTCAGGGAAGAATGCCATTGGTAGTTTGGTGGGGACTATATTGAATCTGTAATAGTGCTTTTGGTAGTATGGCCATTTTGACAACATTAATTCTGCCTCTCTAAAAACAGGGGAAGTCTTTCTGTCCTCTAAAGTCATCTTTAATTTCTTTCTTCAGGGTTTTATTGTTATCATTGTAGAAAGACTTTCACTTCCTTGGTTAGATTTATTCCCAAGTATTAAGTTTGTTTATGAGGTTATTGTGAACAGAATAGTTGTTCTGATCTCTTTCTTAGCAGATTCATGATCAGAGTATAGGAAAGCTATTGATTTATGAATATTGATCTTGAATCATGCTACTTTGCTGAATTTATTAGCTCCAGAAAGTTTCCTAGTGTTTTGGGGGTCTTCTAGATGCAGGATCATGTCATCAGCAAACAGAAAATTTGACTTCTTTTTTTCCTATTTGTATCTCTTTCATTTCCTTCTCTTACCTGATTGCTCTAGCTACAGTATCAAGAACTACATTAAGTAGGTGCAATGAATGATATCCTGGGATTGTTTCTGATTTTAGAGGAAATTCTTTCATTTATATTTTCTGCTTAGTATGTTTTTGTTTCGTTTTATCATATATAGCCTTTATATTGTTGAGGCAAGTTCCCCTTAGTCCTAATTTCTCTGGCATTTTTACATGAAGGAGTACTGCTTTTTGTCCAAGGCCTTTTCTGAATCTAATATATCATGTGATACTTTCTTAAATTGATTTCATTTTTTAAATACATGAGTGGAATGCATTACAATTCTTATTACACATTCAGGGCACACTTTTTCATATCTCTGTTTGTATATAAAGTATGTTCACACCAATTCATGTCTTCATACATGTACTTTGGATACTGATGTCTATCACATTCCATCATCATTGCTAACCCCTGCCCCCTCCCTTCTCCTCCCACCCCTTTGCCCTATCTAGAGTTTGTCTATTCCTCCCATGCTCCCCCTCCCTACCTCATTATGGGTCAGAGACTTTATATCAGAGAAAACATTCACCATTTTTTTTGGGGGGGGGAATTGGCTAACTTCACTTACATCATTTTCTCCAACGATGCATTTACCTGCAAATGCCATGATTTTATTCTCTTTTATTGCGAGTAATATTCCATTGTGTATATATGCCATATTTTTTAATCCACTCATCTACTGAGGGGCATCTAGGTTGGTTCCACAGTTTATCTATTGTGAATTGTGCTGCTATAAACGTTGATGTGGCTGTATCCTGGTAATATGCTGTTTTTAAGTCCTTTGGGTATAGACCAAGGAGAGGGATAGCTGGGTCAAATGGTGATTCCATTCCCAGTTTTCCAAGGAATCTCCATACTGCTTTCCAAATTGGCTGCACCAATTTTCAGTCCCACCAGCAGTGTGTGAGTGTGCATTTTCCCCACATTCTGGCCAACATTTATTGTTATTTTTCTTCATAATAGCTGCCATTCTGACTGGAGTGAGATGATATCTAAGGGTGGTTTTGATTTGCATTTCTCTAATTGTGAGAGATGATAAACATTTTTTTTTCATGTATTTGTTAATTGATTGTATATACTCTTCTGAGCATGTGATACTTTTATGTAATTTTATTTACATGAGGAATTACATTTATTAATTTGTGTATGTTGAAACAATCTTGCATCCCTGGGATGAAACCCAGTTGATCATGGTGCACTATCTTCTTGATGTATTTTTGAGTGCTGTTTGGTAATATTTTATTAGGAACATTTGTATCTATGTTCATCAGGGATAATGCTCTGTAGATTTCTTTAAGTTGATGTGTCTTTGTCTGTTTTTGGTATTAGGGTGACAATGGCATCATAGAATGCATTTGGGAGAGTTCCCCTCTTTCTATTTTACAGAATAATTTGAGGCGGGCTGGTGTTGTTCTTTCCTCACAGGTTTGGAAGATCTTGACTGAGAATCTATCTAGTCCTGGGCTTTTCTTTTAAAATACCTTTATTGCTGATTCAATTTATTGCTTTATATTGGTCTGCTTAGGTTTTCTATATATTTATAGTTCAATTTGGTAAGGTCATATGTGTCTAGAAATTTGTCAGTGTCTTTAGATTTTGCAATTTATTAGAGTATAAATTTTCAAAATAGTTTCTAGTGATCCTCTGGATTTCAGAAGTATCTGTGCTGATATCTCTTTTTTTTTCATTTCTAATTGTATTGATTTGGGTTCTTTCTTTCAGCGAATTATCAGTCTTATCTATCTTTTCAAAGAGCCAACTCAGTTACATTTATCCTTTGTATTGTTTTCTCATTCTCAATTTTATTAATTTCAGTTCTAATATTATTTCCTGTCTTCTACTAATTGTGGAAATTGTTTGTTCTTCTTCTTTGTGTCTTAAGGTGTGGCATTAGATTAATTATTTGTGATCTTTCTGGGTTTGTTTTCAGTGTTGTTATTCAGTGCTATAAACTTTCATCTGATAATGTCTTCATACTATCCCAGAGATTTTGATATGTTGCATCATTATTATTACTTTTTTCTAAAAATTTTTTTATTTCTTCTCTCATTATTTCTATGACCCATTTCCCATTTAAGATTTTTGTTCCAGTCTCTGTGTATTTGTGCCATTTCTATTATTTTCTTGATATTGATTTCTAATTTCATTCCATTATGATCTGATGAGATGCATGAAATAATTTCATTTATTTTGTATTTGCTGAGACTTACATTGTGACCTAGAATATGGTGTATTTTTGAAAAGATTTCTTGAGCTGCTGAGAAAAAAGTATAGTCAGCTGGTTTGGGGTGAAATATTCTGTAGAAGTCTGTAGGTCCATGTGATTTATAGTATTATTTAGGTTGGAAGTATCTTTATTGAATGAACTCTGCATTGGTGAAAGGGGTGTGTTGAAATTACCCAGTATTATTTTATTAGGTTCTATCTGAGATTTAATGTCAAAAAATTTTATTTATTTATTTAATGTAATTAAGTGTACTAACATTTGAGGCATAAATATTTTCTATATTTATATCTTCATGTTGGATTTTTTTCTCTACCAGTATGTAATGACCATTCTATCTCTTATCATTAATTTTTCACTTCAAATCTACTTGATCAAATATAGGAATAGCTACTCCTGCTTATTTTCAGACTCCATTTATGTGGAATTTTTTTCCCCATAATTTTGCTTTCATTCTGTGTATGTATTTGCCTGTGAGTCCCTTGTCAACAGTATATAATTGGATCTTATTTTTTTTAATTTATTCTGCCAGTATATGTCTTTTAATTCGGAAATTGAGACCATTTACATTCAGTATCATTTTGGATAGAAGCTTGTTTTTCTGGCCATTTTGGTTTCTTTGTTATATTTAATTCAATCTTAATTTTTACTTAGTTAATTATTTTTTTAGAGAGCTTCCTGATTTGGGAGCTTTGAGGTTTGTTTTTGAGTTTTTTCTGTGTGTAGTATATCTTCAAATACTTTTTGTAGTACTGGCTTAGTGGTCATGAATCCTTATAGTTTATCCTTTTGGAAACATTTTCATTCTTTTCAAATTCTGAAAGATAGCTTTGCTAGATACGGTAAACATTGGCTGGCAATTATTTTCAAAGCCTGGAATATTTCATTCTGAGCCCTTCTTGATTTTAGTGTCTGGGTTGAGAAGTAAGAAGTGAACCTGATGCTTTCTCTTATAGCTTTTTTTTCTTATACCTTATTTCCACATTTTCTTGATAAAGCATTTTTATTATGATGTGTCTTAGAAAGTTTTTTTTTTTATCTTGTCTATTTGGGGTTCTATTTGCAGCCTATATGTGGTTGTCTATCTTATTTCTAAGGTCACTAAATTTTTTCTGCTATTATTTCACTGAAAACATTCTTAATGGTATTAGTCTGTTATTTCCATGCTCTCTTCTATCCCAATGACTGTCAAATTTAGACTCTTGGTATTGCCCCAGAGTTTTTGTGTACTGAACATGTTTTCTTTTTTAAAAAAATCAAATACTGAGTATTCAAGCTCTCATACCCTGTCTTCAGCATCTGAAATTCTGTTCTCTACATAATCTAATTTTTGGTGATAATCTCAGGTAAATTTTTAAATGTGAGCATTCTATCATTCATTTGCAGAGTTCTTATTGGTTTCTTTTCAATATCTCTACTTCTTTATTGAAATAGTCTTTCACCTCCTATATTTGCTCTCTGATTTTATTTCTTAGATCTTCTTGTAGTGCTTTGAATATTTTAATAATCAATTTTTTTGTAATCATTCTCTGAAATTTTATTTGCTTCCATGTCTGTGGGTTCCTGTGTTGGGGGATTGTAATTTGGGGAAGAAGACTTGTTTTCCTGTTTTCTCATGTTGTCAGAGGATTTAGACTTACACGCCTATTTTAATGGATTCCTCTTACTCTTTTATCTTTGTTTCCTTTGGTATACACCCCCACCCTTAGGACTATGCTTTGCTTTTGAGGTATAAGTAGATTTACAGGAGTAGGACCTTAGATCCCCCTCTGGTTGTTCCTCTTTGGGGTCTGGTTGTTGGTTTGAGGCCTTGTCTCTCCTATTCCATGTGTTAAAGTATTGTTGGAGCTTCTGTGGGACTAGTTCATAAAGTGAGGTTCACCATCAGTTGGCTGAGTTGTGAGTATACATCAGAAGCAGAATCTCTCTCAGGATTGAGGCTGTGCTACCCTGCAGTTACACCTCAGGTCATGAGTTGGCTGATACCACCTCCCCACACCACACTTCATGTCCTGTCCCCATTTCTGTTTTGGGGTGAGGGCTGCTTACGTATTCTCAAGGTTTGGGCAAAACTGTGTAGTCAGTGTGCCAGCCAGCAAGGAAATGGTGTGGGCAGTGGGCACAGACACTCGGGTGCTACTCCCTGCACACATGTTTTATTCTATGAATAATTTTTCGTGTGTGTGGGTGTGTGTACAATTTATAATTTGGAAATTATTTTGTATTGATTAAAGCAGACATTTTGTATCATCCACCACCAAAATAAAATATGATCAGTACTAATAAATGAAAAGTTTCAAAATCCTAAGAAATTTCTGGCCTTAATTATTTACAATGTGTTTTAGTCAGCTTTTTCACTACTGCAGTTAAAAGATTTGACAAGCACAATTGTAGAGGAGTAAAAGTTTATTTATTTGAGAGCTCAGAGATTCAGAGGTCTTAACATATAGAAGGCCAGCTCCATTCCTAGGGGCTTGATGAGAGGCAGAACATCGTGGTGGAAAGGTGTGGTGGAGGGAAGCAAGCACCTCACACAATGGTTATCAGGAAGCAGAGACTCCACTCCCCAGATACAAAATATACACCCCCTAGCCAAACCCTGAGTGAGCCACTTCCTCCATCTATACCCCACCTACCTCCAGTTACCACTCAGTTAATCCCCTCAGGGATTAATTCACTGATTAGGTAAAGATCCTCACAACCCAATCTTCTCCTCTGAACCTTCTTGCATTGTCTCACACGTGAGCTTTTAGGGGACATCCCACTTCCAAAGCATACCACAATGATATTTACTATAATGTGAGTAAATATTACAGATACATGACTACCTTCTAAGATTCAGTAGGCCTTGGCTTTTTAAATAGTTCTCTTGTGTAATAGCATGAAACAACTGTTAGCTAATGCTATTCTTCTGGATGAACCACATAGTAAATCATCTAGACTTTGTGGTCATATAATTCCTGGTACAACTATTTGACTCAGTTAATGTACGGCAATTGTCTGCTCTACAAGTGGACTTGACTGTTTTTCAATGAAACTGTATATGGATGCTAAAATTGAGTTTATGAAATTTTTGCTTGTCACTAAATATTATTACTATTTTGATTTCTTTTCAACTTTTTAATAATATACAAACCATTCTTATCCCACAGATTAAACAAAAATGGGTGGCCAAAATAAAGTTATGGCCCACAGATGTGGTTTATAGGCTCCTGTTATAAATTATCTGGCACCTAAATCCTTCTTCTGTGCTCCATGGATTTACACTATTTTTAAATATCTTTGCTTGCTAGTCTTTCTTTTGTGAAAATGAAGTGTACGCTCCAGGAACTTTAACCTGTGTACTTTAGATTATACCATCTGAAGTAGACTAGAACTGAATTGCTTTCTTTTTCCAAGGTCACATAAAACCTCTCTCACTCTCTTCAGTTTCTCTGTCTCCTAAATACTCTCTAGGTTCTTAGGTTCTATGATTGCTCTCCTATTTGTACCTTATATTTTTAATTATTCTTTGTAAAGTGAACACAAACCAAACAGACATTGAACTATTGTCACCTACTGGAGTGATCAATAGAATGTCTACAACTAAATATCTTTGTATTAGGAAATGTAAGTGTTAGGGTGAACATTGTTGGTTTATTTTGATGGTTTTTATTTGCTGAAATATGACTGACCTCATTTTAACAATGCCCTCTTATAAATGACTCAAAATCCTTTTGTTACTTCCTGTCATCACTAGTGGTTAATTAGGACATATAATTGCACATAGTCACACATTTTTATTTGGTACCTAATATCTATAAACTACCCTTGCCAGGTGTTTATTGAGAGAAAATAACCAATGTAGACAATATTTTAAAAGTGAAAAATTAGATAAAACCATAAATCTGAGAGTATGATCATGCAAAACTAATCAGAAAATGTTATGAAATTGAAACAATTCATCGTCACTTTCCAAATGACTTTATTCAGAGCATTCTTTACCCACAACCATCCTGATATAATTTTAATCATATTTCTTCACCTGATTGACTTAGATTGTGCTTTATTCAGTCCAATGGATGAAAGAACCAGATATAATCTTAAAGAAACATGAGATAATGAAATTTAGAAGCAGCACTGTATTTTTCTAGATGAATGTATGGTTTTACTTCTAAAATATTAATTCTGTTGATATTAAAATTTTTGTTTATTTCTCCCATGTAGCTGGAACTATTACTTTGACCAGTAACTTCTAGGGAAACTCACTCAATAGTAATGTATATTTCAAAATAACTGAATAAATTTCAAAGTATGTCAAGTAAGAGAGGTTACTGAAATGTTAATTAAATTGGCTTAATTAATTCAGTTTCTATATGTATCAAAACATCACACTGTGAACCATAAATCTAATAAAATTATCATTTGTCAATTTAAAGTAATATGATTTTTTAAAGCTGTGTTTAACAGAACCATCTTAACATAAAAAGCTGACTTTTATCTTGTACCTTTCAGGTTCTGGGTTGAATGATGGTCAGTGGCATGAGGTTCGTTTTCTAGCCAAGGAAAACTTTGCTATTCTCACCATTGATGGGGATGAAGCATCAGCTGTTCGAACAAATAGTCCTCTTCAAGTTAAAACTGGAGAGAAATACTTCTTTGGAGGTAAGAATGCCATCCTTTACTGGTTAACCAATACCATGCTAAATAAGGGAAGTTTCAAGATGAACTCAGCAGATCTCGGGATAATACATCTTTCCATTAGATATTGTTTTTCTCATCCAAACTCGTGCAATGTGAAATCTAAGAAAACATATCACATCCTCAGAAAAGACTTTGGTTTTAGTTTTAAAATATACATGTGTACATATATTTGCCTCTGAAAATATTCTTATTAATATTCATATATCTACTTATTTGCTTATGTAAGTATATATTTAAATATAACTATGTGCATCTCTTTTTTTCTAGTTATTAGAGTAAGCATACATAAGAGCAATTACCTTGTCTGTCTTGTTTCCTGCTATGTCCCCCAGGGTCCTAGAAAAATTCCTGGAATATAAGATAGGAGTAATAAATATTTATGAATGAATTAGCAAGTAGTATAAAATATGCAGGACAAGCCTTTTTTTTCCCCAAAATTGTCTAAAAGTAGAATCAGAAGCCCTAGGAGCTTTACTAACTTTCCACTGAGTTTGCACCCAGCTCAGACCTCTCTCTGATGCCTGTCCAGGGCCAACACTTCTTTCTTATGGGTGCTATCTTAGAAACCAGAGTCCTGAACTAGTCCTGCACAATGTTTGTTGGAATCAAAAACTGCATGATTTTGTAAACTTTGATATCTTATGAGTAAACAAACTAATGTTTCTGATCTACTAGGTCTGATGGATATGAGAAAAAAGCAACTAAAGTGCCAAACTGGTTTTCTCCAAAAAGTTATTTGACACCATGGGCTTTTGGCCAAGAGTTCTCCTTGCAGTTGTAGAGGATTGTCAGTTGAGAAGCTGCTAGCAATCTCTACTTGTCTCTTGCCATTGGCCACGGATGGGTTCGCTGAATGCCTGTGGTGGTTTTCATCTATCTTGATCTAGACGGGTAGGCAAATAGCTGTAGCCACATGTCTGTGGCCAAAAATTCACAGGATGTAAGGGTTTTATGGTCTCCTATTTCTTATTGCTTTACGGAGTTTGATTTTTAAATCCAGAAGTCAGAAGAACATTGGCTTGCTCTTGGGTCTTTGGTCTGCCTCCGGGACAGGCTGTCAGCAAACGTTCCTGATGTTTTTGTGGTTATATCTTCGTTGGCTGAATCCTCAGAGTGTATAGAATCACAGGGGAACTCATTACAATTCAGATTCTCAGGCCTTACTACTACTAGAGCTTTAAAAGATACTGAGAAATTGAAGAATTCCAAATTCTAAGTGATTCTGACAAAAAGATCTGAAGAGTAGACTGACAGACACATTTGAAATTTATAGACATATCTTTAGATTCTTTTTGAAAGAGAATGTTAATCACTGTAAAGTTTGAGATGCTTGAGAATCACCCACTCTCCTACAGCTTTGTTACCAGGAGCAGCAAGGGGAAATGAAAGGCTGTCCTTGTCCACGTACAGACTTTGATCAGGTACACATTCACTAGAAGACACTCACAGCACTCTTAACACACTGTCCTGTAAGCCAAATGAAGTCTAAGCTCTCTGACTTGCTGTACCTTCAATAAAATGTTCTCTTGCAGCAGTGACACTGGGCAGTGGGATTCAGAGCCAGTGCCAGTCAACAGAAAGCCTCAAAAGCAAATACCTGACACCAAATCTCTCAGAGATCCCAACTCCAGAACCATTTCTAAGGGCTCAGGTCATAGGTCTCACTAGGTCCTTGGAACCATCTTCATATAAGGTGGAGTGTCTCTAAGAGATGTTTTGCAAATGATATATCATTAATATGTATAATTTCACCATTGAGATATCCTTTTCTGCATTTATCTAACATTTATGCCAATTACACACCATCAATATCATGAAAGAAAATCTAATTTGGCATTGAATAAATCAGTCAAAAGAATACACGGCAGAAATCTTTGGTGTAGGCAGCTCCAGAATGGCTGCAATGTTTCTGATCTAATACTGGTGACCTGGTGACCCCTTCCTCATGTGGCTTCCTGATTAGCATATGTGCTGCCTGTGGATTAACTTCACTTGAAACATTTTCTCTCTCTCTCTCTCTCTCTCTCTCTCTCTCTCACACACACACACACACACACACACACACACACAACTGCATACTATCCATGCTGAAAATTTTCTAAGTTGTAAACCTTGTCATGAACGTATCTTAATACCAGGGCAGAAGGACTGTCTGTGTTCTAGAACACAAGCTTTGGAATCATGCACACCTGATTTTGGATCATAGCTATGGTGCTCAGGTGCCGTCAGCCTTTGATAACTTATCTTACTTTCTTCATCTGTCAAATGCCAATATAATCTCTTCTGTGAACCTGGCATAACATACCCTCTGTAACCCAGGTCTGGCCCTAGGAGATGGTAATGCTGGCCGTCTCCTGGTCTCTCCATTTTTGTCTCAAGTCATTTTGGAAGCTCATTCAGAGACAGAACGATTTGAGATTTTAGGCCATGGATCATCTAAAGATCCCTGGTCAGCTCTTGTGCTACTGGAAGTATTTCTTTCTCCTCAATCTCAAAACAAAACAAAACAAAACAAAAAAAAAGGAAATAAATGGTTTTTCTTCTCTAAAGTCTTAAGTAAAGGCTTGTGGAGCTTAGTTTCCCATCAAAACCCCTAAACCTGTCCTCACTCTGTCACTTTTGAAGCCAAGTTCCACTTGAGCAGCTTCCTCTGCACCTGCAAACTCACTTTCTCACCAGGGGGTAGTTATATGCCTCTCTTAAGGGTTTCCTGAGAATCCCAGGGAAGGTCTCAATTCTCTTTAATGAACATTCCTGATTGGATGTTTAAGTGCCAATCAGGTGCTTTGTTCTTGCTTGGGAAAAGGCAGAACAGGAGTGAAATGAGTCATTTGAGATGTTTCCTCAACAAAAGAAGTTGTGGTTGCTTGAACTTTTTTCTCTCTTCTCAACTGAAATTACTAGCTTGTCATTCATCTTAACAATCGAGAGAATAATAAATGTGATGATCATATTTCATTATTGACCAATTACTTGGTGACAGGCTTTTGGATAGGCCAGGTCCCATGATGGTTAGAGAAAGGTTTTTAAACTTGTAGCACTTCTTAGGTTTGCTGTTTTTATTAGCCCCTTTGTTTTCACTTAAAAGAAAACATAGCAAGGGTAAGCAAGTTCTAGAGTTGGTCTTATTGGAAAAGGAGCACTATGGAACAGGGGATGGAGAGGAGCCCTCAAGAAGGTGCCAAGGCAGGCGGAGTTGGCCAGAGAGAGGAGACCCTTGGGAACCAGCCTGAGTGTGACAGGATTAGGGACAGTGCCATTTAGTAGAGGGCACACCCCTTCCAGCTACTAGTCTAGACTCACCAATATAGAGCTGTCTCTTCAGCCCGGGCCACTGGGACAACCCCACAGGGCGAATGGCTTAGACCATGGAAGTGCATCTCCCACAGTTCTGGAGGCTGGAAATCCAAGATCAAAGCCCTGGCAGATTGAGTATCTATTGAGGACACTCTTCCTGGATTTCAGAATGCCGTTTTCTCACTTTATCTTCACATCATGCAGGTGGGGTGGAGAGAGACAAAGAGGACTCCAGCATTCTCTCTGTCCTCATGGGGGCTCTGATCCCATTGTGAGGACCTCACCCTCCTCATACCATCACATTGGGAGTTGGGTTTTGGTATATGGATTTTGAG
The DNA here is from genome assembly GCF_047511675.1 of Marmota flaviventris. Lineage (NCBI taxonomy): Eukaryota > Metazoa > Chordata > Mammalia > Rodentia > Sciuridae > Marmota > Marmota flaviventris. Next base: position 9,107,196 of record NC_092498.1, on the reverse strand, counting down.
GAACACAAACATCTAGTCTATCACAATAGCCTTTCCATGATCATTGAAATAGAGCATGGATTTAAATAGCTAAGTGGACAGACATGCAAATATGCATCTATATAAAGTTGTTTTACATTAAAGCTGTTAGGAAGCTTGCTTCCAGTTGTGGAGTTCCTTGGCTGCTTATTATCGGGCGATGCAAACCATCCTACACAAATTTGAATGTCTAAGAGCTTCCTTAAGGATCTAACACACTCTGGGTTAGCCATAGATTGTCAGGGATCCCCCGGCTGCAGAGGCCATGGACAGAGGGCTCACCGGACCTCGCAGCTCCAGGTTTGGGATCCACTCTTCAGGCTTCCAAAGGGCCAGGTTGCCTGTTGTCCTTCTGCAGTTTGTTTTCTAGCTCCTTTTGCTGCTCTTCAAATGTTAGGGAGCAAAGTGTTTTATTAATTGATATCATATGAAAAAGGACATTTCTTTTTAAGGGTAGGAAAATGTAATCCTAAACAAACTTGCTTGAGGCATATTTTCGATTTACTAAATATGCCATAACAGAGAACCACAAACTAATGGTTTAAAACAATAGAAATTTTTTTCTTTCACAGTCCTAGTTACTGTTTGGATGTGAAGTGTCCCCCCAAAGCTCCCGTGTGAGGCCATTCAAGAAGGTTTAGAGGAGAAATGATTGGGTTGTGAGAGCCTTGACCAATCAGTGAATTAATCCCCTGACGGGGTTAACTGAGTGCTAACTGAGGGCAAGTGGGATGTGGCTGGAGGAGGTGGCATTCAGGGAGTGTGGCTTTGGGGTATATATTTAGCATCTCTCAAGTGGAGCCTCTGCTTTCTGACTGTGATGTGAGCCACCTCCCTCCACTACACTCTTCCTCCATGATGCTCCACCTCACTTTGAACCCCAGAGAATGGAGCCAGCTGTCCATGACTTAGAAACCTGAGCCCCCAAATAAACTTTTCCTCCTCTTCAAATGTTCTTGGCAGGTCTTTTAGTCACAGCAGTGAACAAGGTGACTACCACAGTCCTGGATGGTCCAAGTCCAGACCAAGTGGCCACAGGGCTGCACTCTGCCTGGAGGCTCTGGGAAGGGACCTTTGGCATGACTCCCGGTGGCTCCTTGGGGCTGGTGGCACTCCGGGTCATCCCTTGGCCTACAGATGCCTGCTTCAGTGTCTGCCTCCATCTGCACATTGTCTTCTCCCCTCCGTCTCTGTCCACATTCCCCTCTTCTGACAAGGACACTGCTGTAGATTAGGGTCCACCCTAATCAGGGTCACCCTGTCATCACTGGCTACCTCTGCGCCATAGGTAGGTCCCAGTTAAGCCCCACCCACAGGTCCTGGGGCAAAGCTCCAGCATGCCTTTCTGGAGGGCACACTCAGCCCACAGTAAGGTCTGCATTTGTTCTGGGACTTTCTTTATGAGAAAGTCACCACGCTTCTCAGAGGAGGCTCAGACTCTGGATTCTCTGTCATCCCTTTTCAAAGATGGAGCCTATGGGAGTTAAACATCAAACATAGGTCTGAGAAGACGTGGCTAACTAAAGGTAGAAGTGTCGAAGCAAACAGCTGCACCAGCGAAGTCGACCGCACGGCGTGCTAGAGGGAAATCCTGCTGTCAACCTAACCAGGACTGGAACTGGAACTGGAAGGAAGTCAATAAAAAAGAAAGAAAAACGTGAAAGAATTCCAGGCTGACACACGCAAGAAACAGTGAGTCACCTCACACATGTTAGAATCAACAACAACAAAAGGCCTGGTCACCAGGAGGACGCACCGTTGGTGTGCAGGGCACCCACAGGAAGGAACCCACAGGGAGTGAGGGAGAAGATGTCCAGGCTTCACGTCAGCCAGCCGGCCCGGCTTCAGGACAAGAGGAGCATCTGTGTTCATAGGTTGACCTAGACATTTTCAGAAACAGAGGAATTTCTAACTTCACCTTGATTCATGTTCAGTGGGAAGATACCACTACCAAAGGATGAGCCTGTCAGAAACTCTACCCAGAGGGAATAATGAGGCTGGGAATAAAGTACCCGCCACTTCTCGGCCCCTCACACATGAGTACTCAGAAGGCCTCTCTCATTCTTCTTCAGAATTTGGTGTTTTCCCCCAAATCACACAACTAATAATGAATTAAGTCATTTTGATTTCATGCTGCACCCAGCTTGGGATTTCCTACAACATGTGTTTACTCAACAGTGGAGCGTGGGCTTGCAGTCAGAGATATAGGACATAGGTTCCCGGGGGATTGTTCCTAAGAGGTAAGTTCAGGAGAGCATCCTCGGGGCCCAGAGCTCTGAGTACAGCCCCTCCTGGCAGAATGGGATCCCTGGCTTCCACGCCAAGAGAAGGTCCTCATGAATTTCACGGATGGGAACTTTCCGCAGCTCTCGCGGATCCCTCCACATTTCTCAGAAATGCTTGGCAGATTTGCTGTCTTGCACATGAAAGTTACTCCCAAGAAATGCCTTCAAAAGAAAACACACATGACTTGCCTGAAGAATCTAAGTCCTTAATCTCTTCCTATAATTAGATCAATGTTCAGTTTTCGCCTTGCTAGTGAATTAATAGTCAATCTTTTTTTTTTTTTTTCTAAATCTCTTTTTCCAAATCCTTAGACTTTGCTTCCAAACATGTTTTAATGCCCCCACATTTGCCTTTCCTATTAGAACTGAGATCTTTTTTTATTCATTTATATCCAAAAGGATTATGGAGACCCTAGAATATCTCAGACACAATAATGGATGCTGGCAATATAGCATAACAAAAAGATGAATCTCTTCCTCATAGAACTTATAGCTTTTGCATTCATAGCTCTAATTTCTTAGTTTTACCAATTATAACTTTGTGAATAATTATAATTGGTTCTCTTATTAATGAATTTGGTTCTCTTATTAATGAATATCTGGGGGAAATCTTTAGTTTTGTGTTTAAGGTGTTTCAACTGATTGGATGAGGCCCACCTACATGGCTAACTACAATGTACAATCTCCTTCTCTCTCTCTCTCTCTCTCTCTCTCTCTCTCTCGGTACTATGGATATAACCCAGGGGCACTTACCCACAGAGCCACATCCCCAGCTCTTTTTTATGTTTCATTTTGATACAGAGTCTCACTATATTGCTTAGGCCTTGCTAAGTTTCTGAGGCTGTCTCTAAACCTGGAATCCTGTCCCTTGGTGGGATTACAGGAGTACACCACCTCAACTGAGTTATCTCCTAATTCTAGAAGCTAACCATGTGTGCAAAATGTGTTCACAGCCACACCTAGATTAATGCTTTACTGCATAGATTGCACACTAAAGCCTCTTCACATTGACACATAAAACTAGCCATCACAGAATACTTCTACCTATCCTGGGTTTGAGACATCAAATGAAGATATAATCAGATATTTGATTTCATGCATAGAATAAATAGCAGACAATGTTTTAACACTTTTATAATTGTAATTCCCAGATCTTCTACAAGTTTATTTTTAATTTAATTTTTTGTTTTATAATGCTACTGTTCCTATGTCCTCTCTTTTGAATATTTGACTAAGATAAAATTGGCATGTCTGATCATCCGTCCATCTCAAGCGTACGATTCAGTGAGTTACAGCACATTCGTACAGTGGCTCAGCTGTCCCCAGGGTCCAACCTGACAGTATTTCCCCAGCCCTCAGTCTTCACTCCCCCCACCAATGCTCTGCATGCTCCCTCCTGCCACATTCCAGGTGACTGTTGATCTGCTGTCTCCTGCAACTGTGCCGCTTCTTTCTCTGGAAGCTGCCATTATTTATGGATTTGGTTTTGTTGTCTGAATGTCTCTGGTCTACTCCTCCAGGTGGATCTCCTTAGGAATTCCCTGCTCCCCAGGGATGCACCAGCTCTCAGTTCCCCACAGGCACTGCCTGGCCTGCACCTCACACTGCTCGCCTCCAGCCCTGCGGCCCTGGGCCGCCTGTCTGCTCCACTCTCCTCCCTCCCTGGCACAGCCCTTCATCCCCTTCTCACACTCCACGTCCTCTACTGTTGATCCTGTTGGCTGTCTATTGTTGGAGTCTCCTGACAACAAAGCCTGCAGAGGACAAAGATGCTGGTCTTCTGTGTGTCCTGAAATATCTCAAGTGTTGAGAGAAAATGCCTAACACACAATAGGTTCTTAATAAGTGTTATTCATTGAGTAAATTAATCACCATTCCAATGAATGGAATACATTTAATGGTTACGTGCACAGGGCTACAGGCCTTCTTATCTCCATCTACTGACATCGTCAGATTCTGCGGCCCAAATGAAGTGCCACTGGTTGTGCAGGCAGAGAAGAGCCACTGGCGCTCCATTATTACCTTACTGGCCCTGCACAACTTCCCATGGGCATGCAGAGCAAAGAAAGTCTGTATTAGATCAGATGCAATCATGTACGTTCTGTAATATAAAATAGTAAAAATATTAAAAATGTACCAGTAAAAAGTAGTAGAATCAGAGTTCAAACCTAGCTCATTTTTGTTTTAATGGTAAGAGCCAAGTTTTCCTGATCAACTAACAATTTATTAAATTCCAGAATGAAAAATGAGAAAATCATAACTTAAGATCTTAGTAATGTCTGTGAACTGTTGTTTAGTTAATTTAGGTTGGCAGACACTATGAAATAATTGGAATCATTTTTTTTGTTGTTACTTTCAAATTAATCAAAGTTTTTTTTTTTTCCTTTGTGTTTTTAATATTTCACTCTGGTTCATTGTTAAATTGTAATACCCCTCCTTCTATCTAGTAGAGTTGGTTCTCCCTTAGTTGTGGAAATAACCTAGAGACTCTTATTTGCTCGTGAAATATTTGAGTCGCTATTTACAGGGCCTATGCAAATCCTTTCCCCACTTTTAAAAGGTGTATTTTTAAGCCCTCTCTTTTCTCTTATGAGAACACCAGCAAGCAGATACACTTCTTTTTCAGTCACATTCCCAAAGGACTTTTGGTCTTTTTTTTTCATTTGTTTTCCAATTATATGCACAAAAGAAAAGGGCAAAGAAGAGGAAGGGAGCTGCACAATGAAATTGAGTGTATTAACCTCATCCGAACCTGCCTGCTGCTTGGAGAGAGGAGAGTGCTCACTACGTAGCCCTCGGCCCCCAAGACGTTTTATAACTCCCAGAAGTAAAATTGGACTAGAGTTATGATAGGGACTAATTATCCTTAGGATTATTGTGAAATTCCACATGCCTTTGTCTTTGTTCTGGCTCTTAACAACTGGTTTGTGGTGGGGATATTCAGATGTCAGACAGAATCGTGTGAATTTTTCAAAGAAAAAAAAGTCATAAAATTACAAAACATTTCAAGAATCATTTTGGCTCTGTTGCCCTTTATTAATGGGCTCTTCTCTTTTCTCCTTCCATCATTTAGCTCCTTGAAAATTACTAGCCTAAAAGAGCATAACATTCTGATTATGGGAAAAACAGAGGTAACCCTGATGATATGTAAATTAAATATTATTGCCACTGGGCACCCTGCTACATGGTATGGACCCTCGGTGGCAGATGAGCCCACTCTGACCCTCAGGCAAGGAGAGAGATGTGGCCAGCAGCCCTCCTTAGCGACTGCAGATCATTTGTTAATGCAACAAAAACAAGAAAACCAAAGACAGTCTTAGAAAGATCTCTTATGATAACTTCCATACAAACCAGAGAGAAGTTTGTGGGTTGGGGCTTTTTCCAAGGAAGGTGGTATTTGTGTTTGTTTTCTAAGTCTCTCTGACCAAACAAGAACAGGAGATGAATATAGGTACTAATTTTTTTCAGTTACTAAAAATTCAAGTAACAGTATTTCTAGGTATACAGAAGCAAACCAAAATGGACTCTGATGCCTGTAATTGGGATGACAAGTTTGATCTACTTGTCCTGCATCTTGTCTTATTCTTCCTCCAGGAAGTCCATTATGTATATGTCAACCTCTGTCTTTGAACTAGCACATAAGTTCTTTTTGGTTATGTGGCTTTTTGTTGTTACTGTTTTTAAAGAAGATACAACTAAAAAATAAGCTATTTTTTTTTTTTTCTGATCTGGTTCACTCATGAAGAAATCAAATAGAGTCTGTGTTAAACTCCCACATTTTTGTCCCCAAACTTTCTCTTTCTACACGGAGGCCCCACTTACCTCAACAACTAGCTCTACCTCAAGTAATTAAGTATCATCATCATCTATCTCCCAAAGGAATCTTATAGGAATAGGGAATTCTGTGAGGTTTTTTTTGGCCTTCATGACCCTAAAATTGCTGAACCCCTAATGGTGAAATTGTGGGTGCTTCTAGACATGGGAAGCTGTGAGGTGTGGGAGTTTAGCCAAACACCTTCCTAGTAGATTCAAGCCAGCCTTCCTCACAGGCTGGTCCTAAAGTCATGTTGACTTAAATATATTCCCCATCAAAGGAAAAAAAAATCTCTCACTCTGTCCCGTATCTGGACTTCTGATCTTCTTCCTTGCAGGTACACATGTAGTTAGTGTCCAAAATACTACAGCACATTTTTTTTTCAGTGAACCTAATGTATAACAACAAAAAAATTCGCTACCTCTCATTTTACAGTGGCCCAAAGTTGGGAATAAAGATCACTAGCATTTTCACAGGACGTGATTAGATCAAACAGTGCGCAAATATGAAATTTTAATACAGATGCTCCCTGCCGACGGTGGACCGTGCGGCGTTACTAGCAGGAGAAGCTAGATGCCTCCGAAAGGCGCTGATAAAACAAAATCTTGTAATACCCTCAAAATTGTTCCTATTTTCTGTGGGCTATTGAACAAACTAACTGATGTGAATCTAGAATTCACTATGTATACAGGATTTTAGATTTGATCTTTCAAAGAAAAGATTATTTGAAGGGCAGAAAACTATGTGTAAATGGGGAGGTTGGCTCCTGGAAAATACTCAGTTAATGGCATAGGTGGAAAAAGTGTTTGTTGAAAGATCAAAAGGAGGAGAGTTTTCAGGCAAGCTTGAGGGTGCAAGGGATCTCTCCCGCTGAGGGAAGCAGCAGTGAGCCAGGAGGAAGCTTACGATAAATAGAAGTGGTTCTGCGACTCGCAAGGCTGGTAGGAAACTCAAAGACCAGCAGGTGGAGGGAGGTGTTCTGTATTGGCTCAGATCATCCATGTCTAGAGCAAGCTCTCCTGCTTTAATATGCATAAGAATTTTCTAGGGTGCTTGACAAAATAGCCTTGGTTTTGTCCTTAGTTAAAATTTTATTCGTTATGCCAGAAGTAGGGCCCAGAAATCTGCACTTAAGAAGTCATCCAGATGATTTCTTTTCTCTTTTTTTAACCACGTTATTGACATGGAATTCACATACCATGGAATTCACCACTTAAGTTGTACAATTCAGTGGTTGTTAGTGTATTCCGAGAGTTTTGTTGCAATCACCACAACCCCCTTTAACTCATTTTCACGCACCCCCGCCCTGGCCCAATAGATCCCTCAATCCCATTAGGAGCCACTCTGAATTTTCCCTGTCCTAGGACCCCGCTATTCTGCTTCCTGTCTCTATAGATTCATCTATTCTGGACATTTTAAATACATGATACTACAGAATAGGTTATCACTTATGACTGGCTTCTTACCCTCCCCATAATATTTTCAAAGATTATTCAATTGTAGTTTATTCAGTTCATGAGCCCAAAACTATTCCCTTTTATAGCAAATAATATTCAGTGACATAGCTGGGTGACATTTTGTTTATCCATTCCCAGTCAAGGGTCCTTTGGACATTTCCACTTTGAGCTGATGTGCTGGGATGAATATCCATGTGCAAAGTTTTGCAGGCACACGTGCTCTTCTTTCTCTTTAGTACATAGCTGGGAGTGATCTCAGTACCTGTCATTTTGCCTCCCTCTTGGAGAAACATCGATGTAAGCAATGATTTGGGGATCAGAAGGCATGAAGAAAACAGATTTGTTGGTTAGCATTAGAAGAGAGAAAAAGATAGTCTTAGAAAATAATGGAACACTAGGCAATGGTGTGAGGTCAACGGCATCAAGTGGCAGGTTAGAAATAACGTTGGAAGATCAGCAAAGCAAAAACTACTTCTAAACGACATAGCAATATAAGAGAGTTGATGAAATTGACAAGATTTGATCTGGATAGCTAGTTTCTGACTGAGGATACAAGAAGGCTGGCGCTCTGTCACTTTCCTAAGTCAAGTTTATTAAGATTTAAGTATGTATAGCAAAATGTACAGTTCTATGGATTTTGATTCATATTCATTTGAAGGAATGTAAATTATGGCTGTGATGGGGTGATCATAGAATAAAGTGGTTAGATCCAAGATTGCTTCTTGCAACTCCACAGACATCAACAATTAGGAACACCTGATTGAGTAATAATAGAAAAATAAAGAAAGATACTGTGTCAAGTCTGTGGGATGGAGCTTTATGCAGTCCTCAAAAGCCATGGTTGTGAAAAATATTAGCTGATATGAGAAAATGCTAATGACCTGGTTTTACTTAAGTGAAGGTAAAATATTTCCATGCAGTAAAAGTTTAATATTTCTTTCTCCTAAATCTAACTGATGTCTTCCCTACCAGTGAATACACTCTTACCCTCCACTGAGGTACTGAACGGCTTTAGTCTTGGCAGTTTGAACTCCATGCAGCATAGCCAATCCTTCCCAACCCTATCCATTTAAGTATATAACTACTAAAACGATCAACCCCCCATGAGCATTCAGCTATGTTATGGTTTAGATGAGATGTTCCCCAAAAGCTATGTGTGAGGCAATACAAGATAGTTAAGAGATGAGGCGATTGGGTTATGACAGCTTCAGCCTACTCAGCATGTTCATCCACTTGAATGGATTAACTGGATGGTCACAAAGGAAGGTAGAATGTGGCTGGAGGAAATTGGTTATTGAGGACATGCCTTTAGGGTTTATGTTTTGTTCCTGGTGAGCAGAGCCTTGTCTCTCTGCTTCCTGACAGCCATGTCCTGAGCTGCTTTCCCCCTCCACACTCTTCCACCATGATGCTCTGCCTTCCCTGGGTCTCAGAGCAATGGAATCGCTATCTATGGACTGAGGCCTCTGGAACTGTGAGTCAAATAAACTTTCACTCCTCTAAAATTGTTCTTGTCAGATGTTTGGTCACAGAGGCAACAGAACTGACTAAAACAGGCTCCTAAGTATTTAGAACCCACTTCCTCCAGTGTAGACCGGGTTTTCTCTGGGACCACTTAATAGTTCCCTGCAGGATGCTCTGAGGATGGCAGCCCGTTCTGGTCCCTGTTCAGTCAGTTCTCATGCAGACTTTGTCAAACCCTCAGGGACCTCCTGTTGCTCTGGTGATGACCATGCACATTTAAAACCTGGGCTACAGTGCTCCTGCACAGCCTGGCTGCTTTCTGCATTACACACACGGTCCACTCCCACCCTTCCGCCTGCTTCCTGCTCTAGTGCCATGAGCCTCCTGTCGGGGACTTTCCACATTCTATTTCTTCTGTCTTGAATATTCTTTATCACAGGACAAGTACAGGTGGTTCCCGACTCCAGATGTTGGGTTCAACTCACGAGCTTGTGACTTTGTGATGGTGCAGAAGTGACGCACATTCAGGAGAAACCACGCCTCAAATTTAGACATTTGGTCCTCTATGGGCCAGGGACAGGTGCTATGGTACTCTGGATGCAGAGCCGTCATCGAGCAGCGTTCCCAGTCAGCCAGGAAGTGAGGAGAGTGACCGACCAGTACTCCACAGGGTACTGTGTTGCCAACTGGAGCGTCAGTGGGTCAGGGGTACTGGACACATCTTTGCCTTATATCATCAACTCAGGGTGGATTTACTGGAACATCAACCCCATGTAAGTTGAGAAGCAGCTGAACTTCCATCTCAAATCTCACCCTAATCATGGCTTCTTCAGGGAAGTCTTCCCCCAGGCCCAGCCTCGGGCTGAAGTCAGATTCTTTAATTTTGAGCTTACATAGATGGGGCTTCTTTCACTCAGAGTTCACGTAACAAATCGCAAAGATACATAGGAATTGGGGGATTGCCTGTTTATTTATTTATTTATTTATTTAATTTTTTTATTGTTGGTTGTTCAAAATATTACATAGTTCTTGATATATCATATTTCACACTTTGATGTCCATCTACCTGACTCTATACCTGGAAGAGTCTGCTCACTGCTCTCTTTTGCCAGCTTGGCCCCTTCTTACCTTCTGCTTTCTCCAGTTCCTTTGCGTACCTCCCCCTGTCCCCACCCACCCCTCCAGCTCTAACAGAGGAGAAGTAGAATTTTGGCAACTCCTAACTCTCTGTGTTTAATTTTTTAAATTTTTTTGTTAGGATTTTCTATAGTAATCAAGTATAACGTGAAAAAACCAGTGAGGACAGACACGTTTTTTCAGTCCTAGAAAAAAATATGTGAAAAATACTTGAAAAGCGTTTACATAAAAATTTAAGTTATTTTCAAAACAGAAGGGGAAATATTTGCTTTAGAATAATATGTTTTTGCATTTATTTTTCCAATTTAAAATAGAGAAGAGCCTCACATGGTAGCAAACTAGGAATTAGATGAGTGAATGAGAAGGAATAAGGAAATTTATTAGGAATATTTTTTTAAATACCCATAAAAAACTTGTAAAAGTCCTTCTCCTAGCTTCTTGAAATGTCAAAAAGTCTTTTAATATACCACTTATGTCAAATTTTTGTCATTCAGAGTTGTTATTTATGTAACTTAAGTTTTTTCTCCTTATTGATTGACAGATTTTGCGTTCTGGCATAGGTGTCCCTAAACACAATGTCCCTAAACTGGGTTTAATAAAAGGAGACCTTTTACTACATCAAGAATATCAACATTTTCAGCCAATTATACTTCTTTATTTAAAAATATTTTACATATATACATTTATAATGTAAAACTGGGAAAGTTTATTTCTGGGATGTGTCAAATAAAATGGTAAACATCACTTAAATATATTATCGCTCTTTTTTTCCTTGTACTTACTTACATATGAGTAATATTCATTTTAGAACTTCTATATTGACAATACCATACCAGTAAGAGTATTATTTTTGAAGATAGGAAAAATAGCAATTCCAATGTATGAAGTTAATGTCTGGCTGTACATGACAGAAATTAAATAATGATTTAAACATGGTAGAAGGGCTGGTGTGACATTTTCAATACCAGAAAACATGATTTTTTTTCTATCAGGCATCACCAGGTTTGTGCCCACCTAAGAATGAACACTTTAATGTCAAGGTTTCTTAAGAAAAAAAAAAAGTTGTTTGGGAATCACTGAAATTTTTTGGCAAAGGGGTCATAGAGGGCTTGGGGGTCATGTGATCTCCATTATATCTTCTCAACTCAGTTTTCATGGAAAAAAGCAGCCATCAAAACAGCTACAAGTGATGTGGTTGTGTTCCAAAAAAGTTTTATTTCCAAAAGAAAGTGGTGGGCAGCTAGCCTGCAAACTAACTGGACAGGTCCCAGTCTATTTCATTTCTCCTCCATATTTAGCACATTACATGTAACTTGTGGTTCAAGGTGGCTTCTTAAACTTCAGTCATTACCTTCACTTTCTAAATAAGAAAGAAAGAAAGAAAGAAAAGCATACAGAACTCCTCTCCTTCAGAGTAGTTCCTAGAACATGCTAAAGACCCTACTACATACATCCAGCTGACTAGCACTGGGTCACATGGCTGTACCTAGTTGCCAAGGTGGTTGTTGGGTAATGCAGTTCTTCTAGAAATACAAGTACCCAACTGAAAGGAAAGAATTTTACTACTATTAAAATAGATGGTGAAGAATAATGATATTTTCAGTTGATTGTGGAAATATTGATAATTGTAAATATCCATTTTTACTCTTCTTTCCATATGTAGAATATTCTTTTTCAAAGAGGCAAACCCAAAAATCGAACTTCCTTCAACTTAATTCACTTCTGGCTGATGTGTAGACGTCTATGTAAGATTTGATTCCTTGTGGTCCAGTGATATGTAAGCTAATTTGATCATTATGGCAATGCACACTCTTTTGAAAAAATAAAGGTACAAGACACACACAGAATCATTGGTCCATAGCAATTTTCTAGGTAGCAATAGCAAAGAACAGCTTCTTTACTGCCCTTGTGAACTATGGTTTTACTCTCCAATAGCTTTTTCCTGGTCCATTGTGCTATGTGACCATGTCTGAGATGGGACGTTTGTCCTCGTACTGTGGGCTGCATGCTTCATAGCTGACTCCCGCAATTACTGATTCAGGTTCCTAGGTGTTGCCTTTGTCATTAAACATCCATAAATCTTTGCAGGCCATGTTTGTGGTATCTTTGTCCACATAATTTTCCTCAGAATTGTTGTAGTCATCTGTTTTTTATTTCATCTGTTTTTTTAGGCAGTTCTAGGTACAAGTACTCACATCTGCATGTCTGTTCTTGATGTCCTTTGAAGTGTGGTGACTATCTGTTTATTCGTCTCACCTCTGTGTTCTACCAGTTCTCAAAGAGGTGAGCCACGTCCATCCCCTTCATGACATGTGCTGATCCCTTCTTGTCTTCTCCTCACCTTTCAACTTAATGGGGAGCTTCCTTGAGCCCCTGAAAAAGGGGCATCCTTAATCTGATCGTTGCCACAGGAGCCTCCTGATATCTGGTAGATAAGAGATGTTATCTGCAGGTGGTAGGAGAGGTCTTGAGGCCACAGTCTTACTTTTCTCCATGTGAACCTCATGGCAGCCATTACATTTAAAGTGCAGTTTTTAAAATGTTAAACCTGTTCAAACTCCTGAATGGGGGATTGCCATTGTAAGCAGACAGCACCTTCCATGTTAAAAGTTCTACTTTCATCTCAGCCAGCACGCTGACTAGTTCTACCCTGAAGACTTTGCTGAACACAGCAAGAATGATCCATTGCACGTCAGCTTCTAAATGTTCCCTAAGAGTTCTAACAGTAAAAGTTTCAGTTGGCATGTGGCTTTCCCTACCAGAAAAGCAACAGTGGGTGACTTGACCCCTGGTTTTGCTATGGAGTAACCAAGTCCTCAGCTTTCCAAGCCTGGGTACCCACATCTTCATGACCTCGTGCCTAGAGTAGTCATTGCCATGAACTTTTTAGGTTTGTCACACAACAGCACCCTATTTTTTAAAGTATGGTAAAATGTTCTATTACTATGAAGTAGGTTCAGTTCTGAATGACAGAAATTAATTCTTTATGCAAAGAATATAGAGAGTAGACCCTTGGAGCCGTTTTATTGCTCCATGGAGCCAGAAAGCTGTGCTCTTTCCATCTCTCTCCTTTACTACCATCAGTATTCACTATTCCCTTTATAAAACTCTAGATATCCAAATTCCAAAGAGGAGACCAGCAGCAGAAGAGGGGCTCTGGCCCTCTCTCCCTTCTAGGTCACTTCCCGGAAGTGCAGCACTTAGGCAGAAGCATGTCATTGGCTGAAGTTAGTTGTATGGCTACACCCAGCTCAAATGGAGACTGAGCAGCCCAGTACCCAGGGAGGCATCTGGACCTAAGCAAGAGAAAGAAGGTAAACACTGAGGACAATTAGCAGTCTTGTAAAGACTCCTGTATCTAATATGAAGCAGTTGATGTTACCTTGGATTTTGATTATAGTCTGTGTGCCCGATTTCCCTTAATAAAGTAGCATTCAATATTTATTGGCTCCTTGGGCAAATTTTGAAAATCTGTCTATGGTTGTTTAACCTAAGGATATTGAGTTTGGGGAATTCATTTAAGTGGATTCATTTCTTTTTCAAGTTTTCAATTATCTATCACCTAGCCTAAAGCTTTTTGCAACAAATAATTTAGCGTAGCAAAGTTAAATAGTTTTTAAAAAGTGATAGAATATCACCTAATCACAAATTTATATCTCTCCATCACTCCCAATCATATTTTTATTCTCCCCAAATGCCTAATTCAATAATTTCAGTTTAAGAGGGAAAAATTATTTAACCATTTCCCCAAACACTAGAATCTTTTAAAATTAATGTTGGTTGTTAGCAAAGATCTTCTTTAGCTCAGAAGGTAAATGACCATACATTATTTAGTTTCCATATGGTGAACATAAAGGGAAAATCAGAAATGGGATCATGACTCTCTACTCTAGGAAACCAGAAGTTAAGAGGCTAGGAAAAGTAATAGAATGAAGGGAGGAAAGGTATTTTTGCCCTGGGATGTTTTCCGTGAGAAGTGAGCTGTGTCAGGTGGGCTGATTGGCCCTAATGTGCATCAGAACAGGAACTACCCTCGGTGTGTTCATGTCAGCATGGAGTCACATATCACAGAGCTGAGGCAGGCCAGGTGCACATTAAATGTGGGCTCAAGGAAATAATAAGAGTAACAAGCCACATCTTAGAAATGACTCATTAGAAATGTTGTCATCATTGTATTCTAGAAGGCAGCAGTATGTGTGGGAGAGAGAAAGAGGTTTAAATATTTTTTCATTTTATTTTCAATCATGTTATGAAGGAAGTATAAGATAGTCCACACGTAATCACACGTGAGGTACATTCAGCCTTGGATTTTTTCTCCAACTCAAGTACTAAAGTGCAATTTTTTGGAAGATGTGATTTTTTTCCCTTGACATCAGGTTTAAGGTTGAAGGCGTACTTGAGAAATCTAGAAGCACAGGCTGCTTTTCTTTAATAAATATTTCTAGTATTTCCTCATATGAATTTCACTAAATCTAAAATTTATTTTTGTGTTTTAAACTTGTATTGTTTCTTGGAGAGGTACATTTTCTGTCTTATCATTTGTTTTGCAAGACAAAAATCTTTTAAACGACTTATTTCATATTAAACAAAAAGCTGAATTTTAAAGCAGACTGTTAATTTTCTTTGTCATTGAAGAAGATAAACAGAGACATGCCTCAGCAGTGTCTTCTTGGAAATAGCGACCTCCCGAGCAGGGGAGGGCTTCATTAGATTCTGTGCACACCTGTAGATGATGCTGTAAAGGGTAGGGAGCAGCCTCAAAGTTCTTACAACATCTGTATTTCAATATGACTTTGGAGAAATGGAGTAAATATTATGAAACTTGATCCACTTATGGAAATGTGTTGTCTTTATTTAATATTTCTGGATGTCCTGCATCCCTCGTCACATCTAGCCTTGGGTGGCCACCATGACCCGCTGGCTTCTCTGGAGAGGTGCAGGAATAAGCCATCTAGCAGGGAGAACTTTCCTAGAATGAGAGAAGACATGCAAATGGCTTACTGCACTTAAAAATCACTTCAAGAAAAAGTATGTCCTCTGCTGCGGCTGTCTCAATATTAGGTTTATTTCAGCCAATCTAATAACAGCTAAGGTTCCCTAAATAATAATGTGAAAAAAAATTACTCCAGTGAAGACTTCCTATTAGACGTTGAATTCACAGAATGTATGGTTTCTTTTATTTTGGTCAAAAAATACACTAAATAAACCTTACCTTTTAACTATTTTTAAATTTGAAATTAAGTGGCAATAGTACACATGTCTTATTATTTGTAACCGTCACCACTGTTGATCCTCAGATGTTTTCGTCATCCCAAGTGAAAGCACACTGTGATCAAACACAAAGCTCCTGTTGCCCTCTTCCCAGCTTGTGCTAGCTGCCTTTCTACTTTCTCTTTTCTATCAATTTGACTACTCTACATAATTTGCATAAGTAGAATCATAGATTTTTTTGGTCCCTCTGTGTCCCGCTTATTCCATTTGTCATCTTGTCATTAAGATTTATCCATATTTGGCATGTATGAGAATTCCATTCCTTTTTATGGCTGAATAATATTTCATTATCTGTGTATATCACATATTGCTCATTTTATATTTCACTGCCAATGGATATTTGGGTTGATTCTGCCTTTTGGATATTGTGAATAATGCATGTACAAATGGCATTCAGATATATATTTGAGATCTTGATTTTAGATCTTTGCATGTCCACTCGGAAGTGGAACTTCTGGATCACATGGGAATTCCATTTTGGTTTTTTTGAAGGACCATCTCACCATTTCCAATGGCACCTGTACTATTTTACCTTCCCATCAGCATTGGGTTCAAATTTCTTCACGTCCTCACTGACAGTTACTGCTTCCAGGGGTTTTTACTTTCGGTGGGGAGAAGTTTGTTTGGTTGATTGTATTTTTCTATGATAGCACCCTAATGGTTGTAAAGTGACTGAACTAATTTTCTTTTATGGACTACTGAGATATGTCGAAGTAAATGCCTCTTGTCACCTCTTAGTTCCTTTCCTTTTCAGAAATGAGACCATTTTACCAAGTTCTTTGAGTGCAGGGACAATATCCATTGTCTTGCTTACTACTGGTTTCCAAATTCTAATATCCTATGTGCTTAATAAGGGGTGAATTATGCATCAATAACAAATGGAAAGAACAAAGTGAATGAGTGAGCATAGGGACTCATGCATCTAGGATCCCAGTACAAATAATGGCTATTTTTTTTTTCATTTTTGATGAGGCAAACTGGAAATTTCTAGGAACCTAAGACACCTAAAGATGTTGCAAAGAATTTTGTCACATATTTCTACTTAATAACACACAGTGGTAAGCACTGTTCTTCACTGTGTGCTAGGAACTGTGCTAAGCACTCACTCACGCCTCTCCCTACTCATACTCATAATCCCACCCTCAGGTAGCCGTTACCATTGTGCCGTGAGCAGCCTCAAGTTAAGTGTCCTGCCCCAGAACACTCAGCTCCCCAGAGCCAAAGTGGGGACTTGATCCCTACTCTGACTGCACACACTGTGTCAGGACCCAGTTTGTGATGTTGCTCATTAGAATGTCTGCATTTAGCTGGTGTTTTCTTAATTCCTTCAGGTTACATTGTAATCAGTGCTTTAAATGACCCACAAAACATTCTTACATTGAAAATTTATCAAACTCAGTAGCTCAGATTGGGAAAGAAGAGCTGAAAAATCAGATTAGCTCCATTTTGGAAACCTCTCAAGACAAAGGGAAGTAGTCCTGCCTTCATTTAGTGGGTGTCTGAAGTCCATAGTGATGAATATGGATGACATTTCCAGCTATTGACTTTTCTTTGTGTTGTTTACAGGGTCAAGGGACTTATGATAGCTACAAACTTTAAAATGTCTGTTCTGTGAGTAGTGGGGCTTTAGTGAAAGCAGTTTCCCCTCCAAAGCCCTTCCCTTATCGTCTCAGTAAGAAGGAAGACTTGAAGTCCTCATTGGGTGCCCTCTTTAGGGGTGAGGAATTAAAAGCTGTCTTGAAAAGGCAAACTAGGAAAGACCCTCCAGGAAGGTCCACACTTCCAGCCCTTTTTAGCCTTTGACACCTTAGCAGGAATTATTCAGAAAGCAGAGGGTCCTGGGAGAATCAACTGTAAGAACAATATCTGATTGTTAGTATTCCAGAATAAGATGGAGCTTAGGAAAAATAAATATATATATTTAGAGACTTTTTTTACACACACACAAAGGAAAATGAACGTACTGGGGACAAAGATAATGAAGAGTTAGGTTGAGCACGTGGAGAACATGTCTCATCTTTTCCTTATTTTCCTTCAGTATTCTCCCGCACAGATAATGGATTTCCAAGTTGAGATGGGAAAACAGGTATCAGAGAGAAGAGCCTGGCATCCGAACCAGGAGAGAGGAGGAGGAGAGCCTCTAACTGCCCGGAAGAGCGGCTGGGGGCGAGGCAGGGAGGGCAGGGATGGACACTGCACCAGCTGCGAAGGAGAAACCTGGATTTTCTGTGAACTCAACAAGTAGAATAGCTGGAAGTGGTGGTCACACGTTCAGAGTCCCCACAGCACCCAGGTCAGGGAACACCCAGCGCTCAGGGTCCAGGCACAACAGAAGGTCTCTCAGCTGCACACCTGCCATGGCACAGAGGACGATATGGAGCATTTTTAAAGGGACAGAGGGCAGAATCCAGTAAACCACATGCTTGTATAAACCTGACTTTCATTTATAGAAAAGTTGCAATATTGATTATCAAACTGATTATCAGCACTTAGTAATTAATGAAGTGATCAAGAGTTTCACCTAAGAACAAAACATTCCTAAAGTATTTTTTATAGGACTAAAAATAAGACCAAGTGACTTTCAGTGACAAGTGAATGTCACCATTGGAAAACTGCTACATTACAGGGCTGGCCGGCGGGGGTGCAATGACTCCCTCAGTGCTCTCAGGGCAAGCTGGATGAGGAGGGGTAGAGGGCATCATGTTGACTTGACTTTCAGCAAGACCTCTGGCAGAACATCCAACAGCCAGGTGGGAAGTTGCACTCTAAGTCTCACTAGTTTTTTATTCAGGAGGTAGTTTTGACCCTAAATTAAATAGATACAGAGACAGAGGCAAGCTGAGGGACTATGTTGTTCCTACAAAATAAGGGCACCATGGCTCATCTGCCTCTGCTTCTGTCCACCTCTAAAACATGGGGGAAAATAAACTAGGAACAGGTGGAGGGAAAAGGTATGCTTTCTGATGACCATTGTCCAGCTGATTTGGAGGGTGAGGTGTGTGTATGTACCCCATTGCACCCTCCACCACCACCACGGATAACCATCAATGTGAGCTTTTTAACATGAAGTTAAGTGAACTGCAAGAATTTTAAAATGTCTATTTTTATGCAATAATAGTAAAAATGGTCTCTGAAGCTAGTTCCACCAGAAGGAGGGCTCCCAGACTTTGTAAGCAGCTGCTTGGGTGTCCGTAATCCGGGATTGCAAATCCTGACCTCACGTCTGGGTGTGAGCAGGTGGCCCCTGCTGCTCGAGAGGAGGTGCAGAGGGCAGAAGCCTGGCTCCATGAGGCCTCCAAACTCAACCTCGCTAAGCTCCAGACCCCACCCTTGACCTGTGGTTCTTCTTTAGTATCGGGGATCGTTTTCCTTTATTCAGTAGCTTGGATCTCCTTGACGTTTTCCAAGAACATCCTCCCTCAGAAGTGACTGGTCAGTGGCCTCCTTGTCCCAGGTCATCCGCCAGCGTCAGCTGGCTTGGCTGGGCTCCTGAGGTTGGCATGTTTTGGAAAGCTCCTTTCTAAGGTCTGCTGTGAAATGTGATTTGGGTGATAGTTAACATGGAAATTCACTAAGAAAGGAGAAAAATGTATTTGCCTCAAGCTTCATATGTGTCTGCAGGGTACAAAGGCTGCTAAAATGTAACGTTCAGGTGACCTTAGCCTCCATTCGTGGATGGAGCTGTGTGTGGGGGGAAACCTGTCAGCACAGCCTCCTGGACAGAACAGGACAAAGGTTAAAAGAGGTCAAAACAGTCCTAGTACAATGATGACTGATGCAAGTTTTCATTTATGTATGTGTTTTGGTGGGGTTTTCTTAATCAGATTTCCATGGACAGGGAGATTTGAGAAATGGGGCTTAAAAGCATCCAGGACTCCTCAGAACTTTTAATATTCAAAAGGGCCAGTGACACAGTTCTCCAGATTTATTAAACTCTTATGGACACCTTGAGGCCATAGTGCGCCTTTCACATCGGGAAACTGATCAAGGAAGTAAAGCAGCAGCCTGGGGAGACAGGCCGCCAAGGCGAAGACGGGAGTTCTTGTATGCCACAACATAAAGTTCTGGCTGTAGAGAAACAAGAAGGAGTGCTGGTGACCAGGGAGAACGTCCATTGAAAGGCCACACAATCGGATCAACGGGTGAGTCACTTTATTTGTGTGAAGGGTGCATGCCAGGAGGAAATCACTGTCAAAAAAAAAAATCACTGGCATTAACATGTAGGATCAACCGCAGAGGAATCAGGTGACCTGGGCAGCTAGGAAAGAATGGAAAAGCAAGTGTGAGGTCGCAAGGTGTCTTGTGATACATATATATAGTTTTACTTAATATCTTCATTCACATATTTATTTCTGTTGTGATAAAGCAAAATCGGACACTTAAGTCATAATGAAGAAGCACAAAAACTCACAAAATATCTTCAGTATAGATAGAATCAAACTAAATTAAGCAAAATGACACAAAATGTAAGTGATTAAGCACTCTGAATTTGCTTGCAAGATGTCTACAGCAAAAGTGTTCTTTCCAACAATTTTCTGTAGTAAAAGGCACAAACTAGTGTTAAAAGTGATAGGAAGTCTTACTAATTTTTTTGAAATATTTTACTCATTCACTTTGTGTAAATTACCTAGTAATTATAACTGAATTAGAAATAATCATATTGGGAGGCTTTCTTAATTTTTAAATTTTTTCAAAATAAATTGTTAATATGTTTAACTGAGTCTATATTAGTAGAGACCTGAGTGCAAATATTCATTTACTAATCTGTATAAGTAATCCCATAACTAAAAGAAATATTGGCTGATTTTTAGCAACTAGAAAATGGTAGAATGTAGGCAGACCGGTGACTAGCAGACCAGTGACTACAGTACAGATATAACTGTAAGCACAGATAATAATACTTGCTTCTGACGTCATCTGTCTAGGGATGTGTACCTGAGATAGCAGAGGCAGATCTAGGCTCTTCACATTAAGGCTGGCTTGGGTCTGAGACTTGGTTGCTCTATGTAAGTCAAAGCTGAGTGAAGGCCCCATGGGGCCATGTTGGTAAATTCCCTAACTGTGGTTCCTAAAAATTGTCTTCATATCCACAGGCCATCATCCAACTTATTTTTAACTCTCTAACCAAAGAATAGTAAGCAATAACAATAACAGAGACATATGTTGTAAGCATGCCTGCCATGCATGTCCACTTCACCTGTGCTGACCTGGATGGTGAGGGGTGCACTTCCCAGTGCTCACCCACAAGCGTGCCTATCAACATCCTTAAATACTGGTTATTCCAAATACTCCTTTTCACAGTAATGAAAAAGAATGCTGCAGGTTATTATTCCTCTTCTATGATGAGAACATTGAAGTTTAGAGAATTTCAGCAACTTACCAAGCTTACAGAATGAGTGTTGAGGTGAGAATGTACACTACCTTGTGCTCAGTAGATCCTTAGTTTATATTAGTGGGATTTACTCGGTTTTAGTGGGAGCATGCATTTTAGAGATTGGCTTGTGAGTATGTTCATCAATTCTTGTTCTAGGGTAGGATGCTGTCTTAATTACTAGCATACAAGAAGGGCTCATGCTGAGCTAATGATTCTAACAGAATAACCTAGAAATCTATTATTTTATTGTGGTGCCATCAGCACTAGTAGAAACTTTATTTGATTTCTGTTTTTCTCATTTACGCAACAAATGAAAAGAATAGCCTTAGGAAAGTGATTTGCCTGTCATCTGATCTTTATGAAGAAATTACACATAATTAACTTATTTCATTTTTAGTAAGTTACTAATTAGGTGATTCATTGAGATTCCAAAGGATTAATCTTTTGGCTTCCAGCATGGAAGTAAAAAAGAATCCACTGTCATAGAAAAAACAAAATCATCAGGAGTTCTTGAGCCCCCAAAGAAAATAAATGATTGAACAAAAGAACATCAATGAGAGGCTTTAATCTCTGCATTTAAAGTGAAACAGAGATTGATAAAATCTTATGATCAAAGCAACCAATTTAAAATAGAAATAAATTATTTATTTAGCTAAGGGTGCCGATTTTCTTTGTAATCCTTGTTTTTCTTAGAAATCAAATCCATCTTCTCCATTATGTCATAATATTTTATATCTCATAGCATGGATTTCTCTACTTCTTTATTATTAAATCAAACCTTATTGTTCCCAACATGTAACTTAACATTTAGTATCTAAAGGTCATTGCTATACAAACCCAAGATGGAATATGTAATATTTAGCCATTGCTTCACGTTCATTACACCAGTCCAAGAGGAAGTATAAGATGGTGGCGTGGAGGTTGAGATGAGCTGGCAGTTCAGAATTTCATTTTGCAGAAAGTCTGATTCTACATTGTTTTCCTCAGATTTTCAGCTTGCATTCAGATCAAGGAGCACATAAAAGTTGTGAATCAGGACTGAGTTCAGTTCATTTTGTATGACCTTCCCTTGTTGGGTGAAGAACTTAATTGTAAGAGCTGCCTGTGCAGGCTCTTTTTGAACGCCAGATGGTTTTAATGGTTGGGCTGATGGCTGTAGGGGACACTATTGACGAGTAAGACCTGAGGACCAGGCGGTTTTAGGAACATCCATGGCCCACAGGATGTGCTCATAATTTTTAGCATAGTTTTTCGATGAAAATAAATTATTTGTGATTGTGGAACCGGGTTATTGTGAGCTAATATCAGGCCCCTTGGAGGACTCTATAAAAACCTGTCCAAAGCCATACACTAATTCCCATCTGATTGGTGAGGATACTCACACAGTGTCTTCAGCACGGACGGCCACAGTGGTATGCAGGTTGGCAGCCAGGGACAGCAGAAGCTTAAAATTCTTGGTAAGCCAGGTCCCCAAGGCTCAAGAAAGCTCCCCAGGCAGGTGGAATCTTATCTGTACATGGCCACCTGTGTTCCGCCTCAGCTGCGGGACGCCAAAAGCACACACTGCCATGGCCTGGAATTGCTGGGCTCCATTACTTCAGGAAACACAGTTCTAAGAAGTGGGGGACAGAACCAAATCTTCTCCAGCCTGTTTCACATATCCTGGGATACTGTCTGCCCAATAGACTCTATCGTTATCCTGAGAACCAACCGCAAGCACGCTAGGGAAGAACTGGCTCACCAAAGTCATCTGGGGACCTGTCCTATAGTGGTGTGTGTGTATTTAAGTTAGGGTGTGTAATAAAAAAAAAAAAAAGAAAGGAAGGAAGGAAGAAAATTTAAGACCAGTTTTTAACTAAGACTACCTCCAGAAAGTAAGTTCTATCCATACAAAGGAATAATTCTAAGGCCTGTTATCATCAAAAATGGCATATACATTCTCCTGGAGTCTTCCAAGTCTCCTGTCATTAATTTTTATCTCAGGTGAATGATCTAAGTTTGAACCCTCCATTGTCTATGGAATGGGCTTGGTGTTTGTACTTTCAAACTTTATGCTATATTTAAAACCGGCAGTGGCTCTGGTGATTGTCTAATTGGGGCACTGTAATAAAAGAAAAATAACTAGCCACAAGTATATGTCTCTAGATAATTGACCCCTGACCTTATACAATACAATTTCTAGGGTTTCATGTCAAGAGAACCGGCCTTGGCTAATGACACCTGGCTGGGTGCTGCTGCTCAGTGGCTAATATTGGAATCGTGAGGTTGTCTTTACTCTGGAAATGAGAAATAGTCTACATATGTATTCTTTACCTTCAAGTGAACACACTCCCTGTAATCTCACCTATTACACTCCTTCGGGATGTGTGTTGTGTCTGGTACCTGAATAGATGGCCACCAGGTCCATATGCTTTTCAAATCATTGCCTGGCTTACCAGCTGCTCTCTCTGATCTCATTTCCAAAACAAGATGTTAAGCTCGTTTGGAATTTCCCCACATACTGCAGGCACCAATTTTAAAACTAACTCTAGTGTGATTTCCGTGCAGAGGTTGATACAACTTGGAATTTTCAATCTATTGCTTTTCTTCACTGTAAAAATTCACAGAATCAAATAAGATTAGGGTGATTGTCTTCCTTGCCTCTCACCAGCAAGGGCAATTGACTCTGACTGGTGGGGGAGGAGCTGGGGGAACAACCAGATAAAGGACATAAAGAGAAACAGTGCTCTTTATTTTATTGTTAAGTAAATGCCCTTTTGATTGTTAATAAATCAAAAAGAAGAGATTTTATGACACATTTAACTGTTAGAATTTAAGGAGTATATGATTAAAATCTATTAGCTCACTCTACTCCTTTTCAAAATTTTAACAGTAAAGTTTCAAACTGGAAATGTTACAAAAATAACCAAAGCATCCTCATCCTCATACAGATGTTCTCCATAGGAAACAGCATTTTAAATTAACTTTTCAGCTAAAGCAAGAAGAACACTATACAATTTCATTTTCACTGAATATGAGCCAAATGACCAGCAATCATTCATGTTTGCTACATGGACATAAACGTGTGTAGATATTTGGCAAATGTGGAGGACACAGGCCACACCCTCAAAGTGGCAGCAGGGAGTAGTGCCTGAGTGTGCTCACATTGGCCCTCCGTGCTTCTGGATCCTTTGAATCTCATGTACTGCTTGTTTAATTAAAACTTAATAAGGAAAATCATCTTACTCAAATTATATATTTTAATGTCCCCACCAAGAAGCATGAAGTGCTTCCCATGCACACTCCCATCACCATCGAAACGCCTGCTTGATAAATGATGAACTTGCAGGGAAGCAGTTGTTATCCGAAACAAAATCTTTTGTGTATTCAGAAAGTTAGCTGAGCTTTATCAAAACTTCAAAATGCAGTGATCCTCATTTAATGGGTTTCTTTGGAAGTTTTAGATATTTTTTAAGAGCCAAGACTAGGTCCAATAAATGTGACTTGTAAACTCTCAAAATAAATTTGCCCATTTTGAGAATAGTTCAGAGAAGCCAGTGAACTGGCCAGAGTTCCTGGTGGGTGGCAGGGCTCTCGTCTGAACTCAGGTCAGTCTAGTTTCTCTCCGTGGGATACAGTGCCCCTCACAGTGCAGTGAGCAGCTGACTACCAGGGCCTGCCCCTCTGCCAGCGCCCCTCTCCCACCACGTCACAAGACACACTCTGAGTCTCCTTGTTCAGTCTCCCTTTGCCTGATACGTGCTTTCCTGACCCTCACTCATATCGTGGGTAGAGTAGTGACTTTTACCCAAGGTACTGAAAGCAGTTCTGGGGGCCCCATTATGTTTAAATCTCACATGTTTTGGGTAAAAGGGCAACTTCTCTTACCTCTAAGTTCAGGAGGATGTGCTCAGTGGAGTCTCCACAGAAGGCAGTGTCCCTTTGGTGTACACTGAAGGGGAGAAACATTTTAGGACAAAAAAAAAAAAATGTATGCTTTATGTAAAATGTCACACTTCTGAATCATGTTACACACACACACACACACTCTCACCTGGATTTATCCTGTACTTGGCTCTTTTGTGGTTTTAGTCTTCCTACTCTGTAGGAAAACTCTGTCCACATCCTTCCTCTGGTTGAGCATGACCAGGTTCCCGCCTGCTGCTACCTCAGACACCAAGCATTCATCTTAGTGTGTGGCCTCCGTCAACGATTCACCACATCGCATTTTTAGCACTTGCTGAGGTGGGAGCCACTTGCCAACTACTAGCCATCAAAGATCCCGCTGAAGGCTGGCTGGCATGTCATTTTAAGTCACTTCACTTATGCTGTCATTGTGATGAACAACAGCAATCATTCATCTCCTTTCCAATGCATGAATGTGGATAAAGTTTAAGCGATCATTTCACACTATATTCCAATGCTTCCTCCACATTATTAAGAGTCAAGCTGTGGTATAATCAGTCCCTTTTCTGTGTGCAGGTGCCTTTGGCCCCATAGAATGGCCTCCCACTTACCAGCTGAAGTTGCTCAGTTGCCTCACCTTCTAGACCTTTGTCTTCTCAAATCCTCACCGTCACCATTAGATACCCTGCCCTCTGTTTGCATGGGAATCTGTTCTATCTTCTGTTGACACATTTATTACATGGCTCTGAACTCTTTTAGATGTGCCTGTCCCTTCCAACATAGTGAACACACTGTTCTAGTTTCTGGAGAAAATACCTGCTCCATCGCAGTTAGGCAAAAAGAGTAGAACCAACGAATGGGTAGAAAGTGCAACTGTCAGAGAAGTTGCATGAATTGCTTATGAACTGTCAGAGCTGCATAGGTTAAAGTCGATATGATGAAGTTATTCAGGAGCCTAAGGTCCTGCAATCCAGAGAACATCTGATACCAGCTCAGGCAGTTACTGATGATATCTTTGTTTTAGTATATAATACCTATTTCAAACCCAACCAGGTCCTCATCTAGACTAACACATACAAACACACACACACACACACACACACACACACACAACTACCACCAATGACATCACATCTAAGAAAATTTGATTCATCCAAAACATTTATAAAATGTATGCATTAAGACTATCATACTCCAGGTCGCTATAAATCAGCATAGACTGGGTGACTTGAATAACAAACATTGATTTCTCAAACTCCCGGTGATGAGCCAGGCACAGTGGTGCACGCCTGTAATCCCAGCAGCTCCAGAAACTGAGGCAGGAGGATTATGGGTTCAAAGCCAGCCTCAGCAACAGCAAGGTGCTAAGCAAGTCAGTGAGACCCTGTCTCTAAATAAAACACAAAATAAGGCTGAGGATGTGGCTCAGTGGTTGAGTGCCCCTGAATTCAATCCCTGGTACTCACCCCCACCCCCCCAAAAAAAAGTCCTGGATAAGAGAAATCTGAAGTCAGGGAGCCAGCATGGTAGAGTTCTTGTGACTGAGAGAGGGAAGTCTGGTGTTCCATCATGAGGGTCCCCTACAATGGCCTAATTACCTCCTAATGCCTCCATCTCCAAATATCATCAAGTTGGGGATTAGGGTTTCAACATCTGAATTAGCAGGGAGAGGGGACACAAATTTTCAGTCCCTAGCAAGAGCAGAATGTAAATAAGTAAACATGCCAAACTTGGTACTCATGGAGGTTTTATTGAACGTGATTTACAGATTTCTTTAGTTTTGTTTGCACAAAGAGAAACTATCTGTAAATAAATGTAGGCTATAGAAATATTTGTTCATGATCTATCATTTCTCCTTAGTGGTAATAATGTTACATCATATCTATGTTATTTTTTGTCCTTTTCAAGGTAATTTCACATACATTATCTTATCTTGAAACCACCAGCCAGCTTAATGTCAGAAACGTTTCCAAGCGTATATTCGTATTTAGTTTTTAAAAGAAGATTCTATCCTTAGATGTGGTTACACATGAAACATATATTTACTTCGGCACACCAACTCAGTGAAACCCATAGCAATTTCAATTGTGCTCATCCAAGGGCAAAATTAGGTTTTAGGATTTAACCCAGGTGGTATAATAAAATATAAATAACTTATTTACCTGAGAGCAACAGGAACAAAAAGAGACAATCTAAAATACAAGTCACTACAGAGCAATAATGAGATGTGACCCTGAAAATATCAATGTATGTTGACCCTCAGAAATGAAATAATAACTAAGAAAGTAAAGGAAAAGCAAAACAAACCAGCTAAGGGTACTCCCAAAATTGAGAAATATTCTATGAATTAAAAAGCTACTACCCCGCATCCATTCATTCATCTGCCCACCTATTGACTATCTCTCCATCATGTGTCTTTTTAATCTATCTATGTTTGTCTAACTTTTTCCACTGGGAATAACATTTCTTATGTCAATAATACATATCTGCCACCCATTCTAATCTGTGGGAGCCACATGCATCTTTGATTGTGCCATTGATTAGCATTGCCAAACCTTGAACAGAGATTAGACAATCAATATACATTTGTTGAATGCCCTTGAACTTTTAAGCCAGGGTAAAATTGTGCCAGCTATACACTCATATATTGTCTCCTAAATGCTAAAGAGTTCAACTAAAGAAAAAAAAAAAAGGTAAAATAGACTGCTTTCTTTACTGTCAGACTAACAGCAAAATAGAGCCTTCCTTGTTTTTCTAATAGGAAATGCAATTATCCCAACAATAATCTTAGTTGGATGCTCAATATATTATTCATAACATGTAATTATAATGAGCAGCTTAACTTTTTAAAGAAGATGTAGTGATATTAGCAGCCAGAGTGAAATTGACCATTTTCCCCCATAAAGCTCTGTGTCTTCCCCAGGCGGTAAGATACAGCCTTGCAAGTGGAACATGTGGATAAAAAGACAAATTGCCTACTATCTCAGAGCCTCATTTTAATATTCAATTTTACTTTGGGCATGTCCTGATACACTAGAGAAAGTCTTTATTTACTTTTATTTCCTAGCATTCATTTTGTTGCTCTGAAATATAAGTACTTTACTAAGTGTTAAATTGGTTCTAATATTGTGAATATCAAGTTTTACTTTTATAAATGAGTTTGTGGAGCCAAAGTCACTCTGTGCCACAATGATAATGCTGATTTTGAACCTGATTCTTCCTTTTCTTAGCCAGTCGTTGGGCAGGTGGCAAGGCATTTCTTCATTTCCATTCTCTAGCTTAAATCTCTCTGCTGTGCATGTGGGTGTGTCCCTGTGTCACTAGGAACACATAAACGGGTCATCCAAGCTGCAGACCTCAATTTTAAACTTTGTATTTCTAAAGTGACTGAATTTAATGATCAGGATCAGTCACCTGGAGGTGAAGGAAAGAGCCCTGTTAATTATTTATCACCTATTACCTGCCACGCAGAGGATCAGATGTGTCTCATGTCCTCTCATGTATGTCAACACTGGTGTTCATATTTTAAAGATGATTTCCTGGTGCTCAGTGAGGTTAAGTGACTTTGCATAGACAGAGCTGGAAAATATCAGTGATGAGACTAAGGTCTGAGACTGTAATTATCCATTTTTCCCACTAAAATACATTGACCACTTAGAACCGACTGTTGCCAGGCGGTGTCCATGCAGAGTCTCCCAGCTCTCACCCTGCCTCGTCACACCTTCTCCCACCTACTGACCATCACACAAAATCCTACCCCCCATAGCTCTGTTACTTTTGCTAAGACTCTAAATGCTATTAAAGTGCAGATGAGATACAGTGAATGAAAGCCTTTAAAGATATGTGAGTCAGTCCTTTTCCTCTTAGGCTGACCAAAAGCTGAGAAATTAAATTGAGCTAGATGATTAGGGAGAGGTAACATTAGGGGGAAAAAAATGTTTGAGAATCAAAAGATGGATCTTAACTGCCTAACAACTTTTCTCTGGACTAAATTGATGCTTTTCAGAGGTGCTTGTGTGGGACTGGCATATTAAGAGAAGTGAATGATCTAAGTGGTGTATGTCAAATGTGCTGTCGGAAGGTCTCTCTACAAAGCTTCATGATGACACTCTTGTAGACACTTGCTTTATAAAGGCTTGTTCACTGTTTGAGCCCATTTTTGCTAATCTGGGTGAAATTAGCTTTCCTTTACTTATTTAAGTGTTACTAAAATGCATTCTTCTATTATTATAGCTAATATTTTTGAAAATTAGGAGAAATTTTATTCTATTAAATCTACATATGGGATCCAAGTACGTCCTACATCTGACTCTTCCATTGATCTCACAATGGGAATTGTCTAGTTGAAAAATGGTCACCTGCAGATCTGGCTCAGTGTCTCCTCTCTGTATATGCTGTGTAGTTTATTATTTTATATCTGTGCACCAATTTAATACTATTTTATTAAATAAAATTTAATTAATTAAATTTTAATTAATTAAATTTATTAAAAATTAATACTATTTTATTAAATTTTCAGGAAAATTACATGTCTTTTTCTAATGTGACATGCTTGCTTTTAGATACATGTTTTGGTGTGTAAATAAAGTTAAATATGTGCTGTGGACTTGTGAGGCATATTTATAATTCATGCTGGAACTTCACAGTGGCATATCTAGATGCAGAACCATCATATTTACATTGAATTATAATGTTGACTAATAACAGTGAGAATTGCTATATTCTGAGTGAATGCCATACTAAATCCACGCTATTTTATCATTCCCACTTTTACTGGTACTCATTTGACAGCAGGAAAAAAAAAAGGTCTGCTTGAATCTGCTTGAATAAGATAGTTTTAAAACTTTATAATTTCATGTAAAAGCTTATATAAATTCCCTTTGTAGTTAATTGACTGAAAATGGAATTCTTCAGTCACACGTGGGTGGTTATAAAATGAATGCCCTCCTATCAACATCTTTGGATCAAATATGTCTCATTTATAAATACTTTCCTTTACATTTTTATTTAGAACTTGTGCAGTGAATGTTGTATATTCAATTAAATAGTGTGCAAAAGGTAGCAGTTTTCACCCAACTGCAAAACTTTACTTTGCTGTGTTCAATGCTCAGCTAACATATGTTTGCTAAAGATAAGGCGTCTATTTAAAATCTGTTCAAAAAAAAGTGGTCAATGATAGTTCATTAAAGGTAATATGTGCTTTTCTGTCTTTTCCTTCAGAAAAGTTACTGTAGATGAACTGCATTCAAATTACCCATCATATTTTGGAATTACACTTAAATTTATAGCTAATTTCCACATTTGAATTCTAGTGGAAAGGAAGGTATCTACTGTAGTGATTGAGCTAGCAAAAGACCTGCAAAGAGAAGGAAGGTTTAAGCATCCTGAATCCTGTCAGAAGTTGTATCCATTTCCACATGCTTAGGCCTAAGGCTAATTAATTAATTAATAGGCTATGAAAAATTAATTGGTTCATTTTCTCACTATTCATTTCAAACTTTGAAAAACAGCTCTAAAACCATCATATTACTAAAAAGGGAGACTAAATTATAAATTTATAAATAGTATTTATAAATAGTATTTCAGACTTATTTTTGCCTATGTCCCGTATTTGAGGATTTCCAAGCATCAAAGCTCATTCATCTTTATTGTCAACCCCCTCCTTTTTTTTTGGCCATGTCCGTCAACTGTTGTCTTTCAGAAAAAATATGGTAGCTGCATACAGGAAAGGATCTATGTAGAAATAAGCTGTGTGGATGTGGAGAAGAGAGAATAAAGGCATATTAAGACTTAAAATTTATTTCATCACAGTACAACTCTAAAACCTTAGGAACTACCACAGTTTATGCCATAATTGTTTAAATATATATATTTTAAGTTGTTGATCGACCTATATTTATTTATATGTGGTGCTGAGAATCAAGCCCAATGCCTCATGTATGCCAGCCAAGTATGCTACTGCTGAGTCCCAGCCCCAGCCCGATATGCCATAAATTTAATAACTCCCAGACTGGAAACTTGATGTTGTCTTTTCCAAACTTATCCTATAGACCTTATTTTCCACTTGCTCCATTAATCCTTTACACCATTGAAGTAACATTCATTGCCTCATTTTTTTTTCCCTCAAATACAGTATTCTTACTCTTTGTTTTACTCACCACTGTCTTTCTAGAAATTATTCATTCTTTTAGGAACAGAAATACATAGTAGTCACTAAAATATAAAAGTGAAGATAGCAATTTCTTACATGGAGGGCCCCGAGTCTAGTGGAGGAAATACGATTTCAGAGGCAAGTCACTGGATAAGGAAGCTGATCTGTCTTGAGATGGAGACGGTCAACAAATGGTTAGTCCATTCTGCAAAACAGAAAGGTATATATTCCACATTGTTGATATCCTTGTTCTCTAGAAATTAAGCCTCATCTTTGTGTGATTTAGGTTTTTCCTGACATTTGTGAGAGCAGAAATTTTTTCTACCAATGAACATTCATTTATTTCCTACAATGCAGTCTTTCAATACAATATAATTGGCATAAGATATGCATTCAATACACAATGTCCTTCATACATCAGACTTAAGGTTGCTTTGATAACCAGACTTGGACAACTCCACAATGAAAACAGAAAACATTGGTCCTTAGTCAATGTGCATGAGCTAAATCCTTTTACAATACCTACAAAATATATTTGATTTATAAAATCAAATATATATGACTTGGTCAATATCATGTCATTTTATGTTAGAAAATCCAATACATGTAACAAATATTTTAATTTTTATTTGGCTTTTTATGTTAATATAAATTGATTTTTTTTACTTATAAAATGGAATGAAAATTTTCAAACATTTGCACCAAATTAAACCAATGAACTTGAGTAATTCATCTTTTGAGTTAGAGGTATCTATTAACTTAGGCTCTGAACCAAAAACTTCAGGTCATTTTCTTCTTTATTTGGTTTGGTCAAAATTATTGTTTTTAATTTACAAAATATTCTTACCATGTAGGAATAATGCATGTCCTACAATATATTGGAAATGGAATATAGTAATTTACTTTTTATTATTTGAGAAATAAATTTGTTTATACACAAGATGTAGAAAATAAAAATATTAAAATGTATAAATCTCACACATACTAGTTCCTAAATATAATAAGCACAGACTATTTCTTCTTTACAGTGTGGACTGAGTCTTATTAATTTTTTTTTTTATTTGCAGCTCCTAGAGTAATCACATATCAATGCACAATTTATGAAAAAAAAGGGGAGTAGGAAGGGAAAAAAGGGGGGAAGTAGTCATTTGAGCAAGATAGGAATTTCATAATCACCACTGTAATAAAGTTTGGATACTGAGAAATTATTTTTAAGCAGTATATTGTGTCTATATTATTATGTATAGGAATGCTCTTGTATAATTCTGTAATTGAACTTATCTCTGTGGAGAACAATGTTCTCTGTGTGTGTGCGTGTGTGTGTATGTGTGTGTGTGTGTGTGTGTGTGTCTACAGTTCTAATTAATAATATACATAAATCACCAAGCAAGCTTACCTTGACTCAGCCTTTTCCAAATCCTGCTTGGGCTCCCTCCTTTTTAAGTCAGTTAATCAGTAACCTGCTCTGATGGGCTAACCTCCAGGCAAGCACCTCAGTGTTCTATCACAAAGAATTATTAAAAGAAAGGCTTCAAAGCTAAATCTGCAGTGGTTCCAAAAAGCAGATAAGGACAGTATAAATCTGATTCCCCAAGACAGGAAGTTCTATAAATTAAGGACAAATAGGCAAGTGAGTAGACAACATGTAATTTAAGGTGAGAATCTTCTTTCAATGGTCATGAATAAATCCCCTTTCAGGACACTGCTTTGTGTTCAGTAAATTAAAATGTGCCAATTTTTCAATGATCAATGACAAATTATTTTGCTTTGAATCAATCACACAAAAAAAAGAATGAATAAATAAAATCAGTAAATGTCATCTGATCTACCTGTTGCTTTAGGTTAACTTTTATATTCACTCCCAGATTGGTCAGCCCTCAGAAATATCTGACAGGGCTCAGGAAAAGCAAGACATTTGAAATATGTCTATAGAAAATGGCAAGATGATGATGATATTGGTTTTGCAAAGAGCAGTTCAGCAAGTGTGCATTTACCGTGTCCGCAGTGACTATAATATAAGTGGAAATAATTTATAAGACTGTACTGTGTTAAGTGTACTTAACCAGCTTTGAGATATGGAAGAGGATTTTGCTTCCATCAGGATTAATAATGTACATTTCATCTAAGTCATAATTTTAATTAACTGCCCTTGTTAAGATAAGTTTTTTCTCCTCTAAACCTGAGCACAGTTAAATGAAATATTAA
The DNA here is from genome assembly GCF_047511675.1 of Marmota flaviventris. Taxonomy (NCBI): domain Eukaryota; kingdom Metazoa; phylum Chordata; class Mammalia; order Rodentia; family Sciuridae; genus Marmota; species Marmota flaviventris. The sequence goes on along the minus strand of NC_092498.1, from coordinate 9,074,135 downwards.
ATAAATGTTTTCATTTTATCCATTCAAGCCAAAGATCTTTGCTTTTAAGAATATTGATAACATTGTGGACTAACTATAGTTTTTAAAAGTTGTTCAGGGGCTTCATGAAGGTAGGCAGGAGCAAATAACTAACTGGATCTACACTTTTTGATATTGACACATTCAAATAGCTTCATTGATTCAAATGCAGTTTCCTTCTTTCAAAAACATGAGACCCTGAGCCATGAAAGAATTCTCATTATTAATTCATTTTGCCTGCTATATTGCCTGTTAGTGAATTATTCTGTTTCAAGGTTAAAAGTATATTTTTTCCACAGGGGAAAAATCCTAAATTAGGAAGCAGGTAAACAGGTAAAATAATAGTTGATTTCCTAGTTTAGTGCCTACAGTAGTCCACATTACCCAGTTTAATGTAATAGATGAAAATATTAATCTGAGATTCTGATATTTACTTAAACTCTCTTATAAGACTGAGTTCTTTGATCATTTTAATCATTCTCCATAGCAATTAGTCCCTCATATAAAGTCACAGACTATAAACCACAATTCCGTATGGCACACAGCATTTTGCAGTTAACATATCATCTGGTTTTAAGAAAGTCTTCTCTCATCTCTGCTATCAAAGCTTTGAGGCACACAAATGGCATCATAGTCCACAGAGTCATATTTATAGTGGGACTGCAAGAAAGAATGGATTTGTGAAGAAATCCTTTACAATGTGCACATGAACTATCGAGCGCTTTTTCATGAAGGAAAATGCAACTTCCTAATTTGAGTTGGTGTTTTAATAAAGTGGAAAGTAGCTTGAATGCGTCTTCTGCATTCACTTAGTAAAACTCTCGGCTCCTCACGGATGCATCTGGAGCAGTATCACTTGAAATGATATCTTGCCTTTCATTTGGATTCTGAACTCTGTCTTCCTGATTGTTACAGTCATGGAATCCTGAGATCTTCAGTGACTGCAATAGCTGATATTCTCTTCAGTTTTTCTGTGTCCATTCAGTACATCCTCATATAAATTCTTTCAGGCAGGCCCTACTATTACTCTTTCTTTGTCTTTCATCATTGCCACACAGCTTTCTGTTGGAGAGCTGGTAAGTGAATTCGCAATCTGACTTCACTCGTAACCATGAAGCTTTCTTTTCCTCCTTTTGAGATGTTTGTCTTCTGTGTTCTAGGAAAAGCTGAACCCGGTTTAAAGCTAGAGTCTTCCCCAGCACAGGACCCATTCTTACCATCTTAGAGCAAGCCTTTAGAAAGCATGTGCCTCACCTGCCCCACATCCCCCGGGGTTTTCACCTACTCATGGGAGTCTCTGCAATATCCATTTCTTTGGGTGATGGAATCTTTTGATCTGGACCCAGGGGCAGCCAGCTCTGAGATCAATAATGTTGTAGTCATTTTTTTTTTTTTTTTTTTTTTTTTACCATTTCTTCCAGTTCAGTGATGCAACAAAATGTTTTTAAATCTTCTGTCCCTAATTAATTAGCTCCTCTTGACTAAATAGATCAGCAAATCTCTGCCTTATTGTCACCATTATTTACTTTCCTGGGCCCAAATCTTGCTTCCTGGTCTTGCTCACAAGAATTTTCCCTCCTGGCACTCTGCGTCTAGCTCACACTTTGTTGTGGTTATTATAATTTCCCCCTTCTAGAACTTCACACTGTTAAGCACTTGCTGGATTTTAAGATATGTGTTTTTGGTCAGAGCTGTGGGAAATGAATTAATAAAGCTTCTACTTTTATTTTAAAGACCCCTGAGAGATACTTAACCAGTTGCCTGCTGTGTAAATGTTATTGAGAACGAAAATCATAAAGTAGATTTACAGCTTCACTTGTGTCCAAACTTTATACACAATAAAAAATAAATAACACTTAGCCCTTGAATCTTTATATCTATGCAAAGGCTTGAGTGTGATGTATGAAATTAGAAATTACAAACTTAATCAAATATTATTGTTTTAAAATTAGAAAACAAAGGGAATCGGGGTAAATATAACTTGAAAGATGGCATTTTCCCCAAAATAAAACTTTGATTTTCAAGAAAGTGCTCTTTTTTTGATAATTTTTTACTCAATGGCTAAATTTTTGCTCTTATAAAAATACATATTTGTGAAGACTTTGAATATCATTGCAACTTTTCCAAATAAACTTGTTTTGGGTGGTGTTATTCTTTTCCTTTTATCCACAAGTAAGCTTTTATCCATCAAATAGATATGTATTTTTGATCAAAATCCCATGTGGTAATCATGTCACCCTTAAATTCCTTCTAAGAAGAATATTCTTATTGCGTGCTCATTTAATAGACATGGCTAAATCATAGTTCATTGTAACATGGTTTACCAATGTTGGGAGAGTTGTAGTTTTGGTGTGTGCAGGATTTATGACAGCTATTTTAATAAATATAAAGGGTGGGTAATGAATATTAATATTAGTCAGTTTAGGGTTTTAACCTTAACACAAAAAATACCTCCACCACCCAAAAAAGCAGTCATGTTTTATTCATCGCAGTGAGATTTCCCTTCTAATAGTCTTATAAAGCAATAAGAGTTTTTTGAATGATGTTGCTCTTCCTGGGCAGGGGTCACCTTAAGCTCTCACCTCTGAAAACTCAGTCAGGGTACCCCTGCTCACAGGTGTGCAGAAGGTCTGATTTGTAACCACCCATTTATTTGATTGATAATGTTGGACTTAGAATTCACAGTGGTTTGCAGAGTATTCTGTCTGGGCAGCACAGTCTGTTTTAAAGGCATCTCACTCATGGTGTCGTCCCTTACCTCACTGGGTCACATTCACACAACTGGCCACCTCCCACACTCCTGGCTAATGAGCATCTCACTCAAAACCAAGCTCTTGATCTTTCTTCATAATCTATTTCAGTCTTTCCTGCCATTGCAAATAGCAACTTGCTGCCCCCAGCAGCTAGACTGTAACCCTCGGAGTTCTCCTGGACTCCCTGTTCCTCTCCAGCCCCCGTCACCCTCTGGCCAGCATCACCTTCTCCACCAGAAGCCAGGTCACCTCAGGTCCTCCTCACCACCTTTCGAGGCCTCCCATTTTACCTCTGGAGAAGTCATGTCCTGAATCATGCTTACAGCCCTACATATTAGGTCCTTGGTCCCTCTCTGCCCACCCTCCTCTCCCCTCCTAGTCTCTGCCTCAGCCACAGGCTTCTCCCAGTCCTACAGGGACAGTGCTGCCCTCTGCCTGCAGTGTTCCTCTTGTTCACCCAGTTACCTGTCTTCTTGAAGAGTTTGCACAAATGTCACCTTCCTGATGACGCCTTCCCTGACTGCCCTAGGTCCAGTAGAAAAAGCTCCTCCCACTGACCCTTCTACTTCCTGTGCCCATCCCCTGACTCATACTTTTGTTATCTTTTCAGATAACTGCTCCCTCTCCTAATTTAAAATGGTCTTGATCTGTTTATTGTCTGACTGATGCAATGGAATGAAAACCTTGAAATCTGGAGAATTTGGTCTCCTTTGCTATCTTTCATATTTTCGGATCCTAAATGAGTGCTTGGCACACAAGATATATTACTATATTGTTTAAAAAAATTGGGGGGGGGGTGGCTAGGGTTGTGGCTCAGAGGAAAAGTGCTCCCTTGCATGAGTGAGGCACAAGGTTCTATACTCAGCACCACATAAAAATCAAATAAAGGTATTGTGTCCACCTACAACTGAAGATTAAATGTTTAAAAAACAAAATTGTGGTTCTTTCCAAATCTCATCATAGCATAACCTTAGATGTACCACTGTTATCCCAAATAGCTCATTTATACATGCCTTAAAACCTCTGACCTAATTTTTTGTAGATGTTCATATATTCAGTAGCCTCTTCATAAACTTCATCTAGGACTCCTTAGCTTTGATCCTAGGTCCTCATCCTCATGACTCAGCAATGAATGATATCTAGTCCATTACTTGGCACATAAATAATAACAATTACTTTTATTAGATTTCCATGTTCTAATATCTACTAAATTGAGCCATGAGATCTTAATTTCTGACTTGTCCATAAATTTGTCCTATGAATTAAATACTTGAAAGTAAGTTTAAAATTCCTTCTCTAACAGTCTGTTGGCCATGCCAGTCCTTGTTGTTAGAGATGTAAGATGTTTATAATATTCTGCTAGTATCTGTAATTGGTATCATTAGATTATTTTCATCCTTAGCTGCTAATTCTGTTCCCTAAATTTTCTCTAATAAGGTAGATGGAGTGTTTTCATTGTTCACATATCCTCAATTTACCAGATTCATTTTTATCAGTAATAGTTCTTTTATTGTGAGCAAAAGGAGAAGGAAAAACTCTCTGTAGATGTCATCCTTTGTTTCTCTTCTGTCTCCACATTCATTGTCAATTTTGTGAAATGAGTGGACATTCCAGTGAATTACCAGTTGCTCCCAAATAAAGAAATCAGCAAAGAGAAGCTTTTTATGCAAAGAACAGCAGAACTCTATGCAAAGTACATAGATGAGGGTAGAGGGGTCAGAGGAGAGAAGTAGTTTCCTTGAAAATTAACAAGGGGCTGGATTCACCTATCAAATAGATTCCCAGCTAAGGGCCAGGGAGCCCCAAAACAAAAAAAGGTCATATAAAATAAAGAAGGGTGTGGGAGGTCTCAGAGGTAAAGACCAGAGATTGTAGGAAAGCAAGGAAATTCAAAACACTAATACTTGTAGTTAGAAAATTTAAAACTAAACTTGAGGAAACCTATTAAGATTAACCATACAAATAAACAAAAACCTCTGGAAGTGTAAAGACTAGAGCTACACAATAAAAATCAATTTGGGAAATAACTAGGACAATGTTCTGCTTTAGGATACAAAATCTTTTTAGATCCTGAAGCAATGTTTTCACCTATTCTGAAAAGTGCCTCAAGCTAACAGAGTCCTTGACTTTTGACAACAATGAATTTACAGGATTTGCCACATGAACATGAATGATTTAATGTTAGGATGATCTATCCAGTTTTGTGTGCATGCTTTGTAGTTTTCATCAGAGTGTTCCAGGATTTGATTTGATCCGGGCATCTTCTTACTTACCCAGGAAGCTCTAGGAGTGCAGCCTTTGCAATTTAACTCTTACTTAATATTGCGTTTGACAATAAACGTGCTTTATTTTCTGACCAACCATGAATTGTCCTAATATGGATTTCATTATTTAGTACATGGTTGCTTATTCTTTTTGTGTACAGTATTTTGTAATAAACTTCCATTGGGGAAGAATACCGCCGTTTCTTTAGGGTCACAGATTCTGTGAGTCCCCAAAACGGGAGAACAATAGGAAAGACTACACTCTGCTCTGTGAGGACCGAGACTCAGCTGGCGTGACTCAGATGGTTAAGGTGGGTAACTGTAAGTCTTAGAGCTATAGCTGGAGTCATCTGGTGGCCCTTCACAACCGTGCTGGGCACCTAGGATGGATTGGTGGAGGGTGTGTCCACCTGGGGCAGTGAGCCAGAGCTCCCACATCCAGGCCAGCCTAGGGTGGTCAGATGGTTTATGTAGCAGTGCAGGCTCCAGGAGTGAGTGTTCTAGGAGAGGAGCAAGCTGCATTATTTCTCACAGGGAGTCACATGATGCGTCCTCCACCACACTCTAGCAGTCATAAGCCACAAACTTCCCCACGTTCCTTGGGAAGAGAGACAGACCACAATTCTCCATGAGAAGAGTATTGAAATAGTTCCAAATGTAATTTAAAACCACTGCGTCACCCAAAGGCCCTTGAATCATCTTTACTCCCAGGAAGTATTGCAGCAATATGGCCATGGTTATGGACAACACCTTTGTGTTCCCTTCAAATTGATATGTTGAAACCTTAACTCCCAATAGGGGGGTGTTAGGAGGTACAACCCTTGGGAGGGAATTAGGTATAGATGAGTTCATGAACGTAGGGCTCTCATGAGGGGATTTGTGCCTTAGAAAAGGAGAAAGGGACTAGAGGGCCTAATCCCTCCATGTGAGAACACAGTCAAGAGGAGTTATCTGCCATTCAGAATGTGGGCTTCACCAGTTACTGGGTCTGCCAGTGCCTTGACAGTGAACTTCCTAAGCTCCATACAGTGAGAATTGAGTGCTTTCTTAAGCCACCCAGTCTGTTGTAATGTTATAGTAGCTTGAACTGAGACATTGGCAGAGAGAATGTGACCATTGTATTCTGTAGTATATAAAGAAAGTTGCACAGTTAATTATTATTTGCATATTTTTTTGGCTGTACTTCACCTGGGATATGATTTTTTCTTGTGCCACCCTCTTCTTCAAAGATATTCTCCTTGCACCCCAAATTCACAAACATATAACAACCTGTATGCTTAGTCTTCACTGAATAGATTATTTGCTAAAACATGCATTATGTATCAACTCAGTCACAGAATAGCTTCCATTCTAATTGCCTATTCTTTTTTTATTTTTCTCCTTTCTATTGAGATCTGTAATTCTGCATTTTTTTTCATAGCATCCATGAGGTTTATAAAATATTACACAAGAAATTGATTGTCATTCTTCATGGACTCATCCTGATTTTCCAATGCCAGACTTTGGAAAACTAGCTGTAACATGTGTAACTCCAGAAAGTTGGCTTGTGCTTGAGTGTGCTTTCTCTAACACTGAAGACCTGAGTCTTCAAATAACCCTTTCCACTCTACAGACTCTGCTCAATTGCTGGCACCAGGTGATGTGTGCTGGCTTTAAATCATTTCACAATTGTAGAAAAACACTGAATAGGAGACTTGCTTACCAGAAATAAATGCACAACTAGTGGGATTTTAGTAGTTTTTATTTTCCTTTTGAGTAGCAGGTTATATGTATATTCTTTCTGTCAAATAATCAGATTGAGAGCACACATAAGCTTGTCTGTTGGAGAGAAGAATGTTGATTAAGACCCTCATTACTTGATGCTATGGTTTGCATGTGAGGTGAAATAATCCCTGGATGGGATTAACTGAGAGGTAACTGAAGGTAGGTAAGGTGTGGCTGGAGGAAGGGCATTGGAGGCATGCCTTTGGGTATATATTTTGTATCTGGCAAGTGGAGACCTCTCTCTCTGCCTTCTGATCATCATGTGAGTTGCTTCCCTCTGCCACACTCTTCCTGCTGACATTCTGCCTCACCTTGAGCCCCCAGGAATGGAGCTGGCCTTCTACAGACTGAAAACTCCCAAACTGTGAGCACTTAAATAAACTTTTCTTCCCCTAAAATTGTTCTTGTAAAGCCTTTTAGTCACAGCAATGAAAAAGTTGACTAAAACACTTGAATTGTATTAATTGGAAATGAGTGTCATTGTGTAATATTTCCAAGTTTTACCCGTTTTCATTAATTCCATGTACACATTGAATAGTTGAAAAAGTATATACATGTGTAACTTTACCCATAACTACATATTTGCTCACATATAAGTTCATACATATAAAATTGCATATGAGCCCGTCTAAGAAGTGTGAAATTCCACTTTTCATACTTTCTGGTGTCTGGAGGGAGGAGTCTCTTCCCATGTTGGGGGATGTGTGTGATCGATGCTGATTTCCTTCATCCTGTTCCAACTGCCTGTGAAATTCAAGAGTGGTTCATTGGTGATGGCCCTTCTTTAGTATTAATGGGAGACAACGCTTCATGAAATAGTTCACTTCCTTTAAGTGCTGTTAGTTTGAAATATTGCGGAAGTAGCTCAGTGACGGGCACTTACACATCAAGTGAGGCCCTGAGTTCAGTCCCTAGCACTACAAAAGAAAGAAAATAAAAGAAAAATTTCTCACTATGTTAAAAATCACTTAACATTTAAAAAATGTTTCCTTTGGATATGTATCACAGGAATAGAAGAAAATATAGAGCATGCATATATTTTTACATAAGAGACACCCTTAGAAGCAGGGTATTGGAAAAGTGCTATTTGTCTCTGCATATTGTACCTTGTCCCTATGCACAAAAATCATCATGAATTTGGAATAATTTTCCCACTCTTTCTATTGTATATTTTAGTTATACCTTTTTAAGCAAAGTATTAGTCTTTCTTGTTTCTAAAATTCATGACTGGAAATAAATTTTCTATTGTTTCTGCTTCCTGTCATTCATTATTTTTGTAAGATAAATGTATAATTAACAGATTTTTTTATCAATCTCTTTTTCCTATTCTAAATTTATAAATTTCATGTCTATTATTTTCATTGTTACCCTAGAATTTAAAACATGCATATTTATGTTATTGAATAATAACATAAATCAATTAATTAAATCAAGTAATAGTTTACTCACCTCTTAGATATTTTAATAACTTTAAAATTCTTTCACGAGTCGCATTATGGTGTTCAATATCCATTAACTCTGTATTTTTAGCTCTATAGGATTATTTTTACTGCTTTGTAATTTAATACTTGTTCATATTTGTGTATATGTAGACCAATTTATTTCCCAACTATTCCATCTGGTGTTTCAGAAAGAAATAGCATTCTTTCTATGTTCTCTGATTCTGTTTGTCTTGGATCTATAGCTGATCCTTCCTACATTTGAATTGGTTGCCAGTGTATTCTTGCTGTCTCTCACTCTCTTTCCTTGAGTAGTTGACAATTTTTTTTTATTTTGCATTTTTCATTATCTTCAAAATATTATTTGTGTGAACTCTTTGTAGACTATGGTGAAGGCCATTTCCCTCAATGAGAATGTTCATTAGCTCCGCTAGGGACCATGATTAAAATCAGGATTTTAGAGGGAAATAGTATGATATTTATAAGGCTAGTCAGGAATTCTTTTCTTTGAGAATTTGTATCATAATCCATAGTTATTTCCTTTTCATTAAGTTTCCAAAATTTTGGCATAAATTTAGAAGTTCTTCATAGCATTTTGTCTCTTTTATTTTAAAACAAATATCAGTTTTCTTCTCATTAAAAAAAAAAGAGAAAGTTTGTATTTGCCCATCTGCAACAGTTTGCCCCCCGCCAAAGGCTCATGTCCCCAGTGCAGCAATATTCAGAAGGGGAGCCTTTGGCAAGGTATTGGATCATTAGGGCTCTGACCTCAACAGTGGGCTGATGCATTGATGGATTCAGAATGGGATGGCGTTATATGAAACTGGCGAAGACTGAGGGAGCTATGGTCACTGGGGCAGTGACCCTTCCCCCTCCACTGGGCCTCTCTGCTTCCTGGCCGTCATGAGGTGAGTAGCTTTCCTCCACTACACACTTCTTCCATGATATTCTGTCTCATGTTAAGCACAGAGCAATTGAGTCAGCTGACCATGAACAGAAACCTCTGAAACCATGAGCCAAAATAAATCTTTTCCCCAATAAGATGTTTTACTCAGTTACTTTGTCACAGTGACGACAAACTGAATAACACACAACCTTAATTCTTAGAGGACAGTGTTTAAGTGGGTTTGGGGGTGACAGATGTATTCTGGTTAGTTTTGTAGATAAATACAATTAATCATTATCTTCCTAATCTGCTGAATCGAAAATTTTGCCCACCCTTGAACTTTCTCTACCCTTCCCTGCCTCTCTCAGTAGAGATGTATCTGCTTTGTCTTCCCAAAAACAAATTCCTAGACTCGTGAATTCTCATCTAGTTTCTGTTTCAATAAAACCTTACTTGTTTTCATAATTTTTCTACCTTTTAGTTGTTGTTCTTAAGATGTATTCTCAACTAATTGTTTAACAATTAGAGAGCATTTAATTGTTTTTAATACGACTGCTTAAAGCTGTAAATTTTACTTGATCCGTCTTAGCTGTACCTCACAAATTTTCATATATTACTTTCATTATTGTTCAGTTATGCTCAGTTTTCTTTATAACAAATGAGTAAATTGATTTATGTGTTATCTGAATGTGATTTTTAAATATTTTCTCTATTAGTGATTTCCAGTGTGATCACATTATACAGTCACTAATGCCTGAAAATTTATCAAGAGACTTAAACTGTGGATTAACATGTAACTAGTTTTTGTAAAGGTTCCATGTTTTTCAGAGAGGATCCTATGCTCTCTAATTGTTGAACAAATCTTTATTTGTATGTCTTTATATCTCAGAGCTCTGAGGAGCAAATTTATTCGTTATTGCAGAATCAGACATGGTAATTTGTCAACATTTTTGGTATACAAGTTTTGATGTGTGTCCCCCAAAAGATCCTGTGTGAGGCAATGCAAGAAGGTCTAGATGTAAAGTGATTGAATTATGAGAGCCTTGACCCAATCAGTGAACTAAACCTCTGATAGGGATTAACTGAGTGGTAACTGAGGGCTGGTAGGATGTGGATGGAGGAGGTGGGTCTCTGGGGAGTGGACTTGGGGTATACATTGTGTATCTGGTGAGTGGATTCTCTCTCTGCCCTGATGATCAGTGAGCTGCTTCCCTCTACCACACTCTTCCACCATGATGTTCCACCTCTCCTAGAGCCCGGAGGAATGGAGCCAGCTGTCTAAGAACTGAGGCCTCTGAATAAATAAATAACCTCTTCCTCCTCTACAAGTGTTCTTGTCAGGTTTCTTGGTCCCCTTGGTGAAAAGGCTGATTAGAACACGAGCCATGTACAAACTCTCTCCCACTCATTATTCTACTTTTTTATCAAGACCAACTTTTCCCTCTTAATTTGTTAAAAAGTCAAATGTGTGGGGCTGGGGATGTGGCTCAAGCGGTAGCGCGCTCGCCTGGCATGTGTGAGGCCCGGGTTCGATCCTCAGCACCACATACAAACAAAGATGTTGTGTCCGCTGAAAACTAAAAAATAAATATTAAAAAATTCTCTCTCTCTCTCTCTCTCTCTCTCTCTCTCTCTCTCTCTCTCTCTCTCTAAAAAAAAGTCAAATGTGTTCATCTCACCAGTGTCAGGCATATTTGAGGGAAATATGGACATATACTGTGGCAGGGAATCCTGCAGCACCTCTTTATTGGCAGAAAAGCAAGAAGTAGTTGAATGGAAATGCATGTTGGCAGCCATTGTTTCCTTTGCCTGTGGCCGTTCTGCAGAGTCACAGCAGGGTAAAGATATGGGGAGAGTTGTATGGCCAGATGGTCGTCACCAGACCTGGAATGCCTAGAAATAGACGTTCTAATTGATTCTGAAAAAAAAAAAAACCTTAAAAATGGCTGTCAGGCAAGTCCCAGCATGATCTAGTCCATAATTAAAGCATATAATAAAATAAGCAGAACTGACAAGTAGGAAGAGTGTCCTCTGCTATCCTGTGACCCATCCACAGAGGAGAAAAGCAAAATGTGTTCAGTGAATGGGAAATTTTACCTACCCTCCTTTTGGCCATCAGAACCTGAACGAACCTAGCGCATTGAATTCAGATTGATGGAGGCAGTTGCAATGCTTTTGGCTCCAAATAACAGCACACTCAACAAGACTGGCTCAAACAAGGGTGATTTTAAATTGTCATTATTATTTCATTCAGTGAGAAGCCTGGAGGGAGAGCATTGCAGATTTGCCTAATTCTGTGGATTTCCACTCTGTCTTCATGATGGGCTGTGACCTCTGTGGCTAGGTCTTTCCAGATGTGGCTGTCAGCACTTGACTGCACACACAGGCAAGAAGGAGATGCTCTCCATGCATCTGTAAGGCTCTCTGTCTCTGTCCTTCTTTCTCATGTACCCATTAGTGAGAAATGTCCCTCCCTCGTGGATTTTCCTTTGGACCTTATTGCTCAGGAGGGTGTTATACCCACTAGCACTAACCAGGAGGAAGCCTGGGCCAGAGAGCCATTCTGTAAAGCTGCCTGCTTGGTCCCATGGCAGCAGCTGGAGATGGCTTATCAGTGAACAATGAAGAGGTCTTCATAAGGACATTCTGAGGATTGCCCAGTTATTCAGTTTGGGGGGATTTTTTCTGTCTTCTGAAGCAAATATGTCTAATCTGGAAACTGTAGCTCTTAAATAGTACTTCGGTCCTCATTGGAAATGTAGGGCTGTCTCATACTTGAGGCCCCGCAGTAACTAAAGCTCCATTCTGCAGGTCTTATGGACCAGATGGCCCAACACTCAGGGTTTCTTTGCTGCCCTCATCCCCTACCCATCCCTCAGCCGGCGCTGGAAGGAGAGCCTACTAAAGCCGAGAGCAGCCCTAGGGAGTTGGGGACCTCAGGCGAATCACTCAGCCTCTTTTAGTGTTGGAGACCTTGTTAAATGAGGGCAGGTGCACGTCCACTAAATGGGTTTTCTTAAGTGACTATCTCACGCGTGCTTTTGCCATCTTGTCTTTCTAAGGTTCCTTCAGCTGCAGGGTGTTAAGTGTTTCTCATATTGCTGAAACTCCCAACTAAGACAGAGCTGGCACCTATCTCAAGTCATTCAGTTTAGTTAAAAACCATCCATAAAAACCTACTATGTGCAGGATGCCAAAATGAGTAGGTTGCAGTTCCTTCCCTCATGGTAGAGGTATAGTTATTGAAATCTAAATCGACACATCACAATACAAAACTTGTAAAGACACAACAGAGGGGTGATAATTTTCAATTCGATTATATACAATCACTCCTCAGATACAGGAAAATTCAGACATAGTCTATACAAGACAAAAGAGCATCAGAGGCTTTTAATAGGTTATAACCAGAATCTCTTAGAAAAGAGATTTACTACCATTGATTTACTTTATTCCCTATCTTTGCTTTTGTTACTCCACTTTCAACATGAACATCCCATAAACCCTTCAAACTGAATACATCCAGAACCAAACTCATGATCTGTCTCCCGCAAACCAGAGCTTCCTTGTTTGTTTACTATACAAGTCACTGATACCACCTTAGTCACCAACAAAGAAACAAATATCATTGATAAAACCTCTCTCCTCCTCCCATTACATACACTGACCAGCAAATACAATGAATTATATAGTAAATCATGTCTCAAAATGATCTTCACATTTCCAGTGTCACTACTTTAAGCCAAAGATCAGCAATTGTTTTATATAAAGAGCCACAGAGTAAATATTCTCAGTTTTACAGGGCATGTGGTCTGTCAAAACTACTCAACTCTGACATTGTAGCGTGAAAGTGGCCAAAATGTAGGTGAATGAGCACAGCTGTCTTTCACAGAATCTTACAGCGATTTACATGTGGCCCAGGGGCCAAAGTTATTCATGCACAGATCAGACCCTCCTGAACTTTCTCCTGGAGCAGTGTTGCAACTCATCTCAGTTGGCCTTCCTGACTTCAGTCCTGCTACACAGCCTGCTCTTCATAGGCACTGCATGAACCACACTCAGTGCTGTCTACGTGAAAGGTCGCTGCCCGTAACAAAGCTGATGCTTTTGCATCATGGCTCACAGAGTGAATCCCTACTGATTTAGCCTCTGTAGTCCGCAGATAGTCTGTCCCTGGCCTCTGCTCCAACATAGCACTTCCTTCCATATTTCCTAGATAGTTGTGGTTGCAACCTTGCTATGGGAAAGTCTTTTTTATGCATTTTTATTTGGTAAACTCTTAATCATCTTTTAAGCAAGTGCATTTTGTGAAATTCTCCCACATGTCGTCAGGTCGGTCCTTCTTCACAGGTCTTTGTCTCTCACTTTGTCAGGCATGGCAGTGTGCTGGAGCTTGTGCTGCCTCCAGGAAAATGACAGTGAAAATGTCAGGAAATTCCAGAGTCAGTTCTTAAATTGTTAGGAACTTGGAATTAACCATGATGGGAGTATTTATACACATACATAAAAAATTTGTCAGATGATACAAATCAGTGTGTGTTTTTAGGGATTTGTCTTATTTTAATTGGAAAACTGGTTGATCAGCTACCCATTGGATATTTTAGGTTTGATTAACAACTGTAGGAGAACAGTTTTTACAGCCGAGGCCAAAACACCTGACAGGAGCAACTTAGAGGAGGAGGATTTCATCTTGGCTCAAGATTTCAAGGTCTTAGTGCATTGGTCTGCTGACTCCATTACTCAGGGCCTGAAGGGAGGTGTAACATCATGGTGGAAGGGCGCAGTGGAAGGAAGCTACTCAGGTCAAGGCTACTAGGAAGCAAAGAGAGAGAACAGGAGGGGTCAGGCACAAAATATCCAATCCCCAAGGCTCCCAGTGACTCACTTCCTCCAGTCATGCCCTACCTGCCCACAGTTATCAGCCAGGAATTATTAATGTATCACATGAATTAATTCACTGATTAGGCCTAATCATTTCACTTCCGGCATTAATACAGGAGCTTTTGGAGGATACCTCATGTCCAAACCATAACAACTATAGAAAACAGTATGCCTAATACACCAAATAAATAGAGATGAAACAATACTAAATCGGTATATTTCAGATGGTTGAAAGGAATTTCTGACTACTGACTTTACTTTAGTTGGATGAGGTAAAAAACAATAAATAAAGGATACCTTTATATTGTATCTGATTTGGGTACAATCCTTTATTCTTCTATAAGTAGTTAAGAAGCATTTAGAAAGTTTTTTTTTTTTTTAAATTACACCTAAGTCTTAATTTACAATAACCAAGTTATTATACTTAGTATTACCTGTTGAGACTTTAATTAAATCTTTGCCTGGGACCTTGCTCTTTATGATTTGTTTCTACAAATTTGATCTTGTGTAGCACCGATATCAAAGTGAAATAACAATAGTATATAAAATGTTTTCAAGCTAGGTAATGTGGTTGAATCTCCAGAGCAGTTGCTGAGGCAGGATGATTGCTAGTTCAAGGCTACCTTCAGGAAAACCCTCAGCAACTTAGTGAGACCCTGTCTCAAAATAAAAATAAATAGATAAAAGGAGGAGGGATATAACTTAGGGGTAAAGTGCCCTTGTGCTCAATGTCCATTCCAATTTATTAATTAAAATATATGCATGAATAAATACACAGCCACACACACACACACACACACACACACACACACACATCATTATCTTTAGGTGCTTTTACACTGTGAATTCACATCACGAAAGAAAATTGATTCAATTGAAATACCCTTCTAAAGATTCATAGCTGGAATTAGGTTATTCCAAAAATCTTTTAAAAATCAGAGCCATCTATGTGAGTTTGCCATTAATTGGGTGATCTACTTTTGTATATATGTTTTGTGCTGGAATTTAGCCACTTTAAATTGTAAGGCCCCATTAAATGTTCCAAGAACCTACAATGTATCCTTCTAAGTTGGTGGTTTTATGTGATGCTATTGACTTTTCTTCATTTTTGTAGATGATGCATAGCCTAGTGAATAATAAAACATTATTCCTGTCTTTAATTTAACTTTTAGGCTTTGCATTGACTGTGCACAAAGAGACCTTGAATTTTTATATGCTTTGAAATTCATGAAAATTGACATTGTTGCCTGACAACTTATTTTTCCAGCTTCATGTGCCTTTCCTCTTGACTGAATTCAGTCTTTGGTAGCGTCTCATCTTGGATGCAGAGTTAGTCTAGATTCACAGAGCAATGGCTATGTACTTAAAGAGTAGGCCTGGTAAAAATTAAAGAATAGTTATATTTTCCTAGATGTTTTCAGATAGTCATTAAATGGACAGTCTTTCTGTAAAGCAACAATAGATTATTGATAAACCTTATATTCACATAGCATACTTAGGGGAGAATATTGGATCATGGCCTGTTTAAACTAATTTTGTCTATATTAGTTGTTTCACTGCTAAACCCTAGTGTGGGTCATTTGATGGGATAATAACTATGGTATGAGGATTGGAGGTGCAGCTCAGTAGAAGAACATGTACTTAGCCTGAATGAGGCCATAGAATTGATCGCCAGCATCCCTAAAATATAAGAAATATATAAGAAATTTGGAGCCTGTTTGTTTTAAATCTATGACAGCCTATGCAGGCTCACCCACTTATAAGTGCATGTGCATTAGATTATATGTATTTTTGTTACTTATTTTAATAAAATATTGCTGTATATTATTATATATGTATGTACTTAAATATATATGGAAGAGCTGGCTATTGATATGTTATACTTTTCAGAAATGAGCAAGGTCATGAACATTGTCCCTAAAACCTCCTTTTACAACAGTCTGCAGAGGACAGGGGACAGCAGGTGTGGTCGCACCAGGAGGTCTTTGAGAGAGAGGGCGTAGCTCTCGGTCATAAGCATCCCCTGGACACAGTCCACATGGTCGACAGTTGGCTGAGACATTGAAACGTCTTTCCAGCTTAGTAGCAGAAAGTGTTTCAGTCAGGCAGTCTCCACATCCCAGAAACAGTTCTCATTCCAGGACATGAATAAAGAAACTCCTCTGATCTTCGCTATTGTGCTCTTACCCCTGAAAGATAAATCCCATTCTGGGATGCTGACAGAATGATTCTTTCACACTTACTTGGGTAAAAACAGCTTCCCATGGTCTAAGGTGACCACACCGAAGATGATGGATTTGCCTTGAGGTTCGCTTCAGTCATGTATTAACATTCCTCTGGGCTTTTCCATTTGCAAACATTTCACCTTCCTTCCTATCTGTGGGCCCCTTTCAGAGTTTTCCTCCAGTTATATTGTCACACTCAGTTACTCATTACTGAAATCTATCCCAAGATTTTTTTTCTTACTCTTACTGGAAGTAAAAACAAACAGATCAGTCTTCTGGTATCTAGTAAGTAACCCAGCAGCACTCAATACTCAATACCATCTTTTCTACAGTAGGGCATTGACTCTGCATTTCCAAGTCTGTTTTGAAAATTACAGTTGACACTAACAGACTTATCTTCTCTGATAATGAAAGGAAGAAACTTTCAGCCAAACTTTTACCAAAATGCTAGTGGGTGAACCCTCGTGGGTTGGTGGAGACTCCATTGCCTCTACGCTGGTGATGGCCCCATGTTGGGCTCTCTACTCAGTTCCTGGCCAAGCCCTCCTTGTTCACACTCTTCCTTATAGTGGCTGCTGTGTCCAAGCACAGTATTCAACCCTGCCTGACCTTCTTGTCCTAGAGGCTTGCCGCAGTCCAGCTGCCGCAAAATAACCGGTGGGTGACGAGCAATTTGTGTACTTTGATACAGCAGGAGTGGGAGCCATTTATTGTAGGACAACAGAGGTATTTATACATTCCACACAGCTTATCTTAATAAACATAAACTAGATACAGCAGTCAACCAATAAGGAATCTCCACACTTAATGGCTCACTGGTGTTATTTCACAAACCACTCCCTTTGGCATTTTGCCAGGCACCATCCAGACTTGTTTACAGACTCTAACAGAGGCTCACGTTCTAATCCTCTAAGGTGTGACTGTTCTAATCACTTATTATTTATGTTTTCCCAATTTTTGTTATTGATGCACTATAGTTGTGCATATGGTGGGATTGTTACATATTTGTATAAGCACACAATATCACAATATAATTCGCCCAATACCTCTCCCCAGCACTTCTCCCCTTTCTTTCTGCCTCCTACTCCTTAGTTTCTTTCTTCTACTAATCTCCCTTTGATTTTTAAGAGACATACCCCTCCTTTATTTTCCTTCTTCCTGACTAGTTTCTACATATAAAAGAAAACATACAATCCTTGAACTTATTTTAGTTAACATGGTGGTCTCTAATTCCATCCATTTTCCTGCAAATGCCATAATTTTGTTTTTCTTTACAGCTAAATAAAATTTCACTGTATATATACACCACATTTTCTTTTTGCATTAATCCATTGATGGACATCTAGGCTGGTTCCATGTTTTTTATTTTTTTTAGTTAACTTTCAGAGATCAATTCATATTTGTTTCTAATTTTGAAAGAAATATTCATGCCAAGAAGTTCTTTTCTATTTCAGAAAGACATTCCTGAACAAAATAAAAAAATGTCTAACTGATGCTTATACCCAGCAATCAAAATGGCCTAAATAGTGCTCATGTTTTCTGTGATTCATATTATTGAAAAAAAATCTGTCTTATCATATTTTTAATCAAGAAAAGTCCTAGGGTTAGTTTTTCTAAAACTGTCATTTTACTATAAAATTGACGGACAAATAACCTACAGCTCTGAACTTTTAAAAGTAAACCTTTCCTATTCTTTGTGACAAACATGAGAGAAATTTCTTTTCCTGGTTTGCCTGTTGACAAGTAAAACCCAAGTGAAGGAATGGATTTCTTATTGTTTTAATGTTTAATTATTAGAGCATTGAAATATTAGTTGAGAGTATTTTTTTTTATAAAGGAGACTCCTGGATTTGACAAGTGCATCATTCTCCTGAGCATGTTCTAGGCATGGGCAATGAAAAGATGGCAGAGTGGACAGAAACTTTGAATTTACTAGTCTTGATATTAAAGTGTAGGCCCCTGAGAACTAGAGTAGAGGGCATTTTAGTTTATTATACTCAAGCCGTGGTTTGGGTTCTGTTTTATTTTTAGCTCAGTAAAGAATTATGTTTTCTTTGGCACATTTTTACAGAGAGAAGATGAACACTGGAGAAAGAATAAACTTCTTTAAAAATGTAAACTGCCAATATTTTACTAACACTTCCAAAAGGAAGACTTGGGACCAATACATTCGTCACAAAGAATGCAAACATAGCCTGCAAATCCATTTGTTTTATGGGTCTTTCTAGCAGGTGGTAGGAGTTTAGTCTAAATAATGGAAAGCCGTACTGACAATAAAACTCATTCTCAGAGATGAATTTCAAATATTCCAATAGGATTGCATTTAGCTTGGAAACTGTAAACAAACTTTCCGACTGTAATTCAAATTTTATTATTTTTCCCTTATGCAAACGTGTACATTTCTTCCTTATTTTCCAAATATATGAAAAGGGAGATAAAAACCTACTAATGTTATAGCCTTCTGATGATGGAATTTAGACCTTTATGAGTTCAACTAAATTTCTAAATGCCTACTTTTCTATACCCATCATGGTCTTCCACTGTTACAAGGTAAACATAATTTGTTTATAGCTCTCTTCTGGGTATGCATAATTCCCCTCACCCACGATTTCAATGTACACCTTCAAATCTTGCTCACCATTGTTTTCCTCTGAAATCAGAGCTTTGTTTTCTAACAACTTACAGCAAGCCTTGTGGGTACTTTTCTGTATGTGTTCACACAGTCTGGATCATCAGTGGCCGTGCATATCAGACTGTGAAGCATTTTGAAGTTGCATTCATCTCTAGAAGCCTGCAACAGATGGCTTGTCTCTGGCAATGCTCTGGAAGCCCGGGAGGGGAGGAAGTCTAGGATTCCACCATCCTATTTGCAGCAACCATAAGCGATCGTCTTCATCTCACTCTTGGCCCAATTTCATGCACATCTTTCTTACACCTGACTGAATGCAGCTGACACCCCAGATCCAGCTTCTTCACTCTTTTAGGGGGGATTATCAGGTTGCCTGGCTGTCCTAGGTATGAAGACCTCCCTCAGTTCCCCAGTTTAGACCCTTAAACTCTGTCCCCTTCCTTCGTGTTTGGTGCCTCTGGATTGGGAGCTTCCTGGTGTTGGGCAACGCTCAATGCTTCCTGGCCCACTGCAGATGGCTACTTCTCCCCACAGGGCCTGAAAGACTTGTTCTTTTGCTGTTTCCGTCTCTGCTCCTCATCGATTTGGTTATCTTTTAAAACTTGGTTGAAATCTCTCACCCAAACCTTGTGCCTCTGCTTCTTTGGCATTTCAATGTTTCTATTTCACTGTCTCTTTACTGCTGTTTGGTTAAGTTTTCAGACTCAGGAAGTAGAATTAAGTCCCTGAGCCAGTATTTCTTATATATTTGTTTTTCACTCATATTTATGAGTAACTGATTCATGTTTCTTTCTCTCCCAGAAAAATGTGCACGTATGACATTTTGTTTAGTAGTGGTTTTAAGGGCAGCATGTGGTGGGGTGGGGGAAGATGTGTGGTTTGCTTACTTATATTTCGGAATTAAGTGTTAACTTGAAAAAAAATGACATCTGCTACATTTTCACTTTCAAAGGCATTTTTTGGGGGGAGGGGGTTGTAGCAGGATTGAAGTCAGGGGCACTCAACCACTGAGCCACATCCCCTAGCTCTATTTTGTACTTTATGTAGAGACAGGGTCTCACTGAGTTGCTTAGTGCCTCTCTGTTGCTGAGGCTGACTTTGAACTTGTGATCCTCCTGCCTCAGCCTCCCAAGCCACTGGGATTACAGGAGTGCCACAGGGCGCCCAACCCTCAAAGGCATTTTCTTAATAGTCAAGCATATGTTCTTTGGAAGCTGGGTGTGTGTCATGACTGAAATTCAGTCCGAGTGCAGTGTTCAAGGAGCTATGGCAGAAGGCAGAGGGAAAGAAAGAGATGCAAAGAATTACAGCACGGAGCTGCAGCTTAGAGGAGGGTGCTACTGACACACTCAGGGGAGGACACCAAGGAGGGCTGGTCAGGGAAGACTTCCTTGAGGAACTAGTGCTTGAATTATTATATATATATATATATATATATATATATATATATATATATATATATATAAATAATTTATGGGTTTGAATACTTCGCGGCTATAAACACGTTTAAAACCTTTATGTAATTCTGATGGATTTTACCCTTTGTCATTACATATTAACCTTCCTTGTCTATATTGTTTTTTGTTTGCATTTAAAAGACATTTTCTCCCTTCATCCTCCTCAGGACTAGTGCTACTAGGGGATGGATGGTCTGCTCACTGATTTCACACTTTATCAATGCTTCCTCAGAATAAAACAAGGAGATAGATATTATTATTCTATTTTAGAGATAAGGAAAAACTGTGAGGCACAAAATTTTAAGAAACTTAATAAAATAACGTCTGTTAAGCAAGAATCAAAAGCAGACCCTCCAGCCCTGGAGCCCAATCCTTTCCACACACTGGTGCGGATGTTGATATTATAAATCAAATCCAGTCTGCTCAGTACTGTTTGATACATAATACCATTGTAGTTACTCTATTTTATTTTTTTAAATACACATTTGCCTTGTTTATCTTTGTCAGTTCTTTTAATTTCAACTTTTCTTTGTTGTAGTCTTTGAGGCGTGCTTCTTCAAAATAGTACATGGATGGATCTTTTAAAAATTCAGTATTACCATCTGTCTTTCCAAGGTGATAGTTATTGATGTTAACTATTGTTCTACCTTTCAGTTTTGCTTTATTTTGTTCTTTTTATTCCTTTCTCTCATTTTGAGGTTAATCAATCATTTTTAAAAACCTATTGCATCATTGTTTTAAAATATATATTTTCTATATTAGCTATTTGGTGAGTTATCTTGATTTTTTTCATAAGTACTTGTCACACTCCACCATCCCATGACACCTTGACCTTCCTCCTGGGTGTGATTCTAATCATTTCCCTTCTGGACCCTCCTGGGTCCTGCCCTCAGTTCTACCTCCCTGGTCAGCTCCACTGTCCCCGCATTTGGCTTTCTGTGGTCAGTGGGCGCTCAGAGTGTCCTATGTCTGCTGGTGTCTGTGGCACCTTGTGCGATTCTCCTTTCTGGACTTGATTCCTTTATCTTGGACAGTTTTTGTCTAGATATGTCAGTGGTAAATTGCTTCTATTTTTAAATTGTAATTTCAAAAATTTTCAAATTTTGTCATCTGAAAGTTTCTTCCTATTTGAGTGGTTTGATATACAGTTCTGGGTCTGATGTTCATTTTCTTTCAATACTTTGCATGCGTTACTTTTCTGGATTCTGCCCTTGGTTTTGGGTTGTGCTGAATAGTTTTCTGTCTGCTTTTGTTTTGCTCCTTATGCCTAATTTCTTCCTGGTTTCTGGCTACTTTGAAGCCCCAGTGTTCTGCTGTGCCACTGTGCTATCTCTGTGACTAGATTGCCTTTTCACAAATTTTGTTTCATAATTATTGCTCTCCCTGAATCTGATTTTTTTATCAGTTCTGGAACATTCTCGGACATTATATCTTTAATTGCTTTTCCACCATTCACTCTTTTCTATCCCTTTGAAATTCCAATTATGTTAGAATTCATTTCCATCCTGCATTTGGAGGATGTTTTCAGTCCTTGTTTTATTTCTTGACCACGTTCTGAGTCTCCCGTGTAGTTTCACTTTATGGATTCACTGTAGCTTGTCTCATCTGCTTAACACAACTAATGTGTTTTTAATTGCAATAATACATTTTTCATTCCTAGGGGGTCTATGCGGTCCTTTACTAACTCTGACTAGTCCTTTTCATATGATCTCATTCTTTTCCTATGTGTTTTTTGAATCGTTTTATTTCTTTAAATAATTGCTGAATTCTTTACCCTATTCTCCGTCCTAAAGTGGGTCTGAAATCCATGGGGGCCAGATTTTCTGTGATATTCTTTCTGAGTCTTGTTCATCCTGTAGATGTTCCTCTACATACACCTCTTCACACCCCCTGCAAGTCCAAGCACCGTGAGTTGAAAATGTATCCAATACAGCCTCACTTAGCCCTGCCCCACACGGCGAGTACAGGTCATTCACACTGATCCATGGCTGACCAGCAGCTGTGGGGCCCCGCTGCTACCTAGATCATAAGAGCGTCATACCTCATGTTGCTAGTCCTGTTAGGGCTTGGACAAGAAGTGTCCCCCAGAAAGCTCACGTGTTACCCACTGCAGGGATGCCAAGAGGTAAAATGATTCGGTCATGAGAACTGCAGCCCCATCCATAGACGAATCCATTTGACGATTAGTAATTTGAATGGACGGTTGGGTGGTAGCTCTAGGCAGGTGGGGCATGGCTGGAGGAAGTAGGTCACTGGGGGCATATCCTGAGGATTATATTTTATCCCTGGCTCCTTGCTGTCTTGAGCAGTAACTGCTCCCTGACTGGCATGAAGCGAGTAGATTTCCTCTACCACGCCCTACTGCCATGATGTTCTTCAGGCCCAGAACCATGGAGTCAGCCAATCAGAGACTGAAACATCTGAAACTCGGGAGTCCAAAATAAAATTCTCCTCTTCCAAGTTGGCCGTGTCAGGTATTAGAAAACGCTAACACACCCTGGAAAGGTTAAAAATTAAAAATTTGAAATAAAGTGTCTATGAATATATATATCACTTTTTTACCACTATAAACAAAAAATCCTAAATCAAACCACCTTAAGTAGGAGACTGTACGTGTTTTCTAGTGATTTTGTGTTTTTGGATTTTGAGTTCAAATTTCTTAGGGTTTTCTCTTCAGGAATCCTATAATTCCAAGTCAATCCAGGGAAGATTTCTGTTTCACTTTAAATGATAGTGGCTTGGAAATACTTTTTTAAAAAACTTCTTGACTTGGGCGTTATACCCTATAGTCAGTGTAAACTTTAAAGCCATTATTTAGTTCAGTAATTCCATGGCTTATTCTTGGAAACAGCATGTCTTATTTTTATTTTTATTTCCAGAGGTCAGGAAAAGAAAGACAAATTTTCTAGTCAGTGCTCTTTTGCTGACTAGTGAATCTTTATCTACTACCTGCTTCACTGAAACTTAAAGCAATTTTAGGGCTTGTGTGGTGCGGAGGTGGGGATGGTTCTGATTTTTTGCCTACAACCACTACTTGATTTCTAATGCTACCTGACCTTTAAATTCCAAACTCTTGCATACAAAGATGGGCAAATATCTGCTGAATACTAATAGCTCAGCATGCTCGTAATGGCACTTCAGCTTTCCTCTTTCCTTTTCCCTTGACATCTGAAAGCTTGCTCTGACTTATTGGAAGCTCGGATATGTAATTTAGAGTGTATATGGTACATTTTACCTAGCATTTCTGGGGGTTTGGAATGGGAAAACTCTCCAGGCTCTCACAGTACCTTGTAATAGGAAATAGAACTTTTTATGGATTATTGTTTCTGTCTCTTTCCTAAATATTCTAAAATGCAATAGTATTGAGTGGTATTTTGAAATAAATCATCTCATATCAGAAAGCTTGTAATAAAAATCTTATAGAAACTTACAATGAAAATTTGAGAGATGGTTGACATTTTTAGAATGTTTTCATATATACAAAGCCATTATTAAAGATAACAGAATAGAGAGTGTCAGTGTTTGGGGAAAAAAAAAATATTAAAGGGCTTTGTGATCAGTGAAATTCATAGCTGCTTTGGTGTCATTTTACCTTCAAACTCTAGAGCCACACTTCACTGATGAACTTGGCAACATTTTTCCAGCATAAGAAAAGCATCTTCTTTATATCAAGCACAGACTTTTATCATCTGCAAAGGTCAGATCAAGAGCAATGATAATGGCAAAAACAATGAGGAAAATCAAAACAAAGGGAAGCCAAGGAAGAGGAGGAGGGGCGGGTCAGACATTCCGGTTCTGAGCCAAGAAAACAATGTGAGGGAGACAGAGGCAGAGCACGGAGCCCACACAAAGCCGCTGGCCGGCCAGGTCGGCACACAGGCTGAGCCTCCGGATCTGGCTTTGCCGAGCATTCAAAGTGAACTTCCAGAATCTCAAAATCTGTAGTCATAGTTAGCAGTATCCCCAAACCAACAAACCATGCTTACTTCCTAACTAGGTTAGGTTATCCACCTTGCAGATAATGGAGTTGCTAGTTCATATTCAGATTTTAGATTTTCATTTTTTTTTTTTTACGAAGGAAGAGCCCTCCCCCAAAGTATTCAGAAAAATGTGTAGACTTTCAAAATGACATATTCATGAGGCTATTTTCTAAGTTTCTTTCAATAGAGTAAAAAAATAATCTCTCAAATACAAAGTACAAGTTATGCGATTCAAGTGGACTCTAAGGTCAGGAGTAGAGCTGATTGGTGACTGTGGTGACTGCTGGCGTCCATCATTGTACTAGGTGCTATTCATAGGGAGTTTTACTAAATGTCAATAAAAACCATAAAAATCGAGTTTCCCTGCCTTTGAACTGAAAAGCTTGAGTTGAGTAAGACAGGACAGGTGGGTCAGTCCAGGTCACAACTAACGCATGAGGGACCAAGTTCCAAACCCTGTTGGCCATTCTGTACCCACGCTCCTGACCTCCAGGATGGTGCTTCTCAGCATATGCTTAATTCTCTAGTGATTAACAAGCTGCTTATCCTCATAAGGAAGAAACAGGAAGACAATATTATTATATTTTCTGACTGTATCTTCCTGTGTATCAGATGTACTAGCCATTTATGGTCATTAGGAATTAAAGTTATCAGATGCTGAAGTCTTTTATTTTGTAGTTTGCATTTTACAACACAGAAAATGCAAAGAAACTACATGAAAATGTCAAAATATGCAGTTTGATCATTCTGTTCTTCCTTCTAGTGTGGCCCAGGGCCAACTTGAGCTTTTAAAATCGTGTTGTATAATTCTGTTTGCAAATTGCTAACCATCCCAATTTGTCAAAATTCTAGTCTGCTTCTCTAATTTCCTGTGATCTTGTAAATTCCGTTAGGTTTACTGCAAGATACTCAAAAATATATCCACTGTCTTTTTTAAAAAAAAAAAAAAATATTTTTAGTTGTAGGTGGACTCAATACCTGTATTTTGTTTATTTAGTTTTTGTTTTGTTTTAATGTGTGCTGGGGAGCGAACCTCGTATGGCACACGTGCTAGGCAAGCACTCTCCCACTGAGTCACAACCCCAGCCCTCGAGTATCTTTTTTGATAATTTTTTATTGTTGCATTTTAATTATTCAAAATTGTGGGTTTTGTTGTCACATGACTGTAACATAATTGGATAAATTTCACTTCCCAGTACCTCTCTTCCTCCCTTCCTAAGACCCCTTTCTTCTACCCCAGTGATTTCCCTTCTACTGTCAATACTTCACTTTTCAGAAAAGAAAATTTAATGCAGAAGTTGCATTTAAGGTTTCTTTTTTCCTTTTTAGTTATACTTAACAGTAGAATGTATTTTGACATATCATACACACCTGGAGTGTAACTTCACATTCTTGTGGTTGTACATGATGTTGAGTTACACTGGTCACATATTCATGTGTGAACATAGGAAAGTCATGTCTGATTAAATCAATTGTCTTTCCTATTCCCATCCTGTTCCCTTCCCTTTGTTCTGCTTTGTCTAATCCAATGAACTTCTATTCTTCCTTATCCTGGCCTTGTTGTATGTTATCATCTAGGTATCAGAGAGAATATTTGGCCTGTGGTTTATTTATGGTTGGCTTATTTCACTTAGAATGATTGTCTCTAGTTCCATCCATTTACAGCAAATGCCATAATCTCATTTTCTTTAAGCCTGAGTAATAGTCCATCATGTATATATAACACGTTTTCTTTATCTATTCATCTGTTGAAGGGTACCTAGGTTGGTTCCATAGCATAGCTTTTGTGAATTGAGCTGCAAAAAATATTGATGTGGCTGCATCAATATAGTATGCTAACTTAAAATCCTTTGGGTGTATACCTTGAAGTGGTATAATTGGTCAAATGGTGGTTTCATTCCAAGATTTCTGAGAAATCTCAATACTGTTTTCTGGAGTAATTGCACAAATTTGCAGTCCCACTAGCAATGTATGAGTGAACCATTTTTCCCACATCCTCTCCAACATTTATTGTTACTTGTATTCTTGAGAATTGCCATTCTGACTGGAGTGAGATAGAATTTTAGTGTAGTTTTAATTTGCATTTCTATAATTGCTAGAGATATTAAAGATTTTTTTTCATATATTTGTTGACCATTTGTATTTCTTCTTTTGTAAGGTACCTGTTAAGTTTCTTTGTCTATTTATTGATTGGGTTATTTTGAGGGGCTTTTTTGGTGTTTAGTTTTTGAGTTCTTTGTATAATATGGAAATTAATGCTCTATCTGATGGGCAGATGGCAAAGATTTCTTCCATTCTGTAGGCTCTCTCTTTACATTCTTGATTGTTTCCTTTGCTGTGGAGAAGATTTTCAGTTTGACACCATTCCGTTTATTGATGTTATATAATTTTAGTTCTTGCATTTTAGGAGTCTTATTGAGGAAGTCAGTTCCTAAGCTGACATGATGGAGAGTTGGGCCTCCATTTTTTTCAAGTAGGCAAAGGGTCTCTGGTCTAATTTCTAGGTCCTTACTCCACTTCGAATTGAATTTTGTGTCAGGTTAGAGGAGTTCAATTTCTACTACAAATTAATTTCCAGTTTTCCCAATTCTGTTTGTTGAAGAGACTATCTTTTCTCCAATGTCTGTTTGTGGTGCCTTTGTCTAGTATGAAACAACTCTATGTGATTTTATCTCTGTGTCTTCTATTCTGTTCCATTGGTCTTCATGTCTGTTTTGGTGCCAAGACCATGCTGTTTTTGTTACTAGAGTTTAGCAGTATAATTTAGGGTCTGGTATTATGGTGT
The DNA here is from genome assembly GCF_047511675.1 of Marmota flaviventris. NCBI lineage: Eukaryota > Metazoa > Chordata > Mammalia > Rodentia > Sciuridae > Marmota > Marmota flaviventris. The sequence goes on along the minus strand of NC_092498.1, from coordinate 9,047,057 downwards.
TTCCTGCTTCACTTTTCTCACTAAGGATTGCTTTGGCTATTCTTGCCCTCTTATTTTTCCCAATGAATTTCATTTTCATATTTCTATGAAGAATATCATTGTCATTTTAATGTTACATTAAATTTAATCACATTAAATCTGTATAGCCCTTTGGTAGTATGGCCATTTTGACAATATTAATTCTTCTTAGCCAAGAGCATGGGAAATCTTTCCATCTTCTAAGGTTTTCTTCAATTTCTTTCTTTAGTGTTCTGCAAGTTTTCATTGTAGAAGTCTTTCACCTCTTTTGTCAGATGATTTCTAAGTATTTTTTTTTTTTGAGGCTATGTGAATAGGATAGTTTTCGTAATTTCTCTTTCAGTTGATTTATCATTGGTATATAGGAATGCAACATCTACTCTCTACATGTTCAGCCAATTTGGGTATATATTTATATTTTGCATATCATGTGAGTAGTATGAAGACAGAAAGGAAGACACATAATTTTATTTGAAACTATTGATTGACTAACAAAAATATCTATATTTTGTAATAATATATGGAAGCTCGTATATGATAAAGCATTCTAGCTAATATATGCATATTTAAAATATTATAGACACTCTGGTCAAATAAATTATATATTTAAATAGATAAAATTAATTGATTTAAAATATACCATTTAAAAATTTTTTAAAAAAATATATGTCACCATGATCTGAAAATTATTTTACACTTATTTCTGCATTTGGAAAACCAGTTCATTACAGGGAGAGAAAGACCCTGAACATTTTTAAAAAATCTTTTGAATCTACTTTTTTTGAATAAATAAGTCTCTTGAGCAGGAGGGAAACCTGAGCAGATCAGGCTTTTGGGTAAGGCCAGAGATGGATGGAAGTGGGTCGTGGAGAAGCTGACAGTCTGGGTTCGGATGGCTATGAGAAGACGGAGAGCTACTGACAAGGTAGAATTGACGTGTGTGATGCATGTGGGGAGTGAGGACAGGAGCAAGAGGTGGGATGACTCTTGTTGATTAACCCGCACAACTCTAGAGAGGGAGAGATCGAGAGTAAGGCTTCTGAATGACTGCTGACATGGGGACAATGACCAAATACCATCTGGGAACAGGAACTGTGCATCTTGAGTTTTTAACGTGCGAGGCATTTAAATGGAGAAGGTCAGAGAAACTTTGGCTACATTAGTCTGGAGCTTGGATGGAAGCTATAGACACAGATATGATTAGTGATGTCCTCACATGGCTGATGGGTGAAGCCCTGCGTTTGGATAAGGCACCTCTAGGGACCGTCTCTCAGGCAGGCAGAGCAAGCCCAGGGTGAGTTTGAGGAACTTCCACACTTATATGTGAGAAAGAAAGACTGAACTGACAGTGCCACAAAAGTAGAAAGAAAACCCTAGACAGTGTACTACTTTGGGAGCCAAAGACAGAGAAGTTATCAAGAAGAGAGAGTGGCCTTGTGAAGCTCCTCTGTCACCACCATTTCATTTGTTTGGGTGGAACAGCAGCAACACTGTTTTCAATGGAACTATGTCCGGGTTTCTGAAGCTTATCTTCCTCTCCAGATTGTAGCAATCTTGGGGACAAAACAATGCATTGTTAGGTGTTTAATAAATGCCACGAGGATTGCCTTACCTCAGCAGTTTACATGTAAGCCACATGCCGGAATCCTCTAAGCAATCACCTTATAGATATATTCTTACTGCGTTCACAACATCTGCCTGGCTAGCATATAATACGTTGCCCATTGTCCAGGTAAATAAATCAGGAACACAGCATCAGTTGATACAAGATCAAAAAGTTGATAGAGGCAAAATTCTGAGCCTTATATCTTATGCTCATCCAGTACAGGTAAACAGGAAATGTGATGCATGTGAGTAACTGAATTTGAAAAAGGGCAGCAAAATGTGTGATGTCATTTATTGTTAAAATTAAGTGATTAAAAATTACCTTCAAGGGATTGTGGTCTCTACTGCTGGTAAACCAGTGCTGGACAAGGGAGAGGTGAGGTCACTGTGCCCCATCTCAGCCCGCCCACATCTCAGACACCCCTTTTCTCTCCATCTGTTATTTGTGTCCTTCTTCTACAGTGTCCAGATGGTCCTCAATGATCTACCCACTGAGCCGAGGTCAAACACCCCCGCCCTCCTCCGTGTCAAAGATCCACTGATTGAACTTATTAAGCCAAGCTCTTAGGGCAATCTTGGTTTAATAAGTCCTTTGGTCTCTGACACTGACGACCCACCTTTTATTCCTTCCTTCCTACCCTTCTTAGATTTCCTCCTACCTCCTCCTCAGTTCTCTCCCTGCTCCCCTCTGATACCCAGATGATTTCTGAAGCTGCAGCCCAGCTGTGGCTTTCTGTGCTCAGCGAGCCACACAATTTCTTCAGGCAATTTTTCTGCCTCACAGCACGACGCCTGAACTCCAGTCCCAGCCTCTCCCGTGACTCCCAGATGTGAATATCAACTGTGGATTGAGCGTTTATCTTAGATACCCTAAAGGTCCTTCAGACGTGAAAGGCCGTCTCTGGAGTCATAAGAGCCCCTCCCACCCTGGGCCCCTTTGGGTCCCACTCCTTTTAGACCTGAGGCTCCTCCTGTGTCTCCCCCGCTGACAGAGGCAGCTGGACTCTAAGCGCCATCCCAGATGTTTCTTTGTACAGTTCCAGGACCAGACGGGGTCCTGGTATCTTCCTGCCATCCCCTTCCGCTTCCCTGGCATATTCCAGATAAGCCAGTGGGGAGGGGGCGTGTTATTTAGCCAGTAGTCAGGGAAGGTCTCTCTGCAGGTAGTCTCTCCCTGAAGGCTCTGAGGGAGGGAAGGTGTACACTGGGCATCCCTCACTCCAGGATGAAAATGCAGATTTGCTCGTGCACCTGGTCGGTCCCCTGACCAATACAGAGGCACCAGAAAGTCCTGAACTGAGGCAGATCATGTGGTGAAAAATGTATTATTGTTGTTGGTCCAGAATTAATAGACACCTTTCACCATACACGTCTCCCAGATAGCCCACAGATTGTTCTCCGATGAGTCAAGTGGAGATTTTCATATGTAAATTTGATCTCAGCAAATCTTAAGGATACACTGGGATCCCCACTCTCATGAAGTGACTGTACAAGAGGGTAGAGAAGAACATGCTCAGAACACACACGTGCACATAAGTAAACAAATGCAGCAAATTCAGATCATGACAACTTGGGGCAAATTCTACTGCAAGAAATATTTCATTGACGAAACAGAATGAGAGAATTGGTGGAATAATTTTAAATAGAGTGGTCTGGGAAGACCCTTCTTGGAAAAGTGATCTTTGAGCAGACCCGACTCAAGAGAATGTCAGCTGTGAAAAGTACAAGTAATGTTCCCGGCAGGAAGGGCTAGGAACTCAGGTAGGAAATTGGCAAAGTAGTGTGTGAAAACAGGGCAGAACCGTTTCTAGATGTGATAAATGTTTAAATTGTGTATCAAGGGGAAATCAAGCTTGTGTACAACTTCCCTGTAAGTATTTGCTTTATTAGTATTGTTTTAATTTTTGCACCTATAGGATATTCTAACAATTGTTATGGTTTAGGATCTCTCTGTGTATAAATCTGGTTAAGAGGGATATGAATTTAAGCTTAAATGGTAGTCAGAAATAAGAATATTTGTCTTTTAAGGCCACAACATTCAGTTTGGTTTAATAAATTCAATTATTCACATCAAGCGTCCCATACCCCTGAGAGGTCTGGTACAATAAAGACTGAGAGATGTTCTTCAGTGACCTGGAAGTCATCACAACCCGAGAAAGAAGGATTCCACTGACATTCCATGGGAATTGAGTGCAGTTACATTGGAATCAATTTAATCCAAACTAGGGTTCTTGGTTGACAGAAGAAGAGAGAGCATACACTACCACGATACACACATTTTTAACAGTATTTTTTTGTTTTTGCTAATTTAAAACTTATAAAAAGCTACAGTACAAGTATAAAGGCCACTGGTATAACCTTCACTCATATAATTCTGTTCAAGTTTTCCTAATCCTCCAACAGCATACTTTACAGAAGAAGACCCTCTCTGGGACATCCGTCACACTCTGTTGTCCTGCCTCTCCAGCCTCTGTCAATCACAGGGCTGCCTCTGCAGCCCCTGCCACTTAGAATCAGATCTTCAATTGCTTCTTGGCTTCACAGCTCATTCCTAAAGATCTCAAGTCAGTCATTAGTTGACGGCCCCTCACCCTGCATTTGTCTGGTATTTCTTCATGGTTGGACTTGGCCCTTGTATTTTGGCATCAGTGTCAAAAGGCCACATCTTATTTTTCTCATTGCCTTCTGTCCAATTGGTCCTGTTTCCTGGGATGATCACTTGGATCACTTAATTGAAAAGCTGCCAGCCAAATTTCTTTACTATAGAGTGACCACCAACTCTTTTGAAATTAAAAATTATTTTTAAGGAGATTCTTTGAGAATTTATTCCTTATTCAGCTTCCACCCACTTATTTGAGCACAAGTGGTACTTCCTGCCTAGATTTATTATTAATATAAAGGGTGAAAATGGTGACTTTTATTCCAGTGTTTCTTTGACATGTATTAGTTTCCAGAGTGCAATAGAAATGACTTTCTAATTCCCCCATTGCTGCTCATTTTTGTGGAGGTGGGCTCATGGGTTCCTGAATGATTCACTGGGACATGACCTGAAGCTCTGTTTTCTTTCTTCCTTCCTCTTTCCATTTTTGATTGATAGTGAAAATATATGTTGGATGCTCAATTTTTATTTTTATTTTTTGCACATAAATTGCCTGAATTTGGGCAGCAGAAACAATTGCAGGGTTTTCCGCATCATTCTGCCATGGTCCTGACATTCTTTGGGCATTTCTTTGCTTTATGATATAATAAAGTATTGCAGACTCATTGTACTTTCCCTGACCCAGCCCTGAAATCAGTCTGTTTCAGTTAGATATTCATCACTGTAACCAAAATACCTGGCAACAACTTAAAGGGGGAGAAGTTTACCTTGGCTCCTGGTATCAGAGGTCTCAGGACATAGATGGCTGACTCCATTGCTCTGGGCCCAGAATGAGACAGCAAGTCATGGAGGAAGGATGTGGCAGAGGGGAGCTGCTCCCCTCATAGCAGCCAGGAAGCAGAGACACAGAGGGAGGAAGGGGCCCCAGGGAAGATGCACCCTTCTAGGGCACAGCCCCATGACCCACCTGCTCCAGCCACGTCATACCTGCCTACAGTTACCACCCAGGCCATTCAAACTAGGATGGGCTGATTAGGTTACAGATCCCATAATCTATTGACTTTACCTCTAAACTTTCCTGAATTAACACAGGAGTTTGAAGGGACACCCCCATATTCAAACCATAACTGTCCTTTTTGAACGAGTCCTGGTTTTAGTTAGTAGTGGAGACAATATCTGGGCTACAGTGTTCATTGCTTCTGAGGTGACCCTGTTCCCCAACTGTCCCCGGTAGCCATGCAGTAGCCACATTCACAATTTTACCAGCATTTATTTCTGTCTACACACAGAGAAAACCACAGATGGATGAAATGCCACCCTAAGCCCTCAGAGCTCAATCAGTCTCAGCATGTTCCACGTTTGTACCTTCCTTCTCTGACACTGAGGCTGGCTCCTGCTCTGCTCAATGTATTTATTTGTCCAGCCACACTGGGTGGGTGTCCCGTGTGGGACAGTCCCATGTGCTGGCTTCAGCCACTGCTGGCCCGCTTCCCAACTGGCCTTAACTCCCTGCTTGCTTGGACACCAGCCCCCAGGCAGGTCCTTTCCTGCCCTGATGAGTGGGGTTTCCACTGTGTTATTCAGGGAGGTTGAGTAAACAGTAGAGCTTAGTTAGTACACACTTTGTAGAGTCTTCCAAAACTGAATTGAAAGGAAGACACTACATGTTTTAAACATTCTAATGGCATTCCACCAGCCTCTGACTGACTTCTGAAATCTCCAAACTCTAAAATAATTGCACAAGGAGAAGCCTCGCATGCACATGGTTTTAGGCTTGTGAAGTTGCCAGCCCTGTGCCGGCTGTGTGTGTCCTGTTCCACCGGATTCACATTATACTTTACAACAGTTTAGATTGGCATTCTAATGTCTAAACAAATGTCGGCATGTTTCTCCCTGATGCATTTCTGAATTAAAATTTTAAAACCTTGAAAATGCATGGATTTCCTTTGTCAACAAGAAGAACAATATACTGAGTGGACTTCAAATCGGATATGAAGTTTTTATCTGCTATGTTTTGAAACAGAAATCTTCAAACATGACAGTAAAGTAACATAATTACAGTGATCCTGTGAAGAGGGACGTTTTCCTGGTAGTGAGATGCAATTGAGACTGACAAGGTTACAGTTCTTTACATGGTGGTGGTTGTAACACATTGTCAACTTTTAGAACCCTGTAGTAATAATCCATATATAAATATTGTATTTTCATTCTGAATTTGTGGGTATAAATTTAAAGTTTTAAAGAAAATGTGGAAAATTTTTACCTCTGTGATCTATATTATTTTTCTACTAACTTGACAATTTTAGTTAAATTTTACTTCATTTCCATTTTATATCTTTTCATTTCTGACCCTGAAAATCCCAGCTGCAAATTTATAGCTCCAAATAGTCCTGCTATTAATCCACTAGGCAGGTTAAACCCTAAGCTTCAGAGAAGTGCCTACAAGAACCCCCAGATAATAATATGTTAGTATTTTTACTGAAATTATATTTGTCCATAAAGGAAACAAAACAGAATATAAATAATATGTTCTCCTCTATTTCAAAAGGAGTTGGAGCACCAGGAATTTTAGTCCAAAGACGGGAAGTCTTTAACACATTGTTAACTATAAAGGAATTGCCTACATATGTCAGTTAATTTGTTTTGCAGGTCTGAGTAGAATTAATAATTTTATATTAATATTTGAGTTCTAATTCCTAAAAACTGAGAAAATGAGAGCAGATTTGTTCATTTTCATCTAAATCAGTTATCTCTTGGTGCATTGAATTGCCTCAAAACTTAGAAGTCCAACCCAGTAAGCATTTATTAACTCTTACTTTATTGGAGGAAGCCAGTGAGTCAGAAGCAGCTTAGCTGGGCAATTCTGTCTTGCAGTTACTAGAAAGGCTGCCACTAATGCCTCTCAGGGCTGCAATCTGAAGGTTGATCAAGATGGAGCCTCCACCTCATCTATCACCTGGCTGATAGTGGCCTGAATAACATTCATAAGAATCCCATTCAGTTTTCAGGGAACTCTATTGGAAGTACTACCACCAGCTTGCACTGAAAGGGACAGAGAAACAGAGGAGAATGTATTATTTATATTCTGTTTAGATTCCTTCCACATGAGTCCCTGTTCCTCAGATTGCTTGAGGGTTTCCTGACATAGGAACTGGTTCTCTTATAGTCAGTGATCCCAAAACTAAAGTGCAACCTCGAATGCCTTTTATTACTTGGCATTAGAAGCCAGCTAACACTGTGACTCTTCACTGTGACTTTGCAAAGGCCTGTTACACATGTCAGCATTGATTCATTGTGGGAGGGGACAATGCAAGACCCTAAGTACTATGAGGTATTTAAAGAACCATAGTTATAATGTGAAGATTCTATGGCCATACTAGATGTTGTTTGCCAGGTTTCACCCTCTGGCTCACGAAGATTCATGTCTCTTCAGTGTGTAAAGTGCATTCATCTTCTCCAAAAGCCTTCTAAAATTACATTTTATTAGAGCATCTGCCTAAAATCCAAATCAAGTCAGACCAAAATGAAGCTCCTAGGGAGTTCCAAGAGGATAGAAAGCTGTTTGGGTTCAGTGACTTGAATACAACTATTCAAGTTGGGTTCTCTAAAGACACGTGAACAGACACACACAAAGTGCACTACACCAGTAATAAATGCAAAAAGAAACCAATTTGTACACTTGGATTCAAAAGATTAAAATAAGATGTCTTGGACCATATCAGTTCTGAAATCTAGCCAGGCATATATTGGTTATTTCTTGATTAGGACTCAACCCTCCTCTTTCTCTGAAATGGTTTTCCATGACTCTTAGCTCTGCTCTTCATGTTCTTAGTTCTGCTACTCTAAAACATCCTTCACACGTGTGTGTGTGTGTGTGTGTGTGTATGCAAGAATTAAGAAATTCCCACTCAACATGTATATACATACACACATATACACACATATATGCATATTCGTATATATCTTGCAGTCTGTGTTTGTAACTATAGTTTCCTGCACATAGAAGTTTGGGGCTCTCAAAGTCATTCTATTTTGAACCATCTCTGTTCCATTCAGTACAAGTTGGTGGTTGTACTACCAATAGAGTTCCCCTAAAAATGGATAGGATTCTAATGAATGTTATTCAAATTTGCTCCATTAAATAAAAGGCCATATCTATAATATCATAAAGATAAACTCTCCCCCTCCTTGGGCTTCTGGTCTATTAAGGTCTATTAAAATTATTAGAACTTCCATTGTTTAAAGTGTAGATGTGCTAGGTATACCGATAAGCTACTTAGAGGATTCTTTTGTTTAAGTGGATTGCTTTCTGACATGCCACCTAATGTCTTTCTGAGGTCTTAATGAATTTTATGAATTTTACAGTCATATCTTTCTACCATTGTTAGATAATGCTTTCCTGGTATTTAATCATTGACTGGTAATTTCTTGATTCTTGCATTGTTTGCTATCTGAATAGAGTGATTAAAAAAATAACATTTAACATTAAGTCCATCAGGTCTTGGCTTCCTTAGATTTAGCATTTCTTCCTTAGTTTCTCTCTCTCTCTCTCTTTTCTTTTACTAAAAACACAAAGAAAGTATCAGATAGTACCTTTAATACTCTGCCTGGAAATATCCTCAGATTGAATACATAACTTAGTAAATACATCTTTTTTCTTTCCATATTATCATAGACAACAATGTTGCTAAAGTTCTCCCCACAACATAGCACAGGTCAAATTTTCTCCCATTTGCAATAACAATTTTCTCGCCTTCCTTTAAGCTACTACTAAAAATCTCCTCAAGAATGATTAGGATTCTGACCAACAGATCTTCTAAAATCCATCCAGCTAACTTGTGTATCTCAGCCCCTACATTGCTACCGCATTTTTAGGACTTTAATACAATTTTTTTCCAGTACTAAGCAACATACTCATTATTTCTTATTTCATAGCTAATCAACACCCCCCCTCCAATAAATTTACAACCATGGTTGTCTTTTCTTACTTGTCATGGACCTCTTCAAGGGGCTGCTCAATGGCATAGTAGTGATTTTCCAGAGGTAGCAATCATGGAGACAAAATTGGAAACCAGCCTTGGAAGTGTCATGCATTGCCACTACATGTAATTTCCTATTGTCCTCAGGGGATATCCCTAATTCAAGGTGGAAGGGGTCTACAAAATGTTGCAGATACCAGTTGGGCAAGAATAAATGGAATCATGTTAGAAACTTAAATAATAATACGAGAGAAAAGAACCCTATATTTATTTATTTATTTATTGTTATTTTTAAGAACCCTATATTTAATGAATACATAGTATTTTGTCCCATAATTATCTTCTCTTAGAATATACCTTATGTAGGAAAATGAAAGGACTTGACAATTTCAAACTTCAAAATTATCAAGACCAAACAAAACATTGTTCTGGGAGACTTATAAAGCCTTGTTTTGTGAACTTAATTATGCCTAATTTGTAGTGATCAGTGTTTGTGCAGCTGCTTTGCTGAAGAAGCTCTGTTCCCCCAAATATATCAACTCTTTTTGGAATCTCACAAAGTTAGTGGGGACATTCAGAGACACCCAAGTAATCACAAGAGCAGAAACAAATGATAGTCTTGTTCTGAGAGGTTACTAAAGTTACAGCTGGATGTTTTCTCTCTACTAAGTTTAGACATTAAGCCCCATTCAACTTTGTCTTGATTAAACAATTGAAAATCATATGTGTACATACAACTATTCTAATCAGCATTTTCCTAAAGGGACTAAATCAATGCAAATTTAAAAAAAAAATGTGACTCAGAAGAAAATACCCACACACATGCGTGTACACACAAAACATATATTGATATTGAAATGGAGCCTCTGATTTTTAAAGTCAAGAAGTTAATTTAAATATAATCTTACTTTTATGTAGTACTGCATTGATGGAAAAGAATATATATCTTTGTGGTTAACCCTTAAAGGAGATTCAAATAACAGAATTAGACTTTAAATATTGTACTTGTTAGTTAAGTGGGAAAAGAGGTTTCTATTATACTATACTATTACTCCTAGTTAAAGAGACTAGGACATTTTCAAAAATTTTTTAATGGCCCATTTTTGTTTTTGTTGAAAATTCACTTTTACTTTTTTAATGGGATATGTTGTTCTAACCCATTCTGTACAAATGTGTTTTTTTCCCCTACAAATATAATATTGGATGAAGTGAATTTATAAATAACTTCAGATTCAAAAGCAGACTAATTAGTACATTTTCAATTCTTCAAGCCTGCAAATTTGGTATTTTAGGGACCATTGTAAAAAGTGGAAACTTTGGGGACTTTCTGAAGACACTTAATGGAATCTAGCAAAATCATTCCCGATGGCCCACAAATTCTCTGTGTAATAGAATTATAACTTTTGTCTATTGAAAAAGCATAATTGTAATTGCTTAGCAGTATTACTTTAAAGTTATTTATCAATAAAAATCTTACTCTCTCCATTCCCTTGTAACATCAACACTATTTACTGGGGGTTTCTTCTTTTTGTCTCAGTGTTCAGTCTCTTTTAATTTTAGGTCTGTTATCATTTATAAAAACCATACTGCAGTAGTTAGCTTCTATAAGATGGATATTCATAACAGGATGCTGGTCGTTTGTCAGAATTTATGTCTCTATAATGTTCCTTTGCATTTTATAAATTGGGAAATCATTTGTGATGCAACTATGTCTTTGCATCAAGTTGCACATTGACTCATAAAAGAAATCCACTTTATTGATTTATATCGCTTTCTGACATATGAATGAAAGGCCCAATCAATCCTGTTAAGAAAATGGGAGTAAATGCTGAAGGTAGAGGAGAAAGGAGGTGGATCGTTGAGAAAACCTGAAGTTTGGTGTCTTCTTCTCAGGTCAGGCTCAGGTGAGGACATGTAACAGTGACCTTGAAATGCCAGAGGGACAGAGAAATTGTCATAGTAAGAAAGACATCAAAAGAGAACTTTAGAATAATAGTTGATCCCAGAGACAGGTGTTCACCATTATAGTCATCTCCAGCTTCTTCCCCTGAATCACCTCACACTCTCAAGGAGCTCACTCTTCTGTGATAGGCACCATGAAGCAACATTCCAAGAAGCACAGCATTTGGGTGCAACAGCTATGGCAGGTAGCACACCCATGAGGATTTGAGTAATGCCGGACATTGATGTTAACATTTCCATTTCTTCTGTTTCACAGGTTTTCTGAACCAGATGAATAACTCAAGTCACTCTGTTCTTCAGCCTTCATTCCAAGGATGCATGCAGCTTATCCAAGTGGACGACCAACTTGTAAATCTGTATGAAGTGGCACAAAGGAAGCCGGGAAGTTTTGCAAATGTCAGCATCGACATGTGCGCCATCATAGACAGGTAAGTCTGTTCATCCTGCCTCAAGTGGAACAAACTTTACCAAGGCATTCCTTGGTTGTACAGCAAGTGAAATGCCCAGAAAAAAAAAGTTAAAAAAAAGAATGAAAGAAAGAAAAACAAAAAAATGGGTGAACTAGGAATTGTCACTTGCAATGCCTATTAAGTATATTTGTGACATTGATATCATTGATAAGAGAATTATATCTACATGTGTGTGTGTATGTGTGAGTGTGTATTATAATGTCACTTTTGTGCATCGGTCTGCTTCAGAGAATATGAGCATCGTGCAAATACTTTTGCAAGCAACAGCTAGGTTATGGTAGATCTCTGACACGTCATTTGAACATTTTCTCCTTGTCTTGATCATGATTTGACCTCAGCATATCATCCCCTCCAAAGACACTGCAAAGAAAAAAAGATAAAACATTATAAGATGTTTCTGGACAAATGAGGATTTATTAATGCAAAATATTTCAAATAATTCATTCTGTTTACAAAATGTGTGCATAGAAATATTACAATATCTAGTCTGTTTCAAATTTTTGCAAATCTGGAAAAGTGCTTTTCATAAAACCCTTAATTGAATTCTCACAATGTAGAAGAAACAACTTTCCTATGAGATACTCTGAGATTATTGTATACACTACCTTAACATACTTCTGAAAATGTCATTCATTAAAACATTAAATGATCACATTTTGTGATGTTTTGTCTGTCAACAAATTACTACATCTAACTGTGAGTTAAAGTTAACCTAGTGACTTAAGATGACTTTTAAGCTATTTTCAAATTTTTTGAGCAAGATCTATCTTATTGTGAAATATAATCCCATTAATTTTATATTATAGAAAATAAAACTTCATTAAAATCTTTTTAAATTTTGAAATAAGATGACTCTTTCCTCAGCTTCCTCAACCCCTAGGCAGACCTTGTCTTTAAAATACATTTAAGTTGAGATCTTTGGGGGGGCTGTCATTCACAGAAAAATGAATCTCATAAATATATAAAACAGTACATTATGAGGTAAGTTTTCTTCCGTGTATTCTTAATAAAACTGTGTTCATGTGAGTGGTAAATCACAATTTATTGTGGGCACAGAATTTAACTTTTTAAAGCCTAAATATATTTATAATAAGACAAAGATATAACATGCTATGTATTTCTATTATATGCATGAGAATAATGATTCTAATATCCTACACAGTTTATGTTTAAATAGAATTGTGATCTATTTTAATAGAAACATACTCCTAATTTTTGAGTCATTATGTGTTTGTTAGGTATTATTTCTGCCTAAGGCAAGAAAAGATGAAAAAGAAATTTTTCTGATATTAAACATTTCTCTACATAGTTTAATAATTGTTTTCTATATAGGAAAATTTTATTTCTTCTTAATAGTTATACAATGCAATCAAGTATTTTAGTACCTAGTATTTTTTTTCCATGTCAGTAACTTTAATGACATAATAATTCCTGTGGATAACACTCAGGTCACCTCATTCAGCTTCACTTGCAGGCTAGATCTTGCATTGCTGTTTCAGTCAGAACATCGCATTGTTGACCATCACAATTAATTTTTTAATGGAGAAGGGCAGGTGCTATTGAGATTTCAATGTCTTACTCTGATGGAGACAATAGGATCTAAATTGCCTCCCCCATTTAAAAAAAAAAGAAAAAAAAGAATGAGACTTTGGTGAATGACAAGAATAGAGGAGGGCACTCCTGGCGAAGAGACCAACACAGAGAACACATGGCAAACAGAATGCAAATTTTAATTTTTGGCAGATATAGCTCTCCCCCGCCCCAGATGGGTCAGTCTCAATATCTACAGTGCCAAGTTTCTTGTGATGGTGGGGCCAGGGGCATTTCTTTCTATCCTTTAGGAAGGGAACCTTGGAGATTAGCTGGGGGTAAATAGTCACATTGTCACAGATTTCCTAAGCTCATTAAGGAGATCATTTTCTGCTTGTCCTGTTATTTTAAGAGCAATAACTTTCACACATCACATACCAATAGGTACACTCAGAGCCTTGCTGAGCCTGCTGGTCATGTCCCCCTTTAGCTGCATCTCATCAGTGAGTCCTGGGGTTCAGCCTGTTCTCCTGCAGCAGTGGCCCTCAAGAGGATATCTCCTTATCAGCCAAAGCTTCCAGCTGCCCAGTGTCCACTGCTTAATTTTTAAATTACACAATTAGGCACTAAAGAAGCCTGCTTTGACTCTTTCTTACTTTTCTTCTTTCAAATTGCAGCTTGATTGATTGAGGAATTATTTTTGAGGGGGAAAAAATACATGAGAACATGAGGGGAAAAGAAATAAAAGCTCTGCCACAGTCCTGATTTAAAAAAAAAAAAAAAAAAAAAAAAAAGTTTGGAGCTAACAAGAGCAGCTACACCTGCCTTGATGAGTAGAATTCAGGGGAAGAGCTGGGGGAGGAGGATGCTGAGGGGTTTTGTCTGTGTGTCACACTGGAATACCCCATGATTTTTACTGTTTTTCTTTTTTTCTTTCTTTGTGCATTTGCAAGTGGTTTGTCTTCTTGACTTGCTTCCTTGCAGAATACAGCAGTGAAACAAGGAAAGAGTATGTTCCCTAAGCTGCAGAACTGCGCTTTCTTCAACACTTACTTTGTGACTGCATATTAGACAGCAGGCAGCATTCTAGGCACTTGAGACAAATCCATGAACCAAACAGAGATTTGTGCACAGTTGAAGCTCACACACTGGGGGAGGAAGGGCAGATGGCGAGAGACGAATATAACTTTAAAATGAATATAATGAGTTTGAAGGACTAAGTGTTATGGGGGTGGGGGAAGTAGAGCAAAGTCAGGATTGGCATGACTGGAGATCAAGGTGTTTGGTTCCAGCTTAAGCGAACCTCACCAAACCCCAAATATTCATGTTAACAGAATTTGCCAATTTGTGGAAAGAATATTCTAGGCACAGAGAATCATCAGCTCAAAGATGCTGCCTATCGTGACCAAGGATCTGTGAAAAAAAAAACAGGTGGTGAGCTTGGAAGGACAGAGGAAGGGCAGCAAGCAGGAAGACCTGCACAGCCCTGAGAGCGACATCCTACACCCTGCAGCTCATTGCAAGAATTTGACATTTATTCTGAGGGTACCAGGGAGCCCCTGCAGGGCTCCCATTGAGCAATGACACCCTGCAGGTGGCACATTAAAAGCAGGAGTCTGGCTCTGGGAGGAGAAAGGTAGAAGCAGGGTGACTAATTAGAAGGGCCTTCTCATAATGCAAAGAGAGGTGCTGGCAGCCTGGACCAGGGGCCTGGTATCTAGGAAGACAGGTGTGGTCAGGTCTGAGTGTATTAAAAGGGGAGTCAGTAGGATGCCATGGTGGATGTTAGATGGAGGATGTGGGAGAAAAAGAGGAAATGAGAACACATCCAGATTCTTTGATAAGAACAACGTAAGAAAGGGAGTTTCTATTTCCTCAGATGGGGAAGGCCTGTGGTACTATGAAGGGACGATGAGGAAAAACGTCAGAAATTCAGTGTTGGTTGTGAGTAGGTTCCTCTGTTGGACACCTAAGTAGAAATGGGGAGACACAGTGGGATGTAACTATGGAGCAAGCCTGAATCTTCAGATTGCACAACGGTCCTCATGACTGACAGTGATCATGGGGCTCTGGGCCTTTGGGGTCTTTTTTTCCATCTCCTGGGCAGTCCCAGGACCAGAGGAGAAAGTGGTGGTGGGCAGGAGCCTCCCGGGACAGCTAGGTCTCTGGCTTTCACCTCTCAGTGATTTGCTCTCAGATAGGAGGATTTTCAACAAACCTTCAATGCTGGAAGGCTACTTGAAGAAAGATAAGCTATCTTGAAAACAAGCTCCTGTTTCTTTTTGCATCTTCACCATCTTTTGTCCAATTCTGGGGTCAGAACATCATGACTCCTTATAGCAGACATCTTTAGGCACGGGTCCAGCTCCTATTTCCAACTGTGTTTTCATCCACATGAGGTTGAAAATCTGACAGCAAGAGACTCTAGCAACACTCCTAGAACCCTCTTAGGCTCATTCACTTCCTCCCCCAGGGAGAGGCACCCGAAGAACCAGAGGTCATTTCAGAGTTGGGGAAGGTAGGGTGCTCAGGGGCTGGAGTGAGTCCCGGACAGTCAGTCCTGGCACCCATTGGTCAGGTCTGTACACTAGAAGAGTAGCTGCAGAAGACCCTGCTCTGGGAACTTTGTGGGCCCACGTGGTTGCTGGACTTGCTTTCCGTGGTCACACCCAGGAGGTGTGGCAGGAGGGCGCTGGCCTTAAGGAGTTGAGCTTAAGAAGGTGGTGATCATGCTTGGGTTGGTTTGGAGCAGTGAGGTCTACTTACTCTGCAAGCTGCAGTTTCTATTTCAAGCCTAAAGCAGCCTCCACAGCTAAGCTGCCAGCAGGATGTGTTTCACTTTATCTTAGGCAGGAGCAGCGAAGTGGCACAGCCCTGGCTAGGGAGAGATAAGCACAGGTCCACGCTGGTGTTCTTGGGAAAAGCTTTTGTTTCGCTGACACAGAGGAGGCTCTGTCCCTCCAGCACCCTGTTTAAAACACTCCTGATGCCTAGGGCTGAATGGGCAGGAAACCAGAGATCACCTGGCTGGATCTATATGCAGGGGGGCGGGGGACACTTAATCCTTGCTTATTTAAGTCAGTGTGAGTCAAGTTTTGTTTTCTTAGAGCCCAAAGCCTCTATCCTTTCCTCACCCTCAGCATCTAACATCAGCACAGCACCTTTTTGAATCAGAACACAGAGGGACAGACTCCCAAATGTGCAAATGGCTTTGAAAGAAACAATGATTCTTTTAGGATACATTAAATTACATTCTGCTGATGTCCTCATAGCGATTGGACTAAAAAGCCATTTAGAGGCCAAAGCAGATTCATATTGTGACAGTTTACTTTTGTGCATATCTTTTAACGGGGCTATAAAAACTATAAAATGTAACTCATTAGAATTTTAGAATCTTTTTGTTCTTTTTTGTCCACCTCCCTAGTAAATATATTAGGAAACAAAACCAGTAAATATTCCAGATAGCACAGAGAGTGGAAAAGGAAAGATAAATGTCCCAACTTAAACACAGCCTACAAAATTACCCCTTGAGAAATTGTGAATAGACTAGATCCTATTCCTGAGTTAGCAATTAAGTCTTCATTATATTTTTGGGATGGAAGTGCATAATCACACACCCAGTATTTACTTTTTAATTCAATGGTTTCTTTTCACCAATGTCTACCCAGTTTGATTTGCTTTTCCTTGAAAGACAAGAATAAGTATATGAATTTTTATAAGAGCATTTAAATGAGGTCTGGGTAAATGTGATGGGAGATATCTCAAAACCAAGTTGACTGTGCTGGAAAATTAATAAAATCAGTCCTGAAGGAGGCCATAGTTTCTATAAAAGTAGATTTATAATTTCCAGTGTTTTATGGTAGAGTGCTTGCTCAGTATGCCTGGGTTTCAATGCCCAACACCACAACAAAAAATAAATTAATTAAAGTACATTTTACTGTCCTTAGGTTTAAAAAAAATGTAACATTTTCATTAGAAACAAATTAATCTTCACTTGGTTATAAGCCCACATTTCTAGTAAGTAGCAGAAAAATAAATAAACTTCAACATACAAAGGCCCTGTAACCTCACTTTTTAAAAAAGTATTCAGTCACTGTGGGATTCAAACGTAAAGGCCAAACTCACTTCTGGGGCCACTGTCCACCCTGAGAGTTCTCCTGGACCCCTAGCATGACTCTTGGGGGGTCGTGTATGCAACATCTGGCCATGGAGGAATAGGCTCTGCTCATGTGTCCACCCAGGGTCCTGCTGGGCTCCCTGGAGATGCCCCTGCCTGTGGTCAGCTCTGTTTCACTGCCCACTGCTGTGCCAACTGTTTCTCCTGGCTTTGGGATATGACTTGGCTAGTGCTGGCCTCAGGCTCTGGAATCTGTGAAAGGTGGCAACTGGACCCAGTTTGTCTGACACTGTCTCAGCTTTGGTTCTGGGCGACGCACATCTGAGAGCCCTCTCAGTTCTGGTAAACCCAGGGCCTGAATCCACCTCTGTGTGTTCTGTGCTTTCTTTCCATCTCCTCCATCTGGCCCACCAGCCATCTAATAAGCATGTTTACAGACCCCCCGTGGATCTGTGCTGACTTCTGTTTTTCTTGGAAACTATATAAGAACTGAAGGGGGTGGGGGGGTGTCAGAAATTGGGGCTAACTCTCTAGCTGGCTTTGTGCATCCAGGCCACCCTCTCTATGGACAGCAGCCACCCAGGCTGGCAGGAAGCACTCTGCCCAGGAGATTCTCTCAAGCTACCCTGGCCATAAGTCTCAGTCTCAAATTGAGATTCATTCAGTCAAAATATAATGATTGAAGATCATACCAAGCCATCCGGGAGGTAATGCTTAGTGATGGAGGGAAAGTGATTGAACAGACCTGTATTGTTGTAGTGCCTTGTTTTGGCCTGTGTGTCTAAGCTCTTACGGTGCTTCTCCTTTCTCTTAGACTTAACTCTATCAAACCAAAGCACCATGGCTTTGGACTAAATTATATCCACACAACTATTACATTTCTGTTGTAGTCCCAGATCCCAAGATGAACACTCCTAGCTGCTACTCCCCCTATAGGTGTCATTGATTCACTTACAAGACAACATGATAAAAAGACAAATAAACAAAACCAGAACGTTATGTTAAGGGAAACAGCCAGGCACAGAAAGAAAAATAGCACATAATCTCACTGACATGTGGAATCCAAAGTAGAGCTCATAGACAGGGAGGGTAGGACCAGAGTCACCAGACTGGCTGGCAGGCCTTAGAGAAATGATGAGAAAGGATACAAATTTTAGTTAGAGGAGAATAAGTCCAAGACCTCTATTGCACAACCAGGTGTCTATAGTTAATACCATGTATTCTCCAAAAAATGCTAAAAATAGATTTTACGTATTCTCACCACAAAATAAAAGTATGTGAAGTCATGCATATATGTTAATTAGCTTGATGTAGCCATTCATAAATTATGCAGATTTAAAAACGATTCTGTACAATATATCTATAGTTTAAAATTAATAAATTCTGAAAATATAAAAATTATAATAATAAAGACTAAATTAAAAAAAAAAAACTATTTTCACTTAAAACCTCTCAGGATTGTTTCCACTGTGATTAAAAAAAAAAAAAAAAAAAAAAAACACCTGTCTCATAAACACGAGTATTTCTGTAATGACAAATATTGGGCCACTTTTCTCTTCACCTGGGTCTGGATGACTGAAGATTGCCACTCTCTGGGTTGGATGCCTGCCTTCTGGATTCTTCCTACCTTTCCAGGCCTGCTGCCCACTTCTGTTGTCTCTTTAGAAATGTTAATGTCAACAGTCAGGCTGGTACCCCCTGTGCTAGCACTTCTTTTACACGGGAAACAATTTGTCTCTTACTATTAGGTGAAACTTCATTACTCAAACCCTGGGCTTCAGGGGGAATCTCACTTTCCCTTTACAGTGATCATGCACAAGAGCTCCAGGAGGCAGAAAGTCTCCCCTACAAACTCTTCATTATTTGAAGCTGCACCAGCTCTGTGCTTCAGGCATTGGGACTTTGACCCAATCCAACTCCAAAGCAGCAAGAACAGGTGGGTGGGAACCAATTCTGGGGGAACTTGAGCCAATAAGCAATTTTCCAGGAGTGCAACTGGATTTCCTTTTGGAAAACACTCCAAGACAAGCTTCTCAAGATCCAAAACCCTAATCACCAGCTTAAAATGAACAAATAGGAAAAGACTGGTTGAAAGACCCCAGTTTTATTTTCTCATAGGGCAATTCATATGGTGATCCTTGATTCACTTTGTCATGATTCTTGTTGATTTTTTTTAAACATTCTTTTTTAGTTGTAGATGGACATGATACCTTTATTTTATTTATTTATTTTATGTGGTGCTGAGAATTGAACCCAGTGCCTCATATGTGTGAGGCAAAGGCGCTTTTCTGCCACTGAGCCACAAGCCCAGCCGGATTCCCGTTGATTTTATATTGCAAATAGCTGTGTTCTTTCTTGTTTCTGAACAAATCAAAAGGCTAGTGGATTTCTGATAAACCATATTTTCTCATGATGGAAACAGTTTTATTTCTTTTCGTTCTTTCTTTTCATTTTTCTTTTACCATTTTACAGTTTCTTTGATTTAAAAGGCATATACAATATGGTCCCCTCAATTCTATGTTTTATACCTTTCTTCATAACAAAACCTCTTTGGATGATACGTTCAGAAAAGAAAAATCAGAAATAGCAATATGAAACTAAATGTTTAAGTGCAATGTGTCTGCTGATCAATGAAATGCTCAGGAGGAGGATGTGACCAGGAAGGAACCAGAAAAGCTACAGAAAGTATAAGAGGAAAGAAAAGACAGAGCACCATGCACCAGCCACCTGCTACCAGTCAAATCCCTGGCCACAGTGTGCTCATCTGATCAGAGCTATTGCTAACATTAGACTCTGGGCTTTCTTTCTGATCTTTCTTGGCCTTCCTGCTAACCCCAGGCTCCTGTCTGAGCTTTAACTCTATTGAAGAAGCCATTTGGTTTCTTTTAGAACGGACCCAGAGAGGATCTTCCTGTTTATGCTGACACATTTGAGTCATGGTCATCTCTCTCACACAAAGGCATCACCTCAATTTCTAAAATTATTGACACTGGAAGAGGTTTCAGGAGTTCCTGGGCTGGGGTTAGGGGGCGGGGGACCTCAACTCAGGACAAGTGGGATCTGGGCAAACAGTGCAGAAATGAATTTAAGGATGCATTAGTTAGGCACAGTAGTGATTTATTTACGAAAGTAGAGATACATTCAAGGAAGAATGTGGGCCATCTCAGGAGTGAGATGTGCTTGGGATCCTGGGCTCTTCTTTTACAGGAGACTTGGTGAGGGGTGGAAATGGAAGGTGTATGGGGATAATATTAGTCTAGCAATCACAAGACGGTTTATGCAGTACTGATGATTCTCAGAATCTTAAATGACACGATCCCTATTCCCTGAGTAGTAAATATTGTTGGAAAATACCTTATAAGTTTCTTAAAATATTGTATTTTTGTTTAACTTATTTTTTACATATGCCAATTAACAGTGTACAGGGTAATTTTCATAAGCAAGTGAATGTACAGTAACTCTAAGATTTAGAGATTTCTTAGACACTAGGCAGTGACAGGCCTAGGAGGGAGAACTGGTTTGAAGAAGAAAGGTGTGCGGAACCAACCTTCTCACAGGCTTTCAGATTAAAGATAGAGCCTTCTTGTCCTTCCTGACTACCTTTGATTTCTTTGGTCCTACCCAGCATCACACATCCAGGCAAACCCACCCCATATTCAAGTCGGTTACCTCTTGGAAGTGATTTCAAAGTGATTTTATTTCCAAGTATAAATAGAGGACTAGAAGAGCAAAAACTTATTTTTTAAAGAAGGTAGAAAAATGTCATAGAAGATAACTCTCCAAAAGAAGGGGAAAAAGAAGCAAAAGTCGAATTAAAAATTTTAGGATTCAACAGCAGCCCTATTCTTCTTTGATGTATTGCATGCATTAGGACAAAAGAAAACTATATTTGCTTTTGGCGTGGCGTATAGCTGTGCTTTGACATTTAAATCCCAAGGAAGGCCTAGTGCATGAAAGTAATGTCAGAAATACAGTCATGTGTTTGAAGATAAGCAGAAAGGAAAAAGATAAATAATTTTAACACATAGCTAAATCATCTACAGGAAGATTTAAATAAGACATTTGATTTTTACTTCTCACTTTTGATATTACATTACCTGAGATATAAAAATAATAGCAAGTAATTTAAAAATATTTAAAGTTTGTTCTTAAATATTTTCTTAAGATGATTGCTATTGTCAGTTATGTGGATACATTGCAGAACTAGGATTAAATCAGAAGAACTCATTCAACACCTTTCCTCAGCCAAACTTAGAAATAAATAGACACCATTCCTTTTGTAATATAGGACATTGATCTTGATGGCTAAAGAATCGGAGCTAGGAGGCTGCCTTCCTTTATCTATGCTATACCAACATCAGTGGGGGAATCAGTTCATTCCCAGATATATGTACTTAAGTCAGACTTCTTATTGGAACCACATGAATTAATTGAATACTAATTTTATTTTCAAGTGAGTAGAGGCAGAAAAAAAGTAGAATATAGGAAAAGCTAATTAGTCTGTTTTAGAAAGGTAAATAGCCACACACACACAAAAAAAGCCCTATACTTAGGTGCAAGGCAATTGCAAAAACCTACAGATTCACATGGATTGAGATCTGTGTGACTGAGATCACTCAGATCAGCAGTGGTTTCAATTTTCAGCATATTTTAAGAAACCAAAGCTTAACATTGAGGATACTTCTTGGAAATGACTTATCAGAAAGGATTGTGGATTGGATTTGTAGATTTCCAGTCAGCCAGCACCACCCAAAGACTCCAGAGCACTTCCCTAAAAATAGGAATTTACATGATGTAGGGTGTTCAGTGGCATTAATAGGGTTGAAGTCTACACCTTTTAATGACTTCTTTCTTTACTGGATTTCATTACACCCAACATGTGAAGATGTGTGCTGTTCTCCAATCTGGATAAAAAGAAAGTAAAGTTCACTTTCTCATATCGCTTTCTCTGTCTGAGAAGTCTTTGCATCACCAATAATGGAGAAAGAGGGTCTGGGAGGGGAGAAAGAAGGGGAGATGAGAGAGCAGAAGGAGAGGGGAAGAAGAACTATTTAATATCATTATTCACTGATTTATCAGAATGGAAATTTTTACCTTCATTAACAGAAAAATCAGAGGTAAAAATTAAAAAATGGTCTTTAATTATTATACCAGTTTAAAAATAACATTTTGATAGACATTCTTTTCTTACCTACTTAAATCATCTATAACCTAAGATGTAGGGAAAAGGAGTCATATATTTTTCTATGCATAAAAACAAAAACCAAACAAAGTCTCAAAAGGGGTTTTATGGAAATCTGGGGCTTTCCATCATTTTAATTTTATTTGTTAATGGAAAACATTACCAGACCCAGGTTTAGAAGCTCATCTCATGGAAAAAAAAAACAGTGTCTCAGATATGTGTGTTGGTGAGAAAGAAAGGTTTTATTGAGTGGCCAAAGAACTGAGAGGGACCTCTGCTCACACATCAGCTTCTGCACTCCACAGAGCTGAGGGGATGATATAAATGGGATAGGAATAATTGGGGGGAGGTGGAATAAAGGCGAGGAATATTCATGTCTTTTCTTGGAATTGGTGGAGATCTTCTAGGAACTCAGATTCCACCTCTTTTTACTCATTTCATGCTCTGGTGTTTCCTGCCTTGGTGGCTGATGGTGTCTTCAACCTTGAAGAGCCAGGAGAGAGACTGGGCAAGTCTAGGTCAAGTTAACTCTGTATTATAGTTCTGGACCAAGCATGTCTCAAATGATCAACTTGTCTCCATGCAGACCTGAGAAGAATTTGACCCAAAGGTTAAGGCAGCAGTGTAGAGAAACAGAATATGAAGACAGAGAAACCAAGATTTTCTTCCTATTCCAGTCACCGTGGGACATCTGCAATCCCCACGAGAGTCAGTGTTTTCAGCAAAAGTGGTCTTCAAGTCTATGATAACTACCCTAGGCAACCATTATACTCATAACCCACCTGTCAGAGGTATGATCTGCATCAAAGCTACTGGGAGACCAATAATGTACTGCATAGCATGTGACCTCCACAATTAGTGATTTTTTTTTTTTTCAAAGCTAAAAGCAAGTGAAACTAAAGGATTATTGAGGTTTTTACCTGGTAACACACAGGTATTTCTTTTTTTGTGTGATTATATTTTTATTTCTAAAATCTTCTCTTAAGAGGACAACAGGCTTAGTTTTCTAAATCATATTGTCTAATAATTTGGAAGCAGATATTGCACTATTAGAGGTAAGTATGTGTTGCTTGTGTGTATGAATTCATCAAGGAACTTATTAGAGCCTGCATCTCATTTCATTTACCAAACCCTGTGCACATCAAAAAGAATTCTGCATGAGCAAGAGAGGAATGCAGATGGAAGGGGTGGGGAATATGTATGTGTTTATTTGGAATAATATCTAAAAATGAGTTTGTGATTAATTTTAACAAATTGTAATATATGAAAGGGAAATATTAATCAACAAAAAGATGGATTTAACTAGACTATCACCTACACTTGTGATAAGGGGAAGCTCTCTAAGGACTACAGGACATTTTTTCATAGGATTAACTGTTTTCCTCCATCAATTGGTGCCTGTTGAACTTTTGTTCTGGAAGTTTAATGATCTTTGCTTATTTGGCATAATCCCAGAAAGACTTCATCAATATGAAAATTATTTTCATGGCCACACTTCAGTGAAGACCCCCTCTGGGTAGATAGACATGACATCAAAGTGAATTTTTTTTTCCCTTAAAATTTCAAGCATTTGAAAACAGAAGAAAAAGGCATGTTTTCAAAGTTAGAAATACCATACACACAACTGCAAGTTTCTTGCACACAGTTATATTTCATTAAGTCAAAGGACATTTTTTAATCTCCTATGAAAGTCAAGGCCTGGTGCTAGTCTACAGAAAGAAAAAAAACAAAAACCCAGAAGATTTAGAATAGGCTGTCTCAGAAAATATCCCAACTCAGAAAGGGAAAGAAAATATTCATAAGAAGAGTTAAAACTAGATTAAGAATCACATGCTTTTTAGTCACTATAAATGATGGTTTCCATAGGAAAGGGACTACCTGTGTGGTTCGGTGCTTCATACAGGAAGCCATTGGATTTAAGAGGAGCTTTAGCCTTAGACACTGAGAAGACAAGCCAGGCAGAAGCAAGGACATGAATGCAAGTGAGGCATGGGTGACCATGTGTTTTAGTCAGTTTTTAAGTCACTGTGCCCAAAAGACCTGACAAAAACAACTTAGAGGAGGAAAAGTGTATTTTGGCTCATGGATTCAGAGGTGCAGTCCATGGTGAGCTGACTCCATAACTCTGGGCCTAAAGGGAGGCAAAACATCAGGGAAGAGGGGAGGCAGGATATCAGGGTGGAAGCGCACCATGAAGGGAAAATGCTCTTGATGTGGCACCAGGAAACAGATAGCTCCTCTCACCAGGGACAAAATGTAAATCCCAAAGAGACACCTCTAGTGACCTACCCCCTCCAGCCACACCCTGTGGTCTACAGTTACCACCCAGTTAATCCTTCCCAGTGGCCTAATCCACTGATTAGAGAACCTCTTTCACAATCTAACCATTTTACCTCTGAATACTCTGCACTGTCTCATGCATGAACTTGAGGATAACTCATATTTAAACCCAGTTCTTTCTCTGGCTCCAAAAACTCAAGCCCATCTCACATTTAATCTATTTAAAGAATTCCCATAGTCTTAACAATTCTAGCATTTCCCAAAAGTCCAAGTCCTAAAATCTCATCTGAGCTTCAAGGCAAATCCATGGATATTTTCCCCTGTAAAGATCAAAGCAAGTCATATATATCCATTTTATAATAACATAGAGTAAAAAGTTTTCCATTCCGCAAGGGAGAAATTGGGGCATAGAAAGAAGGAATAGGACACATGCAGCTGGAGAAATAAGTCTTGCAGCTCCAGGGTTAGTATCTGGGACACCTGACATTGTGATGTTATGTTAAAGGCTGATGTAGCTCCATCCCTAGGCCTTGCTTGATGCAACCCACGTGGCCTCTCTCTTGGCTTATTTCTGCTTGATTCCTGCAGTTGACAGATATCCCATGATACTGGTGTCTCTTAATCATGGGGGTCTTAACTACAGCTTTAGCTTCCGTCTCACATTTTATGCACCAGCCTCTGAGGCACAGCACTCAGGGACTCCAACCCTGCTACATTTTAACTGGCCAAGTTGTAAGTTTTTCAAATCTTTCAGATTGTTGCTGTGCTCCTAATTATCATAGTAAACTTGACTAAAAGCCGCCAGCAATATCCATGCGACCCCTTGAATGCTGTGTTGCCTTGAAATTTCTTCTATCAGATTAATTAGTCCATCACTTTTAAATTCAGACTAATGAAATGGGCAAAATGTAGACAATTCTTTGTCAGAATGTAGCATATATGGTCTCTAGTCCAATTTTCAATAGATTCCTCTTTCTCTGAAATCTCATGAGTCCAGTCTTTAGTGTCCACAGCCCGACAGACTGCTCGTCTTCTGAGCCCCATGAGAATGACCCGTTACTCTTTGCTTACAATATTCTAAAACTTTTCCAGTTTGCATCTCTAGACTTTTAAAAATTTCTTTCCCCTCAAATCAACTCCAAAGGTTGCTGAGCCACATGATCAAGTTAATCACAGCAACAACCTCACTTCTCAGCCCTGATTTATGTTTTAGTCAGCCTTGTATTAATGTGCCCAAAAGTCCTGACAGGAACAACTGAAAGAAGGAAAAGTTTATTTGGCTCATGGTTTCAGACGTTCAGTCCATGATCAGCCAACTCCATACCTCTGGGCCTGAGATGAAGCAGAACATCAGGTTGAAAGGGCATGGTTAAAAAAAAAGAAGAAGAAGAAAGAAAGGAAAAGAAAAGGAAAGGAAAGAAAGAAAAAAGAAAAAATCTGCTGAGGATATGGAAGACATGGCAACCAGGAAATAGAGAGTCCAGGGACAAAATGTACATCTCCAAGTCATGCTCCCAGGATCTACTTCCTCCAGCCATACCCTATCTGCCTATCATCACCACCCAATTAATTCATATTGGTGGCTTTAACCTACAGATGAGGTTAAAACTCCCATGATCTAGGAATTTCACCTCTGAACATTCTTGCATCGTCTCACACACAAGCTTTGGGTGGTTAATCTATTTAAACCATAAAGCCATGCCATATTTTTGAATATTCAAAAGCTCATTCAAATGACGTCAGAAAGCTTATATATATGTGGAGTCATGGAAAATTTGGAGAGATATATTTTCATTCATTTATCCATTCATTCCCCAATCACTCCTTGATTACCTATCACCTGCAAGGATGCATTAGCTTTGAAATAGACATAACTTTTTGGACTCTACCGACTAATAAAAGAGAGATCGTATTGCAAAAATTGACTAGTGTTGAAATTGAAGGATGTAGAAGCGATAACATCTTGTAATCTGCCTGGAATCCAGATTAAGATGGAGAAAATCACAGAGGGTCAGCTCTCAGACACACAGGAAAGGCACTTCCTCTAGGCAGCTAGAAGCATGCAGAAGGACATGGGTGTGAAGACAGGGATACTAACGTCTTCAATGAGTTTTTCTTAACAAGAGCTGTATCAGTTATAATCAGTGCAAGTGGGATCTGGAAAATACTGAAAACAAGTAATAACAATTGAATAATGGGGGAGGTAAAAGGAAGAAAATTAGAGCAGGCAAGGCAGATTTGTGTTAGAAAACATGCAGATAATGAGATACTGAGTGAAAGGAAAGTCAGGGATGTTCAATACGGCAGCCACCAGTTACATGTGGCTATTAGGCACTTAAAAACCAGTTGTTTCTAATTGAGAAGAGCTACAAGTGTACAATATATGACAGATCCTGAAAGTTTAGTACAAATAAAGAAATATATCTCAATAATTTTACATTGATTTTATTTTATGCTAAACATTTTATAATATATTGAATATATTAATGTTATTTTTCTTCTTTTTATCTTTTTATGTGGCTACCACAGTATTTAAAATTACATATGATATGAGCTTGAATCTGTTACTGATAGAAAGTGCTGGTCTAGAATCTGCCTCTAGATTGTTCTAGTTGGGTAGAATATAGCTAAAGAGGACTCTGGTTTATTTTGGGGGGGTTGTCCACAGGTGAGTTAAAAGGTTCATAAAACTTTTTTTAATATTGTTTTTTTAGTTTTCAATGGATTTTTATTTTATTTATTTATATGTGGTGCTGAGAATCAAACCCAGTGCCTCATACAGGCTAGATAAGTGTGCTACCACTGAGCCACAACCCCAGCCCTGGTTCATAAAACTTTTAATGGATCTCAGCACACTGCCCTGCAGAATTGCTTTGTTTCAGAAACAATAGGAATTCCCAGAAGGTCTGTGAACCCGGCATCATTCTGAAGTCCTCAGTCTCTTTTAATTAGTCAGAAGTTTTCTTAAGCCAATACCATCTCCAGAGAATATCTTTACAGACTTAGAAGCCAGATGTGTTGGTTTTCTCCTGGAATATTAATTCCCAATTCATTAAAAATAAAATAAGAATTCAATGGATAAAAAAGAAGCCCAGATTAAGTAGAGGACATTTTAGTTAAGCGCAAGTTACAACTTCCTGGTTCAAAGATTAATTTCTTCCACTATAGTTATCAGTCAGTAATACAACTCTGCGTGTATAAATCAACATCACTGCAATTCAAGCTTGGGTCTCAGTAAGAAATTGCTTTCAGCTGTTATAAACAGAGACCTAATTACAGGTTATTAGATGAATCTGGAATTTATTATTACACCTGTAAGATACTTGGATAGACTGTCTAGAGTTACATGGTTACTCCAGAAAGCAAGAGCAGAGCTGACTCTTCCATTCTGCTCTTGTCTCCTTAGCCCTTGGTTTCCAGATCCCCAGTGAGAAGCTGGCTGATAGAACTCTAGGCATTTTATCCGCTTTTCATGAAAAAAGTAGAAGGGTCCACCTTCCCTTTAATAAGCCTTCCCAGAAGTTCCACACAACATTTTCACTTACACCTCACTGACCACATTTAATTGCAACTGCAGCAAGTGGCAAGGAGATTGCAAACTCTTTCTAGGTGCTAATGTGTCTACTAATGCCTCAGGGATCATTACTGAGGAAGGAGAGAAAAATCTGTTATGGGGCAGACAAATAGCAATCTCTGCCTAGATGATATCGCCAAAAAAAATTAATAAGAAATGGTAAATTTGCATGCTTCTAGAAAAGCTTAATTGTTACAATATTTATATAATTTATTCACATTATGTCTTATATTTTCTTCCAAAGTTTAAAAATAAATACATCTATCAAACTTCAAACTGAGGAATGGATGTTTTGTACTGTGAGTATGAATAAGATACAGCATTGACGAGTGGCCCGGTTGGTTATAGGTTCCACTTCCTATAGTGATCTCTTACTTGAAATTCACCAATAACTCTTTATTGCCCTTAGAAAAAGATTAATATCCTTAAAACTACTGTGATCATCAAGCCTTTTGCAGTCTGGCCTTTGTTTCTTTTTGCAGCTTTATCTCAGGATGTCTTCCCCTCCCTCCAGCCACACTGGCCTCTGGTCAGTGCCTGGCCTGAACTTTCTGTAGGGCTCTTGTCTGCATTATTCCCTAGGTCTGGTATTGCCCCACCCTACCTCATCACTCTATCTTGCTTTCTTGTCTCTCATATCTAAATTTATCATTAATTTCTTCAGAAAAACCATCCCGGACTCTCTAAGAATTTGGTTAGGTTCTTTTAAGCTTGTCTGTGATTAAATACCCAAAACTGGCATTATACCTCTGTCCCCCTCCAGGACTCATAAGAATGAGAATTAGCCAGGCAAGGTGGTGCATGCCTATAATCCTAGCGGCTTGGGAGGCTGACACAGGAGGATTGATTATGAGTTCAAAGCCAGCCTTAGCAAAAGCGAGGCACTAAGCAACTCAGTGAGACCCTGTCTCTAAATAAAAAATACAAAATAGGGCTGGAGATGTGTCTCAATGGCAGAGTGCCCTTGAGTTCAATCCTTAGTACCCTTACAAAAATAAATAAATAAATAAAAGAATGAGAAACAGACCTGAGCTTGCTCCTGGTTGTGACTGCAATGTCTAACACAATGCCCAATATACATTAATCTCCAAATATGTATTTTTTATAGAATGAATGAATGTAATATTAGCACCAAAAATGGCAGAGGAATTTGTCAATGGTTCATGGAAGAAATGACATTATAACTGGTCTTTCAAGAATAGAAAAGTTGTCACTAGATGGGGGATCAGGATGTTGTTATGGTTTAGATACAAGTTGCTCCCCAAAAGCTTTGTTTGAAACAATGCAAAAAAAGGCTTAGAGGTAAAATGACTGGGTTATGAGAGCTTTAACCTAATTAGTGCATTAATTCCCTTATAGGGATTAACTGGGTGGTAACTATAAGCAGGTAGGGTGTGGCTAGAGGAAGTAGGTCACTGGGGGCATGCCTTTGGGGTTTATATTTTGTCTCTGGTGAGCAGAGCTCTCTCTGCTTCCTGGTTGCATGCCCCAACTTGCTTTCCTCCACCACACCCTTCCACCATGATATCTTGCCTCACCTTGGGCCCAGCTCCCTGGAGTCAGCCAACCATGGACTGAACCTCTGAAACCATGAACCAAAATTAATGTCTCTCCCATGAAGTTGTTCTTGTCAGGTCTTTAGTTCACAGCAATGAAATGCTAACTAAAACAGCTCTCTGGGAAAATGCATGGTATAAACTAAGGCATGCAACATGGCGGAAGTAGGAAGTTGTCCCCATATCTCAGAAGGCCTGAAAATTGAGGAATTTGTGCAGTATTCTATAGTCCTGGGAGGCCATTCCTGTCTGGAAGGTCACGTGTACTTGTGCTAGAGTGTGTTCAGAGGAACTATCATCACATTTTACTCATTGTACCAAACTGCCCCTTCAGCTCCTGCCTTCTCAGCCCTTCTGTGCTCCTCACCCATCCTCTGCCGACCACTGGTCATAAATCCTAGAAGCAGATACATCCAGAAAGAGTTTACTGGAAATATTTTTAAATAATGGTGTACAGTGAAGGAATGTTCTAAATCCTTACCTTTTTCCAATAAATTGAGTAGAATAGAAAAAGAAGTCATTTCTGTTGAAAATTGTATTGCAGAATGTTTCCTTCTTGGAGAAACTAGATGTCAGATGTCATAAGGAAACAGTGTTGAAGAAAAGTCTTCCAGGTGAAAATCAGCTTGCTACAACAGGACAGCAGTGCCCCCACACAGCTCTACTGCAAGAACCCCAGGAAGGGTCGAGGAAAAACTCTACACCGTTGATACAGATCAGTGTAGAAATGAGAGTCCAAGAGTCATTTATGTGGTAAAAATACGAACCAGGAAGGGGACTTTCATAAACAGGATGATAGAAAGGTTGGCTGGAGACAGGCACTTAGACTGAGCCTATAAAGATGGGACAGAGAAAAAAAAAAGTGTGAGGAAAATAAATCAGATTTTGTTGGGAGAGTAAATATTTCAGTCTGGTATTTCTCAATCTCTTATATGCATATGAATCATCTGGGATCTTATTAAAAGAGTTCCTATTCAGTGGTTCTGAAGTGAGAACTGAGATTCTGTATTTCTAACAAGCTCCAAAATGGTGCTGATTCTGATGGCTCATGGACGAGGACGTGAATTTGTCAGAACTCTAGCCTCTGCATCTTGGCTGTGAGGTGTGTAGAAAAGGCAGCTTGGGTGGTAGGAAGAAAGCCGGTGGTGTGGGTCTTGGAAGTGTTATGCTTATGAAATAGGAAAGCCTATTGTCTTCACCACTTCCAGAAAAAATGACAAAGCAGATAATGGAGAAACCACCTGAGATGTCCTGGCACAGTGCTTGAAGCACTGCAGGAACTAATTAGCATCCTCTCAAAACTCTGAATGGATTGGTTTCTCACCTGTATCACCTGCTCTCTATAGAGTGTCATCTCCGATTAGAAAAGAAAACAAAAAACTGATTTTCAATAATTTACTGTCTCTATGTAGAAAGGCACCCATGTATAAAATACTGTCTCAATCTGTGGTTTCGTAATAGTTATCAATGGACTCATTCCCGGATATTAGCAACTTCTTCTTAATTTGTCCCTCTCATGGCAAGGAACAGTACAAGTAAGCATTGCTTTTAAACAAACAAACTAGAAAAAAAAAAAAAAAACTTAAAAACTCTGATGGATTTAAGAAGAAATGTAATTATCTAGCTCAAAATTGAGAGAAGAAAGACCCCAAGGAGGGCAAGGCAAAGCCAGTGTTCTTTCACCCTGCACTGGAAAAGAAGGTTCCAGACCCCCTGGAACAACCTCAGTGACCTGAACAACCTCAGTAACCTTGCATCCTTGTCTGCCTCCAGCACAAGAGAGTTTCTGGTGGGAACATGCAAGTGGCTCTGCTCCTATCTCCTGCAGGACCCTCTCCCTTGTTCTTCTACCTCAGCCTTCTGCACAAGAAGTTACCACTCCTCACCTATCTTGGAATTTCCTCCCAATAGAAATATGCTCTACAGATAGGAACTCACATTCATCCCACCTTCAAATGCTATCACATTGGAGATTAGGTTTCAACATACAAATTTTGAGAGGACATAATCATTCTGTCTATAGCACACATCTTTTGTTTAGAGAACCTATATAAAGAAAAAGTTAAATTTGAATTTTGGAAAACTTCCCTTTTCTCATTTTTATCCATTTCCTTTATAATGCAATTATTATTATATTGAGCCTATATCTGATGATGGTGAGTTTCAATGGATCAAAATTATTGCTCTTTAAATGAAACACCAAAATTTTGTAAGATATGATGCATACTAATTAAAGTTCAAGGAGCCCTAGGCAAGAAAAAAAGATAAGCTGTTGCTTAAGCTATGCAAAAGTGTATTAAATATTCAAGATTAATTAAAATATAGAGAAAGAATTTTTAGGGTTCCATTTAAAGTTTGCATAAAAATTAATGCAATTATTATGAAATGTTTGCTATCACACTGGTTTGATGAACAAAAGAAGTCAATTAGTAACATAGTGAAATAAGAGTCAATTCATGTTGCTCTAAGTATTTTCTTTCTTTGTTCTGTAAAAGTCACTTAGTAGCATAATAATTACATGCCAATACCTACTGTTTCAAAAAGCCATAGAATGCAGCTTTGGGTATTTACTTATTTCTAAAATCAATAGTATTCCACTAAATTCTCAACCTAATAATTTCCAAAAAATCAGACAATTTTATTTCTGATCCTTTTACGGTAGTAAAGAGGAAGAAAACACTTTTTTTTTTTTTTTTTTTTCTAAGCAGATGGCCTCTGCTACAGGGAAGCATGACTAAGGATCTATGTCCACATGCTGAGGAAGTTCTGATTTTGACTTTGAAATTCGCACTGATTCCCCTATTCAGAACATAGGAGCCAGGCTGTCCCTTTTCTTCCATATGCAGGGAGCTAATTGAGGAAAAAGTTTTCAAAGATATCTGGCCTTTTCCATCTCACACAATCTACTATTTTGAAGTTATTACTAAAAAGGGAAGAGTTTTCTAAACACCCTAATCTCATGTAACATTTTAGTAACATTTCTCTTGAGTAGCAGTAGTCTAAATATTAAGATTGGTAGCCAATAGTTAGGATGAGGCTTTGTAGCCTGGCTTGGAAAACAAGCCCACTTACAACATATTTTTATAACAGAGGGAAAATGTAGGTTTGATTTCAGACTTCATGACTGGCAAATGGATTTTTCCAGCGCTGTCTGCTAATAATGAAGTATAGCCAATTTTCAAAAGGCAGGAGTCACTTTGTTTCAAAAGAAAAGTGGAACACATGAACACCGTTCAATATTATTGCAAGTTCAGATAGTGTCAAAAGGTACAGAAACAGCGTTAAGCAATACTTTCCAAGACTGGAAATACCAGCTTTATTCTCATTGCAGAATGAAATCCAAAGGAGCTCCCATGGCTACTCTCTCTAATGATGTATTAGTCAACTTTATAACACTAAGACAAAATACCTGAGGTAAACAACTTATAAGGAGGAAAGGTGCATTTGACTCACAGTTTCAGAGATTCCAGTCTGAGTTCAGTTGGCTCTGAGGCTTTTGTACCATGACTGGGCAACATATCATGGTGGACATGTATAGCAATGGAAATGGCTCACCTGGTGGCCGCACAGAAGCAGAGAGGCAGGAAGGGGTCAGGATACCAGTAACCACATTAGGGCACACCCTCAGTGACCTAACTTCCTCCAACTAGGGTACACCTCTTAAAGATCCCATAACCTCCCCACTGCAGGCTGATAACCACATTGGACTCTGGAGGGACACTTATCCAACTCATGGCAGATGGTGAATCAAAATTCTGCTAAACCCTATGGTGAAAGCACTCTTTATTAAATGGATTCCGAAATACTGTAGTTTAACACGTTTCCTAAAAATAATACATATTTAGCTTACTAAGAAAGATTTCCCTTAATGCCCATGTTAAAAAAAGATTCCCAGCAGCTTTTGAACATTGAATCCATAACCACCATATGAAGGAAGAGGTGAGTAAGTAAATAAAGAGTTGTTCCAATAAGCAGGATGAGTATTTCCTAGGGAGAAGAATCCTTGCCCTCTGTCTTCTCTCCACCCCTGCCTGCCCTTCCCTCTCTCAGCCTTCACCCAGGGCTTACCTTCTTGCACACTGGGAAAGCCTTCCAACTGGAAGGGCATCACAGGAGTGCCCTGCTCAGGGCCAAACGAGGCCCGCCTAATCCTCCTGGCAGCTGTGTCTGCTGAGGGGCCACAGAGATGCAAAGACAGAACCAGGACTAAGGGAGACACTTTTTCTTGGTATTCAGTTGGAATATTTTAAAAGGCAGAAAATGAACTCGATGTTCTACACCAATACATACTGTCTGGCAAGATGACTTATTTTTATTTAATGACTTCATTTACAAATTGCCTCACTCCAATTAAGATCAAAAACGAGGCCAAAGGAAAAGAAGGCAGCAGAAGCTAATATATTTCCTGGGCCTGAGCCTGCAGCCTGGCTTGAGTTTCCTTGGAAGCTTTATTGGACTTGTTGGGAATGCAGGGTTAGCAAACATACCCAGCTGCAGTCGCCCTGCTAGATTGTCCACCAGTGTTTTTGTGGGTGTTGGCTCAGTATATTACCAGCACTACTGTCTCAACTTCAAAGAGGATTATCTTTGATCAGGTCTCTGACGGGATACAGGAGGCACAGGAGCCTATAGAATACACTGAGAGTCAAAGCCCCCAAGACATCCTTAGTGGTGCTCCCTCCAGGATCCTCTAATCTGAGAGTCATCTGCTCCTTTCAAATCTTTGCTTTGCCACCTGCTATGCCACACAGAACATGTACAAAAGGAGTCAAATGTCCTTCCCCACACAGACATCTTACCAGATGAATTTTAGAAGTAGAGATACACAAAGGCCAAAGTTAATCCTTGGGAGTAATCTCAGTGTTAACTGTTTGAACAAGAGGATAAAACTAAACTTGCTAATGGATAAATTTCTAAGAATGATAAACTGTGCGATTCATCAAGTGAATATTATTAGAAATAAAAGCAAGTTATCAGCACTTAACTATCTCCGTATGATAGAATGTGAGGACTGTTCGAATGTCATCTCTGGCAAAATATTCTTCAGTAGTACCAAGTCATGCCGAAGTATTAGGTATGAGTTTTTAGAAACATTCTTTGGTGATCTGAATACAAAATAGCCAAGGACTGTATTGAGTAACATAACTGGTAACATTAAAGTGAATTCCTTACATTAGTACTACAGTCCTGACAAAGAAAAGGCGATGTTAGGAATGAGATGAGTTCAACATTGTTCCCTAAATATTTCCAGAGAATTATGTAATTTATTCTTTCCGCAATATTTATTGAAGGCCAGGAGAATTGCTGTTGTAATTGATACAGCAGAAGATCCTCATATTTATGACCTCAATCTGTCATTCTGTGCAACAGGCAGCATCCCATTGGCAGCAGGGAAACAGGGATGACTGTGTGACAGTTACCTGCTCAAAAAAATTACTTAAATGGATACATTTTAAAGAAACTATAAAATACTAATGTAGTATACATTTCAATTGATTTTTACATGGCATATGATTGGCATTAGTCAATATTGTTAATTTTTCTCTGCATTAATGACCATTATACTAAAAGTAATTTCTGAGAGCAACTGAAATTTCTAACTGCAAACCCAGGTGCAAAATGAGTTTCTAGGTAAATACTCTGAAGTTGTGTCAATATTTGTAATCTAGTCCTCTGAGAATCCAAAATTCATGACAAAGAAGGAGGCAAGGAATTGTTTTTTCAGTTTTCTTCCCCAATAGAGGATCATGATAAAATAATCATCAGAAATTATACAAAGCAAGCTACATGCATATGTGCACATGTGTGCACATGTGCACGCGCACACACACACACACACAGAGTCCCTGGAGTACAGAAACACACTTATAGGAATACAGATGGAATCTCTACTTACAGAGTTTGGTTTTGACCTTTATGAATTATATATTATCACTGTTTTGAATTAAAATATTACTGCCTCATTGTTAGTTCAGCAGCTAACAAATGTGTAAGTGCTCTGAAAAGCAGTGTTTAGCATCATTTAAGATGTTATTTTAAAAGTTCATCTCCACTGAGAGGATGTTCTAATAGCCATGTTTCTGCTGATAACGCATCCATCATTATATGAAGCATATTGAACTTGGAGAAATAGGGACAACCACTGTGTTTTAATTTGATAGGAAAGTATTAATAGATGATAGACTTTATAGAGTTTCATATCTGTATAGAATGGTTACACTGGAATATTATTAGTATTTCTATTCCTTCAAAACAGTTACAGGATCCATCCTTCTCTTTTAAAGTATTAAAACACAAATACAAATAAATAGATTTATCCACGTCATCTAAAGCACATTATTAAAATATCTGGCTATCTTATATGTCCTCATATTGTATGTGAAATAGGTAGATAGATATACATGCGCACATCTATATACCTCATAGATGCAGACACATGTATATGATATAGATCCATATATACATATATTACTGATCATGTATAATTTGATATATATGATATATACATCATATATAGAGATACACTTATATGCTAATGCAGATACATATAATACATATGTAGTACAGATATACAACTGATTATATATCATTTGACATATACCATCTATACTACTGATTATAACTAATATAAACTTATACCAATTATAAGTCGTACTAATCGTATATATGATCCATAGTATTCCAATACTCTGATGCAATTTTTTTGCTGTGATAACTTCCCGAATTTATAATCACTCCACAATAAAGTAAATAAGCATGGCTTATACTGGCACCATCTAAGAAGAAAATAGTCACAGAAAATTAAGTGCACTGAAATGTACTTAAACATAGAATATCTTCTTTTATTAGGGAATAAATTTTAAGTTCAGAGAAATGGATGTGGTAAACATATCAGAATTACTTCCTGTGGCATCATATTTGTAGTAAATGTAGTTTACCCAAATGCTTTAAATACTTGACCATACTGTTTTGTAAACCCACAGAATGTGTTTTCGCCATTGCTTTGAAACGAAATTTTCTAATTGCAAATATCCAATAGTAGTTCTTATATGTAACTCTACTGTATGTAAGTTTGCAAAAAATATTTTTAATGCCTCTGTTAAAACTCACTTGCAGATAAGGACAATTCTGCCAATTTTTTGGCTGGTCATGGAACACCAACAAGTGCTTGGATTGAATAGCAGGGGCTGAGGTTTCAAAGCAGGTTACCTTCAGCCTCCAAGTATCCTATATGACAAGTTGTGACACACTGAATTTTTTTTTTGCGGGGGGGCAGGTGACCTCTTCTAATTGTAAGACATTTGATGAAAAATAAAGGGCACACTTTCACTACTCTTTTTGTTCTTTTCCCAATTCCCTAAATTAAGTTTTTGTGAAATGCCTGTAGTCTTAAAAGTGATAGAATATCATTTATAGGAGTTAAGTTAGTCTTGCAAGGCTGACTTTTGTCTCAAAGATCACAGAATCAGCCAAGCAGTAATTTATATGCCAAAAATATCTGATTAAAATGCTTAATATACTGAATATGTCTTCAGTAATATTAATAATCATAGAGCACATAATACTGGGAATAAGTGATTTCCTAACCTTCCCTTTGTGGAAACTTACAGACCCTGGGCCCATTACTTCATTTCAATACCTGGTTACTGCCTCCTGGTCCAATAACTGCCCTGTTGTGTTCTTTCCAATATCTGTATAAACCATTCTTTCAATAAACCCATCTCTTAATTATCAGGCCTCCTCACGGTGTCGATATCCTCCTCCAACAAGTCTTAGCCGTTCACTTCCTTTGGACCGCAGCCTAATCACGAATTACAGCCACTCCATAACTGCTGCTGTGCCCTGCAGAGCTCTAAATCAGCCATGAAAAAAAGAAAAAAAAATACATTTTCCTCTACTTTCTTTCCCGTGCCCTCACTTCCCCTCCACCTCGATGTGGCCCTGCATTCTATCATTAAAGTGACTTCCTTGTGGTCAGCCCCAATTTCTTGGCTCTTCTGGCCTCCCATAACACTTGCCTAGAAAACCCCAGTGCTAGTTACCTACACCTTTCTGAGCACTTCACCTCTGTCTCCCTGGGGCAGGACAGTGTGGCCTGGAAAAGCCACATACTGTGCTCACTGGACTGGCTTCCAGATTAATGGCTCCTGTCTGCACGCGGGACCCTAGTGTTTCAATTCCATTTCATCACCCTGCTCTGTCTTCCCCTCCCCCAGACCTCCCAAGTCTCCTCTCCCCTTCTGCCAATTTTCACCAATTCATTAAAATACGAACATTCTGTTGTTCCCTTTGAAAGAGGCAATAATCATTGCCTTCCTTTTTTTCCCCCTCATTCTTTTTGTACCTATTCCGAAATGGCTTTTGTCCCTAGTAGAACAGTCCCTGGCAAGCCACCAGTGGTCCCCATGTTGCTGAATGCAGTTGGGCGGCTCAGTCTTCTTGTAGACTCAGCAGCTGCATTTCACTCTGGCCCTTTCCCTCTCCTGTCCTCTCGCTCTCCCTTCCTATGTGTACTGTTCCTCCCTTCTTCCTTCTTTCTTGTCTTTGTCTCTCAACAGTGGGTAGCCCTGCATTTCAGTGCTGGAAGCTGTTTTCCTTCTCTTCTCACCAGCCCGATGGGAGAGCTCACCCCTCCACACCCCACCACCACCCCCACCCCCCCACCCTCACCCCCCCGCCCCACTCATGTTCCATCCCTCTGCTTATGACTCTCAACTGTGCTCCAGCTCCGTCTTTTTGTCTTTTTTTTAATATAGCATCACAGTCTAATAATCATCTCAAACTCTTTGTGCCTAAAATCCAACTACCATTAAAAATGAATGTTCTACCCTTAGTTTTCTGCATCTAAGTAAATGCCAGTGCCATTTATCTCTTTGCTCAGGCTGAAAACCTTCGCTTCATCTTTGTCTCCTCCTCACACCCCTCACATCCAAAATTCCACTTATCAAAGGCTGTACCCTCAGTGCATATCCAAAAGCCCATCGCTTCTCATGAGCTCCATTTCCACTCCTGGGCCATTCATTGTGTGGATCACTGTATGATTTTCTAATTGATCTTCGTGCTTTCACCCTTGCCCTGTTAACCACAGTCTCATGTCAGCCCAGCAGCCTGATTGAAATATTGAAATGAGACGTTTTCATCCCATTCAGTATAAAAGCCACAAGCTTTACAAGTAGAATTTTTATTCAGAGATAGTTTTTGTTTTCAGATGACAAAACCAATGCCTGTTAAGTGAATGTATTTCTACACTGAAAAACTTGTTATCCTTCTTATCAGTTTCACACAATGACCCCTGTTTTAATCATTGTCCAGGGCTGGGATTATCCAGGAAGGTCCTAATAGGGAGGATGTAAGTTCTGTTTGCAGTGTTACTCTCATCTATCTATTTTCCTTCCTTCCTTCCTTCCTTCCTTCCTTCCTTCCTTCCTTCCTTCCTTCCTTCCTTCCTTCCTTCCTTCCTTCCTTCCTTCCTTCCTTCCTTCCTTTATTTTCTTTCTTTTTAAATCTCCTCTTCCATGGTGAAGAGAGAGAGAGAGCTGCTTCATATTCTAGCTATGTGAAATGTTATTATGAAAAATTTTAATGACAAAATTTCAGATCCCTCTAATTTTTGAGCACCTTCATACCAAATCACTCCTCTCTCTTGAAAAAGCCTAGAACCTGGAGACACAATTTTCCACAAACAGTTTTGATACTTGCTGATCTGAGCAACCAGAAACTAGGCAGTCTCCTATCTATTCCCCACCCATTGTCAAAACTACCCCTTAGAATTTAACATGCTCTCTGCCTTCTGGATCTTTCACACACACCAAATTATCTGTAACTCTTAACCCAAATGTTTCCATTGACAACCTGGTCCATATATCCAAGAAAGGATAATTAGAAATTAAATTAACCCATTTGGAATTTAACTTTTGGTTTGAATTTCTTATTTCAGGATTGTTGATTGAGGGGATGTTATTGGTCTGGTCATTTGTTACTTGATTTTATTTTGGCTCTCAGAGATTTTGTTTTTTGTTTGTTTTTTTTTTTTTTTTGCTTGCTTGCTTGCTTGGTTTGGTACTGAGGATGCAACCAGGGCCTTGTGCATGCTAGGCAAGTGCTTTATCACTGAGCTACATCCTCAACCTCCTCAGAGACTTAACATGGTATTTCCAACCTAATTTTCTAAAACAAGTTTAATTTATTCCAACATTAAGCAAAATTTTATAGCTCAAAAACTTCACTGTTGATTGACTTCAAATGCTAATGTTAGAATTCTTTTTATAGTTGAAGACTTATATGGACATGTTATATAGTTGTATGTCATGACTATAAGATTAAGGATTGAAAAATGAGGACTTCAGAAGTATAACTCTTTTGAGCTTCTCTACCCTTTGGCCAGGATCCTGCATTAGTAAGGGATTGAACAGGTGATGGTGTGCCCAGAGTCCAAACCCACTTGACTTTTAACCTAGTCAAAAGCACTTTTTCAAAATAACAGAATAAATAAATGGAAAGCTCATCTGTAAATGCTTTTTAGTCCTAATTTGCCTTTATGAGGTCACTTTAGTCTCACTCATTTATGATAGCACTATTAGAAATTTAAGCCCCAAACCAGCGCTCTCTCTCTCTCTCTGTCTCTCTCTGTCTCTCTCTCTCTCTCTCTCTCTCTATGTGTGTGAGAGTGTGAGTGATAGATTTGCTATTGAGAGTGATCATCAGAAATCTCCTGGGAATGACTGCTCTAACTGTGGATCCCAGAGGTAACACCTGCATCTTCACACTGGCTTGCAGAGTGCTTAGCAGGTTTCCCTTCCCCTAAACAGAGATCTCTGTTGGCTTCTATCCTAGGGCTTTGAACTTGTTCAAAGGTGTTGTACATTTCTAGCTCCACAGAGACAGATCTCTGTACTCTCCTTAATGTCATAGCTAGAACAGAAACTATTTAGAAATCTGATACCTCCAAAAGCATAGCTAGTGCTTCTGTCTCAAGTCTTGTGGCTTTTGTAATTCACAGATCATCTGCCTCTCTGTTGGTCTGTCACCTTGTAAGAGGTCTGGGAGTAGTCTTGTCACCTGCTATATACTTGGTGTCTAAACCAGGTTAAAGTTTAGGATTGACTTTTAATGGATAAGTGATCATTTTTTTTGAATGAATGAGAAAATGGATTACTGTTGCTATTGTACACATCTTCAAATATGATATAAAAATCATCACTAAGAGATGATAAAGCAATCTTATGATAACAGGCTGCCTCAGTCCATTTGGATGGCTGTAGAAAAAGACCACAGAGTGAGCAATTTATAATCAATAATATTTTTCTTACATGGTTCTGGAGGCCGAAAAGTCCAGAATGAAGGCACTGTCAGGATTCGTGTCTGGTGAGACTGATGTCTGCTTCCAAGATCTCTTCTTGTTCTGCATCCTCTGGAAGAACATACTATCCTCGTGTGGAAGAAAAAGAGGACCCTAGCTTATACCTCAAGCCCTTTTACAGAGGTGCAAATCCTATTCACGAGGGTGGAGCTTACTGGCTTAGCTCCCTGAAGCCACACCTCTGAATATCTTTTCCACTGGGGATTATGTTTCAGCAGGAATTTTGGAACCATTGCCATCATTCACACCATAGATATAACCAAAAACTCTCCAAGTAGAAAGAAATCAGTCTTCTGGAAGTTTCTGGAAAGGCTTTATGGAATATAGATTCTTTCAATAGACCAGGATAAAATAAGGGCTTATGGACAAAGCAAATGCTCTCAGAGAAAACAGAGGCAAAAGACAAAGGCGATGAGCAGGGAGAATATCGGACATGCTTGAGGAAGTCGGACAATGGTTTGGCTAAATTACAGAAACGAAACCATCATGCCCACTTTATGGAGAGTTTGAATGCTAAGTCAGAGATCATCCATTTTACTGGATAGGTAACCAATAGAGATAACAACAGGGAGTATATGAAGCACATAATATTCATATGGAAAACTCATAGAATTGAGAGGCAGCCAATAAGGTACTTGAAGAGAGGTACTAGTGGAAAATAGACCTTTTTTTTTCCCCCTAGGAGCTTTTACTATTCACAAATGCAGGTCCAGGTACTCTCCACCCAGGTTTCAATTACAGGGAGGGCTCCAGGTAGCCAACTTTATCTTTCCTGGGCTTCAGGAAAAGGACAAGGTTGACACTGAATCAAAAGGTAAAAATAGCCCAATTAGTTCACAGGTGGTTTTCATATGCAGGCTTAACTGTGTAGTTCTTAGAAGAGAATATTGACAGAGAGGACATAAGGCAAGGGAAATCTGGCATATTTAAAACTTCAGGTTTTGGTAAAATAAAAAATTCCATTTCAAACAGGAAAAAATTGGTTGCAAAGAAATGTATAAATACACCAAAATAAATATTGACTTAATTGGCTCACATGAAACCCTCACCAGAGACTTGAGCCTTATAATCTGATCAACAAATGGTTTTATTCTTCTTAATTGATAAGCATATTTTTGCAGTTAATAATAAAACAGTTTTGTATTGCTATTTGACTTTTTAGTATTTTGGCTGTATAACATTAGGCAAGGGTCCTATCTTATACCTTTTGTGAATCTCATTCTTTTCATTTAATGATAGAAATTGACGATAGAGTTAACATTACATAAATTGCAGTGAACTGATTGTTACTCTCTTCTACTCCAGAATAGAGGCTTCGATTTATAGTAGACATCTCTTCTCAAGCTTACCTCTCCTTTATTATTCAGTTTGTCCCATGTGAGTGTCCACTGTCTTTTGTATAGGATTCTAGTGTCCATTTGTAGATTGAATTCTCTGCCTTTTGGACTGCCATTATTCACTTAAAACATAGATTTAATACTTTAGAAACATAAAAAGATAAGAGGAAAGATCCCCTGTTGTTTCATTTCCTGCTTAAGTGATACCTGCTCTTCTAAGGTTACTGTGACCTTGTCATATATGTTAGAGGTGAAAGCAAGTGGGGAATAGATACTTGGAGTCAGAAACCTAATTCTATTTATTCTTGTGTTCCTGACCCATTTTCTCTCTAAATCAGTAGAAGCCTTGTACAGTTTTTTTTTTTCCCCAGCAATCATTTTGTTAAGTGTTTTTTATGTTTTTGTTAGAAATAGGTGCTACCATCCATGAGGTCACAGCCTTGGAAGAAAGACATTCAATAATGACCCAGTTAATTAGCTTGGTTATGAAATAAAGGCTTTTAGTTAACAGAATTCCTGCTTAACTGGATTTTCTAATTACCTTAGTATTAACCCATATCTCCAGTGAATCTTCTACAACAGAGATGCCCGCATAATAAAGGGTTATTTAGTGCCATTCTCAGAAGTACATGGATACATGCACACATGAGTACATAGTTCAACATATAATTTTTGAGAGGCACCCTTTTGCCAATACAACATAGCACCCCATCAGGAAGATATTTACATGAATAGCAAAGAGGAATGTTTATCCCCTCCACAGGTACGTACCAGTCATCTACCAGATGCCCAGTGCTGGGCACTGGTGTTCTTTGGCCATGCCTTGGCACTGTTCGTGGTTGAGTATAGAAATTAGGTAACAAACACAGCACATGA
Organism: Marmota flaviventris; assembly: GCF_047511675.1. Taxonomy (NCBI): domain Eukaryota; kingdom Metazoa; phylum Chordata; class Mammalia; order Rodentia; family Sciuridae; genus Marmota; species Marmota flaviventris. The sequence goes on along the minus strand of NC_092498.1, from coordinate 9,003,613 downwards.
TAATAAGACCAACTAGGACATGAAGGTAGGACTATCTCCTAATGCAAAGAATGGTTCCCAGAGAACACGGAGTAGGCAAGGTCTTTAGAATTTAGGGATCAGCCTGGGCAATAGCAGATGAGGGAATGTAGAAATCATGATTGGCATATAGAGTCTGATTGGGTTGATTTGAGCAACCGAAAGATACTAATGTTGACCACCTCTCATTTTTATTTAATTTATAAATGTGCCTTCCTCCCAAACTGGCCACAAACCTTGCTTAAAGGTGATATAAGCCAATAATTTACTCATTATTCTCTTCTGTGACAATAGAGGTGGTATCCCTTTTTTTGAATCCTGTCTTTTGCCAACTTCTGAGAAATTCACACTATAAACTTCACTCTATATGTTGCATTGCTAGCTTCTAACCAAACTCTCTGTCATCTACCTTTAAGCATGGCACAGTCTGTCCCATAGCCATCTGAATTGTACCTAGAGCCTCTGCTTTCCCTTACAAAACCTTGTAGAAGGTGGTCTCTAGTTCCACACCACCACTTAAACCTGGATGGTTCCAGCTGGGTTTTGCCTCCGTCTCAACCAAGACAGCTCTCCACATAGGTAGGTCACTGATAGCCACCTCATCTACTCATAAAATGGTTTTCTATCTTTTCCTTCCTTCTCATATTTATTTGACACTATAAATCAGCTTTTCCTCCTTGAAACTATTCTTACAAGGATTTCTGTGCTATAGCCCTTTTGTTTTGTCTCTTTGGACTCCCTCAGCTCCTCCTGATTTCCTCTTGTGGTCTCCTTCTCCTTTACCAGTGGGTAGATGTGGGGATCCTGAAGCCCCAATACTAGCCTCTTTTCTCTTTTTATTTGTATTCCTTCCATTACACAATCTCACTGGTAGCATGAATCTAATTCCTGTGGACTGTAGAAACTCCAAGCTTAAATATCCCTCAAGGTCTACCTTTGAAACATCTGGGTTTATTTAAAAAGCATCTCAAATGCTTTTCCTGTTGCTTAGATTCTGACCTCTTGCCTACTTGCCTTGTTTTCTATATAAGAAAATACATAAATATCTGTCTTCTGTTTTAGGTCAAAAAACGATGAAAAACACCCTTAATTTTTAAAGCACTTCAGATTAGAGTTTCTACTGACAAGGAACTGGGGAGCCCTTGTGGTGGGGGCCCATGTTTCATGTGCACCCCTGGCCTGCACCCACTAGATGGCCACAGCATCCTCCTCCAGTAGAGACAAATTGTGTCAGTGGTTGCTAGTCATCTCATGGGGGCACAGGGGCCTGGCAGCATAGAGGGAGAACCACTGTTTTAGAGGGATGAAGAGACAAGACTGTCTTTTTGAAAAACAGAAAGTGTGATCAAGTTTTCATGAAGCCACTGGAATAAAACATTTAATTTAAAGCAGGGAAATATGAAATCTAGCAGGTGACTTTGGTTCAAGTGTCTGCCTGAAGTGAATACTATTATGGCCTTACTGACAGCTTCAGTCCTCTTCACACCAGTTCTTTCTTCAGGCCTTCATCTCCAAACCTGCTTGAAGTCACCAGGTCTGCTTATCACTCAATGTCACCAGTACTGGTGTTCCTGGAATGGCTCACCCCTTCCAATTAACCCATTTCCATCCTTCACAACAGTCAGGATGGTGTTTTCCTGACAGGCTTTCTCTGGGCCCCCAGTCAGCTTTGTTTTCTTAAATACTCTTGGAGGTATGCTCCTGGCCTTCACCTGCACTTGCCTGCAGTCATCCTCAAATGTGCCCAGCGTGATGGTTTGAATAATGCTTGTCACACCCAAAGGTAGGTAGAGTGCAAACGCTAAAGCATTCATCTCTTGAAGCAACAGTCTGATTAAACAGAAGACAGAAAGAGAGATAGCGTCCAGGTACAGGAACTGCTACCTGGCTCATCAACAGCATAGAATATTTGAAATCAGTATTGTGTCAAAATAATTCTAGTCAGAGTGACCACCTATAAGCACAGACTCTTCGTTCTATGCTGTATCATGTTCTCTATGTCATCACTTTTTAATCTGCCACCATTATCTTTAAAAATACTCTTTTCCAGAGTTGCTAAGTTCCTGGGGTGAATATTTTGCATTTTGTTTAAGACAAATGTTTTTAGGTGATAAATGTGTTATTGGTTATTTTAATTTACCCCTCAAATGACATGGATTATAGACTGAAAATTCTACCAAAACCGATGCAGGCAGGAATGTAGGGTAGCGTGTGGTAGTTTAGTTGCTTCTAGTGTTTTTATTTCACTTTGGCATCTTTACTAGAAAGGGCTCTGATCTTCAGGGTGCCCTGGGACAATTCCTGGATTAGAGTGCAGCTTCCTATTTGCTTTGTGAATCAATAAGAGACTTTTCTGGCAGAATATTGAGGACTGATTTTGACACCTGCTCTGGAAGGACAAATTGTGTTCCTACTAGAATTTAAGGTTACCTGTGAATGTTTCGATCTATTTAATTTTTTTTATATTTCCCTAGCAATTAATATTGGTTGTAAACTGGCTTTCTCCTCCATGTCCTACAAACTATAATCGAATGCCGTGTGCCTCTGGGTGTTTTCAAACTGCCTGTGGGTAGACAGACCAATGTTAATATCCTGAACTCTGTGAATGTCTGATGGAGTTGAAATATTAAAATCTAAAGCAACTTATTTTATTTGATATGTCTTCATGTTTTAGGACCTAAATAGGAACAATTGGGAAAATTTGACATGTTCAAATTTCTCAGAACCATGAAATTAGCAAGTAGCAATGCTTTGTTGTCATTTTAAATAATGTATGCACTTTAGAGTATTAGAAAACTTTCTTTATACTCTACACCTATATTATTATCAGTCCACTGAGGCAAACTTAATTAAAGAAAAAAAAAAGGAGTGATATTGAGCTTTGCTTAAGGTCACAGAGTCTGCAAGTTTAGAACCAATAGTAGAAAATGGAGAAATGTGTTCTTTAGGACTATTCAGTTGAGTTCAAGGTTATTCATTCTGCTCATCAATAGTCAGTATCCTATGCTATAATTGCTAAGCTTAATACCTTAAGCAAATATTTTTCCCTTCCAAATAATTATGTAGTTTTTATATGTTAATTGAAATTAACTGCATAAAAATGGAATCCTGTGTGTAAACTCTAAAAACTAACCTTGTTTTTTTCAGCAATTGTATTATGAAGTATTTTTAGGAGTCTAAGTTTATTTTTTAAAATTGAAATATTACCTTCTGAGATATTTAGACATTATATATCTATTTTATCCTAATACTTGAAGTTTTCTGTTTGATTTCTATAATGAGAGATACGATTATCCAGAAATTTTCCAAAAGAAAAAAATCAATAATAGTAGTAATATATTCATATTTAAATGCTCATATTAACTTCTATCAGTATATAGTTGTATATGTCCTTTTAACAAATATTCACTAATGAAGGTCATGCTTGCTCTGCATATAATTTGTCGGAGGTAACGAGGATAGAGGATAGGTAATAGGACAGGGAGGAAATCCAGTTGTGACTATATAAAAGAGTGACCATAATGCATTTATTTAATTCTTTGGTTTAGTAGTTTCATTTGAACACAAGGCACCTGTTCACCTTGGGAAGTCATAGCCCTTTAAATAAATTAGCCTTCATTTGTCATGTATTTGACCAAACATTGATGTTCTGGGCACTTGCTGACTCCTATTTTCCCTCTTTAGTATGGTAATAACCTAAATACATTGATTTCTTTTTCTCTCGTGATGCTGGGGAGGGAACCAGGGCCTCCCACATGCAAAGCCAGAGCTCTACCATGGATCTGCAGCCCAGCCGCAGTGGCTCTTTCAACAGTCACGCCACACATTATCATGTCTTTCTTGTGATTCGGGTGTCTGTGGGATAGGGGATGAGATGGGGATATACTGTAAATTCTTGCAAATTGTCTCAATACCTTAATAATCTTAGTCTGTATTGATACGAGAGTGAGAAGTGGAATACTTTTTATGGATTCATCCAGCACAGTTACGAGAGAAGCATCTTGTATGATGCCTGTGTGTCTGTGCGTTTTCGGTTGCTATAACAAAATACCTGAGACTGAGTAATTTACAAACGATAGGAGCTAATTTTGCTCACGGTTCTGGGCAGGGAAGTCCGAGAGCCTGGCACTGGCATCTGTTAAGAATCAGGCAAGACTCTTTCCATGGGTCATGACATGGTGGAAGGCATCATGTGGCCAGACAGAGTAAGCAGCTAGCTCAGCTCTCTTTTCCTCTTCTTATGAAGCCACCAATGCCACCATGCCACTTATCCTGTGACTTCATTTAATCCTCATTACCTTCCAAATACCCTGCCTCCAAAAACCATTAGCATATAAACTTGGGGATTAAGTTTTCACATTCAAACCATAGCAACTTGTTCTGGATAATGCAGGACATACTAAAATTTTGACATGTACATGTTTTGTTCTTCAGAGAAGGCATAATTTCTATAAGTTTTGCTACTATACATGAATAGAGCCCACTGCAGTTTGGAAATCTACAGATCACTGTAGGGTATTATTAAGATAATTCCACACAAGAGTCATAGCACCAGCAGGAATCCTTCTGGGCAAGGGTAAGAATATCTGCCCTTAGACAAATGAATATTGAAGAACTTGAGCAGGTATTAGAATCACCAGGAGGGAAAGACGGTTGCTGCCCCCCGCCCCCTTGGGTTTTGGATTCTGCAGGAGAACTGGCATTTCTAATGTATAACCAGATGATGACCAGTCTTCATAAGCCACTGCCTTAGGCATTGGGGTTTGAGACCATAGTTTGCAGCAGAGCACAAAAGGAAGCAGAAACTTTTCATTTCTGTGCACACAGGCTATTTGTGGACTCCCAAGGTATCATTGTTGGAGACCTGCCATTTTAACTGGCTTTGCGTACTTTGTTTATCTGTCCAGTTTGTCTTTCATACTTAGTTTCTTCAGGTTGCCAAGCCAGAGGCTGCTGTAGTGATGGCCACACAGGCTGGGTGTTGAGCTCAGACCTTCCTGGATATCCACGCCCCACTCTTCCATACAGTAACTGTGATGTTCTGCAAGTTACTTACACTCTTGGGGCCATGGCTTCTCTCTCTAGAATAGGAGTGATAGCACCCACCCAAATATTAACGACTAGAATTCTTGAAATAACACTTATAATGCATTTGGAACAGTGCCTGGCAATTTTCAGCACAATCAGCCCTCCGTGCCCATGGGTTCCATGGACTCAGCCAAGCATAGCTCAAAAATGCTGAGAAAATTGTACCTCATCTTAACAAGACATTTTTCTTGCCATTATTCCCTGAACAATACTATATGGCAACAATTTACATAGTCTTTATATCATACTAGGTATTGTAAGTAATCTGGAAATAATTTAAGGTATATGGGAGGACATCCACAGATGACATAAAGTACTAATCATTTTTATGTAGGGTACTTGAGCATCCGTGGATTTGGGAACCTGTGGAAGGTTCTGGGAAAAAAAAAAAACTCTAAATGAGAGATGACTAAATAAATCTTAGCTTTCTTCTTTTTTTGTCCTTATTTTTAATTATATTTGGGGTTTTGTTTATTTTTTAATTCTTATCTCTTACAAGAACTTAAAAGTTTCCCATATTATCATCTAAATATGCCAATTTATTAATTTAGAGTATATATGCGCACAAAGGGAGACAGAGTATTCATGTCATCCTCTTTGCTCATCCTACAGACGAGACCCACCTGGGCAACTGAAATAAGATTGGCCCTTCCAGAGTTCTGATTCCACTGTTTAATCCAGCTCGTGGGCAATTTATTGTTCACTCATCTTACCCAGTGGATTAAAAATCCTCATCCTAGAACAACCTCACTACAAAACATTGACAAGGAGTTTTTATTGTTTGGTCTTAACTCTAAAATGAATATGTTTGAGAACTTTTTAACTTAAATTTTAAATTTTTAATGTTGCCTTGGAGTCATAAAAAGCATTGTTGATTACAGTGAGTTCAAATGTGAGAAAATTCACCAAATCAGAGCGATTAGACAAGAAAAGGGGAGTAAAGGTCACCCAGATCCTGATGAAAGTAGTTAAATTGTCTTTTCTTGCAGATGTTATGATCTTATATACAGAAAGTCTAAAGACTTCCCCAGAAAACTATTAGAACTAAGAAACACATAAGAAAAGTCACAGGATACAAAATCAGCACGAAACAGTAGTAGCCCTTCTGTACTCTAACAATCAGCTGTCTGAAAGAGACTTACTACCCTGGGCTGCAAAGAACTTGTCCTGAAAATCCACCCAGCTTCACCCCAGTCTGTTGCCTTGAAGAATCAAGTGTCTTGCTTTCTTTTACTTGGACATTCCTCCTCTGATTTTTATTCCTAGCACCTTCCTTCAAGTTCAAAATCATACCAACCTTCTGACACTACAACTTTAAACTATGATGCTTTGCCAGCAAACACACGTTCTGAATTAATAACCAATTGTTTAGAAAACTGAAAATAAAGCCATTTGGATGTTTTGGAATAATATTTCATTTTAACTTTTTATAGATTATGGATAATATAGATTATAATTATATAATATAGATTATTTTTTTTGCTACACCCACCTGTGTTTCATGGGTCCCTCTCCTGGCAATACCAGACAAGGGAAGGTCCTTGCTGGTTCCCCTCCCCGACCCTTAGCAGGTGTTATTGTTGGAGGTGATGGCGCCTTGCATGTGTGTTTGAGAAATCACTGGATACACCAGATTTCCAAGTCACAAACCTAAGACTGAACAGGTCTGTAAACACCCAGAAAATGTGATTTGGCTAGGAGATATCAGGTTTATGAGCAATATACCTCCCAACTAAGCCGCTTAGCATTTGACTAAGTGTTTGTGCTGATGCTCCTATTCAGAGATAAAAAAAAATCAGTGCAACTATAGGAATAAAAGTTAAGGGGACATTTTGCTTTTATCATTTCCATGAATAGCTTTCATGGCTACTTTCGATATTTTGTTAGAAACAATTTTTTTTTTCACTTCTCTATTCTTGTGACTGGAGTTGTTTATCCATCCTAAGCAATCAATTACATCAGATACTGTTGCTTTCTTAGCTGAGTCACATTAGGGGTTTTTTCTTATATCTCTGGGCCTCAAGGTTTAGCATTAATTTATAATGTTCTTTCTGCTCTTTCTGGATTCTGGTATTCAAGCACAGGGCAACATTTTAAGCATTAAATCTCTGTTTAGACCTTTGAGATGTCCATAAATAATAGGTAGAGAAATGTTTATATCTTCGTGTTCCCTTTGATATGCTATTCAGACCCACCAATTCTAAGACTTTAAAGAGCACAATCCAGATCCACCATTCTCAGGTCCCGCAGCTACCTGTTGGCCCGGCGGCTGGCTGCGGTTCTATCCCAGGACGAGCAGTTCCTCCGGGAGGCAGAGACCCCCCCAGCTACATTCCTTGGCCCCTCTTCCCTGATTGCTGCTTGTTTTTATTTTTCTTTGCATCTCAGTCTCCCACCCACCATCCACGTTTTCTATTTCCAGTGAAAAGGTTTTTGTATCATCTTGGTTTTGTTCCATCAGTCACGTAAAAGAAAAAATATACCCCCATGCAGGGACATCAATCACCTTTTGGAAGGTCCCTGGGACATTATTATGTATGTGTCAGCGGTGAATCGGTTCCACCCTTACAAGGATAGGACTGCTAGATTAGAAACATGGTTAGGAAAACAGAGCTGTCATTAACCTTGTCATTTTCTCCACAAAGAAAAGCAGGACAAGGATTGGCCAAAGCCAGCAGCAAATTGAAGCACAAAAGATCAACACAGCAGACTTCAGTAGAGGATGAAAAAAGATGCGAGGTCTTGGCACCCAGGTTCAAAATAATTTCATGTAAACATTTATTCTCTGAAGAGAAAAAGAAAGATAGATAGAAAAGAAAATCAATAAAAATATTTAAGAAAATGACTAGAGAATTCTAAATCTTCCAATATGTTCTTTGGTGTTTCATGAAAGAATTTCGCTTTCTTTAGAAACCTCATGGTTTGTTTATTTCTGTTATTCCCATAGTCTAAATTCCTGTTTTCACTGGAATCACCCCCCCTTTGTCACTAAGAGTGGAGTTAACACCACTAAATTGTGTTAGGCCATCAAAATAGCATTATCCGTTCTCTTCAGGGGTTACTGTACATAGACCATTTAACAAGAAATGTTTCTCAGAAACTTCTGGGCCAACCAGGAAGGGGGGTTATTGGACAAGAGCAAAGAAGATTCGGGAATTGAGCAAGTGCAGGGGAAAAGCCAGGGGTGGGGAAGTGGGGCCAGGGAAGAATGGCCAGCAGGATGCTTGACCCATGTGTCCTCCCATCAGGATGGGGTAGTTTAGTATTAAATTTCAAAATGTATTTTTAAAACCTAGTGGGATTGGGGTGCTAGAAACCTCACGGTTCAGAAAGAGCCTCCCCCGATGTCATTGATGATTGTGGCTAGAACACCACTTTACAGATTTGGTCTAGAAATTGTATTTTCACGTTGCGCTCTACATTGGCTAGACTTATCAGAACAGCCTCCTGCCTCAGTTTCCTCATTGGTGGTTGAACTTAGTGTAGCTTTGGGGGCAAAGGCATTCCAACACTGCTTGATAAGAAGCATTCAGTGGATGTTAGCTCTCATTCTTAGTTTTATTTGAACACTCAATGGGAATATGTTGAATTATTAACTTACAAAATACGCATTAAAGGGGGGATACCATCAGAGAGCATCCCTAGGGTATTAGGGTACAATTGTCAAGGCAAGACGTGATTATTATGTCTTGGTTTCTCTCCACCTATGAGTCTTTCTCTCCACCTCTCTCTTACCCTTTGTCTGGATAAACACTGTGAATTCAAGACATAGTGTCTTGTATCCTGGCTTCCAAGGTGGTGATTTTCCTCCTGTTGGCATCCCTCTAAATTCCCTGTGTCATGTGCCGTCACTGCTTATGGTACAGTATTCATTTAAATAAAATAAACAGGATCTGGTTCTTCCTGTTTTTAGCTGAGAGAGTCCTGCTATTTAAGGGTGGTTTTTAAAATAGTTTCTGCTTATTTTACTGGTTCAAAACAATGTCTTGTCGGAGTGCAGTGCTATATGCCTATAATCCCAGCAGCTCAGGAGGCTGATGCAGGAGGATCTCAAGTTCAAAGTCAGCCTCAGCAAGTTAGTGACACTCTAAACAGCTCAGTGAGACCTTGTCTCTAAATAAAATAAAAAAAGAGTCTGGGGATATGGTTCAGTTGGTAAGTGCCCCTGAGTTCAATCTTGGTACCCAAAACAACAACAACAGCAACAAATCAATGTCTGAAGGTTATTTAGGTCAAAAGTACTGAAAATTAATTTTTCCATGCCATCAGTGTTAGAGTCATCTACAGACCACAGTTTAAGAAGATAGAGACCTGAGAGCTACATCCAGGTTTGGCCTATTTATATATACAACTGTGGACAGACCTAACTAATATCAAATCTATTTTCCAAGGGAACCAGAGAACACCATTTTCTTGAAGAACACCACTGCAAGAGACTGATTAGATTATTGAATTAGACTAAGTTTCAACCTACAGTGACTCTCCTATTTAATTCTTAACCCACATACCAGTTGGTGAGGACTGCTGGTGAAGACTAGATCTGTCATGGGAAATTTTTAAAATGTTCTATCTTCTCTGGAGGGTAACGATGATATAAGAGGTCTGTGCCTTCTACATGCGAGCACATGACATTAAAAAGACATTGGGGTGTCCAATAAGAGAAGCAAAGTCAGTATAATCAGATGAGAAGGATCAAAAGGAGAAAGGGATGGCTTAAGGCTTATGACCTGGCAGGTGCAGCATCTCCCAGGGCTCTTGGGTCATGGGGAGATTTCTCATTTTATCTCCAGAGCCAAAAAAAAAAAAAAAAAAACTAAGTGGAAAGTGGTACAATCAGGTTTTTATTTTTTTTAAATCATCATGGCTCCTATGCGGCTCTCATATGAAGAACTTATTCATTCAATATTTAGCTTCGGGCCACATAAGAGGTGCCTGTTATTTCAACCGTGATGGCACCAATAGATAGAGACAAGTAGACAGACTTCAGAAATGTTTTGGAGCATGCGTGTTGTGCCTGCATGTTCTCATGCACATGTCCTACATGTGGACACGTCTACATACAGTTTTGTGGGTGTGTATACAGTATGTATTTGTTTATGGACACGCTTGGGGGAAAAAACATTGTAAAAATACTCCAAAATATTTACAGTGACATACTCAAAGTGATAGCACTGAGACAATTTTCAATTCCTTCTTTACAGTTTTCTCTTTTCCTAATATTCTCCAATGAATGCATATTTATATATACATATATTAAAGACATATAAATAAAATTAGCATTATTGATAATAGCCACTACTCCAATATTATATAAAGTGTTTAACATAAAAAATAATTTTAAAAAAGACGATATTCTGCATTGTGGCCCTTCTCAATTTTTCCATAAATTATGCATATCACTTAAAAATAAGGTAATAATTAATATCTTGGTGGATTTAACTAAATGTTCTTTGCATTTAATTAGCTTACACTAGAATTCAATAATACTGTTGCTTAATGATTAAGTTGGTAAACTGCAAATAAAATATGCTGTTTATACAATGTTTTTATTTCTATTTCTACATCTTTCTTCTGTTTTTGAAAATACAAATAATCCTCTCTCTATTTTTCTGGTTTTTATTTTTAAAACATAATGTTTAAGAGGAATTTTCTCCAGAAAGTTATGTTAGAATCAATTATGAGTTTCAAATTAAATTTAATATTTTATAGCTAGAGAAATTTTCTTTTTTAATTTTAACAGTAATTTTTCTGCTGAGTTATTTGTCTGAATAAGAATCTAGGGCACTGAAACATTTTTCTTGCTTTATAGTTGAGTTCTGCATAAGAATTAACTAATCCTGCACAAAACAACCAATTCCAATCAACCTTCCCAACAATTAGTCTCCACATCCACATCCATGGACTCAACCAATCACTGACCACTGAGTGAAAATGATTTTTTAAAACCATTTCTATATTGAACATGGCAGCCCCCCCCCCCCCAGGAATCATTATTCCCTAAACAATAAAGTATAACAGCTATTTTCCATAGAATTTACAATGTATTAGGGATCATAAATAATCTCAAGATGATATGCAGTATGTCTGAGGATGTGCAAAGGTTGTATGCCATTTTATATAAGGTACTTGAGCATCTGCATATTGTGGTGCTGGCAGAGGCTTCTGGAACCAAGGACCTGCAGAAACCAAGGAATGGCCATGTATCTGCCCAACCCCCATTGCTTGTTATCAGGTGGTCCAATTTATTGGAGAATCTGAGCACATATACAGCAAGCAATTGTAGATTAAATGATATCTATAGTGATAAATATAAAGTGTTCTAAGGACAGAAGAAACATCTTTATATTTTAGGTCATATAAATATCCATTTGTACACAAATAATAACAGGGGTGGGATAGGTGACAAACTGACTCAACCTACTATACCACCTGAAAGCTTATACTTAGGAAAATGTGTAAATGACAAAAATAAAGTTAAATTGCTTTTTGAAAATAGCAATCTCGTTATCTATGACTATGTAATTGGCATTGTTTCTTGCTGTATCTAGTAGCTTCTTTCATTGGAATTTATTATGTTAATTTCTTTCATTATCATTTGTATGGATAAATAGGCACACACAAACACACACACATACATTACATTAAATACATATCCTGTTAACATACTCTTTTAAGTAAGGGAAGGACCTTGAACATCTTTTTGCAAATACTGCAAAATCATGAAAATACTAATATTTTACCATGCTTTAAAAACCAAATGAAGCAAAAATTTCTTTAAAAGCACTCTTCCTTTGATTTTTAGCAGAGTAGAGAATCCTAATGGGCAGGTAAGATAAATAATTTAATGTGTAAAATATGCATAAACCTATTGAAAGGTACCGTATCAAATATAACTGTATCTTCTCTGGCTGTCTGAATTATCTGCAAGAGGAACTCTTAGCAAGGTGCAAAATGCAACAGACATTTGCAGTTTATCTGTTTCTTGTCTGTTTCTTTCAAAGAGAAAAGTGAATGTCAAGTGTTACAGTGTAACTATCAAATGCAACAGGGTACCTGAGGAATCATCTTGCTTATTCCCTGACCTTTCAGGAAGACTTTGGCTTCTCATCTGGCCGCCAGCATCAATTATGCAAATGCACTAATCCTGGTCCTTGTTGATAACCTACCACAAAGTTGCTTTTGTTTTGTGCTGTCAGTTGACTAAGATGATGATCCTGGTAGGAATGTACTGATCCTCTTTCACAAGTGGACCTTGCAGTTCTTTTTTTTTTTTTTTTTTTTTTTTTTATTGTTGGCTGTTCAAAACATTACATAGTTCTTGATATATCATATTTCACAATTTGATTCAAGTGGGTTATGAGCTCCCATTTTTACCCCATATACAGATTGCAGAATCACATCAGTTACACATCCATTGATTTACATATTGCCATACTAGTGTCTGTTGTATTCTGCTGTCTTTCCTATCCTCTACTATCCCCCCTCCCCTCCCCTCCCCTCCCCTCCCCTCCCCTCCCCTCTTCTCTCTCTGCCCCCTTTACTGACATTCGTTTGTCCCCCTTGTATTATTTTTCCCCTTCCCCTCACTTCCTCTTGTATGTACTTTTGTATACCTCTGAGGGTCTCCTTCCATTTCCATGCATTTTCCCTTCTCTCTCCCTTTCCCTCCCACCTCTCATCCCTGTTTAATGTTAATCTTCTTCTCATGCTCTTCGACCCTACTCTGTTCTTAGCTACTCTCCTTATATCAAAGAAGACATTTGACATTTGTTTTTTAGGGATTGGCTAGCTTCACTTAGCATAATCTGCTCTAATGCCATCCATTTCCCTGTAAATTCTATGATTTTGTCATTTTTTAATGCAGAGTAATACTCCATTGTGTATAAATGCCACATTTTTTTTATCCATTCATCCATTGAAGGGCATCTAGGTTGGTTCCACAGTCTAGCTGTTGTGAATTGTGCTGCTATGAACATCGATGTAGCAGTGTCCCTGTAGCATGCTCTTTTTAGGTCTTTAGGGAATAGACCAAGAAGGGGAATAGCTGGGTCAAATGGTGGCTCCATTCCCAGCTTTCCAAGAAATCTCCATACTGCTTTCCAAATTGGCTGCACCAATTTGCAGTCCCACCAGCAATGTACAAGTGTACCCTTTTCCCCACATCCTCGCCAGCACTTGTTGTTGTTTGACTTCATAATGGCTGCCAATCTAACTGGAGTGAGATGGTATCTTAGGGTGGTTTTGATTTGCATTTCTCTGACTGCTAGAGATGGTGAGCATTTTTTCATGTACTTGTTGATTGACTGTATGTCCTCCTCTGAGAAGTGTCTGTTCAGGTCCTTGGCCCATTTGTTGATTGGGTTGTTTGTTCTCTTATTGTCTAATTTTTTGAGCTCTTTGTATACTCTGGATATTAGGGCTCTATCTGAAGTGTGAGGAGTAAAGATTTGTTCCCAGGTTGTAGGCTCTCTATTTACCTCTCTTATTGTATCTTTTGCTGAGAAAAAACTTTTTAGTTTGAGTAAGTCCCATTTGTTGGTTTGATATCAAATCAGAGACGCGCCGTCTGATAGAAGAAAAAGTTGGCTACGATCTACAGTCGGTGGGGTCGGGCTCCAAATTCCTCAATAGGACACCCATAGCACAAAAGTTAATAACTAGACCTTGCAGTTCTATCTGACTAAAAGTTGAAAGTTGAAAGTCAGTCCTTGCAGTGGTTGAGCTTCTCACAAGTCTCAGATTAAATACATACACAGTGAAACTCTAGATAAGGAAAATATTTGTTTAAGATTAAAGGTACTAAGATGTAACCATTCAGATAGCTTAATTGAAAATGGGGGAGGAGGTCAGAGGGTGTTGGACTGAATCTTAGAGCAGAACTAAAGATATCAGTGGAATCTTCCTCCCTACTCTAAGTGACCGGGCATACTTCTTCATTTTGCGTCTGAAACTGTCTCAGGAATTCAGGTTTGAAATCTCGGGCATCCTTTGATCCTCTAAAACTTTGACTGCTCGATATTCAATCTGCCAGTCAATCTTGTTAACTCTAAATGTAATGTATTTTGCATATGTCAATGTCTCTCCTCGTCCTGTACCCCCTTCTCCTTCCATCTCTATTCAACCATGATAAATAGAATTTCTAAAAAGACCCCCCCCCCCCCCCGCCCCGTCAAGGAGGTTCATCTGGTCCCCAGAACCCATGATATCATTCCTGTGATTGTGTCATATCACACAGCACAACTGACATTAGGTCATTCAAATAGGTCTAGGGCAATCACATGACCCCTTAAGGCAGAGAGCTTTTCCTGATGATATCAAGAAGAGGAAGTTGCAGAGGTTCAAAGATAAGAACTCCACCTGTCACTTAAGGCAGACATGAAGAGGACTATCTGAGGAGTGATGGCAGGAGCTGCTAGCAGCTGGTCCCTGGCTGGCCATCAGCAAGGAAGCATCATCTTAGCATTACAGCCAGGAAGGAATTTCCCCAAAGACCTTTAGCTTGGAAATAGGAAATTCTTGCCCAGAGCTATGAGGTCACGTCTGCCTGAGGCTTTGGGGATCCAACCCCCATATCAGTCTATCCAGAAGGTGGTACACAAAGTCCAGTGTGGTTATTCAAGAGTCTTAAACTTTTAACATCATTTGGTCTGTTGGGTTTTAGACTTACTTGGGACCAATTAAGAATGGAAATGACTTGTATCCCCATTGTATTTTGCAAGTATGTAACTTATTGGATTTCTCAGGCTCTTGACCGGAGGGGAATTGGCCTCAGGATGAATCCCGATCTGAGACTCCCCCTTATCTGACTTAGGTGGGATTCTGGACATGGGAGTTTCAAGTTGGTACAGAAATGAGTTAAGACTTTTGAAGCTGTTGGGTTAAAATGAATTTTGTATGTGAGAAATACCTGAGTTTTGAGGGGCCAGAGACAGAATACTACTGTTGGAATCTTTGTTACTTCTAAAACTCATTTGGAAGTTAATTGCTATTGTGACAGTATGAAGAGATTGGCTTTTTAATGTGACTAGTCCCTGACAGCTGCACCCTCATGGGTTGGACTAGTGGCCCCTCTTGCCGGCTCTTGCCCTTCATCTTCCACCTTGAAATAACGAAGCAGGAAAGCACTCCATTCCATTTCCTTGTTCACAGACTTCCCAACCTCTAGGGTTAGGGTTAGGGTCCTGCCTGCCTCCCTGGCTCTCATGTCTCAGAGGGTGAAATGCAGAGTCCTGATTAGGACCTTCTGCTCTGGCTGTCCTTCAGGAGTGTACAGTCCCTGGTAGAATGCAATCCTCTTCATGCAGGAACAGTGCGACTCTGTTTGTGTCTCTAGACCCTCCCCAGGGAACACTCGATACTGTAAACGTCCACATTCAAATTTCACCATTAACCCTCTGGAGTTAGGCATCTCAGTCCTCATCCAGCAAAAGAGTAAACCAACATTCAGATGGTTTAATGGTCTTGTCCAATAGCATTAGTCTAAATGAGCCTGAAAATGATCCTTAGGTTCTTACTGATACCATCTAGAATCTAGAGAATGATTCTGAGAATTTAAAAAAAGCACTAGGAAAAACCCTTCAATGTGCCTTAACAAAAGAATGATGGAAATGAGACCAAATTATGCTTGTTGTTATTTTGAATTATTTCAGAAATATATTCCTCCCACATATTTATTATAGAAAAGCCAAATTTTGTTAATTTATGAAGCAGGAACCTGAGATATATCATGGTCTCTTATTTGTTACTTAAGAGAACTGATTTATAACACTGGAGTCAAACATAAATTTTAAAAATTACATAACTCAAAGAATTTGTACTTGAATTGCTCATAATTTTACATCAACAAAAGACTTGTGAGTTGGGGAGATGTCATCTTTCATTTATTAATTCAGTAAATGTTTCCTGCCCACATATATTAAGCACGGGCTCTGTTTATTTGTACCTTAGTTTACACTTGTTAAAATATTTTTCCATGCCATAAATTCATAATTCAAGTGTGAATTAATTTTCTTTTTTTTTGTTTGTGTGTGTGTGTGTGTGTGTGTGTGTGATTTTTCTCATCTTAGATTCTGTTTAGTTTGCAGTAGGATGTGTAGTTTAGGTAAATTTTGTGTTCAGCAGAAACTATGCCTTCCTCTCCACTGATGAATTCTCACTATTTATACAAGACATTCCTCTTTTCTGTTGAATTATATAGTATTTTTTAATTTTCATAATTTTGCTTTATAATTACAATACAGTACACGTATTCCGTATTTAGTTTTATATTTGAGCAAATTCACATAGATATTAGATTTGCTAAAACAGTTTTCCAACAGGGCTATGATTTCTGGGTATTTTCCTTCTTATTTACAGAGAACAACAAAACTTAAATTAATGGTCTAATTTCAGCACGATTGGGGCCATTTCATGGGGGCACTGCCTGGTTCATTAGCCAGGAGGAGGATGTCAGAAGGCCCCCCTAGAGCCCATTAACCTTCAGCTAGCTTTCGCCTTTCTTTCTTGACATGAGTCAAGTGAACAGGATTTTAATAAAAGTCCAGCAGCAGATATACCTGAAAGGTCAGGGCTCATGATAAAGCTGCCAACAGTACAACTTTAAGAAAACAGGTCCTGACGACCTTTAATAACACCGGGGCTGCCAGTGCTCCTGGTGGAGAATCTGTACTTAGAATTCCATTTGAGAAGCCAACTCCCTCACTTGGCAGGATCCTGGTCATTAATCTTATTTTTTGTGTGCAAGAGTTGACTGTACACCCTGTAGAAACTGGCATCTTGTGTGGTTCTGAGGACCTCAGGAAATAATTTTCTCCGGTGATGGACATGTTTCTCTGTACTCCACTTGGGCTTCTTGAACACCCATCGTGCTAACAAAAAGTGCTCTGTGGCTAAGTAGGAATTCAGTATCCAAGCTTCCACTCCACGGATCTTCATTTTTGTCTCCAAATCTCCTTTAAACATTTTATGGGTAGAAATATCCTGAATTTGGGAATTGGTGATTTATGACAGTTTACATCCGCATGCCCACCAGGAAACAAAAATGTGAAATCGTCATTTTGTGCAGGTGTTAAAACTCCCATTTCCAAATAAATAAACAGATATTTTAAAACCTTAAATATTTTGCTGAATTTAACATCGGTAATAACAGTGCCAGAATTCACTGCTTCCAGATCCCTCACTGTCAGATTTGATGCTGTCTCCAATCCCTGGCACACATGTCTGTGTTTCTGACCTTCTTCTCTCAACTTCAACCTGCTTAAATCAGCAAATATTTCTTTGAAGCTCATCATCTCAGTTTAAATCTATTTAAATTAGCAAATATCTAATAACAGCTGGAATAACATGAGTAAAAAAAATCAGGAGATTTCTTTTTCTGGACTCTAGAAATAGAGGAAATTTTCCAAATTTGTTTTTACTTTTGAATAATGTCAACAATGAAAATTATCACAAAGCGCTATCAAACACAAAACACAAATAATAAATTTTTAAAAACTCTCAAGACTACTCTCACCAATGAGTGTCAATGCAAGTCTAAATAAAATAATGCTGAAAAGAGTTGCATAGTGTAATATAAAATAATACTACATAACGAACAGGTGGATATTCTCCTAGGAAAACAATGCAATCCAGTACCAGGAAGTTAATAATATGATGCATCATATTTTAGAGCCAATCTCTGAAGAAGTTAAAAAGGCAATTCACAAAATTCAATATGAGTTCTTTAAAACAAATTCATTTGCATGGGGATTGGTGAACACTTTAACTTGGAGAGCTATATATCCATTTCTGCAGCCAGCCTTCAGCAGGCATCTTCCTTAGGAGATAAGTACAGCGTTCCAATGGAACAGGGTGGTGCTTGCTACTGACTTCAACATGACTTATGTCGTATTTTCATATTGGAGATGCATGACAAAGAAGAATCTATGGCCAGAGAACTCTCTCACCTTGCAGCTAATATGAGTCTCTATCTAAAAACGGATCAAATTAATGCAACTATTTACTAGGTACAATGATAATAAAATGGCAAAGCATAACCTTCACATAAAGAAATCAATAGATTATTAATGTAAACACACACTAACAAATTCTAAAGGAATGGTGGAGGAGAATAGGAAATCTTTTGTGCCTCAGTTTCAGATAATAGTGGTTTTCAAGATTTTTTTCCTTCCTTTGGGCTATGGGAGCAAGCCTGAAGTGTGAAGAGGACGGGATTCCTGTGCATCCACCGAAGAGGGGAAGAGGAGAGGAGAACCAGAGGACCCGGAGTGGTGGAGAGTGAAGCTGGCTGCTGGGAAGATTGGTGCCTGGACACAAGTGGCACCTAAGAAAATTAGTCACAGAAAAAAAACACAAGTAGGTCTAAGGATAGCACCAAAGAGTGAGCAGCAGAACGAATGGAAAGCACCCAGCAGTATAGGGGACATTGAAGAGAGGCCCCCTTCTGAATAGTTGGAATCGGGTGTTTGTAGAAAGTGATGAATTCATAGTGCCGGGGGGCAGTGGAGAAGGTTGTCCAGGAGCTCTGTAGAATCATTTCATACTTGGGGGAGACACTAGTTGAAGCACAGCTGTGGAGATGGGCTCAGTCATTATTTGCTGAGGTTCCCTGCCTGTGCTCTCTGGCCCAAAGTCATCCAGAGGTTAAATAGTAGGCAGACCTCCAATAAGAAATCAAAACCAGCTGGCCCACCTCTTGTTCTTCTTCTCTGATATGTTCCTTTGTTCTCACACTTGTATCCTGAAAAGCCAAATATAAATGCTTCTCATGCCACCGTATCATGGTGAGAAAGGTGAGATGAAAGGGGAGAGCAAAGGGAAAGAAGAGACGGAAATGGCGTTGGAAGTTGCAAGGGAGATCTGAGGGCTTTTCAGCCCCTCGTGGGCTGGAAGATGAAAAGTGAGGCTCACCCAAGTCGTCAAGGATGCCATGCTGGGACCTCCAGCCGGACCTGCCCCACCTCCACCCACTTGCAGGTATAGTTTTCAGCCAGGTATTCTCCCTCTGCAATGTCCTTGGTCCCTGACCACCTGGTCAACTGCCACATCATCAGAAAAACCCTCTGCCACTGCTCACATTCCCTGAACCCTGTTGCCCTTGCCATAGCCCTCACCTGGCTCGTCTCAGCTGTCCCAGGAGACTTCACATTCATGATATGACACACTTCCTGCCTGCTTCCCCTCCCATTCTAAGAGCTGAAACTCACCTCTGACACATCATAGCCACCCACTAAATGTTGTAACAGTATCCTACAAATTCTTATGACTCTATCTTATACTCAAGGCAGTTTTGAAAAAAGAACAAAGTCTCAGAGCATTTCCCCCTCAAAAAATAATAAGCAGTAACTATGACGCATAGGTTTTTCAAACAAGAAAACATAAGAAAGATCATTTTGGCATTTCTTTAAATCTTCCATGTCATTAGTTATTCAAAGGGGGGCAATGGTTAGATCGGGGGACCATATCTGCAGTGTATCTCCAGCCCTTTCTCTCTGTTATAGGATCTTTCTCCTTTTAAGAAACATCTAGAACCACATCTGTTAAGACTCAAAGCCTTCAATGGCTTTATTATGGCCTTTTCACTTTAGGGAAGTGGTGATCACTTCTCTAATTTTTTTTAATATTGCTGATAATGGTTAATAACTAATATATATCATTTCTATTAATACCATCAGAAATCACAGATAGAGTTTTCATGTTGCTTCATGAATCAAGAGGTCTAATATTTCAAAAATCTGCATGATGTGGCATCAATCGAATAGGCTATGGTCTATTTATCTTTCATGATAAACAATAGATTTTATTTCCTTTTTAGCATTAGAAAGAAACAGTGGATCTCTCTCAGCATTTTTCCATATTCTTAGTTTGATACCAAACTCGTACGCTTTTAATCAAATCCAGAGCTGATGATACTCAGGATTGACTTATGAGCAGAAACAGGTGCCCACTGGTTGGGATGCTATGTTGAAAACCTGGTACAACTTTCCTATTGTACCTCTCCAACTCATGGGCCTGATCTCCTTCCACTAGTGAAGGCAAAAATGAAGAGCACTGACTTGAGAAGGCTTCTCTCCTACAGAGAGGCCGAGGCTTTGCCCCAGGTCTTGAGGTAGGGAGAGGGCCCCTCTAGGTAAGAGCAGAAGGAGGAAAGGCAGACTTGTGCCCACAGTCAGGAGAAGGAGCCCTGACTTTTTGTAAAACATAAAGATAGAACATTTGGAATCTCATTCTTCCCAGAATATAGATTTCCCAATACCAACCTGCCTTAACTTTTTCTTGAAATAAAGATCATTTTAGGAACATGAATTTTTTTTTCTCCAAACTACATTCAAACAGAAAAAAAAAGTATAGCTAGCACAAACATTTTGGGAGCAGAATAGAGATAAACACTTTGATTTCATTTCTCATATACGTTTTCCATGCATGAGATAGAGAGAGAGGGATTACATTGGCATTCAGTCAGGAAATAGATCTCTCCCACTGTGCACTGCATTATGGTTTATTATCCCCAGGATCACTCTAACTTCAGAGAAAGCTGCAGTGCCACAATGATTGAGATATTCTGTATCCTCATTGTCCAGTATGGTGGCCACTAGCCACATATACTTGCTGAGTACTTGAAGTATGTCTAGCACAGCCCAGTGGAAGAAATAGCATTTTACTTTGATTTAATTGAAACTAATTTTCATTTTTACGTAAATATCTGCATCTGGCTAGTGGGGCAACATGGCCCTCAGGCACATTATTCCATTTCTGGGTTTCTTCCATGTTGATTCTTCATTTTGCTTGAAAGTCGAGGAAGTTATATTCTATTTCAATGCCAAGATCCCCTCCTGATACTGGTAGAAAAGCAGCCCCCTGCCTATGGTGGGAAGATGATCTCCAAAATGCTCCAGTTCTTGGGACCTATAACTTTACATGACACAAGAGACTTTCCGGATGTGACTAAGTTAAGGACCTTGAAATGGAGAGATTATTTTTTATTATATAGTTAGACTCAACACAGTAACACCTATACTTATGAGAGGATAGATGGATATTCTTATCAGCAGGAGGCAGTGGAGTTAGAAATGGAGAGAACTCAGCAGCGGGGTGAGGGAAGAACAGACCATGCTCTGGCCGTGAAGGTGGAAAGGAGACCACAAGGTCTAAGGAACCAGGCTGCCTCTCAAAGGAGGGAAGGCAATGGAATTATTTCTCCCCTACAGTCTCCAGAAAGAACTTCCACAGCACTAGGGACACATTATGGACTTCGAGCCTTCAGAACTGCAAGAAAATAAATTTTTGTTCCTTTAAGACACTATGGTGATTTGTTACAGCAGCTATAGGAAACTAATACCCTGCCCTGGAAAACCTTTGTGCCCTTTGTGCCCAGAACACTGGTTTGTGGTGAAATAACTCAGTGTGTGATAGAGCTTCACTTAGAGGCCCAGGACTCTAGCATACATGCCAAGTGAAAATGAACACAGACATTTCCTAACTCTGGTGTCCCTCATGCCTCCTGAGATCTACGTCTCTCAAGCAGGAGGATGAGTGTGGTCATCATCCCTGTCACTTCACCTACTGAAATATGTGTTGGGATCTTCAGATGCAACTGTGCTGAGGTGTGTGAGGGGCAGCTACTCATTGGGACTGGGCGGCAGTGCCATCTTCTCGTCCTCCTTCCACCAAACCCTAATAAATAGGTTTAAAAAAAGCAGCTTTGCTCCTGTAGTTTTGTTTTACAAAGCATTTTGAATTTTCCCTTGAGCCAACTTTTATTTGGAAGTTAATCACTTTGAAACTGGTCTTTGAAAGCACCTACATCAGATTTGCTCCACCAGAGAGGAATTGTGTATTTATTATTTATTCTTCTCATGAAGATTTTTACCTTTTTGTTTGTTTGTTTGTTTCTGATTTTAGTCTCTGTGTGATTTCCACCAAAGAAAAAATTGGTTATTTTTAAGATATTATGATTTGGATCTTCAATGTTCCCCAAAACTTTAATAAAACTCACCTGTGAAAGACTTTGGTATTGGGAGGTAATGGAAACTTTAGTAAGTGAGGTTAGTTTGAGGAAGTTAGGTCATTGGGACCATGCCCTTGAAGGGTATATTGGAATCCTGGTCCCTCCTCTCTCTGTTTCATTTGCCAGCCACCATAATGTGAGCCACTTGCTCCACCACATGCTCTCTACCATGATGTTTGGCCTCACCCCAGAACCAAGGTAATGAAGTCAAGCACATGGATTGAAACCTCTGAAACCATGAGACAAAACAAATCTTTCCTCCTTTTAAGTTGGTTTTCTCAGGTATTTTGTTACAATAACAGAAAACTGACTAACACAAAAGTCTTTTGTTGGTGTTAACATGCTACTAGATGTGTCTGTTAGTGCAATTGGATGAACATGGGGTGTGGAATCAAATTTTTACCCTCGGTGTTATACATGTGGTTAGGGAAATCAAGCAGAAATTCAGTCAATTATTTGGGTAAGTTGGATATATTTGGGAGAATAGAATTTATTTGGGGGTGTGGGGTGAGTTCTATTTTTGGTGGTATGTCCTGAGTTAGTCTCACTTATGATCAACCATAAACAATTCCTAGAGGCACATAAAAGGAAGTACTAAGGACTTTTACTTGCTTTTTAGTGCACATACATACAATGGAAACTTGTCACTCTACTGGGAAAGGAAACATCTATAGTGAGACTTGCCTTGCAGTAGTGACAAAAGCAATCGACAATTTAAAAAATCAAATGACAAAAATTCCTGTAATAAGCTCAAAGTTATGCATGAGAAATTAGGTTCAGGAATACATTTATGCTACGAAGGTATAAGCCCCTAAAAACAGAGTGTATTAATTATTTGAAATGCTGAGAAAGACTCAACTGTTTCAACATAAATGTTAATGCTATAATAACTTGAAGAGAATAAAAGTAGGATCAAGATCCTCTAACCAGAAGCAAATTAGAAGCTATCCACTTTTCTGTAAGGGCAGTGAGCCCGGTTTTATGTAAGATAATAAATCTGCAGAAATGAGCTGTTTGTAATTAAAATTAAGCATGTCACATCATTTTGTGACCATTTATGAAGTCAAGTCCCTGCTGATAAAATAGTTAGGTTTTCATTGTTATTACTTTACTTAAGATTATTTCCATTCAAGATAAATTATTTTCTTGAAAGTGGTCCAGCATTGAGGGATCTTGAAATTTAATTACTCTGAAATTGAAAAAAAAAAAAAGCTGTTCATTGACCTATTATACTTTTTCCTGTCTTTAGTGAAGTGATGAATAATTGAATAATGACTTTATAGCAACATCTTTATAATGTGCATAACTATTACAGAACAATGACTGCAGTATAGTTTGGTGGAATCATTGGTACAGTCTTGATTTCTTAACTTAAAACTAGAATTGGAGATTAAGAGAGCCTCGTTGGAAGATAGCAACATTTAAGTGACTGTAGTTAATTTACGGGATTGTTAAAAAATAAAACAACTATGTAGCATTTAATGCCACTTTAAATCATGTATGAAAATAGCTAGATATTTCTTGCTCTCTCAGTTATGATAGGCTCAGCAATGATGGAATTGTGGCATGCACAAGTTATGCTGAAGAGCAGACTCAGCATCATGTCACGGTGATTACTTATGCTACCCCACGGGAGCATCTTCTGTATGACCCCATGTATGCTCAGAATCCCTGCCATTCCTCTGCAATAACACCACATCATACTGATTTTACCAAGTTTTCTTCCATGCTTCCTACACTGCATAGAGCATAATAAGTGCTCAATAAATGTTATTTCTATTTATAAGCAAGGTGCACAATACTGCTCACTTCTCATTAGTCATTTTTTCAGTAGATATTACAGATGTCTTTAGGCATTTCATTTTTAGTCCTTAGTAATGGTAGTCATTTTGCTTATACTACCAGCTTCCCATTTTTGTTGTTGTTATTTAAATGTGAGGTGGTCTCAAATAAAGCTCTAAGATACCATTGTGTCCAATACTATACAACAGTAACTAGGACAATCTTCAGCAATTGATGTTGAGATATAATCAAATTAATTTACATGAAGTTGTTACACATCATGTGAACTAGGAACTCTTGCTTAGCCAACCATTAGTATAAGAAATGATATTAGTGGGTGATCAGCCAGTTACTGCCTTCTGGTAGGCAGAGATGTAACAGTAGTCAACAGACCTTTTTGGAAACTGCTGAGAATACAAAAAGGGTTAAAAGATTTCACTTTAATCACCATGTTCTTAAACAGGTTATGTGAAATCTTGCCTAAAACAAACCATTATATAATGATGGAAGAACTAGTCTGCAAGCTGGCTCTATCTCCTACTATTTATCAACTTTCATGAGATCAGATTTTTGAACAGGGTTTTTCTATCTTTTTTTAACAGCCAAAGAAACAAGTGTGAAGAATGCTTGGAGACAAGGATTAAGGATATTAATCTCAGAAATTTATCTCTGGCAATCAGAAGCTGTGTGACCTTTGGAAAGCTGTTTAGTGTGTGGCCATAATTATGTGCCTCCCTAGAGGAAGTAGTAAGAGCAGATGCTTTCTAAAAAATATTTTTTACAACCTTAAAGTCTTTCAATTCTTTTTGTGCTAGAACATCTCTAACAGGTGATGAGAAGTTCCTTAAACTTTTCTTTGGTTCAGCTGTTAATCAACATGCATTTATTGAGAATTGACTGTGTTTCATGTGCAGGTCCAGGTTTTATACAGGAAACAGGAAAATTTCCTACAGAAATTTAGGACTGTTGTGAGACAGTAAATTACAGGATAGACCAATCCAGATGTCACAGGACTGCCAGTGCAGCACCCTGTGGCCACCTGGGGGGTCTCCCACACCCATTCCCTGCCTTCCCTCAAATATCTCCAAATCCTTCATCTCTGGTAGAAAAATCATCCCCCCCCCCTTTTTTTTTCAAATGATTTTTCACAAATTTCCACTGACAGAGAACATTCTAACCAGCTCAATTTGCAACCTTGTCTCCCAAAGGCATTAGCAATTTTTCCAGGAAAAACAAATAAGTTAAACAGTGAAGACGCTAATAAAAGGGTAGCACCTGCTTAAAGGGTTAACCACAGTTTGAATCAGCTATAAAATTAATGTCAGAATGTTCATTTCAGTGTCTTCATTGTACAAATAGTAAACGTACACACACACACACACACACACACACACTATGCTTATTTAGTCTTAGTGTTTAAGGAAATGAGATGAAGTCACACCTTGAAAAGAATATGACCAGAAAAAAGATGTTCACATCATTTAAAGGCAATTAATGAATCTTTTGTTTGTTGGCTCATTGTTAGAGAGTAAGAATCATTTGTGTGTATATTTTGGGCTTTCCAAAGATCTCAAGTTTAGAGCTATGATCTTCTATTGTGACTTATGACAATTCTGAAATATTAAAATGTATTAGACAGGCATTTGTGCCCAAGTCCTGACCGTATCACAAGTATGCTCTGTAAC
Source organism: Marmota flaviventris (assembly GCF_047511675.1). Taxonomy (NCBI): domain Eukaryota; kingdom Metazoa; phylum Chordata; class Mammalia; order Rodentia; family Sciuridae; genus Marmota; species Marmota flaviventris. The sequence continues at coordinate 8,978,035 of NC_092498.1, read as the reverse complement.
CTTGAACAAAAGTAATTTCAGAGATTTGCCACAATTTTTAGTTTCTTCATCTATAAACTAAGGGGAATAAATAAGGAGCCTATAATTCTTCCTGACTCTGAATTTTACCAGCCTTTTCAATGGTCTGAATTTTCTTCTAAACCAGGAGAAGTGAGTAGATATGAATTTTAGAATTAAAAATATATTAAATTACACACTAATTTATGACATTTTCATGTCACCATAATCTTGATAGGTTATTAACTTAAGGTCTAGAATAAAATGAAAAGATCATCAGTGATATTACTAGATGTGAACATAGCTATATATCAAAGACTGTATAAATAATTTGCATGGCCAAGAGACTCTTTCATTTGAGACTTTCTGCTACCTTTACCTACTGGAAATTAATTATAGCTAATTATAAATTAATTATAACTAATCCCTCCCACATTGTATAAAATTCATTGTATACATACAAATAATTTGCTCTTGTAGGGAGACAGAAGTTTGTATTTATACTACTGACTTCTAAGAAATCTAGAACACGTCTTCTACAAACTGTTCAGCTAAAACATAAAGCAATGCATTTGTTAGTGTTCAAGAAGACTCAAATCCTTTTGGTCTGCAATTGTTAAATTGATCAGATCTTTCCTTTGGATAGGGGCTGTTTCAGTGTTTAAGTCAGGGATCAAATGTGTCTGGGTCTTAGGAAAGTCCTGAACATCCTGTATCCCAAAGCCATGAGAACTCAATATCAAAAACCACATAATAATGGATTCTTGTCTTTGGCTCAGTTATTTACTGGTGACTGTTTTTATTTTTACTTTTTAGAAATTAGGAGCAAACCTCACAGTGTCTCTGGCATACAAGGTCAAAATTTACTGGGCATAAATGTTTAACATCTCTAGTAATTAGAAAAACGCAAATCAAAACTACTCTAAGATTTTGTCTCACTCCAGTCAAAATGGCAATTATCAAGAATATAAATAACAATAAGTGTTGGCTAGGATATGGGGGAAAAGGCACACACATACATTGCTGGTGGGTCTACAAATTGGTGCAGCCAATCTAGAGAGCAGTATGGAGATTCCTTAGAAAACTTGGAATGGAGCCATCATTTGACACATCCATCCCACTTCTTGGTCTACCCAAAAGACTTAAAAACAGCATATTACAGTGACACAGCCACATCAATGTTCATAGCAGCACAATTCAAAATAGCCAAACTGTGCAACCAACCCAGATGCCCTTCAATAGATGAATGGATAAAGAAACTGTGTTATATATACACAATGGAATATTACTCAGTAATAAAAGAGAATAAAATTATGGATGGAGTTAAAGAATATCGTGCTAAGCAAAGTAAGCCAATCCCTAAAAAACCAGAGGCCAAATGTTTTCTCTGATAAGTGGATGTTAGTCCATGGGGGGAGGGGATGGGATGAGTGGAGGAACTTTTGATGAGGCCAAAGGGAAGGGAGGAGGGGGCATTGGAGTAGGAACAATGGTGGAATGAGATGGACATCATACCTAGATACACGTATGATTGTATGAATGGTGTGATCCTTCTTTGGGTACATCCAGATAAGTCAAAATCTGTACATAATTTGTGTGCAATGAATCAAAGAGCATTCTGCTGTCATGTATAACTGATTAGAACAAATAAATAAATTTTAAAAAAAATTTACTGGACATGAGAGACCAGGGGCCATGCTGGCTATCTAAGGGAACGTTTGTTGGATTTCAGGTTTGTAAGGAATGGTGAACCAATTCACATAGCCATTCTCCTTCAAGGACTATAATTTTTCTGATTCATTAAACTTCCAACAATTTTATACTTAACTATAACTTCTTGTTTGAATTTGGAAGAAAAAAAACTTAAAAAATTAATTGAGTTACTGATTTTATGGTAATTTTAGTAATAATTTCACTTCCTTTAAAATATTTAATCATTCTCCTATAAGAAAATACATCATATAGTATCCAATAAAATTTATAATATCACTACTTTCTTGAGTAAAGGATAGCTGTAAATAAATCTCTGGTGTGTTCATTCTTTTGTGGCTATTGTTTTATTATAGTTTTTGTATCATGTATTGATTAACTTGTGAAATTATTTCTTTGCATAACTAGTGCATTTACCCAGATTTCCTCTTGCTATTTTGATAGTCCTATCAATGTGTAAAGCCTTCACTAATTTTGCAGATAAAAGGATTTCTGTTAGATGTGTGTTTTCTTCCCATGAGTGAAAATAGCATTCTGGTAAATGAGGAAGTCATGTAAAATTCAGTCAGATAATTTGACTTGTTAATAATCAGTAACTGTGTTATAGATCTAGGATCTACAACAGACTTGAGTAGTGTGATAGACTTGGGAGAAGGAACCAACAGCCCAAGACACATTTAGAATGTAGAAACCTGAGTCATTCTCTACTTCTCCATATGGATCTGTAAGCAAGAGGTTCAGAAAGTGATCCCCAGCGTCTTCAGCTTGTCAGTGCTCCTTCCACGTCCATCAGCAGTTCTGCACTGAGCTCCGTGCTAGACTGGGCCACAGGCAATGCCTCAGAAATGGGGAGGAAGCAGACGTGGCCCAACCATGGTGGAAACACAGGCGGATGGAGAAGGCTGACAGAGCAGAGCAGCAGGAGGGATGCGACTAGAAACCGTGATAAGTAAATGAGAGAAGAAAACGGTGATGGAGACGAGGGTGGTGACCTGTTCAGACAGGGAGGTCAGAAAAAAATCACATTGATGTAAGAAATGAAGGAGACAAAAGACCATTTTCTTGTGAAGATGCAGAAAGAGTGCATGAGAAACAAGGCAGCGTGAGCAAAGGCTGTAAGGAACAAGCAGGGCCCAGCGAAGACCAGGTGTGGCCAGATAACCAGCGGGAAGAGGAGGGTGAGGCGGCCATGGGAAGCCAGAGGACCTGTGCAGAAGAGCTCAGATGCTCCCTAATAAAATGAGAACCCATCAGTGGTTTATAAAGTGACATTTGAAGGGTCACTCTGGCCATTTGATTGAGAATGAATTGAAAGAAGGGATGAAGGAAGAGGAGCAGCCCAGTAAGAGAACCTCAAGATCTGGGGAAAGGTGTTCGTGTGCTGAGCTGGTGGCGGACACACAGGGAAGTGGTTCCATGTGGGGCAGGCCCCAGTTTCCTTCACAAAGCTTTATCAATCAATGACTGATGTAGAAGTGAGACAAAGAGGGTAGTAAAGAATGACGTCCAGTTTCCAGTTAAGAATAACTGGACAGATGGTGGTGTCGTTAACTGAATCAAGAAGAACAGGGTGTATCAAAATTAGAGAGTGAAATCAAAAGATGTGTTTGTTCCTGCTCGGGACAAGGATATGTCTCGGAGTCTGTTGGTCGCAGACATGAAGCTCTCAATTTCTCCTAGAAATGTAATTCCAGAGCCTTCTCAGAGCCAGCACTGAGCCCTGGGGAATCCTGACACTGGAAGGCAATGAATTGGAGTTCAGCGCAGACCAACTATAAGTTCAAACACATTCATAGACTGGGAAAATTGAGATTACATTCGCCTTTGACCAAAGGAGGTCTCGTGGACAGCTGAGGGGATTTGACATCAGAGTTGATTGAGATGGAAACAATTTCGTTGCCCAACACTTTGAAGAGTTTTGCAATGTGAAAGGGATCAGAGAAGAATGGCAGGAACTAGAATGGCCTCCAGAGTCACAAGGGAGAGTTTTTCTATTCCTCTTAAAGGAGACGAATTGCTGCCTAGGGAGGGGACTGATTCAGGAGAGGAGGAAGTTGATAATTCTGGGGAAGGTGGTGGCTGAGTTGACTTTGTACTTGAAAAGACAAGAGATAGGACACAGAGCACATGTGTATAGATATGGTCTGCTTATGTCATGGCAGAAAACTGACTATATTTTCCTAGACATTCTCTTTGTCTCCTTATTTATGCTTGGCCCCCCAATTTTCCTAATCTGCCATTGCAATTAGTCTTCAAAGGCTCATCAGTGGTGATGAAATCAAAGTTACCCATAGAAAAGATGCAAGGAATGCAGACTCAATACTTACTGCACACACAGCTCATCCAGGTGCATTCTAAGCTGCGCCACCTTTCTGTTTGGCTTGTCTCTTCAGTTGGTATCTCCTCCCCCACGGCAGGGGAAGAGGCTGAGATAGGGCTAAATAACACTTATGGAAGGATGTGATTTACAGCTATGCTAAATTTAGTTCATTTTGGGGAAAAGAAAAGCAAATTATGAGTTTAAGTTTGAAACTTATTGTTTTAAAGTTTCAATGGGATTTGAAATTTCCTTGTTATTTGAGAGAAGTTATTGCTTCCTACTGAAAATGTCACTGGTTATCACAGTTCCTGAACACAGAGTATCTGAGGCATTTCAAATTAATTTAGCTCTAAGTAGTGGATTGATAATGGAGCCCCTTTAATCCCTCTGTTTCTTTGCCATTCATTCCGCTCCAGACTTTGTGATCCTCTACGTGGGGCACTAAAACTTACTCTTATAGCTGATCTTGCCTTAGTTAGCTCTTTCCTGTCTACTCTGCATTTTATTCATTCCTTAATATTTTAAACTGTGTGTTTATCAACCAACATTATTTTTTTAAGACCCACCAATATCTCTTCATGACTAGTGATAAAGGAAATGATCTAAATATCAGTTTGTGAAAACCATTTTTATTAGGGATTAAGATCATAAATTTCTTCTGTTCAGGCCTCTGAAGGTCTGGCTTTGTTTTACCTATGAATAAAGCTCAGAACTTCTTATGGAATATGCATCATCATGCAAGTTCCCAGAAATATTCTCTCTTTCAACTAAGACTTCCTGGTAAAAAGAAGAAAATTAAAAAAAATTAAAAATTAAAAAAAATTTTTAAAAAATCTTTCATCAAATGGCAGTTTACTAGACATAGTAGGCACTCATAAGTATATGTTGAGTGAATCAATAAAGCTATATTCTCCAGGAAAATTCCTCTACAGTTGGAACTTAATGTATGTTCATAAACTTAATATCTATCCGTTTGTTTGTCTTCAGTTGCAAGCAAGACAAGACCACACATGATGATTTGGATAACAGCAATCACCCAGTGTATTCTGTCCTACAAAGAGGAAAAGATGTAGGTCAACACCAGGGTAGAGAATCTACACCTCTGTTTTAGTTAGGATATACTTGAGGTTGTAACGAAGACTCAAGATAGGTGTATTTAGCCATATAGGAGTCTTGCTATTTCTCTCTTATGAACACACGTGGGTGGGTGGTGTGACATGGTGTGCTACTGGGAACCCAGAGTTCTTACTTTCCCTTGCACCCTGCTGTGCTGTGAGACACCTGCTCCAGGTCTCAGGCTCACAGGCTCATGAGGAGAGAAAAGCCCAGGCCCTTCTGTTTTATGGGTTAATCCAGAGGACATCCACAGCCCTTCTACCACCATTGCCCAGTTTCAGGCCTCCTTGCTTAAAGAGGGCCTGGGAAACGTGACCTTTAGCTGGTGGCTGTAGGTCAAGAGTAGATCCTATTGCCACAGAGGGTGGTTGAGATTTAAGGGAACAACCGGCAATAGCTTAACAACCTCCTGAGGAATCCTGGCTCTGGCCTGTCTCCTGGAGAGTCTTCCCTTCCAAAGGGCTCATGACTGTGCAAAGGAGGTGGGATACCTGAGTGTCAGCAGGGGCTTATTAGAGGACAGGGACGGGGCAGCTGGGTGCACATCAGTACTCCACTACCAATCTCCTCCTGGGCATAAGCCTCTGCTCACCGTGCATCATTCCAAAGCCAGTTTTCACACTTACCCCACCTGGAGCAGGCCCCTGCTGTCCCTCCTTGCAGGCTACCCAACTAAATTTTCAAAGACCGAGTCTTCTATAAAGCCTTAGCACACTCTTACAGCACTGATTTACTATCTTAATCCCATTCCAGCATTTTAAATGTGAGGCTTATACATATATCTGACTTATAATTACCATACAACTGTTGCATATTTCATGGAAATTTATTTTTTTGGCAACAAAGTATAGTGTAGCTATTATGTGCAGTTTTTTTCAACAAAAAACTGTGCTGGTATTACTTAAAAATAATGTATTCCTAAGTTTTCTTTGATGCAAGATTAGGTAGGATACATGGAATACTCATGAAAATAAACAATGATGTATCAATAATTATGTAGTGAAATATCACAACATTCCACACCATATAGAGTCTCTTGAAGACAAAACTTTATTTTTTCTCTATTCTCCAGAGTTTGTTTTGAAGTCCTTGCCTGTAGCAGGTAACTGACTGATTACAAAGAACTTGCTGTTATTTGTTTAGGTTCAATGCAGTTTAACCTGGAAACAGGTGAAGGAATTGCTGAACACTGCAGGGTTTTCTCTGTGAGCATATAATCCCTTTAAGGACCTTTTATTCATAAAAAAATAGGGAATGCATTTTAAAAATAAAGCGCTTGGTAAATTAACAAAATAATATAAAGTGATCTCTGGTTTATTATAACAAAACAATTTATAAATTAGAAAATCCAAGTTAAGATACTTATATTGTATAAGGCTAAAATTAATGAGTATTATAGTCAGTGCAGAAATGTGTAATTGTTGGATAGATGCAAACCAAAGTTGGTTGATTACTTTTTAATGTAAAGTTTGGACATAATATAGTAGGTACAATAAATATCTCTGCTTTCAAGTATTTCCATAAATAAATGCTTGTTGAAGAAGCACCATCAATATAACATTAGCATTTCTATAATATTGTTATATAGTAATGAAATATTAAATTAGTTCCTGAAATTATAATTACTCTTCTATATAATTTCCATTCAGACAGAAGAAATATAACAGAAGAATGTAAGGTAGTGATATATACTCCACAGAGAATATACTTTCAACAAAAATTGAAATCTAATTAAGATGAGAATAAAAGTACTAAAATATTGTTGAGGTCAATATAAAAGTTAATGCAGAAGAAAAACTTCATTGTGATTATAGAAATAGCTGAGAGAGCCAAGAGCATGAGAAATTGTATTTAAGAATGCAAACATTCTAAACGGAATTCTTGTCTTAAAGAGCAAAAATAAAACTTGGTGTTGAGATGAAGGGAAAAAACTTTAAGTTGAAGAGATAATTTATACTGGAGTGGTAACATATACACCATTTAGAATAATTTTCCCATGGTTCACAAATAACCTATCAGTAATGGAGAAGCAGTCCTTTCCCTTCAAAAGTTCAGAATAAGGCATATTTAATGTGGTATAAAATCTGCATTAATCTAAAACCAGATTAAATATCCTAGCACTGCTATCTGTGAAGGAACTAAGCAGGGGAGAATCTGAGCTGAGATTGGCAGCTCTGAACTTGGTGTTAAGGTGAAATGAAACTGTCTTTACAGGCAGCGAGCACGTTCGGTGAATTTTATGAAGTCTACAGGCAGGTTGTGAAATGATTAAACTCACTAAGTGAGATGAGGAGATTATTATATGTCACTCTGAGTGGATCCCACAAGGCAGTTGGAGAGCCTAAGGAAGCAGCAGTTTTAGGAGAAATGTGTGAACCTATCAGCGGTGCCCTGCTGCACGCAAGGCACAGATGTCGCCCCCTATAGCTGGCTCCCTTCTCAAGCTCTTCCTCCTCTTCCTGGGTTCTTCGTTCTCCTTGAGCTCCCTCCACTGAAATGCTCTGGAGCCTGTGATCCCAGGGAGGTCCTCGGAGCAGCCCCGTGGGTGTCACCTGGGAGCTGCTTAGAGTTTCAGACTCTCAGACCACCCAGGTCTCAAGAATCAGAATCCTTTTTAGTAAGACTTTCAAGTGATTCCTGGGCATAAAAAAGTTGAGAAACAGGACTTTTGGGTACCAGGGGCTCAGGAGAAAGTGACGGCAAGACATCCTGATGAATGTTGAACTGTTGGTTGTTTTACATGTGAGCAGACTTCCCTCTGGAGTTTGGGAGGCACAGTGTAACAATCTACTGGGTTCTACAGAACCAAGTGTACTTTTAAAGTTAATGCAAAATTTTACTCAAAAATATCTACTTTAGCTTTTGTACTTTTTTTTTTTTTCTGTTTTTTAGCTACAGGGCTGAAATCCAGGGATTTGTGCATGCTAGGCAACTGTATCTACCACTGAGCTACATCTCAACCCTATTAAACTTTTAAACACTAGGGGAAAGAAAAATAAACAAACAAAAAATTTACCAATGTATTTAATTATGTTGTCAGACTAAATCTTTTAGATCTAAAATAAAATTTTTTTTTGCTATACCAAGTTAAGTTAGTAGTATTAATAAACTATGAAATGACTTGCTTACAAACAAGTCTGATACCACTTAAAATATCTTACATCCACTGATCCCAGTTTTCTCAATGCTTTGCAAATAAAATCAAGTGCAGAAATAGATGACATTCTCTGAGTGAAATAAAACCGCAACTGCCATCCATAACTCCAAACTGAATTCCTGCATCTAGCCACTCTGTGTTAACTAATTTAATATTAAGTAATCATTGTACATATGACTTTTTAAAATATGGCTTTTGTTTGCCTCATAGATTGGGGTACCAATAAGTTTTATTTGAAAAAAAAAATGCATTTGGATCTACAGCATTCTGACCAGCGCTGTCGGGGAGGGTGCTTGTGGCTGAGTCTCCGACCCCAGGGCTGTATGGAGCCAGAGTAATTGGATGCATCACTTCTCAGGAGCCCTTTGATCACAACAAATTGACACCTGCCAACTTCTCCCCTGTATGCTCCTGATCCCACTCCAGTCCTTCTCGAGTTGAAGCGTCGAGTCATTTTGATTCATTTTTGATGTGGATCAAACTTTCAAGTTAGGACATGCCATGGAACAAATTATACATTTCCTGTGACCTGCTAAATGAATTAGCTTATTAGAGCAAGAGTCTGAAGTCTGGATTTAAGACTAAAATCATAGATAAAATAATTTATATTTCTCATGGTGGAAGGGCTATTGCCTCTGAAATTCCTTTCCAGTCCTTAGTGGTGTAACTTTCTAGCATTTCTTACATTCGTTTCCTCAGTCCATCCACAGGCATTTACTGAGTGTGTGCCGGACACCCCATTATGCAAAGAACCATAAAAAACATACCTTCCTTCTGCAGTGTCAGCTTAGACGGGAAGGACAGCCCAACAAATAATTGCTAAGCCAGGTGACGAGGGCATATTAGATTTCATGCAAATGGTGCTATGGTTATGCAGGAGAAGAAATAAGTAATTAAAAAAAGTGCACTAGGTTAATTTGTGTTTTGTTGTGCTTGGTAATTGGCCCTAACTGTTAAAATATATGGTGATAAGATATTAGGGTGTGAAATTGAGTTTCAATCAACTTGATTGGGAAATAAAACATTTTCCACCATTAAGAATTAAAATGCCAATAATCTGCGCCAAAAGAAGGTTGATTTTAAAAATAAGAATTGCAAGAAACCAGCATTAAAAATAAAATGCTAAAATCTCATTGAAGTACTAATAATCACTTTTTCAGAAAGCCCTAGTCTTGTATTTGGGGAGTATTCCATTACTCTCACTTCGTGGTTTATGCTTCCCTGGCGTGCAAGTACACCGTCATCTTTTTATCACTGAGATGTGGATTTTCTACTTGGTGCATTATTTAGAGCACATTTAGATTCCAACTTGGTTTTCCTTTGCTACTCAGTAGGCTTCTGCACTACCTCCCCCTGAATTAATTGATATAATGAGCTGATGTAAATGATCCTCACCATTAGGCTGAGCTAATATTAACCCACGATGATTTAGAAAGTAAATATACCACACAAAGGCACATACTTACTGAATTTCACACTGAAGTATCAAGGATGCTTTAGTTTCCTGCATATTTGGGCTATCTGTTCCTTGCCTTCTAGGGTGACATGGAGAGCGAGCACGGTGGATGTGGTTCCTGCTGCAGTGGCCTGGGCCTGGGTCTGCAAGCACAGTGCTGTGAGGGGGCCCTTCCCTCTCAGGACCACTAACACTCGCTGCTGTACTTCCTTCCCCTTGTTTCTGTTCTACTAGGACCACTTTCCAACAGTTAATCATAAAGTGCAACACCTCTTTTAAGACCCAGTGAAAATGTCCTCAGCTCTGTTCAGCCCTTTCTGTAGCCTCCCATCTGTCACTCCTCTAGCATCTAAATCCTTCCATAGCAGTTCTTAGGTTGTCGTGACTCACCAAATTCTTCCTGCTCCGTATTTTGCATGACTCTTACCCCCATCTCCACCTACAGCCACATTACAAAGTCTTTTGAGGACCATCTTTGTAGCCTTCATTCCATCAAGCCCAGATTATATGGAAAAGGAAGTAGGTGTCTATTAAACATAGAGTGGGTTTCCCATCCTTCATGAAAATCCAAGATCATGGCTTTGCTTATATTGTACTTAGACCTAGTAATGTTCTTTCTCTTGTTTTCTTCTTTTATCGTCCTGTTTGATCTTTGAAGGTCAACCTAGGAACTTTGAATTGTGTCTGAAATCTATATTTGATCTCTCACAAGAAATTCCATTCTGTTTTATTTGTCTCTGAGTTGTGCCATTTTTATTTTTGCCTCTGTTACAGTTCTCATACATAATGTATCCACTTTCATAAATGGTAAGGTCTTGAGAGGCTCTGAATAGAGGCTTATTCTTCTGTTTACCATAGTGCTGTGCATACAACAAGTGCTCATTACATGTTTGTTGCAGGAATAAAGGTTTCTGAGGAATCGTGGAGAAATAGCACACATATAAAGAATCAGGGGCTCCACGTCATATTGAACTGGGCCCTGCTGCAAGAGACTTAGACATCAAAGTTGACAAATCAAGAACAGAGGTTGGAGAATATGGTCTAAGACCATCTCTATCAGATTCTGTAGCAAAAAGGCCATGGGGCATTCTGATTAAGGGTTTCCATGCAAGGTGGCTCTCTGTCAATCCATTGCCTGTGACTCACTATTATAGGTTCTGCTGTTGAATCTGAGTTTCCTGTTGAAACCTAGATATCTTCTGTGAATTCTAATACATAACATTAAATAACTTCTTTTCAATCTTTTTAAACAAGGATTTATAAAGAAGCAGGTTGTGGGGAAGTTGAAGAAACGAATTGCCGAAAGGGGCAAGGAGATGGGATAAGGTGACAGGAAAGAGTTTGTGCCATTGACATGAATGTTCCAGAACAGATCTCAACCTCACTATTTCTATAATACAGTCAAGCTATGAAATTGTGCCCTGGAAGCTGTGACTCATATATTTACAAGCACAGCTCTCATTCATTGACCCTCTCCTTCCTTCCCCTTATCTACTTCAGGAACATTACCTGCAAACCTAACATGGTACATCCACACAATGGAGTTCTATTCAGCCACACAAAAGGTGGAATCCTGTCCTTTGTGACAGTGTTGTTGGGAAGGGAGATTATTGTGTTAAGTGAAATAAGCCAGGTACAAAAAGAGAAGTATTATGTGATAGCACTCATGTGGAATCTAACAAGACACTTCTCATAGAAGTCAGGAGGAGAACGGTGGTTACCAGAGGCTGGGGAAAGGTTGTCAGTGGTTACTAAGTTCCAGTTAGAAAACAGCAAGAAGTCCAGGAGTGCAGCTGACCAGTAGGGTGCCTGTAGATGTGATTATGCAGTGGGTATTTCACAAAGCCAGAAGATAGGACTTTGAATGTTTTTACCATAAAAGGCAATGATAAATGCTGGAGAAGACAGATAGGTTTATTCTGATTTAAACATTACACAATGTAAACATATATTGAGACATCACATGGTAGCCCATTATATGTTAAATATCAGTTTTAAAATAAATTAAAAAATAAGATTTTTTTAGAGTATTTATAAGATAGATATAATTGCCCACTTTTCAAATGGGGACACCAAGGTTCAGAAAAGTTACATTTAGTCATCACAGTTAGCTTCCTAATGCATGGAAAGACATAACTTTGAACATAAACCCTATTTTCCCCCTCTATTTTGCTTGCTCCTCTTTAAGTCGGTGGCTTAAACTACCCAGTCAGGTTCAGGGGGAAGTGTTTGAAAGACAGAACTTTTTTTCTTATTAGGTGAATGTGTTTCCATTGCTGTTGCCATGGCATTATTACAAAAACTCAAAATTGTTTGGGAAAACTCAGGACTACCCCTCTGCAACTTGGTATTGGCCTTGATAGAGAAGAAAACAGGAGAGAAACGAGATGGCTTATCTTCCATCCCTCACCAGGAGAAATCTGGCGAGGGTCTCTGTCTTTGGATAAAAGGGAAACAAAATGAATCTGTGATATGCAAATGAGCCCCTCAGCTGGGTGTGAGTATCTACTATTTACCCAAAAATGGGAAACACCAGGCCTGTGATACATCATCTTCTGTGTGCTTGGCACCTTCCATCATGAATCATATTAATCTGCTAAAACTAACAAGGATTAATTGCCTCAGTAAGGCAACCTGGCACTGAAATGATAGATTGCCCAAACAGCTTGGAATTTGGCCACTCATAAATCTCATTTGTTTGTTGGTTTATTTCTGTTTGTCTCTTTTCCTGACAGATGTGTGCCCAATCACTGTGAGCATGGAGGGAAGTGCTCGCAAACGTGGGACAGCTTCAAATGCTCTTGCGAGGAGACAGGATACAGCGGGGCCACCTGCCACAACTGTGAGTGCCAATTTATCTCACTTTAATCTTGTAATCGCACGAGAATCGCAGGTCTTCAGCCACGCTTTAAAGCTTAGCAGCCTGAATTATCTATACACTGCATCACTTGATCTGAAAAGCCCAGATTCTGTTGTCATTACTCCAAAAAAATAGTGTTCTACTTGTCAAACATGTTCCCTCATGCTGGACGGGGGGCGGCCAGAGTCTCCAGCATTCCATATTTGAGTTGGAAGGCAGAACGTGGAGTCCCCTCTGTGTGTCTGAGCCAGGGCTGTCCAGTTAGATTGCCTGGGAAATTGTGTTAGTGTGATGTCTCTGACTGGACCATCATTTATCAATTCATCTGAGAGGGAGACAGAGTATAATTTGAACATTTGATTTCTGGACTGTGGTTGCCTCTGGTGTCAGCCCAAGTATTTGGCCCCATTTTTTCACATCAGAGAAATGAGTCAGAAAGGGGAATAAAGTCCACCAACTTATATATCTAAAGTAAAAGCACAAGGAGGGAAAAATTCTAAAACATTAAAAAGAAGAGCTAACATGTGCCAATGACGAGAAAAATACCCTTGTATCTTGTATTACATAGCTTTATCCCATATGTTTGAATACAGATTAAACTTTTAAATTCAAAGCATATTTTAAGTGAATGTTAGTTCTTTGATTGTGATATTAATTTTTCAATAATGTACTGCCATTTTACAAAGCATCTTTGAAAATATGCTTGCCATAAAACATATAGTGAAGGGGGCCATCTGTTGTGTGGTGTGTGTTGTCTTAGAAGAGAGTCAACCGTCTTTCAATAGGCTAAAACCCTGAAACCCTAACATCTAAGCCCTCTAATTACACAAGATTGATTTCTCTTCACTTTATTTTTAGGAAATGACAAGCAGAACATTCTCAAAGTAGAGTCCTGGGTACAGTAAAAATGCAATATCGTTCTCTGTGATTTGTAGTAATGTGCACTAAGAAATCATGCTTAGAATGTACTGTGAGACATAAACTGAGAAAAACGTTTGAAATTGATTTTTCTTAATTTATTAATTTTTGAGGGAAATAATGAAAGACAAGACATAAAGGGACTCTTAGAAGAACTAACATTAACAGAAACCTGTATAAGTAACAACAGACAGGAGATTCATCATCTGTAAAGCACTTAAATGTAGAAAAGAATTTAGTGAACAAAGAACAAAAATGATTAATAATAAAATTAATTAGAAAAAGACCAGGGGAGGAAGGAAGGGAGGGTAGGAGGAGGTGCTGGAGAATGAAATTGACCAAATTATGTTGAGTGCATACATGAATATGTAACAAGGAATCCCACTAATGTGTATAATTATAGTGCATCAATAAAAATTTTAAAGATCCAATGAATAAGGATGTGGGACACAAAAGCTTATAAACCAAAATAAAAACAAAGACAAAAGAAAAAGTTCTCCTTGGCATCTTTCCTAAAATGGAAAGATTGTACTAGATACAATTATATCTGGTGAAAAATAAGTTATAACTCAATTATGTACCAACCATACAAAATGTTGACTTTTTGTATTCAATATTCATTATTATAAAAGATGAGGCCAAAATAAATAACTTTGGTAAAAATTAGCAATCTTAATTTCACCAGTATAATTTTTTATCATATGAAAGTTACCATATTTAAATGCAAGAAATCTTGTTTCTGAAATACAGCAAAGCCAAGGAAATACAGAGCAAGAATTGGTAGTGGTCACAGGGTCTCAACCTCTGTGATGGCTTTAATATTGATAATTGAAAAGCCAGTGAATTTTTAACACAGCAAAATACATTACAAAGAAAAAGGCAGAATTATAAAAGTACATGCTACTGATTGAGTAGTTGATAAGAGTCATAACTGCAGATATTAGAAATATACTCAATGTGGCCAACTCTAGAGGTAGAAGTGGGAAATTACCTCATATCTGGGTGTTCCTTCCTACTTTCTCTTCGCTCCCTTGTTACTTCTGTAAGGGGAGAACTATTCATTTTAATAATGAAAACTGGATCCCTTGCTCAATATTGTGAAGGGTCAAGTGTGCACATCAATAGAGGTTGAACAGCCACATTGCATAATTCAAGAAAAGGCTTGGTTTGGAAGAGTGTACCCTGCAGCTTATTAAAGGATGTTTGCTTCCTATAAAGATTTGATACATCTCTTCATACTCCCATGGAGCAGTTAAAAATTCCAAGAGGTCTGGCATAGCACATAACAAAAAGATGCAATGTGTTCCATAAAGTTTGATACATAAAGTTGGATGGTTTTTCACTGTTACTCAGTCACTGGATGCATTCCCAGCAAGAGCATTGAAGTGAAAGTCCCCAATGTCTGCTGTTGGCTGGAGGTCACCACTCAGAGTGTCCTTCTAGACAGTCATGTGACTTCTCTGGAACTTTCTTTACTCCCGTTAACTAAATGGTTATTGAATCTCTTTTGCTTCTAAAGGCCTATGAGCTGACATTTCAAGTTGCTTATCCCATGTTGTGTGATTTTGAACTTTGCTAGTATTACAGATTGAGAATCCCTAAATCAAAAATCCAAAATGCTCCAAAATCTGAAAGTACATAATACCTACACAATACCTCAAATTTTCAGGTTGTGGAGCATTTTGGATTTGGGGTTTCTGGATTAGGTATGCTTAATAAGTAAAATTCTAGGCAAATATCCAAAACCAAGGTAGAAAACTCTAAAATTTCAAACTTTTAAAAAGTGTTTTTATTAGTGCATTATGGTTATACATAACAGTGGGATAATTTTGACATATTCATACATGCAGGCCATGAAGTTGCTCCATTCAACCCCCATTACTTCCTCTATCCCTCCCCTCCTCTCTCCCCTGCTCCTCTTCCTCTACTCCATTGGTGGAGGGACTACAGAATGAACTGGACCAAATTATGCTGTGTACATATGAATATGTCACCGCACATTCCACCTTTGCATATAAAGCACCAACTTAAAACAGACAATACATAAATAGAAGGAAGACTCGAAATCCTTTTGAACCCAAGTATTTGGATAGGGACACTCAATCTATACTAAATATTTACCTTGATTTTTCTTGCAGAAGACCAAGCATTTCTGCCAAGTAGAAATCATGCTATTTTAAAATAGTACTATGTCCCCCAACCCCCCCAAAAAAACAGCTGACCCTGAACTTTAGTGTAACTAAACATTTGATAGAGTTTCAAGCACTGTAATTAGGCTACAAAATGCTAATTTAGCCCGTTTTCTACACTGGTCCAGCCTTGGTCAGGATGAGAGAGCAATTTCTTGAGTGACATGGGTGGACAATTCACATCGTTTGGCTGGGTCATGCTGCTTGCCCTTGAATTGGCTCTACCCCTTGCTCCTACCCTTGGCAACTGTAATGGACACAGTACTCACCTGAGAAGCCACCAGGGGCTTAATAGATGATTCACAGGAGACACCAAGTGCTTCATCCTGGGTAGCACTGACATGTGTTTTTCTATTCTTTCCTTTGAGAATTGTGTCTCTTTGCTCTGAACTTCTCAAACAATGATGTCCATATCACACAACTTGCTATTGAATTTCATATTCTCACACATTATTTGCTATCATTTTCATGGCAGATTTGGGCTGAAAGTGAATGATTGTTTTCCATCGCTTTTGTTTTTCCTGAATTGAAGAAGTAGTCTTGATAAACATGTAGTTTAGGTGCCTCTTGGACTTGTATCTAATGGTTTATTTTTTAGTTTGTCAATTCGTAGAGATCTGACTTCCAAATATGTGGTAGAGAGGACTCAATCTTGTCATTTTCACACGCTCTGCTGAGGGGAGGAATGTCATCCTTTGGTGAGAAAGTTCCCCAGGGAGCCATTTCCACCAGGATGGTCAGATCATAGGAGAGGGGAAGCCAGATGTTGTCCTCCAAAACCAAAAGAGAATCATTTGTGATAAAATGAGTATATAGGGAGTCATTGAGGTTCGATACTTTTAAAAATTGTCTTCTGCAAACATTCTCAGTTTCAAAGAACTGCCTCCTGCTATGTCTGAGTGTGAGATCTTGGCGGGGTGACACAATCACACTGACGAGTTTGTCGGCTGGCTTATCGGTTAGTGGCGCTGACTCACGGGCCTCACCCTCCCAGAATATGAAGATGTCTTTCCTGAGCAAACTCACATGCTGACAGGCAGCTTTCCTCTGAGTGTGCTGTCGAGATGCTCTGAGGGGCCTCCAAGCCTGCTCTAGCTCCCAAGTGTCCCTAGGATCTAATTACCATCCTGTGTTCCACACGTGTGCCTTACACTTTGACAATGATGGCCCTCATCCATACATTGACATCAGGAGGCTATCCTATATCTCAGGGCTTAATGGATATTCTTTCTCCTTAAGATCCTCTCTTAGACCTCAGCCATTCTTACATAAAATACCACTCTATGGAGAATTTCCCTAAACTTCCCCAGAATATCCTCCAAACCGTGAAAACCTCGGGCTACTCACAGAGAGTAGGAGGATAAAAGGGAATATCTCAGTATTTGACAAAGATACTCAATGTTTTGGGATGAAAATTAATAAAAAGATTTTTAAGTGCCAAATATGTATTCTAATAGAAAATACTTTTATGAAAGATATTTTATGAAAGGAGAGATTGTGGCCCCTATAGGTAGACATCATGTCTCAAATGATAGTTAGATGACTTGTGTGGATATTTTCCAACTTTAAAATGATCAGATTTCCAATTCTGAAATCTAAGGTCCTGACATTGCCACACAACATATGTGTAAAATTGATACAAGCCAAGTTAGAGGAAAAAATGAAATGTGCATAAAAGCAACTATTCTACATGCTGTTGTGTGGAGCCGTTGTTGGCTCGTCAATTTGTAAACCATAAATTATACTACACGTTACTACTGCCCAACTGTGGTCATTTTCAACACCCCACATCATGTTATTTATAATATTCATACCCATAAATATTCTAATTCAAAACACAATTCTTTAAAAGAATGCAATGCTACCTGTTGTAGTCACAGTGACCTGGGGAATGAGCGCGTAGATTTGCTGGCACTTAGAAACCTGGTGCCTGTGTCCATTCGGAGCTTACTTAGTTCAAGTATCAATGATGACAACTTGGAGTTTAAATAATACCTACAAAACCAAGTGGTCACTGGATAGAATCATGTTGTCCATCTCAAAGCTGAGATATTTAGACTTCCAGAATTGGATTCCATCCCTCAGCTATGGGTCCATCTGGCTTGCAAGGTCCTCTTTGGCTTAGCCATGGCTTTAACCTAGTTTCTTATTGGGATTGTTTTCACCCATTTGCCCCTCCAGTCCCACTGACCTTTCAATCCTTCATGCACCATCCCCTTTCCCCTGCTACTTTCCCTGCCACAGGACATTGGCACATCCTCCCTTTCTACCTTGCCGGGTGTGTTTCTACTCATCCTTTTCTCTTAGCAGGGCAGTCCCCCACCTCAGAGAAGCTTTCCTTGACTTAGCAATTAGGTCTGATTCTCTTAACTAAGACACTCATCATCTCCCTTTCAGTAATGGTCATGGTTTTGCCTCTGTAACTTGTGATTCTCTAATAATGCCTGGTGCCTCCATTGGACTAGACTCTCTGAACAGAGTGCTGGTTTTGTTCCCTGATTTATACCCACGGACCCCAGCATATCATATATGCCCCTGGGTGTGCTCTGAATCAAACAGTGTAAGGGTGTCAGAGACTAAAGGGCATCAAGAGTTGTTTTTTTTAAAAAAAATCAAAGTCCTTTATGCAAATTTATGGAGATAGTGAAACTACAAAGAAAGAGTAAAAGTAAAGGGGGGGAAATGGAAAACAGACCGGAGAGCAACCAGTTCTGCAAAAATATTTTCAAAATCTACAGTATGGATTACTGGAAGGTGGAGAGTATATGGCAGTAATAACAGCAGAAACAGCCCAGGGTATAAAATTGTCACAGGACACTCCTTGCAGGAATCCAGCACAGCAGCAAACAAACTTCATGTTTCAAATAACCTTTGTAGGAAACTCTGGCCATATCAGGGGAGCATGTTACCACTCGTTAAAATAACTTATGGGAAGATAGAAGAATTGTGAAAACGATGACTTAGATCATGAACCCTGGCATCTCCTATGCTTGGTCCACAGCATGAGCTGTTCTGAAACATGCAGGATGTGTTTAGATATTGACTGTTTTGTGAATGTCAGGAAAGCTGACTTTCAACTTGGTGCAAAGTTTGAGTACGATGAACATCACAGTCCTCGGAGTGATCATATAGGTTTGTTATGTACCCTTGCTACAGGGAAATCATGGCGGGAAAGGAAACTCAAGGTTTGGAATTCTAAGCTCTAGTGTCAAATCCTCAGAGCCTCAGGCTACATGGCCCCCCTTATTTTTTCCCACCAGCTGAACCTCAGCAGTTCTAGAAGGATGACTGTCTCCCATGACTTTCACACTTGGGTGGATTCCCTTGAGGGGTGGACTCAGCTCTTCACCACCTGCCTTGGCTCACTAATGGCATGAAATGAGCAGTGGACAGATTTAACGCCCCTCCCAGCCCCCCTACTGTCTTGGCTGTGTGCTTTTGGACAATTCTCAACCTCTCTGAACTTAAGTTTGCTCCTGGACATTCAAGGTGACCTTGCTTATTTAGACAACATCCTTAATTTTGTTGATGTTTTGTTTAGTGTGAGACAAGGTCTCCCTCTGTTGTTCAGGTTGGCCTTGAACTCACAATCTTTCCATCTCAGCCTCCAGAGCAGTTGGGATCACAGATGTGCCATCACACCTGGCTTTACTTTCTAACTTTTAAGAACTTTTATTATTCTGCTGATTCTCAAAAAAAAAAAAAAAAAACATTTTCTTCTGATTATCCGTCATATAAGGATAATAAGCCTTGACAGACTCTTCATTCTGAATGTAGGCCATATTTTCATATCAGTGATTCTCAAGGAAAAGATCATAGGTTGTCTTAATGTTTTTATCAATACTCTCTGAAAAGATAAAAGGCTTTATTAGCAAATATAATGGCTATTCTGGCCGATGTATATGCATAAGGTGAATTTGTTCTTTCTCATCTGGCCATGGAATTAAGCAGTCAGATCACACTTCTTTGATTCCAAGTGACGAACCCCATCCCCCACATTCCATTACAACATCATGACCTACTTCAGAAGCTCAGTGTGTTCCTGTCCTTAAAGAGTGAGACACCGGTGCAGGGCCATTGGACATAGCCTAGATTCCTACCTTTTCTAAATAACTTCATTCACTGATTCATAGGCTGAGAGCTGACTCTCTTCTCCATGCAGGATAGGTCTGGAGTGTGGGCGGAGAATGGAAGAGGGCCAGGCATTAGGATGCTGTTATGGTTTGGATGTGAGGTGTCCCCCCAAAGCTCACATGGGAGACAATGCAAGAAGGTTCAGAGAAGAAATGATTGGGTTGTGAGAGCCTTAACCCAATCAGTGAATTAATCCCCTGATAGGGATTAACTGAGTGGTAACTCAGGGCTGGTAGGGTGTGGCTGGAGGAGGTGGGACATTGGGGTGTGGCTTTGGGGTGTGTATTTTGTCTTTGGAGAGTGGAGTCTCTCTCTCTCTCTCTCCCCGCTGCCTGATCACCATGTGAGCTGCTTCCCTCCACCACATTCTTCCACCATGATGTTCAGCCTCACCTCAAGCCCCAAGGAATGGAGCCAGCCTTTTATGGACTAAGACCTTTGAAACTGTGAACCTCCAAATAATTTTTTCTTCCCTAAAGTTGTTCTGCTCAGATCTTTTAGTCACAGCAGCAAAAAAAGCTGACTAAAACAGATGCTATGTTAAGAACCCTTCCAAACAAGTATGTAGTTTAATTAAAAATAAGCTCTCCAACCTTAATTCATTTCCATATCACTCTTACTGAGATTGTAAACTATGAATAAATTGTACCGTATGCTTACCTTGGTAGTCTAGCTTGCTTCTTTTCATGTTTATAAAACATGGATAAATGTAGGTACATAGAAAATACCAAAACTACTTGACACTTTCAGTATTTTTTAATTTTTTTTTTTTTTTTTGCAATTTAAAGCCATTGTTTTACCTTTTCAGTTTATAGTTTCTAAATATTTACTTTCTTTGTGTTTTGTGGGTTTTTTTTTTTTTTTTTTTTTTTTTTTTTTTTGTTATTAAATAGAGCAGTAGAAATCAGGGTGAGGAAGAAACCACTTCACTTCCAGTGGGGCCAGGTGGAGGGTGCAGAATGGGCACTGAGGTTACCAGCCCTGGTGGCTTGCATGCATTCTCCTGGCCAGGAGCTGTTATTTCCCAGAGCCAGTCACTGGGGGAAAGGGAAACAATGACAGGTGGTGTCCCTTCCTGCAGTCACACTTATTACAAAGAGAAACAATGCCCTCCCAGCTCGGCTCTCTCCTCTTCACCTGCCGTCTACAGGCAGAGTGAGGTTCAGAAGTGGGAAATGCTACCTGTGTAGCAATGTTGGAAGGGGATTTAAAGGCCATTCCGTCGCTCAGCTACAACTCAATAAATCACACTGGATTAAAATAGCGCAGGTCATTTGGAGAAACACAGCCCAAGGACCTTTACATTTCTAAGGCAGCCCCAATTTCAAATTAATCCCTTCTGTCATGCCCTGCTTTGGAACCATGGCTAAGATTAAACATAGAGAGAAAGGATTTAATTTCAGTTTTACAAAGACTCTTTCACTTGTTTCAAAAATATGTTTTTTCTCTTTGAGCTTTTGCAAAAAAAAAAAAAAGTTGATCTGCAAATGCATATTAAAAAGCAGTGCGTGCCACAGAGACAGATTGTGATACTGTGAACTTCTCAGAGGCTGTAAAATGCTGGGCTGGGTCTTGAGGGAGTTGGCATTATTCATTAGACTCCCCTGTAGCTTGAATCCCAGTGGGTCTTATCCAAGTTTCTGAGTATAGAGAAAATGGAATAGAAAACACCCATCTCTACACATTCGTCAAGTTGGGTTATGGGGGAAAATAATAGAGAGAAAGAGTCTACTTTAACTTGAGGATAAGGTAAGGAACTTCAGGGAAGATTGTATCTACTCAAAAATGGGAGAGGAGGATTAGTTAAAAATAGCATCCATCTCTCTTTGGGTCTTTTTAACTTCTCCCAAATCAAGCCGTGTTTTATTTTTATGTTGACTCTAGTCACTAAATTCTTACTGTATGTCTTTAATTTTTGCAGGCTTGGTGTATAGGATTACTTCTAATTTGCAGGCGATTCTGATTCATTCCATGATATTATGTGTTTGTTTTTTTATGCAGTACATGGTGCAAGTAGAGAAGTATAGACAAAATCCCTTTCCTGGTGGAGTAGACATGCTAGTCAAAAAAGGAACAATGATGAATAATTAGAAAATACCAGAATAGGGGCTGGGATTCTGGCTCAGCGTTAGAGAGCTCTCCTAGCATGTGCGAGGCCCTGGGTTTGATCCTTAGCACCACATAAAAATAAATAAATAAATAAAATAAAGGTATTGACAACTACAACTAAAAAATAATAAATATTTAAAAAAGAAAATACCAGTATAGCAGTAGAGGGTAAGAGATGTTTGTGTGTGAAGTTGGTGTGATAAAACAGTGTGTAGAATGTGAGTGAGCACAATGGATTGTAAAGCAACTTACATCCTTCTGGAGAAAGCAGTAGCCTAAATGATGCTAAAACTTTCCAATGATGGGCTTTGGCTCTTGACTATTTCTGAAATAAGGAGGGATCATAGGATTCTAAACAATATTTAGAAATTGTTCTTGAAAAACCATGTGGATTATCTGATGTGACTCCTTCAATTGTCAACTTTATTTTTTAATAAAAGTGATAGAAGTATTTCTGCTGTACTAAGAAAAAAATACTCAGTTATTTAGTTTTGAGTTTAATCTTGGGTTTAAAAACCTAATTTTGAGGTTGCTTTGTGATCGTTAACCTCACATCTGGCAGAATGAGAAGCTTCCTCCCATTGTATCTCTTCCAGCTGTGACCAAAGACTGTCCCATTTATACTCCTCGAAATCGAGATTCCTGGGTCTTGACTTTTCCTGACACTCTTTGTGAAGTAAACTACTCAGGAGTGAATCTCATGGTTTTATACCATTCACATTAAGAAAATATGAAAAATGAATTATCGGTTCCTGTTTCATTCTCTCTCTCTCTCTCTCTCTCTCTCTCTCTCTCTCTCTCTCTCTCTCATTCTTTTCACAAAATCGTGATGAAGAAAAATTCACTTTGTTCTCTCTGATTCCACTTCCCTTCTTCCTGTGCATTCCCTCCTGGCAAAAGAAGCTGAGCGAAGCATGTTTGGCTTTGCTGGAATCTGGAATGAAATATTTTATCCACCTAAATTACCTCATTCTGTTATATTTTTAAGGAAAGCAAAATTTCCTATGTAAAGTATGACAGCTTCCCAGAAAATTTTGATGTTTGACTTTGGGTCGCCTCGTATCTGACTTCTTTCAAATTTTAGTGGAACATTTGATCTGCAAATCTTTTAACTTAGCCAAGTGAAATATTGTAAAGGGGTATGGGTCTGACTAAAGAATATCATCTTATTTTCAATTAGGGTGAGAAAGAGAACCAATGGTCTGCGGTCTCTTGGTTTCATCCTATAATTTTGTTCAAAAACGGCCACGGAAGCTGCTGTCTATAAAATGTGCCTACCCTGTTCTTGAGAGGCCTTTATTGTCACCACAGATGCCAACACAAGCATCAGGCAATGTTGGCATCTACAAAATGACTGTAATTATTCATTAACAGACGTTAAAATGTCCTAATAATACTCTCAGGCCTAACCTGAGCCTGTGGAGATATCAATTACACATGCCGTGTCTGCCAAGTCGTGGGAGCAGCACTCTGCGCTGGGCAGGGCTGCACAGGCCCTCCAGCGGGACTGGACACAGAAGCCCCTCCTGCAGTTTGGGCAGGGAGAAGAGAGCCTTTCCATCCCTATCGTGACCACGGAATTCAGAGCCCTAGAGAAGCCTGCGTGTTCTCCCACACATGGCTCTCTGTCCCTGTTACCCACTGAGGGAACATCCAATCCTTCAGTGGAAAGGACATCCCTGTCTGGACTGTGCTGGCTTATCAGGGCTACCTGTGGTCGTGGTGATGAAGGTCTGAATTCCCAAATTCAAAAAGCCTCCATCTAGACAGCCCACACTGACTGCCCTGCAAGTCCCCAAGCTACTCCAGTTTTAGTACTTTGTTGATTGTTGTCCAGAGGGACTGTTTTTATCCTTCGTATAACTCTTTGAATTAAGCTAACTAGGTGTGAGAGAAAAGAAAGTATCCTGCACTTCCCTCTACGGGGATGAGATTTTCAAAGATAAGGACTCTCCTGCCTTCTCAAGGCCCAGCACTCTGGGGAGAGAAGTGTTAGAGCTGCTCAACTAGACGTCCTTAAGTGACGGAGGAGGTGGGAACCCAGCCAACCCAGCCTGCTGCTTGGATGTTAAGGGGGTGCCTGCTGCTCTGTGATTACCACTCCTGGTGGGAAACCCAAGATACTGTGGAACACCCCACTCTCCTCAGTTGGCCACAGGGCCAGTCAGCCACAAGCATCATCCTGAGAGCACTCAGGAGGTAGAGGGCTGGGGAGGGATGCCGAATTAGAATGGGCAAGTGATGCCACAGTGAGTCCCCCCTTCTCCTCTGTGACACCCTCTGGTTCTGACAGACCACTGTTGCTGCACAGAACACAGATCTGTCCTGTCCTGCAACTTCTGCTTTAACTCAAGACCATCACTACCATTTCACTGAAAAGAGATCAGGGGAGCTTTGTTTCTACACTCTAAACTGTGCTTTGGGGCTAACACGAATTTTAGAAATCAAAATGGTGGTACTGACTGACTCACAGGGCAGAAATAATGAGGAATGGACATTGATCGAGAAACACTGGAATTGTCATTGGCAATCATTTCATTTATTTATTCTGCACAAGAATATTTATTAATAGAAAACATTTGCTCACATCTTATGGATTAGACGTTGAAAGACCTTGAATATCCTAAAAACATGTTCCAGTAAAACCCGTGTGTTTTATCTCCTCTGCTCCAAGCACTTCTGAGGGATGTTGAGTTGGATCTCAGCTCCTGTTCCTCCTGTCCTCCTCCCCTCACTCCGTGCCTCCTGTTCACGGCCTCTCCTGAGGTGAGATCAATAGTTGTGAGGCCTTAAATTCTACCACATGTGGTTACTTATCCAAGGAATGGGTTCACTCTGACGTTTGATTAACATCAATTTCACACATGGGGATCAAACAAAAAACACACACACACAAACTTCATCTACATAAACTGTAATTTTCATGCTGGGATCATTTAGATTCCAGCAGTCTTACCATTTATTAGTTTAAGAAAATTGTGTTTTCATTGTGCTTTCTTAATTAGGAAGCCCAGTGGAAAATCATACTTGAAATTTGAGAAACCCTTAGCTTGTTAGAAGTGCAATAAGGAGAACTTTGATAACTGGGACACTGGGCTTAAAAAATTAAAGATGAACATAGAATTTCAAGGAGGAGTATTCTAGTAGGTATATTGAAACACTTAATGATGTCGTGGCATATCACAGAGCTAATTCCTTAAAAATCAGACTAAAATTCTGCCTTCTTATGGTCTCCTTACCAAGAGGCCAACTCCTGAATTCCATCCTGGGTTTCTTCCCAACTATGTGGCTACCCACAACCTTCAACCCAAGAAGGAGGAGGGACATTGGCCAGGCATTGGTGTAGTGGGCAGACAGAGAGGGAGAGCTCCTGCCTTTGGATTGGAAGGCCAAGTGCAGGGGTTTCCAGCTCTGTGCTCTCCACAGCCAGAATGTGGAGAGAGCAAGGGCTCTATGCATGTTTCAGGTAATCCTGAAGATCATGGAAATGCAGTTTGGAGCACTTAGGAATTTATCTTTTTGAAGAACATTTATTTCCTGCCTTAGACTTAAATATATACTTAGGATCAAAACGTATTTTTAAAGTAAAATCAAAAGATCAGGTTTTGTTTTTCCAAGCAAACCCAGAGTTAGATTAAAGCAAATGGCTGTAAACAGGAGTGACTCGTATGATGCCTCTTTGGGGACATGAAATGAAGGCTCTGTAATCTACCACAGGTGTCTGCTCCTTTCTCCTTTGTGATAAAAGGCATTCCGTGTGTAAGAAACAATGAGAAAGATTATGAATCAGTTATCAAAACTGGTCGAAGACAAAGGCACAGATGCTTTTACATTTAAAATATTAATCAAAATAAATAAATGAAATATTACTAAAAACACAGCAGTCAGATCTCTTTCACATCATCAATAATACAAAGATGAACACATCGACAGCTCTTAACACCAGATAAATCCCAAATAAACATCAAATCACATAATGCACACTTATAGTAGCACACCTCATACAAGCCTCTGTCATCAGTGCGATCTACATTCAACAAGCTGACAACCCACTGGAAGGACTCAGGTCAGGGAGCATGACTTCACTCTGAACATGTGTTTACCTTATTGCTCATTATCTGCTCAGCATTAGTTAAATTTTTGAGCAAGTGAATTATAATTGATGGCTACTTGCCTAAACACAGCCACATGAACATACCCCCCAACCCTGCATACTTCTCAAATGATAAAAATGATAAGTTTAACAGGCTCTGACCAGATAAAGTCCTCTCCTATATAACAGAGGGCCTCCTTTGAGATATGGCATTTTTTCTTTGTTTCTAAGGCAGAGACTCATTTTCTTTTCATATGATTCTGATTAAGATATTTGGCATATTTTCTTCATGTCTACTTTTTTTTTTCTATAGAAAACATCATGACACTTGTAAATTCATGTTAGCATTATTCTAATACCAAAGTCAGAGAAGGACCATATAAGAAAAGAAAATTACAGGTCAATATCATTGAAAAGCCTATATGCAAAAATCCTCAGCAACATACTAGTAAACAATTTGCACAGTAATCAAACCCCTCCATCAATTGTGACTTGTCCCCATGGAAGGATGACACAGCATATGGAAATCAGAAACATCCCATTAACTGAAGGAAGGACAAAATTACATGATAATCAAATGCAGAAAAAGCATCTGACAAAC
Organism: Marmota flaviventris; assembly: GCF_047511675.1. Lineage (NCBI taxonomy): Eukaryota > Metazoa > Chordata > Mammalia > Rodentia > Sciuridae > Marmota > Marmota flaviventris. The sequence continues at coordinate 8,951,375 of NC_092498.1, read as the reverse complement.
TCCAGGCTCTTCTCATGAACACAAAATACTCTCAGCCAGTTAGGTTCGGAAGGAATGTTCCTCCACACAGCAAAGGTCGGTATGACAAGCCTCCCACTGACATCATACTCAACAGAAAGATTTCCTCCAAGATCGGGAATAGCACAAAGACACCCACTCCTACCTCTTCTGTTCAGTATAGCACTGGAAGTCTAGCCAGAGCAGTTAGGCCAGAAAAAGAAATAAAAGGCATCTAAAGCACAAAGAAAGAAGCTAAATTGTCTGTGTGTAGGTGACATGATCCCATGGTTAGAAAACCCTAGACCCCTCCAAAAACAGAACTAACAAACAAATTCAGCTAAGTTGAAAAACACAGAAATCATCATGCAAAAATCAGTAGTCTTTCTTTGCCCCAGCCATGAAATATCAGAAAAAAAGAAATAGAAAAGACTGTCTCATTTATAATAGGATCAAAAATTAAATAGCACTAATTTAACCATGGAGATGAAAGACTTGTACACTTAAAACTATAAAACACTGACACAACAAATCAAAGAAGATACAAATAGATGGAAAGATATCCCATGTTCTTGGGCTGAAAGAATTAATCCTGTTAAAATCACTACAATACCCAAAGCAATCTCTAGATTGAGTGCAACCTCCATCAAAACCCAATGGCATTTTTCATGGAAATAGAAAATAGAATCCCCAAATTTGTACGAACCACAGAAGACCTTGAATAGCCAAAATAATCCCAAGGAAGTAGAAGAAATATAGGGATATCGGACTACTTGATTTCAAACAATATTGCAAAGCTGTAGTAATCAAAAGAGTATGGTACTAGCATCAAAACAGATCAACAGAACAGAAAAGAGATGAGAACCTATAAATTACACCACAAACATAAGGCTAAACAACCTTTTACAAGGGCCCTATGAACATAAAATGGAGAAAATATAGTCTTTTTAATAAACAGTGCCAGAAAACTAGATATCCACATGCAAAAAAATAAAATAAAAAATGAAAGTAGATCATATCTTATATTGCTTACAAAAATTAACTCAAAATGGGAATAAGGTTAGCTCAGTGGTATAGTACTTTCCTGGCATGCATGAGGCCCTGAGTTCTCTCTCTGGCAACACAAAAAGTGAAATAACTCCAAATGGATGAAAGACTTAAAGGTAAGACCTGAAACCCTAAAACTCTTAGAACACATTGCAGGAAAGCCCCATGGTATCGGCTTGGCAATGTTTTGTTTGTTAGTTTGGGATATGACTTCAAAAGCTCAGGCAACTAAAGTCAAAATAAACAAGTGGGACCACATGAAACTTAAAAGCTTTGGCACAGCAAAGGAAACTATAAAGAAAGAGAAAAGACAACCTATGAAAGCAAAGAAACTATTTGCTGCCTTAGACTTAAATATATACTGTATCTTGTGGGGGGGCTTTATGCCCCAAATATACAAGGGCTCATTCACCTCAACTAACAGAATTAATAATGCAGATGGACAAAGGACCCAAATAGGCCTTTTCTAAAGAAGATATGCAACTGCCCAGGAGTGACATGAAAATCTGCATCACTTATCTTTAGAAAAATGCTAATCAAAACCACAATGAGATATAATTTCACACCTTTGAAGATGGCTATTATAAAAAGACAAGAGATTAAAAATGCTGTTAAGGATGTAGGCAAAAGGAACCCCTGAATACTGCTAGTGGAAATATAAATTTGTAGAGCCATTATGGAAAACAGTATGAGTCCCCCCAAAATCAGCATTACTATGGGATTCAGTAATCCCACTTCTGGATATAAATCTAAAGAAAATGGATCATACATCATTGAAGTAATATCTGAACTCCTGTGTTTACTGCAGCAGTAGTCACAGTAGCCAAGCTCTATAAACAACATACTCGTTCAGTCACTAACATGTTAGTTGATGGATGAATAGAAAAAGGAAATATTTTACACACACACACACACATGCACATTCACACACTTGTGGAATATCACTCAGCTGTACAAAAGGAAGGAAATTCTCACTTTTGCAATGACATGATTGAAACTAGTGGGCGTTGAGCTAAGTGAAGTAAACCACAGTGAAAAAGATAAACAGTGTCTGGTACCACTGAGATGTGAACTTTTTAAAGTCAATTTCATGGGAACCAAGAGGAGAATAAGGGTAGCTGCTGGGGGGCTGGGGAAGGGGATGGAGAGATGTTGATCAAAGGCGACAAAGCCTTGGTTATACAGTGAGTAACCTCTAAGGATCGAGTGTGCAGCATGGTACCCTGAGTTACTAATTCTGCGTCACATATGTGAAGCCGGCTGAAAGACGGATCGTAAGTGTTCTCATAAAAACAGCCCATAAATCTATACAACATAGTCAGCTAAACCTCAATGAGACTGAAAAAGAAAGAAAAGAAAGCAGCAAGAAAGGCAACCCTGACCTTGGTATTTACCCTGAGGAATTAAAGTCACCTTACTTTAAGGTAAGACCTTAAAGTCTTACCTTACGGAGACCCTGACCCGGGGACGGCTGAGGCGAGGTCTCTGCTTGGTCCACAGTCAGAGCATGGACAGGCAGGGACAGACAGGGGGAGGGCACCTGGGCTTTTCCTTAATGACTCCACTGGGGGGGATCCAAGGGTCCTCGTGTTCTGGGGTGGCCACAGGGACCACAGTCTCACTTGTTGAAACAACAGAAATTTGCTTTGTCACAGTTCTGGGGCAGTTCAAAATCAAGGGGCTGGTAAGACCACAGACCCCTTGAAATTCTAGGCAGGAGCCTGCCCTACTCTAGCTCCCGGAGGGTGCCAGTGATTTCGGGGGTCCTTGGGTTTAATGTGTTTCCCTCCAATCTCTGCTCCTTCCTCATGTGGCCTTCTTTCCCCATGTTTCTGTGGCTGTCTGTTGGGATCACTCTCTCCTTTGTCTTATTGTCTTATTGTCCACCTGTTGTCATTGGATTTAGGGCCCATGGTAATCCAGTAGAAATTCATCTCAACAAATTATGTATGTAAAGATTCTGTTTCCAAATATAGTCCCCATGTGAGCGTCCGGGTGGGCCTGAGGAATGCAGGGCACTACCAACAAACAGTGCTTCCTACACATGGCTCCTTGTATCCCTCTGCCTCCTGCCCTGGGCCATCGAGTGCCACCCCAGGGTGCTCCTCTCCCCTCTATCAGTGCACCTACATCCCCCCACTCCCCTTAGAGCCAGCTCACAGTCCTCGCATTCCTCTTCCCCTCCACTGGAGATGTTCTTTTTCTTTTCATTGGTACATTATAATTCCACACAACAGTGGGACTTGCTGTTGCATATTGTACCTGCACACGGTGCACACAGTGCAATTCCATTTCATTCCCCAGCACCTCCCTTCTCCCTCCCCTTCTTTCTCCTGCTGGGTCCCTCCCTTCTATTTCCATGAGATTCCCCTCACTTTTGTTTTATTTCTCTCTTGTTTCTATACTGGAAAGAAAAAATATGACCCTTGACTTCCCTGTTTGGTTCATTTCACTCAGCATGATGCTCACCATTTCCATTTATTTACCAGCAAATGACAAAATTTCATTCTTTTTTATGGCTGAATAAAATTCTGTGGTGTATAGATGCCCCGTTTTCTTTATTCAGCCATCCACAGATGGACAGGCTGGTTCCACACTTTGGCTATGGTGGATTGTGCTGCTATAAACATGGGTTTGCTTGCATTGCTGGAATAAGGTGACTTTAATTCCTCAGGGTAAATACCAAGAAGTGGTAGAGCTGGGTCATATGGTGGTTCTATGCCTAGCCTTTTGAGGAAGCTCAGTACTGATTTCCACAGTGGTTGCACTAATTTGCAATCCCACCAGCAGTGTAAACGTGTTCCCTGTTCTCCACATCTCCTCCTGCATTTATTGTTATTTGTATTCTTGATGGTTGCCATTCTAGGTGCAATCTAGATGAAATCTCAGTGTAGTTTTGATTTGCATTCCCCTAATTGCTGATGATGTTGAACATTTTTTCTTAATATTTGTTGGCCATTTCTATTTCTTCTTTTGAGAAGTGTCTGTATAGTTCCTTTGCCCACTTATTATTTGGTGTATTTGTAGGGGGGGGGTTTAGGGAGTATTAAGTTTTTCAAATTCTTCATATATTCTGGATACTATTCCTCTGTCAGAAGAATAGCTAGCAGCCGTAACTGGGGGTACATTCCTCTAATCCCAGCAACCAAAGTGCCTGAGGCAGAGCGATCACAAGATCTAGGCCAGCCTAGGTGACTTAGCCAGGCCTGTCTCAAAATAAAAAATATAAAAGGCTGTAAAGGTAGCTCAAGGGTAAAGCACCCCTGGATTTAATACCCATTACCAAAAAAAGCAGAGTAGCTAGCAAAGATTTTTTTTAAGCTTTTTCATTTGGCACATGCCATTTATTAACTCTTGGCATGATTTCATGGGCTTCGCAGGTCCTATGAAGAAAGTTGTTGCCAATCCTAAAAGCTGGAGAATTGACCCTAGGTTTTCTTCTAGGAGTTGCATAGTTTCTGGTCTAATTCTGAGGTTTTTTGGTCCATTCTGAGTTGATTTTTGTGCAGGCTAAAAAATAACTGTTTAGTTTCATTCTTCTACATATGGATAAACAGTTGTCCCAGCACCATTGGTTAAAATGGCTCTCGTTTCTCCATTGTTTGTTTTTGGCACCTTTGTCAAGGATCAGACGACCCTGTCTATGAGGGTTTGTCTCTGTGCCTTCATTCTGTACCATGGGTCTATGTGTCTGTTTTATGCCAGTACCATGCAGTTTTTGTTACTTATGTGTGTAGTATAATTTGAAGTCAGGTATTATGATGCCACCAACATTGCTTTTTGGCTTGGTATTGCTTTGAGTATTCTGGGTCTTTTATTCTTCCAAATGAACTTTAGGACTGTTTTTTGTTTTGTTTTATTGTTTTAAGAATGTCATTGGTATTTTGATGGAGACTGCGCTGAGTCTTTATATTGCTTTTGGTAGCATGGCCATTTTAACAACATTCATCCTGCCCATCCATGAACGTGGGAGGTCTTTCATCTTCTAGTTTTTTTTCAATTTCTTTCTTTAGTGTTCTATGATTCTGTGGTAGAGGTCTTTTACCTCCTTGGTTAGATTTGTTCCTAAGTAATCCTTGAGACTATTGCGACTGGAACCGTTTTCTTGATTTGAATCCTTTTTCAGCAAATTCATCATATAGGAAAGGCATGAATTTTTGGATATTAATTTTGTATCCTGTCACTTTTTATTCTTCTCTTCTGAAATCTCTCTTCTCCCAAACTGAAAATGATTTCTCTTTTTCAAAAGAAAATGTCCATAGCAATTAGCATCCGTATGATTTATCTGCCATTTGTACACTTCGTTTCTTTACTTTTTCTTTTTTAAAAAAAAATTAATAGTTCTTTCCTTCTAGAATGTAAATCATGTGAGCCTTGGAAGTATTCTCATACATTTTATAAAACCTTGAAGTCAGTCTTTGTTAATTAACTTTTTAATTTTGAACACACGCTGCTGGTTGAAAGAACATTAATAAGAACAGAGAGGAATGTATGTTAAGGATTGAACTCAACATTTTTCCAAATTGCAAGTGAGGAAGATATTGCTGGTCCATTTTATAGATTAAAAAACAGGGGTTCAGAGTACATGACAGAGCAAGATTTCAATCCATTCCCTGACCTGTTTCATGAAACCTGTGCTTCCCACACTTCCCGCCTCTGGCACAGTTTGATAACTCTGAGAGCGCTACAGGTCCTCCCTTGGAGAATTAGGGAAGGCGGTCCTGGGAGTTAGCTTCCTATTGTGGATTTTGTAGAGGAGACTCATCCTAAAGTTACCACCTTGTTCCTGCTAATGTTCCTCAGACCAATAGCAGCTGCTGTGAAAGCAAGTTTAAGGACCTCTGGGAAAAACAGAGGAACACACAGTTTTTACTTCTAGGTGTAGATGAAAGCCTAGGACTCCACGGGATCCCAGCAGCAGTTTATTTCCTGCTTGATAACCATAATAGAAAATCATTAAGAAAGTTGGAAACCTCAGAGAAAGACTTATTGTAATTATCTTAAAATTTGCAGTTTAACTTATTTTTACACTAGCATAAATATATTTGAAAAAAATATTGTATGTATAACTATATACACATACATATTTGTGTGTGTGTGTGTGCGTGTATATCCTTTATTTGTTTTTTCTTTCAACTAAGTAGACTATTGCCCTGTAAATCAGAAAAGCTCATTTTCCAGGTCACGTTGGTTCATGGAAATCTTTTTTGCAGCCTGATCATTTTTGCCCACCCTCATTAAATATGCAAGCACACACACACACACACACACACACACACACACAATGATGCAGACATCAGCAAGTGATCTGAGCCTAACATTTCCAGGCCAACTTTCTTTTACCCAGTTGCTCATTCATGAAAGTGCTGATGGGATGCACCTCCCACACGGACTCTGTGAGGCTCTGTGGGCTCCTGGCTCCAAAACAATTCCCTCAGCACTCTCCTGACATTATTAATGGTCTTGATGTACAAACCCAGAATAAAATAGAATTAAAATCCAAAGTTAATTTCAAGCTCCATTAGAAATTAAAGGTGTTGGGAAAGAAATCAATATTTGCCCAGTGCAAAATGACTAAATTCAAAGCAATTAATTCTATTATTTTCTAACTTCTAAAAACTATACAGGGCCTTCAAACTAAAAAATGTTGCCACACTCACACATATACACAATGTGTGACTAGAAATAATGAGGATGGATTCCAGCAGCAACATGCAAAAATCTATTTTGCTACTTTATAGCCACACAATGTAGTATACACTCTAAACAGTGTCTTAAAATAGGGCCAATTATTCTGTAAAATTCGTGGCTATTTCCAGCAATTATCAACATTCCATTGTAAATCTGAGAGGATTAAGGGCTAGAAACAAGGCAAAAAAGCAAAAAGATTTATTTAAATGGAATAAATATATCCATTTTCCTTAATTTTACTTTCTCCTTTTCTGGCTTCTTTTTATGTGATGCTATAGATTCCCAAACAAATGACTTTAAAACACTGGAGTTCCAGCTAGTTTAAAGCATTTTGCAACCTGTAGAGCTGTAGGTCATCAAAGACATAAAACTAAGACTCGGTAGAAGCTTTTTCATGTCAGAATCATTGCCACAGAATCTCTGCAGTGTCCTTTGGGGAAAGCCTGGATCTTTCGCAGGTCGGGAAAGATCAAAGTCAAACTGGCCTGAATCAGCCCTTGTGATGGGAACGTGTCACTTGCCTCCTTCACCTGTCAAGAGAGGCCTCGTGGGAAACAGCTCCGGCACCACTTCCGTGGCAGCCGTGGGGGTGAATCATGGTAAGAGAACACCTAAGATCGGACCTTACATAAAGAGAGGTTAGGAGCCCTGCTTTAACCTTCTCCTCTGTGATAAAAATAGTCAGTATGATTAAGGACTGAAATCAACAGAAGCAGACAAGCCAGGAAGGCAGACCATTCTGACTCATCCGTGAGAGGAAACAGAGTAATCATTAGCAAAAGCTCATGTCCTTCAAGACTTGGGATTTTGACACATTGTTCCAATGGCTAATAGTCAACCCCATGTAAAACTGAAATCTTTTAAAATGCTACCAGGCATCCTTTCCTTGAAGGTGCAGCCTGTCTGACCCACTGACATGAAGTCGTGTTTGCAGGGTGAGCTGCCCGGCCCACTGACTATCCACCGTCTTCTGTGTTCACACTTGCTGTAATAACAACCTGTTGGACTAAACTGATTTTCAACCCTCTTCCCCAAACTGCTCAACTTTTCCTTTGAAAGTTGGTGTAGTCTTTGAAAAGGAGAGTGCGTGCTGGGGTAAGGCAGACTAGAGTTAGTCAGATCAAACTCTGTTGCTTATTGTGGGTCTAGTCTAGGGGTGGTGACTTCGCCTGTCTGGTCCTCCTGTCCCTCTCCAGGGGCATGGAAATGAAAGTGCTTACTTTGCAAATTGTCTCATTGGATTTTAGGTCTTTCTGTTCACCTTTTTCTTAAAATTTAAAATGTATATGTTACAGTGGGTCATTACCAGGCAGGTACGAGGCCCTCAGAAGTAGCTTGATGGGGGTTTCTGAGAACCTCCATGAGCTGGCTTTGACAGGGAGGAGTGCACATCCTCTCCCATCTGAGTGTCTCAGCAGCTTATCACTGTCACTGAATCACTGAATCTGCCCTCCTCAGTCACCTCCACATCGGCAAATTAGTAGCAATGGGTATAAGCAGGGCACCTAGTTTTCTGTAAGTTATTTCTGACAGCAGTTTTCTTCATAATGGTTGGGATTGTATCTTTCTTTTGCTTCTCAGTGTCCATCCAGAATCTTCTTTTCCCTCTCCCTTCATCAGTGGTGGCCCAGGTTTACCTCATACTTCTTTTACCCTATTCGCTGCTGCCTTTTAATGCCCTGATGGTGGCTTCAGTTTCCATTTATAGGATGATTTTTTTTCATCAAAATGGCCAGCCCAGTGGAACAGTCACTCCAGTCTTCTGGTAGACAAAGGCCAGCACCCCATAGAAGTTTAATCAATATTCGTGAAATAAATGAACATCTCAATCCTACATGTTATGTAGATCATGTAGCATAACAGCCTCGGGAAATTGAAACTCAACTTATCCTCCCCACCACTCCACCCAGACTCCTCTCCCACCCATAAAATGGCCCTTCCCAACCCAGTCACTGAGGTCAGTAATCTAGAGACCTCCACATCTAATCAGTCACCAAGCCCAGCAGGCTCTTGCTCTGAGGCCAGCTGTATCCTGACTGGCTCTCCAAGGCTGTGCCTCGGCAGACTCTCTTCATTTCTGAGTAGCTTCAGGAACCTTGCATATGAGATTGGAGAACCTTCAGTGTGTTCTTCAGACATCAGAAAAAGTGAGGATTCGATGCCTTCACTTCTCAGATTAAAACCCTTCAATGAAGCCACGATCTGAATAAATCCTGCACGATGTACGTGGTCTAGTTCCTGACTCCCTCTGGTTCTGCCTCCCCCCAGTGCCCTCTGCTGCAGGCATTCAGAGCATGTTAGAATGTTCTGTTGAAGTCTTTGCACAGGTTGGAACTCTTCCTCTTCCTTTCCCAGTGAATTAGCTTTGGTGTAGTCTTAAGTACTCAGCCCAAGTCTGATTTATTGCAGGAAACATTCTGTCACCCCAAGTCTGATTCAAGACCCTACCCTCTGTTCTCCCACAGCGTGTTTTGTGGACTTTTTCAGAGACAAAGGAATACAGAGTTGTCAGATACTTATTTTATGGTGTCAAAAAATTTCTCACTGGGCTTCTTATACCAAATCACAGGACAGGATCAAGGCAGTAGGCATTCAGCAGGTGCTTCTTCTGTGGTGAACAGGAATCCCATTCATGCCCACCCTGACCCCTGACGCCTTCTAAAGTATTTATTGGTGTGATTTTTGCTAAAAGAGAAGCAGCTCTACTTGGGCTGAATGTTCAGCCATATCTTTCTCTGTTCTGTCTTTTCAATGTGCTTTACCTCTCTAATTTGTGTCACCTGAGGGAGGGGCGGATATCAGTAATCTAATTGGAAATTCTTGGATAGGAGGGGGATTCAGTCCTTGTCACTGTCCCTGTCAATTATATGTGAACCTTGCATCTAATCATAAAATAAAAGACGAGATTCACATTTAAAGAAGTTCCAGGGGAGGAGAACCTCACTATGACTTATTTTCTTGCTGGTAAAGTTTGCCTTTAATATAAGGTTGAATTCTTGTCAGCTGCCTGGAACATGTTCCGCGAGGTTTACTCTGTAGATGCCCAGCTAAGAATGTCAGCAACCGGGAGAGGAAGAGGCTTTTGAACTTTAATCCAAACTTGGATACCACCCTTCAATCTACCAGTTCTACATCTGTCTGGCTTTTATTTTGTTTTATTTTCTCTAAACCAGTGATTCTTTAAAAAACAATTGTTCTCTATACATGACAGTAGAGTCTATTATGACATATTCATACAGATGTAGAGTATATCTTATTCTAATTAGGATTCTGGTCTTGTGGATGTATCCAATGTTGAGATTCGCTGTGCTGAAACTCATGTATATATATAGGAAAGTTATGTCAGATTCAGTCCATGTCTTTCCTATTCCCCTCTCTTCTCTTCATTCCCCTTTGCCTAATCCACTAAACTTCTATTCCTCCCCTCACTCCTGTCCCTGCCCTTGATGTGTGTTAGCATCTACATATCAGAGAACATTCAATCTTTGTTTTTTGGGGATTGGCTTATTTCACTCTGAATGGTTTCTCCATTTCCATCCTTTTACCAGCAAATGCCATAATTTCATTCTTCTTTCTGGCTAGTATTCCAATGTGTATATAAAACACATTTTTTATCCATTCATCTTTTGAAGGGCACCTAGGTTGGTTCCATAGCTTAGCTATTGTGAATTGAGTTGTTTTAAATATTGATGTGGCTGCATCACTAAATTAGGCTAATTTTAACTCCTTTAGATATATACCAAGGAGTGGGATAACTGGGTCAAATGGTGGTTCCATTCCTGGTGTTTTGAGGAATCTCCATACTGCTTTTCCAGAGTGCTTGTACCAATTTGCAGGCCCATCTGCAATTTATGAGTATACCCTTTTCCCCACTTCCTCACCAATATTGATTGTTACTTATATTCTTGATAATTGGCATTCTGACTAGAGTGAGGTGAAATCTCAATGTAGTTTTAATTTGCATTTCTCCAATTGCTAGAGGTGTTGACAATATCTATATTCATCAAATTCAATGCCCACATCATTTCTAAATGGAGAAAAACTGAAAGCATTCCCTTTAAGAACTGAAACAAGATATCAATGCCCTCTATCACCACTACTATTCAACATAGTTGTTGAAACTCTAGCCAGAGCAATTAGGTGAAAGAAAGAAATTAAAGGTATATGAATAGGAAAAGAAGAGCTTTTGTCGATTATATGATACTATATTTAGAAGACCCCAAAAAACTCCACCAGGAAATCTTTAGAACTCATAAATGAATTCAGCAAAGTAGTGGGATATAAAACTAACACCTCAAAATCAATTGTGTTACTATATACCAATGATAAATCAGCTAAAAGATAAATTATGAAAACTATCCCATTCACAATAGCTTAAAAAAGTAAAATACTTGGGAATCAATCTAACAAGAGGTGAAATGCATCTACAATGTAAACTGCAGAACACTAAAATAATAAATAAATTCAAGAAAACCTTAGAAGATGGAAAGATCTCCTATGTTATTAGATAGGCAGAATTAATATTGTCATAATGGCCTTACTACCAAAAGCATCATACAGAGTTAATACAATTCCTGCTAAAATTCCAATGACATTCTTCATAGAAACAGAAAAGAAGTCATGATATTCATTTGGAAAAAATAAGAAGCCCAGAACAGCCAAAGCCTTCCTTAGTGAGAAAAATGAAGCAGAAAGGATCATGATACCAGACCTTAGATTATACTACAGAGTTTTAGTATCAAAAACAGCACGGTATTGGCACCAAAACAGACAGGAAGACCAATGGTACAAAATAAAAGATACAAAGACAACCTACCTAAATACAGTTATCTCATACCAGACAAAGGTGCCAGAAACATATATTGGAGAAAAGATAGCCTCTTCAACAAATGGTGCTGGGAAAACTGGAAATCCAGTTTAACTCCCATCTCTCCCCATGCTAAAAACTCAACTCAAAGTGAATCAAAGACCTAGGTAACAGACCTGAAACCCTGCACAGAAAAATGAAGAAAATGTAGGCTCAACACTCTAGCATGTCAGCTTAGTAACCAACTTCCTCAACAAGCTTCTAAAATGGAATAAATAAAATAAAAAATCAATAAATGGGATGGTATCAAACTGAAAAGCTTCTTCACAGCAAAGGAAACAACCAAGAGCATGAAGGGAGAGCCTACAGAATGGGAGAAAATCTTTGCCACCCACACCTCAGATAAAGCATTGACTTCCAGAATATATAAACAACTCAAACAACTTAACACCAAAAACAACCAAATAGCCCAATCAATAAATGGGCAAAGGAACTCAAGAGACACTTTTCAAAAGAAGAAATATGAACGTCAACAAATACATGAAAAAAATGTTTACACCAATGATCCTTAAACTGTGGTTTGAGAACCATTTGAACAAATCTCTAGCAGTGAAGATTCCAATGATCATGGATTTTCTAATCCATAAATTCTGTAACAGGGTCAGAATCTGAGCTCAGCAGAAGACTATGGTTAGGGTAGACAGACTCTTCCCCAACACTTCTCCCCATCCAATCAGAAACAGAGCCTCCCGGGGGTTCTACTTACTCTTATTCTTTTTCTTTTTTGACTTGAAATTCACCAGTTTGGAAGTGCTGAAACCCATCCTTAGTGTCCTTTTCTATGAAGTCTGTGGCCTGTTCCGTGTTAGTCCTGCAGTGTCCTTTCAGCCAGTCCCTCATGGGCTCTCCAGTACCTTATCACCTTCTCCTCCAGGGTCTTAGTCCCCCCCCCCCTCCCCAGGACACAGGACATGGCTCAGGAGTAGGTGTCTGCAGACAGGCTGTTAAAGGACTTCGTAGGCAAGGAAGTCCCTTGGGGTCCTCACCCCATCCCTGGGACAGCAGACAGGAGACTATGCAGGAAAGTTTACATTCCCCGGGCTTAGTTCTAGGTTCGTTGGTGTTTGTGTTGAACTCCTGTTTGTCATTATTACCCATGGTGTCAGGAAAAGAAGTTTCCAAAACGTAAAAATTACAACTGATGTCAACACAGAAGAAATTTTAAAAAATCTCCAAAGGTATAAGTTATACACAAATTCTGAATTACTGTTAATTTATGATTATCAAGCAGTTATTTATGAAAGATGTGGTAGATTTCTAAGACATATATCAATGTTTGTAAATTCTATTTTATTACGAAACTTAATTTCCCAATTTTAAATTTCATAAGTAAGTGTTCCTGTAACGTGCTCAGAAGAAGAGGAGGAGGATAAAGGGTTCCTTCCTCTTTTCCTGAAACCAAGCCAAGTGAGAGGTGACCGGTTCTGACCGTGCACACAGGTGACTCCTGTCCTTTTTAGTTTTACAGCCCTCTGGCTACCTTTTTCATGTCAGTGACAAGAGGTGGTACATTTAGTACATTATGAATACAAACCTGTCACTTCTTTGAACCCTAGCTAGCACTTTTTCCTTTTGTTCTCATCTTCATACACTATTAAAGAGGGATGCACCAAGAATTCATAGAGCAATGATTTTGCAGCTTCAACCCACATTCCTTTAAGAAAGGGGTCCTTCCTTTCTCAACCTGGTTTCATTTTTGAAATAAAACTAGGAAGTAATTTTATAACTTTCTACTAGTAAATTAATGAATTTTAACCAAGAGTTAGTTTCATGGGTGTGTATTTTTTTTCCTGTCTACATAATGTTTCTAAACTAAGCGTACTTGCCTTTTTTTTAAACTTTGTTTTAAGTAGAAAGAGAAAGAGGGGCTAAAACCAGACTTGTAGCTTGTCAAAGTGAGTTGTAGTACTTGACAGCAGCCAATCACATTTGGTCCCTGTGAGCATGAACAGCTCTTTGCAACAGGAACAAAGATCACAGACAAATCATGATTGTAGGTACCAGGAAACCTTTTCTTTCTACGTACGTGCTGCATCGGCTGTTGCAGTGGTTATCCTTGGATGAAACCTTATCTCTTCTTTGACCTTGTGTGAATGCCTGCATGTGCTTTGTGTGGTAGGAGGCAAACTTACCAATGTAACCTTAAAGTGTCTGTTTGCTTTTAATCACACTCAGTAGATTCATGGTGTGTGTGATCATCTTGATCAAAGCATTACAGCAGACTGTTATCTTGGAGGAGTATTAGTAAGATACAAAACTGTCATGTTATTTAATTTTTTTGATAATAATTTTTAAACCCAGGGGCACTCTCCCACTGAGTCATGGGCCCCACTTTTCTGTAGATTTTACTTTGAGATAGTGTCTCACTAAATTGCTGAGGTTGGCCTTGAACTTGTGATTCCCGTGCTTCAGCCTCCTGAGCAGCCAGGATTACAAATGTGCACCACTGTGCCTGGACAAAATGGGCAAATTTTTGAGAAAATAATATGAGTTGGATGAGAAAAAATATAGGATGGGATATCACCTAAGAGACCTTTTGTCCTGAAACACAGAGCACACCCACTCCCTACTCTTGCCAGAGTGGAGCAAGATCTCAAACATTTTGCATTCATAAATCACTCATGCTATGGCGTCAAACAGCCATACTCCCATTTACAGATGTGTTCTTTTGAGATACTTTTCTGAAACCACCCAGGAGAACTTTTCTTGAAAGAGAGAAATCCAAAATATTTCTTGCACATCAAGATCCTTAATACTAAATATTCACATTAGCAACATAAGAAAGTGTGTACATAAAGATCAAATGTCATACAATAGCATCTGATGCGACGGTTCTAGCTTTGAGTTAGGCATCTTCAGCTAAGGTCACAGAGCCAGAACTGGCCATGTTCCATAACTAAATGAAAATTAAGTCAGTAGGAAAGCTTTCAGGATAATATCACAAATAGCATTTTTATATATTAGCTTAATTATGCTTATTAATCATTAGGAAAGAGAAGAATTTTTATTCTCATTTAAGAAGCATAACTTTTATTAAAATCAAGATCTGTCCTAACCTTACAGAGAACAATATTTTTTAACTTAAATAAGCATAATACACATGTCTTTTTCCCAATAATTCTTGTTCAGCAAGAAAACATTAGACATATTTATAAAGATTTATATATGTTTATCACAACATAGTTTTGAATGTTGAAAGATAGGAAAATATTTCAGCATCCATCAATAGGTATATGATCAAATAAATGATCAAATTATGTTTTAAGAAACTGTTAGTCAAAATGCAGATTTATATTATTTGATGTAGAAGCCATAAGAATCTCAACCTATACTTAAAAAAAACTAAAATCAGAAAAACTAGTTTAAATATAAGTTTTTTAAAAAACAAAATGCCATATCCTAATTTTAATTGTGATTTTTGCCAGGTAATGACATTGAAGGTCATTTTTAAAAATTTTTTAAATTGTTTCTGTATTATCTTAATTGAAATTAGACATACATTATTTTTATAACAAATGATAAACTTGTTTCCATTAAAAATGTAGAAAAGCGAGATGAAGTAGGAATTAAAAGACCAGATATTAAATACTACTATATTTTAAATCTCTAATCCTATCTGAAATAGCTGTTTTTCCAAATACCCGATTGCAATACTTTTTTCTTTCTTTTTTTTTTTTACCCAGCGATTGACCTGAGAGGTGCTTAACCAAGGAGCCACATCCCCAGCCCTTTTTTTATAGATTTTATTTAGAGACAGGCTCTCAATGAGTTGCTTTAGGACTTCACTGAGTTACTGAGGCTGGCACTGAACTCACGATCCTCCTGCCACAGCTTCCCAAGCCCCTGGGATTGCAGATGTGTGTCACCACAACGGGTCTTCAGATTGCAATCTTAAGGAAAGGGACTGTGTGTTAATTGCTTTTCTCTCAATGCACACCTCCCTGAAAATAGTAGGCGCTGGTAAAGATATGATAAATAAGTGTGCAGATGTGGTTCAGCCTTTCTTTCTTTCTTTCTTTGTGGTCCATTTTTCTATTCTACAAAACAAACCTCAGCTCTCCACTCATCTTGCCAGGGGTTAAGACAACACATGTTGACAGTCAATCAGTCCAAGTGTGAAGGAGAACTCTTGTTACCACAGGGATCACATTCACAGCAATCAGAGAAGCAAGTGTCACATTCCCACCCCACACAGGGCTTGAGGGAAAATTGGGGGGCAGAGAGCACAGGCTGCTGCTCTGTGGCCGCCTCTGCTCTCCAGGGATGCAAAGCCCTCTTAGGGGCCCTAAGCCTTACCTGTTCTGCCTCCAGCTTCCACCTCAATCTACTCCCATGAAAGCCGGACTCCTGTTTTAACTTGCTCCTAGTGGAATCTGCATTCTCACCAGAGAGAAGCAATTACCAGCCAGGACAACCACTAGTTGTCAATTTTGCATTTTAGTGGCCACCCCTGAAGGCCCATGCTGCTGGTCTACTCTGTGAGAAGCCAGAGCTCCCTGCCTGTCAGGATCCAGGTCCAAATCTCTGCTGAGACTCTGTAAAAGTCATAAATCTACTCAAGAAAATCCTATGCCAGTTTAAGAAAAACACCATATTATTGAAAGTAATGTTTATGCTACATGAAAAAAATCTACTGATAGTAGGCTTCCTAGTATATCTGCCTAATCATTATCATAATATTGTGTTAGCTACTCAGAACAATGAAAAACAAATTTCTTTATTCAGACTTTGTAAGTAGATTGTAATTTTTTGATAGGTGAAGAGACAAGACATAGATACAGATGATGTAGATATAGATAAATAGATAAATGTAAATATATTTTCACGTATATTGTATTTTATTTTTATATTTTATTTACTTTATATTCAGAATGTACATAAACAGGGATTTATGTGTATTTACACATGGATAGATTTTTAAGCTGATCTTAAGTTTTCAGATCTAAAAAATTTAATTTACTTTAAAAAATCCACTCTATACATGCTTTTCCATATTTATGTGTATCATGTATGTGCATATATATACATATTCATAGATATGCATACACATATATACACCACATATATATGCTTTTCATGCTCTCACATACATGTTAAAAAGCTTGAGATTTGGTTCAGTCAGGACAGAGGCATAGAATAACTAGCACAGGTTGTAGGAAATGCAGATTAATGGTGTGTTCAGAATCGTGTAAGTTTAATCAGGTTAAGATTCGTAGAAAGTAAGATTTGAACTGAAGAGGATTAGTGTGTGACACTGAAAGAAGTAAGAAGATCGTCCAACTCTGTGAGAAGAACTCTCTCACCCAGTGAAAATAACAGAATGGGCACACTGCCGTCCCAGGTGCTGAGCTGCCAACCCATCTTTGCCCCTCTCTGTGCTCACACCCCACTGCCAATCTGTTCTCACGCTGCCATTGCTGTCACTCTGGTGCAGATGCCATGTCCTTTGGTCAGGTTGTGTAGTCGCCTCCTGCTGATCTACTTGCTTCACCCTGGCCACACCTGTCATCACAGTGGCCAGAGCCACCCTGCTCAGCTCTGCTTCCCAGTCCTCATACATTAAAGGCAGTGGCCTCCCCTCTAGACCCTCAACTACACTTGTCCAGTCTTGGCTCTCCTGGACTTCCCGTTGCTTTCTTACTTCCTCTCTCTTACTTTCAGCCACACAAGGTTTATTTTTTTTCCTCTGTCCAATGTACAGGGCAGACATGCATTGACCTACTGTTCCCCCAACAGATCTTCCTGCAGGAATGCCCCACCACCCCATCAAGTCCTTGCTCTTCTTGGACAACTGTGCTTAAAATTATTATCCCCTCACCTCAGTTCTCCTGTCCTTCCTTGTTTGCTTTTTTTTTTCTCATGACATTTATCACTTTGTAATATACTGTACAATGTGCTTCTTCATCTGCTTTATTCCCTGTCTCATGCAATTAGAATGTCAATCACATGAACTCAGGAATTTCTACCTGTTATGCTCATTCCTGTCACCTGGCACCTCATGCAGTTCCCAGCACATTAATAGGTACCCAGTGAATATCTGTTGTATTAAGTAAATTTACTTACACTGAGGACAGCAAGAAAATCATCTACAGAGAAGGATCTAAGACCAATCCTACAAAAGGCTAATTAATTCAACAGATCTCCAGCTGAGAAATATTGAGGGTGCGTATTAAGATGGTAGTTATGGGACAGTATAATAATTATGAAATGAAAAATAAAAATCAGAGTAAAATGTAAATATAGGTTCAAAAATAAATAACCATATTTTCTTCTTAGAAAATCAAAGTCTGACCCTTTAGTACTCCTATAACAGCAGAGACAGAAGATTTACAAAATCTACATGAATTAACAAAAGTTGAAAATTGTTTGAAATGTTCAGATAAAATTTAATATAACTCTTATAATGTCATTGCACAAATATTTCCAGAGGCTGATAAAAATTACCTACTGCTAATTGTATGTTTCATACCTTTTTTTTATAAAGCTACTCATGTGTAGGACAAAAAAAAATAGACAAAATTAATCATAGACTCAGAATGATTCACTGAGTACAGTTTATAAATTAATTAGCTTTCTCAATCTTTTCAATTAAAAAAGTGTTAAAGCATTAATTTATTGCTTACTTCAGTGTTAAAATGCTGGTTAACTACAAAACATTATTAGGGGCCAGCATTAAAAATCCCCTTACAAATGTCAGGGGAGGAAAACACATTTAGAGTTGATTTGCAAATCCAGCCTTCTAAGTGGGCCGGGGTTAAAGCCATGCCACTATAGCACATGACCACACTCTGATGACATGTATGTGAAAATTTCTCCCTGTGGCTTACCTATCTATATTCATATAATATGTATGTGTGTATGTGAGTGTGCATGTGTGAGCATTCTTAGTAGTATAACTTTTAGTTATACCAGCCTAAGATAGTGAAGAATGATGCAACACAAATTTACTTAGAATTTTCAAACTCCAAGCCTTTAATTTCAGGTGTTTTCTTCATTTTCATTCCCAATATGTGAACTATATCCCTAGATTTAGCTCACAAGCATCTTTCATTCAGAAAACAAGACACAAGGAATCCAATTAACATACAGAACCAGTGCTGCTGAGATACTCACGAGTAAGATTATGGAATAGGGTCCGCAGGTGCTCAGAAGCTATATGCCCGGGGCTTCAGAGGCCGACTGGAGTGTGGAGGCCCATTCCACTGGAAGGAGCCACCCCACTCCCACGTAGGCGGCAGACCTACGGAGCATAGAGAGCTTCTGAGTCCTGTGCTGGGAATGGGTGGCGAGTACTTGGGAAAAGATGCACAACACAGACACAACGGCCCAGGGCGAAGGTGAGCAGCTGTGGGAGGGAAGCCCTCCTGGGCGCTGGAGAATCCATCCGCTGAGGTTGGAGAGTTATTCTGCAAGTGCACAGTTAGTACCGAGCACGAGAGTCACAAAACGACTTCAGGACAACTGCAGCGAAGGACAGCCAGGACAAGAGCAGCAGGGCCTAGGCTCTTCCGCAGGGGAGTGGCAGAGTCCAGCTGGGGCGGCATCAGGCCCTCTTGGGACTGGTGGCTTCTTTGTGAAGATATTCTATTCAGGGCCCTGAAAGTTAGAACTTCACACCCATAAAAGGGACTTAGAAAGACTGGGATAAGGTTGAATGGAATTAGTAGAGAGTCCCCCTACCCCCACCCCCGTCATGTTGGTGTCATATAAAAAGATATGAAAAGGGCTAAAATACTATCTTTTCAGAAAAAAAAAATGTTTTCAGGAAATGGAGACATTTAACCTCTGAACGTTGGAAAGAATATAAAAAGGAAAAAGAATCATCCATTGCATCATCGAGAAATAACCACTGTTGTTCTGACACATTTTCTGTTTTTTTTTTTTTTTAAAGTGCATTTGTTAATTTATAAAAAGCAAATTTTATTGTTGGCAGTAGCTGTCAAAATTGTCACACAGAATGGAAAGATTTTCTGAAAATATCTGTGCTATCCATGTACTGTACTATAATTGAGGACGGACTTAAAATATATTGAATACAGGAAAAGTTAAACCTTATTAAGAAGTAGAACTACGAAAGTTGATTTCAGCCGGGCACTGTGATTCCTGTCTGTAATGTAATCCCAGCAACTAGGGAGGCTGAAGCAGATCACAAGTTCAAGGCCATCTTGAGCCACTTAGTAAGACCTTATCTCAAAATGAAAAAATGGGCTCAGGATGTAGCTCAGTGGTAGAGCATCCCTGGGTTCAAACCCCAGGACTACAAAAAGAAATAAAATTAAATTCACTTTGGTTTCACATGGTAGCCAACAAAAGAGAATGCCAAAGAGAACAAAGAGAAAGGGATTGGAGAGAGAAAAAATAAAGGAGAGAAGAGAGGAGATAAAGATCACAAGACAGAGCAGAAGAGGGCAAGATGCTGACCTCTTTCCTCTGGGAAGGCAGATGTGGGGACCTGTGCTGTGTCTTCCTAACTCTGCGGGGGTCTTCTGCAGTCCAGCACATATGTGCTAGAAAAACACGCCCATGCAAACAAAGGCTGGTGTTTTTCTAGACCACAATCTTTCCTTTGAGTCTTCAAGTGGGCGGGGTACGCTCTCTTAAATTTTATCTACTTCTACAAATGCTGAAACAACCAGTTCTGAACAAGCGTGCCCAGCCCGGTTTCCAACCTTAGATATTTTGCTTTGATTTTATTATCAAGCCTCTTGTCCTCAAACTCCCTTGAAATAGACTTTACAAACAATCATGACTTAGTTGCTTATTGTTACTCTAACAAATGATCACCAACTGAGTGGCTTAAAACAATACAGTGTTTATCTTGCAGACTGGGGGACCATAAGACGGGTGTGGGTGTCACTGGGTTAAAATCAAGGTGTGGGGCTGGGGTTGAGGCTCAGTGGCAGAGTGCTTGCCTAGCACACATGAGGCACTGGGTTTGATCCCCATAACAAACTAAATAAGCAAAATAAAGGTATTGTGTCCATCTACAAGTAAAAGTTTAAAAAAAAAAAATCAAGTTGTGAAGAGGGCTGGGTTCCCTGTGGAGGTCCCAAGGGAGACTCTGTGCCTTTGTCTTGTCCTGTGTTCCTTGGCTCCAGGGCCCTGCCTCCTCCTTCCAACCAGCAAATCTATCTCTTACAGGACCCTCCTGCCTCCCTCTTTCAGTTCTAAGGACCCTGTGTTTATACCAAGCCCACCCTTATAACCCAGGATAATCTCCCACCACAAAGTCCTTAACATAATCACTCTGTCAAGTCCCTTTTGGTGGCATGTTGACAGGTTCTAGGGATTAGGACATAGATATCTTTAGGGGACCATTATTATGCCTACCAATAATATATACATGTACTTTGTGGTTATTTTTAAAAGAAAAATAGACTCAGAACACCAAATATTTTTCAACTGTATTGAAAACAGAAATTAGACAGCATTATGAGTTTCTAAGAATCTAAATACCTGCATCTACATGTTTTGCACTGGAAGAAGCCATTCTTCCATATCTAAGTCATTCTCAATACTATTTGGGCACATGAATTTTTTATAAAATTCATATCTATCTGCTTTTTAAAAATTCTTCACTTTCTTCTCATTTGCTTCTTTTCCTCATTGCTTTCCAAAAAATCCAGTGACTCCATTTCAGGCAAAATATTACAAATACAGGAAGCCAGGGCATGAAAACTCAGTGAATATTCTCATGAGCCCACATGCTTGGCAGCCCACAGGGAGACTGAAGGTGCATCTGCCGTGTGATGTATTTCCATGGCATTTCAGATCAGGGGTTCTGAAGGGAAATTAATTGCAAATTATCTACAGGAATATGTTGTTGTGGCTCCTGCATGACATCAAATCAAATGGAGGCAGAGACCATTCTTACTTTGTATGATTTTCCCAGCAGAACCATCCTGTCTGCCATGTTTTCAACTTAAGCACCACAGTCTGGAGGAAGGTGCAGGGCCACACCAGTGCCACCTCTGAGCCCTCCCCTTCATGACTACAGTGTCACACCTAGTCTGTTAGGTGAAGGACAGGCAAAGGGGACTTCTGTATGTTTCCAGGGCTCAGGGGCTCATATCACCTCTGAGGAGGAGGAGATCCAGAGTGAAATGGAAGGGCCCTGTACTTGGGGACTCTTCCCATCTGTTCCTAAGAGAAAGGAGCACAGCCTTGGGGTTGCCAGAACTTATCAAGAACATGAGACACAAATGAGCTTTCTAACTTTCCTGTAAGAATTTTTGAAATTTTCTGGAAAAGTCCACCTCACTATATTCTCCATTTCTTCTCCTGCTAAAGTGTCATCTTCAAAATGTTTCTTTCCTAACCCTCGAGAGCCTCCAAGCGTCTTCTGCTTGGTGTCTTCTTTACCCTAGCGCTTGGCTGTTCACATTTCTGTCTCCCTCTGAGCAGATGCCCCTTCTGTCGCTAATGACTGGCCCAGCCTTTAGTAGATGGTGGCAGTCAAACTCAGGTTTTTGACCAAATTCATATGCATCACCCCTCTGATCAGGTAAATTCAATAGCTCTGAATTCCTCTCCAAGTCAAGTTTGAAGTCCCTGGTCTGGTCTTATTCAGGGTCCAGCAGGTCCACCCCTGCAAGCTGATTTCCCATGTCTCTCATGTATGACCCTCGCATTCCTGCCAAATAGCGCTGCTTCCTCTTCCTGGGATTCTGGGAACAGAATACTCTAGACTTGCTTGCTTCAGGGTTTTTGTTCATGATATTCTCCTTTCTCTGTGGACCACAGTTCTGCCGATCACTTTGTTCAGGGACCTTAAAAGCATATGACCCTTTTTTTCTTTTAGAAGATTTGGAATCAATTCAGAAATAAGACTCCAGTACGAGATTGATCCATTCCAGCTTAGTTTCTCCTTCCAAACTCACAAAAACATGAAGGCCACTGCCTGTCCCCTTTTACTCCCTGGGATCCATAAGTATGGAGGTGGGGTCAGGTGGGGTGAGGAGAATCTGGAGGGAGGCCAGGAGTGTGCCTGAGCTCACATCCCTTCAGTGGAAATGTGCAGCCAAGGCATTTTTATGAGGCTTTTTGAATCTGTTTATTAAAAATTATTTTCACATTTTACTACTAGAATTGTAGGTTATACCACTCATAGAGCATTTATGTAGTGGTTCAGTGCCACAGCCTGGCTGGCTGGGCAAAATAACCAGGGGGTGACGAACAACTTGTGTACGTTGATACAGCAGGAGTGGGAGCCGTTTATTGTAGGACAGGAGGGGTATATATATATCATTCCACACAGCTTATCTTAATTAACATAAACTAGATACAGCAGTCAACCAATAAGGAATCTCCACACTTAATGGCTCGCTGGCGTTACCAGGCGCCATCCTGACTTGTTTACAGACCCTAACAGTTCAGTTCTAAATATTGTCCATTTGTCATATATGCTGTCTTCGTCTCTTCCAGCTGCTATAACAAAATACCAAGGGATTATAAATAACAGAAATATCTTTCCCACAATTCTGGAAGGTGGAGATTCCAAGATGCAGGCATTGGCAGATCTGGTGTCTGCTGAAGACCCATTTTCTGGCTCACAGATGTTGCCACTCACTGGTCCTGTGTAGTGGAAGGGGCTCTAGCAGTCTCTGTCTGACTTCTTTTATAAGAGCACTAATCCCAATATTGAGGGTGCCACCCACCCCATGACTAATCACCTCAAGTCCCCACCTCCTAAAACCACTACTTTGGGAGACTGGATTTCAGCATATGAACATGGGGGATATAAATATTCAGACCTTAGCACATACTTTCTTGATTTCTGTTTTAGACTTTCATTGATACTTAAAGGAATGTCTTAGTATTCCTAATAACCATTATTCAATCTTTCTACCTATGTTCTCAGTCAATGTGTAGGGAAAAGATGAATGAATGAATGAATGAATGAAGCAATCAGTAAATAATAGCATGTTAGGACAAAAGTCAAGTGTGCATCTTCCTTTATTCAATTCACAATATTTAGAATCATTATCAAAGTTGCAGTGGATACTATTAAAAAAAAGGGAAAGTTCAAGTGGGCAAGTTGGAATTGAACAGTGAAATGGTAACAATGAATGTCTTGTAAGGTACAGAGCAGAAAATATGTGCAGTTCTACAAATGTCTGTATTTTGGAGGGAAATATTCAGATGTATGCCTTTTTAAAATCCATTGAGAAATATGTACAGCTGATGATTTGACCCCATTCAAACTTCAGAAGGCTCTGGTTTAACAAAAAAGATCTTATTCCAAAAGCAAGTTTCTTGCTGGGGATGCTGCGCGGGTCGCTGGGTTCGATCCTCAGCACCACATAAAAGTAAAATAAAGATGTTGTGTCCACTAAAAAATAAACATTAAAAAAATAATAATCTCCCAAATGCAAGTTTCTTGAAGAAAGGAAATTCTATATCTTACTCTGTTTCATTCACTTGTGAGGGAAGACAATATATTTGATAAGCATTTGTAAATGAATTGCAAACTAATAAACACAACCAAATTAATTCATCTATATATATTAGCTATGTATACCGAGTGACAAATTATTCCAGAATTTTGTAGTTTAACATAAAACACAATGATTATTTTGCAGTTTCTGTGGGTCAGGAATTCAGACTAAATTGATCTGGGTACATCCGGCCAGGGTCTCTCATAAGACTGCAACAAAAATATTAATCTTGGTGAGAGCTGCACCTAAAGACCACAGTAGGTAAAGAAGTGCTTTTAAACTTACTCATACACTTTTGGCAGGAGGCAGGTCTTTGCTGGTTATTGATAGGGACCTCAGTTCTTTATCTTTACCATAAAGCCTCTTCATAGGACCACTTTCCACCTGGCAGCCTGGATTACTCACAGCCAGGGTGCAGAGAGCCATCGTGGGGGAGAGAAGACAGAGAGAATCCAAGACAAAAGCCACAGCCCTTTTATAACCTAATCCCGGAGAGGACCTCACTTTGCCACACTGTATTCTTTAGGAGCCAGTCACTAGGTCCAGCCAGTCTCAAAGCCAGGAGATTACACAAGGGAGTGATAACAGGAAGTGGGGATCCTTCTTCACACACCTTCTTCCCTTACTTGTTAGTTCCTGTTTCTCTGCAGAGGCAGCTAGACTCTTCCCCACGGGAGCTCTCCCTAAGCCCCTGCAGGTGGGTGCTTCCCCTGGGCCTCCAGAGCACCTGGCCTCTCTCTGTCCTGGCCTTCTGAGCTGTGGGTGCACTGTGGGTGCTGGCTTTGCACACCCCTATCATCTTGTGCACACTCCTTATTTCACCCTGCCGTTCTCGTATTCCTATTCCCAGCTCCTCGCACAGGGCATCTGTTTTACATTATAAAGTCATAAATTGTGGGTGAAAAAACAGACGTCCTTCCAGGTTACCTATAGTAACAAATATTATAGTTAATACTACCAACTTGTCACAGATAATCTTCTACGATATTGAAGGACTGAGGTAAATTTTTGCTTTGCTTGGGAATTAGATATTTAATCAAACATTTTATTAGTCTGTTGAAATTACTTACGTCAGCTAGAGTTACACAGATGACTTTAGAAATGTGAGAGAGATCTCTTCTTCTTCCCTGATGTAACTTTGAGTTGTGCTCACAAAGCTCCACAAATGGTAACTGTGTTTCATTGACACCTTGTCTATGTCTAGACGATTGAAAACAATGCTTTTGCTAAAGGGGACTGCAGGTCCACTTCCTTGTTGAAGAGCACATCATGGGTCTCTTATGGCCCAACCCAGGGGTGGCCCCAAGATTCACAGAACAAAATGCAATTTCACTTGTGGGAGTCAGAGGTCTCCTAAGGGGAACATGTGAGCTGGAAGAACTTAGACAGTCATGACTCTCTCCTGGCTCAGAGAATCTGAAGAGATCGGTGTTAGGTAGTTCAGGTCTACACACCCAGTGCAGCAGGAATACTCTGTGTAGAAGGAACATCTAAAAGTCTAGCTGCAGGTCTCAGTACCCTATAGGGCAGCCCTGAGGGTCCCTTCTGAGTAAATGCAGCACAGGAGTCCCCTCACAAATTTGTCCTCCAGAATGAATCTCTTGGAGGGGAACAAGAAAAAGGAGCAAAAATAGAAGCCACAACTATGGTGACCCTATCATCTTCAGAGAGAGTGTTAACCTGATTTACATAATAATTCCTACTGAATAATTTCCACAATTAAAAATGTTTCCAATCACGTACACCTGAGCAAATCTATAGAAGTGATACAACTGCTTGTTGAATCCTGTTGGTAGGCAAAGAAATGGGGATGGAGTCAGCTGTTGGGGAAGTTCTGACAATGGGGACATTCAGGGATTGGCAGCTACGTCTACAGATCCTTTCAACTGGCAGTTCTGGTAGGAATGGGAGCAACCAACAGATCACAGACTATATAAGGGACAATCTGTCCTTACTTTTAATTTTTTCATAACATTCATTTTTACACAATAGTCTTGCCCATCTTGAGGTTGAGAATCAAGGGTGTAACTTTAATATGACTGATCATCTTTTCTAGGTCAAAGGAACAGAGATCACACGCTGTCATAGGCCTTCTAAACAGCAAAGGGCTCATGTGTGTCTCCATGTGTGCACACATGTGTTCATGTGCAAGACAGACAGTGGTAGACAGAACTAGAAAGATAAAAAGGAGAAGAAGATACAAACAGCTCTCGATAAAACAGTCCAAGTGGAGAAAATGGCACATGGGAAAGGAGAGGTGACACTGGATTCTTGGGGAAAATGGGAGGTGGCAAGCTGTGACTCAGCAGGTGAACACCTGGGGGAAGACTCAGCCACGCAGGCAGGCAGACACTGGAGATTGAGTGTTGGCATCATAAATTCCAGGCCCTGACCCTTATCCTGGAAGGTCCTGACTTAATAGGATTGTGCCTCTTACCATTACAAGGAAACATGATAATCAGTCATAAATAGGGAGAGAAGAAATTCTCTGTTGCCAGGTTATTTCAGTAAATATACTTTTAAACCCCATTAAGTCAAGACTTTCATATCCGAGTATGAGCTTGTTTCCTGAGCTTACTTACAACAGAAGCTTTATCTTGGGGGTCAGGGGCCCCAGGATGTCTAGGGATCAATGTTCCAGAACATGCTTTGGAAAAGGTTGTTGGAAAGCTTTTCAGAGATGCCCAGACCCTTAGCATGAGTTCTTCATCAAGTTCACAGCATGACTTTGGGCAAATAACCTCCTTTCTTTGGATTTTCTCTTTATACTTGGCAACTAAGATGGCAGAAGAAAATGAAGTAGTCTCTCTGATCCCATGAAGTGCTAATACTCTATGAGTGTATGGCAAAGAAGCTATAATCAGCCTTTCTGGAATGAAGATATCAGGCTGGAGGTGAAGTTTCACTCATGAGGATTAAATCAGTGACAAGTGCCATATTTAAGAAAAATATATAATCAACTCAAATACTCTCATAATGGCTTAGTGCTCCTTGCTTGAAGGAATGATTTTTAACAAGGTCATGATTTTTAAAGGCTAATGTTCATTTTTGCCTCAACCATGAGTGAAAACTAGAACCTGGAGTATATAGGTCAATACATTCTGAGATGTATTTCGGTGTGGGCTCACCCAATCAATTAGACTTTTTAAGTGAAAATGAAAACCTCTTTGAGTTCAGGCATAGTAGATAAAATGAGCCTAGCTGGGGAAGACGGCGGAGTCACATGCTTAGAATTAATATTCTCCCTCCAGAATGTCAAAGTGTTAAGAAAAAGAATGAAGACATTTCCAAACAGCTTGGTCTATTTTTTTTTTTTTAATTTTTGCTTGATCTCTACTTGTATTTTTTTTTCTCTTAAGACAGAAGCCATATTTAAGTTTTTTACACACCATCAACTACGGGGTCAAGAGAACAGTGTAAACTTTTTACTTCTACGAATTATGCCTGACACATTTTTTTTTCCACATTTCATAGCTCAGAAAAATCAAGGTTCAGAATTCCTAGAGATCAAACCTAAGGTCTTAAAAACTGTCAAGTTAAGACTTAAAACAGATTGGAAGTGCATTTTAAGTTTTCCCAGTATATTCTCCATCATCCACATTTTTTAAGATGACCTCATGGAGAGCATTTCTCAAAGACAGGTATGTACACTGTTTAAAAGCCCACACACAAAAAAGCAAACTTTCACTGACATTTTAAAAATGTATTCCAAGAGGCTTGTAATAAGAATATAGTTAGACTTCACCAAGTAGCATTTGAGGCCACATTACACAGCAGAATTTGAATGCTAATTGCTTGGGTCTCCCCACTCCTTGACCTCAGGTGGTATTAGGTGGGACACATACTTGAGGGGAAGGTGTTAGCCATGTTACTACAGAGTCCTCTCATGAAGTCTTTTTACAACAGCAAAGTTGCCTTCAGTTATAGTTTTGATTTTCCTCAAAGTGATCCTGAGACTGAGACTTACCAGGAGGTAGGTTACACGGGAGATGATCATGGAAGGCCTACGTAAGGGAGTGGAGATGAAGAGAAAGGAGAAAACAGGAGGGATGCACTCACCAGTGAGTGACTGCTGACGGTGCATGGGCTCCACCCCACAGGACAGCCTGAGATACCTGTGGCACACCGAGATGATTTCACTGATTTCCACCCAGGGTGCACTCAGAGGAGCTTAACTTAGACACACTTGCCAGTTCTCCTTGTGTGCAGCAGAACAGGCTCCCTCTGAGCCCAAGACATCCTGTGGAGAGTGGCAGGTGCTTGATTGGAGAAGATGCCCTTGTGCTTGAAGTAGTCAGCCTCCACTGCAGCTGGACTCAGAAGGTGTGCTGAGGGGGTAATGAAACAGGAAGGTGTGTTCTGTCACTCGCAGGCATCGTTAGGATAGTTGCCCTGCCAGTAGCCCGACACTCCTGGTGTTAAAGCTACTAGCTGGCTTTCTGAGGATACAGGTTTTCCCTTGGCACACAGGGGTGGAGAAGAGCCCAGAAAGGACTGGAAACCCTGCCTGGCTCTCGTGTGCTCTGACTCTGATTTGGCTTCCTTCAGATGCCAGGCGCCTCTCTTTCCTTTCCATACCCCCCTGCTTCCAAACACACAGGGAAACAGACCAGCTCTTTCTGTTTTTCTTGTATATCTTACTTGCACCGGGTCTAATCATAGAATTCACATTTCTGGCCAAGAGACCCAGGCTAGACACACGTAAGACAGGAGTAGAATTAGATATGGGACCCCCATAAAAATGGGCACAGGAAGAGATGAATTCCATATGCAAATTCACTACAATACCAAGCCAAGCAGATCCGGAGTTCACCCTAGAACCAAAGGCAGAGGTGAGGAGGACTACCTTCTGAGCTTTTCAAAAAGGCACACATTGGCTGAGCCCAAACTTTAACCTACAATACAGAAGTAGCTGCCTGGACACTATTTGATAAGATAAAGAACTGAGGCAGTCATGGGTCTGAATTTGTCTTTGATGACAGAGAGTGGAATAATGTGTAACAAAGTTATGCTAATCATAAAATGGAAAAGAGTTGTGTCCATCCTAGAATCAGCCCAGAAAAAAAATGTGACTATATTAGCCTCATCTATCTATATTATACTGTTGAGATCTATAGATTCTAAGTTTAATGACACTATATCATGAAAAATGATACTGGAGAATTTGGATTATTTTTTAATACATGGTTCTCACTGAAAAAGTGAGCCCTTTTTTCCAATATAAATAAAAATTAGCACACACTTTTGACTGATATTTATATGTGTGTCCAGGTGGTCCATTTTGGCTTTTAAAAGAGAATCCAGCACAGTATATGGAAACCAAACACCCTTCCTCTCCTCCCTTCCTCCCTTCCTTCTTTCTTTCCTTTCTTCCTTCATTTCTCCCTCTCATTATTCATTCATTTATTCATAGTGCTATGTTATTGGCCCTGTGTCACATACTCTAGAGAAGCAGTGGACACCAGAAACAAAGTCTTTGCTCTCTTAATTGTAAGGTAACACCCAGGCTAAACGTAACAGTGGGTTTTTTTTTGTTGTTGTTGTTGTTGTTGTTTTTTCAGAGAACTGTTTCTCTCACAGGCTATTCCCTGAGCAGAGTAGCATTGTTTTACCTTTTATTAATTGGACTACTCTGAGGATGTTACCCACTTCCTCCAAAACGAAGGCCAGATAATCAAGGGAGTTGAACTTTAATAAAAATAAAGGCAAAGTATATTTACATTTTTTTCATGTGATAGAGCCAAACGTTTCCATAACAATTTAATGCCTAGGCAATTTCACCACTGGTGATTTCACAGATAACATGGGTGTGCCTGCTGTGGACAGAGCACATGGAGATGTGCACTGGATGAAAAGATTTTCATTTCTGAGTATTTTCATAATGTTCCCTTCTGTTCCTGAACAAGGAAAAAATATTCCACCTGTGGGACTTCCCAGTGGTGATAAGGGCTCTGTCTGAGAGGAATTTAGCTCTCTCCCTCGGCTTATCCATGTTAACCTGTTTATTTAATGCAAGTCCAGAATGCTATTCAGAATATTGAGCTTGTTATTAATGATAGTTTCCATGGGGCTGACAGAAGAGAACAGAACCATACCTTACTTTTCTATCAAACACTAGGATTCCTGTAGCAGCCTCTCATATATCTTTTCATAAAAACTCTGGGAGAAAAGAAAATTATTACTCCTGCTTTTCTGATGAGGGGACAGTCTGAAGGTGTTTAAGTGCCACAGCGGAGATCATGTAGATTATAATGACAAAGCCAGAGCCCGATCCAGTTTGTGTTTGGGGATTGTTTTAGTCAGCTTTTTCACTACTGTGACTAAAAAACCCAACCAGAACAATTGTAGAGGAAAAGATTATTTGAGGGTTCAGGGTTTCAGAGGTCTTAGTCCATAGAAGGCTGGCTCCATTCCTTGGTGGCTCCAGGTGAGACAGAACATCATGGTAGAAGAGTGTGGCAGTGAGAAGCAGCTCACATGTGATCAGGAATCAGAGAGAGAGACTCCACTCTCCAGATACAAAATATATACCCCAAAGCCATGCCCCCAGTGAACCACTTCCTCCAGCCACACCCCACCTGCCCCCAGTCACCACTCAGTTCATCCCATTAGGGATTAATTCACTGATTAGGTTAAGGCTATAACCCAATCACTTCTCCTCGAAACCTTCTTGCATTGTCTTACATGTGAGCTTTTGGGAGACACCTCACATCCAAACCATAACAAGAATTGTTTTATTTTGATCTTTAAAACCATTAGGATAAAAAGCCACGAGAAAATATTTCTATGCAGATGCTAAGCTCAAAGTGAATAATGCCTATTCATACCTGTACCTGAAGTTTTATTAACAAGCAAGAGTCTTTGAGAAAGTCCTGTCTTCCTATCCTGTTTGTGTGCTGTGCCCTTTGCTAATGTGCATGGAGCTGAAGGCTTCACAGTGAGCTGATTACCCTAAATTTGGTGAAAATGAAAAAGAAGAATATGGAGAAGGGACCAGGACTCCATGGGCACACTCTTTAGTGACCACTCTTTAGTGATCATGAATTAGGGGAATGTGGCATATTTATAAAATCAAATGAAACTTTCAAAGTCAGCCATCAAGTTTAAGTGGATAGAACACTTTTAAGCTTCATGCTTAAAGGAATAGGCTTTATTTTTTTTAAAAACACTATCCTTCACCCCATTCCCTCAGTGATGTCAGGCCCATAAGGCACTAGTGAATGCTAAGAGTAGTTCTAGTCGTAGCCACAGATCTGCTAGTGTCAATTGTATGAGCAATGAATGCTTACTTCTGACATGATAGCACATGGTAAGGGCTCACTATTCATGTCGTTTGACCCAAACCACTGTAATAGCATTAGATAAGAATAAGAGGCACAGCTGTTAGGTTGGCCAGCTGTACGTAGAAGGGATCAGCATTGCCTCTTACTTCCCGGCCTATAGGACCATCAGTTCTGGGTAGCATGGAGACTCAGTTGACTTTTAGGCATCGTCTGTGTCACTGGTCCTCAGCTGTCTGGGGTGATTTTGACCTCCAGGGGGTATTTGGTAATGTATGTAGACTTTGTGATTGTCATATTTGGAAATGGCAGGGGACTCCTCGCATCTACAAGTTAGCCTTGCTAATAAACAATCTACAAAGCACAGGATATCTCTACCAAAAATCAAAAAATAAAACAAGCAAGCAAACAAACAAAAATTTCCAGTTTTAAATATCAAGGGTGCTGAGGTTGAGAAACTCTGGTGTAGGTCCTTAAGGCTGAATATTGATGGACACGACTTTTATTTAAATCCATTGCTATGGTACCATTTAGCATTTCACTTGTTAAGAAGATGGAGTTCAGTTTCCTCTGACCTTCCTTAGGGTGCAAAGGAAATTATCCAGTGGTGCCCTTTCAAAGAACAAAGATAGGGCAGTCACAAAATTCTGAATGCCAAAGGGACTTCCTGTTCGATAGTTTTGTAAAGTAATGGACACTTTGATGGGTCTCAAGAAAATTACTCAAACCTGTGACTTTAAAACTGGATCTTTTGCAGATATATAAGATCTATGGATTTCATAAAAATTGCACCTTTATTTCCAAGTTGGATTTTTAAAGCTTAAAACACAGACAAGTTGCTTCCAAATGGAGAGGGAACTAGGGCAGTGATAGTGCCCTCTGACACTTACAGCCAAGGTGAAATACAATTGCTGTAAGCTTTAGCTTGCTCACCTCACCTCTGGATGAATTCAGTGCCTCTCCATGATACCACTTCCTGACATGGAAGTGCATTTCTGAAGGTGTCGGACACACAGACTGTGGACAGAGATTTCCTCTCAAGCATATAAACCCAAGTGTCATTGGCACTTATGTGACAAGTACAGTGGGCACAAGGAAGCTGGGGTCTGCCGTCTCAACCTTCTCAGGCCCATCGTCCCCTGCCATCTTTCCATACCCACCCCAATGTCTGGCACTTAGCAAATGTCCAGAGGTGAGTTAAAGACTGGATTGTAGTTTGCTAATGATCTGATGACAACAGGTGGCCAGCAGCTCTGTCAGAATCCATGAGGTTAAAAAAAGAGAAATTAGAAGTTCCAGTGGAAAAACATGTGCCCTTGGAAAATCGCCCTGGCATCTAGATCTACCTTTGGAGTGAAGATCGCCTTCTGCGTGGCACCCCTCAACACCTTGGGGTTTTTTGTTTGTTTGTTTATTTTTCCTCCCCGCAACTGTAAAATGAGGCGCTGGATGGAATGATTACAAAGACCAAGCTTTCTTCCTGTTTTACCATTCTACCATTTCTACAGGGAAGAAGAAATAGAAACTTCTTCAAATCTATAATGACTGCTATTAAATCTTTTTTCAGTTTCCTTGGTTCTCCTCCTGTGGATGAATTCTTTTTCCCCTAAAGTTCTAATCCTTTGAGTGTATAATAGAGGTAAATTTTTTGAAATATCTTAATGTGCTTGGCTCCTTTGTGTCTCTGTGTAGAACTTTCTCCCCAGTTAGCCCAAAGCATCCATCTGTGGATAGGGGGTGGGGAGAAGGGGAACTAAATGCAAACAATAAGAGCAGGTTAATATTCACCCTCTGTGAGCAAAAATAGGCTTTCCAGTCTGCATCCACATATACTAGTAGAATTGAAAGCAGTCTCGCCCAGAGAAAGAGATTTTCTCAATTCTTTTATCTTCTCATTTAATAGAGCAAAAGGCAGACCTGGTAGCCAGATCATAGCACTTCACAAAAAGCCTGTTATAAACAGACAGGAGAACAGGAAAGCCCACAGACACTTGTCCCAGTAGGGGAGGAACAGATCCCAGAAAGTCTGAGATCAGTCAGACCACTGTGAGGTAACCCATCTTTTAAAATTATTGTATCTTACCAAATTTACATATTAGATTGATTAAAACTTCAATGTCCCTCTTCTCAGCATTGCATTTTAAAAATCAACTTTTCCTCTGAAGTTTCCCTCCAGTTTTTTTTTTTTCCATATGTATAATACTTGTATAGATAATTGCATGCATTTGCTCGTTCATCAATATGCATTGAGTGTCTCCTGGGCTCCGGGTGCTAGGAATACAACAGTGTAGAGATACAGGGAAGGCCCCTGCCCTCATGGAACTTTCTAGTCGGAAAGAGAGAAACAGACAAGTAAATACAATGTCAGGCTGTGATAAGTTCACAGTGCCACCTCCTGGTGGCTGGCTCACTCTGTCCCATCTGTTCTCTGTCTTGTATCCTCTCCTGCTCATTTCCTTCTCTGCCTTAGACTGCAGATCCTAGGCAATGCCTGATCCGATCATGGCCTTTACTAGACCCGCATCGCCTTGTGCTGCCTGATGCTCCCTCCCAGGCTTTGAAAATGGCCTCTAGCTGCCAGTTTCACCTACTCCTAGACATAAATCCTCCTTTCAACCCTTCTAAAGTCCCATAAAACCCCACTTACCTGACTGTTCTCTGTGCCCACATCTAAGAATAGACGTTCTTCCCTCTTCTAAATCTTCCCTCTTTCTAAATCCAACTCCTTTATTAAGATCCAGCCATCTCCTGCTTGGTTTGCTGCAGAGTGCAGACATTGCCCCATCTGTCCTTCACAGGCACAGTTTAGTGCTTGAGGGCACAGACTCCCAAACTGGGACAGAACTATTCGATTACAGTCCAGCCTTGAACACCCGGTGGGAGGCACGATTACAACTTTCTTGGCAAGGGTCTCATACTTCCATACTCTCTTCCAGGGTTTTTCAAGCAAGTACATTTTATTTAAAACATATACACATGCAGTAGTGAATTAAATTATTTTGATTATTCTCTTAAGCATCCATAAGCATTAAGCTATGAATAAATGTTTATTCTTACTGCTCTTAACATAATCATAAAAGAAAACAGACTTAAATACAAACCCAATGATAAAACCAATTAATTCTAAATAATCAGCATTAATTTAATGCAACATATGATGTTTTGCTAAAACAAAACATTCTCAATGTAAACATGGAACTCACCACTGTCAAACAGAATCTGACCCAGTGTGGCCCTATGTACCTATCAAGCCTCTGTCTGTCATTATTTTAATGAACCTGTAAGAGATATTTAGATTCTGAAGCCTCACACTAAAGAAAGCCTGCATAAGAGCCCGATGCAGGTACTACTTAATTATAGAGTGGTGAGCCAAATTGTGGGACATGTTTTCATTCAATTAAAAATAAAAATTAAAAACTTTAGACACTTTTACAGAAGCATGCACATTTTTATAACGTTTCCAGTTTTCCGGGAGTCTGGGAATCCAGGTTCTATAGTACTTCATTGATCTAGATAATTATACTTTGACTCTGTGAACAGACCTACATAGTACAGGCTGACAGGAAAGGACTATTTTTAACTTTTCTTCAGTTTTCCTCATAGGACCTAAAATGATGCTCAGCACATCCAGGATGCTAACAAAAGACTCCTTGAATATATTATTTCTACTTCTTCCATGCATTAATTTATTAATTCCAACCCCTATAAATCTCCCAGGAAAGTGCCTGATTATTTTTTGATTCTGACTCTAAGGACAAATATACATATGTACCCCATAAAATCTTTCCATAAATAGCTCCACAAAACAAGGCAAGTCAGATTCAAGATGTTAAGAGACTAAGCAATGACCAGTGTGAGAAAATCAGAGGCAAGATGACCTAAGGGTCCAGCAATGGTTTAAGAATGTCCGAATAAAATGTGGTTTGTTTTATTGACCAGTGAAAAAATTCTTTTTTGCACACCATTATTTGAAGGTCACATTTTTCAGACGATAGCTGTCTCCAAAATTCAGGACAAAGTAGAGAAAAAGAGTTAAAGTGTCCCAAATCTACAGATGCTCAACTCCCTTATATTATTACATATGATATAACCATGTTATTACATGATACTATTTATATTTAACCTAGGCACATGCTCATTTGTACTTTAAATCATCTCTGGATTACTTATAATTCCAACTATAATGGGTGCTATATCAATAGTCACTGTGTTGTTTATGGAATAACAACAATTAAAAAGCCTGAACATGTTCTGTAGAGATGTGATTTCTTTCAAATATTTTGTAAGCAGTGGATTGAATCCACAAATGCAGGCCTGCAGATATGTAACTGTGTTAACTGCCTCCTAGATGATAATAGCCTGTTAAAAAAGTCAGCAGAAAATGAATTTTCTCTGATCCTTGATATTTTCATAGAACAATCTATATTCTGGATGTTTCTGAGATGTGCAGAAGGAGAATAGAGTAAAAACAAATTGACTAATTCTCCCCTAAAAGGCCACATGCCACACTAAGACCAGTTTGCTCCTGGGTGTTTTAATATTTCTCCTAGTTAGTTCTATCACCTGAAAGCTTTACCACTGTGTGTGGGAGGGGTGTCCTTTCTAATTGTCCTCTGTAAATATGTCTTCCATTACAACTGGTGAACTGATGCTAGCTATGGCCAAAGCAGATGGCCCTTCTGGGGAATACTCTTCTAAACGTCCTCTTCTATCCCACAACTTTCAGCCTAAGGTGGGTCTTGGAAGCTCTATGCACCTCCCCTTAGGCTCTCTCTCATGGAACACCTTAGCGGCAAGCCTTAGTGGCAAGACTTGGGGCAGCCAGGAAGCCAGGACTGCACCTGCCCCCTTCACCTCACGCCCCCTTCACCTCACGCCACAGTGCCTGAGTTCTCACCAGTGGAAATGACTACTTTACTTACAAACACACCTTCAAAAAGTGCCCAGGAAAGTTGTCTGTGTCACTCAAACTATGATTCAAGTTGGCTTCTCCGTGTGGCAAATGCCAAATAACTGAGTGAAGAGCTAATTAGGTGTATGGTGGTTGAGGTGGTCATTGGGAAGAAGGAAAGGATTGTTTGGGAGGAAAATTTACCAATTGGGGAGGAGCATCCTGGAATGGCTTACGAGATAATGGGAGGAAAATGAGAAATACTCTGCAAGTTTACATCTCTTTGGTCCTGCTTGAAAGTACCTGGGACGCAAGGCCCTTAGACATCCTTCATGCTTTAATGAGGATTGAATTTTAAGCTAATTTCAAAGAATCATACAATCACATTAAAGATAAAGATATCCTATGAAAGGAATATTTGGTTTACTCTTGGTAACCAAACACAGGACTCAGGACCATCAGAAATGTGTTATAGGGGATCAGATTTCAGCTCAATGGAGGACGCACTTAGGAAAAATGAGGCATCTTCAAATCTATTTCCTTCCAAAATAGTGAACATAGAACAGCTTATTCAGGGACTGAGTGGCGTCAACTTGGGCTTGATATTGATTCTAGGTTATCTGAGCTGTTCCTTCTTAATTAAGAATATTTAAAAGTCAGATCTGAATTAATAAGCCAATATGTTCTTTAGTTATTTCACAGAGTAAAAAATATATATGCATTAAAAATATAAGCTAAGTTCTGACTCATCTTTAGTATGGTAGGTATTTTCCAGAATAATGCTCCTTGGGAAGGTAATGGCCAGTACTTACCCAGCACTCAGTGAGAGCCTCTGACTGTTCATTCCTCCTCAAACTTTCAAGTAGATGCAATTGCTGCCCTCACTCTATGGAGAAGGGAACCTGAGCCACTACAGGTTAAGTGAGGTGCTTGGATTATAGAGTGCAGACCCAGAAGTCTACCAGAATCAAACCCCTCCACCTTCAGAGTTCAGGCACTTAACACGGACACTGTCCACACATAGTGCTGTCGAGGGCCCAGGGCTAATCTCAGAATATCACCTGACTCCTAAACAAATTGAGCCTCCAGAGTGCAGAATGTGTTGTGTTTTACCCCTGTCACCATGGATCTTTGCATATATATAGACCAGGACAGAAAGGAAATGTCAGAACATCTTCAAAGCCATTGATAATTGCTTACTGCAGCCAGTATAGCAGTGATACCAACTTCCAGTGTAGCCAAGTAGAGACTGAGATCACTAA
Organism: Marmota flaviventris; assembly: GCF_047511675.1. Lineage (NCBI taxonomy): Eukaryota > Metazoa > Chordata > Mammalia > Rodentia > Sciuridae > Marmota > Marmota flaviventris. The sequence goes on along the minus strand of NC_092498.1, from coordinate 8,913,903 downwards.
GTCAAGTCAAAATCTTCCCTTTCTTTGCATCTCATAGATGCATCTCATAGCTTCAGAGCTGGAAGAGGACTTTCTTAGATGTTGTCTGATGAGTGTACCAATTTCTACCTAGAGGATCATATTCTGGAGCCAGGCTATGGCCTTGAGAGCTCATTTTCCCTGCTCTACCATTTATTGTCTCATTCAGCCTCATACCATAGCCAAAAGGAAATTCTAATAACATTTGGTCATCTATTTCCATGTCCCTCATCACCACCATCACTACCAGACTAAATCAAAGTCCTTAGGTAAAAGTGCCAGGTCTTTGAAGTCTTGGTCCCTTATGGTCTCTGATCTTTTCTCCTTCTGCCTGCTCACTCTATCTGGACTCCAGTCACTCTGGGTGCCTTTTAGGACCCCCACCCCACCCCCGGACTCTGCACCTCTTGCACCTTCAGCTTTGAGAGCACTTTTCCTGACCCCCTGGGGCACCTCCACTTTATTCTTCAAACAACTAGAGACCTCCCAAGAATGCCAGCTGTGTTCTAGAGCTTGGGTCTCTTCCATTTCAGTTTTCCTACAGCCAGTTTAAAGGAGCTTGCTTATCTTCTGGGTGTTCAGATAAAGGAAGAGCAGTGAGAGTTTGAGCAATAGCAACACCACAGGCCAAGTCATGAAATAGTAAGAATTCCTGGCCTGTAAAAGGGGAGACAGGAGTCAGTGGAAATGTTCTGGAATCTTTTGGCGAGGGGATGATGTGGGTGAAGCACAACCCAGAGATTGATGTAGGTAATTAGCAAACCTGAGTCAGCAAGAAATGGCAATTATATTTAATGTACTATGATTAAGGAGGCAGAAAACGGCAATAACTTTTGAAGTGATTTTTCACACACACACACACACACACACACACACACACAAAATGCTTAAATAAAATGAGTTTTAGTGCTTGCAGCAAGGAAAACAGTTCATTTTTGTTAAAGATCCACTTACATTAGAGTTTGTATGATGTAGGAGGATGTGATAACAGGAGACCCAAGTTTGGGTCTGGTAGTTCACACTAAATAAGAAATTACTTTGGATGGGTGAGCCACATGATGGATGTAACTCGGTAGGACAGTGGCTAAGAACAGGGGTTGTGCTCAAAGACAAGGATGTTCCAATGGTTTCCAACTCTGTAGCCTTCTGTGACTTTAATCTCCCTAAGCCTCACTTTGCTTCATTGTAAAATGGAAAGAGAAGCATCTCCCTCATAGGATTGCTATGAAAACCAGATGGCATAACATTTACAAACACTCAGCAAAGGAGACGAGACACAGTCAGAGTTCAAACAGCTGTTGCTGCTGTTGTAATTATTATAATTATTTACAAAGAGGGAGACAGATTAGGTAATCTCTAAGGTCTTCTCCAGCTCTGAAATTCTATGGTTCTGTGAACAGCTCATTCCCAAGTGACGTCAGATAAATGAGGTCTCACTGTATAGTGGGCAAGAAATCAATATGGCCAATTTTCAATTGTACCCAGTAAGGTAAAGTGAGCAGAGTATGAATTATTCAAAATCTTTGGTTACACTCAATATATTTCTATTTGATCTTGGAATGCCTAGAACTTTTTTAAAGAATACGTTCTATCCCTCTCATGTTATGTTTAATGATTAAAATGAGTCTGGCCTTTCTCTGTTCACTAAGGGGAAAGAGATAGAACAGCACTAGATGTTTTAACTATGCTATCTCACTTAATAACTGGAGACTTGGGTGAAATCATCCAGCAACTGATAGGGGAATAGAAGAATCAAGGAGGATACTGCAGTCTTGGCCTGAAAACCAACCTCTCCGATCAAGAGCCAGCAAGGCAGCCTCTCATGTGATAAATCGGAATATCAGGCAGTCCAGGTGGCCTGCGCTCTGGCATTCCAAGAGTGAGAAGATACTGTTGGGTGCTTTTCCACCCATAGCTTAATTTCACAAGAGCCTTATCACAGCAGTGATGTCTAATTAGCATTCCCTGGAACAATGGCCACAGCCCAACACTATAATACTCCAATTATCTAAGTTCTCATTTGTCATTTAAGAGAGTGTCTCCACCTCTCACATACTTCAGTGTTAAAGTAAATACTCTTTTCATTTTTCTTTCTTCTTCCTTGTTTTTTTTCAATAAAATAAATTGTCCCGGAAGACATTTGTATTATTTGAAGACAAAAAGCACCACAAGAGACAGGTAGGAGAGTGGGAGTTTGTGCTGGACTCCAGAAGCCATCTGACCAATAAAGTTAGGGCACTTGTTGGAGTTCAGGTCTCCACCGACTGACCAGCTGTGAGACTTTGCTAAATTACTGAACCTTTCTGAGCCTCAGTTTCTTCGTTTGGAAACAGGATGATCTGAGGATATTAACTCAGAGGCTAACAGAGCTCAAGTTTCAGAGCCCACCCTTGTGTCCGGCACATTCAGGTGATCATATATTTATATAAAATTCACAAAGATCTCTTACCTGCACTTGGCAGAGACTCTGTCTCTTGTTACTGCTGCTTCTGTCCATCATGTGAGGAGAGCCATGGAGAAGCCTCGGGCACTTTCGCCATGTGGGTGGGAGGCTGAGTTGGGGACAGTTAATTGAGGTCTAGAGGCTCTGTGTGGTGCTCTGAAGTTGTTTCTGTTATTTCACTATCGCCAGGCATCCCAGGGTAGGCTGACTTCAGAGCACGCTCCCCTGCCATTTCTATGTCTATATTTTTATTCGTATTGCAATATTATTTTTATACCTAAATACATCTTTCTTAAAGAGAAATTCTAAAATGGCATTAGCTTCAGGCCCCAGAAAATCTGGATGGGCCTCCCCTGGCAGCACTTTACCCCCTTGTTGTGAAGATTAACGTGGAAGTATTTTCCCCACTTTCCTCCTCTACTGTCTTTTACCTTCCTCTCTTCTTTTAAAATATCATATAGTAATGAAAAGGGACCTGAAGATTCTCTAATCCAGGGCTTTTATGTTTTTTTTTTTCCCTAAAACATGTCCTCCCTCAAATAAAATCATAGCCATGATGTTGACATGTGGAAAAAAAAGCCATAATTAACAGGATCTGGATGAAGGTCAGTCTTCATTGTTTGAGGGATGATCCTCTCTGTTTCTAAAAATTGCTACAGAGCCCCTGTGAGCTCTGGGATTCCAGGGGACCCAGTTTGAAAACTCAGGATTTTAACTTCTTAACTTCAGAGAGGCTGGGTGATACCCATTATTCCCATTCTATGTTCAGTTCACCATATCTGTTTTTTAAAGTGTATGATAAAAAAATAAAACACTTTTTATTCTTTTTTTAACTTTAAAACAAGTTTATCTGTTTTAAAAATAATTTCTAAATATTCTTTATGTCATAGAATGTTCTAGAAGGATTGAAGACTTGAATGTTTGATATATGTGTATACATTTGAGTTTTTTTCTATAAAAATATTTTTAAGGACTACATGTACAAATGAGGCTTTAGGGCATCTTATCCAAAGCAAATAATTAAGAATCAGTAAAAATTCACAACTTGTGTGTGATAAATATACTGTACATAATGCCATTGTACAAATAATAAATTGGCAGATAATGTTTGCAACTATTATGGCAGAGACACACTGTTCTCTTAAACAGAAACTATGCAAAGAACAAGTCTAACTGGCCTGTAAAGTTACCCCCCCCCCAAAAAAAAAAAAACCTTCAACCTCCCCCATTCTTGAAAGAAATGCAAACTAAGTAACAGGAGCTTCACTTTGTATCCATCAAAAGAGCCAAAAATTGAGGGTTAACACCATTCTTTTTCAGGGTGAGTTAAGGAGGACCCTTCCTCCATTTCTGGCAAAAATGAGAAATTTTCCAGGCTTTCAGAAAGCAACCTTGAAATATCTATCCACATGTAAAATGGAAGCCCTTTTTCCAGCGCCACAGTGAGACTTTTGAGCCCTGTGAACTTTTGCCTTTGTGAACTTCTTTCCCTCATGAAAAGAAATTAAAATATGAATGTTTATACATGCATAAAATATATTTCATGACGGTGTTAAGTGTACAGATGAAAGTAACTCGTGCTGCATTTCGTTTTGTTTTTAATACTGGAGATCACACCTGGGGGCCCTTAACCATTGAGCCACATCCCCAGCCCTTTTTTGTGTTTTATTTAGAGACAGGGTCTCACTAAGTTGCTTAGGGCCTCGCTGTGTTGCTGAGGCTGGCTTTGAACTCACAATCTTCCTCCCTCAGCCTCCAGAGTTGCTGGGATTATAGATGTGAGCCACTGTGCCTGGCTCATTTTTTAAATTTCAATTATAAAAAGCGAAGATTAAAAGATTTCCAGGGTTTCTACAAACCTCAAGGTCTCTAAGCACTATGGCTTCTTTGCTCAAAAACCTCAGCTCTGACTCTTCAACTAGATGTTAGCTTACTGGAAATTAGAAGGGGAGTGACACTTCCTACAGGATGATGGTAGTGGCAAAAACTGGACTAAAATAGATTGGGTTGTACGTAACGTGATCCCATTTTAGTAACATAATCACAGCCAGTGAGATGTGTCTGTGAGTGTGGGAGCTGCTGTCAGTTTTCTCTTGCAATCTAACAAAATTCCTAAAAATGAGTGGCTTTCTGGGTTAGTAATCTGGAATAGGCCCTTCTGGATAATTCTCTTGCTGTTCACCCCTCATGGGTAATTCATGCAGTTTCAGTCAAATGGCATCTTCTCTTCTGTTGGATTGTCTACCAGGGCCTCATACATCTGAGGGGTGTTTCTTTGCTCAGTGAGCCATGTGTGTCCAGCGGGCTGGCCCAGGTTTCTTCACCTGGTAGCAGAAGCAGTATCAAGAGCAAACGAAGACAAGCCCAATGAGCAACAACTCTCCAAACCCAAGTTTGCATCACATTTGCTAATGTCTCTTTAACAAAGGCCAGTCATGTGCTCAGACTCAGATTCCCCATGGGAGGGGATGTGACTGTAAAGGTCTACGGTGTATAACTGCGTGCTTTTGTGGAAATGGCAATGTAGTGTGGGCAAGACCAGCAAGGAGATCCATAGGAACTGAGTTTCCCATTGTTTGATAGTGATTCATATCACTTGTTTATTCATTCATTAAAACCATGCATCAAGTTACTGAACTCTGTTGGATGTGTACAAAGGGGTAACACATCAAGGTCCATCTTCTGGAAAGAGGTACATTGAGGGACAAACCCATAACTAAAACTCTTTACTTAATTACCATAACATCATCTTTTGGGGATTAGAAAAATGTAGATTGTGCACTTGTTCATTTTAATTCCTGGTTTGTCCTTAAAGCAAAGACTGAGATAAAGACCTTTTTCTAGTTTAATCATTTGAGAATATACATCTTTGGAACTTGTACAAAGCCAGGTTAAGGAAAAGAGGAGCCAATACAACGATACATCATGCAGCTAAAGGTGGCTATGTGAGACAGCCGCTCAGTCCCATGGGAAACTCAAGGAGCCTCTGAAACACACTGCAGATTCTCATCTCCATTCATCAGAGTGGTTCCAGGAGTGTTTAGTGCCCTGTCTGGCATATGCTTGTGTGAGGTCGTTAAGTCTCTAGGGATAAGCCTGTCTTGTGGCATCAATGAACCTTCAAGGCAAGAAGCAAAAGGTCCATTGCAGATGTTGCATATGGTCAGATCCTAGGAGAGACTGGTTACCACCACAGTGGCTGGAGTAGGGGTGAGGCCAACAGGATATAAGTCTACACAGAGATGTTTGATCAAGTCCACCCTCGGAAAACTAAGATTGTGTGTCAAGTCCAATCTGTCGTGAGGTCATAGTCAAGGCATTTTCAAGCAATCTCTGAAAAGGTTCAATTCAAAACATTTGTATAATAAACTATAGTATATATTATAACAGATGAATCCAAGGCAATAATTGGCATTGCACATCCTTTTCTTCAACTATTTCTCAGCTGGAATTTCAGCTGGCTATTTGGCTAGATATAGTGACCCAGATTTCTGCTTCCAAGAGGTCCAAGTCCTTGACAAATAACTGGTGCTGCAGTTGCCCACTCACCAAAAATGCTGAGCACAGAAGCACAAGCTGGTATTGCAATCAGCTCCTGATTCCAGATACACTCTTCCTGGACCCAGTGTGCAGCAAGGCCATACCTCATCTCCACAGTTTAGCCAAATTACCTCTGTCAGTGTATTCCTTTCTTTTATTAGAGGACCAATGGCAAGAGGAGCCCAAAATGACCAGTTCATAGCCATTGTTTCAAGTATAGGGAGACCATATCCTTGAGGCATATGGTAAGACTGGTGTATCCATGGTCATCACCCATTGGACATCTCTACTGAAGCCTATGAAAAGTAGTGACCACAGCAGTGATTGGCAGAAGAGACGAGCCAAAGGAACGTGAAGTGGTGAGCAAGATGTTATCAGATACAGCAGTACCTGCTCCTTATATAGGAACTGAGTAGCCACACTGTGTCTTTCTTTTCTCTCCCCATTTCTTATCATCTGCACATTAGAATCAGAGATGTTCATTTATACATTGCATTTGAATTATTTATTGGTGTATTGTATAAGGCAATACTCCGATTTCTGCCCAGGTTTCTATTAGGATATCAAATTAGTGTTTGATGAAAAAAAATTTCCTTTTATGGAAATAGCCCTTGAAGGGGCAAAAGGAACTTTCATAGAAAGATTTAAAAGTTTTATTGTATAATAAGAACTGAGTATTACAGATCCTCAACAAATATAGGCCTTTATCCTTCCTCTTTTAACAAAATGAATGCCTTGTAAAAATCACTCCTATTGCTCAGATATTGGAATTTTTAGTGGAAGAAGAGGACTTGGCTTTTGTTAATTATTTCTCAGTTGGATCCTCTTTTGAGGGGTAGTGGAACATGAATGGAGGAATGTCAAGCTGTGTTGAGGAGAGGTGAGGGTATGGGAATAGAGCCCACCCTTAGCAGGAGGGTCAACACTGTCCCTGCCTCTAAGGAAGGGCAAGTTCAGCCCCAGCAGCCCTGGGCAAGCATGTTCTGAATCTATCTTGTTCACCAAATCCTCATAACTGACATTAAAGAGCAGGTGAGCTAATAAGTCAAGGCAGAAGTGAGGAAACTATTCAATAAAAAATTTTAGAAATTATCCACCAAGGACAAACCACATGCTGTAACAAATCACCAATTTATCTGTAAATACTTGGTAATGAGATATTCTCTGTTTAAAAAAAAAAATCCACAGAAGTTTCAGAGATTGGACAATCCAGTGAGCTTTTCTTGACTAATGCATGTGTGTAGTCGGGTACAGATATTAAAAAGTATGACATGGTTCTTTCAGACATTAAGAAAAATATTACCGAAAATTATGCAGATTTTCCTGTGTCCTTAAATTAAAAGACAAATACAGTACTGCTTTCTCCTAATGGCCCAGCTATATAGATATGTAGGTCAACTACTTAAGTAGGTGGTAATGCCTTTTTTTTCCCTCTGCAGTAAATAAGATTGGTAAAGTCTGAATAAAAGCTGCTTCTATTATAGTGTGAATAGTTGAATGCAGCAGTTTCCGTGTACCCACATTGGTGGCAGGTATTTTGAGATTTCGAGACATTCAAAAACATTATTACTTCCTTGGCTCTTGGCAGTTAAGGAACGCTGAGAGTATTGACCCTTAATATCTAGAGAAGTGGCTCATTTGGAAGACTAGCAATTTTATTATTGTTTCTGAGATGGTTTCCACAGGACCTCGAGCATCAGGAAGTTTAGTAAGTCAGATTTAAGAATCATAATATTATTCTGATACTTTGGAGACCTGTCCTAGCATAAAACAAGTCTCATCACATCTCACAAGAAGCTAGGGAAAGCCTCCATCAGGGAAGTCATTTACCTGAAATCTCAGGTCAATGCTAATGTCCTCTTGCTATTTCTGTCTTAACAAAAGCATTTCAACTTTTATCTGTGGATGATATCTGTGTTCTCTATCAAAATCATCTGTATTTGAACCTTATTTTAACTTTGAAAGAAGAGCTCTAAAATCACCCATCTTGGTACAGGTCTTATTCACTTGTACCAAGGCTTAAATAATAGAGAAGGTGTAATAAAGGCTTAGCAAAGATCCTCAAATTATTATGGCCTTTTGGAACACTGTATAAACCATCAACTATGGAGCTCCAGAGTGCCCAGCCAAAATGAAACTTGAAAATTGTTTCTCATTCCTTAGATTAGAAATTTCACCCTCAGAAAAGGTAAGTGCCAAGCAAGCCCCAAGTCACATGGCCAATAAATGACAGAATCGGAACACAAAATAGGAGTTCTGACTCAACCCAAGAGCTTCCCACTCTGTTCCCCTCCTTGCATCCTTATTTGTGGGCATGTGTCTATTGGTCCAGGTCACAAAGCAGCTTGGACACAATCCTCTGAGCCGTGGGAAGCAGCCTGTTTAATTTTCAATTTGCAGTACTCACCAAGTTTAATGGTTTATTTTTCCATATTAAATTTAGAAAGGGTTTATTTGACATTTTACATTAGATCTATTGCCTCATTCATTGGAGAAAAATTATAGTAGAACATTTTGTGAGCTGTAAATTAAGATACAGATAGAGTTATCCTTTTTATTATTTGAAGCATCAGAACAACTTTACTCAAAACGACTGGAGTTTGCATTTGGAATTAGCACTTTTAAATCAGAAACAGATTTGATTTTTCATTCAACTAACTCTGTTTTGTTTAGCTAAAAACCACTGGGGAATTTCCTTGCCCCATTTTTCTTTGCTCAATATACATGAGCACACACAGATATAAATAAGAAAAATCTGCTCTTTCTTGAAGAGATGCCTCCTCAGCCCTGACTCTTCTCTACACAAACTTCAATCATGAGAAGGTGTCATCAGCATGGTGTCTAAGAGCAGTGGTCAAGCCCTGGCACTGCCTTTTTCTAGGTGAACAATCTCAGCCTACTTAATTAATTTCTCTGAACAGATGTCAGAGACACACCTATGGGGACAAGTCCTCAAAGAATGGCTGTCTCTCTAGCCAGGAGAAGAAGAATGGTCATGCAGGACCCAGGGGAGGATGGGCAATGAAGCAGGAGGAAACACAAGTAGAAGGATTAGTCCCAATAAGGACTGGCCAACAATGATGTCATCTACCAAAATCTCAGAGAATGGTGACTTGGTAAAATCCTACGCAGATGTCCTCACAGGATTGAAAGTAAGGCAGTGGATGGTACTGGATATTAGTACCATAGTAATAGGTGTTAGTAGATTAATGATCATTAAGAAATGGTTATGCTAAAAAAGGTAAATACAGGTGCAAACACATTTTGAGTGAATGTTCTTAGTCCCATTATGGGGACCCAGTGAGACTCTGAGCTGAAGGCTGTGCTGTTAGGTGAAGAGGTGGAAGTTCCCCTGGTTGGATTGGGAAGCATCATGGGAGTGCACCATGCATATCCTCCTCCTGTCCCATTCAAGATGGAAGAGACCGGTGCAGACTAAAAGAGATAGAATCAAGAGAAAAAAAGAAGGAATGGAAATTTTAAAAAAGAATATTTATCTTAAAAGTTATCTGAGTACAGGCATAGAATAAGATGGGACTGTCAAGGAGAAGTAAGAACCTTATCATTAAGACTTAGCTTAAAATGACTTCACAAATGAAGACTTTCTGGAGTGTTCTAAGTCAAATTATTAATGCTTTATCCAAAGTATCAGTACATTATTTATATATTTTTATAATATTTATCAAAGCTCAATAGTTTATTAACAATTATATTAATAAACTTAAGTGGTTTATTAACTATCAACAAGCCTGCCTCATATATTAAGTACAAAAGTGATCTGTGAATAATTGATTTTTTAAATTATTAGTACAAAACATAGTACTAGATACTCATACCATATTATTACATATTAGTAATTTAATTAATCAGCAATAAGAAATGGTTATTCTTTTTTTTTTTTTTAATTTTTTATTGTGGGTTGTTCAAAACATTACAAATTTCTTGACATATCATATTCCACACTTTGATTCAAGTGGGTTATGAACTCCCACCTTCACCCCATACACAGATTGCAGAATCACATCAGTTACACATCCATTGATTTACAAATTGCCATACTAGTGTCTGTTGTGCTCCACTGCCTTTCCCATCCTCCACCCTCCCCCCTCCCCACCTCTCCCCTCCCCTCCCCTCCTCTCTCTCTACCTCCTCCACTGTATAACCCTGAGGGTCTCCTTCCATTACCATGCAATTTCCCTTCTCTCTCCCTTTCCCTCCCACCTCTCATCCCTGTTAAATGTTAATCTTCTTCTCCTGTTCTTCGTCCCTACACTGTTCTTAGTTACTCTCCTTATATCAAAGAAGACATTTGGCATTTGTTTTTTAGGGATTGGCTAGCTTCACTTAGCATAATCTGCTCTAATGCCATCCATTTCCCTGTAAATTCTATGATTTTGTCATTTTTTAATGCAGAGTAATACTCCATTGTGTATAAATGCCACATTTTTTTTATCCATTCGTCTATTGAAGGGCATCTAGGTTGGTTCCACAGTCTTGCTATTGTGAACTGTGCTGCTATGAACATCGATGTAGCAGTGTCCCTGTAGCATGCTCTTTTTAGGTCTTTAGGGAATAGACCAAGAAGGGGAATAGCTGGGTCAAATGGTGGCTCCATTCCCAGCTTTCCAAGAAATCTCCATACTGCTTTCCAAATTGGCTGCACCAATCTGCAGTCCCACCAGCAATGTACAAGTGTACCCTTTTCCCCACATCCTCGCCAGCACTTGTTGTTGTTTGACTTCCTAATGGCTGCCAATCTTACTGGAGTGAGATGGTATCTTAGGGTGGTTTTGATTTGCATTTCTCTGACAGCTAGAGATGTTGAGCATTTTTTCATGTACTTGTTGATTGACTGTATGTCCTCCTCTGAGAAGTGTCTGTTCAGGTCCTTGGCCCATTTGTTGATTGGGTTGTTTGTTTTCTTATTGTCTAATTTTTTGAGTTCTTTGTATACTCTGGATATTAGGGCTCTATCTGAAGTGTGAGGAGTAAAGATTTGTTCCCAGGGTGTAGGCTCCCTATTTACCTCTCTTATTGTTTCTTTTGCTGAGAAAAAACTTTTTAGTTTGAGTAAGTCCGATTTGTTGATTCTAGTTATTAACTTTTGTGCTATGGGTGTCCTATTGAGGAATTTGGAGCCCGACCCCACCGACTGTAGATTGTAGCCAACTTTTTCTTCTATCAGACGGCGCGTCTCTGATTTGATATCAAGCTCCTTGATCCATTTTGAATTAACTTTTGTGCATGGCGAGAGAAAGGGATTCAGTTTCATTTTGTTGCATATGGATTTCCAGTTTTCCCAGCACCATTTGTTGAAGATGCTATCCTTCCTCCATTGCATGCTTTTAGCCCCTTTATCAAATATAAGATAGTTGTAGTTTTGTGGATTGGTTTCTGTGTCCTCTATTCTGTACCATTGGTCCACCCGCCTGTTTTGGTACCAGTACCATGCTGTTTTTATTACTATTGCTCTGTAGTATAGTTTGAAGTCTGGTATCGCTATACTGCCTGATTCACACTTCCTGCTTAGCATTGTTTTTGCTATTCTGGGTCTTTTATTTTTCCATATGAATTTCATGATTGCTTTCTCTATTTCTACAAGAAATGCCGTTGGGATTTTGATTGGCATTGCATTAAACCTATAGAGAACTTTTGGTAATATCGCCATTTTGATGATGTTAGTTCTGCCTATCCATGAACAGGGTATATTTTTCCATCTTCTAAGATCTTCTTCTATTTCTCTCTTTAGGGTACTGTAGTTTTCATTGTATAAGTCTTTCACCTCTTTTGTTAGGTTGATTCCCAAGTATTTTATTTTTTTTGAAGATATTGTGAATGGAGTGGTTGTCCTCATTTCCATTTCAGAGGATTTGTCGCTGATATACAGGAATGCCTTTGATTTATGCGTGTTGATTTTATATCCTGCCACTTTGCTGAATTCATTTATTAGCTCTAATAGTTTCTTTGTAGAGCCTTTTGGGTCTGCTAGGTATAGAATCATATCATCTGCAAATAGTGATAATTTAAGTTCTTCTTTTCCTATTTTTATGCCTTTAATTTCTTTCGTCTGTCTAATTGCTCTGGCCAGTGTTTCGAGAACTATGTTGAACAGAAGTGGAGAGAGAGGGCATCCCTGTCTAGTTCCAGATTTTAGAGGGAATGCCTTCAGTTTTTCTCCATTCAGAATGATGCTAGCCTGAGGCTTAGCATAGATTGCTTTTACAATATTGAGGTATGTTCCTGTTATCCCTAGTTTTTCTAGAGTTTTGAACATAAAGGGATGCTGTACTTTGTCAAATGCTTTTTCCGCATCTATCGAGATGATCATATGGTTCTTATTTTTAAGTCTATTGATGTGGTGAATAACATTTATTGATTTCCGTATATTGAACCAGCCTTGCATCCCTGGGATGAATCCTACTTGATCATGGTGTACAATTTTTTTGATATGTTTTTGTATCCGATTCGCCAGAATTTTATTGAGGATTTTTGCATCTAGGTTCATTAGAGATATTGGTCTGTAGTTTTCTTTCTTTGAAGTGTCTTTGTCTGGTTTAGGTATCAGGGTGATGTTGGCCTCATAGAATGAATTTGGAAGTTCTCCCTCCTTTTCTATTTCCTGAAGTAGCTTGAAAAGTATTGGTATTAGTTCTTCTTTAAAGGTTTTGTAAAATTCTGCTGTATACCCATCTGGACCTGGGCTTTTCTTAGTTGGAAGTCTTTTTATGGTTTCTTCTATTTCCTCAATTGATATTGGTCTGTTTAGGTTTTCTATATCCTCCTGACTCAATCTGGGCAGATCATATGACTTAAGAAATTTATCTATGCCTTCACTATCTTCTAATTTGTTGGAGTATAAGGATTCAAAATAGTTTTTGATTATCTTCTGTATTTCTGAAGTGTCTGTTGTGATATTGCCTTTTTCATCCCGTATGCTAGTAATTTGAGTTCTCTCTCTTCTTCTCTTCGCTAGCATCGCTAAGGGTCTGTCGATTTTGTTTATTTTTTCAAAGAACCAACTTTTAGTTTTGTCAATTTTTTCAATTGTTTCTTTTGTTTCGATTTCATTAATTTCAGCTCTGATTTTAATTATTTCTTGCCTTCTATTTCTTTTGCTGTTGTTTTGCTCTTCTTTTTCAAGGATTTTGAGATGAAGTATGAGATCATTTATTTGTTGGTTTTTTCTTTTTTTAAGGAATGAACTCCAAGCAATGAATTTTCCTCTTAGAACTGCTTTCAATGTGTCCCATAGATTCCGATATGTTGTGTCTGTGTTTTCATTTATCTCTAAGAATTTTTTAATTTCCTTCTTGATGTCTTCTATAACCCATTGATCATTCAGTAACCTATTGTTCATTCTCCAAGTGATGTATGCTTTTTCCTTCCTTCTTTTATCGTTGATTTTCAGTTTCATTCCATTATGATCAGATAAGATGCATGGTATTATCTCTACTCCTTTATATTGTCTAAGAGTTTCCCTGTGACATAATATATGATCTATTTTTGAGAAGGATCCATGTGCTGCTGAGAAAAAAGTGTAACTGCTTGATGTTGGGTGGTATATTCTATATATGTCAATTAGGTCTAGGTTATTAATAGTGTTATTGAGTTCTATAGTTTCCTTATTCAACTTTTGTTTGGAAGATCTGTCCAGTGGCGAGAGAGGTGTGTTGAAGTCTCCCATGATTATGGTATGGTGATCTATTAGACTCTTGAACTTGAGAAGAGTTTGTTTGACGAACATAGCTGCACCATTGTTTGGGGCATAAATATTTATGATTGTTATGTCTTGTTGGTGTATGGTTCCCTTAAGCAGTATGTAGTGTCCCTCTTTATCTTTTTTGATTAACTTTGGCTTGAAATCTATTTTATTTGATATGAGTATGGACACTCCTGCTTGTTTCCGAAGTCCATATGAGTGATATGATTTTTCCCAACCTTTCACCTTCAGCCTATGTATGTCTTTTCCTATCAAATGCGTCTCCTGTAGGCAGCATATTGTTGTTCTTGTTTTGTGATCCATTCTACTAGCCTGTGTCTCTTAATTGGTGAGTTTAAGCCATTAACATTTAGGGTTATTATTGAGATATGGGTTGTTCTTCCAGCCATATTTGTTTATTTCTGTTACTAAACATGGTTTGTTTTCCTCTTTGATTATTCCCCCCCCCCCCCGCTTTACTGTCCTACCTCCCACTGTTGGTTTTCATTGTTATTTTCCATTTCCTCTCCCTGTAATGCTTTGGCGAGGATGTTTTGAAGAGATGGTTTTCTAGCTGCGAATTCTTTAAACTTTTGTTTATCGTGGAAGGTTTTAATTTCATCCTCCATCCTGAAGCTTAATTTCGCTGGATACACAATTCTTGGTTGGAACCCATTTTCTTTCAGTGTTTGAAATATGTTATTCCAGGATCTTCTAGCTTTCAGAGTCTGTGTTGAACGATCAGCTGTTATCCTGATTGGCTTACCCCTAAATGTAATCTGCTTCCTTTCTCTTGTAGCTTTTAAAATTCTCTCCTTATTCTGTATGTTGGGCATCTTCATTATGATGTGTCTAGGTGTGGATCTCTTATGATTTTGCACATTCGGCGTCCTGTAGGCTTCTAGGATTTGGGGTTCTGTCTCATTCTTCAAGTCTGGGAAGTTTTCTTGTATTATTTCATTGAATAGACTTCTCATTCCTTTGGTTTGGAGCTCTGTACCTTCCTGTATCCCAATGACTCTTAAGTTTGGTCTCTTAATGTTATCCCATATTTCTTGGATGTTCTGCTCATGGTTTCTTAACAGTCTTGCTGAGCTGTCTATGTTCTTTTCCAGTTGAAATACTTTGTCTTCATTGTCTGATGTTCTATCTTCTAAGTGTTCTACTCTGCTGGTAGTATTCTCCATTGAGTTTTTAAGTTGGTTTATTGCTTCCTGCATTTCTAGGATTTCTGTTTGTTTGTTTTTTATAACCTCTATCTCCCTGTATAGTTGATCCTTTGCTTCCTGGATTTGTTTGCGTAATTCGTTTTCGAAGTGATCTTTCATTGTCTGATTTTGCTGTTTAATGTCTTCCTTGATACTCCAGATCATCTGAAGCATGTATATCCTGAATTCTTTATCTGACATTCCATCTGCTGCAGCTGTTACCTCTTCTAAAGTTGCGTTGACCTGCATTGCTTGTGGTCCTTTCTTTCCTTGTCTTTTCATACTGCTTGCGTATCTTTCCTGCAGGTGCGGGCGGCGGCTCTGCTCTCTCCTTATTCCAATTGGGGTGTAGTGGCTACCACGCCGGCAGGTCACTGGGCCTGTTCTGGGAGCTGGCGGCGGCTCTGTTCTGCCCCTACTCCAATTGGGGTGACGAGTGTACCACGCCGGCAGGCCACCGGGCCTGATCCGCCGGTCGGTTGCAGGTTTGCCTACCCTGCAGGCGCGGGCGGCGGCTCTCCTCTGCCCCTACTGCAAATGGGGTGACGTGTCTGTCGTACCGGCAGGCCACTGGGCCTGTCCCGCTGGTCGGTCGCAGATCTGCCCACCTTTCGGGCACGGGTGGAGGCTCTGCTCTGCCCCTACTCCAATTAGGGTGTCGTGGCTACCCCGCCTGCAGGACGCTGGGCCTGTTCCTGGCACGGGCGGCGACTCTGCTCTGCCACTACTCCAATTAGGGTGGTGTTTGTACCACGCCGGCAGGCTCCTGGGCCTGATCCGCCGGTCTGTTTTAGGTCTGCCTACCTTGGAGGCGCAGGCGGCGGATCTGCCCTGCCCCTCCTACCCCGCCTGCAGACCCCTTGGCCTGATCTGCAGGTTGATCACTGGTCTGCTCACCCTGCGGGCACGGGTGGCGGTTCCGCTCCGCCCCCACTCCAATTGGGGTCACGTGACCACCATACCGGCAGGGCCTGATCCGGGCGTGGGAGAAGGATCTGCTCTGCCCCTACTCCAGTTGGGGTGACGTGTGTACCACACTGGCAGGCCACTGGGCCTGACCCGCCAGGCTGACACAGGTCTGTTTACCTTGCAAGCGCGAACCGCGGCTCTGCCCTGCCCCTCCTACCACGCCCATGTACCACTGGGTCGCGGGTCTGCCCACCTTGCGGTTGCAGGTGGCGGCTCCGCTCCGCCCCCTCTCCAATTGGGGTCACGCGGTCACCATGCTGGCGAGCCGCTGGGCCTGCTCCGGGCGCTGGCGGCGGCCCGGCTCCTTCCCTCTGGCTCGACGACAAATTGAGGAGACTCTGGTGACTGTGTCTCACCCCCCCTACCAGGAGACCAACTGCTTATGTTACCACTGGTATTGATGAAGTTCCCTCCTCCGCCGCTTTCTGCAGACGTCAGATCTCTGCCATGTTGGTATCCTATGCGAATGGCAGCATTTCGTTCCCCTTGCCGGGCAACCAAAGCACCGGGTGAGTCCTGACCGGCCCTCAGCAGGACCCGGACCGAGAAGCAGTTTCCGCGGGCTCCTAGCCCCGGGCCAGGGAAGTTCCGGGAGCCGGAACTCGGCCACTCCGTGCTCGGTGTAAGCTCCTATAAATGTAAGCTCCAAGAATCAGTCCCCGCGGGCTCAGTTCCGGGAGCCGGAACTCGGCCGCCCCGCGCTCGGTATTCACTCTGATAAGATCAGGTTCTAAGAAGCACCCAGGCGCTGAGCCCTAGCAATCTGTCTGCAAGCCGCAGGCAAATTGCAGCCTGAAATTACCTGTTCTATGGCTGAATGAGCTGCGGTCAGTCAAAAACAGGGGTGGTGACGTCAGTTTACCAACATGGTGGCTGCTGGCCTCCTCTGTGGTCTGACCGGTGTGGAGAACCGAGATGGACCGCTTCCTTCCCCCGTCTCGAACCCAGAATTCAGCCCTGAGTACGGTGCTTGCGCGGCTGGCAGAAACTGCAGCGCTGTAACCCTGCGTCTCTATCCCAGCGCACGCTGCAGATTCTAGCCGCGGGGCGATTTGCTGAATAAGCAGTGTTACCCTCCGTGCGACAAACCTCTCGCGTTTGAGTCCCCGTAGCTGATCCTCGTGCGATGGAAATCCTTCCTCCAGGTTCCGGAGCACCCCACTATTGCTGGAAATTCCTAACAAGATATCCTTTAGCCGTCCTGACTTGTCATACTCCCACACAGTGAAGCAGCACATGGGGGCAATGCACTCCCCTCGCTGCCATCTTCCTTCCACCAAGAAATGGTTATTCTAAAGGAGGGAATTACAGGTGCCAACACAGTTTGAGTGGATGTTGTTAGTCTCATCACTGGTGAGATGAGATTGAAAAGTGAAATGAGAGTGAGAAGGTTAGAGATGGAAAGGGAAAATTAAGTAGATGGAGCAAAGAGATAACTCAAGCAAATTTTATAGGATATGTGTAAGTGACACAGAGGGTCAAGCTGAGCTCTGTCAAGGTGACCTATTAAAATAAAGAAACATTAGTTTTCAGTATGTTTATTTTGTTTTGTAGGCGCTGTACACCTTGTAGTCCTCTATGACCTAAAAGTAATAATGAATGAAATGCAAATAGAGTTGATACAGGGCAATTTGATATTCTGCGAAGTGAAGGTCAAAGGATATAAAAAATGGATATTGATGTCACTAAGGAATATGGAAGCCACAGTGATACAGAGACAAAGAATTCTAGTTTTGTGGCTAGCATTGTGAAAATATAGATTATTATTTTTCTTAAAGCAGTACCTTGGAGACATTATAAATATTGGAGGCATTTGAAGTGGATCAAACAGCAGAAGTTAGTGGGAACAAGAAATGGGGAGAATTAAAATGAAATAATAACTATATTTTGCTCCAATTTAAAAA
This sequence comes from Marmota flaviventris, assembly GCF_047511675.1. NCBI lineage: Eukaryota > Metazoa > Chordata > Mammalia > Rodentia > Sciuridae > Marmota > Marmota flaviventris. The sequence continues at coordinate 8,896,122 of NC_092498.1, read as the reverse complement.
AAAAATTCTTCTGAAGGACTTGTCAATTAAGAGAAGTACAAGCTGTTGTCCTTTTAACAAAAAATTAAATCTGGTCTTTCAATTACCCCTCTGTTTAGATTTGGACAGGTGAATGAACCCAGTAGGGTGCTATAGTGAATACATCCCATACAGAAATTATATGAATGGAAAGATTTTTCATGCAATATTAGCATTTGGAATATCTGGGTTTAAACCCACACTCTCTCCACTGCCATCATTTGCTGTGTGCCAACAATGAGACAACCGGCCCCAGGGGAAAGAACATGGTTTCCTCAGGGCATTCATTCAAGCTTTACAAACAAAATCTGAAGAGACAGGACATGGGAGTTTAATGTTCAAGTGTTAATGAGGACTTAGCAATTGTGAATCTTAGGCTGTGCTAATTAAAAATAATTGTATGATCCTAAAAATAGGGATTTTTCAGCTAGAGAGGTCTCTAGGTCATTGCTGCCTTTCAGGACTTCCATCTTGGTTGTACACAAATCTCAGTTGTGACCTTAACAGGGATAATCAGGTTGTGAGAGCCCTAGATTCTCTAAACAAATGCACTAGAGCCTAATTGAGATGAGAAAGTCAGTTACATGGTTTCCAGTGAGAAATAGCTCTTTCCAATGGAGAAACTTGGTGTTGAAAGTCAGGTTAAGTTTAGAAAGTGGCTTAGTGAATAAAAAGGAATCAAAATGAGAAGGGCCCCAGAGAGCATCCCATTGAATACCACCCACCCCAAAATGCCCACATACACTAGTTTCCTGGTAAGCCCACATTTTGCATCAAAGTTTTTCTTTATTCATTCAGGGATGCAGTCTCTGGAAAACCAGCATCACATTTCAGCATTTGTAAGCAGATTCCAACAGCACCTGTATACAAGTGTGTATTAAGCATGTGATTGCCTCCTCTACAGAAAAGGAAAATGAGGTCGTCCATAAACTACTGATTCTCAAAATGTCATCTTGTGTTATTTATTAGCAAAGGAAGTAGGAAGTCATGTTGTGGCTTTCCCCAGTTTGCTACTGAATTCTTTAGGTGAGCTTTCCCTCCTCTTGCAATCAGGAAGACAGTGATGCTCCACACATAACCTTTATGGATGTGTTCACTTTGACTTGTGATTAATGTTCTGGAATGGTTAATCCATGTCTGCTTCTAGTGATCATCAGAGCTCAGTTGCTTTTCTCAAAGTGAGCCGCGTTAGAGGTGGAAGAACCCTCCTAGCTCATTGGCATCCATGCAGCTCTGGTTCCCCTTGACCCTGGCCTCCTGTGACACTGTTCCTTAATGGATGCTTCACTTCCCGGTACATCAGGCCTGTTGCACATCTTGGTTCCAAAACCTTTGCTCTCTTCTCTGTGTGGGTGACTGGGCTATCCTGCAGAGGCCTGGGGCCAGAATGTGCCTTCACAGCATCTCTCCCTGCCTGTCCTTGGCTGGCCTGGGTGAGCAGAGGTTGGTGCTGATAAAGCCAAGTTTGCGGGTTCGTTCCCCGTACGGGCCACCAAATGCCGCAGTCTGGCTGGGCACAATTCAGGAGCCACGTGTCAAAGAAACGAACTTTATTTTTAGAACCACACACGCCAAACAAAACAGCTCCTCAGGAAAAACCCTCAGAGCCCAACTGCCACCACTGGCTTCCCACAAGCCTCTCAACCTCCCCCACTCCTCCTGCTCTTGAGGCCAATTGGCTGGTTCGCGTGGGCGGAGCCAAAAAAGTCCCCCAGTGAGCAGCTCTGTGGTCTGAAAGGGCAGGGAAACAGCCCAATGAGCATCACCGCAGAGGAGCCAATCAGCTAGAAGTTGCTGGGGCCGCTGTGAGCCAATCATCAGCTGGCAGTCTGAAAGTTTGCTGGGGCCCCTTCGGCTGTGGCTCTCAACACCTTCACAGCATCTCTCCCTGCTTGTCCTTGGCTGGCCTGGGTGAGCAGAGGTTGGACGTGTAGTTCATTGTTCTGCCGGTGACGAGAACCTTGAAGGCCACATGGAGCTTTAAAGCTCGGTGCAAAAACATGACTTTATTTTTCTTTCTTTCTTCGTCAACTTAAGTTTTTCTTTTACTAATAAGCAGCACTGGAGATGTATTAGGTGGTTCATAAAAGTTTTTCTTTGAATAGAGCAAATGTATTATTTTCATATAGTTGTGATAGATGAAACAGTGCCCCTCTCCAGATGTCCATGTTCTAAACTATGATGCGCACATCATAGTTGTACATTCATCACCTTACATAGCAAAGGGACACTGTGACTAAGTTAAGGCTTTGACTTTAAAAGATTATCCCAGATAACTTATGTGAGCCCAGCATAATCACAGTGCTCCTTGAGAGAGTCAGAGAAAGAGACAGGGCAATGTAAACAGAGAAGCAGAGTGAGGCAGGTCAAGGGTATCACACCAGTCAGTGCTGGCTTTGAAGACGGAGGAACACAGCAATGAGCCACAGTGCATGTGCAGCCTCTAGAACCTGCACAGGGCAAGAAGGCAGATTCTTCCCTGGAGTTTGTAGAAGGAGCAAGATGCAGATGACACCTTGAATTTGGCCTAGTGAACTCTACTTTAAACCTAAGAAACAGAACTGTGTCATTATTATTAGCTATACTATTATCTCCAGCAACCTAAGATAGACTCAGTCAGTGTCTGGTGTCTGGTCATTTGTTACCGCAGCCATAGGAAACTCATACAGTAGTAGTACTTTACCATTTCCCATTGTACTCTATATGGTATCACACAGACAAAATTCATATTTTGTGGAAATGAATAAGATACGTAGGATTTGTCACTTTGATTTTTACCTGGTATGAAATTCAATCTGATGTGTTCAGTAGTAATAGTTCTGAAAAAAAATGAGACTTATTTATGAATATATAGAATAATATGAGACCTGTTACTTGAGACTTGGAGCTGCAACAGAGAAAAATTACTTTACCAATAAATCAATGGGCTTGATTCATCTATTTATTTTGCCATCAGCCCCATTGTCTTTCTGTTCCTCAGCAGTCTACCCGGCGATACCCTGTTATTGACGATGGGTCGACTCCTTTCTTCAGGAGCTACTGCCTTAGCCCCTGTGCTCTTTCATCTTCTGTAGCTCAATGTGCAAAAATTGTGCAATCTGTCTAGGACTCTACTAGAAAGAGAGTTACCTGGCTGAGCCATGCAGGAGAAATACTTTCATTAGCTCCTTCTCAGCATAATCATTTAAATATATCCAGTACTTTTTAGCTTATGAATTCTATGATTTCATTTGATCTTCACAATAACTTGGTGAAGGAGGTATCATGACCTTCATTTTCTGATAGAGAAAACTAGGGTAAGGAATGTTTCCAGGTAGTACAGGACAGAAAGAAGATTTGCACTCAAATTTCATTTTTTTTTGTTGAGATTTTAAAATAAATGCAAGTTTGCTATATCAACAGTTTTTACCATTTTACCTCAGTGTCATGAATCCAAATCCATGTTTTGAAGGCATAATTTAATAGTAAAATAACTTGCACATTTATAAAGTGATGTGGATATGCAGAAAGTCTGAAAAGTTTGTATGAGGAAGCTCATCCAAAATAAGGAGGTGGGGGCTAAAAAATAATAGAAGGAAGATCAGTGGAGGAGACAAAGGGGATTGAGGGGAAGGGGTGGGGATCGTGTAGGAAGAGGTAATGGAATAAATCTGACACAACTTTCCTTGTACATATATAAATATACCATGGTGAATCTCACCATCATGTACATCTACCAAGACACGATTAAAAACAAAACAAAAAAACCCACAAAAACTCTATAGGCAAATAGCAGAAAGAAAGGTAGATTAGAGGAAAGGGAATGGGGGGAGTACTGGGGAATAAATTAGAACAAATTATATTCCATGCTTGTATAGTGATGTCAAAATAAATCCTTTTGACATATATAACTGAAAAGAACCAATGAGAAATCACCCAAATATTATTGCTCAAAAGAAATCAGTGTGACTGTTTTGATGCATTTCATTCCAAATGTTTTTCTGTGCATTTATACAAGCACATGTTTTCTGGACATTTTTCATTTAAGGTTTTGTGTCTCATCAAGTTTTGATTATTTGAAGAGAAGTGGGATGACTTTCTAACTTTGCTGTAGTTAAAGTTTTACAGTATTGTTTTTCAGTGACCTATTTTTCCTGGGTATTTAAATACGAATTTAAAAATCTACTCACCCTTCTTGAGTATAATATTTTTTTTCTGTATTAGGACCAGGATGCTCAAAATGTGGTCTGAAGACCAACAACACTTGGGAGCCCTTATAACTGCAAATTGTCTACCGAGTCAGGCTCTTCCGGGCAAGGTCAGGAATCCCTGTTTTAATAAGCTCTCCAGATGATTTTAACACATGCAGAAAGTTTGGACTGAAATACTTGCCTTTCCATGTGGGTGGATGAAGCAAAAGCAAATCTGCCGTAGGTTAAAGACAAACAGAATAATTGTCATCCTTGGAAGAAAAGAACAGGAGATGCTTGACTAGTGAGATTTCCCACATCCGCTTGCCTCCAGTATCTACTACCCATTCATCTGTTGGGTGAGGGGCTACAGCCCTGGCTAAAGTCCTGTGTACTCACCTGCAAATGCAATAAGTAGTTAGCTTTGCTTATTATCATTCAATCAAGTTTCCTATGCAAACACTTCTGCTTAAGCCAACTAACAATCCTTTTACCAAAATCAGAATAGGATAAAAAATAGGCAAATTTTAAGTTCAGTTCTGATATCCTTCCTAAAAACTCGTCTATCTTGTTAGATCAAATGGAGTAGAAAAGAAAGACATTTTACAGACCCTGTCTTCCTGGTGATTCACAGTCTTATTGGGAAATAAAAATTTCAAAGATAAAACTCAATAAACAGTCAAGTCCTAAGTCAACTATATTCAACTATGATTGCCAATCCATGAAATAAGCAATGAGTGCTCTGGATTATGCAGAAAGAGGCACATTGACCAGGGAGACTCTCCTTAAGAAGAAGGAATTTGAGTAGGACCTAAATAACAAATATCAGATTGCTAATAATAATAATGCCCCAAACGCTACCTATTAGTTTGCCATGGGTGGGATCCTAGGTTAAGCAACTGATGTGGATTATTTCTCCTGTCCCTCCTAATGCCACTATAGCATACTTATCGTACCTCCTCGTCAGCAAGGCTAAAGGGTCAATCATTTTAGCAACATTATGTAAGTAGCATTTTGTGGAGTCAGAATTTGGACCTAAATCTGTCTACAGACTGCAGAGCCATGCTTCATACCCCTTTAGGCTTAATTGATGACTCCCAGAAGTTGTATAGACTGACAAAGAGGCTTGTAGCATGTTGTAGCGAGAGCTAGTCAAGGTCACGAAGCAAATCTGCACGACCAGGCCACAGGATTGTTATTGGAAGGCCACAGCAGCCTAGAAGGACCATCACAACAATCCTTATATTCATAGATGATGATCTGGGATATCATAAATACTGAAGAAACATTCCACTTTTGAACATAATGAAAGTGATATTTTAAGGCTAGACTAACAGTCAAAAAACACACTTTGGTAGAGGTAGTTGAGTAGAAAAACCAACAAATAGGGCAAATGTTCAGCCAGATGATAAGGAAAAGGGCCAGAGTCGTGGCAGGAGTAAACGAGAGTGATTGATTATTAAATATCAGAAAAGAAAGAAGAAAGGTTTTAATGGCAGGTTGGCCATAGGGACTGAGAGGAAGGCTTAGAAGTTGAATTAGACATTCTGGATTATTTTGAAATGGACAAAATTTTTAATTATCTGGAGAGAGGTTGTCAGCAATTAATAAGGCAGCTACTTTATTTGCAGAGGTTGAGGGTTTAGTCATTCCTACTCCCCTTTATTCCCAGTCACTTACTTCTAATTGGACTTTGAGACCTTTTGATCTTAAAAACATTTGAGTCAGTCCCATCGGCTTCATCCTTTCTGTGTAGCTTTCTCCAAGTGCTGGTCACCTTTCCGCTGGCCTCTGGCAATACCAACAGGGTGCCCTTTGCCTTGAGTCACTTCCCCTGAATCTATCATTTTGCTCCACAGATGTTTCTTTTTAAAACCCATACCTAATTATGGCATCTTCCTGCTAAGAGTTTAAAAATATTTCCCCCTTGCCTCTTATTGCAATATTTTCTTTGGTGTGGCATTCAAAACTAAAGGAAAAATATAATTTGTTGTCTAAATTAGACACTGCACATAGGCCTGTTAATGATTAACACTGGGACAAAAGACGATGGGCTCTGTTGATGTGTCAAGCCACCTTCTCTTCCAGTAGCACTTTGTGCATAAGTAATACCCAAAGGGTTGGTGAGACCACCCTGCTCCAGAGGCCTCCTGTCTGGTCTGTGCACAGCTGGACCCGCAGAGCCTGAAACACTGCCCACACATCACAGATGCTCAGTAACTGCAGAAAGGAGGGAGGGTGGGAGGAATGAGGTAATCTAATAGTTCTGGAAATGCCTTAGTCTCGTGCTGTTACAGTGAAACAGAGTGGAGGTCTAAGGAGGTCTGACATCCTTGGAGAGAGGAAGCCACAGAAAACCAAAGGAGGCAGAAAGGATTTGTAGAAGGCGGAAAAGGGAGGTCTCAACTCATTCCCCAGATTTCATGATTTAAGATAGAGCAGCTCTCAGGAGGATGATTCGAGGTAGACAAAACAGTGCCACCCCTTGGGGCCAGGGAAATCGTCTTTAGCTTTGTGAGATCATTCATACTCTCCATAAATGTCCACGTGGAGCTGTTGAGAAACGTGCGCGTCTCTAGGGTTCTAGATGGTGTCACTACAGAATGAAATGTCCTTTCTATACCTAGAAACAGCCTCAGTGAGGAGAGGAAACTGTGTCACAGGCATGGGAACAAAAGGGAAAATGATGGAACAGAACCTGTAATTTAGTTACAAGAATGTCAGCTTTCAACACAAACAAGATGTCATGTCATTAAAGAACCTGAAACAAATAAAATGAATCAGGAAAATTCTTCCTTTTTGTCTGAGATAAAGGAAGATTAGAAATCACATAAAATTTGCAAAAATTTTTATATTAACTAAGCAAAAAATTTATGTGTGTGTGTGTGTGTGTGTGTGAGAGAGAGAGAGAGAGAGAGAGAGAGAGAGAGATAGTGGGAGGGAGAGGACACTCCTCTGATCACTTAGTTGATAGCCCAACAGGGCAGCCAAGATGCATGACCTTTCAAAATAAAGTCCTACAAGGTGAAAAGAGCATAGCTATAAATAAGTATAAATTAAATAATTTTAATGGTCAGGAGCCCCCATAAAACAAACATCACATTTGTTTAGCAGTCTACTGATCATTTTTGTCCTTTCCCCAAATGGAAAGCCATACCAGAAACTTTCCATCTTGTTTGTTAGGTCAGAAATATTCATAAAGAAAAAAACAAGTGATGAATTTCAATTTAGAGGAAGAGAATGCTCTTCTCACCTGGGGCTGCCCCTCCCTGCTGCGTTCAGGTCATTGTCTGGGGAGCCCTGGTCCAGCGCTGTTGTTCATGGAGGATATATTCTTTTTTTTTTCCCTAGCTATCTACGAGCCTTCCTGCGAAGCATACAAACACCTAGGCCAGACGTCAAATTACTACTGGATAGATCCTGATGGCAGTGGACCTCTGGGGCCTCTGAAAGTTTACTGCAACATGACAGGTAACTGTGTTATATTTATGCTTTATAAAGATGGCTTTCCTATATGTCGAGAATTAATAGTTCCATGGGTGGTTTGTGTCTTCGGTGCTGTATTCTTGCCACAATATCTAGTGAGTTAAACATGGCTGGATTTGTTAGGTAAAATGCTGACAGGTATTTCCAAAGAAATGAAGCCTTTGGATGCTGTATTTTTTTTAAGTCTATCTTTGACTTGAACAATTAATAATTAACATTTAAAAAGTCAGCAAATACGGGGAAAGCACCACAAAGTGAAATTGCAAAGTTGAAGGTGCCCAGAAAGAACTGACCCACGAAGCAGCCTGTCCTAGTAAGTATACAAGGGAAATTTAGCGTCCCTGCTTAAATATCCTCCCTGCTCGTGTTGGTGGAAATTTCCAGACCACTGCAGACTCTCTTCTCCATGACTTCAGAACCAACCTTTCTGTGTACTGAGATCCCTTTCTGGCAATAGCAAAGATAACCTGAAGCTTTTGTGAAATTTATTCATAGAGAAAACCTAGTTTTTCCTTCAGTTCCATATTAAATTTCAGGGCTATGAAATGAGATTGGGGGTTGTGGTAAACTCCCAGAGCAGTGTGTATGATCTACACATCTCTCAGATATGAGCAAATTTTCCACAAGACATTGGAAACATTTTATCCTCCAAAAATCCAGAAGGGTGTGAGACAGGCACTGTTTACTGGCTCCAGGAGAGGATTAGGATTTAACCAGAATTCCTGAGGCACATGATGCTATAGGATGCTTCTGATGACTACTGCTACACAGGAACCATCAATTCTTTAGGCAGACACCTGTATTTGTATCCTGAATCCATTAGTCTTAGATGTGTGATCTTGGGTACCTTAATTAACCATATTAAGCTCAATTAACCATATTAAACTCAGATATCTCTCTCTCTGTAAAATGAATTAAAAGTAATACCTTCCAGGTACCAAGGCACATGCCTGTAATCCCAGCGGCTCGGGAGACTGAGGCAGGAGAATTGCAAGTTTAAAGCCAGCCTCAGCAACTTAGTGAGGCACTGAGTAACTCAATGAGATGCTGTCTCTAAATAAAATATTAAAAAGGGCTGGGGATGTGGCTCAGTGGTTAAGTATTCCTGAGTTTAATCCCCATTACTAATAATATTAATAATAATAATAATAATAATATTAACAACAACAACAACAACCACCACCACCTTATAGCATTATTATATGAGCAAAATAAAATAGGATACAGACGATTCCTAACACATTGTCTAATACATAGTAAACAGTATCTGGTTATAAGGTACTATTATTATTTTCAAAGGTGTCAAGAGTTAAATAATTGAGCACATCATCCTAATAAAATTCAAACTGAGATCTGTTTGAGGTTAATAATTTAAATCGGACTATACTTCAGAATCATTTATTAAATTTGTTTTTTTTTTTTCTTTTTATACAAATTTCTTGGGTTCATCCCGGGAGACTTTGGTTCTGTTGGACTCCGGTGGAAATGGGATCGTGCAACTAGAATTTAAAATTCTTAGCAGGACTGGAGACAGGCTGTAGGCCCCAGTGGAGAAGTTTTCAGCAATATCAGGAAGCTAGGTGTGGTACTCAGCTTTTTGTTGCTGTGACAAATACCTGGTAAAAACAACTTGGAGGAAGCAAGGTTTATTTTGGCTCATAGTTTCAGAGGTTCCGATCCATGGTCTATTAGCTGGGGCTATGGCTTTGGGCCTGAAGTGAGGCAGAACCTCATGGCATAAGAGTGTGGCAGAGGTCAGCGATCCTGTTCCCTGCAGCCAGGAAATAAAGAAAGAGGAAGGGGTTTAGGGATAAAAAAAGATACCCTTCCAGAGCCTGTTCCCAGTGACCTACTTTCTCCAACTCTTTCTCACCACTTACAGTTGCTAGCACCTCCCAGGGGTCCATTCAGCCCTCAAGGGATTAGCCCACTGATGAGGTCAGAGCCCTCAAGATCCACTCTTCCCAAAACCCTGCCTCGGATCACTGCAGCACTTGGGGCCAAGACTTTAGCACATGAGATTTTGGGGTTCATTCCAGATGCAAACTGTCATACCAGGCCTGATGCAGAAGGAGAGGGACAGCAACAGGAGCTTGTGCCCAGAGTGGAAGTCATGTGGAGAACAGGAAAATGGGAGCAGGCGCCCCAAAAACTTCCTTCAATGCTAAAATCTCTAAGCATGCCCCAGAGAAGGAGCCTTTTGCGGGGACCTTGACCTATGATTTATCTGGTTGGCAGACCTGTCAGTGTTCTTCGGCCCTCTGCCCTGACCTTCATTTCAATCTTGCTAGAACTCAAGCATACTTTATAAGAACTTTATTCTATAAGACCCTTGATCTTGACTTCTCTTAATATATACAAATTTATAATCAATTAAAGGCAACTATTAAATTCAAGGGAGATCCAGGGCATTCTGACTAGGACTGTACAATTAGAAATTTAGTTGTTTTCCTATATGCCTATCAAAGGAGAATTAGAAAAACAAAACCATAAGGTTTACAATTCCCGTGTCAAGGGCATGCACAAAATGAAGGAATGTTCTACTTTGGGGAGAGCTTCTCTTTCTATACACTGAAGCCTTCACTAAGAAATGTGGACCCCATCTTTATCCATGTCTCCATTATAGAGCACTTCTGCTGTGCCACCCAGGGCTCCAGATGCAGTCTGAGCAGTAAGGAGGACTAAAGAGCTTTGTGCATTTAGAATATTTTCCTTCTATCAATTCAGAATAGCTATGAGCACTGATGTCCAACGCCCTTGAAGAATCTTGCTTTACAGACCAACCAACCATCAACCTTCCTTCTTCTGACAGACCATGGACTTACCATCATCCAGAGAGTGTGATGCCACAAAGCTTGACTTGTACTGTTCCATTTCCAAAACACCTTTGTTAAGGAAGAGAATGGGAGGATATGATGGTCTGAGATAGTCTGTGGAGTCTTGGCAGAGGGTCACTCTGTGTTGGAGAAAGTGTGTAGGCACCCAACACTCTAAACCACCAAAGAAGACAAAGCACTCCAACAGGTGGGGAGAGAAAGGAGCCCTGTAAATTAATGCCCCAAGACACAAAAGATACTGATTCATTCCAAAGAATGGCAATGCCACTGGCTAGAGACTGAGGGAGGGCTCCAAATGAGACAGAGGGGTCAGAGCAGACCAGCAGTAAGGACTGCAGGAAGGAAGAAAGTTTGGTTTTCACTATTTCAATTATTTTTCAATTGCAGGAAGACGTGCAGATGTTTCAAGTAGAAGGATAAGATCTTGTGTGCATTTGAAAACTATCCTTGGGGTGGTAGGAGAGGCAGTGAAAGTGTGGGGACCCGTCTGAAGCTACTACAAAAATCCAAGGAGGATAAGATGCTTCCGTGGACAGGGTGGGGACTGCTTAGGTGGTGAGAAGTGGATAGTTTCTATATCTAGTCTGAGGTGGAATTTTCGGGATTGGTGAACATGGGTGTATACAATCAAAGGTGGTAGAGGACATGTATGTTGAGAGCACTTGGGGCAAATGGGTCATTCATGTGGATGTTGGGATGGTTGCTGAGGTCCTAAAGAATGATCAAAACGATTTGGAGGATGAAGAGTGAAAGTATGTCATAGATTTGGTGGCATTTTAGAAGTATTGAAAATAGTAGCAACTACCATGCAGGAAGAGTGGTGACCAGCCATCTAAGGAGCCTGAAGAGACATATTGGAGGAACATTGATTGAGCTATGTCTCTTGTAAATTGGGGGCTGCCCTCAAGGCAGAGCAGATCAAGAGCGACACAGTTGACTTTGAGAAGAGATTCAGTGAATTCCTTGTAGAAGAACTCATTGTTCAGCTACAGTCAAAGTCTTGTTTCCTATTTTAGCTCTTAGGGCATAGTATGAAATTTGGCTATGGGTTATCTTTGCCATCCTTCTCCATTCTTATCTACACTTTGAAAATTTGGTGTTACAATTTTCAATAGTGTATGCTATCTTACATTTCCATTATTTGCCTTTTTCCACTGTATGTTTTTTTCCTAACATTTTAGCTTATTCATTTTGTTTTCTTCAGGAGTTTACAAATATCCTTTCACTAACAACCTGGAGCTTTCATATATAAAGCTTCACTTACTTCTTGTTGCCCAATAATCAATAATAATGTTAATAAAGCTAGATCTTGCCACTGTCCTTGGAACGTAACTGAATACCCCTAAACCAAAAGTAATGTTTCCTTACTATTCTCTCCTCTAATTCATGTCCTCTATAAATTTCTGCATTCATATTTAATTTTTTAAAATTTAAGTAAGCATATGTGCTCCAGCGCGTGAAGTTTAACGTCCAAATAAAGAACACTTCCTGCGTTCGTTCTAGCTCCAGTTTTGTAGTTTTATCAAAAAGCCATTAAATTTGTTTACATAATTTGTGCTTTATAAAGCCCTGGGATTTAGCTGATCAAACTCTATTATCCTCTATAATGGTAAAAGCTGTTCATGTCTTTTTAATCTAATATTTATAGAGAGCTTGTTACTCAAGTTCCTAAGTACTTGCCACTCAGTAATATTTTTATTATTATTATGCCTCCCACAAGTTTCAGTGGTGCAGTGTGGGCGGGGGGGGGGGGGGGGCGGAAATGAGTCACCAGGATGGTACTTGGGCTGTAGCAGAAAGCACTGTAAACCTATCTACCACCCAAGTGCTTCCTTCCCTATAATGTTCATTTTCTTAGCAACTTTGCAGTAACAGCTTCATTATCTCATAGTTCCTGTGGATCAGGAGCCTGGCACAAGCAAGCTGTGTTGCTGCTCACATTTGACCAGGACTGTACAATTAGGAATTTAATTGGTTTCCTATATGGATCCCAAAGGGGAATTAGAAAAACAAAGCCATAATGTTGACAATGTGTCAAGGGCACACACAAAATGAAGGACTGGTCTACTTGGGGGAGACCTTTCCTTTCTCTGAGTTGAAGCATTCACCCAGTAACTGGATTTCATCTTTATCCATTTCTCCTTTATGGACCATCACTGCAGGGTAACCTATGCTCCAGACAAGGTCGGAACAGCAAGGAGGAGAATACAACATTCTGCAGCTAGAATATTTGTCTTCCAGCTATCCACGAGAGTCAGGAGCTTTGGTGCATCCAAGCACCCTTGAAGAATCTTGCCTATGGACCCTCCTCCAGAATTCACCTGGTTAGGTCATGCCTACCCAGATAATCACCCATTTGATTAACTCAAAATTGACTGATGACAGACCTTGTTTACATCTGACGCCTCTCTTCACCTTTGACATAAATAGTAGCTTCATCCATGAGTGACTCTCCTCCTTATGCAAGGCCCTACCCCCATTTGCGGGTCCCGCCCATATTCAGTAAGCGGGACTCATCTACCTGGTGGCAGAAATCTCAAAGGCCTCCTGAGAATTCTGCCTATCACACCTGCCTGTGTTCCTCTGTATTAAACTCATAATTCCAGCAGTCTTCACTCTTAGGTGTCAGGAACATGTCATGGTTAGTATGTAAAATATCAAGCTTGACTATGAGTCATACAGTTTTAACTTATTATGATAAAATAAATTTTGATAATAAAGATAAGCAAAATAAACATTGTTTACCAGCTAGAAATGAGAATTCCTGACATGTTAAGAAATGTGAGCTAAAGATTTTTTTTTTTTTAAATTTTGAACTAAGAACTAAGTATATTATTGAAGGCAAACTAATTGCCAGGCATATCACACAGACTGACTTATCCGATAACTCACAACAACCCCCTAAGGTAGGTAATGTGACTATTATTCCCATTATTTGGATAATTAGAGTAAAGCTCAGAGAAATTAAGTTCCAGGTCACACATAGAGTAAGCTGTGGGGCTTGACTTCTCAGCCAGGCCTGTGTAATTCAGAGCCTGTGGGTGTGTGTGTCTGCAAGCTCACATATATGTGAATGGCCAACATTCTTTAGTTGAGATTCTGTAGTATGATTTTTACATCATTTCTGAAATAAGCATTTCTTATTTTCATCTTCTCATTATCATCAAAACTTCCCTACGTGGCTCTAACTCATTATCTGTGGTTTGAACAGTATTTTTGCTATAAACTATTTACTTTTTAATTGTCCAACTAATGCCTTGGGGCTTTTAATCAGAAAACACATTTCAAATGAAGTGGGTATATAAACCATTAGGTAATTGTTATTAGTTTTAATTCATAATTCAATTAGAAGTATTTTCTCTAGTGCAATTTTCTGAGTTCTTTATAAAATAACTAGTATATTTCCTATGTACCTGGATTCATCATGCCTTAAGGTATGAACCCAACTTTTAGAATAATTTAAATCCATCCCTGACACCTAGTTAATTTTTCAATGTAAAGTGCTAAACACAATCTAACAAAATCTGGTTTGAGAACTTAATAGGATGGAATGGAATTGTGTTGGGTATCTTCTATGATGTGTAATGTGGCGATAGTGCCTTATTCTTCCCCCTTTTTAAGGAAACCAACTAGAAATGAGGACACAGAGCTCCCTCCTTCTGTATCAGAGATTGTTCACATACAATGGGGCCCCACTGAGCTTCTGACCCCCCCACCATTCCTGTGAGTCATGAGCTGTTTCTCTGATGTGTGTGGCCTGAAGTCCGACCTTCCCAACACTGGTTTCTTGCATTTCATTCCCTCCACCCATTTCTATTCTTTCTCATCAAAGGCATTACTCTGCCTTTTCTGTCTCCTAACCCACTTTACCTCCTCTATAGTTAACCTGAGCATAGGTTCTCTCTCTCTGTGTCTTCCTCCAGCCACATCCTCTCCTCTTTGTCGCCCTCTCCAGCGCTGTCTTTGTTATAAACCTTTGTAATCACTCAGCAACTCCTGCTCCACGCGCTCAGCTATTTCAGTTCCTCACAATCAGTATAAATCTTTGAATTCAATTCTGTTCATACAGCTTCAATTGAAAATCTAGGAACCAACTCACTGATCAAACACGGGCCGTAAAGGGCTCTTTTCCGGGACTGATTACCCACTCACTGAAGACTGTCTTTTGGATTCACACTTCCTCTGTAGATGGCTCCTACCTGCCAGGCTCCCCTTGAAGTCGCTTCTTCATTGTGTGTCAGTCATAGCGATAGGTTAATACTACAAAAGTTCTCAAATGCTTTTCAAACTTGAAATGAAGGAAAGGAGAGGGAAATTATAGGAGGCCAGGTGAAGCCCATACCCCAGGCCAGGAAGGGGTGCAGGACACCATGTAAAATCAAGGTGGCTTTCCTTCCATTGCAGCTAACCCAGAGTCACTTCTGGAGACTCCAGATGCCATGTGCCCACCTTCAGATATTTTCATTCAACCTGCCAAGACATAATTTAATACATTGCCTTTTGGGGTGCAATTTCTCTGTTGGAAACCTGAGAATGGCTTCCCATTATATATGACTGGAGACTGTTGTTCAGTTTCCTCTGATGTGTGGAATCTGAAACTCTTCCAGTCCACACTAATCAACTGTTTCAGACAGGATGAAGTAAGGGGAAATAAAAAAAAAAACTTGGGAAATCCAATTAAGATAGTTCATTACTTTGTGATCAAAAACAAAAGCCACAGGGATGACCCCATTCATTTTCACCTGCAGTGCCTCTCTTCTGACTAGACTTAAAGGCCACAGTGTTGTGTTTCTGTCTGGAGGTGTTTTAGTTTTGGGGTAGCCTTTCATTCCTTCTTAATACATCAGTTTCTGTCATAGAATCTCCCTGAAGATTTTATGGAGAGAATCATATGGTGGCTATTTTCTCTTCTTTATCTTGTATCTTTGTCTAATGACCACAACCAAAAAAAGTTAAATAATGAATTGCACTCTTACTGTATGTCACCTACTCTAGCAAATACTTGAAGTCATATTTCCTGGAACTGGCATAAACTAGAAACCTTAAAGCTCATTATATAAATAATTGTTGCATAAGAGTAAATGACTCATTGATAAATGTCTTTGGAAAAGAATATCCCTTTGGATGAAGTTGTCAAAAAAAAAAAAAAAACCTTATTGCATTTATATACAGATGACTTCACTCTTCACATAATCATTAATTGCACATCCTAGTTTTACTCACATTTTTGAACAAACACAATTTTGCATTGAAAGGTGAGACTAAGTAAGAATTCACTGTATCTTTCTTGTCATCTGTAACATTATTACTTGCTTTTTGCCTCTCTGGGCCTCTCTTTTATTCTATCTTCCCTGGATCTGTAGTTATCTTCTCTGACTCTAAGCTCATGTGGTGTTAACTCTAGGTTTGGGGATTAAGACTGATTGTTTTGCAGGGGATGGGATAGCAGCAATTGAACTCAGGGGCACTCGACCACTGAGCCACATCCCTAGCCCTATTTTGTATTTATTCAGAGACAGGATCTCACTGAGTTGCTTGTCACCTCTCCATGGCTGAGGCTGGCTTTGAACTCATGATCCTCCTGCCTCAACCTCTAGAGCTGCTGGGATTATAGGCATGCATTTCCACGCCCTGCCTGAGATTGATATTGACAGGTGAAATGCATCCCCTGGCTGCTGGGTGTGGTTGGTCAATGCTCCATCACCACAAGCTGAGCCCAGCATAGAGTCTGATATGTTCTGTTCTCAGGTTTTAGAAGACTGTGAAGCAGTAGTGGGCCATTTGGCTAATGGGTCACTTGCTCCAACCTGAACTGTTTGCTCCCTGTGTCTGGGACAGGCCACCATCATGGGGTTTCCCTTATATGTCCGTGGTGACTCACCTGAGCACTTCCTACCACCCTATGTTGGAACACATGCTCCCTACCCCCATGCCTTCCTCATGGGGATCTGACTCCCTGTTGGGCATGGACATCCTCTGGCATCCAATGTGTCGATTTCCCTCCATTTGCTGGGTGCTTACTTTCACACAGGTGATTCAGGTCTGTACATTTCTTTTTATTTATTCGTGATTTTTTCTCTTATGATTTCTAGGTTCTCTCTTTCTGAAACAACTTTCTATTGTGCAGAGAGCTACTTTTTATTTTCCTTTTTAATAGCATGCTACTGTTGCTTTAGGCATACAAATTGTTTCTTATATCCTTAGGACAGAGCATCTTTTCTTCTTTCTCCTTTAGTTTCTTTATTCTGTTCATTTTCTCTTTTCTGATCTTCACAGCTTTCATAGGATTACTGGTTGTTATTAGCTATATGTTTATTATTAAGCATGGAGGGTTTGTTGACTTCCCTCTAGGTTGGAGTGAATGTATATTCCGGTGTGTCCAACAGTCTCTTTTTACTCCAATTGCTCTGATATAATAATTAAAAGCTCTCCATCTTATTATCAGCCCTGTGTCTGAGTAATAAATGATTTAATAACATTCCTGCAGACAGAACTGCGTGGTAGAGATTTTAGACTCTTTCTCACCTGGAGATTCCTGATCTTTTTTGCCAACAATCTTGGAACCATTTGAACAAAGAGGTCTGGGATTGTGAGCTTTGGGCCTTTGGTGTAAGCATGGACAATCCCCATTTTCTGTATGGTTTGCATGTCCCTTACTCTGCCTTGGAGCTTTAGAGAATAAACCTCCACTCACCCTCCAAAGTGAGAGAGGCAGCACCCCTTAGCCACAGGTCCAGGGAGGTGGGGTCTCCAGGTGAACTCTCTGTCAAACATCCATAACCCAGTTTTTACTTAATTCATTCTTCAAAGTTTTCAGGATTCGTTGGGGGTAAGTGGGAATCTCATCTTTTGGGTTTTCAGGTTATGATTCAGTATCCTTAGATCTACTAAGTCACTTAGCATGTATCCATTTGCTCTCTGTCCTTCAAGATTGTATTTCTACAGCTGATTCCTATTTTCCTAATCCTTGAGGGAAATGGGGTATAGATGTCAATATAGATATAGATACATACATGTTTACAGGAGTGTGTATGTGTATGTGTACATGTGTTAAATATCCACATATACTCTAGTTTTAGTGGGCTTTTTAGAAGAGATAATAGTCTGATGCTATTGTTTTCCTCACTATCCTAACACCAAAACCCCTTATCTACTTTTAATTCTGTAATTCAATATCATAGAACCAATAACCTTTTATAACATGTTACTTTAAAATTCACTAAACTCTCTAAATTTTACAACTAGTTAACAAGTTTCCTTTTGGCTAGAGAATGTCACAATTCCTAAAGGATTTGCTATTGGCTCTCTATAAGAGGGGTTATGATCGCTGTTTTAATCTTTAGTGTTTGCGCAGTGGGCTCAGAAGTTGTCTGTGCACCTTATTCTATAAGCTAGCAAAAGTTCAACCCTCTGTCTTTTTGGTGCTCCACCTGTTCCTTGTGTGGCTGCTTCTTTTACCGCAAATATGAAACAATGCTAAAAATAGCATCATTATGAAAAGATAAAGCTAATGTTTCTTTCATCCTTTCTGTGCCCATGGATGGGCAGGCCCCTTGCTTGCTGAGAATCTTCTTAGGTGCTCTGAGTGTGTCCTCACGCCTTCTGTCTGCATGGTAAATTTTTGTTGTTATCAGTGGTTACAATCTTATTTGATTATTTTTGGTTGATTCTGGAAAGTAAAAGGAGACAATAGCTTACGTTCTTGAAAGAAGAGATTATAAATAAGCTGGATTTGCAGGAGATTTGTTGTTAAAAAAAGAAAAGGAAAAGGAAAAAAACCTGTATTTTCTTTCTCCTATTTCAATCCTTGGGCAGAAACAATATGAAACATTTAGAGGAACCATCAGGTCCCACTGAGCATCTGACTCCCCTCTTCAGATGTCATTGGAAGGGATATTCAGTGCTGGTTCAATTTGCCTTCAGCTCTGCAATCCTGGCCTTATTCACACTGATTTCTCTCCCTTTAATTATGGAGTAAATAAAGGAAAGTAGACAACAGTGTTCAAAAACAGCTCAACATGCTAAGACTTTCTCCTCCAGTATTCCTGTATCAATAAACAGCAAGTTCATTGAAAATATTCCTAGTGATGATATTCTTCTTTAAAAAGGATATTAATTTTCTGTGTCATAATGGGAAATATTTAATGCGTAAATTATTCCTGAACTATAAAAATTATGACAGTTTATTATAGACTTACCAAATTCAACTTTCCCTCAACAAAGTGATAAAAGAACATATTCTTTTAGACACTTTAAAATAGTATATTGTTAGAGTCTGTAAACAAGTCAGGATGGCACCTGGCATTTTGCCAGAGAAATGTTAGGGTCTGTAAACAAGTCTGGATGGTGCCTGGCATTTTGCCAGAGGGAGTGGTTTGTGAAGTAACGCCAGCGAGCCATTAAGTGTGGAGATTCCTTATTGGTTGACTGCTGTATCGAGTTCATGTTAATTAGATAAGCTGTGTGTAATGTATATATACCCCTCCTGTCCTACAATAAACGGCTCCCACTCCTGCTGTATCAATGTTCACAAGTTGCTCGTCACCCCCCAGTTATTTTGCTGCAGCCAGACTGCGGCAGTATATATCACAAAACTAAAAGATTGTTTTCAAAACAAATGTAACTCTTGAAGCCATTTACATTTCTCATCTTAGAAAACTCATGAAATTTGGACCTTTGAATCAAAATCAACCATCGTTTCTCAGAATATCAATGACATCATTTAGTAACATTGAACAAATTTAATAAATATGCAGGTTAAAAGTAATTCTGAAATATTCTTGCCAGTCAGTTTCTTTTAACATAATCTAAGTTGCCGCTTGGATTTCCCAGTCACTTTATTTTTATTTATTTATTTATTTATTTATTTATTTATTTGGGGGATACCAGGGATTGAACTCAGGGGAACTCAACCACTGAGCCACATTCCATCTCCATTTCACATTTTATTTAGAAATAGTGTCTCACTGAGTTGCTTAGTGCCTTGACATTGCCAAGGCTGGCTTTGAACTTATGATCCTCCTGCCTCAGCCTCCCAAGCTGCTGGGAGTACAGGCATGTGCCACCACACCCAGCCTAGTCACTATAAATCCTTGATGAACATAACTCTCCATTACTTCCTAATTCTTTTATTCATCGTATTTCTTAATATTTTTAGTTCCATGAACTGTATGGTTTGATTAATAATAAATTTGATGGCAGGTACTAAATGGGCTTCTATTAGATATCAGAGGGTGAATCATTTCCTACATTTACAAAATGCCTATGTCTATCATTCTATGTTCTATCTTGGGTACAATTTTTAGAATTTTAATGTTTGCTTAAGTTTATATTGTTTATTCACTTATCCAATATTTTGAGTGCATATGATTGATGTACAGGAATACAGTGACAAAGATATTACATGTAGCATCTTATTATGTGGAGCTTATACTGTTATGTGTAAAATTGTTTCAAATAATTTAGCATAGTGTAATAACAGTGGAAAAGGCATTACTGTCAAACATTGAAATATTGAAAGCAGGAAAGCTATAGTTGCTAATGTGCTATTATAACCAATTGCTCATAGACAATTCATTCTTTCAAGTCAGCAATTCCCAAACTTTAGTGATTTGTACACCATCTTCCCAATTTAGACATTCAAGCCTCCTATTTAATAATTTAATAATTAGTTTCCTTAAATTAATTTAGTTTAAGAAACCTATTCTTATGTTGTCCTAAGAAAAATATTCATAAAATCTTGCGTTTAATACACTGGATGTTCTTTCCTTTTGTAATGTTAAAACATCATACCAGGGCTGGGGTTGTTACTTGGTGGTAGAGCACTTCCTAGCACGTGTGAGTTACTGGCTTCGATTCTCAGCACCAAGTAAAAATAAATAAAGATATTGTGTTCATCTAAAATATTATTTTAAAAAATCATACAATGTAGCATAGTCCTGTATGATATGGAATGATGTTTCTCAAAGCATGTTACTCAGTGGTATACACACTTTCACAAATTCATGCTTAACCAAGCCCTCTTTCCCAATTTAATTTTTTTTATACTCAACTTATATGAACTTAGACCAAGAATTGTCACTAGTACAATTCACACATTTTCAAAATCAAGTACCTTATCTAAATTCAAGGAAGGCTCCGGCAGGAGAACTTCATTTTAAAGGACAAATGCAGTTTGATAGTAAATTATTAAACTGGATTCTAATCAGTTCTTTGCTAAGTTTATTCATATTGACCCAAGTGTCCTTCATTCCACACATCTGTCCTTCAGGTATCTTCTTTTCTATCCTTCCAGCTATAACTCTGACTTAATATTTAATGAGCAATTACTATGTCTTGTATATTTTCTCTAGAGAACATAAGTTGTCCCAAGACAATCTACAATGACCCCTAATCAACCCTACAAGTTCTCGACACAGCCCTTCCTTCTGCCTTACCACTTTCTAAACCTACAGTCTTACATACCAGGTAATGGTTACTAACAGAGTTTTGAGATAAAGAGAATATTAATTACTTAGCCATACTCCATTTTACAGATGAAAAAAATCATGTTTTGACAGTCCCAACTAAATGCTGAATTATATTTAAGTTGCATGGGTCATAGCCATAGAATTAACCCCCATAAGAATAGTTCAAACATCTCCTAAAATCATGTTGCTATCTCTATTTCAATCAGACTACAAAATGATTTTGATTATGTTATTGTTTACTTATTTGTCTAATATCTTTTTCATGACCTACATGTTTAGCAGATAAGCAACAATAGCCATGACTAAGTGCTACTGTTGGTTTAGCCAACACTGTGTGCTGGACATTGAGAAAATCTTCTCATGAAGGCAGTGCCTACTCCCCTTTATGAGTAAGGCAATCAAGTCATAGTCAATAACTAGACTAAACTAAAAAATTAAGTGGGAGAGGGGAGACCAAGTTGGTGTCAAGCTGGAGGCCACTGTTCATGGCTTCATCAGATTGCCATGTCATTCCCTAGACTATGCTGGAGGGGGAGTGGCTGTAGAAGTGTATAAGACGTAGGCCATATCTTCAACTGACCTTCAGACTCGTTCAAAAAATCAGAGTGCACTGGCCACAGTGCTGCACACCTGGAATCCCAGCAGTTCAGGAGACTGAGGCAAGAGGATGGCAAGTTCCAGCCATCTTGGCAACTTAGCAAGAATCTGTCTCAAAAGGACCAGAGGTATAGCTCCTTGGTAGAGCACCCCTGGGTTCAATCCCTAATACCACAAAAATAAACAATTAAGAAATCAAAAGACAAGTAAAAGTTTTTATTCACCAGGTTTATATCTCAATTTACTGATTTAGATATTGAAATTGAGCTGCTTTCTTAAGAGAAAGATTCCTGATCATTAGTAGACATGGGAGCTATGCCATAGGCAGTTGCCGTCAAGACATTCCTCCGTGCTTCTGCTACAGTGGAGATGCTGGAACAAGTATACAGCAGAACATAGGAGCCTGAGGTTGCATTCCCTTTAGGAAATAGGTCCCCACACCTGTCAATCAAGAGAAAAGCCCATAATAGTAGCTTCCAGTGATTCCCCTGACACAAGCGTCATGATGCGTCATCGAGTGAACTTCTTGCAAGAATCTGATGAGCAGTCATGAGTTCCACCTTGGCAGCAATCCCTCAGTAACAACACCTGCTCTGCCCAGGCATCAGAATAAACAAACCAAATCATTTCTCCTATTGTGAATGTAACAAAACCATGCACTAGAAGAAGCAGAGAGCTTACACATGGGAAGAACTCATTAAGTAAGTGTTGCTGATGGATTACAGGAAACATAAAGTGAAACATTGTTTAGATATATAAATAGTATGAATTATGGAAGTTGACTATGTAATTTTTTCTCCTTGTGATATAAGAATGAGCAAAGACATATTAGAAGAAAAAGGAGGATACAAAGAAGTTTTAGTTTATTAAAAACTTAGAAGTTTATTGAAATTCTTTGCCTAGACTTGGTATATTTCCAGAATTTTTGTAATAGCTTCAAGTCCCAAACAAGTGATGTCTATAATTGACAGCCAGCTCTAATAATGAGACTTGCGGGACTGTAAATTAGCTTTGTAGCCTCAATTCTTCATCCTGAGCAGGTTTACACTGGCACTTGTAGATTGCATGTTCTCATTGCAGGTGACATTGAGAGATTGCATTAAGTCGCTTATCGATCATACTGTACGGGTTCACTTTACTAAAATGTAATCTCTGTTTCAACAAGTCTAAATCTGACAAAGTATGCCATTTCCATACCGGATATCCTCAGCAAAATGTTATAAGCCCTAAACTCTGGCCTTTCCAATCGAATCCATAAGGATTAAATCCAATGATAACATATGAAAACATTTTCTATATGTTTGTATGTAAATATGAAGCTACAGTACTTTGTAAAACAAAAAGCAAGTGTTGTTGAGCACCTGCTATCTACAAAACATTCTGGGGAGTATTTCATTGAAGGAAACAATTTCCTCCAAGATTTAGCAGGAAAGGAATTCTCTTTGGCAATAATGCTTTATGTGTGCTAATCATCCATTAGAAGAAGGAACACAGTAGTGCATGATGTCTGATTTCTAGCCACCCTACTCTAGTATGTCAGCTTCTGTTCATGTGTCCTTACAGCATATGAATCAACCCAGTCCCATTATTTCTAAAATGATCCTTTCATACCCTGTCTTTCCCACATCTACTAAAACTACTATAGCCAGAACTACTAAGATTAACTAGAACTCTCCATTCAAGGTGATTTGGGCACCAAAATTATGGTTTCTAATTCTCTCAGCATACATTAATCATTATGGGGATATCTTGGGTTTTTAATTTTTCATTGGGGGATACCATGGATTGAACTCAGGGACACTTGACCCCTGAGCCACTCCCCAGCCCTATTTTGTATTGTTTATTTAGAGACAGGGTCTGAGTTGCTTAGTACCTCAGTTTTGCTGAGGCTGGTTTTGAACTCCCAATCCTCCTGCCTCAGGCTTCGGAGCAGCTGGGATTACAGGCATATGCCACTGTACCTGGCTAAATTTGTTTTTCCTCTTTCAAAAATTTGGCATGTAAGCAGAAAAAATGTATTTGTGTTTTTCTAGGGAATCTAGCAAACAAATCTCCAGGAAGTCTTATAGTGTGGTATTCATTACACTGGTATTATTATGATTGTCTAGAGACCTTGTTGAACAATAAAAGGTGATAAACCCTAAGAGAATGATCCACTGAACAAAAACTCAGTAGTTTGATGTATAAAATTTAAAAAGCCAATTTATGAGAAGTAATCATTCAGGAACTTTGATATTTAAAATTAATTTACTACAGTGACCTCTACCTATTGTTGTCCAACTTAAGCAGATCAACTTAGATTCAGTACTAATGAAATTAGACAAATCATGGGAATGGATGGTATCAGACTAAGCATTATTTTACTACCTGGGTCTACTGAGTGGTACTTGTCTATTGGGTCTCTCTGCATTGGAGAGTTTTTGACAATCACCAATAACTTATGCTTCGACAAGTTCCCCTTTTTTCTAAGCTTCCAAAGTTGAACAAATTACCATTCTGATCAGTAGGAACTTTATATATAAGCGATGTCAAACAGATTAAGGTTATTTCTTACAGACCTGCAAGCCAATCCATCTCTTAAAGTTTGTGTACATCCTTTTGCTGTGATATCCTTATGTACTCACATTTTGGGGGGACATTTCCTCAAATGAAGCCCCAAAGTACCCTAAGGGGAGACTACGTACAGGTCAACATTATGATATACACACAGTTATGTTTGTTTCATCGTCTCTGAGAAAGCAATAGTTCATTGACTCTCAGATGCACATCGTTTCCATTGCACTAAGGTTTTTGAAATCAGGATATTTCTTACTATTAGTAGCATTTTACAATCTGTTGGCCGACCAGCCACTGTGACAGAGCTGTCTTCTCAAGCATGTGGTTCCTATCATCAGATTAGGTCTCAGTGTCTTCCAGAAAGTTCTGGAGATGGTAGAAAAGCCCTCTTTTTGAGAACTTCTCACTCACCAATGGTCTTTTAGACACAGAAACCCGTTCTGGGCTGGATGCCAGTGATTTCAGTAGCAACATGTTTTAGGAGAGCTAGACTATGAAGGGGAAGAAATTTGGGGGTAACCTGACCAATGCATTTCACTTGTGTTTTCCTTTTCAAGTATGTATAAAATGACGCAATTAAGTAAGATTTAAAGAGCTCTTTTGAGAGGTTTTATTTTTTGTATTTCCTAGGGTATAAAAAATAATGGTATAGCTTACAATCCATGACCTCCTAAGTTATGGAATATAATGCGTATTTTAAATAAAATTCCATCTATATGCATATGTTCGGCATTTTACAAATGTCTCTGGGTGAGAGTCAATGTCTTTTTTGTCTGTTTTGTTTGTTTGTCTGTTTGAGGTGGACAAATTGTTACTGGCTCCCCTGGGAAGAAGATTTGTAAGAGGTCATCCCCTTATTCTAAAAGATGCAGTGTGTACATTTATGGGATATTTTCAAATTTTGTCTCCATAGCAAATGGAAAAAATTAAAGTCCGTTATTCATGAGGTGTGATAAAGAACTCTGTCGTTACCATACCGTCAGACCCATTACATGGTTTGCATGTGAAGAGGAGTGGAGAAATACACATTTGTGTAGATGAGAAAGGAAAATAAAATATCATGCTTAAATCCGAGAATGGAATTTCCTAGAAGAGTAGTTGGCAGCACCACTTCTATTTACATGAAAAATGCCAGGCTTCTTGCCTCCTCCTGTCTGCTCCAGCAGATACTTCTGGGGGCGGGGGAATGACTCAGCTTTGAAATGGCTGCAGCATCTTCAGGCTCCCACAGGCCGCTCTGCTGGGGTGGCCCCCTTGGGGAAGCCCACAGGACTTCCCAGGAGAGGCACAGGGAAGAGGGCTGCCCTGAAGGCTTAGGGAGTCCTTGAAGCTGCAGCCAGGAGAAGTGTCGATTGATGTGACCTCAGGGAGAATCTCAGTAGCCCTTGCAGAGGCTCCTGAGGCTGCTGGGGCATATCAGCCCCTTTAAGTCTCTGCACTGCCCCCAGCTTCTCCCTGCATTTTGTGTTTGATGAAAACTACTTCACAAAGTCAAAGCAGTTCCCATGAACTGCATTTCCGTGGTTCCATTTAATGGCATATGTCTGTGTATCAGTCCAAATCAGAAACAGATATATTTAGTCCTGAGTTTATCGGCTTACTCAATGAATGATGCTAAGTGATTAAATCATCTTATTTAAAAAGTATATCTTTATATACTGAAGAATTTTAAGTGCTGCTCTGTTTAAAGCAACAGAGAAAATAAATATTACTATGAGTCAGGAATAGTTGTATATATACATGAAATTGTATATCTAGTATAATATATATAAATGAAATACAAATATCTGAAATCTTCAAATAAAATATAAATATCTGAAATCAACACAAGGTAATGAACAGAGACAATTCAGAGGCCAAAATGTAACTTATTATCTTCTCCCCTTAATTCAGTTTTGAATAATTCACCAACTTAATTATTTGATATGAAATTTCTCTCGTGTTTTACCCTGAAGGACAGAGAGAGAAAAGAAGGGAGGGAGATAGGGGGAAGGTCTAGTATGCAGTAGACACAGAACCTCGCGAGGGTCCAGCACAGCACGGCTGTCCACATTGGGAGGGGACAGTGGGCACACTGTGTAGTTATGTGAATGGTTCAGTGCCCCCAGGGCAGCAGACTAGTGAATCAGGGCTGAAGTTAGTTCCTGCTCCACCCAAGTCACATGTCCTGGCACATGTCTGCATTCTTGGAGAAAAGGGCACCATATGGGCTGCCTGTGACCTGAGTGGTAGGCATACCCTGTTCCCATTAGAGCAACAGAATCTAAAACTACTCCTATGGAAAGCATTACCCTCTCCCAGTGCTTCTGTTGAGAATCCAGTGACCCTCCAGTGTGAAGTGGTCAGTTGCTACATTCTTGGGTGATTGGCGTAGACAGTGATGACATAGGAAGCCAAGGACAGCAGTGCAGATAGTCACAAGACTGAATTCAGCTCCTTCTTTGGGACCACCTGAGAACCGGGCCGCCTGGAATACAAATGTCTCTTCTCTCAACATCACTTTGTATCAAATTTACAGCACGTGGGGCCAACACTTGTGAATAAGCACTGTGCCTAAAACATGCATAGACTTTTTCTAATTCAGAAGAGATTTGGGTTAGGAAAGATGGAAGAATGAGATGGACATCATTACCCTAGGTACATGTATGATTGCAGGAATGGTGTGACCCAATTTTGTGTACAACCAGAGAAGTGAAAAATTGTGTTCCATTTGTGTACAACGAATTGAAGAGCATTCTGCTGTCATGTATAACTAATTAGAACAAATAAATAAATGGGGGAAAAAAGTGATTTGGGGACAAGACTCAGGACTAGAGCTCACAGGACCAGTGATCATTAGTGTATGTCTGAAAAACGATGTGTCCCTATTTTCATAGCCTAATGAGCTTCCTCTCACAGCCTTGTTGGCCAGACATCATAGGCAGTTGAGTAATGGAGATGAGAGCATCTTCAGTCCCAGCCTCCATGTGGCCACTTAAGCCTATATCACAAGATTCTCTTATTCTCAGCATCATTTTTTTTTTTTTAGTTGATGTCATTTGGACTTTGTTTAACCCTAAAAATCACCTGAACTAGTTTGCAGCTATAACTCTAGACTGCTACTGAAAGCTACACTTACAGAGTTGAATGGGCTCTGTTGGAAAATCATTTATTTAAAAGTAGCAGCAAAGATTTATCAATACCCAGCAAAATTCTGCCAGTCCATTCTTCTTTGTCCACCTCTCTCCTGAAGATAGGAGGTACTTTGAAAGACAAGTAGTATTCATAGTGGTATTTCTCTTGGAACCTCGCAATGGAGAACTCAATATAGTTGGTCAGCTTAGCATTTGCTTTTATTTATCTATCTATCTATTTATTTATTTATTTTAGTTTCTTTCCTGCCATGGCATACTTAGAGGAGAAAATGGAATTATTTGAAAGTACACTGTATCAGGAGTTAGAAGTCCTATTCTATATTTCTCTGTTTCTAAACAACTGTGAGTCTATGAACAAATGAATTTGCTTCCTTGAGACTTTGCTTTTATGTTTCTAAAATGAGACAATTGAAGTAGATGAAATTTAAGCTCACATCCAACCGTAAATACTCCATAACATTGATGAAGAAAATAAAAAGTGATACAGAGATATTTCTGAATTGGAAAGAAGAGACTATAAATTGTAGGATTGTTTTGTAGAATCTCAGTCTTTATCTAAAACAGAGACCGAGAGAAGCAGTGGATAAATTTAGAACCTCCTTTTAAAAGCAATAAGACTATCTAAAGGAATATTTTACATGGACGCCAGGGTATTTATGAAGTAGCAAAACTATTGTCAGACCCATGTTTTGCAGTTAGATTTCTAACTGAAATCTAAGTACTCAGCAGAGACTTGATGTTGTTTCTGAACCCATTTCAAAATTTCCAGGAGAGAGAATCAATTTGACATCATTTGAACCAGGGTTCTCATGCCAGGATGAGGCAGTCAGCTAGCTATACCAGATCACTGATCCTGGATCACTGGGGTGATCCTTCTCAGGGTCTGCTACTGCATGAGGAGATGGTTCTCCACCCAGAGGCTGCCATATGGTCAGGGGTACCTGAAACTCAAGGAAGGTGCCATTGCTCACACCTTCTAGCCATGGAACCTCAGGCATTTGAATGTTTTAATGCAAAAGAAGAAATATTACCCTAGGTTCTTGACCACCCAGGAAAATCAACCTGTAAACAGGACTTTCTTCTCTGTTTGATACAATTATTAATGTCAAGCTAATTGGATAAACCAGTTTGGTTCTTTGCTTCAGGTCATAGTGGAAGGACAGCTGAGCCATCCTGGTACTAGAAGGAAGCATTCTTCTGAGCCTCTTTGGGCAATTGACATTTACCAGAGCTGTGGTGTGGCATCAATAATTCACACAGCCTCACAGCAAGCACTGACATGCAGCTGGTGTATGGGCAGGGGCCCCACCACTTATTCACATTTGAGACATTTGTACTGGTTCATGGCCTTATTTCAAAGCTTCTTTAATTGCAGGGATAACAAAAGGGACAGAGTGACTAGCCATTAAATCAAAAGAAAGAGTACCATTCTGCATTATAAGGGAGTGAATTGATTACTTCATGGAGAGAGTAATTGTCTTTTGAAGCCCTAAGAGAATGTTTGGCCACCAAAATATAATACTGTATTTTAAATGGTCCATTTATTTCTGCCAAGCATTTACCTGAATTGTGAATTGAAAAAGCTCATACTACTACTTTTTAGAACCATCGACATTTGAATGTTTTGTTAGAAATAGCAAATGTTTACCCTTTATTTTGTTTAAGAAACAAAGGTCCATAGAACTAAAGCATATTTCTCAAAATCAAACATCTGGTTAGTAATAAAGTGCTAAAGCTGGAACTCAAGTGCTGTGGATTTTTTCTCCTTAATTGGACTTTGCATGTACAGAAGTAGACTTACCATATTCCTTGGCATGTGTCATACTCATTATTCATCAATAACTAATCAACTTTTATTTGACAACAATGTCATAAGGCTCCAGAAGCCTATCAGCCTCCACAAAAACTAGGAACATGTGCTTCTTCCCAGTCCTTTCCAGATCATCTCCCCGCCCCCAGCATAAATAATCAGTAACCCAAATCCTGCATTTTTTAAATATTCTTTTAATAGTTTTATTGCATGTAAATGTATTCCTTAAAAAGTATATACATTGAGTTTTTTAAGTCTATAAAAATTCATCCATGCTGTGTATACCCTAAGAGTGTATTATTGCTAAGATTCATTTACATTGCTATATATGCTTATACAACAGTGTATTTCCCATTAATAAGTCTTTGGATTATATGTTTTTGAGTTGTTGTTTTTTTTTTCAGTTTGTAACAGTGCTGCTATGAATGATCTTGTGAATGTCTCCTACTCTAAAGGTACAACATTTCTCAGGGGTATTTTCTTAGCAAGAATCGATGTGTTAGGAACTATACAATTATTCCACTTTGGAAAGTAGCGACTATGTCCCAACGTGGTGACACCAGTACACATCCCCAGAAGCAGAGAAGAAGATCCTTCAGATCATGAGTTGGAATATTTAATGAGTAACGTTCATAGGAGGCAGAAAATATGCAAATGAATATGTATAATAGTCAAATGGCGATAGATATCCTCAAGTCTAGTCAGGGAAGCGTTTGGTGGTGCTGAGACATGACCATTGGCATGGAAGGCCTCTGTGATGGAAGGACACTAGACTGAGCCCCGTTTTATACAAGGGATTTGAACTGCCGAGCATTTGGGGGAAACTGCTCCAGGGAGAAAGAGCGGCAAGTCTGTGCTTCACCTTCCTGTGTCTCGAGAACATGCTGACATCTCTCCCAAGTGTTCCACAAGCTCTTCCAACACCCCATTTTCCATCTGAACTTAGGACCTACTATGATCTTAGGTTTCTTAAACTTGGTGAAAACACATCTCTGTGGACCCATCTCCCAAATCAAAGCCTGGCGTTTCTTTCTCTAGTTCCTCACCTTTCTCCCAAACCTCTCTTTAGTTCCTAGGGACTTTGATTTCCATCCTTAGTATCCATATCTGGTTGCCAAGACCGCCATAACCAAAAGACCAAAGACTGAGTGGCTAAACAACAAAACTTTATTTGCCCACCTTCTGGTGTCTGGAAGCCCAGGATCCAGGTGTAAGTGGGTGTGATGACTTCTGATGCCTCTCCCCTCTCCTCTGGGATGACCCCTGCTTGTCCTCACGGGCTGTTCCCTCTGGGCGTGAACATGCTCCTCCTCTTCCTCTGAGGTTCTCTCCCTTTTTCTTGTAGAAACACCTGTCAGATTGGCTTAGGACCCCCAGCCATCTCATTGGGCCTCATCAGTTCTCCAAAGGCTCAATCCCTGTATACAGTCTTATTTGGAGGCTCTGGGGTTTAGGGCTTCAGCATATGAATTTCAAGCACAAACAATTCAATCCACAACTCTCTTAATTTAATGCTTCTTCTCCATTGTTTAATGTTATGTCTCAAGGTTCTTCTTTTGTGTGTGTGTGTTTACTGTTTTCCTAATTTGGGCTTAAATACTTACAACCAATGCTTCCCAAAGCAAACCAAATAATAATGCAAATAGGAAAACTTGCTATGTTTTGGTGGGCTTGAGCCTCCATCAGTTGCTCAGTACTCCCAAGATAGTGCTCACTAGCACGTTGTACCCTCAAAGATCTGCATCTGTCTGTATCCACCCCCAGTCCCCACTCCCACCAAGAAAACCCACCCCTTCTGAGCCGCAGCCAGTCAGCTCCTGGTGGTTCAGGGCCTTTGCAAATTCTTTCTGCTTGCAGTACCACCTCTCCCCTAATCCAGCATTTTGAAGTGACTAATGACTATACTATCCCTAAAGCACAGCTCAGTATTATCTATGGGAAACAGAGGCACCATTGTCACCAATGAGTCAGCTCTTCTTCCTCTGTCCTCTGTCGCCCGCCTCATAATATCTTTTCACACCCGTAACATAATAGAGCGTGTCTGTGGGCTGGGACTGCATTTGGATTTGTTCTTATATTTTCAGCGCCTTCTTCTCTTAGGCACTTAGTAAATATTTGATACATAAGTGAATTAATGAATACATGAATAAATAAAAAAGATTAGCTTGAAGGAACATTTCTGTATATACATTTCTATACTCTAATGCCAATAGTCTAATGATAACCACTTATAATTAAAAAGTAAGCCATTTTATTTTACTAAGTAAAAAGCAATAAAACCATATGCATGGTATAATTATTAGTGTGTGTGTGTGTGCATGTACTCACACACACTAACATATATTTATATATATAAATTAAAAGTATATAGCAACAGAAACTGAAAATTAATAAACCAGTAATTTAAAGTGGTTGACACTTTACAAGTGGTAAGGCTGTATTTAATCTCCTTTGTTCCTACTTCCCTGTATTTTTTAAATACACTGTTTTATGAAATATCCCATGACCACTCATGTTAACAAATTTACCACCTGTCTCCCAACCTTCCTGTTTTCCCCTTTACATTTCATTGTTTGGAAAATAATAATATTATCCACAACAAATTCTGTTGTAACACAAATTCACATTTTCATAGGAACCAGCAAATGCATGCAAGGCTTATAGGATAAATTTCCCTCAAACCCAATGTGAAATTTCCATGAAGCCCTTCGTAACTTCTCCAGGTCATGGCCCTAAGGACAGATGTAGAGTCGAATCTTTGATCAAGGGTTACTTCCAGCTAAAATTATCTCCTGCGTTTGGGAAGTTCTGCCAAGCAGGAACACCTGCTGCTCTGAAGGTGAGCACAGTACCCGCAGCCCACATATTGCAGAGCTGCAGGATACAAGGCATAGACCTACAGGAAAAGATTGTACCTCACTCAAAACATTATTTCCATTAAAATTATATCATGCAGAGCATTATTACCTAAACGTATTTATTTTTCCATAGCTCTAACATAACAAATATTGCCCTTGTGGCAAACTTGCTGAATGACTTTCATTTAAAAGAAATACAGGAAAGAACAGATGCTATCATTTAAGACAAAGAATTAAACATTAACGGTGTGGTTTCTGGGAGCCTTGCCTTCCGTCTGGGTTGTTTTTTTTTGTTTTGTCTTGTTTTCCGTGTGCTGATCATCTCCCTACCTAGAACCTTGTGTGGCAGAGTATCAGATGGGGGAGGAGTCCTATAGATCATCTAGGATAAATAGCCTCGTTTACAGTTGTGGAAACTGGAGCCCAGAGAAGTCAAGGATCTGGGTAAGTGTTCTGATTCTCCTTCCCCTGGAAGATCTTGGAACTGAGCTGTGTGAACAGTGAGATGGTTCTGTCATTCATCTCAGCCATTCTGCGTGCCCTGGGCTCTGCAGCCAGGA
Source organism: Marmota flaviventris (assembly GCF_047511675.1). NCBI lineage: Eukaryota > Metazoa > Chordata > Mammalia > Rodentia > Sciuridae > Marmota > Marmota flaviventris. Next base: position 8,863,628 of record NC_092498.1, on the reverse strand, counting down.
AGCCCTAGGGTACGGGCTCCTTGTGTTGACCTTGGGACAATATGAAGTCTTTTTATATGAAGACCTCCACTTCCTCAATTACAAGACATCAATTTTAAGGGCTCTGTAGTGTCCACTCATTTGTGCTAGGAGTAAATGGGACGCTGGTTGGTGTGATCCTTGGGTCTACAAATCCTACCCGTGTCAGAGATTGCTCTTGTTGGGGAGTCTGAGTGTCACCCCACTCTTGCAGATAAGGCATCCTGGGGGAGCAGGACTTAGGAGGTTTTGTAGAAGGAGACGTTGTCACATATGCTTCGTTCTGCTTGGTGCATGTGGAGCTTTCACGTCCCTTTGTTTCTTAGGAGTTTTAAAGTGTGGAGATTGACGAGGAAAGGCACAGGACACCTGTTGACCCCTGAGTGCCCGTGTGGAGGGGGCTCTGTGAGCTTCAGGAAGCAGCACAGGTATTCCTCAGAACTTCCTGAGCTAGGCCAGGACTGAGGACACAGAGGGCCCTTTGGACTTGGGCAAGTGTATCTTATTAGCACCTCCCATCACTCAGGCAGCTCTGATGGTGGCAGGACGGGGAAGGGCTTGCACCCCTGGTGTCTTGGTTCTGATCTGCTTTGGCTGTGGCTTCAGGAGCTGGCGGTGACGACTGGTGACAGAAGAGGTTCCTACCAGCCTTCTCACTGTCGTTTCATACATCCCAGCATAGACCCCCCGAGCAAGGTTTTATTGGGCATCCAGTAGCCTTTGACGCGGGCCTTGAATACCCGGTTATGGATTAACAGGCGGCAGGCACAAAGACATGTCAGTCACACTGCTGGAGCAAGATAACGCTCTGCAGTGCCTCCTCTCTGCCTCCTTCCGGGCTCCTGCCTTCTGCAGCCCTCCTGCAGCCCTTCCTGGACAGATAAGCCCGGGCTGAGAATGAGGCTTGTCCTCAGGGAAAGGAGGGAAGGTGTTCACTGGGTCTGAGAATTATAACTCAGCTTTGAACTTCAAACAGGCCTTTAGAAACTCTGAGCCTGTTCGCACTTTTCAGGAGACGAAGGATTTTTCTTGAACTCCTAACGTGACATTTTATCAAGAGTCGAAAGCGTAGATTAACTGAAATAAGCAATAGAGTGAGGAGCAGCGTGGCAGAAGGGGAACAAAGTTCTTGTCACATTGTGAAAAGGAAAGCCTTTCTGTTGATGATGGATGGAAAAGAGGAGCGAAGTGGGGAGAGGAGGAAAGAGGGAAAGGAGTGAAAAAGTTTATAAAAGGGAAGTGATTTTGATGTGAAAGAAAATGAAAGCTAAAAGACAGAGAAAGAAGCAAAATGCCCGACTTCCTTCGCTTTGTTTGGATGGTACCAAGGATTGAACTCAGGAACACTCAACTCTGAGCCACATCCCCAGCCCTATTTCTGTATTTTATTTAGACACAGGTGTCATTGAGTTGCTTAGCACCTTGATTTTGCTGAGGCTGGCTTTGAACTTGTGTTCCTCCTGTCTCAGCCCCCAAAGCCCCCAAACTGCTGGGATTACATGCATGTACCACCTGTGCTCGGCTTTTTTTTTTTTTTGTCAAAATTCAGAATATGGATTTTTTTCAGGAGCCTAAGAAGGCATGTAAGGATCCGAAATGTTTGATGTCAGTGTCTTTAATTAGATAATAAATATTCCTAAAAATATTCTCCATTCTTACTGTGTCAGTTACTTTCCTATAACAGCTATAGTCAGTCACCTTTTATGAATTCCTTTCTTAACTTTGTGACTCATGTCTAGATTTAGTAGCCCTAATCGGTATTTACCACCTCTTACCTTAGCATTCAAATGACACCAATTTATGTACGCAATGATATTGTTACACCTTATTTTTGAATCTTCAAAGAAGAGTCCTTTTGGAAATACTATAGCGGTCTGGATATAAATGTTCCTCCATCCAAAATTTAATTCATACTTACGAATTGAAAAGTTTCGGGATTTTTATAGGGACATTTAAAAATGTTCGGTGGCTTGAAATATTCCCTGCTGATGTACATCATTTCATTTGAAATAATATATTCAATGGAAGCAAATGATCTGCTCAGGAGTGTTCTCCATCCCGCTCTCCGTATAACTCACAGCCTCATCTCATTTCTCAAAATGCTTTTCCAATTACAGCTAGCACTTGATCATTTGAGCACCGCGCGTCCCTGAACAACTCCCCTGGGAGATTTCACCTTCCCACCTCACTACTTGTCCCAAGACCCTCGCAGGAGGTATAGTCACTGAGGAAGGAGAGGGTAGGAGGTTGTAGGAAGGACATACCAACCAGGTCCCACTGTGAGCATCTCATGAAGGGTCATTGCCCTGGTCTCCACTGAGCCTTTGGGTGCATCGAAGACACTCTGATCTCTAAAAGCTGGAGCCCAGCCTGGTGCTAGGATTCATTATTCACTTGCTAGTGTTCCTCAGTGACTCATTTTCAGTCCCCTAAGTGCAATCTATACGTTGCCACTTGGACAGCAGCATCTCTTAAACCCAGGACGTTTGTGTCTAATTGTTGACTTGGCATCGCCTTCAGCTGTCTGTGAAGATCTGCAGGCTGACTCCTGAAATATGGAACTTTGGATTCTTCCACCAGCAAAATGTGTTCTTTCATTTACTCGTGTGTTTAAAACAGGAAACTGGCAGTCATGTAATCTCTCTCTCTTTTTCTCTTTCTCTCCTCTCACCACCACCTGCCTTGTCCAGCCCATTCATAATTTGTTTCTTCTTCTATCAAATATAAAATATAACTCTAACTCATCCACCGCACTTCTATCGCTGGAGAGGGGTCTGAGGAGGTCCTGGAGGGAGGAGCCTCACCTTGGGAAAATGGGGTCCTTGACATATGTGATAGAGAAGAATTTCAGCACATACCAGATATTGAGGCACAGAGATTTATTTGGGAAATCAAGGCCTACACATTCAAGGGAGAGCCTAGGTCATCTTGAGAGTGAGAGATGATTTTCGAGTCTCAGCCTCTTCTCTAAAGGGAACCTTGGTGAGGGGTGGTCATGGGAAAGTATGAGGGATGCCATCTGGTGATCCCAGGATGGTTGATGGTGGGCTGGCAATTCTCAGGATCCTAGATTGAGATCCTCTTTATTATCTGATCGTTAGGTAGCACTGGGAAACTTCCCTATATCCAAGGTTGCTGGGAAAGTACCCTGTATTATAGATTTCTTATCTGCCTTTGCTCAATCTGTTCTAACAACAAATGTACCTGTGGCCTAATTGCTAGTGCACAGGCAATTTTAAGATTGTGAGAGATTTGTGGATTTCTCAGAAATTTGGAAGTGATGGACTTGGGAGAGAGAACTGTCTGGGGGAGCAAAGGGGACGTTTTAGCGCAAGGCCCTCAGGTGAAAGTTGGAGACTCCTGGTCCTTCCTTTGATCTCTCCTTAACATTTTTTTTTCCCTCCTACCTCACCTGAGCTGCCTTTATCCTAACCTGGCTACCATCACCTGTATTCAGGGCAAGACATTCGCCTTTGACCAATCGATCCTTCCACATAACAACCAGAGGATCTTTGAAAAATAGAAATTTGACAGGGTTTCTAACCTCGGCCTGAGCCCATCTCCTTCAGCCACATCTGATTTTTCTGAAATCCACCAAGATTTTCTCTCCTGAGAACCCTTGTGCCATCCACTCTGTCTTCCTGCAGCTCTCCCTGATCTCACGGGGGGGGGGGGGGGGGCTGTGCTTCTTGGCCCCCTCCAGCCCATCCTCCACCATTTCCCTTTCATCTTTTAGTTCAAATACCTGTGCTGAGCAGCTGCCCACATTCACCCTGGGGAATCCTCCCTGTGACTATTTACCACTATAGTCTATTAATTTCTTGCAAATCACCCATTCCATTGAATTTTCATTAAATTTCTTCTTTCCCTTTCATCTCTGTTTTATTCTGTGCAGATCAAGACCAGGGCTGTTTTATTCACAATCAGCAGGCTCCTTGCCTCCTAGCCCATAGTAAGCTGGATTGAATGAACCAGTGAGCTCTCCACCACCGTCCTGAGTTACAGAGGAATGAGCTTGGAGTCACCTCTGCCAAGTGCCTCTTCCTGTGCTTGGACTCCCATCTTTCAGCCTCATCACTACACGTGCTCATATTCCACCATAAGCAGCTGAGGCTCCTGAGAGCAAAAGTGGGAGATTCAAGTTTGCAAATCTGTTTTGGGGACTCTAATCAGATGATCAGCTTTGTGCTCAGGCCCTTTGTGCAGGCTCCTGTGTCCTGCTGGGTCAGTCAACACCCTGCGATTCTCAGGGGGCAGTGGTGATCAGGAGCAGTGCTCAAGGTTGCCAGTCCCACATTGCCAGCAGCCAAGTCCAAAGACCAGCAGGCTTGCAGGGACCCCATGGAGATTGTGTGGAAGGGAAGGCAACATGGGGACCACTCAGGATGTGGAGGAGGAAGATGTGTTCCAGGGCCAGTAAAAGCATTTAACACAGGGAGCCTAAAACTAGGGGCCATACCCCTGTGTGTTGATCCTGCTTCCTTAATAACCAGGCCCCTGGAGATAGCCATACCCATTCTGTGTGATGTCTTCATCTGAAGTTCTCCCGAATGTTTTCTGTTGTGGTTTTGAGCACACAAACACTATACTGTGAGCTTGTGAAGGGTAATGGCTGGGTCTTTTTCTTATTTTTACCACCACACAAACTAAAATGAGCTGTCCCTATGTATAAGGCACTGTTGTGAGGTTTTTTTCACCTCTTCTGACTTTTGCATATAATGCAGATCGGAGGTGAAGTCCTTCCATGGTGTGCAAACTTGACTGATAAATGTAGTAAAGTACCACCAACCGACTGACTTACAACAACAGAAATATGTTCTCTCATAATTTTAAGGGCCAGAAATCTAAAACCAAGGTGTCCCTGGGGCAGGGGGAGAGGGGGTGGGCATGCTGTCTTTGAAGGCCACAAGAGTCCCTTTCTTCATGTCTCCAGCTTCTGGTGGTGACAGTCCTTTGGTGGTTTTGGCTTGTGGCTGTCACTCTGCTCTCTGTCTTGTTGGCACCTGGTGTTCTACCTGTGTGTCCAGACTTCCCCCTTCCTGTGGGGACACTCACCATTGGACCAGGTCTCACTCTGAACCTGTGACCTCACCTGACCAGGAACGTGTCTGCAGAGACCCATTTCCAAGCAAGGTCACATTCATGGGTTCCAGTGGACAGGACTTTGGGGATGACACTCTTTAACTCAGCACGTTAGGCTCCCTTGGACTCACATCCATATTACCTTGATATTCCTTCTTACTGTTTTAATATTTGGAAACAACTTCATCATCATGATAATGGCTGGAATAACTAATTTTGAGAACTTAACTGTAGCTGCACTAGGGACAACAAATGTCGCTAAATGCTGTCACACCCAGAAGGGCATACTTTCCTCACCAAGAAAGTTGGAACAGACCCTGGGCATGGCTGTGCTCAGTCCTTCTCCGCCACCTTCCACTGATCTGTCTCTTATTCCAGTAGAGGAGGATGTTTTTCTTCCCTTTTTTTCTGCTTCTCGGCTTGTCACCTTTGTCACAAGGTTAACAAACTTCCCCTGTAAAGGGCTAGACAGTAAATATTTTAGGCTTTGTGGTACATACAGTCTCTATCGCACTATCTGGGTCTGTTTTTGTACCACCCCGACAGCCAGAGACAGTGGGCACACAGACCAGAGGGCCGAGCTCCAGTAAAACACTATTTATGGACACTGGTGTGGATTTCATACAGTTTTCATGTGCTGTGAAATATTCTTCCTTTGATTCCTACACACACACACACACAGACATTAACAACTATTAAAAGCAGTCACGGCTTACGGCCTGTGCAGAGGAGAAGCCCTGATTCTCACCGAGTCCTGCTCCTCCCACTTCTCACCTCCCTGGCAGCGGCGCGCTGTGTCCAGGGCCTGCTTCCCCCTCCCCTCTCCTGCTGGCCCCTCCCTCCCTTGTTCTTCCTTCCTCTCCTCCTCTCCCTCTCTCACTCGTCACTATATTCCTACAATTATTACTACTGCCTCCAAACTCTATCTGACCAGTGCATATTGACGATTTTAATAATCAGTGGTCATGGCCATGGTAATGCCTGCCGTGAACCATGGACTGGGAGGTGGATTTGCTGGAAGTGCTGCCCTTGGCCTGGGCCTACAGGTGCTGCGTGGGCAGCAGGATAACAGCTTGCGTCACTTCTTCCATTTTGTGTCCGTCTCCTTGCCCACAGTCCTTCTCTCTGGCGGTCACTTTGGATCCCAGAGCAGCAGGTCCATGAACATTTTGTGATGAGTAGAAACCACCCCTGGCCAGGGCAGCTTCCTCACTGTGGCTGCCAAGGTCGAGCGGATCACGCTGACTGCCGGAGTCTGCCTGGCCGTGTGCTCTGGTCCCCTTCTCTACTCTGGGGGCTCATGCTGGCCTCCCACCTTCCTGACAGTGATGAGAAGTGATTAAAGTTCCTCCCCTGCTTCTCACCGTTACCTTTCCTGTTTGGTCTTTGGGACAAGTGGCTGTACCTGATTTGTTAGGACCCATGGGGTCAGTTCTCTGGTCTAGGGCTCTGGGAAGAATGGGACGGTCATTCCTTTATTTAGAAATAGGAAATAGTTTAAATTCCCTTTATCAATTAAATATAAATTGCAATAATCTCCTGGTTCTTACTAGAAGAGCCTTGGTGATCAACCTCCAGAAATACCCAAAGTAAGGAAACGCCACACAAAGTCCTAGATCGCCATCATAGCTTCCCCATCCATAGCCCAACTCATCCCACTTGGCTCCTCTCTCCTGCCCAGCATGGAATGATGCTTTAGCAAATTTAAGATAGCATTAGATATTTTAGCCTATGATTCTTAAAGATGATTTTTTAAAAGAATAGATCCACAATCAGATTATCATATCTGAAAATAGTCTACGTGTCCTTAAGTATCTGGCCAGTGTCCACATTTCCCTAGTTTTCTCCTAACTGCTCTAGGTACAGTTTGACTAGGATCCAAATGAAGGCCACACATTGCTTTGTTGATGAGTTTCTTAATTGTTTTAACTCTTATAACCATTGTCTGGCTCATAAATCATCTGAAATCTAGTGTATTTTTTCTAACATATTCTGCCTCTAGACCATGTCAGATAATTGAGCATTAATTATTTTCATCGTTGTCCATTTCAAAGATCTTTTGTTGTGTAGGTCCTCCCTTCTTCCTCTCTCCCTCTTTTCTCTTCCTTCTTCTTCACTCTGTTCTTCTCTCCCTCTCTCCCTCTTTCCCCCGTCTCCTTTCTTTCTGATGCAGACAGTGGTGAGCCTCCTGTGACGTCATTCCCTTAATACTAAGTGGCAAGTCAAACAAAGTTCCAGATCAGCCCTCAAGGCCTGCTGGACACCACCGAGCAGTTCACTAAGAATGTCTGGCCATCTCTATGCCCATTTCCCAGTCTCATGCCAATTGCTTTCTAGCTCAGCTCAAAAATTAATTTCTTTCCTTGTATTAATAAAAACTCAGAAGACTTACTGTCTCCTACGCTTTTATAAATGAATCACCTAAGTGTCACCAACATTCAGAAATGGCAATGGCAAAAATGATGATTTCTATTAGTCACTTTATTGTCTTCCTGCCAAGGGCTGAAGAGCCAATTCATTTCCTGGAACAAATCTCTGACAAAGCCACATCTTTCAGTTCCCAGGTCAGAGGTTTGCCAGGACATGAAGATATGTCCTATGTATGCATTAGACTCTACCCGTGTCATCGTGGGTTTCGGCTGGCTGAGCAGGGAACCTTGTTTTATTTTTTACATAAATTCTTTGATTCAACAATTATTTGTTGAGCACTTGAGTACCCATAGGAGGGATAGGTATCAAGGAATAAAGCTTGATCAAGACAAAGGACACTTTCATTGACCTCAGGGGTCTTCACAGGGTTGGGCTACCTCACACATGATAATGGAAAGAGGAAAGAAAACTTAGTTTGTCAGGGCAGTAGAAAGAGTTGGGCAGGTAATCTGCACTTGGCCTGACATTGAGGCCTGAGAAGAGGGCAGAATTTCCTGGGAAAATGCTTAGAAGCAGAGACTTAAGGATCCGAGACAGGAGAACTTGCTGGGCTTAGAGCTGCTTTAGTATTTGATAATCCTTGCTTAGTATTGAAAAAAAAATGAAAGGTGAAATCACCTAATACATTTGTACTTCTGTTAAAATTAAGGTGATAACACCACTTTTAGTCCCTTGAGAATGTTCACTCTGAAATCTTAAGGGTTTTCTTTCCCTAGAAAGTTATCTCTAGCTAATTATCCTCACTAAGGAATGTAATCTGTCAGACTGTCTTGCTAATGTTCCTCGCAATGGGGGCTGCTTCAGTGAATAGAAACTGAGTTAATGGGGAAAATTAGATACTTAGAGGAATTGATTATTTGGGGATTTTCTTCCAAGGTGAAAAATGTCATCTGTCTCATCAAAAATCTTTAATTAAGCCTGTTCCTGGGTTGGAAGAGGGGAGAGAGGGCCACAGCCTATCTCTGGGGAAGTCACTATGATACCATAGCCCCCAGTGACCTTGGAGACATTGCTTGCTGGCATGTGCCTGAGTTTCCCAGGCTGAAGGGTCAGTGAGGTAAACTAGGGTCAGCATGGAAGGAAGGACATCCCTGAGCTGCTGTCCCAGCACAGCAAATCCAGCTGTCATTTTCAATTGTGTGTTCTGCTACATCAAAGCTTTTCACATAGAAGCAAGTCCACTGTAATTTCTCAGGTTAGCTTGTTAAGACTTAACTTTAAATTAACTGCTAACTGAAAATAGAATTCCCCAGCAATGGAGTGTGTGTGTGTGTGTGTAAAATACACTAGAGGAATTTTAAGTATTATGCATATTAAAGAATTTGGTACCAGTTATCATGGGTTTATGATTTACATGCTACATCTTATTACTTACATGATTCTGGCAGTTGCTTAGAAATGCATGCTTCCTACTTAGTCTGTACTGTGATTATTCTGCATCCTTCCTCCCACTTGCTCTTTGGTGATGTGAAACCAGTGTTGTTCATCTTCAGCCCCAGGGCCTAGAGCAGAGCTTATAGGAAGGTAAGTTTTGCGGTAAAGGGCACTCAGGTGCTCCCGGCTCTGCTTCTAGGTACAGAGGGGGTGTGTACCTGGAATAATTAGCATCTCCCTGTTCAACCCAGAAGGAAAATGGTGATATCTTAGCAAGACATGTCTTACACATATTTTATGTTGTTCTTTTAGCAATCCTTGCAGTTTAATATCTTGAAATTAATGTAAGTAACCAATGTGCAGACATTAGTTGGATCCCAACTGTACATAAAGCCAATATGAGAAAACTAGAAAAATGTGAATACTAGCTGGATACTTGAAGTTGTTTAGACATCTTTAGATATGATACTGTGACTGAATACAGTTTTAAAAAATTAATCTTCTTTCACAAATTATTTAGTCAGCTTTGATAAGACAGATTTGACAAGAGAAATGTAGAAGAGAAAAGTTTATTAGGGGGGGGGTCACAGCTTCAGAGGTGTCAGTCCCTAGGTGACCGGATCCATTGCTCTGGGCCTAGGGCGGGGCTGCACAACATAGTGGATGGGGTGGGCCCCAGAGGAGTCACGTCCTCTGAACCAAGACTGCAGAGGAGAAGGGGAGGCACTGGGACCTTCTGGGGAAGCACTTTCTAGGCAGAGGGAACAGCAAGGACAAAGCCCTTGAACCAGGAGCACCCTGCAGGGTCAGGGTGGTAGAGTTGATAGGTGGAGGTTTTTATTTTTTAGCCAAGTATATGCAATATGTCCTAAAGTATTTTTAAACAATGAGGAGTGGCATCTTTACATGTCCACAGGGTTGGTCAGTCACTAATCAAAGATGACATATCTTTAGTCTTCGTGTTTGACTTCAGATCAAAATCTAATGACTGTTATAAGCCGCAAGAATGTCCCTTGTTACATAGGTCAGGAAACCCCTATTGTCTCGCAGATGAACACAGACTATCAGATAGAGGCAAACTGTATCTCTGCCTGGTGTGAGAGAACAAGGGGAGGGGAGAGTAGCTGTCTGAGTATTCCTATAAATGTAGTCCATCACTCTCCCTGTATTGTGGAAGAATCTTAACACCTCTGTAACCGAACGAAAACATTGACAAATACTCCTCTTGCAAGAGAATAGTGATATCTTTCTAGAAAAAAGAATATAAATTCCAAGTTGTTTCTCCTGGGGGTGAGCATGAGCGACTGTTATCTCTACCTGTTCACAGTTCTTGATTTGTCCTCCATCTTTGGGCTGGGGTCCCGAGCTTAGAAATGCTCAGCATTTCCCCACCTGCAGGATAGCATCTGCAGTTGGAGCCCGTTTCCTGAGTGTCTCCTGCAGAGCTCCATCTGCTTTCCCTACCTGTTTCCCTGCACGTGATTATAGCTGCGTATGCCTCCCAAGCTACCTACGTGGCTGGGTTATGGAATGCCCCAAACCAGCACAGCCAGCCCTGGAGAGAGGCCCTGGCAATGTTATAGTTCAGGCTCATAGAAATGTGTGTGATGCTCATACAGTGTGTATTCGGGGAGAAAAATAAACACTAACAATTTATATTATTTAAAAACTAAATGTATTTATTTATTGAAAATTTAATAACAGCTTATTTTAGAAAAATAAAGGGTAATAATTTAGTTTGCAAGATCAGAATTATTGGGAAAATCTAAAAACAATAGCCTATAAATTTATTTTTAATGAATTTTAAAAAATATTTTTAGTTGAGGATGGACACAATGTTGCTGAGGATGGAACCCAGTGCCTCACACACGTGAGGCAAGCACTCTGCCACTGAGCTATGACCCCTGCCCCTACAAATATGTTTTAAAATTGACTTTTCTACCTAAAAGACTTCTGAAACTTTCAAATGAATCCTATTACAAAGACAAAAAAAAAAAAAAAACTGCATTATAATCTAAAATTATGCTGAGTCTTTTGCCTGAATGTTTTATAAACAATTTTGTAGAATTGATTTTTTTAAACTAGAAGTGGTAACTAAGAGATTATTTTGTAAATTATTCAGTAAAGAATTCATATAACTTTAAAATGATCAATATTTCCTAATTACTTTCATAAATCTAGATGTTTATTATGTAAAGTGTACCTTAAATTAGGTGCATTTGTTTGTTTTGATATGAACTATTTCTGGTCTGTGTCCAATACTCAAATTAAGAAGTTTAACAACAGAGATAAAATTGAACTTTGTCTCTGACCCTATTCTCCTTTTCCAATCCCTAGAAGACCTTACTGATATTCGGTACCCTTACACACCACAACAGTGACATCCTATTGGAAGAGCTTCTCTCACTTGTATTTTCCACTCAATCTTCTGATTTTAAAGTTAACCCATATCGATAAATATGCTTGTAGTTGACTTGGTTCAAATGTTTCATAATATTCAATTGTACGACCATAGTTTAATTTATGTTTTACTCTTTTGGGTTGGCCTTTTAGGTTGTTTTACCTGCTATAGCAAGCAAACATTAAAATACATTTTCTTATGTAAATATTAAAGAATTTCTCTAGTTTTTAATAACTAGAAATAATTGTTTTTATAGAGTGTGCTCATTTTTATAAGTTATTACCAAAGTTTTTCTTTCCAAGGTGGTTGTCAGAATCATGGTATGAAAGGTCTAGGTGTCTACACCGGCAAGCACTCTGGATATTGCCAGATGTTTGAAGTCAGGCGAACATGACATGAAAATCTCACTCTAGTTTAAGTTGGTATTTTCCTGGTTACGTTGACCATTCACCTCCCTGAGCATTTTGTTTACCCATTTGTAAATTGCCGGCTCATCTATATCCCTTGCCTACCTTTCTTTCTTTTTTAATTGGTGCAGTGAGTTTTGCCTAGTAACGGGATTCATTCTGATGTATCTGCACATCCACAACTCACTTGGTTGGTTTGTTCCACTTCACCAGCCCTCCCCTCCTCCTTCTCTGTTCCCTTCCTCTCATCTGCTGGTCACTCTTGTATCTTCATGAAGTCCTTTTGCTTTCCTTTTTCCTCTCCAGCTTCCACCTACGAGAGAAAAAAAAAAAAAATGGTCCTGACTTTCTGAGTCTGGCTAATCTCCAGTTCCATCCATTTTCCTGCACATGACATGATTTTGTTTTTTATGACTGAGTAAAACCCCATTGTGTATATGTACCACATTTTCTTTATCCATTCATCTGTTGATAGACACCTGGGCAGGTTCCATAGTTTGGCTATTGGGAGTTGTGCTGCTGTAAACATGGGTATCCATGGATTGCTATAGTAAGATGACTTTAATTCTTTTGGGACAATATCAGGAGTGATATAGCTAGGTCACATAGTGCTTTCATCCCTAGTTACTTTAGTCAGCTTTTTTGCTGCTGTGACTAAAGGACCCATCCTCCACAATCATAGAGGAAGAAGAGTTCATTTGAGGGCTCACAGTTTCATAGGTCTTAATCCATAGAAGTCCAGCTCCACTCCTCAGGCTCGAGATAAGGCTGAGCATCACGGCGGGAGAGTGTGGCAGAGCAAAGCAGCTCACATCACGGTGACCAGTAGGCAGAGAGAGAATGATTCCACTGGAAAGTTACAAATATATACCCAAAGCCACGTCCCAGTTCCCACCTCCTCCAGGCACACCCTACCACTTCAGTTACCATTCAGTTAAACCCTGTGGAGGATTAAATCACTGATTGGGTTAAGACTCGTACAACCCAATCATTTCTCCTTGGAACCTTCTTGCATGTCTCAAACGTGAGCTTATGGGGGACACATCACATCCAAACCATAACTCTAATCCTTTGAGGAGCCTCCATACTGATTTCCATAGTGATTGCACTAATTTATAATCTCACCACCAGTATATAGTGTTCATTTCCCCCACACCCTCACCAGCATTTACTGTTATTTGTATTCTTAATGTCTGTAATTTTATTGGAGTGAAATGAAATAGTGTAGTTTCCATTTGTATTTTCCTCATTGATAAGGATGTTGGACATTTTTTTAATATATGCGTTGGCCATTTGAATTTCTTCTTTGGAAAAATATCTATTTTGTTTATTTGCCCATTTATTAATTATAGTTTTTCTTTGTGGGGGGGTTCAAAAATTTTTAAGTTCTTTATATTATACTCTGGATATTAATCCTCTGTCAGAAGAGTAGCTGCAAAGATTTTCTCCCATTCTGTAGGTTCTATCTTCCTATTTTAATTATTTCCTTTGCTGTGCAGAAGCTTTTTAATATAATGCCATCACACTTACAAATACTTGGTTTTATTTCCCGAGTTTTAGCCACAGTAACAAAACAATGCATTGTACTGGCATAAAAAATAGGCAAACCAAGAGAATGGACTAGAAGATGCAGAGACAAACCTACACAGTTGCAGTCATGTGGTCCCTGCTGACCCAGGCACTAAATACATCCTTTGGAAAAGAGACAACATATTTAACAATGATGCTGAGAAGCTGGTTATCCATGTGTAGAAAGGGTGAAACTAGATCCCTCTGTCTTAACCTGCACGAAAGTCAACTCAAAGTGGACCACAGACCCAGGAATTACCCCTGAAACTGTGTACCTGCCAGAGGAAAACAGGATCCACACTCCTCCATGTAGGTGTGGGCAAGGACTCCTCAGTAAGAACCCATCTTTCTACGAGGTTCTCTCTCCTTCTGTTCCTTCCGGTAGAAGTCCTTAGTGTAGCTGGATGTCCATCTTTGTTACATCTGTATCTTACAGATATCTCCTCTGTGGCTTATCTTTTCACATGGCTTTGGAGATCTTGATAAAGAAGAGGACTTAATTTTATCAAATGCATCCATTTTTCCACAACCATCTGCTTATTTTATGCCTTGTTTTAAAAATGGAAATATTATTTTATTTCTTCTTCTGTTTTTCCATCATGCCTTTAATTGACTTGGAATCGATTTTTGTGTAGGGCTAGAGAGAGGGATTAAATTCTACTCTTTCAATGCAAACAATTAGAAATTTCTTATAGTTAATACCAACTCTAATTAAAATAAAGTTTGCATGTATATAGATTTGGCTCCAACTGTTTGAAAATTTGCTTCCTCATTCTAATTGTTTATGCCTGTAGCCAGACTACTTGGTCATGATTTTTCATAGGCCAACTTTTTTCTTAAAGAAGGTTTTAGCTACTCTTGGATCTTGGTCTTTCACACCAATTTTTGGATCACTTGCTCAGTTTCATTGATATACAAACTAATTAATGTTGATTTTGACTAGAAATATATTTAATTTATAGGCTAATTTAAAAAAAAAATATATATATATATATATATATATATATATATATATATATATATATATATCTATCTTTCTGGAGTCTTTCAAACTATGAATCTAGATTATTTCTTCATTTATGTGATTCTTGTTTAATAATATTTGACAAAGTTTCAAATTTCACTCCATGAAGATCTTGCATATATTTTGGATGATTCCATCTTATGTTATCATGAATTATACCTTAAAATGTATTTCCTCTTTATTGGTTATAGAATTATGATTGATGTTTCTATATTGTGTTGAACAATTTTTTGTCAGTTTTTCTAGTAGTCTTGAAAATTTATCAATTCCATTTAATTCAATTCCTTAAATTATTAGCACTATTACTGATTTATTTATTTATTGTCATGACTAAGCCCCAGTGAACACTGAATAGAACTGGTGGTTATAAGCATGTCCTTTTTCTGACAAAAGCAAAAAATTCTATTTCAAGATTAATTGTTTGAAATTTTTATTTTATTCTATTATTATTATTATTATTATTATTATTATTATTATTAATTTTGTACCAAGAATTGAACTCATGGGCACTTGACCACTGAGCCACATCCCCAGCCCTATTTTGTGTTTTATTTAGAGACAGGGTCTCACTGAGTTGTTTAGTGCCTTGCCATTGTGGAGGCTGGCTTTGAACTCAGGATCCTCCTATCTCAGCCTCCTGAGCTGCTGAGATTACAGGCATGCGCCACCACACCAGGCTTTATTCAGTATTTTTTATTCCCAAGTGTGCCAATGTATTAATAGATTGCATTCGTGTTTTTTTTTTTTTAATCATTAAACTATCCTTGTATTTCTAACATAAATCAAACTTTTATAATCCAAGTTTCTAAAAGTAAGAGTTGAGTAAAATATAATGTATGTGTCTTTGTGATGATCTTAACACAACATATCCACAGCACTGGAATATAAGTTCAACAAACCACAGTGCTGTTCTCTTGTAAAGCTATAATTAATGCACTTATATATAACACATTTTTACTGGTTAATCAACATATAAAAACTACAATAATTATCATCTTAAAATCAAAACACAGGCCAGGCATAGTAGTGCATGGCTGTAATCCCAGCAACTCAGGAGGCTGAGGCAGGAGGATTGTGAGTTTGAGGCCAATAAGTTAGCAAGACCCTGTCTAAAAAATAATAAATAAATAAAATAAAAGGAATGGGCAAATGGTAAAGAACCCCTGGATTCAATCTCCAGTCTTAAAAAGAAGAAGTAAAAAAAAACAGATTTTACCTCATCTCTATTCCCTGTCTCTTGAAATTTATCGTGTGGATTTCTCTGATTTCATTTCCACCTATCAGTGACCTAGTCTTGGTCTACTTTTTGGCTTTTTCTATCCATCCACAATCTTTCCCATATTAGTAAATGGCACCATCTTTTTCCCAGAGAAATGTTCAGAATTCTCACAATAATCTTCTCACTTTTTTCCTGATGAGTCTCATCTCAAGTATCCCGTGTCTTGCTGGATCTGTCTTGAAGTCATACTCCTGACTCTGTTTCTCACCCCCCCCCCCCACTGCTGCCCTTCAAAGTCCCAGTGATCATCAGGTTCCCCCCCCCTTAACAGCTAAGGCCAAGTTCAGAGTCCACCTATGGCTGGGGAGTTGCTGCTGCATCTGGGCCCAGCCTTTCTGTCTCCGTCATTTCCTGCTCTTTGCTCTCTTCATTTCACTCCTGCAAAATCAACCTGCCGGGTTATTCCTGCCTGGGTCTTTGCCTTTGCTCCTAGTTCAGCCTGGGCATTCTTCCCTTTGATCTTCAAATCCTTCTAGAATTTGCTCAAATATCACCTTCTCCGAGAGGGCTCTTCTCACCAATCTACTTGAAATCATCTTTCTCTCTCTTCACTCTGTTTCCTTTACCAAGCTTAAGTCGAGGAGGACACAAGTGAACCCTTAGTTATGTGTTGGCTCACCTGTGTGCCTCGCCTCCCACGCTTAGCTATGAGATTGCAGACTGTGTAGGACGAAGAACGTCTTGTCTTGCTTAATGCTGCAGCTTTAAAACTTAGACAAATGGCGGGCATATGATGAGCAGTTAAATATATATTTTCAATAGATGATAGTAAACAAATAATACTAAAGATGTTCTTGTGTTTAAAGAAATTACTTTTAAACATGAATCGACCTTTTATTTTCATTGGTTTTTTATACTCACACCTATGGCCATGCACTAAGCCTTTCAATCCAGGCACAGTCGCATTGAGTTGAGGATCTTATCTCCTTCACTGTTCCAGATCCTTCCGTTTCCCTTATTTCCATTTACCACATTCCTCTTGTCTCCGAGGTGTTTGGCGTGGACAGTACTTGACAGACTTGACCAGTGCCTCTTGCTGTCTTCTGTCCCTTCACGGCTCCGCCCCATTCACTTATCTGATCCACCAGGCCTCTCATGGCTTTCTAGAACTGGGTTAGATGGACTCTCCATATGGACCTTGGTATTTTCCATATACCACATTTTAGTATTTTGTTGGCATTTGTAATTCTGAGCTTTACGTCCTCTCACCTCCATGGGACCATGAGATCATTGAGAATAGAACCTCAAATCTGATTTATCTTGGTGTCCCCAAAGCCCACCATAGCACTGGAACAATCCAGGAACCCAATAAAGGATGTGTGGATGCATTCATGGTGGAACTATATTACCAATTGGTGGCATTGTCCTTTTTGTAAGAGGTTAACACTGTTGTCATTTATAGCAGTACTGTTAGAAGGCTAAAAGGGTTTCTATATGTTCACCTTTCTCCCTTGACCCCCAAAAGGAAAACAATTAATGCAGCATTATGGGAAAGACAAGAAAAAGTTTGTTATGTCCCCAATCATAATGTCATTAGCTGTAATAAAATCCAGAATTAGGGAAAATACATCTACATTTTGTTACTGAATCTTAGTGTTCATTTGGGCAAGTCATTTACCTCTTCTGAGACTGGCTTTTTCTTGTAGAATAGAAGAGTCAAGTGGATGCTCTCAAAGATGACATTGTTCTGTTGTTATTTAATATTCAAAATTTTTCACCTAGGAACCTGGCTTCTTCTCAGTGACATTCTTGTTCTCTTGTTTATGTTATGTATTCCAACAAGACTGCAAAACTTTAAGTTTGAAGAAAACAACTTTGAATGATGCTGTAGCGTTTAACCGGAGATCCTTGCTCTTTTCTTTCTCACACTTGATGTTCAAATGGCATTTTAGTAGGAAAACACCCAAATAATAACTGTGCACATGCACACACACATAGTTTGGCTGAATCAGGATAATGGCCATTAAGACTTTTATGCCCAAAGGAAACAGAAAGAGTTAGTGGGAGATAGTCTGTAAGATAGAGAAGAAATGTAAAGATATTGAAAATTGAATTTGCTAGCTTTATCCAGTCAGCCAAGGCTTATGTGCAATATTAAAACTGTAAGCAAAGCTTATGTTATGGCTTACTTCCTGTTGGTTTGCTCTAACAGTAAGAGACTCAAAGTCATGCCTGTAGTATAAATATAATAAGGAATACAGAGTTGTTATGGCTTGAATCCGGAATGTCCCCAAAGATCCTTGTGTTAAAGACTTGTGCTCCAGAATGGTGCTATTGGAGGTGATAGAACCTTTAAGAAGTAGGGCCTATTAGGAGGAAGTTAGGGACCACACCCTTGAGGGTGTATTCTTGAAACAGATTGTGGGATGCTAATCTCCTCTTTTTTTCTCTCTTTTATCCTAGCTGTGAGGTAAGCAGTTCCCTTCACCACACACTCCCTGACATGATATGCATCCTCACTTCAGATCCAAAGCAATGAGACCAATTGGTCATGGACTAAACCTTCCAAAACCCTGAGCCCAGGCTAAACCTTTTATCTTTATAAGTTTGTTAACTCAGTAATTTTGTTATGGTAACAGAAAGCTGGCTAAAACATTAGCTAAGGAATTTGGAGTATATGTTATATGATGCATACAACCAGTCTAAGAAGTTTTATATATCATTTTAAATTTAGGTAGTCTGATATAAATACCCCCTCTTTCTAAAGATCTTTTCAAAGAAAATATTAATGAAGATAGTGGAAGCTTTCAGAGTAAAGAATTTAGGCTTAATTAGCAAGATGCTGTGATATAAAAAGTAAAAATAATTTTTATCTATATATACAGGAGTATAGAACACATAAAATATGTCATTACCGAGATATTTGACCTTTAGGACCCACTGTGGCCAAGGACGTGGACATGTATCCATGGCACGTTCCCTGTGCCCTAGTGTTTGAAATATTTCATTCGACCAGCTGTATTCCCCACAAAGCACAATATGATGACTATAAAATGTATGATTTCAAGATGAAAGAAGAAACACTAAGTTCTTAATAATCACAAAGGGCATTTTCATAACACAGAGATCCAAAGACAGTATCTGCAGAGGAAGCACCATTTTATCAGGGGCTTCTTCATAAAAATGAAATGTTGAAGTTTGGAACTTGCCATAGGCAGTAGTTTTTATTTACATTCTGCACATAGATTATAATATATGTAATAAGTGCCCACCTTGGATAAGGGAATTAATGATTCCACTTATGATACGAGCAAAGGAAAATCTACAGTGTAGCTGCCTTTTCTCTTCTGGATGATGAATTCCTGAAAGTTTGTTAATATCCACTAATAGACGCCTCTCACTCATGGTTAATGGCTCCACAGGAACCGCTGCCAGGAGAAGCATGGGAGCATGACAACATCGTTTGCCAAGTGCATGGACACTAATTGTCTTATGCCATCAATTACAGCCTATGCACTGATATGAGCTCACAATTGCCATGGAAATTGTCTTAAACTAAAAAATTCTAAATGTCTCTGTAAAATACATACTATGCAAATCTCTTTATGAAATACCCATGTGTGTCTATCATCTTTTCCCAAACCTCTCTGAAAAATAACTTTATTGAAGCAAAGAATAGTGTGTCTACAAATAAGTCAGAGCAGGCTGCCTACCCCCTGCCCCACGCCAACAGCATCCCTTGTCCTTGAGCAGAAGCCACATCCCAGGGAAAGCTCTGCTTCCGGGCCCCACCACCCGTTGCAGCTCTGACCTTGACTCCTGTACTCTCCGTCTGTCTCCCTCACTGGCCCCCTGGTAACCTGGATCCATCCAGAAACATAAACGTTACAGGATTAGAGCATTTGCATCTGTATTCCCTCTTTCTGGAATATTCCCCCAGATGCTCATGTGGCCTGCAAGATAACTACGTTATTTATTCAAATTTCACCTTCTCAGTGGGGCCTTTTAAGGTTTCCTCTGTATTTAAAATGCAATCGCCATACACAGCTGATCCTTCCCTTCCTTGATTTTGTTTTTCTCCTTGTCATTTCACTTTAATGTATATGTGTGTGTGAATACATGTGTACATATAGAGATAGAAAGATCGTTTGAAACTATATGTGTGTGTGTGCATGTGCACAGTTATTATCTGGGTGTTTTTCCTATTAAAATGCCTGATCTTAAACTACAAACCTTTATGAATGCAGTTGTACCATGGTTTCCCTGCTAGCCCAACGTGTGTCTGTCACACAGTAGGTACTCGATGATGCTGTTGAAGGGTGGGTGAAAGAGCTTACAACAGTCATGAAGAAAACAGTGCCCTGGATGGGGTCTTGAAATGGGTGTGGTAGGAGGGAGAGACGAGAGTTTGAGGCCCAGTGGTCACTAAGACCACAATTTTAGAAACCCGTTGCTGTTCCTACAGTTATTGATGCTGTATAGGAAACAGATCTTAACCAGATGACCTTTTGCTTTGTGTTTTTGAAGTCAATGTTTCCTGCTGTAGTCTGGATCTTAAATGTCCCCCACAGGCCCAGGTGTTGGAACCTGCCCCCTGACCCATAGCACTAGTGGGAGGGAGGAGACTTCAAAAGGTAGAGCCTAACCAGTGAGGTCTTCTGGTCTCTGCCTTTGAAGGGTATTATGGGACCCCAGGCTCTTCCTCTTTCTTCCTTTCCTGTGCCAGCCATGAAGTGAGTGGCTTTGCTTGACCAAGTGCTTCTACCATGATGTGCCGCCATAGGCCCAAAGCAATGGGGCCAACTAATCATGGACATAAATCTCTAGAACTGGGAGCCAAAACAAACCTTTTCATTTTATAAGTTGATGATCTCAGGTATGTGTTACAGTACAGAAAGCTGACAAATTCACTTGTCTTCAGGAATACTAGTTTGTGTATATTAGAAAGTTTTTTTATGACTCTTGAAAGAAGTCAGGTTGAAAACGTAGTTCATCATGAGTTAAGGAAAGGGCTGCTGGGCTGCTGCTAGAGAACAAGGCTCTCCATGGGGATGGGTGAAAAAAAGAACGAGAAGTAGTGCCAGACATTGGAGAGTTCTAGCCAAAAAGAGATAAAACTAACCTGATTGATACAGCTCTAATTTGGTGAAGGTAAATCTGCAGACCTGGGGCTAAAGAGATTCGGTTGTTGGAGTCACAAATGGCGAGAAAAAAACTAGTGTGGGGAGCAGCTCTCTAGCTGTTAGTGGACCCAAAGAAGGCCTTCTAACCAGGCAAAAGTAAGTGCCCCACAGAGGTACATTCCTGCAGGGGCACCATCACTGAGCTTGTTTTAGCTGATTCCAGCAAATAAGTGAGACTGTAGCCCAGAGGCATGTTAACAGGCAGAGGGGGAGCAGGCCTTGGAGAAGGGCGGGCTCTCCATCTCTCTGGACCCTGTGGCTGAACCACAATGGGAGCCAGCAGGACTTTGAACAGTTCCCAGCATCTTGGTTCTATTTACTTTTTGCTAATTTGTTCTCTTTAACTCCTACTTTCTTGCAGGCCTTCTCTGAGCCATGCCCCCACCCCACCTTTGAATGTAGGGAGAGTGAAAAGGAGTTAATTAAATATGTGCTGTCAGGTAGTGGTGAATGCTAAGGAGGAGCATGTAGCAGGGCAGGGAGATGGCAGTCATGGAGGTGAGAAACAGCAGAGGAAAAGACCAGAGAAGGAGTGGGCTCTGAGGTGTCCAGGCCCAGGAGACTGCAAGGAGGAGCTCCTGACATCCTGGAGAAAGGGCCCAGGTCACTGGGGCTGCCAGATAAGCATGGAAGAGTGGGTGGAGAAGGGAGGAGGAGAGGATGGGAGGAGGGTTTTGGGCAGGAAGCAGGTGACTAGCCACAGGTCACAGTAGTAATGAAGGGAGAGGCAAAGGCTTTATCCAGAGCAGTGGTGGTGAGGCTGGGGGCAGATTCTAAATCTCTGGACTCAGATTCTGAATACTGTGTCCCTCCTTATCTATAGTTTCACTCCACACATTTTCAGTTATCCGTGCTCAATTGTGTCCCAAAAATATTAAATGAAAAGAATCCCAAAATGATCAATTCATAATTTTTAAAGTGCTTGCTATTCTGAGTAGTATGGTAAAATCTTGTTCCGCCCTGCTCCATCCCTCCTGAGATGTGACTTATTGCTTTGTCCACTGTATCCACTCTCTATATGCTACTCACCCATTAGCTGTCAGTCACTGTTGTGGTATCACAGTGCTTGTGTTCAAGTAACTCTTATTTTACTTAATAATGGCTTCAAAGCACAAGAAGAGTGGCGCTGGCAATTATATAAGAACATGTATCCAAGGAGGGAGCACCTGACATATTGGAAGATGAAAGAGGTCATTGTGGCTGCAACACGGAGGGAGTTGGGGTGGTAGGCTATGAGGGGAGAGAAGTGAGGAGGGAAGAGAGGTGAAGGAAAGCAGGTTGTGGGATGACAGTATGCTGTTGTACTTGTTCTATTTTATTATTAGTTATCACTGCTAATATATCACCATGCCTGATTTATATATCCCATATATATATATATATATATATATATATATATATATATATATATATATATATATATATGTATATATAGGATAAGACACAATACCTGTAGGGTTGGTTCTCTATAGTTTCTGGCACTTGCTAGGGTTCTTCAAACATATGACCCATGTATCGGTTGAAGGAAGAGCAGACAGGGTTTGCAAGCAGCCTGCTGATGTAGCGAGGAGTCAGTGGTGCTTCTAGGGTTTCATGCTGGGAAACTGGAAGAATGGAGCCGCCATTTGCTGAAATGGAGACACCTTGACGGGAAGAATTCAGGAAGGGACTGATCCACAGCGCACTCTCACGCTCACCTCTTCCTCACGCCTTCCCCCTTCCTCTGTAATTTGTCAGTTCAAGGAAACTGGGTTGATCTATAGAGTTCATAGAGCCCTTCTCCAGTCAGGCTCCCATCCTCTCTGTTTCTGGGAATCTGAGGTGGTTCCGGAAGCTCAGCTACATCCTTGCAAGGTCCTTGTTCACTATGTGCTGTAGGTGGCCCTCGAGGGGCACAGACCAGCCATTAGCAATCATTACTTAGATCCTACTAACTTAGAAGTTACAAAATGATGATATTCCCATTGTGTTATTTAGTATTCTTTTGTGAACTGAAATATTTCCATAAAGAGAATACTTAGATTACAGTTCATTAGGAGCCAGAGGCCAATTGCTTCATTCTTTGCCGGTATGGACCAATAGTCAAAATGATTGGTTAACTGGCACCTTACAATGTTAAACTTTTTTCTTACATTTTAATTAATTCCTGGTCTTAAATATGTTTGATGTCTTTTAATCCATTGTAGGAAATTCTTATGGATGTCAGAATTGTCCCGTCCTTGGTTCTGGGCTTCTTGGAGCAGCCTGGCAGCTTGCTTCAGATATGGTGGCATGACCTGTCTCCCTTTTTCAGCCCTGGACTCGGCTGTTTCTCGAGAGATCCTAGTCTGCTCCAACTGGAAATTGGTGCTTAGCGATGACAGTTTGGTGCTGGGCATTGAACCTTGTTCCAGAGCTTTTCCAGGATGCATTTAGGACATATGTCTACATTTTTAAAATATGATATTTTCTTAGGTTCACAGCCATCCTCCTAACTAAAATCGAAATATATGGAGAGTTTTTATTTAACTTTACCTCATATCTGCTGCTGCTCATGTTCAGGGTCCATGATGCTGAGATAATTGCTCACTTGCTTGATTCCACATGTGCAGAGCCTTTTGGTGACAGATCAATGCAGTGTCTAATTTTGCCTGAAAGGTCAGTGTGAAAAGAACATCTGTTGATAAGATGAAGACGCATATTCTGATTAGAGCGAACAGCACGTAGGGAGACCAGTGTCTTTGGAGGACGGTGTAACTTAGTTATTTTCCGACACTTGAAGAAGCCTTTCCCTACTAATGTTTTACTGTTGTGTTCATTTTTCTGCCCACAGAGGACAAAGTGTGGACCATAGTGTCTCACGACTTGCAGATGCAGACGACGGTGGTAGGCTACAACCCAGAAAAGTACTCGGTGACACAGCTCATCTACAGCGCCTCCATGGATCAGATCAGCGCCATCACCAGCAGCGCCGAGTACTGTGAACAGTACGTCTCCTACTTCTGCAAGATGTCCAGGCTGTTGAACACCCCAGGTAGGCCGAGAACCAAGTGTCGCTTTAATTACCATCTCAGCTGGTGTTTGGAATGGCCTCAACAGTCCAACAGGTGGAGTTTATTATCTTAGGGTCCAGCTTTCAATGTGTAGGTGGCTGTAAATAAGTAAAATATAATCACTTGGATTGTTTTCTGAAAACGGAAGCTAAGAATGTAGGATTTTAAAAGAAATTTCATGTCTTTAGGTTTGTAGATTTTTGGAATTTTCTGTGTCTATATGGATGTGAGGCTGCGTCTAGTGCTTAATTATCTATCAGCTGTTGCTTTGGGCAAAAAGTTTGACAGAGTTCCTTTTGAACTTTCAAGTTGTTCCCTTTGAGTTCTTCAGGTGTCTTTAGTGTAGAGATGAAAGCATTCCAAGGGCCGCCTGCAAGGGAACCACATATAGAACAGCAATCAGTTTACAGCCCTTTGTAGTCTCCAGTCATTTAAGAGTGTCTGTTTGTCTCAACGAATCAAGACTCGATTTTTTTCTTGATAGCCTACCTTG
Organism: Marmota flaviventris; assembly: GCF_047511675.1. NCBI lineage: Eukaryota > Metazoa > Chordata > Mammalia > Rodentia > Sciuridae > Marmota > Marmota flaviventris. The sequence goes on along the minus strand of NC_092498.1, from coordinate 8,839,396 downwards.
AGCCATGCAGTAGTGTGTGTGTACATGCAAACACGTGTCTGCATAAGACTGTTTTGGGTTGTAGGGAAAAAAAAAAAAAGGTCCCAAAGTATATAATGGAGACAGCCTACCTGTAAGAAGGGGTCATGTGCTTTGGAGGTTTTGGCACTAAACCCAAGATGTGAACAGAAAACTGATCCTTTGGCTTAGAACATAGCAGAGTGGAAATAAGCATGTGTTTTGAGTTAAAGAAGTCTGTCTTTATAATCTGCAACCTTCCCATTTTCCATGTATGTGACTTTAGTTAACTGAACTCTTTTCTAAAAAAAAAAATTACTTAATTTATAGGCAAAAGTTGTATATATTTAGCATGTGCATGTTTTGAAATATGTATACAGTGTGGAATGGATTAATCAAGCTAATTAGCGTATTGTTGCTTATCTTTTTTGTGGCGAGAACACCTGAATTCTATTCTATTAGCATTTTTCAAGAACACAACATATTGTTATTACTTAGAGTCCTCATGTGTACAATAGATCTCTTGATATTAAGCCTGTTTCCAGTGTCTTTTTCTGTCAAGCACAGAACATAATGCCTATTATAAGGGAACTGTGAGAACTCAATGGGGTAATATATGAAGCATTTATAGGGTCTGAGGCATTTAAGGACAAAAGTAGCAAATGGTATATTGATTCTTGAAAAATATTATGGAACTTTGGAAATGACATTGTGCTCTGCTAGAGGTCAGTAGGCAATGTGATGCCCCAAAGTGGTACTGAGTTTGGAGCCAATGTTGTTGGGAGTAGCTTGCAGAAAAGAGTTGGAACCAAATTGGTGGGTGTCACATTGGGACACTGAATGTTTCCCACGTGAAAAGTCTTGTGTTGTAATTAAGACGGCATATCCTGTGGACTCTAAGAAACCCTATAAAATATGAAATCATTGATTCCGAAAATGTGCCCTTGTTTGGAGAAGAGATGTGTATGGCTGGGCTGTTGAGGAAATGCATCCTTAAAGAGGCAGAAGGCAATTATGGGTTGATGGCAGAGCGTGAGCAAACGTCTGGAAAGACAGCCTGAGTGATGTGAGTGAGCCCTCAGGTCCTGCTGAGAAGTTTAGCCAAAGAGAGTCCATGAGGGAAGTGCAACAGGAAACAAGCCCACAGTGGGAGTGGGCGTAGGTGTGGAGGGAAGTGTGTGCTGAGTGGTGAGTCTTGATCCTGGAGGCCGGGGCGTCTCAGGCCTTCACGGGCACGAGAACAACCTGCAGAGGTTAGTGAAGCACAAAGTGCTGGGCCCCTTCCCTAAGGTTTGGACTCGGTGGAGCTGAGATGGGGCTTGAGAATTTGCATTAGTGATGGGTGCCGTGGACTCCCTGGTCTCCCCCAGGAGTCATATGTGAAAGCCCAGACCCCCAAAAGGACTGTCTTGGGAGATAGGGCTGTTAGGAAGTAATCAGGTTGATTGAGGTCCTAATGGTGGGGTTCTAATCCAATGGGATTGGTGGCCTTAAAAGAAGAATAGATAGAGAGAGAATGCTCTCTATGTTCTCCTTCTTTGCCCTGTAAGGATACAACAAGAAGGAGGCCTCCTGTAAGCCAGGACGGGAGCCCTCACCAGAAACTGAACCCACCGGCAATGTGATCATACTCTCCTCTCTTCTGGAACTCCAAGAAAATAAATTCTTGCCATCTAAGTCGCCCAGTGCATGATATTTTGTAGGCAGCCAGAGCAGACAAACATGATAACTTGCCCACAGACCACTCTCTGAAAACTGCTTTGATGGACGAGGGGGAAAAGTCCCTACAGCTCAGGCGCTGTGTCTGTTGACCTGTCTCAGCCACATCCCCATGGTGCCAGGGCAGGGAGGTGGATTGCTCACAGGTCAAAGTGCTCAGGGAGCCTGGAAGTCATGTGACTCATTGGAGGAAGTTTCCAGGAGATCTGAGGCTGCTCCAAGAGGAGTAGAGTGAGGCCAGGCTGATGATGGCACCTCCATCCCTGAGGGTGCTTTGCCACGCAGCGTGTCTTCTCTCTTGTGGTGTTTTGTCCAGTGGCGGCCAGCTGCACCGACCCCCCCTCCCACAGTGCCCTCAAATTCACACCCATCCTCACTCAGAGGGGGCTTTCACGTCAGGCTGCAGAAGCAGTGACATCATGAGCATCCGCCTGCTTAGTTTGCTTGTATGAGCAGCATCCCAAGGACTAGTGGTCTTGGCAGACCTTAAGAAGGTGGCTTTTTACAGTCAGCACTAACTTATCCTCGGTGCCACTGTGCATGAGAGAAAGCAGTGTCCTTCAAGGTAATATGCATCTGGGTTTTCCAGTCCAGGATGGCTCTGTTCCTTTAAGTTGGATAGGTTTTTGGAAACAAAACAGGAAATTCAGGGACAGTGTGTTTCAGGGCCCCCTTTTCTTTCGTGGTGAAATACCTTTACTTCCTACAGCATTTTTATTGAATCCTGTTTCGAATGTGGGAAAGACCCAGCCAAGGTCTTTGGAAAACCAAGGGTCTTAAACTGTGACAAGCAGATCCAGTGGATTATTCTCTGTCCTGGGATGGGAGCAGGGCGAATTGCTGACCAGAAAAGAACTTGGTGCCCTCAGCTTTACGTTCCTTGTTTTCTTCCTACTTCTATTAAACTCCAAAGTCAACTTAAGTGTTGCATATTTCTCTAGTGGTTAAAAAGCACAATATGGCATCCAAGTAAGTTCAACTTTCAGTTTAGGCACTAGGGGAGCCCAGCTGGAGGGGAGAGCCCAGCTGGAGGGGGAAAGGTGCTGACCTGCAGGGCTCCTGCTCTCCTGGGTCAGCTCCCTCTCTTCCCTGCTGATACCCAGATGGTCTTGCCTCTCGCTCTCAACCACCACCAAGAAGCCTCACGCATCTGTGAAATGCAAGGCATACAAAGCTTCAGGGAAAACAGGGTAAACTTGTTTTAAAGCAATCTGCTAGTTACATTTTCTAACCTAAAATCTTTCATTCATAGGATATGTTTTTTAATAAATGCTAGCTGATTTGAATAGAATTAATAATATATAGCTTTCATATTATCTTGTCCAACCTTCCGGCAACTGCTTTTCATCAGGAATGTGCATCAGAATGCTCAGTTTTCTTGTTCACGTGCTGATTCCATGGCCCACCCCCAGGCTTCTGGGGGCTGGGTTGGGGCCCTGGAATGGTGCCTTTTAACACACATCTGTGGGTGATTTTGTGCGCCATGATTGGAAAACAAAGCCTTTAGTTATGGCTTGAAGTTCTGTCATGTTGGAGTTGAAGGTATTGTTGCTTCCTGCGGGAGAAGATTGAAGGGAATATCAGGGCTTGTCTAACTGACTGAAGTAAACGGCATAATTACCTACTTCAGTTAAACATTGGTATTGATACTATTTTTAATTTGCTTGATAGAACAGTCTTTAAATATTGTCAAGTGAATTCCAGCCTACCCTTCAGACTCATTTTCCATACTTCCAATTTCTCCCTTCTGGGTAGCTCTATATTAGAACCGCTAACCCAAGGAAAAAGAGAGGTTGACCCAGCTAGTCCTCTAGGACACAGTTCTGTGTACAGATAAAAATAGGAAGGAAGTCAGTTTCATAAAAATCTTTAATTTGTTGTTTTAAGGAGCTAATGTTTGCTGAAATTGACTTTTTCTTCCTTCATGGTACCATCCGATTTTAAATATCCATTTAGTCATTCTTAACTAAGACTGAATTATATTGGAAGTTCTGTAGAAGTACTTGTGACATCTGTTTGAATACAAAGTATATTCATTATAGCCATTGCAATTAAAATGAATATCAAATGAGTTTGTAATAGCTGTGCACTTAAAATGTCATTCTTTATTTTAGGAGCCTCACCCTCCCTCTGTGGTTCATGTGGGGCCCGACAGTTATGATATTTATGAAAGATACATATGAAAGACAGTTGATGTGCATGTGGACCTTATTTTTATCTTGATAGATGTTTGTTTGTATCATACCATTAGGTAGCAAATGTAGAAATACTTATTATTGGTTTCTTAAAACTTTTACAAGGATATAGTATATGGCTTGTAATATCATCTCTATTATTATTATTACAAATTTAAAAAGGGCAAAATAATGGTTTTGCAATTTTGTCATCATATGTATTCTTGCCACGTAGCTATTAATTCACTTGTTCTTAATCAACTTTATAAAAGACACAGAAACGAAACAAACAGAAGTAATGTGATTCCACATAGAATAGGCTATTTGGAATGAGGCATACCAATTTGGGAATGACCAGATTAATTATACATACACAAATAGAGAAAACTATCCAACATAATGTCAACGTGCTTTATATCTATATCCTCAGAAGTGAAAATGTAATAAATTCTGAGCTTCAGAGAGGCAGAAATATCTAAACAATGAAACCTATTTCTAACAAATGCCTTAAAATCTTGAATTTGATCAATTGGATATAGATAAAAAGTTGCTCAGCTGGGCCCTGCTCCACTAGAGTACTAGGCAACACTCCAAATGCTTTTAGATGACCAAAATATCTCTCCATATTTGGACAAGACTTATTAGCTTGCTTGTGTATCTTGGGATGCACTGTCGACACACATTTATTTTACAAATCATATTATACTTTCTAATTAAGAACTTTCACTGAAGTATTTATTCCCCACATATATGAAGATTTATTTAATTGTGGAGGTACCAAGCTGTTGTGTTTCCTATTTTCCTGACTATATTTAGTGCTGTTTTGTTGGTTTCCAGGGTTTCGTTTCTTTTAATTTCTCAATGTAGTGTGGTTCTCATAAGTCAGACTTTTATTGCCTTTTTGGTTGAAAGAAGCCATATAAATTATCCATCCTTTTGGGTAGTTTATTATTAGATTTTGTATCTATTGGAAAGGAGTTATGTTCACAATTTTTGCCTGTAAAGTAAGCTGTGTAAAATTCAATATATTTTGATGATACTGTGCTGTGATTTAGTGGCACCCAAAAGAGACGAAAACACAGCTCTGACATTGTAACTTACAACCTATTTTTAGCAAAAATTTCTAAACTCTGGTGCAGTTATCAAGAAAATGAATTTTCCAAGTTTGTGCTGTGTATTTCAAGACACCAAGATGTTTGCCTCTTGAGACAACAGAGATAAAAACCTCAACCAATTCCAACTAAAGATTATTTTCAGTAGATGAAATTTATTGTGACTAATCAATATATTAACCAAAAGATTAATTGTCGATCTAATTATAGGGTCTGACGATCATATTAATGTTGGAAAATGAGCTCCAGCAAGTTCCCCTCCCAGCAACTGGAGTCCACAGGGAAGCTCTGTACTGAAAGGAGCACAGGGGGCAGTTGGGGGAGAGTTGGAGTCACTGCAGTAGGAAGGGTAGGTGTTGAGGAGAGTCCCACCTGGAATATGAGTAGGGGAATTAGCAGATATTTGTAGTGTTTCCTGTGCATCAAGAAGTGTGACATACAAGCTGAGATGCGAAGGATTCATGCAAGTGGAGTGAGAAAACTGGAAGAGGGGATTCTAGGTTAGGGGTGTCCACATGTTCGCTGATTCTGAGATGGAGGTCAAGGAACTCAGATCTTGGTTTGAAAGAAGTGAAAGAGGTTGGAGGGGCTGGAGGAGAGATCTTGAGGGCAAGAGAGGCAGGAAGGAGACAGGAGGCCAGTCAGAGTCCCCTTGGTTTTCACATGGAGGACTTCAAGCTGAGCGTTCTACCTGTTCCATGGAGAATGGCATGGGGCAAGGCCGACATGGCATGAAGAAGTTGCCCAGGACAATGTCATGGGTGTGCTGATGACCCTGGATGACTGAGAGACCCACTGGGACTAATATAAGAACAGGGAATTTTTTTTTTTAATTTTAGATGGAAGAATCAACAGGATTTGTGACTTCTTTTATATGTATGATAATGGAGGAAGAAAGTTCAAGGTGACTCAAGTTTCCCACTTGGAGGAAGAACAGCACTTCTAAGATTCACCTAATAGGGTTGTGATGAAGGAAGACCTGGAGAGTTGGCAGCTGTGTGGGTTGAAACTGAATGGATGATACCAGGGATCAGCTTCCATGTCTCTTTAGGATGACACCTAGGGTGGACTCCTTTTGCTTGACACCAAAAAAAAAAAAAAAAAAAAAAAAAAAAAAAAAATCACTGCATTAAGTGCTTTCCTTCACTGAAATTTAAACACGCCCAACAACCAAATTGCAATGAAAGGAGTGAGAATATCACCAGAATCCTAGTATTCCACATTCTTGTGTGTGTATTGAAAGGACAGAGAACATGAAGTCAAGACTGACCAGTCTCAGTGATATAACCACAGGTTTTGGGTTTTTTGTTTTGTTTTGTTTTGATTTGTTTTTGTTTTCTTTTTCTTTTTTTTTTCTTATGCAAAACCATCTAGATTTTTCTTCAATTTCCTGGTCTACCACCTGCGTGGTAGCCGGGGCCAGGGCCTGGTGGGCTGGAGACCTCATCTCTGGTTATTAAATGCTTCTGCCAGGAAGAAGCACATTGCAAGTGCCCATATTTTATGGACTAAACCATATCACATGTTTTGCTGCATCTAACTTTAGAGGAGGGGGAAATGCAATCTTCCTGAGGGGCCGCTGAAGAAGAAATGGAGAAAGGGTGGTTACCTAGAAGAGCAGAAGAGGGCAGAGCGAAAGCCAGGGCATGGGAATTCTGGATATTTCTAAGAATGAGGGAGTTCTAAGTTCTAAACTGAGAAGGAAGATTCGGAGAGGGCAAGGCTAGAGGTACAAGGCAGAAAGGGAACATAAGAGGTTCCAGGAGAGAAGTGTATGGAAAGGGCCCTGGCACAAAACAAGGACACCTGCTCTCAGAAGGGAGACAAAGGAGGGGCCGTGGCGTCCATGAAGTTCTCCCGCAGAGTGGCATTCCTGACGCTTTCTATCATTCGCCTCTCAAAGTTAAGCAGTTGACTTTATTATCTTTATTTTGTAAGACCAAACTCGAAGGGATGAATAAACTCATGAACACCACTATTGCTGGCAGCAGGCAGGTTAGGCTGCAGATTTACCTTAGAAATCTTTCTCTCTGACTCCCTGAACCACCCATGAACATGTAGACACACAACTAACCCCACAACGACCCAACCCCATCTTTTCAACCACCATGAAAGGACACTCTCTTCCCTGTCAGTCTCTTTCTGTTCATAATGAAAAATGTGGTTTATCAAGTGACCTTTGGTTAACTCCAATATTTCTGATTGGTAAATTATCAAGGATAGGTTGACTTCTACTCTATGGATGGTCTTGCCTTGAAAGTTGGTGATGTGATGAGCCTCCAGGCAAGACGCTCCATAGTGCGGTGGTGGTTTTGATCTCTGTCATTTTATTTTGTGAGTACCTACATGTGTAGCTTTGTCTTTTCAGTAATGAAAACAGGAGCAAAAGGAATAGTGGGGAAATTGTACTATCACTGTAGCCTTTGGACATTGTCTTCTAATGTCCACCTGGTTTGGATGGAACCCAAGCTTTTGATTCTTAGAAGCCACATATTCAAATAATAATTCTAGCTAAATAAAAGTGAAAATGCAAATCATATATGAGCATTATGGACTTTATATTTGTTTTTCCTTAAAGTTATTTAGCCGAATATTTTCCTAAGTTTTCAGACAGGAAAGAACACTGTTATTAATCTTCTCTAAACAAAGATTAGATATGAAAGTTATAGCACTGAAAAAATTATACTAAAGCTAAATTTTCTTTGAACATTATTACATCTTAATGAACAGATTTCTTCTAATTTATGAGAAGTACGAGTTTATAGAGTTGCATTTAAACTAGTTAAGCCTTAATATATTAAAAGACCATAAAGCCAAGGTTTTTAAATTTGCATTTTAGTTTATTGTAGAAGATTGTAAAAATGAAGAAATGGCTGTTATCCAGTTTCAAAGACTAAAATAACTAGGTTTGAACTATTTTTCAGTATTCCATACTCCTTTTTCTTCTGCTCTAGGGAAAAAAATTGTAAAAAGATTGGATATAGATAAAATGACATATGCTTTGAAATTTTAGAATGATAAAACAGTGTAACATGGAATGAAAAAATATTAATGGAAAAATTATTGACAACTTTATTTATTCTTTTATGAATATTCCTTTCTTGTTTTTACTTATATCCATACATAAGGTCACTGTCAGAAACAAAACTGAATTCAAGTCACCATCAAAGTCTTTTCTGCATGACATTAATTTATGTTCATATATGACAATAAGCAGAATTTGCCATATTTTGTAAGTTATGCTTAAAAATATGTCACCTAAAAATATCCTAAGAAGAAGAATCAGTTTTAATATAAAAATCCTTTGGAAGTATCTAGCTATTGTTAAAAATTGCTCACTTATCCATTCCACATATACTTAATAATGTCCTATAGGCCAAGGCAATATAAGAAAGAGCAAAAATAATAATTTTTAAGTATCATTTGCCTTAAAATATAAACTGACACTTTAAAAACATTTGTATATGACTTTCATAAATACTGAAGAGATTTCACTGATACTTCATGGATAAAAGACTAAATAAATTTAGAATTCATAATGATTGCTCAGGTGCTGGTATGTGTGCTTAGCATTGGGGTGACCCCTCTTTCCTGTTGTAGAAGTGACATCTGGAGGAGAGAGCCAGGGTTTTTGGGAAGGCTTAGGAACTAGAGGAGATGGGGTTTAGAGTTCTGTTTGTGAGTATATCCGTCAGGTCTATCCAGGCACAGAAGCAGTCAAAGATATGTTTAGAGGTTTATTGCAAGGGATTGGCTTGTGTGACATTGAGGCCTAGCCGGGCAGGTCCAAACCCAGTGCACTATGTCTAGAAAGGCAGGCTGGGACTCAGGCAGGAGCTGTAGCTGCTGCCACAGGTGGAAATTCTTCTTTAAGGAAATCTCAGTTCCACACTCAAGACTCTTCCGTGATTGACAGGCCCACCCAGGCTACCTAGAATAACCTCTTTCATATGAGGTCAACTGATTGTAGATTTTAATTACATTTACAACCTAGATTTGTGTTTGGTGGAATAACTGGATGCTGTACATAAATTGACACATAAAACCCAGCATCACAGTTGGCAAAGATTACTTCTTAAATGGTCTTCTGAGAACTCTATCTAGAATAGCAATGATTTATTTCCTCAATTGAAGAACATAAACCTCTATTTGGCATGGTAATAGAGATATACCTGTTCGTTATGGAGGGACTTCCCATTCTTTTATCTTTCCCTTTCTGATGAAAGTACAGTGGGAGATCCTGTGACATATTTCCAAGTAAAATATCATTTTATAAGGTTCTAATAATGGCAATTTTAATGAATAGAGTAGATCAGCTTCACTCAGGAAGATAAGTCAAAATACAGAGACTTTCCTTTTCCTTGTGTAGTTTCCAAAAAGCTGTCAACGGCTTTATTCCAAATTTCATCCAAAATAGCATGTGCCCACAGAGATGTGGCAATAACTCAATCATTCTCTCAGAATTCTGCCTTAAGGGAAGCAACCCCATTGGCCATGAGAGAGTGCCGCATGTCTACACCCGCAGGAGAGCTGCAGTGCAATTCTGTCACCCCATCAGAAGGACTCTGCAGGATTTTCCCTCTGACTCTCAGAACTGAATCAGATTCCTCTGCCACTTAAAGTAAAAGGTGATATTAAAGAAGCTCAGAGAATAAAGTTGAAGGAACTCATGTTTGTAGAAGTGCCTATGAATGAAATCATATGAAGTTTTATTTCGGAGACTATGTTTTCTAAACTATTATTTTCCCACCAGTGAATAATGAAACTTCTCTGTATTCTATTAACCATTGTGTTTGTTTATAATTTACCAACACCAGTGGCTGAGTACATAAGTTTTATAGGAAAATGAATAACATTTCAGCATGTTTGTCAACTAGGAATGTCACAACCACTATGATCCTCAATCCATATGGTAAATTTTCTTAAGCAATATGATCAGGTTTTTGTTTGTGTGTTTGTTCAGGATCTGGATTCAGGCTAAATATGTGGTTGCCTATTAATGCTTAATAATCATTGTCCAAAAGTTAGATAGCCATAAATGAAAGGAATGGAAATGGTATTAAGTGCTTACCTGGGGATTCATATATATTGACTCATTCAGTCCACTTTGAGTCGTATGGCACTATTTCCATTTTATACCTGAAGAAACATAACTTCAAATGGGCTTATTCACCCCCGGGGGAAAAAAATAAATACCATGCTGCAAGTCCAAACCAATTGTTGAGTCAACTTTTTCATCACTGTGACCAAAAGACCTGATAAGAAGGAAAAGTTCATTTGGTGCTCATGGTTTCAGAGTTCTCAGTCCATCGATGGCTTACTCTGTTGCTCTGGGACCAAGGTGGAGCAGAACATCGTGGCGGAAGGTGTGGAGAAGGAAAGCAGCTCAGAATGTGGCCTCCGGAAGCAGAGAGAGTGTTCCACTTATCAGGGACAAAAGATCTGCCTCAAAGACATGCCCTCAATGCCCCACCTCCTCTACCCACACCCTCTTGTCTACAGTTACCACCCAGTTAATTCCTATCAAGGGATTAATGCACAGATTAGGTTAAGGTTCTTATACCCAGTAATTTCACCTCTAAACTTTCTTACATTGTTTCACACATAAGCTTTGGGGGAATACCCCTATCTAAACCATAGCCCCAATACTAAAATACAGGTTTGTGTGCCATTAGCCAGCCCCTCATATTTCCCGCCAAGAAGTTGAAAGGAAGCACAGAATGAAAATCAGGTCACATGATAAGGAGAGCAATTGGGACAGTTTTGATTTTCCTAGACTGCAGCATTAATATGGCTTTAGCATCATTAAAAAGGAAGGTTAGAGCATCTTCATTAAGCAACAGGTCCAGGGAGCTATAAAAGCTTCTCCCTGAATCCTTACCTATTTGTGTTTTTTTCCAGTATTCTCAATTTGGCCCTGACAAAGGTATTAAAAAATTGGTTTAGATGACAATTTGTTTGAAACCTTATTGAAAAACATTTGATGTGAAGGAAATAAAACATGTCTCTGTTCCTACAGAGCACTTGGTTTTCATGTTTTGGATTTCAAACAGAACATGCAAATTGCATATTGATGAAATTGAAAAACGTTGCAAAAGGTTAGCCCTTTCTTTTCAGACATAAAATATGGAAACAAAATGTTGATATTTCCTTTATTTTACTTAGTTTTTGATCTTTCAGAAGAAATTTCCCTTCTGAAGTCTAACACAAGTGACATATCCTACGTTGCATTTTTACCTTATTAATATGCTTACTAATTACCTTATAAATTTCAGAAACCCTGTTAGGATGAGAAAAGTCAGAGATTTCCAGGTAAGTCAGAAGGGGCAGCACCTGAGAGGTGGATAGCAAGACACTGATGCAAACATAAAATGTGTTCATCGGAGACAGAAGAGGTTTTTTCTCTCGGGAAGGGGACTGGTTACTGTCAAGAGAAAAATAACTCTGTTGAGTTTGGTGTTGTACAAGAAAAGGATGAGGACATGAAGGAAACACCAAGATAGGAGCCACTCTGGGTGTGGGAGAGGGAGCACTGAGCCCACGAGAAGCCTTGGGAGGAGATGAGAGTAATGCGGACAGGGACGTACCTAGAACATGCAACAAGAACACACACCTGCAGTTCAGCAGTTCTGGCCAGCGGTCGAACACAATATTTCCAAATTTCATGCCATCATACCCTTTGCTTGGCACAAATGTTAAAATCTGCTAATCTTTATTTTCAGAAGGCAGCCATCTAGAAACCATTTTTCATTTTGTTTCTCTTTCTAAACATCAAAATGGTAATTAAAGCAGCAAAATTAATTGACAATGTGAAATGTTGAAGTTTATAAAAGGGAGCTTGAATCAGAGTCTGTGAGATAGAGATCTACATTCAAAACACTATTAAATTAACTTAAAATAAGGAAAGTCACTGCTGGAGGGATAGGATGGCCTGGCAGGGACATTTCTGTAGGCAGACAAAAGTTCAGTTATGTAAGCCACACTTATGAGTTTGCATGAAAAGAACTGGTAAGATAATTTATGAGGTTCTCAGGTGAAATAGGAAATATCAGTGAAATAGTATTAACTAAGAAACATTTACTTATTAATTGATAGTCATTGCACATAGATGTCATAGATTTCACAAATGACTTGAATTTTGTAATAGCTAGACATATTATTCAAGCTCATAAGAAATATCAAAAAGGTAGATTAATGTAATAGATGATTTTAAAATGCATATTTGTCTTTGGGTGTTTTAAAATTTCTTTCTAGATATAGGCGTTACCAACATTTAAATTGTCCTCTAAGCCTAATAATGAAGTTATAAGATATCAATTGCAATTGCTTCTTTGCTCCCTCTATTTCTGGGTAATTTATTTTTCTCCTTCAAGTCTGCGTTTAGATGAAAATGCTCAGATTAAACAAGGTACTCACCATCTGTATCTGTGTGTGTGTGTGTGTGTGTGTGTGTGTGTGTGCGCGCGTGCGTGTTGGTCTGAAATCATCCATAGGAGTTATGTGTTCTTTTTAAACGCTGATATGAGGGATAGGTCAATTCTGATGAATTTACTTAGTGCTTAGAACAGACTTCTTGGAAGTAACAAGACCCTGAGCTTATTTAAAATTCAAACAAACCAAATTACTTAGATTCAATAAGTACTTGTTTATTAAATTTGAAAATAGGCTTTGTGGGAAGAATAATTAGGGAGGAAAAAGTGAAAAGTTGATTCGAAATTATTAACTGCTGGAGGTTTTGAGATTAAAAGGGACATAGGGAAGTCAGAAAAAGTTAAAATTGAAATATAATATTAGGCAGAAGATTCTAGAGCATTTTATCCAGATCAGATACATATGCAATGGGAAGAGTTTGAGTTTTGTCAAATATTGGAAATAAAGATCTAATGTAACATAGACTAATGCGAATAAATCATGTTTGGTGGTAAGAATTGTGAAAGTATGTAATCAGTGTTTTTGTAAGAACTGTATTTTTCACCAGTTCAGCTTTGCTATTGCCGTGTTTTGAGTATTACCTCCAGACAGGGACGGAACCCACTCAAGTAAAATGAATAAAATATGTATAGGCATGGTTCAGAGAATTTTTTTCTTCTAAAAAAAGGTATGAATGATCTGAGAAAGAAAAATATAATTGGGGTTATATATGTGGGAGAAAGGTGTATAAAAAAGCAATCCCTGAGAAAATAAAAATAATTTTGAACTGCCTTGAAATTTTCATTTTTAATGAGAAAGTATGAAAAAAGACATCAGGCTTCGCTTAGGATTTAGTAGAGATTTTTCTCTGAAGCAGATTCTCAGGGTAGTTGAGATGAAATGCTTGCCCGTGCATAAGGTTTACAAGTTTCAGAAAGGAAAAGGGAGCTTGGTTTGCATCAGATTCTGGAAGATGAAATTACATGATGTGGAGAAGTCTTAAATGCTGTCTCTCCTGATATCTGACATTCCCTTAATGAGTCTCCTGCAATTCAAAGTCAGATTCTTTCTGTAGAACTTGATTTATCAGCACAGTCTGATCTCAAATATAATCAGAGTGAGATAGAGATCTACCATCAAAATACCATTAAATTAACTCAAAATAAGAAAAGTCACTGCTGGAGGGATAGGATGGCCTGGCAGGGACATTTCTGTAGGCAGGGTACATGGAGAGTCAGATTATAAACCTGGATGCCAGGGTATGGATTTGTAATGAAAAAAAAATGGAATACTGAGGAGACTGGACGCTTCTGTTCTACACCCAGCCAAATCTCTCCCTGTAGGACTCCCTTGTGGGGAGCCAAATGAGAATCAGATGCCTGATCGTGAGCATGGAATCAGTACACAAGGAATAAATTAGATGATGTGGGAGTTAAAGGTAATCGGCTGCCTCTGGACCGCTGGGCCACCTCCTCTGGACTGCAGTTGCTGAACACACAGTTGGTCTTGCTCACTCCTCCTGGTCCTCCTTTGGCCTTCTTTTCGGCTTGCTTCTCTTTCCTTTTTGCTTAGTTGAGTTAATGTATTCAATCAGGCTGGCCTGGAGCCATTTAGGCTCTTGGTGGTAATTTTGTTCCAATCCTTCCATGAAGTGTTGATGTTTTAGTGTGACTCACAGAGGACAATCTTATTTTCAGACTCTTCAGGGAAGCCTCCTAGTACCAAACACTGGTAGTGTAGGATAACAGAGATGATCTCTTAAAGTTCTTTCCAATCCTCCGTTTCTATGGCAAAATAACAATAATGATAACAACAACAACACTCGGCTATTGCAGAGAGGTAACTGAATTTTCTTTCCAAAGAATAATGAAAGCAAAGCAAAGGAAAATCAAAGTAGATGCAGAAGATGTGGCTTACCTATAAATACATCCTTAATCTTTTCTCATGTCTAAGAGCAGGAAAAAAGGATGATGATTAAGATGTTTGCATCCTTTACCAGGGAACTTGAATTTTGGTCCCCCATGGGGATTAAATGGAATATACATCTGTAATACACATTAGTATTTTTATCTCTTGGTAGCTTTTATAGATATTTAGGTCATTTTCTTCCTGTTATTTCCCATTTGAAACTGACTATGAAGATGCAAAAATAACTTGCTCAGCAAAAAAGTCTTGTGACATGTAGAATCACTGACTCCTTGTTGCTTTGTGATAATAAATACTGCCAAGTACAGAAAACCAGTGGGGGGAATAAACCTTATTATCTATCTGTGTATTGTTGTTAAAAAAAAAAAAAAAAACTAGTGACAAGCCATGCGTCACTGGAAAACCATCACATGTTAACACAAAGGAAGATAACACTATGTAAGACTACTAAGGGCAATGACGAGGGAGTAACACAATTAACTCATAGCTGAATATATTAAATTCATTTAAGATTGACAGTAGACTTTCCCCTGAGAAGGAGAAAGAAAGAACAGAATGCATTTATTTTAAAGAACTCCCAAAACCTACCAGTATGTTGCCTAATGAGGTGATGTAGTATAGAGCTTCGCCTGATGCTAAATTTACATAATGCCTTTCTTTCCCCCCTAAGAGATTGCTTTGGAAATTGCAAAGAAACTGAAATGAGGTGGAAAACAAAATAACAAAACACAAACATGTTCTCAGTGTTTGCAAATATTAATAATAATTTCCTATCCTCTGATTCATTAGTTTTCCAGACAGCCTACCTGGATGTCCTCAGAATGTAAAATGATCCTTCAATTAATTAATACAGTGGGATTTATATTTCTTTATAACCATGCCACTTCTATAAAAAATACTCGTATCTATTTATGAGCCATGTGAGGCATTGAGGGTGTGACTTATGTGGTACCACCAAGGACCTGGCAAACCCTTACAAGCAGTTTTGACTTATGCACACACTGTTGTAGTACATAAAGCTAGCCCTGAACATGATCATTAAGGAGTCCTTCTTTTACAGTTTATTCATTTTGTACTTTTTTCCTTTGAATGTAGAACTTTCTCTTCTCTCGCCTGTTTTCTGACCAACTCCACTTGTCCGCAAGGAAAATGTATTGGCACTCTGACTTTTAGATCACGGTGTTAGCCCAGGGTACAAGTAGCTTTCCCTTCCTGCTGTGCCCTTAACAATTTCACAGGAGAACTAACACTTAGATTATCTTGATTAAAACCATCCCTACATAGGCAGGAAAGACCCTGCTGCCATACATTTTAGATTTATCTTTTAATTAAATGTTAGTATAAAAGGTTTCCATCGTTACATCACTTGTACACATGGTTTTGCTTTTACAGTCTTCACAGTCCATTTTGAAATGGCCCATTCATTCATTTGTTTTCTGAAACACAACTCATTGAACATCTACTCTCTTTAAAACACAAAGCTAATGTCTGTAGATGTTTTAAAAAATGAATGAGACCAGTGTCCTTAAGGCAGTGATCCCCTGTGGAAAGACGTTTTTAAAGAGTTTTTGCTGGTGAGTCTCTGGAATTCTATTGTGCTTAACATTTGACTCCTACCATTGTGTTGAGGGAGGCAAGCACCACATGGAGCCTGAGCACACTCTTCCCTTTCAAGATCCTCCTCCTCCACCTCCACACCCTCACCCACCCAGCCCACATGTGCATTAAGATGTAAATACTTTGACTCCTGTGTCAACTGGGCTGCTGCCTGTTCCTGGTTATAAAAAGCCTGTTTCCTAGTGATGCACCTGTCTATCCTGAGCATCTTTCCTACACTGTGCTGGCAGGGCACAGACTTGGGGCTCCAGCTAACCCAGCCTCAGCTTCCAGAGTTTCAGTGTTCTTCCTTCCTTTGTCTCAAGAGGCCAAAGTTTTTCACTGTATATTCAATGTATTTTTTTTTTTTTTTTTGAAGAATATAGTGTCATTTTCTTTCTGTGGTTCTTCTTTTCCAAAAATGTTTAAATTTTAGATGTGTGTTATGCATTTTTATTTCTAGGACAAAGTTTTGATTAATTAAGTGTGAACCGAATTCAGACCGGCTCAGCTCTCACTAAGTGCCACAGTCCTCACCATGCAAAGAAGCCATCCTGAGCCCTGGAGCACAGCATTTCAGCAGGAGGCATTGAATAGAGGCGCATGACTGCTGGATCAGAGGAAATTGCTCTTCTCTGACATTCCAAATTCAGCACTTTCCTCTGGTAGCACCAGCACCCTCTGCTCTACCAGCCTGTGCTATGACACAGCTCTACCTGCACGCTGAACTTGCAGCTCAGTCCCTAAAGTCATTTGATCTTCACAAGTCAACAATGAAAGGACCAAGTGGACTATCAACCTCATTCTCAGGGCATATACCTTAGTCCTGATGTTTTAAGAAGCTGGCAGGAAAGGCTAGTCAATCCTTTCTGAGAAAAATTCAACCCAGATTTTCAACTTATTTCCCATGACGCCAAGATGTTACCTGTGTTCATCAAATACATAACGCCTGACCTAATCTGACTCATTATAAATGCCACATCACACACTCTGCCCAATAAGTACCCCCTCTTCAAGGGTCCTTTGTCCTTTACCCACCATAGTCCAGATTCTACATCTCTATCACAGCCTGAGGATGATGCCCCAGTGCTTTCAGGAGTCATTTATCCCACTGATGGGGTGGCATGGTCCCTACATCTGCTTCTGAATCAAGAGGCTGATTAACAGTGCACTTCAGCTCTTAGCAAGAGTTAGTGTAGAAAATAAAATTAAGGTGTTTGGGGTTAGGCAAGAAATTCAAATAAAACTACTTGGGAAATGTAGCTAAGCAAGATATAATTACCTAACTTACAATTAGACCGGCACATCAGGCCTCCCACCCCCAAGGCTTCTTCTTCTTCTTCTTTTTTTTTTTTTTTTTTTTTTTTGCAAAAAGACAAGTGATGCCATCGAGTAGCAGATGGTATTCTTGTATTGGTGCAAGTGAATGATGAGCACTTCTTACCTTAAGAGTAGCCTGCTCAGAATTGGGTTATCGGAATTACTGCTATCAATGCTAGCTCGATAGCTTAATAGTTCATTATCTCTATGTCTACCTTCCTTTGGGCTAGTACCATTATTACATTTAGATACAAGTGTTCTACAAGATTTCAGCAGCATCTCTATAAGCAAACTATTGCTTTCTACCATTTGGTTACCTAAAACCACCTCATAATCAATATTTGCAAGATAGTTTTAGGTTACTTTCATACAGATATATGTATGTGTGTATATATATATATATATATATATATATATATATATATATATATATATAAAATATGTTTTATATATATGTTTATAGAATATGTTATATTGAATGTATATATACTTCCTTGCAATCAATATTTGCAAGGTAGTTTTATATAACTATAATATATGTTATATATATGTTATTTAGAATATGTTATATATTTTTATATATATATATGTTATGTAAATGGGTACATGTTATAGATAGTAGACTATTTTAAATTAATAGATTATTATTAATTTGAGCAAGACTCCAACAATGTTTAGTTTTGTTTTATTTTGAACAGACTCTCATCTACTTTAGTTTGTAGAAATGAGAAAATCTTCAGGTGTGGTTTTGCCTCATGGAGTCTTCTTGCTCCAAAGGAGCTTGCATGTGGCTCTGGGAGGAGCCCATCTATTACAATTTTGTAAGGAATAGATAAATTAAGTCCCACGAGTCAAGAAATAGATTGTGAAGAGAGGATGGATGACACAATATCAAGAAGGGCCCATGGGTTCTATTTAGATGGGAAACAGGTCAAACACAGTGGGAGATCCAGTCCATTACTGTAGGCCTCTGTACCTATGAGACATCCTGGTCCCTGAAACCATCATGGTCAAGAACGTGCTGTCTGTAGGAAAAGCTCTGCAGTTATTTTCCTTGAGAAGTGGCATACTGTAGTAATCAATTTGCATACTTTTTGCAATTATTACTAGAAAAAATAGCTCAGCATTTTTTTACTTTAATTGACATAACATACAAATTTACAGTGTTTTGATATATTGCATAATGAACAAATCAGGATAATTAGCGTATTCATCATATCAAACTTTATTCTTTGTGGTGTAAAATTCAAAATCCTCTCTTCTAGTTATTTTTGAAAAATGAGATGCATTATTGTTATCTGTAGTCCCCAATGAGCAGTGAACAGCAGAAGTTATTCCTGCCATCTTTTGTGACTTGGTTCCTAGTGCCCAGCTCCTCCCAGTCCACCCCACTCCATGAATGACTACCAATCTACTTGCCACTTCGTGAAATTAACTTTTCTGTGAAATCATACAGTACTTGTCTTTCTGTATCTAGCTCATTTCACTTCATATATCTTCCAGTCGCATCCATCTTTTACAAATGATAAGATTTTATCTTTTTTATGGCTTGATAGTATTCGATATGTATATATGCCACACTTTCTTCGTGTGTTAACAGGCTGATGCAGTATCTTGGTCATTATGAATAGTGCTAACTGCAGAAATCACATCAACATACTGACTTAATTTCCTTTGTCATATTCATGGTAAATAATATGATGTTTTCAGATACATGCAGTGAATTGATTATAGTCAAGCAAATTAATATATTCTTATCCTCACATATTAGCTTTAAAAACCTTGTATTTTTAAATGTGAGATTGTTGCTTTATTTACCCATTCATCCATCCTACAACTCATTAGTCCTTTATACCAACATTACTGAATATTATATTATATTGCTGAATATCTATGTAAGTTGCTTTATTATCCTGTGAAGGATAAAAATGAAGTCCAATTTTCTATGTAGCGAAACATGTTTAATAACTAAGACATTAACAGAATATGAAATTAATATAATTTTCCTTTTTATAGTGATGAAAATGATTGTAGTAAAATAATCTAAAACAGGTTTTTATATAATCATAAGTGTGAATGCAAATAAAATTTATATATAAACATACATTTATGTGTATGTGTCTCTACATGTGTACACAATGATAATTACATATGTAGTAGATGTGACTTCCCATAGTCACTTCTTTTATGTAACAAGTAAACTGTCATGAGGGTTATAAATGACTTGGTAGATACCCATTGGTAAACCAATCCACAGGGCAATTATTCTGCTTTAGGGCACAAAGAATAGCAGTACCATGGTACCTCCAGATGTAGGTTAGGGCATGTGAAACTTTGGGGGGTCAAGACTCTTAGCTGAATGAGAACTGGTGTGTTGTTGTAGTCCATCACTACAGTACCTGTGCTAGAACCACACCTGGCACACGGTGATAAATATTCCTATCCTCAGCATTGGTTGAATGATTGGAGGACCGAAGACAACGCTTCTCCAAGGTTATCCATCTGAGAAGACACAGGAAGCATCACAGTACTGTAAATGATAGGGTTTCCTCATCATTTTGCATCCATCTCAGAGAAGTGGTGCAGTGTTTGCTGAGGCTCAGCCGCCACGTGTATGTTACACATCCCAGCATTATATAATAAAAAACAAAGGCATAATGTGTACAGAAAGCATCGCCCCAAACAGAGAGCGAAGCTGCCATCATGGTGCCAGCCCACCTCCAAAATGTGTCCTATTTGGAGCTGCTGTTCCCAAAGCATATTTGATTTGCTCTACTGACTTTTCAAAATAGTTTCTAACTGGTTTTCGGAGACCATTTTAAACACTCAGAGTAAATATAAAAGGGAAAAGGTTCATCCTTGAAATGCTAAAGGACAGACCCTGAGTGATGTTTAACATTAAGTTTGTAGTCATCAATTTGCAACCTGAAATAATACCACAGAAGAGAAAATGATTCTGCTGAAGTATCATTTTGTTCTTTCTCAGGACTAAAATCATTTAAATTGCTGAAAATACTGAAATTATTGCCACCCACCCCCTTTTGACACAGACACATTGTAATTTGCGTGGCTGTGCCTGCATGTGTCCGTCCACACACATCCTGTGTGTGCATACACACCTTAACCTGGCAGTGCTCACGGAGGTGACAGTGGCCATCATGATGAATTGTGGGCCCCAGAGTGTGTACCAAGCGGCACCAGCTCCCAGTGCCTCAGAATGTGACTGCCTTTGGAGACAAGGCCTTGAAGAGGTAATTGACCTAGAATGGGGAGAATTAGGGTGGAAACCTAGTCCAGTAGGACTGACGGAGGAAGGAACACCAGGTGCAGAGCAAAGACCGTGTGAGGGCACAGAGAGCAAGTGGCCATCTGCAAACCAAGGCGAGAGGCTGGGGAAAATCCAAACCTGCTGCAACCTTGACCCTGGACTTCAGCCTCCAGGAGTGCAAGGACATTAATTAATGTCATTTAAGCCACCTCGTCTGCAGCACTATTGTGGTCTTCTAGAAAACTAACAGATTGCCTTTCATCTTATGGATGAGGTGCTGTCTTCAAGAGACAACAAGAAAAATGGTCATCTTTCTTCAAATCATGTGGCTCTAGTGTTCTGTTACTAAGACTCTGCCCTGTAGGCCAGTTGCCTTGACAGTAATACGGTGACTCAAGCTGTTTATTGTTAGATTGCCTTCCGTACAAAAGCAGACAAAGGAAAATGATACTTTTATGATATAAGCTATTTGCTAAGAAACTTTACACTATTGGGCTTTTGTTATCTGTTTTATTGCTCACAAAAATATTCAGAGGTAGGTGCTATTTGTCATAGGACTGAGAAAAGTGAGTTCCTGGGCGTAGTGCCTTCAAATGCAAACTGGCAAATCCCAGGTTCAGATCCCAGTCGGACTCTGAAACCCACACTCTCAGACACAGTGCTGACATCCCTCTGGGTTTCCTGTTCTGAGGAAAAATGAGGAGTCTCACCCAGGAAAACTGCTCATTCCTGGAAGATGAGACAGTACTTGTCAGCTGGTGTCTTAGTTTACAAGGCTGCAGTACAAAGCGTCACAGACCGGGTGGCTTAAGCAACGGGTCTTCACTCTCTCTCAGTTCTGGAGTCTGCGAGTCCAAGATCTAGGAGTTAGCAGAGCTGGGGGGCTTTTCCGGAGGCCTCTCTGCAGTCTTCCTGTGTGTGTCTGCGTCTACAGAGACGCTTTGTCTTATGAATACATCAGGCCATGTTGGATTAGGGTCCACCCTAAGCACTTCATTGTCACATAATTATCTTTCCCAAGGCCCTGTCTCCAAAGTATGTCCCATTTTGAGGAACTGAGATTTAGAAATCATCTATGGATTCGTGGGGAGCAGCTTGCTTCAGTTTATTACACTTTCATTCTTGAAGAGACAGCATTAGAAATGTAAAAGTAGATATTGTTTCCTACCTGTGATGACACCAAAAATGGTAGTATTTTTTGTTTATTCTTCACTAAAAATGTACCTGGCAATTAATACAAAAAGATAAAAACCCTGACCATCTGGATCTACTGTATTTGGAGAAGATTTTTTTTCTTTTTTTTAAATTTTAATTTGGTATATATTACAGCAGAATACATTTCAATTCATATTACACACAGAGAGCACAATTTTTCATGTCTCTGGTTGAACACAAAGTAGAGTCACACCATTTGTGTCTTCATACATGTACTTGGGATAATGATGTCCATCTCATCCCACTGTCTTTTCTACCCTATGCCCCCCTCCCTTTCCCTCCCTCCCCTTTGCCCTATCTAGAGTTCATCTAAGCCTCCCACGCCCCCACCACCATGTTATGAATCAGCATCCTTAAGTCAGAGAAAACATTCAGCGTTTGATTTTTTGGGATTGGCTAGATTCACTTAGCATTATATTTTCCAACTCCATTCATTTACCTGCAAATGCCATGATTCCATTCCCTTTTAATGCTGAATAATATTTCATTGTGTATATATACCACATTTTCTTTTCCATTCACAGAGGAGGTTTTATTTTATTTTATAATATAAATATTTCAATTTTTGTGGTTATCATTATAAAACCCTATTTATTTTTAAGGATTTAAAATATGACCCAGTAAGAGCATCCTGAACATTCTATTTCTCTTAAATGTGCTTTTGTTTTGTTTTGGTTTTGGCCAAGGAATACTGCAGGTGCTGTCAGGGCATGATCCCGTGTGGGGGAGAGAACGTTTCATTTGGCTATTGGTCTATTTGACTGAAAGAACAATGGGAGTTTGGGGTTTGCTTTTGGGGGTTTTGATTTTTAATAAGACGTTTTGGTTTTCGTCTTGTTGTGTTGGTCTCAGGCTAACACAGAGTGCAGAAGAGAAAGGCGTTTCCTCTCAGCCCCAAGTAGCTTCACACCAGCTCCCAAGGCTGCTGCTGGTGGGCAAGGCCTTCCACAATGGGAATAATCTGTCTCACAAGTCTCTCCCGAGATGGCACGGTCTCCTGCATCCCTTTGGTTCTTCTGCCATGGTTAAGATCTATCCTCAGAATCTCGCCCAGCCTCGCTCTCCTCCAGAAGAGGCCCTGCTGCACCTGGGATGCTGCACGGTCCACCGCGTGGTATCGCCATTGCTACCCTCTCTATGGTGTGCCTTCTCTTCTGCTGTCCCAGTGAGGGCTCTTGGGATCCACGCTGTTCATAGAAATGGCTTCACATCACACTAACAGTAGGACCCCAAGTCCTTATCTTGGCTCCCCAGGTCTCCCACAGTCTGGCCCTGACTCCACCTCTGAACCCCTCTAACTCAACTCCTGGGCCTACAGGGACTCAGTCTAGTTCCCTCTGGCTCTGAACCCAGCACTCTCAGTCGACACCGCAGTGTCTTCCTAAGCTACTCTCCTGTCTCCCATACAGTGTGGATATCAGGTGGTGCACAGGTGTTCCCTCCTGTCCCCAGCCTGAAACCAACTATTTTCTTGAAGTCAGATTTATTAAAATGTAAGCTCCATAATGTATAAAAGTCATAGCCACAAACTTGGTTACTTTTCACAAAGTAGATACGACCCTGTAACCAGGACCCAGACCAAGAAACAAAATTTTACCTATGTCCCAGCCAGATTCCTTTAAACCCCTTCCAGAACCTTCTACCCCAAGGGTAAAGAGTGTCCTGACTTTTGAAACTACAGATACATTTTCCCATTTTTGAACTTTACATATGAGCCTTGTCAGGGGGGACATCTGTAATCCTAGTGACTCAGGAGACTGAGGCAGGAGGATAGAAAGTTCAAGGCCAGCCTGGGCAACTGAACAAGTTCCTGCATTAAAAAAAAAAAATCCAGGGAAGTATCTCCTGGTCAAAGCACCCTTGGTCAGTCTCCAGAACTGGGGGCCAGTGGGGAAGAGTGTACTTTAGACTGTCCTGTGTACGGCTTCTTTTGCTCTGTGTTAAATTTCACAGATCCATCTGTGTTGGAGAGGCTTTAGTCCTCTCTCATTGCTGTGTGTGTGAGGGCACTACGGTTTGTCTTCTGTTTCATTGCAGATGAACATTTGGGTTGTTTTCAGTTTGGAGATATTTCAAATAGAATGGCTGTAAACACCTTCACGTGTAATATGTGTATAGTGCGCGTGTCTATCCCACCAATGACATACATCCCTCCTGGCAGAGAACAAGAGCTCCGCTACCCCTTTTCCTGCCCATGCTTGATAGTGTGTCTATAGCATCCTAATGATTAGGTGGTGAAAACAGCTCTTTTGAAAAACATTATTTTTTTTCAAAATAACTTATTTGTATTAACTATGGGGGGAAAGCAGAAAATGCAGATAAAAGAAAAATATCAAATTTACCAAAGTAAACAAATGAGGTACTAAAAATCACCTGAAATCTACCATCTAGAAATGATTACTTCTAACATCCCTAGTCTTTCTCTATCATACTTCTTTTGTCTGTTTGTACTTTCCAGCACATAACATTTGTCAGTATTATGTTACACATTTAGCAAAATGCACTGAAAAAGTTCAATATAAATAATTTTGTACCATAAATGTTATTAACATCTTAATAATATTATTGCAGACACCATTATTGAAATGTTAAAAATAGCAACTTTATAAACATATCTTTGCAAAGATCCTTAATTTGTTTTCTTAAAAACCTAGTCCTAAAGTGAAATTGCTGTGTCAAGAGACCATGTGCTTAGTTAGGATCTTTGAAGAATGTGGTCCTTTATCCCCGCACTTCATCCCTGCTACCATGTTACCAGCTCCCTACACCTTTGCCCATGGGTGTGAGAATTCTCACAGAGGCCGTCGTGACCCAGTTCATAGGCTTCATTGTTGGTGAATGAAGCGATGAGTCCAGTTCAGTCCTCTACCCAACATCCTGGGTCTCTGTGTTCCTGATCATGCCTCAGTCTCTGCTCAGGTGCTTGGGCAGCTCAGCAATTCTTCCCTTACCATTGGCATCACTGTTGCCCACATCCAAGACCCATTCTTCTATTGCATTATGACCATGGTAGACTTGGCCTCTCCCTGAGGATTTCCTCAGCCATAAACTAAATGGTATTTTCCACCTTAACCAGTATAGTTAGCTGTCCTTTTGCTGGCACCCATCATCTCTTCATGAAGGAGAAGTGAGAACAGCTGATGCAGGGTTCTGCTTCGTCTAAAGTCTTATAGAAATACCTGACTTTTGATTCTCCCGGGATCCCATCTTTTAGAGATAGCATTACTGTTTTCATAGCCACCTTTCTCCATACATTAGAACTTCTGTTACTAATAGCTTCTGACTAAAGTGAAGTTTGTAATCTGTAAAAATATATAAAACATGTTACCAAGTTTATCAAGAAAATATTAGAAAATATTAGAAACAGTCCTCTAATTCTGGATCTTTCCAAGATTTTTGTTTTATTCCTGAGTTCTTGGATCCATGTGGTCTAAGCCCCTCCAGGATCTCAAGCTGCAGTGAAGAGGAGGAGATGCAGGCCTGGGTCACGGTACACCAGGCCTGCAGAGGCCCGGAGAGGAAGTCCTTTTTTCTGCAGCAAATGTTCATCCCGAGCACACAGACAAGGAGAACATGTGAACCGGCTTCCCTTAGAAAAGCTGAGGTTCTTAGAACAGCTACTGAGAACTTCATGCTCCGGGTGTAAACATAAACTCCAGAGCTCCATTTTCTAAACTATGCCTCATGAAAAGAAAAGTTGGTGTCCAGTGATGTTCATCTGAGAAAAAATATGTGGTCAAGGTATTTGGGCTGTTTTTCTTTAGGCCTAATAAGCATCTTGAATTTCCTAAATGTAGGATGAAATACAGAATATTTCTCGATTTTTTTTCCATGAAACAGCTACTTATATATGGAGCACCACTATTTATTTTAATCTGATGGATAAAGCCCGGTCCTGTGGGCTATCAAGTACTCCAACCTCCAGGTTTAGGCCCTCCATCCATTAAGCGGCTCTTCTGATGGTGATCAAGACCTGCAAGGAAGGACAGGAAAATGGGATAGCCCACAAATAAATCCCACAGTGTGTGTTTAAAATAGGATGCAAGCCACACTCACCTCCCTTTAGGACTCTCTGTTCAAATTTCAAATCATTAACTATGATAGCTATTGTGAAGATAGAATCAAAAAGAAGCTAAATTCCCAGGGGTTCTGTGCCCCCCCTTTTAGATAGAGTACACTGGAATATCGGATTTTGGTCTGAGGTAAATTCTGATTTTGATATTCAAGGGACTAAAAAATAAAGTCCTCTAAAATATCAGAATAAAGTCTTGGGAGCATTGTGAGGGATGAGATTTCTGGACAAGGTGTTACCAATTGAAATGACATGTCACAACTGATCTTTCCTTTCACAGGACAGCATTGTATTTTAGGGAAATCTAATTCCAACCATGATCCTACTACCCAAAAGATAAAAGAAACTATCCTGAATGCTATATTTACTCAAATATAAATAGCCATGAACGCTGTGTTACATCCTAAATCTGAATTAGTTAAACAGGATAGCATGTTCAGGAGTAAAATCATTGAAAATGACATTTATGTCCCATTATCACAGGCTTTTGTACAAAACTCTTATAAATTCTAGCCTTTCTTTTTAAAGAAGGTTTTCAGGATTATGAAAGTTTTAGTTGGGAAAATTTGGACTGAATTCTCAGAAGACATTTTGGAGGGAATTAAGTAGTGAGTGACCTCTTGAGAAAGTAATTCAGAGAGCTTTGCTTTTGTTTCTCTGGCTATTTCCCTGTTAAAATATAGGTAGCAGATATGCCACATTTTTAGATGCTCTTCAGACTTCAAAACATGACCCTCCTGCTTTGAAGAAGCTATTCCAATCAGCTTTTGTATATTCACTGTGGACCCTGCCATTACGTTAGGCACCACCCTGGCTAAAAATTCACAAGACTTGTTCTTATTTGCACTGAATTTTTCTTTTATTTGATCCTTCACAATGTCACTGCTTCCATCTCAAAAAGTCTCAAAGCTTTGATTTTATTGCAGTTGGATTCAAGGGTACCCAAAGCCAGTTTTGATCCTGAATCCACAAAATCAAAAGTATTTTCATGTCAGTCATAGATTCTCTACTTGGCCTCTTGATAATGGACAGCATCCATGGCCAGAGACAGCCTTTCCTTTTTCTTTTTCAGTCATTTTTAAGACCTGGAAACATAATAGGAGGAAGATTCCTATTGCTGAGTGTGAATAAGTGCGCTTGATTCTACTATCCATTTGCCAGTCACCAGTGGCATTACCAAATGAAGCACTAGCCTGGCTTTAAAATTTCTCTGATTCTATAAATTCCATGTGAGGCATGATTTGTTCGGCCAAATGTCGACTCCGCTACTCCATTGCAGTTGCGCTGCGGGGACTGTCTTTTCTAGAAGACAGACACAAGTTGTAAGATGGTGTGGGTTAGCTGGAGGTAATTACCACGTAACTGATTATCATTCAAGTTCCGAACGCTGTGCTGTTACATACATTATTTTATCTAATCCTTGCAATATCTTTATTCTCATTTTTCAACCAAGTTAAGAATGGAGTTCAGAGAAGTGAAGTAATTATCCATGAAGAGGGCAAATCGGCGGTGAGATTTAGTTAGAATGAATGCAGAGCTCCTCTTCTGTCCAATATAGCATACTGCCTCCTAGTTATACAAGGAAAAAATAATAATCTCATTATTCTACTACCCCATTGAGAATCTGCTGCTCTCTTGTCCCCCTCTTCCAGCTATCTGCTTTAACCAGCTCCAGTTGAACCTAAATTAAATGTTTTACGGCTGTGGCTGCAACCCTAGTGTGGCACTAACCACTGTTCAGAGAATGAGAGGGAATAATGACAGAGCCTGAGACAGGGAGGGACATTACAGTTTTAGATGGAGACCAACAGAAATGAGACTGTGTTTTCTGTTAATGGTATTAATTTAAATAGATCACTGAAAAATTAGAAGCTTTCTGAAAAGCAGAGACTGACTGCACCTTTTTATGATTTCCCAAATACGTGTTAAATGATGCCATAAAAATCTCAGGCTTTATGAGATAAAATAATAAAACATGCCAAAATATGTCTGAATACTAGTAAATGTAAATGGTATATCAATAGCTACATTGGTTGTTTCGTAGAGGTATAATAAACAAGCAATAGATTGTAGTTAGGACTGTTTATATATATATATTTTAATTTTGAAGGAAGTTTCAGACTGCGGAATATCCATGTGGAAAGGAAAGAATAATGAATCTAACTGGCCTAAGATTCTCATCCCCTGTCCCGTCGGCAGATAAAAGAGAAGGGACGATTTTGGTGGAAAGATGTAGGTGCTATTTAAATGGGGGATTTTTTTGTTGTTGTTGGAAACATCCAGCAACATCTGAGTGCCAAATAAAACACTTCACTGTTTCATCTCTCCTTAGAGAGCATTTTTTTTTTTTTAGTTGTTGTTTTGTTTGGGAGAAAATTGCAGTTTAAGATTTACAAACCACTTCATTTGCAAACTTCTATTACTATAATTCCTGTCTCTGAAAATGTTTAAAGCTGCAGGCAATGAAAAGACATGGTATTAGAGATTTTCCTTATAAAGAAAGCTTTTATTCTATTGCAAAAAAAATGTCTAGTGTAACAATTCAATATTATTCATAGAGAGTTATTTCTATAAATAGCATTTCCATAT
This sequence comes from Marmota flaviventris, assembly GCF_047511675.1. Lineage (NCBI taxonomy): Eukaryota > Metazoa > Chordata > Mammalia > Rodentia > Sciuridae > Marmota > Marmota flaviventris. The sequence goes on along the minus strand of NC_092498.1, from coordinate 8,810,998 downwards.
GTCTTACTCAGGTTTTGAGATAATAGAAAGGCTAAATCTTTGAGAAAACACATTTTGCATAGTTGCTTAAATGCAATGGGGTTCAAGTAATTATCTTCATCTTGATAAGATCCAATTGCACTGGTGGTTGGATCTTGTCTGTAAAATTAATTTCTTATCACAATGTAAATTATGAGTCATCACTTTTTTTATCCCCCCAAGAAAGGCAAGGTTAGATTTTCTCTGTTAGAGCTGAGATCCTCTAGATGATAGTTGAAAAAAGTTCACATAGCATTTAATTAATCTGAAGATTTTCCTGATTTTAGTGTATCTCATTTAAAATATGCCAGACCCACTGTTCTTTCCTTTATTTCCATCAGTTGTTTGTCTTAAATCTCCATCATCTATGGACACAGTGGTTTCCTATGACTGCCACAATAAATTATCACAAACTTGGTATCTTAAGCCAACAGAAATGGAGTCTCTCGGTTCTGGAAGGCAGAAGTTGGATGTCACGGGGTTGGGGGTTCTAGGGGAGAATCCTTCCCTCTCTTCCAGATTTTGGAGGCTCTCGGCACTCCTGGGCCCGTGACCACCAGCTGGGATCTCTGCTTCCATCTTTGAAGTCTGTCTCAAGTGTTCTTTCTCTTCCAAGAGTACTAGTACTTAGATTTAGGGGTCACCCTCAATCCAGGATTGTTTTATTTTGAGATCCTTAATTATATTTATAAAGGCATAATTTTCAAATAAGGTCACAAACAAGTACTAGGATGTGTTCGTTTTCTCCAGAGAAACCAAAGGAAGAGTATCTGTGCATCCCTGTGTGGGCCATCGCTGAAAGCCACTGCTGAGGTTTTGAAACCCAAAGTGGCTGATGCCAAGGGCAGGAGAAGGTGGCTGTCCCAGCTCACACTGAAGGAAATCCACCTCTCCTCTGCCTTTTCTTTTTATTCAAACCCTCAGTGGATTGGCTAATGCCCACCTACCCTGATGAGAGTGACCTTCTTGATTCTGTGCACTGACTCTAATAGAAGTATCTCCAGAAACACCCCAGAGGAACACCCATGTGTCTTTACCACCTGCCACGGCATCCCTGGGCCCAGTCACATAGAAAATGAAGCATCACAAGGAGGCTGGGGATCAGGCACTTCTTTTGGAAGGACACAGGTCAGCCCATCACAAGCAGTTAAAATAGGCTTTGAAGACAAACTTGGGTAAGATGATCAGTTCTGCCAACTGTATTATGAAATATCATTATTCCCACGGTCCCTCAGATATAGCATTGTCCTTTTGCAAAATAATGATGTATTGACTGTGCAATGTCATTGGCGTCATAGAAGTTATGTGCTAGCAGCCATGTGCATCATAATATGTGTGAAGCAATCAGTCCATAATAAATGGAAGTAACTACTATTTCTGACCCCATTGCTTTTAATTTCCGCAGAGTTCCTCCTTTGGTCTCATACAGAAGATGTTACAAAGGAGAAATTTACATGCATCATATCTGTGCTGCAAAAATATGACATCTAACTTTGTTCTGAATGAAGGATGTTCCCTCATGGCTTTGCCAAAGGAATAAATGGGAAAAAAAATAGGCAAAAAGTTAGTACTTATTATTTCATGTCATTATTATTATCAATGATTCCTTAAAACCTTCTAGGTTTACAAGGACCAGGATAACACATGCTTTTTTAAACCTCATCATCCTTTAGAGTAGATAATATAATTAATAAGTACACAGATATAGTTTTATGTTTTTCCAGATTATATGTATTCAAAAATTGGTCACCAGTCGTAGTTTCACCCACCAACTGGTGTCCTCTCTTACCCGCCCTGAATCCTGTGATAGCTGTACCTTCCCAGGATATTCCTTGAGTCTTCAGTTCAACTCATCAAAACTCACATTTTGAAAAAAGCCTCACTGGCTTGGAGGAGTCTTTCCCAATACCAGCCAGGTACTTAGTTGGCTTTGGAAACATACTGAAGACAGATCTTCTCTAAAAAAAAAAAAATCTTCTGGACCAATCTACTGAAATATTAATTGTGCTAGGATTATTCTATTAATAACTGGAATTTCTTCTTCCCTAATGGTTCTTTCTTTATCCCTAATTTCTTTTGAGGTATTAATCAGTGTTGGATTTCTGAGTTGATTTTTTGCTCTATTAGTAATATGTCTCTTGGTTGATACCATCTTACCTGAATGCAAAATGAAGGCTTCTAGCTTGTACACACAGGTTCTGCCTTCTTTCTGCAGTGCAAACCTGGTAAGCTAACAGCAAGGGGAATCATCTGCCTCCAGGCACTTTGGTTAAAATTATTCTCCCTTAGTTCTCATATCCATATTATAATTTGCATTTTAATTTTAATGTCTTCAGAACCATGAAAGCATATTTAGGTAAATGTGCTAATTAGATCTTTGTAAACAACCATATGTTATTTTGGTTTATGAAATTTAAAGAGCAATTAAAAACACATAGATTTCGCTACTTGTAGGTAAGGGTGGGGATGGATTCAATCTGCAAAACCAAAGTGAATCTGAGGAAAGAGCTAAATTAAAGATGTGCTTAATTATCTTATGGGAGAAACTAATAGAAGTTCAAAACTTTTCTGTAGAGAACCGTGGGGCCAGCAATGTTACACGTGGAGCCTTGCCATAATTAAATCGAAGTGTTTGAAAATTATATTTCCAACTTCTTTTTAACTAGTGTGCCTACCTTAGAGGAATTTTCAAAAGAAGTCTGCAGTGTGTCTGTTTTTAATGAGAGCATGTCATTCCTTCTCTGGTAACTTATCCATTTTTATCTGATTCACCAGGAATAGCAGAGTGATGTATGAGTGTGGTAACTTGAGGTGACATCTTACAATGTGATCCGTTATCGGAAAGATTTAGGGAAGAAGCTCTCTGAAAAACATAATTAAGGAAACAAATGTTTTCAGAAATATAATAAAGATCTTTTATGGTTTTGGTTCAGGAACATCCATTTTTGTAATATCCTACACGAAGGAAATATTCTGCCAACTGCCTAAATAACACTTGTATTTTGATTTTCTCTGGTTTTACTTTCCCCACAGAGAAACTAACAAACAAATCATAAGCAGAAAATAAGAAAAAAAAAGTGTCTAAAGTTTTCTGAGAAGTTCATTTCTAAAAGCTATAGAAATCCTTTGAAGAAATAGGGTACAGTGGACTCAGAGAATGGACAGTGTTTTCCAAGTACTTGGCCATATTGTAAATGCACATTTGATTTCTCGCCAATAAAAATAAACACACCCTTTAATTTTCCAATGGTCTCATGGCTGCTTTGGGCCTCTAACTCTTGGTCTAAGGGACCAATAAAATTTTTTTGAGTTCTCCTCTTAAGTACCCCCAGTGTGACACCATCATGCTAAAGGATCCCACTGCTACAAGAAAACCTCTCATGCCTTGCTTTGAAATGATATGATTTCTTTTAGGTCCACCTTGGCTGATTTCAGAAATCTTTCATATCTAGGCCAGGATCATAATTTCGTAGATACAGAACTCATTAAAAATGAATCCAAAAATGAAAAACAAGGTTGCAAAAAAGGACCTGAGTTTAATCAACCAAGATGAAAGCATAAAAGATTCTGAGCTGTGCTGATTCAAGTTGGTCAGTTCTAAATGTCCTGATTTCTTTTCTTTTTAAATGCCACTCATTAGAGATCTTAAATTTCATCCCTTCCTCTCTTCCTGAAGGTGCATAACCTGTGTCCTCACTCAAATCCCCCTTTCACTTGCTGTGTGTAATTTCCAGCCAGATAGCAATGGCAACGTGGACATTATATTAAAACTGCACAGATATAAAAGGGAAAAATGAAGAAATCAAACTGCATAGATAAGAGAGGCAAATTTTTGTTGGGAAATAAGGGATTTGAGGTTTGGAGACAAAATTCCCCTCATGGAGTTCCCAGGCACCGGCTATAGTATTGAACTTATGATTCATTTGATATGGAGACACTATTTTGCATGTCTCCATGAAACTGCAGTGCTTCCCAAGGGCTATGGCTCTCCCCAAGAAGAGCTATTGTTTCTCTTGGTGTTGGTAGTCTTAATCAAGCCTATCAGAACATCTGGGCAACAGCATTTCAAGTATTCAACACCCATGTGTTGTGGGCACTGACCATTTAGAATGGACTCTGGCCTGAGTGCCAAAGCAACAGCTGGGGTCTCCCAAGAAAAGTGGTATGATGCAAATTGGGAGCTGATTCAGGGCGCTTGGGCGGTGGCTATTAATCGATGTATAAATATTGTAAATTTTATAGTCATCAAAGGGCACATGTGCTAAATATCAGCCATGGACCATGCAAATCCAAGTATGCAGACATCTAAGAAGTTGTAAGTCATTCTATGTTTTTGCTTTTGTCCATCCCCCCCCCCCATATATACATATGTATTGTTAATTTTTCTCTCTTTATATACAGTTTATTATTTGTTATAAATTAAATAATGAGTAACTTCTAATATATAGCAATAAATAATATACATCAAGTACATGATAACACAGAAACATATTAGAAACATCTTATTCCCAATTGCCATGTTTTGAATGCTTGTCTCCTCCAAAACAGGTGCTAAAGTATGGTTGCCATTGTGGCCCTTGAGAGGTGATTGGGCCATGAGGGTCTCACTATCATGGACAGGATAACCGTCATTATAAAGGGGTGAGTTCTGCCCCCGTTTGCCTCTTGATGTTCCACCTTCTGCCATGTGACAGTGCAGCAAGAAGGCTCTGTCCAGATGCTGGCACCTTGATCTTGTACTTTACAGGCTCCAGAACTGTAAGAAAATACGCTTCTGTCCATTATAAATTACCCATGTCAGGTGAGCTGGTGGTCCAGCACACACTGGACCAGGGCACAGTGAAATTCTTGTTTTTAATTGAAGAAGCACGCTCACAAGGCTAGAGTATAATTAACGCACAGTTTATACACATGTCTAATATATGTTACATAAAGAGATAACATGCAGCAGCAACAACACAGAAACCTTCTATCCTCATTTGCAATTGCTTACAAAAAGTCCATTTCTGTACCACATAGGAAAATTGGTTTTTGGTTTTTTATACTCATGCACCACATGAGTAAAGGGGCAAGCTTTATGGGCAATAGACCAGAGACGAAAGATCACACCCTCGATTATCATCATTTGGTTGTAGAAATGGATTGGATTTGGAAGCTCAGGATGAGCCCTTTGAAATGTGAAGGCTTAAGAAGTTTCTTAAATCTTTAAACTGCTTAGAACTTCCTGATAGGACACAGTGGTGCCCTCTCTTACAGCCTGAAGGAGCTACTCTTTATGGGGAGTGCAGTAAATCTCAGTGGCCACACGTGCTAGGGTGTGAATGCCCCAACACTGATCCCAGGAGACTGGCGGCCAGAACTCCCAGAAATGTACCCCCGCCTGCCAGCCAGCCAGATGGGGAGGGGACCAGAAGAAATTGTTTCTCCCCAAAGGGCTGCATCTCAGAGTTCTCAGGACGTCCACTGGGGATCATACTTAGTTTCTGACTTGTGGAAGGGACTTAATAAAGATTTTTTTGAATTAATGTAATTTGCTTCATGGAAGTTATTATCTGATGAACTGAGGGAAAAAAACTATCTTCTCAACAGAAAGTGATTGACTCTGGTTTCTGGTTCCCTAAAACTAGACGTGGGATCAACCATGATATTGGATACATCCTCTGAAAAAGGCAAGTAAAACAGATTTTTGGAAACAAAAAATATTTTAAAAGTTCATTAAAAGCAAAAGTTATTATGAAATATAAAATTTTAATATACTTTAGGTGGTTATGGGAGTGGAGAAAGCCCTGTAATTGGAATAACTGAATGGAATTTTCTATCTCCTAGGCATAACTTTAGTACATAAACTGTGAAAAAATAATGTATATCAAAGCAATGTAATAAAGGATTACAGTGATGAATTTTATGGGATTAAGCTGCAGTTAATTTCCTTATGCATTTAAGATTAATAAACTGCTAATTAGAATATGCAAATCAGGGTTTCTAAGGCCTAAAAAATATTTCCTAGCACCTTACCCATAAATCTCATTCAGTAACTATTTTGTTTTATAATTGGGGAATAACAGATTGATGAGCCAATCTAATTATGTGAAATTTACATGTGCATGGTATTTTATAATAAAGGACATGAACTAATGTTAAAGTAGGAGAAAGTATTTGTAACATTCATTATAGTTATTAGTTGCAAGATTTAAGTTTGAAAGTACTTTGAGCCATGAAAACTATAAGCCACACTAAGTACTCTTACTGCACATCTGGAACATAATTGTAAGATGAGACTGAGCCTATCAGCAATTATAGCAATTATTGGGACTCTTACATTTAATTCTCTCACAATTCATAGCCAAGCACATATTTCTGGAATATTGCCGATCATCCAGAGACTAAGACAACAACTAATTACCTCATTATGCAAAGTGGGGAAAGGTCCTCATATTTCATACATTTTTAGTTCTACATTATTCACAGAGATGACCATTTATGGCAGGTACCACATAAGAGAAGTTGACTTATTATTGTAGCCCAGTTAAAGGTTTTTTGGGTGTGTATTTTTTTAAATAGAGTAAGCCTATCCATGAAGCTTGAGAATAAACAGAAACTTTGAAACTATCATTGTGAAAAAAATTTGTCAAGTGTTTCTTTACACATGTGTGTATACAAACATACACACAGAGACACCACACACAGACACACACACAGTGAAAGAATTAGAAGGAACTAATGGTCATTCATTCTGCTATACTATTTACTTTTTTTTCAATACCGCAGATTGAACAAGAATTAGACCTTTTTGAAAATTAGTTAGAGTGTCCAGAATGCCAAGACATTGTCTTTCACTAATATCTAACATTTACTGAGACAGTCAAATAACATAAATTACCTTTATACTGTTCACATGTTGTTATGTATTTGTGCAACATTCCCATGAAGGATGAATATAATTAATTTAATCCAAGTTTAAAAAGTTAAAAAAAGGTTTTGAGATGTGCAGACTGATTTGTTGTCACTAGTGAGAAAGGGACAGCACGGGTTTGCAATATATATACTTTTATGTCAGGGTCTACCTGAACAATGCATGCAAATAAAACCCAACAAATAAATCCCTAAGAAGATTAGATGTTCAGGCATTTTGGGCACATAATTAAAATATATTACCAAGCAGATATATAAGAGCAGATCACACAGATTTGAAATTTTCAAGAAAAAAATTAAAACTATTTTTCTCAAACTTCTGTCTGTTGCATCAGTCATTTTTTCTGACTATGAGGAAAGTATTAATGTAATCAGCTTAGTTTAACTACCAACACATTATTAGAGAGAATTTTTAAATTAATTTTTATTTATATATGACAGAAGAATGCATTACAATTCTTATTACACATATAAAGCACAATTTTTCATATCTCTGTTTGTATACAAAGTATATTCACAACAATTCGTGTCTTTATGCCTATACTTTGGATCATAATGACCATCACATTCCACCTTTCCCCTCCAGCCCCTCTGCTCTATCTAGAATTTGTCTATTCCTCCCATGCTCCCCCTCCCTACCCCACTATGAATCCTCTTTATATCAGAGGAAAACATTCGGCACTTGGTTTTTTGGGATTGGCTAACTTCACTTAGCACTATTTTCTCTAACTCCATTCATTTACCTGAAAATGCCATGATTTTATTCTCTTTTTATTGCTGGGTAATATTCCATTGTGTATATATGCTACATTTTTATCCATTCATCTATTGAAGGGCATCTAGGTTGGTTCCACAGTTTAACTATTGTGAATTGTGCTGCTCTAAACATTGATGTGGCTGTGTCCCTATAGTATGCATCAATAAATATGTATGTCATATGAATCAATAAATGGGATGGACTCAAACTAAAAAGTTTCTTCTTAGCAAATGAAGCAATCTGTGAGGTGAATAGAGAGCCCACAACTTGGGAACAAATCTTTACCCCTCACACATCAGATACAGCACTAATCTCTAGGGTATATAAAGAACTCAAAAAGTTAAACATTAAAAAAATAATAATAATAATAACCCAGTCAATAAATGGGCCAAGGACCTGAACAGACACTTCTCAGAAGATGATATACAATCAATCAACAAATATATGAAAAAATGTTCATCATCACCAGCAATTAGAGAAATGCAAATCAAAACTACTCTAAGATTTCATCTCACTGCAGTCAGGATGGCAGCTATTATGCATACAAACAACAATAAGTGTTGGCGAGGATGTGGGGAAAAAGGCACACTCATACACTCCTGGTGGGACTGCAAATTAGTGCAGTCAATATGGAAAGCAGTATGGAGATTTCTTGGAAAATTGGGAATGGAGCCACCATTTGACCCAGCTATCCCACTCCTTGGTCTATACCCAAAGGACTTAAAAACATTAGAGAGAATTTAATGCATATAGTTTTGTTTTAACAAATTGGGCTGTTTTCTGAAATACTAACAAAAGTTTTGGCATTTCACCATAAAATGTCACAAGGGTTGCTCTCAGCTCCTAATGTGCTCATACCAGCCGGAATGTTCTAAGGTTTTACATCAATCCTATCAGCATGTGCATTTTAGTGTGGAAACGTTCAACATCCATTCCTTTACTTAGGGCTTGTCAGTATCCTGTAACTCTGTGGATTTTTAAATCCAAAATAAGAACTTCTCTTAAAATAGTTTTAAGTTAATTAAAGAAACTTTAAATTTTCATAGAAATACCCACTTTCAAATATAAATACTTCTTCATAACCTGAACTTTCAGATCCCTACCAAGGTCAAGGAAGCACATTTGACTCAGTCAGAATTCTGTAATATTGACAAACACATTACATGAATGCACCTATTCACTTTTCAACTTCAGGTATCTTGAAATACCTCTCAACTTATTAAAGTATAATAATTATAGCAGATCATCTGTTATCTAATATCAGGCTATTTATTACTCTAGCAAGTTCTGATGGAATAATCATTGATGGCATGAGAGGGCATGTTTCTAATTATTACCTATATTCAGGAAAGTTATGATGTTCAGTGCATTAGGCTGTCTATATTAATTTTAAGAAATACGTATGTATTTATATAATTTTTAAGAAATTGGCAATACAAATATTATATATAATCTAGCACTCTACCTAAATATTAGTCATTTATGACAATTTATTGGATAAGAGTTTACTATTGCTTGTTTTCAACAACAACAAAAAATACAGGTTAACTAGCTATTGATGGGAGGCACTAGAAGTTATAAGTTAGAGTCAGCACATCACTGGAACTTCCCAGGGGTACCACGTTAATTCAACTTCACTGTTGCTCGTTGAGGATCCTGGGGTTTATGTCTGAGTAGAACATTTCCTTTCCACGTAGCATTTACAACCAGCCAGAATTGTGAACTGAATGAAGAATATATTTGAAAGACAATTCAGTTTATATTCCTGATGGATGTGAAGTTTCATTTTTTTGCATCCTATTTCACCTGTCATTGTCACCTCAAAAATCTATTTCCTCCTGCATAAAACCACAGTGCTTAAAACTATAAAAGCAAACACAGCAGCGAGGGAATTTTCCCTTGGGTATGTTTGCTAAATGCTTTAAAACTGCACTGTTTGAACACCAAAATTAGCATTCCTGAGCTTGAGTGCAGACTTCTGTTTTGTTTCACTGCTGGCCTAAAGGAAGCTGGTTTGAGGAAAACCCTTCAATTATAACACTGTGCTGAAAAATCACTTCTATACCACACAGTGATGGTCCCTCCCTCTTTCTTATGACTGGAAGCATTTCCAAAAGAAATGGAGTGGACTTCACTTTCTTCAGAAGTGTAATCCAAAATGCTGAGGGAATTAGAAACATGTGATCCCTCTGAGACTTTCTAGATAGCCATTCTGAACTAATTAAAATAAGTTTCAGAACCAAACAAACAATGTTTGCTTCATTCATTCATTCATTCATTCATTCATTCAGAGGTTAGCATATTACTTCTTTATTCTGTGTCAGGCACATTCTTAGCATATCAGATAAAGAAGTGAACAAAACATTAAAAATTACTGCCTGATGAAGCTTATATTTTCTAAGAGGAACAAACATGCATGACTATAAAGCATGGTATATTGCAATATGGTTGGAGAAAAATGAAAAACAAAGCAAAAACAGGATAAAGTTTGAAGGGTTGAAGTTTGAACAAAATGGGTTGCGGATGAGAGTACAAAATATAAAGCTCTCTGGTAAAAGGTTGTTCCAGGTCCTAGAACTAGCAGATATCAAGGCCCTGATGTTGGAACAAACCTGGAAAGACTAAGATCCCTTTGGCTGGGGTCCAGAGAGCCCGAGGAATGCTTGAGAAACCAGGAAGGGAGGGGGTGGACTCACTGGACCCAATGGAGAATTAAAAGGGCTTTGGCTTTAAGTGAGTTGGCATTTGAGCCAACTGTTTAGCAATTGTATGTTATGTTCCCCTCAGTTCCTCCATACAGACAGGAAGAAGCAGGGTCATCGGAGTAGTCCAGGAGGAGATGATGGTGGACCAGATGATAGTGACATAGGTGGTAGGAACTGGACAGCTTCTGGAACACTCTGATGTCAGAGCCGATTGGTTATTGCATGGCTTGGATGCAAAATGTGAGAGAAAGGATGTGTTGATGGTAACTTCAAGGTTTCAGCTTGAGCAAGTCAGAGCTGGTACTCACTAAGGTGTAGAAGTCAGTGAAGGTAAAGATGATTTGAGGGGAAATGTCAGGAGTTAATTTACGCGCATTGAATTTGAGATATGAAATCAGTATCCAAGTGAAGTCATTGGGTAGGCAACTACATATCTAAATCTGGATTTCAGAGAAGAGATCTAGACTAGAGAGATATATTTGATCATTTTCAGTGTAGAATTGACATTTACATCCATAGGTCCAAATAAGATCACCAAGAGAGTCAAGTAAATAGAGAAGGAGAGATGTTCCAAGACAGAGTCCTGAGATACCTGAATTAGAGTTCATGGAGTTGAGAAAGAACCACCAGCTAAATGGGATAGTTCAAAATAGTTCAAAATTTCCTAGAAAGAGAACGGATGCTTCTGTTGGAATCACACAATGAAATTGGGAAAGTAATGGATTGTAAAACACCAGGAGGAAAGGAATCAGTGGAGTTTTGCTTACCAGGAAAACAGGGAGAAAAGCTAGAGAGAAAGGAGTAAAAAAATAACTAGTTTTACAACTCAAAGTTGGGTAAGAGAGCAGTATTTGCTGGAATGAATTAGCAGAGAGAAAAGTACATGATGGTGTGTGAAAAGAAGAATTCCCAGAGAATGGACCTTGACTGTGCAAGAAGTTATGGAATATAGTGCACAAGAGAATGCACTGCCTTTTGCAAAAGCGAGGAGAGTTGATCAAAAGTGACAGAGAGTCCATGGGCTCATGCACAGGTCAGCACGTAGATGTCGCGATGAAAGCTTTGGAATATCCCTTCTGATTCTTTTTATTTTCTTAGTGAAGCAAGAAGTTGAAATGGGAAAGTACAGACGCTTCAGAAGGGAAAACCATACAATAGTCATCAAGGAGAGAGGGAGCATGTGGACTCCACGTGTAGAGTAGGGTGGCCGATGGCTGCTGTGGCACCTGCGGGTTGGTGGTCATCGTGACCTTTCTTCATGTGGTAGCTGGCTGTTAAAGAACCGTAAGTGGCAGAGGGAGTGATTTATCTATTGCATGGGAATTCTCCAACTAGATACAGAACGTAACAAAGGAGCAATGGAGGGTTCACAAATAAGTGCAGTCATAAGTTAAGGAGAGGAGGCAGGGCAGGAGGCAGCCTGGAGGGTGCCAGGATCAGTGCAGGGGCTGTGACCTCTGATGCCGATGTGATGGGAAAGCAAGCGCTCCTCTGTCCTGTGTGTGCAAATGTCCAACAATACCGCACTTCCCATCCTCCACTGACGACTGTCACCCGTTTGTGCTACACCTCATTTTGTAAGGAGGGTACTCTAGTGTCGGGAAATCTTGATAATTATAAATGCTCTCCGTGTCGTCCGGGCTGACTGGAGCCATGCTTCCCTGAAGGAGGAATGTGCTCAGTTGTCATGGGGAGCGGAGCTGCGTAATATGCTCCCTGCCCTGGTCCTCAAAATATTTTCTCTGTCTCTCTCCCTTTAAATATTTTGCTTTTCTGTTTCAAAGATCTCTTCTTGCCATTGACCTGTGACAATTCCTAGGAGGGCTGCCTTTAACGGCAGATCTTGCCAGAGATAAGGAAGAGAAATTGTGGAAGAGAGACTAATAAAAAACTAGAACATCTATAGAGCAAGGCAGAGATCTAATTTAAAAAATTTAAAAAGCTACAAAAGCCAAACATAGAAAAAAAAAACAATATAAAATCAAAACCCCGAAAGCCAGATAAATGCCTTAAAGAGTCCTTCCACGCTCGCCTCGCGTTTTCTTCCCTTCTCTCTCCCACACTTAAGCTCACGGCTCACAAGCCTCCTTTCTCCCTCTTGTGACAGCTCAATTCCCAGCACAGCCTGCCGGGTCGCAGACCACAGCTGATCATTTCCGTGTGCTGCTGAGATGCTGCTTTCTGGCAGCGGCTTCTCCTTTCACAATATTTTTCCCCTAAAGAGGAGAATGGAAGAGTGTGGGATAAAAATGTTAGCCCAAGACAGGGCGTAAAGGACGCAGCAAGCCGGCACAGGCTGGGCAGGAGCTTCAGGGAATGATGGAGACCCTGTGAGCTTCTGTGGCTGTCCCCTGCTTCAGAGAAGAGGGCAGATTAAACAGGAAGCCACCTCAAGAGAATTGTGAGAATGGCTGTCTGTCCTAGAAGCTGCTCAGTTACAACTCCTCCATATGAAAGCCTGTGTCGCCCATCTTGCCCAAATAATACTCATTCTTGAATTCCCTGCTATACACATCTTAGTATTTTGAGGTTTTAGTGATTTTCGTAACAAAACACCATCAAGGGGCAAAAAAAAAAAATACTGAAAATGTCATAAGAAACAATCATTCCTCTCATTCAGTTAAATTCTCATCACAGACCGCATAATTCCATGTTTCTGGATCTTATTAGAACTTTGGGGGAAAGACAGAACTTAAATGAAAAATTATTCTTTTTTTTAAATGGCTTTTATTTTTTAAATACATGACAGCAGAATGCACCATAATTGTGTTTTAAAAACCTAGAATATCAATTTATTTTCTTTCATGGATTGTGCCTAGATGTTGTATCTAAAAGTCATGGCCACTCCCAAAGTCATCTGATTTTTCTCCTACATTACTTCAAGGAGTTTTGTAGTTTCATATTCCACATTTGGGTCTGTGGTTTGTTTTGAGTTAACTTTTGTAAGGTGTGTGTTTGGATTCTTCTTCATTTTTTCTTTTCCTTCCTTCCTTCCTTCCTTCCTTCCTTCCTTCCTTCCTTCCTTCCTTCCTTTCTTTCTTTCTTTTTTTTTTTTTAACAGGTGGGTGTTCTGTGGTTCCAGCACCATTTATTGAAAAGCCTGCCTTCTCCTCCATCAGCTGTCCTCACACACCTGTGTTCCTAGGCTCTCTATTCTGTGCCACTGGCCCACTGTATTTTCTTTTGCCAGGACCATGCTGTCCTCATGAGTGTAGCTTTAGAGTGGTTTTGAACTTGGACAGTGTCAGTCCTCCAGTATTGACCTTCTTCCTCAGTATCGTGTTGGCTATTCTGGGTCTTTCCTCTCCATATAAACTTCAGTTTACAAAATAGTTTGCTTAGATTTTGATTGGGATTGCATTAAATCTTCAGATCAAGTGGGTAAGAATGAACATCTAGGCAATATTAAGTCTCTAGGGCTGGGGTTGTAGCTTAGTGGTAGAGCTCTCACCTTGCACATGTGAGGACTGAGTTCCATCCTCAGCACCATGTAAAAGTAAATAAATAAAAAGAAAGGTATTGTCTCTGTCTAAGAATATATGACGTGTCTCCACTTTGATTTCTTTCACCAGAGTTTAGTAATTTTCCTTTTGTCGATCTTGTATGTATTTTGCTAGATTTATTCCCAGGTAAATCATTTTGGGGGATACATATATAAATGGATTGTGTTTTTAATTTTAAGTCCCTCTTGCTCATTGCTGATATATGCAAAAGTGATTTACTTTTGTGTATCATTCTTGGATCTTGTGAACTCACTAAAATTGTTTTTGTTGATTCTTTTGGATTTTCTACATACATGATCATTTCATCTACAAACGAAAGCAATTCTTTCTTTCTTTCTAGTCTGTATACCTTTGATTTCCTTTTCTTGTTATACGACTTCCAGTCTGATGGTGAAGAACAGTAGCAAGAGGGGTGTCCTTGCCATGTTTTCAGTACATGCAGCATTTTGTCAAATGCTTTCTTATGTATCTTTTTTTGATCATGTGATTTTTCTTCTTTAGCCTAATGATTCGATTGATGACGTTAATTGTAATCAAAGCCTTGCACACCTAGCATTAATCCTATTTGCCTTTGTGTGTAATTCTTTTTAAACATTTTTTAGAGTCAATGTGCCAATATTTTGTTGAAGATTTTTGCATCTATATAAATGAGAGATATTCACCTAGAGTTTCCTATTCTTGCAATGCCTTTACCTAGTTTTGGTATTAGGGTCACATTAGCCTCATAGAATGGCCTTTGCCCACTGCTTCTACCCCTGAAGGAAATGCCAGAGTATTGGTATAATTTCTTCTCTAGATGCTTAATGGAAATCACCAGTGTAACTGATCTTGATCTGTTGCTTTCTGTGTTGGGAGGTGGTTTATTGTTGATTCAATTTCTATAATAGAACTAGAATAATTCAGATTATCTATTTCTATGTGAGTTTTGGCAGAGTGTATTTTTCAAGGAATTGACTCATTTCATCCAGGTTGTCAATTTTGTGTGTTTAGAGTTGTTCTGAGTATTCCTTTGCTGTTCTTTTAATGTCTGTAGTAAAGGCCTCCGTTTCATTTCTGACATTAGTAATTGATTCTTCTCTCTTATTTATCCTTAATTATGTCAGCTAGAGTTTTATCAAGGTTACTGATCTTTTCAAAGAACCAACTTTGGTTTCATTGATTTTTCTCTACCACCACATTTGTTCCTCTTTTTGATTTGCTACCCTTGTTCTTTGTTCCAATTTTTTTGTCTTATGCACTTTTTCTGCCCTTTCTCATTTTGAAGAAGTATTTTATGAGATTATATTTTCTCTCTTTTCTTAGCATATCAATACTTCTTATTTTTAAAAACTTTTTAGTGGTTGCTCTAGAGTTTGCAATCTACATTTAAAACTAATCTAAATCTGCTTTCAAATAATACTACACCATTTCATATGCAGTGCAAGTAGCTTGTAATAACAAAATGCTACTAACTCCTTCCCATTCTTTGTGTTATTGTTGTCAGACACAGATTGCTGTTTGGGGTCTACTATAATGACTGAGAATTTTCCCTAATGATGTGTTTGGAAGTGTATTGTCATATCCAATGCTCGGAGATTCTTTCCTCAGTCATGTCCAGTCCACGAGGAGATGCCATCAAAGATGTTCTTCATTTCTGTTGCAGGTTTTTTGATCCCTAGCATTTCCTTTTGATGATTCCTTAGAATCTCTCTTTCTTTGTTTACATTTTCCAGCTGTTGGTAATATTACCTACCTTTCTGTCCTTAGCATATTAATCATAGCTTTTGAAAATTCCTTGTGTAGCTGGGCGCAGTGGCGCACACCTGTAATCCCAGCAGCTCTGGAGGTTGAGGCAGGAGGATGGTGAGTTCAGAGCCAGCCTCAGCAAAAGTGAGGTGCTAAGCAACTCAGTGAGACCCTGTCTCTAAATAAAATATAAAATAGGGCTTGGGATGAGGCTCAGTGATCAAGTGCCCCTGAGTTCAATCCCCGATTCGGAAAGAAAAAGAAATCCTTATATAATTATCCAACACCTCTACTACATCTCTGGTTCTGACTCTTGTTAAGTCACTTTGGACTCATGTTTTTTATTATATGTCCTGATTTTTTTGTTAAAAGGGAGATAGGATGATCTGGGTAAAAGGAACTGTGAATGGTGATACAAGGAAGGTCTGAGGAAAGGGGAGCATTCTGAAGTCCTGTGATCAGATTTCATCTCTCAGTGGGTTTGTGCCCCTGCACTGGGACCTGGGTCTCACAAGTTCCTCCCCTCAGTGGGGTGGGAGGGGCTGGAGTTTCTGTTCCCCTCTCCTAGGCAGTAGGCTCTGACACAGGCAGTGTGGACTCTGGTAATAGTCTCTCCTGTGAGGAGGCCTTCTTGGAATGGAATGCTCTTGGTCATCTTGGTAATTTAATTGAAATGGTAATTTGCCTCTCTCCGGGCTGCAGGCATAAGGGAATTTTTTTTTCCAGGGGTATGAAAGCCCCCTCGATTGGTCCCCTGGAAGATTGATCTCAGCCTGGTCCACACTAAGCCTCCCAGAGCTCAGCAGTTTCAGCCTAGGGGTCTCCTACCCTGATTCTGATCCTGCTACCAGAAGTCGAGAGTTAACTGTGGCTTAACCATTGGTCCTTGGGTGTAATATCTAAAATTAGGGTAATTACCCAGGTGCAGAAAGAGAAGCACAGCAAGGCAGAGATAGTATTTACAGCAGACTTCTTGACAGGTAAAGGAAAGGCAAGAGAAAGTGAGGTATACCCCAGAGAGAGGATTGGGCAGATTGGCTAGGCACTGAAATGTGCAGAAATGACCAAGTTTTTGTCTCTGTAGGATGGGGGTGGGGACTTGCAGTGGCAGGTAGCCATGCTTCTTTGGGCCTGGTGCTTTGTGTGGCTTCTGCTTGTCTTGGTGACGTTATCCACCTGCCCTGGGTGGAAACTGAGGGCCTGCACCTGCATGCTTGGGTCATTTCCCCCTTTCTGGTCTAGTGTCCCCAGAAGAAGTTCATATGACAGTTTACAGACCCCCCAAGCCACTGTGAGTACTTGCCTGACCTTGGAAACACACCATATTCCGATAGAGCTATAGGAGACAGCGCTGGCTGCCTCCTGGAATGTGGTGGAAGATGGCACCTCCAGATCAGTTACCAGTCCAGGGCCCTGTAGAGCTGCTCCGTCTCTGATTCTTTCCTTCTCCCAGTATTGCTCATCTCTAGCTAACCACCTATGCTAACAGCTCCTGGCGAGGTGTCTCTTTATGGACTTCTGCTCCAAAAAGTTATGATTCTCTATATCTACCTGTCTATCTCTCCAAGTTTGCCCTGTGATCTCACCACTTTGATGGATCTAAGAAGAGTTGTTGATTTTTTCATTTGCTTAAATTTTTACCTCTTTCTAAGGTGGCATAAAGATTTTTAAGTTTTTTTATGAGCCAGTCTGGAAATCTTTATACTTCAATGTTTAATGATGGCTTTATTTAACACTCAGCTTTCAAATATCCTTAAAATTTAGCAATCATTTCTTATGCACCAGTTTGGGGGTGGGGGTAGAGAAAAGGCTCCCCCACACACCTTACATGGCACTCTTACAAGCCTATTATTGATTGGTATGTTCTTGTTAAATCAAGAAATGAGTACATGAGCTGGTTTGCCTGTCTTGCCCATTTCCCCTGAGCTTCCAACTCACCAGGAAAGTCATTGACACACATTAGTGCATCCCATCTGGGAAACTAGCCCATGTCATCAGAGAAGATAAACAAGCAAACATAAAAGCCACAGAGGAAAACATCATCATGAACAGCAAACCTAATGGTGATAAAAGTGACAGAGATCTTTTCAAACAAAATATAGAATCCAGACATTATAAAGCCAAAGACTGGCCAGTTGGTCTAAGGGAAAAACTTGATAAATTTGACTACAAAAAAAAAAAAAAAAAGGAAAAGAATGAGTTCCTTTAATAATTGCTTACAACTTAATGTTTTAAAATATAATTTATCCAGGCAATGGTGGTACATACCTATAATCCTAGCTACTTGGGAGGAAGACTAGAAGATTACATGTTCAAGATCATCCTGGGCGATTTAGTAAGACTTTGCCTCAAAATAAAATTTTAAAGTTTGGATAAGTAGCTCAGGGCTTGTTTTGCATGTGTGAGGTTTCCGTCTCTAGTACCACCAAGGCCCGGGTAGGGACAGGTATGACTTGACTGATGGAGTAATACATGGAGGGATATTCATGGTGCCTCAAGCAAGAAAATAGGGGTCAAAGTTCATTCTTCTTTTCCATTAAAATTCTGTTTTTTAAATAAATGTTTTCTAAAGAATAACCTTAGTGTTACACACTATATATATATATAAACATAGTCTTCCCATTTATTTTAATTTTTTAATTGATGCAAAGGTCACCTATTATAAAATCAGCTATTTTAAAGTGGATAATTGAGGGCATTCATGATGTTGTGCAACAATCCCATCTGTCCAGTTCCAAACATTCCTACCACCCCAAAGAAAAGCCCTCTACCCATGGAGCAGTTGCTTGTGATTCAAGGTCCACCCAGCTCTGCGTAATCACCAATCTGTGTTCCGTCTCTGGGGATTTACCTCTTCTAAATATTTCATGCAAATAAAATCATACACTATGTGGCTTTTGTGTGTGGCTTCTTTCAGTGAGCAAGTTTTTGGCGTTCATCAACTCCCTACCCTTAATGCCTTTTCAAGTTCGGACACAAATTCCTAATTTTTAAAATTGTCCTGCTTTATTGATAATCTTTCTTTCCTCCTCACTCAGCTGAGTGGTTTGAATCAACCCTCATCTGAAATGGGTCTGAAAGTTTTGCCTTAGAAAGGTTTTTCTTTTAATTCCCTCATTGTATTTAAAAAGAAGTAATTTTAAACATCTAGAATAGGTGGTGATATGAGTAAGAAGAAGATGGTAAAACCTGTCATGAATAACCTACCCAGAGACCAGTGTGAATTATTACCACAGTGAAATACAGCCTGGGGCCCCCAGGTGCACTTCCAGGAGGGCCATTCTGCTTGAGGCAGGCAGTCTGACACCATGACCCAGGCAAAGGCACCTGCACTGATGTGACTCCACCTGAATACAGCTCTTCTACTCTCCCAGCTGAAGTTTATACCTACACACCTAAATCCATCCCAGAAATTGTTCTCACCATTCGCCACTTGCATTCTCAGAGGGAAGGAGTTTTAAAAGGCACAGAACGTATGCCCCAAAGATTATAGAATTGAGCCGCAGTACCAGTGTTCAATTGAAGAAACATGGGAAGAAAGAAATGAAAGCAGAAAAAAACGGGAAGGAAACGAGGAAACATACTGGTGTTTCATGAGGAGACACAATTGCTCCCGCAGCGCCTTGCCCAAGAAAGTGCCAACTGCACAATGAAAGACTGAAGCGAGAGTAGTGTGGGACCAGTCAGTGGCAAATGTTTTGCTTGCGAGAAATTGCTCGAAACGAGAATGGTCCCTGAACTCCTTGGTATCATTTAATATGTTTACTCATAACTGCTTCTCAGCCGCTGGCCCACGGGGTCCCCTTCGGTGCAGCAGTGCTGGCTGCCAAGTGACTCCTTGTCAGGGCCCAGTTCAGGAGAGGGGGCCACAGTGGGGGCACCCACACATCGCACATCCACTGTGCATGCAGTCTAAAGCTAAGCGGACGGACGGCTCTGAGTCTAGCTCATTACCCCGGGAATCATTTAATTTTTTTGAATGTGTCCCCACTGCTGTTGGGGCTCCTCGTGGAGCCCGCGTGGTTCTCCTCTGTTACATGCATGACTCCTCAGAGATGCATTCTGCTGGGGAGGTCTTCCAATATGTCAAGCTCTTTTCATTTAAGCTGAGACATTTCAGATGTGGGACCATTGCAGCTGAATATTTTTCTTTCCTTGCCTTCATGTAAAATGGCCCTAGTGTAAAGAAAAAGCTTGGTTTGTTTGCAGGGCAAATGCGCTCCTTGTTCTGGGAATCTGTCAGGGTGCTTTGCCTTTAGTTAATGACAACATAGCAGGCCCGCTTGGCTTACTGTAACGTTAATTCGTCACGTGACTTGAAAATAAGTATCATGCAAGTGTGAGAACACAGCCCAGAAAAAAAGCCATAAAAATAAGTTATCAGCTAAGACATATTTCAATTTTTTTGGAAATTCACCGAGTAGCAGGCCCCTGGATACATTTTATTAAGTTATAGATCCAAACTGAGAACACGGTGAAAAATCAGTGGGAAACTTGACTTATAAGAGTTTGCTTTCTTAATTTCCATTAATATAAATTTAAAATTTAAGATTATTGCAAAGAGTCTTTTATCATAATCGGAGATTGTATGCTAATCCTAGCCGCAGTCTGGCTGGGCACAAATGCCGCAGTCTGGCTGGGCACACAATCACGAGCCACCACACAGCTTGTAGATTCAAACAGCAACTCTTTATTCCCGAACTCACACCAGCCATCTACAATCACGTTCTGGGGAAATCCACGTTCTCTGCCCAAATCCACATCCACTGGGCTTCTGTCTCCCAAAAAATACTGTCTGAATCCCGTGAGAACTCAAGGGGAACTCAGGCAGCAGGATACGCCCTATTCCCAGCAGGAATAACCTTAAACCTTAAACCTGGAACCTAAACCAGGAAAGCCCTAAACCCGATTATCCTAAACCCGGAACACCCTAAACCCAGATCCGCCCTGGTCCTTGAGCAAGGTTACCTATATGCAATGTCACTGCAAAATGTCCCATTTCCACGAGTCCTTCCACTAAGCAACATGGGGTACGCTGGCAAGGAAACTGTCATACCTACTTGGCTAATGGCTCCCAGCAAATCCTGCCTGCTCATTATGGGCACATAGAATATGCATTAGCAGGAGTTGAGTTCCCCAAAGAGACAGACATGGTATATTCAGTTTAATGTAAAACTCATTTCAGAAAACTTTATTCTGGTCACAGGCCTAATGTTTTCTTAAACCATAATGACTAAAATCACTTGGCCCTCAAACCAAAATGTTCAGAGCCCAGATGTTGTGGGGTGTTTCCATGGCACTGTGGAAAGAGCCCCAGAAGGAAGTGGTGTACCTGGGATTGGGACCAGCTCCCTGTAACTACCTGGATGTACCATGCCTGTTTCATTATCTGGGAGAAAAGCATTTGAAGACGGGAAGCATTGTTAACACAGGAGGCCATCAGATCACCTTGGGATTTTTATTTTTTCAAAATATACCTGTCCACACCTCCCTTCCTTTGTTCGCCTATATTTTTTTTTATTGGTTGTTCAAAACATTACAAAACTCTTGACATATCATATTTCATACATTAGATTCAAGTGGGTTATGAACTCCCATTTTTACCCCAAATACAGATTACAGAATCACATCGGTTACACATCCACATTTTTACATAATGCCATATTAGTAACTGTTGTATTCTGCTACCTTTCCTATCCTCTACTATCCCCCCTGACCTCCCCTCCCATCTTCTCTTTCTACCCCATCTACTGTAATTCATTTCTCTCCTTGTTTTTTTTTCCCATTCCCCTCATAACCTCTTATATGTAATTTTGTATAACAATGAGGGTCTCCTTCCATTTCCATGCAATTTCCCTTTTCTCTCCCTTTCCCTCCCACCTCATGTCTCTGTTTAATGTTAATCTTTTCCTCCTTTCTTCCTCCCTGCTCTGTTCTTAGTTGCTCTCATTATATCAAAGAAGACATTTGGCATTTGTCTTTTAGGGATTGTGTTCGCCCATATTTTGACTTGATGGATTTGGAGTGATTCATTTTCATTTAAATTCATCTTGGGGAGATGATATCCATCACTGTTATAGTTTAGATGTGAGGTGCCCCTCGAAAGCTCATGTGTGAGACAAGGCAAGATCATTTACAGGTTTACAGGAGAAATGATTGGGTTATAAGAACCTTAAATCAATCAGTGAATTAATTACCAGATGCAATTAATTGAATGATAATTGAAGGCAGGTAGGAGGTGTCTGGAGGAGATGGGGCATTTGGTGCGTGGCTTTGGGATATATATATATATATTTGTATTTTGCAAGTGGATATCTCTCTCTTTCTCTCCCTCCCTCTCCCTCTCCCTCTCCCTCTCCCCCTCTCCCCCTGTTATCCTCTCCCTCTCTCTCTCTCTCCTTCTCTCTCCTTCCTGATCATCCTGTGAGTTGCTTCCCTGTGCCACTCTCTTCCTCTATGATGTTCAGCCTCACCTTGAGCCCCAAGGAATGGGGCCAGCTGTCTATGGACAGAGAACTCTGAAACCGTGAGCTCCCAAATAACTTTTCTCCCTCTACAGTTGTTCTGGTCAGGTGTTTTAGTCACAGCAGCAAAAAAACCTGACTAAAACAGTGACCCACTCCACCTCCACAGGCGGTGACTCTGAAATCCCTGTGGGTGTAATTGGAGCGCATACACTAATAACAGCAGCATGAATAGTACTGTTGAAAGTGTTTAGATTCATGTCTAGCCACAAAAGTCTTGATCCCATGAAATTTGCTGGTCAGAAATAGTTGGCCTTCTCAAATTATTGTGACAGAAAACTAGTTCTGAACCAAAAATGTTAATGCATCAGGTCAGGTATGGCCCAACTTATATTTCATCGAGAATTGGGACTACCTGAAAGTAGGTGGGTTCTTACTCAACCTCTCCTGGCGGGAAGAGGGAACAGAATGGAGGTTGCCTCCTGCTGCCTCTCCCTCCCACCCGCTGCAGCCCAGAGGGTCAACAGATGAGACCAGGAGCACGCCTACGAGCAAAACGTCCTCATCTTTACCAAAGAGGTATTGATTGGCCCTCTGAGAAAAAAATAAAACAAAAAATGTTTCTCAGCTCCTGTAGTTAAGTCTGGGTCTCTACCTAGAGCCAGCTTCGTGGGCATGCCACTTGTATAGTGACATAAGGCCCCAAGCTTGTTATAATAGTCTGCTGTCACTGCCTTGAAATTCTTAATCATTCTTCAACTGGGACCTAATGTTTTCATGCAAAGGTCTCACAAATCGTGTTGCTGCTCCTGCTTGCAGCAATGAAATTCAGCACTCTATACTACTTTTTGGCTTTGTTCTTTTTGTTTTGAAGATTACTCTTTACATATATCGTTCAGTCATTACTCATTAGTGTCCCTTCCCTGCTGCTTCCTGCACTGGAGCAAATAGCTAGCCTGCCCTCTGTACTTCTGATGCCAGGGTCAGTCTGACCACTGCAGCGTTGACCTGGGAAGTGGCTCTCATTACCACCCGCCCACACCCCAACCTCATTCCCACACAGAGAGGAAGATTTGCTGTCCTAATGCCCAGATCACTGTCATTAGAGTACTTCAAGAAGCGGCAACTAAGGCAAGTGAGTGCCAAATAGTCCTTCAATCTATAGGCCTTGGTAGCAGAAGCAGATTTTAGAGTGCTTATTTTAGAGTGGTTCAAAGTGCTAGCAGAAAACATGGGAAAGTGAAGAACCTTCCAGAATTTGATTTCTTCTTCAAGTTTTTAATGACCAACTATGTATAAGACCATGGGCATTTTCTGAAAGGCAGTTTCTGGTATGTTTTTAAATTGTTGTTTAGGACGATAAAACTCCACAAAAGACTATATTTACAATTTAGGTATTTGCAGACTAAGGATGTGAAGATAGTTTTCTTTTTTGTGTTGGAAGTAGTTAATCAATGATCCTTTCTCATTTTGGAATTGGATGGAATGAGGCCCATGTTCTCAATTCAGTATCATCCATTTTATAATGCAATCCATGATGTATCCCACAAAGAGTAGACCTTTGAGATGCCGTCATTAGTTAAAGTAGTTTATGTGCTTTGTAAGTAAAAACAAAACAAAGGTCAAAATAAAAGGGTAATAGAGAAGGCTTTGTTTCTGAAATCTGCATGCATTTTGTGATATTCTATGCACTCCTATAAGTGTAGCTCTGAGACTCTTAGCAGCCAACTCATAGAAGAAAACCTGATCAGCTTCCTGGATAACTATATCCAAAAACACAGAATCGAATCCCTTGTGCAGGTTACACACATTATTTCTACCACCAAGGGATATTTCTCGTGTGGTGCTCCATGAGAGGGTGTTGTGTAATGAGCCCTCAAGGCATCTGTGCCCAACTCCAAGATGCGCTCCTCAGATCCTGCTTCAAGGAAGGACCCGCTGGCCAGCATGGTCAGTGGATGCCTCCAGCTGTTAGTTCCTTAGGGCCTGTCTCAGCTTTCAAACCAAGGTCATGCTCTTCTCCAGGTGTTCCCAAGCAGTGACTAGGAGAGGGATGGCAGGAGGGCAGAGCTGTCTCATCCCCTGCAGGACTCCATCAGGCTGTCGTTACTCTGGACCCTGTTTTAGTCACCTTTTTCATTGCTGTGACCAAAATACCTGGCAAGAACAACTTAGCGGAGGAAAAGTTTATTTGGGGCTATGTTCGAGGTCCCAGTCCACCGGTGGCCAGGGATTCCAACGAATCCCTCCAGGGCATGTCCCCAGTGACCCACCTCCTCCAGCCACACCCCACCTGCCTTCAGGTAGCAGCCAGTCCATTCAAAGCAGGCTGGACTGATCACATGACAGCTCTCAGAATCCATTAATACAGGAGCCTGGGGGGCACTCCTCACATTCAAACCATAATGCACTCCCCTAGGAGCTGGTAGACTTTGTCAGGTCTGCACTGGGGGCCGTCTGTTTCCCGGGCACCTTGTGTTTTGCTCTTTTCTCCAAGTGGTGTCTCTCCCAATGCAACTTTCGCAGTCCAAATTTCATCTCAGCGTTTGTCTCCCAGAGAACCCAACCTGTGCCACCCCCTTACAGTAAATGCAAAAGGAGTTTCTTGGAATTCTTGGCTTTTAAAGAAGCGGACATAAAAAATCTAAGTGAATTTCATGGAAATGACATCAGGAGGCAGCAGCCTAAGAACAAGGGTGGGGCCCAGCACCCAGCGTGGCTGGTTTCTAGAGGAAAGGACACCTCACCCAGCTCTGGGTAGTCCCCCTAAGAACTGGGCATGTGATAGATGTTGAACAGCCCTGAGGTCAAACTTAGAGCCCACAGAAACGAGACATCCAGAGACCAACCCAAAGTACTGAGCACTCTCCACTCCAAGCCCCATTTTGAACTCAAACTGACCACATTTGGGGCAGAATTAATTGTCTTTACCACCTAAAATTCTCTTTCTTATTTATTTTTTTATTTATCACCTTTATAAATCAGAGAAAATTCCCACAGCCCAGTGACTTAGAATCCAAAGCTCGGTCATCGTTTTCTTCTTTTTACCTGTATGTCCTACTAATCACTGATTTCTGTTTTCCTGGATGTCTCTTGCCTTTCTCTTGTCCAAGTCCAAGGCAAAGTCCAAGGCAGACAGAGCTGGGACTGGTCGTATACCAACTTTGTTTTCTTTTCCTTCTGTGTGAGAGAGCCAGCTGGCATCCTATAAAGCACAAACAGGCATGAATTTTAAGTAGAGTTTATGAGGAGGTGTTACAAGTTGGCCTTCTTGTAAATTACATTTGCAGCTCTTTATTGGTATTGTAATGTTGATGGCCCATGGATCCCCTGTGAATATGTGCACTGACCTCTCAACTGTCCCCTCAGCGGGCATAGGAGAGTGTGTTTTAAGTGGCTGAGCTTAGCCCACAAATCCCATCATAATTTATCCTGTTGCCCACCATCACCTCCCCTGAAGTCCAACCACACAAAGTATTTATTCTTGCCACTAGTAATTGGAATGCTCCATGGTTTGTATGTGCTGTTTTTTTGCTTTCTAGTATCCTTTATCTTGACTTCTGCACTGAGGTAGCTTGCAGTCCCTCAGCGCTCAGCCTACGCAGCGTTTTCTTTGCTCTGACCACCTAGCTTGACTCATTTCCTCCCATGCACAGCAGTCTCCCCTTGTCTGCAGTTTTTGTGGTTTCAGTTAGTCATGGTCAACCAGGGACTGAAACACATCAAATGAAAAAGTCCAGAAATGAACAACTGATGAGGGTTAAATGGTGTAATTCTAAGTAGCTTAATGAAATCTTGTGACATTCAGCTCCATCCCACCCAGGACACAAATTATTCCATTTCCCAGCAAATCCATGGCAAGGGAGAGAGAGGAGAGAGAGAGAGAGAGGAAACCACATGATCATAACCTTTATTACAGTATATTGTCTTGATCTCAATGTATTGTTGCCTGTACCCCAGTGTTATCTGAATGCTGTTCCTGGAGAGCAAGAATCCTGTAGTATTTGAGTTTGTATCTTTGTGTGCTCAAAAAATGTTGAGTGAATACGGGTACTTTTCCATTTTGAAATTTTCAGACTCACTCTCTTTTATCCCAGGACCTGGAATCAGCTGTCAGAACAGATGGCTGGTAGCAAATGGCCTTAAGTATGCTAAAAAGTAGGTTTAATTGTGGTCCTGAACATGCTCCTTTCTCAGGGGTTCCATTTCTGAAATAGAAATTAATCTGATGCTCCTCTAGAGTGATGTTCAGATTAATGTTATGCCATTTGTTAAGGCCTCTAGGACTCTGGGATGAAGGGCATTAGGTATTAGCCTCATTGTTACTGGAAAAACTGTTGTAGGGTTTGTCTATTTGCTACTCAGCAGGATATTTATTTTCTTAATATAGCACATCCCAGGATTCATTAAGAGAGTTCTGGAAGGCTCAGGCCACACCTCCTTTAATATTAATGAGCTCCAACTTCTGATCTTGACATCTTTACTTTGCGTAGTTATGGGGCCTTTAACTGATAACCTAACATACAATAAGGCTTCTTTGTCCCCGTAAGGATCTGAGTAGACTTTTATAGCAATAAATAATGGATAGATTGATTCTCCAGGGTCTTATACTGAATTTGAAAGGAAGCCCAAGTTATTGCCCTCCAGTCACTTACCTGCAACATCTTACTAAATAAAGACAATTAACTAACACCCTACAAGAGACAGCTGAGGCATTGCATTCATGAGGTCAGGTATTCACCAAGTCACGGATCTAGAGTTGTACTGTCCTGTACTCACACTGAAGTTCTAATGCAGAAGCAAATGCCCTTTCATCAAGGACTCAATGTAAGGGCCAAAATGCACTTGAACTTTGGAGCAGAAAGGCACTGTTCAGTAGGATTTCCGAGATTTATGAGATCAGGAACAACTTGTACACGCGGCAACCCAGACAGCTGCAGTCCCCACAGGCCTACAGGAAAACAGCCCTGTGCAGCCACTTCTAAGTGTGATGTCTCGTGTCCAGAGGCTACAGAAATAGAGTGCTAGAGGCAGCTGTGCACCCCTTTTGCTAAACAGCCAAAGATTCCATTTTTATAACCGGATATCTATTATTAAGACAATCAGCTAAGATGTCAATTCAGAAGGAACAAGGGATCCAGATTCTGCCAGGAAAGTCACGCTGACTTCCCTTTCCCCAAGTCAGATGGTTGCTTCTTTCCTTCTGTGAAAAGCACACTACCCAGAATCATTATCTGAAAACACCACTTTTATATGATGGCTCCCCATCCAAGAACTGGCTACAATTTTGTTACAAATGGAATTTAATCCTATCACCGGCTATGTGTGAAATTTAAACCCTCTGCAATCTGGCTCCCTCCTCTTGATGAAGTCAGTTTCTCTTTGCTCTCAACACTAGCGCTCTGCAGGCAGCCACCTCCTCTTCCTGCTCAATGTTTCTGACCTATTCCTTCATGCAAAGGTGCCCTGGAGTTTTCTCTGAGCTGTCAGACCCTGCCCGCCCTTTGGACAGTGGCATGGAAGCCTGGTCTTTCCTCTTCCTACATTACTCATGATCTCTGTATATTCAATCTATGCCTATCCTGAAATCTCATAATTCAGCAACAAATAGGCACCAGCACAGGGGACTCTTTCCTCTGTGTATGCAAGCCCCATCTCCTCCATCATATTGCAAGGCACACGGTGGCAAGATCTGTGACATTTATTTAGGGGACTACATTTCTATTTCTTTTAAATTGATATAAAGTTTATACACAATAAAATTGACCCTTTTTAATGTACATTTCAATGAGTCTTGAGAAGTGCATACAATCGTGCACCATAATCAACATCTAGAACAGTTCCAGCACCCCAGATATTTCCCTCCTGACCTTGGACAGTCACTCCCTTCCAACCTGCAGCCAATAAAGATCCTATTTTCTGCCTCTGTAGTTTTGTGTCTAGGGAACAGAGCATACGGACTATTGCATCTAGATTCTTTTACTTAGCACATGTAGTTGTGATCGTCCATCTTACATGGTTTTTTTGTTTGTTTGTTTGTTTTTTGCAGTCCTTTGTATCTCAAAGCAGTAATCCACAGCATGGACATACCTAGTGGATGTGTTTATACATCTTCCAGTTGGGGAAAATCTGTGTGATTTCTAATGAGGGACAATAAAGCTGCTACATTCTCATACAAATTTTTGTTTGAACATGTAAATTTTCATTTCACTTGGATAAATGTCTAGAAATGAGTTTGCTGAGTTGCCTGGTAAGCGGCTCTCCAACTGTATGAGAAACTCTTTTCTATCGTGGTAATGGCATTTGGTGTTGATGCGGCAATGAATGAGAGATCCAGTTTCTCAGCACCTTGGTTATTCTAATAGGTGGCATGTAATGGTTTGAATTAGAGTTCCCCTGGTAAATGATAACATTATCTTACCATATGTTCACATATGTTCTAAACTTTTTAAAAAAAAAAATTTATCATCTTGTTGGCTATTTCAGAGTAGAGCAAAGTATGAGAGATACTTTAGATGCTTAATGAATATTATCTGTGGGTCATTAAAATGCAAAACACCAATACTATTCTCTACATGTGCTAATTGCTCCCTGGCACTAGCTGATACCATTTATTGAACACGCCTTATGCCAAGCATGATCTAAGAGCTTTGCCTATGACGTTTAATATGCATAATAACCCTGTGAGTGTGTGGGGATTATCCTCATTTGGTAATGAATGGGGATCAAGCAGTGTTGACTCAGACCATGTTCAAATCCTTCTCTTCCCCCAGCAGTTTTGTGTTTGCATGTGCAGGTCTGGAAGATGTTTGTTTGTTTTCTACTATTGCTAATGATGGATGAAGAGATTAAATCAAATAACCCAAACTAGGCCAAAATGATCTGCATAATAAAGAGATGGTCAAGAGATGGCCCAGAGATAGGGGAGGGGAAAGGGGTCAGGACCTGGGACAGACTAGAGAAGGGGAGTATACCTGTGGCCATGAGGGAGCTAGATAGAGGGGTTTGTTTGTGTATCTGTTTGTTTTCTGGATCTGGGTTGGGAGAAAAGACTGAGTAGAGAGCCACAGTTCTGAAGAGGAGACGTTGGGGAGCTACAGAGATAAAGAGAATGTTTAGTACGCTGGCTGCTTAATTAGGAAATGTAATTCTCTCTTTGGAGTCTTTCAGTTGCTTAAACAAAAACAAGGTTTTTGAAGAAGAGGGACTGAATTATTTTATTTATGTATTTTTGGCATTCATATTAATACAAGCCATCAAGCTTCATATCTCAGTTATAACATCCCTGTTGGTGTGTGTGTACACATGTGTGTGCAGGTGTGCAAGTAGTTCTATGCAGATTTTTTCCACTGTGTCACTTGGTGTGGTCATCACCACAACCAGTATATTGAGTGCACCTCCCCACAGGTCCCCGGTGCTGTCATCCGTGTTCACAGGCACCCCCTTCTTCCTAAGTTCCAGCCACCACAGATTCCTTCCACATCTCTGAAACAGTGTTATTTCACAAATGCTATATTTATGGAATTTTGTGCTGAGTATATCCATTTTCTCATGTTATTTATTAATGTCAAGAGATAAGAATTCTTTCTATGTTGCATATACTGTTTCATCAGATAAATGCAGTATTTTTTTCTAGTCTGTAATGTGTCTTTTATCTTTAACATGATATTTTGTGGACTAAATTTTTTTTTCATTTTGATAATATCCAATTTATTAATTTTTCTTTAACCACCTGTGCTTTTGGACGTCATGCCTAAGAGCCTTTTGCTTATTCTAGACCTAGACTACTTTTTCTTATGTTTTTTTTTTTTTTTCCTAGCAGTTTTATAGTTTATAAACTATCCATTTAAGTCATGTTCCATTTTGAGTTGAGGTTTGTATTAGGTGTGATGTTTAAATCAAGGTTTACTTTTTAAATTAATCAGTTAATTAATAAGTTGCTTCCACACCATTTATTAAAAAGGAAGCTTCATTGAATTCCTTTTGCTCTAAAAAAACTTGAAATGGGTGTAACTGGATTTTTATTTCTGAGAGGCAACTGGAGCCAAACAAAATCATACGGTTTTTTAGGGATGGGGAAATTGAAATGGTTTAACATATTGTAGCAGCTGTCTAGATGCTCCTGAACTCTCCCTTCTTCCATGTTTGTAAATGCCATGTTGCTAGAATCAGGAGCTGGACAGTATGCTACAATATTTCCTGGAAGTCAGGGTAGTATGTGTATGCTCTATGACCACATCAACCCCTGTCTGGTACAGAGCTGGAGGTAAAATTCACCCTTGTGTAAAATTCACTCCCTTCTCTAATAAAGTAAGGCAATCTGACGAGTTTGGCAAATGCGTCAGAACCCTCCTGTGTCTTTCCCAAATATTTTGACATCATTATCAACAGACTTTTGGAACTTATCACCTAATCCTGATGATTGATCTATACAGAAAGGGAAAAAAGGAAAACCATTCACTTTAATTTCATCGTGTGGTTGGTTTTTAAAAATCTGGGTAACTGTGATTGAAGAGAAACGTCGTATTTATAAAAGACTGGGAGAGCAGCGACTGGAAGCCGGGAAGCCCCACTCTGGATCACATTTGCAGAGAGCACGCCTGAGTCCCAGAGGCGCAGCTTTTCCGTACTTCACGGGGCCTCATAGGTAATCGGGGCTCCTGGAAAAGCAGCAGTGATGCCCCATTTACTGGCTGGATCCTCCCCTAATTTCATACCTATTTTCTAGTTTGACTTTGAGTTAGGTAATATCCCATCTCCTAGGTGGAAACCAAATTCAGAAGACGAATGTGGCAGAGTAAAATGGCAGAACTGCATCTGAATCCACAGCTCCTGCTGCCCCTTGGGATTTTATTTGTTCCAATTTAGAACTTACCGTAAGTGAGAGAACTAACACTGCAACTTAAATTACTATCAAATCACAGACTGTTTCTTCTGGAAGTAACTCTAGGGTCTCACTGGAGAGATTTAATGTAACCGTACACTTTTCATGCTTTTGATGAGGAAATTTTCATGGAGGGTTTCGAAAAGCAATGGGAAGGCAGCACATTAGTATAATCATCCCTTTTTCTGAATTCATTCATATTGCTATAACAATGCCTATTGTGTTTTCTCATACTTAATTGTACATGTTTCTCCCTTAACTGAAGAGGTAGCTGCTTGAAAACAAGGATAAATTCAAGTCATCTTTGTAACCACATTGCCTGGCTTATGAGTGCTAGTGTTGGTATGTTTTAATTATAACTAAACGTGCCTTGCCCGATTACTTTATTTTAACCAGATGGAGACAGTTGTACTAGCTGTGGCATACTACCTCCATTACTTTGTATATGCAGGTAGTACAGAAGGCCTCACAGGACATCACTAAACTCTAGCTCTGATAATTCACATGAGCACATACCGTAAAGGCAATTAATATACTTTTCACTATTTTTAGAAATGGAAATGTTCTTAGGGCTGATTATTAGCGTTTTTAATTAATATGTAATGGTCTGCATGAATATGTCAGAAAACTGATTTTCCACGATGTTTACTGACTCTACACCATTATGAATATTTTCAGTTTTTATATAAGACTTACCTCTATTAAAAAAAAAAAAACCTCTGTAAACAATATATTTTGGTCTTCACAGAGTTAAAAAATTAAACATGGCAAGTTCAGAAAACAGGGTTTGAAGTCATTTCTGGTAAGACTTTTCTTCCATCCAAATGATATTTTCCCACTTCCTGCCACTAGTAACAGAAGGCTGAGGGTCATTTGCCATTGGCTCCTGTAGAATCTAATTACTAAAAGACACAGCACTTAGCCATTTGCAAATATAAATGCTACCTTGATGCTGCAGGGCAGCACTTCTGCAGCCTAATGTAGTAATGTCATAATCTAATTACACACACATGCTTGTAAACACATGTAAGTCTCCAATGCGCAGTAATTATGTTCCTGATATACCTTTAGAATCACTACTGCAATGAGACATCACATTTTAATAGCATTCTCTTAAGGAATTTTAAAGGAAAAAGCTACAAAATACTCTATAACATGAAGCTTTTTTTAGAAGGGAAATAAGGTGCAATGAGCAGAAAGAGATGCTAATATTTTGGACTTGTCTCAAAAGAAAATCTTACTTAAAGGAATGTTTAAAGAGGTTACCATTTCATTTTTGCATATACACGAGTATTCTTGATGCTTTCCTCTCGACTTCCTGCTGTCCTTGAGAATATCAGTGGGACAGCTGGCTGCAGACATCCTGGGCACTTGGGAACCTCGACGGGCTTCACTCAAGACTCCCTGCTCCAACTGCAGATGGCCCCATGAGGGAATGTCGTTCCCATCACTCACATTGAGAACCACTGCAGGCCTTCCTTGCTCTGCTGCAAACCACTCAGAAAACAATGACTGTTCCAACAAATTAAAAGTAAATCCTGCCACTAGATTAATTAGATTTATTCTAATATGGCTGGTATTTTCATTAATTATAATTTTACATGACAGTTTGGCAGAATGTGGGTGTAACCTGATGGCATCTGTACCCAGACCTCTTACCGTGTGAATTATTCACCTAACTCCAGTGGTCGTAAATATAGTAAGAGCAGCAGCCACAGGATGGGATATGAATGTTTTACATTGGCTCATGATTTTGTTTGGCTGAGACTGTCACTTAAAATCATAAATTCTCTCACTGGGAGCATGAAACTTCAGCTCAAATTGTGAACTAAGTCTAAGCTACTTAATATTTGAGTTACATTAAAAACCAGAGTGAAATACTGAACCATGCTTTAATTTCCCAGCATCCTCCTGTAGCCACCCACATGACAGCTTCTGCTCCTGGTCTGGAACTTCCATTACCTCCTCTGTAATGGAAACACCCACCTCTTTAGGTTTCCTTTTCCACAGACGGCTTTATTTCCATGTCCTTAACCACTACTGTAATTGAAAATTCCCCTTTTTCTATATTCCCATTACCCTCTTCTAAATTAATATGTTCACACCTCCTGACCCACCCACCTGTGCATTTTAAGGAAGACAAACACCCCTCTATCCTTTTATCACCTAAACTCCTATACCATTTCTTTCTCTCAGTTTTTTAGACTCAATATCCATTATCACTCTTCCTTGAGATTCACGTATTTCATGAATTTCAATTTTCCAAGTGTCAAATGACATATATGTTCCTTCCAGCCTACACTGACCTGTATGCTGATCATTCTCAGTTTTATTTTAAGAAAAGAATGGGAAAATAAAAGATAGAAAAATTCTTCATGATACACAAACTACACAAACATGTCCATTAGCCATAGTACTCTAATGTCTCTGGAAAAGAAGTTGTTCTAAAAATAATTTCTGGAAAGCAAACAGCAGACCCCGAGGAAGGTTAATGTAACATGCACGGTGTTTCAATTTCCTTTCTTTCTGTAGTGTTGAGGATCACCAAACAAGCTAATAGCCCTGCCGTGTGGGCTCCTGCTAAACAAAAGGAGGACATTTTGATTCATGGATGCGCCATGTTACAGAGCTTGTCCTCCAGAAGTTTACTGCTGGGCTTCAGGGCCTCTGCGGTACTTGGTGAGAATGTGAGTCCTGGCCCACAGCCTGTGGGTTATGGCATGCCTTGGTGGCTTTGTTTTGATGGCAAGTCTCAGTAGTTGCCGAATCTGCTGAGTTCACTAATTAAACATATCAGTTCCACAAGACCTTATTCAGTGCTTTTGCTGGGCTTAGCACTCTGTTACATGCTGTCTGGTAAGCCAAATAAATCTAGCACAGCTTTTGGCCTGAAGCAGAATCCCAGAGTGTTAGGTGGGTAGTCATACCTAATCT